>NW_026844326.1:20537615-21889120 GCF_029955315.1 Cylas formicarius | reverse complement strand
TTTATTTATGTAATGACACGCCTTTAATGTTCTTTCGAAACAGTTTTAAAGATGATAAGGCAAAGAAATGCCTGTCCCGATTATTATTATTATAGGTACACCCCCGCTCGTAAAGAGCAGATAGATCCTATTGAGGCACAGTTAGCGTATTCCCCCCAATAGTTACATTATGAGTTTCACAGCGAAAAACTAGCTTATATTTTAAATATTTTAAATATTGATTGACTCTCTGGCCGAGTAGTTACCGTGGTTTTATAAAATGACTAGCCATATAGAAAAATAATGAATCGAAAATTTATATTTGACAATTTGACCGCCGTTTATATAACACAAGACCGGGTGTCATAACCTTGGTACGACATATACAAAAATGGATAGGAACTTCTTCTTCCTTACTTCTAATGGCCACAGCTACATAAGGTCATTCGACCAGCTTACAACGATTGTGAACATTATTCAAAATCCTAAAGGATACCTTCATAAGAGACTGGACCACTCCATCGGCCTCCAGGTTTGTTAACACATACTTAATAGGTTCTTTAAAAAAAAAAGGTACTTTGACCGATAGCAAAAAAGCGGACCATCCGGGCCTATCCAGCATTCAACCGGTATGGAGGGGAAGAAACAGAGGGGCCGACAACGATTACACACTTTAAAACATTCACTAAACACCAAGAACACTAAATCCACACAGTGAAAACCAATTTCAAGATTTTTCGAGGCGATTACAAGGGATTCTGCCAGGAGCGGAAGTTAAACTGCCATATGCAATGCTCCAGACAGGAACTTATCTACGAAATGTTTTTTAATAAGTGACCGTTCTTCCGGTTGATTTTTTAAGTACTTTTAAGAAAAAAAATCTTTTTTTTTTTGGTCACAAGGTGTTAAGAATTAATTTTTTATTTATGTTTTTCGCAAATAATTAAACGAAAATTCATAGTTTTAGTTTTTTAGAAGTTTAAATTATAATTTTTTTCTTAAAAATATTTGAGGAATTGCCCTGTCGAATATGAGACACTTATTAAAAACATTCTGTGTACCGCGTGTCCGAGAAAATGTGTCTCTGCGATCTATATCGAACTATTAACCTACAACAATTAAATAATTGATGTGTTCAGTGACCAAAACGACACATCAATTTTTTCTTAAATATTTCCTGGATACTAAATAATTAAATAAACTAAAGAAGCTAAATATGTTCCAAGGGGTCCGCTAGTACCCATCGTATTAAATTTTCATTTACAAACACAAACCAATTTCCAGCTGCGTCCTTTAAGGGCTCAGATCTCACTAGATCTCCATGATTTAGGGATAAAACCTGCGAAAAGGATAAAATTACAAACTACCAGTAATTATGATATGTGAATTTTTGGTTTAAAAATTAAACATTTCAACATTTTGATCAAAAAACTAAAAATTTGAAAAAACAGGCAAACTGTGTCGAACTTTTTCAATTTTCCACCATGTATAATTTTTAATATTAACTTTTATTTTCGGTCGTCGTAGAGTATTTAATTGATTTTAATTCACTGGAGCTTTGATAACGAAATGAATGGGCCGTCCCATGTGCATTTCGCCAATCGAATACGAAGCACTTAAGCTAATGACTCAGTCTAATCGGTTTATGCACCGATAGTTTTCTGGAAATATCCGATTCGAAACAATTAAACTAAATGTACTTACATGTAGAACATGGCCATGAAGCGATATGATGAATTTGTTAGCGTCTGTTATTCTATAGCTTAAACAACACTAAATAAGGTCAACCTAAAAGACAAGGTTTCCTACGTTTCCGACATTCCGAGAGATATTTTTACGGACCGAAGGAAGTCGTATTGTTTTTAAATAAGGCAAATCTTATTCGTCACGTGTGTCATTTGCATACGTGCCGTGTCTCATACATGTACGTCTACAGCCCAGTAAATATTTCTAAATATAGTAAAATTGGCTACTTAACATTAACTTAACGAATAATGGACGCAACGTACGCACACACGCAGGACTGTGGCGCGGTAATTATTTTTTGCTATTCCCGTCTGTAAAATACTTGTTTTCGAAGATGTTTCCCACGCTTTGAGTTTTGACGTTTGTCAATTCTGACGGTCATGTCAGTGAATGTATTCGTGTTGTTTTGCGAAAATGTAACCAAAAACTGACGGTCGTAGAAAAAGTATAGTATGCAACACGTTCGGTAAACTTTTTAACTCACTCGTTTATTAAAAACTCGCTCCGCTGCGCTCCGCTCGTGTCAAATAAACTCGTAAGTCAAATGCCGTTTACCGCACTTGTTGCATAATGTACTATTGCCTGTTGAACATTTTTGTAATTTTTATTTTTTCCGTTAAAAAGTTTGACAATTTGTTGATTTTTTTTTTCGAATGAAGAACGGCGACGGAATGTGTGTATACAGGGTGGTTCGCAATAAAAGCACCAAAAAGCAATCGCCGCTTAAATTCGTGGAAATAGTAACATTACGTCTTTAGGGTGGTAAAACGAAGCTGTTTCAAACACAGAACTATAGCAGCGTGTATTTAATTAACGAACGCTCAATGTCGTTATTTTCGCAAGTTGCATCTGAGATTGCTTCTGGGGACATTTATTACGCACCACCCCGTATAACTGGCTAATCTGATAGTTACATTTTTTTTGTTTGTTAGTTCGAATTCGAAAGGAGATGGCGAGAATTTCATTTGATGGCGTAAGAGGAACACATCAAACCAGAACAATTTTTATACGTGATTATTACTATTGTTATTAAAATAACTATAATTGTACTAAAATTTTCTTTGATATTTTCTAACTTATCCCGATAACGCAATACTTGTCAGATGTATTATAATTTCGAATAAACTGCTGATCCCAAAAAAACTTGGAATTTTCTTCGATCAAATTGGGGAT
Source organism: Cylas formicarius (assembly GCF_029955315.1). Lineage (NCBI taxonomy): Eukaryota > Metazoa > Arthropoda > Insecta > Coleoptera > Brentidae > Cylas > Cylas formicarius. The sequence goes on along the minus strand of NW_026844326.1, from coordinate 21,886,222 downwards.
ATATATAGAAATACCACGCAGGTAAATATTGTTTTGGCTTGTATTCACGCAGAATTTTGTAAATAACACGTAACGCATCACCTAGTTTAATCCAATTAACGCAAAAAGCTCCCCAGTTTGGTGCACAAAAATTAACCAGCAAAAATAGCCATATCGGCGACGACACCAGCGACGAAGGTGACCTCGGTCTATATTTTTTCACCCACTTAGCGTCGCTGGTTATTTTGCCTTTGCCGCGTTATGTAGACGGAAAATAAATTAATTTAGATATTAAAAAAATCGTAGGACGGCAAAGTAGTCTGACAGACCATATTCGGACAAACGACATTAGCGAATTTTTATGATAATCGCGTTGGAACCACCCACACGGAGTGTGCATGCGAACTTCCTTGTGGTAAGTGGGGGATACCGCTACCATATACGTACCTCACCGATACGACATTTTAATTCCCTCCTCTTCATCTAATTCGCCTTTGATCTGGTTTATCGATTAGCCGATTGAATATTTTAGGTCGCACAGTACGCTGGGACGGCTCAGCAAATCAACTGGTCGGTTGATTAACCATCGGGGTACTGAAGTGGACCGCAGCTCTCAGACTTTGCCCAGGCACCCCAATAAGTACGACGTCAACGGCAGATTGGACAAGAACGTCAAGTCCAGTAGTACTTTGAACGTATCCACTGGGAATAGCATACATTCATCCAGGTTCGCCAACGAAGGTGAGTCTTTTTCAAAAAATAATAGTAGTAGGAAACAAGTAAACCATCATACTGAGAAAAATTGCTGGAAATGTTTTTAAGTTTCTGCATGTCTTTTTTATCGTTTGAAACTAATACTAATTTTAAATTTTCGAAAATTAAAGACCTTTTTCACTACAAACATTTGCATTAAAATATGGAATATACTGTGTAACGAGGAAAACAGTAACCATATATGTGGCATATGGATATTGCTTTAATTCTAATAAACCTTGTTTTCATTCTTGTCAAATTCGTTAAAGACAAGAAAAAATTACGCGAATTTAGGAAACTCGCACAGAGGCTTCTTGCACTTAATTTTTTATTTGCGAATAATATCACTTATATATAGTAACGTACATTAAAGTCCTTAACCTTAAAATAAGCATCCACAACCGGAAGATCTTCATCCTTTTTAATGAAATTATTAGAACTATTTAAAACAATCAAAAAATCACTCCAAACTGTTCCAAACACGTTAGCAATACAACTACCACAACAACGTTGAAAACAATACCATCCACAGAAAAAATAAAATGAGAGTTTAGGTCAGTTTAACAACTGCCATCGGCTGACATGTAATGCATCGTGACGTCATAAGGCATTTTCGTGTTGTACCCTATTGAATTATCCTATTTATTGATACAAGCATACATTTTTTAGCAATTTAGCATCCCAGCAATTATTTCACGGCGACTGTTTTTTCCTTCCATTCTCACCTCTCCTTCTTTTTATAACTGTAGGTCCAGCTAAGCCGGCACGAACTTACAAATCGAACTTGGCGAGGAGCAAAAGTCTTATAGTCCACGGGGAAGAACCGTTCCGGAACAACATGTACACCTCGAATCCTCACATCCACAGATTGGACGAAAACCCGATCGGTCTGAAGAGTCCTGGCCTCATTTCGAGCCTCAGCAGAAGTCAAAAGGTAAAAATTGATCGTCTCGATAGAATTGAATAGGATCTCATGTAAAAGTTGTGTATCGATTTCATCAAAAAAGACTAGGGAGCTAGAGAGACAGAAAACAAAAGAGAGGAGGACGGGAGTTTTTTTAACATTTAAATTACATCACTTTTATACGACATTCAAACATTATTAAAAGGAAAGAAATTGCGCAAATTTCTTTTCGATCTTGCGGTTTATGCTTCGACTTTTATTTTGCGGTCATTTGAAGTCTACAGTTCACAATTACATAATGGTGATGCCTGTGATCGCGCATTGAGCACCCGTTTCATTTTTTTAAGCAATGTTTCGTTTTTCTTCTATTCCTAGCTTCTTAATGCGAAAGAGTAGGCAATAAAATGCAAATTTGCAATGACAATTTCCTATAAATTCCATATTTCAGTTAACACCTACACACACCCTCAATCGTTCTCAAATTAGGGTCATTCTAATTTACATATAACAATAGAAAGACGAGTTTCGCGAATGAAAGCAATCTGACAGCGGCGTTGCTACAGGTAGTTTTTGGGAGTAATAAATGTAATAATAATTATACAGAGATGGGCAAATAATTGAGATATTAATAATTCTAGGATCAAGTAAATAAAATAATGATTTTTAACTCCCTCGCATTCAGAAACAGAGCATAAATATAATTAATAAATTAGTTAAGGCTCAACCGTATTGTTTTTGAGTAATATAAATATATTTTTGTCTTTCAGGACCTGAACGGTGACGTCTACATCCCTCGTTTCCATAGAAACGGGGTGGATACCGTGGATAACGCCAGGAAAACGGGCTTCGAGCGGAACGAAAAGCGGGTCTACATTTCGAACGTTAAAGATCGAGCGCCGGACATGTTCAAAACCGTTGTCGAAAACGGGGACGACTGGAAACCGAAAAACTTCAGCACCCCGGTCGGTAAAAGCGCGCGAAATTTCAATGGATCCGACGTCTACGAACCGCCAACTCGGTAAGTAGCGATTTCGAGATTTATTCGATTATTTATTTGCTTACTTACATACTTACTTAGTTACTTATTTGTTTAAATAATTTCGTCAAAAAATACAAAATATTTATGGTTAGACATGAAAAAAATATAGCAAGAAACAGAGAATATTGTTAAAGTAAATAAAATATTTAGTAGATGATAAAAGAATACTGAATATCGACCTTAATAATGATCTATTAAATACCCCATACATTTTTGATAGACCAATTAAGTATCAATCGTGCTACTAAGGGATCCAATACAATGCAATTGAATTAAAAATCAAAAACTTTAGTGTCTATGCAGAGGAACGTCACTGAAAAATTATTCTGCAGACACATTAACGATTTTATATGTACATTTTTGAACATACCGCATACGTCGCACTCCAGGAGCCACTAGGATGAAGGTATGGTGTAAAATATAGACAAACAAGTACAATAATATTATGTTACATATGGACTACCTATTAATATTACATTATGCAATAAATGCGGTAAACGGCATTGGACTCAACAGTTTATTTGGCACGAACAGCGGGCAGCGGAGCGAGTGCTTAATAAACGAGTGAGATAAAGAGTTTACCAAACGTGTTGCATATTGTACTTTTCCTACGAAAGTCACGAAAAAATCACAATTTGACAAATTAATATATAATAACAGACATCGGATTACTAAATTTCGTACCATTCAAACAAAATATTTACTACTTGCCATTAAACTTATTCGTTTATTTTTCGGATCGGTTCTACTATTCTTGCCTCTTTTTAACTGTGTACGTTAGACAGAGAGATATGTATTATTGGATATGTCATATAAACAACGGAATAAACACAATTTGAAAACGTTGTGTTGTTTATTTAACTTTTACAATTGATCATTAAGTAGTTTATTTAAAGAAAATTGGTAATTGGAAAAAGAATCTTCCAAGGATAGAGCTTTTAAGAGGATTAAATTTTTAAGATCGTATGAGCGGATCCTAATCTTCAATTTTGTTTTGTTTGTACTGATGAGACATGGATATCTGAAAATCGTACAATTGGTCTTAGCAAGATAAAAAAATATAAAAACCATCAAAATTCATGGAACGGTATGTAAAATTTCTGTGGGAAACTTAAATTAGTCTCTTTACTTACCTACTAGTCCACTAGATTTTAATTGTAACTTATAGCACGTAGTATTTAAATCGTCTGATATATTCCATAACATTTTTCTGTGTATTAGTTTTTGTGTACATTTCCGCAAAACAACAAGAATACATTCACTGACATGGCCGTCAGAATTGACAAATGTCAAAATTCAAGGCGTGGGAAATATCTCCGAAAACCTCCGATTGCTCCCAAACTTGTGCGGTAAAATCCCGGAAATATCCGAAATGGCTCGGAACTGTGGGAAATGAAACTGACGTAAAGTGACGCTTCTCGCACGCTAGATCGGTGTGTAATTAGGTATTTTACAGACGGGAGTAGAGACAAGTATTTTGATACATTGTTTAAATGTTGATATTAATATAAAAATTTTAAAAATGTGTACATAAGGTATACTTTAGGTCAGCTCGACTACATTCAGTAAGTGGACATTTTGGGTCACTATATTACGTAGTAATATGTACCATTACTCCATAGTTTCACGCCTCAGTAAATGTAAATCAAAACTATAAATATTCCTGTTATTATAGTTTAGGCTTTTCGCATACCGAGCTCAAAACTTTCGCCATCAGTGCCGTTACCAAGAAGCCTTTTTGACCGGCTTGCTAGCAATTTAGTCGCTCTGTCAGAAGCGTTTCGACGATTTTTTTTTACTTCGTGACGACACTCGAAATGTCACGTTTTCGAACTAACGATTGTGTAGCTTAAATGATATCCCACGCGTTTTGGATCCGAACCAAACGTTTGAGGGGCATCGCACGATCTCCCTCAGTTTGTCTTTATGAAAATGTATTCCCGGCTAACGTGTGGGCATCGGTGATTATTGTTTATATGAAATAAAATTCAAGGTCCGACTAGGCGCAAGTCACGTGAGTGGCGCCTCGTTGCGTAACGCATGCGTTATAGCAAAGTGTTGCGCCAATCAATAATAATTTTACAAGGTGTCCTATTTGCCGACTCCATTATTATTGACGTCGCAAAAATGCCATTTCCAATATTACTCTTTGACAACTAATGAAGCTAAAGCATATAATTAAAAATGTGTGCTTTGTATTTAAAATATCTCTTTTTAAGGCTGTTTTATTAATAGAAGACATATGTTTAGTTTGTACGAGGTGTGTTCAAAAAGTAAGCTGACATTTAAGTTTTATCAAAAAGTACACTACATGTATTACTTAAAATGAAACGGAACGGCCATATAGACCATCTTCTGGCTTATAGATCCCTCACATTATACGAGGTGTGTTCAAAAATTAAGGTGACTTTTAAGTTTTATCAAAAAGTATTTATTTATTTTTCAAAATAAATGTTGTCCCATTCAAAGTAATCCCCCCAGATATAATACACTTGTGCCAACGTTCTTCGAAGCACTTCTGGTATAGCCTCAATCGTTCCAAACCTCCTTCCTTTAATGGGTTTCTTGAGTTTTGTAATGAAAACGTCGCAGCGGTGAATATCCGGTGAATATGGTGGTCGAGGCAAAAGTTAGACACAAGCAATGATGAGTGAGCAGGTGAATTATCGTGATGCAAAATCCATGAGTTGTTTTCCCACAATTCTAAACGTTTTCTTCGTATTGCTTCTCGCAAACAGCGTATAACTTCTAGGTAATAGGTAATAATTTTTATTGACCGCAGGACCTTGTGTTAAGAATTCTTGATGTACTACGCCACAATATTCAAGGAAAACAGCAAGCAAAACCTTGACATTGGTTTCGACGTCATAACGATATAACCATGATTCGTCACTAGTTGTGACATTTTTGAGCATATCAGGATCAGGATCAGGATCACCATTAACGTCGTTTAACAGCTATTGACCAATGCTTCGTCCTTTTGTTGCTACAGGTTTCATGCCTCACTTCTCTAATACTGATTCGTCGATTTTTCAACACCTTTTTTTTTCACTTCTACTGACGTGCTGGGACGTCTAGAGTGAGGTTCGACATCGGCCATCTTGAAACAGCTTGTACCACTTATAAACATTTTTTTCGGTTCACCATATGCCGTTTTCAACATTTCAAGTGTTTTGCAGCACTATATTCCATTTTTTACACAAAATCGCCGAGCACACAAAACACGCTTCTGTCTCACAAAAAAACATGCAAATCGACTGAAACCGTGAACACATATAACAGCCCTAAAACCCATATAGCTACTAGAGATATAGAAGCCTGTTGAGAACGTTCATTTAACATGCGCTTTTAACCAATGACCTTGTAGGATCGTCAATAAGTTTGGATGGTGCATTTTTGCGGCAGTATTTTATCAAAAAATGTCTAAATATCTAAAAGTAAATTTAGAGGTATGCGCGGAACATCATAACCTTCTCTAGGATAATATCAATGCCTCCCGTAAATCTATTAAAAATGCTGTTTTGGTTTATTATTGCAGGGTGCGTTATAAATTTAGAAAATTAATAATAATAATAATAATAATAATTTTATTCACGTATTAATATACAATAAAAAGGACACGGTTCAGATGAACAAATTAAGATATTTTGAGCCTCCGTTTTTAAACCTAGCCTAAGAAGAAGGTAGCAGCGTTAGGCAGGAAAAATACACATAAAAAAATAAATAAATACCTAGTACGATCTCTGCAAATAGAGGGACTTACACTTTAGAAATAGTTTACAGTAAACATTACTTAAATATTTAATGATAATAAAACTTCACGCAGGTGTGTCGAAAAGATATTGTTTAGCAATTTAAGAGACTGATCAAAAATTGCAGAGATGTGACGTGGAGGGGTGAGCACGCCTTTAAATCTTAAATTTAAATTGTGAACGTCCGTGCGAAAACTGTTTTTTTTTTTTTTTTAAGATAGAGTGGAGACTTTAATCTTATAATTTTGTGATAAAGATTACATTTATGGAGATATTGTCGATTTTTCATATTAAGCCATCGGACTTCTTTCAGTTTATGATTAACAGGCCCGCCGCGTTTAATCCCAAAAATAAATCTTAGACAGTATTTCTGGATTTGAATCCGCTCTGAGGCACCCGCTTTCAGACATGGGCCATAGAGGACATCACAGTGGTTAAAAGAAGATAAAACTATCGGATTACACAGGACCTTTTTTAATGGTTGATTTAAAATATTTTTAGAACCATATAAGCATTTTAAGTCAGAAATGGATTTTTTAATACATTGTGTAACGTGACCATTAAATCTTAGCTTACTGTCGAGCATAAGCCCAAAGTTTTTTGCCTTCGTTTTTAGAGGATTGCACACATTCGATATTTTTATTTCAACTAGTTGAGATCAACATCCACAGACCTACCAAAGAACATTGCTATAGATGTTTTTTGATTTAGGTGGAGTAAATGTTCTAGGGACACCTTGTTAATGATTTCTAGATCATTATTTATGATTTGACAGCTTTCCAAAATTTGATCTCCCGAAAATGAGTAATAAACTTGTGTATCATCTGCATACATTTGGGTTTTGCAATGCTGTATAAAACTAAATTATTATTAAATTAATCTTGTTGGAATACATCATTTCTGGTACGAATTTTTATAAATGAAATACACTGCACAGGATCAAGTAATCATCAGAAACTCATTTCATTCCAGATTAAGAGAAAGCAACATTGTGTCGACTGCTCCCAACTCGATACTACGTCGCGGCAGTACTTCCAGTACCGATTTCTCGGAGACGTACCGTACGACGACCCGAAACGACGACCCGGTCAGACCGAGCGTCACCAACACTGTGAAAACGGTCAGCAAGAAAACGATACCGAGCAAAGACGGGAGATCGGTCGAGACGATCGAATCGAGCGAGACCAAATCGATCACGAAAAGTCACTACAGGGGCAACCGAACAGATCCGTCGGTGAAGTATTACGAAACGGAGAGACGATTTAGAGATGGCGGTACTTCTAATTCGAAACCTATCGTTATAGAAGTGAAAAATTACAGGAAATGAGGAGACCGTCGTGCTGATACCGCCAAGTCTGATTAAATTAGTCGCGAGACACACACACCCTCGAGTGGATTAATTGTATCGTATCACGTGCCATCATCGTCGTCGTCCTCGTCGCCATTTTTATATTTTTTTTAAAGGGTCGCCTTTGTTGTTAATGTGAATACTTGCCAGTTTAAGTTAAACATTCATTTAGTTTGAGTTTTTTTTTCGAACATACTGGTACCGTTCGCGATAGTAAGTCAACGGTACTGTATGTTTAGCAGTAGGTTTTAATAAGACTAATACAATGGAAGGATTAGTTAACAGGCCACGCATCGCGTAAATGCTAATTCATGTTGTGCTCAATTCTTCTCGTTGCTGTAAATAGGCCGTTTTCAAAACGATGTAATTATTTAACAAGGATAATTTAATAAAATTTACGTTAAATTACTAAGTTTGGTTTTTTGCTTTTTTAATCCCCGTTTGCTCCCCCAAGTTTCCAAAAAATGACGGGCGTTGTGTACAAGGAGGGTCAAATTAAACACTTTATGAAAATTGAACCCAGAAACTGACATTCAGTTTAAACCTATCACAATAATAATAAATCGTCTTTATTTAGTAAAGTGTTAGCGGGATACCTAACTTTATACAACTTGTGTTTATTCTCAGATTAATAATTAATTAAACTATGTGGTTACTAACCATATTCAAGGGTGGTCATTAACATGCAATGCAACAAGATTATTACCTAAAGTTTCGGAATTCAAATTCAGGTAAAATTGTGGTCCGTAATAGAAAATAATTTTATACCAACCTGTGTTTAATATTCTTTGGTTTGGTTAGTTTAAATTTATTAGTAATCATTTTTATTTCGTGTGTAATACAGCGTGTGTTGAATCGTGTGCGAATTATGCAAAATATGTGCGAGTCTAGTGTATCTCAGGAGATGCTCCCGCCTAAATGTAGAAAACACTATTCTATTGAGACTAAGGAAGTTATAAACTTTGACTCTCATTGGACGTGCTGCCAGCAAACAAGAATCTTTAGAAGAAACGGCCACATTGACGAAAATTCCAAAATCAACTGTATGGAAAATTGTGAATAATCCCATTTCAGCGAGGAAAAAAAGAGATGCTGACATTTTCTCGAGTGTAGATGAAAGTGACCAAGATATAATACGGCGTAAAATTTACCAGTTACACGAGCAACAAAGCGTGCCTACAGATATCTTAAATTAGAAGGTTTGAAAAAGATGAAACCGGTGTTAAATGTGGCAGAACTTCCTTATGGAAGTGTATTCAACACATGGATTTTAGATTTAAAAAATTTCACAAAAGGCAAGTTTTAATGGAATCTTTTACAAAACAAAACAAAACAAACGCGCCATCAAAAAGAGGTACAAGAATAACTAACCAAAACTACTTTGCATGCTGGCTCTAAAAATGGTTGGATTCCAAATGGATATTCTCTGTCTGCGAAAAATAATAAAGATTCTTCTCTGGATTGCCATGAAGAAACCAATGCTGATTTATTTGATATAAAAACAAACTAGTTCCAAACATTCCTCCTAATAGCGTCATTGTAATGAACAATGCAAGTTATCACAGTAGACAGTTGACTAAAACCCCTTCCTCATGTGACACAAAAGCAACAATCCAAAACTACACGTATAATAACGACATTTATTTTCACGAAGATTATACCAAAAAGCAATTAATTGAGGTTCTACAAAGCTTTAACCTACAAAAGGAATACGTCTCTGATAATTATGCAAAAAATCTGGGGCATACAGTTTTACGGGTTCCACCTTACCACTGTATCTTTAATCCCATTGAACATGTTTGGCACCAACTGAAATCTGCCATTCGTTGTAACAATGTTTTTCCCCGTGTTAACTCCAATGTCCTCAAACTTATAGAAACCGAAGTTTTTAACATCTCTCCACCAAGTTGGGCAAATTCTGTTAAACATATAGAAAAAGCAGAACAATCGTATATCCATATTGCAAATAATATAGAACAAATAATAATTAGAACAGGCGATGATAGCGATAGTGATGCTGATATATTATGTGAATAATTTTAAGTAATTTAAGTAGGTAATAAAAATAATTTGTTATTTTATTTTAGTTTTAAACATAAATTCATAAATAAATAAATATTGTCTGGTATCTTTCCCAACAAAACCCCAAATAATTAAATTCTAAGCAAAGTACGGACCTATTTGGCCATATTTCATTCTTACAGCTTGCCCGGGTCTTTCCTTAATTCGTATCAGTTAGTCACTTTCTTATATCTATTAACAGACTTTATCTACAGTCTATTTTAGATATGCAAAAGGACGATAGAACAACCAAATGCTTAAAACCACTTTCATTGTTTAGCATTGATTTAATTACAAATTTTTTTATATCAAGTGCAGATAGTACAGTTCAGCACACGATAAATGGTCACGACCTGCCTGGCCTATCAAAAACGGAAGACTTTTTACCTTCAATAAACCTGACAATAAATCAATGAGCCAATTAACAAGCATTTTTCAGTACAGGAGATATTATTATTTTAGTAGTGTCGACTCTTTGGAAATTTCAAAATCATTTACGCTTTGCTTTAGATATTAGCACAGGTTAAAACTAATCTGAATACTAATTTTATTTAACATGTATCTATTATTTATATAATTGCAATTATACAAAACAACAGAATGTATTCATCTATTTTTTGTTTGAATTTCCTTACTACTACCCTGGACCGGTTTGTTTTATTGGTACAAAAATTTGTACGAACAGATAAAAAGTTAATAAAATTATTACAGTCATGGCCATTTATCGCGTGTCGGACTATACCACGTAGTTTTCAATTTACCAACCAACCCTGTGCGTCAAAGACGCCATGTTCCTTAAAAACCTAAACATCAAATTTGTTATTTAATTTAATCACCAGATATTGAATTATTGAAAATACTGTTCATGACCTGAGAAACTGCTAGCTGAATAATGAATTTCCCATTTTAATTAGCTTTACGTTTAAATTATTTAGGATTCCATATCTTATAGGGCACTGTACAACTTGAGACTGTAAAACAGTGTGATGTTTCATGTTACTGAGCACGTCCTGTGTATGAGCTATGAGTTGACTTATAATCTTGGTCACTATTACTCAGATTTTTTCAGTCCTAATTTGACCCTTTTGAGTCAAGTGCGAGACTCTGTCATATTCGGTCTACATGAATTATTTGGTGTTTTGTAACGGAATCCAATGCAAACCAATAAACAAAGCTACAGCTGCAGCTGCGATATATAATATTAATGCAATATGTTAATTTAAATAATAGTGATTGCATATTAAAGAGTCTATGCCTTTAAAAAATATTTTTTCTGGAGCTACTTGAAAAGCAAACACTCTTTAAAAGATGACGTCGCAATTTCACCCTCTCACTAAATCAATGATCTTCGATTTTAATACCAGTAAATAGAAAGTACACGTGTTTCACTTAACTGTTGGAATATGTACAAAAATTAGTTTTTAAGGGTTCTTTGTTTTATATCTCTGCTGGCTCGTTGACATGTTTATGTTTATATAAATATCTCTAATATCTTGTGTATTATTTTACCCCATACCCTTCAATTACCCCGTCCCTGTCTATATATAGAGTAGTATTAGTTTCCAAAATAAAAAGAGATATTATAGAAAGATAGATATACTAGCTCTATACAACCTTCAAAGAAATAATAACAAAAAGACCCAACAAGACACCCACTATATTGAACTCAATTACTAGTTAAAATTAATTGCCTACCTACAAAACAGAAAATTAATAATATCGATGAACATACTAAACTAGAACCTACACCGTCATGGCAACAGTTCGTTAAGCAAGTAATTAGAATTATGATTACATAAAACAACACTTTTCGGGAATGTTAATCGGGAACAAGGGAGCTAAACCCTTATCAAAACTAAACATGTCGTTCACTGGAACGAAATGAAATACATATAGCAAATCAACAAACAAAACTATCAATTGATTGTATTGATCGGTTAATGCCGGGCTCTCGATCGCCCTGGATATACAATATCCAAGATACGCATAACAAATGGACCGGCCAAAGGTCAGTAAAGTAGTTAAAATTTTGTTGCGAGATAATTAAACTAAAAAAGGAAGTGGGCCACATTTAACTTTATTTTATTTAATGAGATACGCAGAAAGATGTTTTCACATATCTGACTGATCACGCAAATATTGAGAAATAATTATTTTGACTCGTCTACTCGATATCTACCCCAGCTATCAACATAATTAATGATAAAATCATTAATATCTTGTTATTTATTATTTATATGTCTTCAAACAAATATATCTAAAAATCTCCTATAGTACTTACCTTAAATATCACGCAAAGGTGCATTGAAATAGGCTTTATACTTTTGTTTATATTTTGGTTCGATAATAATATTCAAGTCATATTAATCGAATTCTTTCCGTTAGTTCAGTCGATCATTTTTTAATTGTTTTATTATCTCTATTATCCCTATATTTATTTCTTAAACAGTAAGGTTACCATACTTACTTGGTTCTTTAAAAACGCAGCCCTTATACAACATTTTTCAAATAAAAGGGTCGCTACTTTTGACTACCTACCAAGTTCGACGACCCGAATTTTCGGGTAAGGGTAAAGAAGTCGCTTATAGATTAGACAAATAGTGCTGCTTAGTAGTTTAAGCAATAAACACATCATGCATTAACAATTGAAACGAATCTAAAGTTTTAATTTAAACTTGTATATAAAATATCCATTCTCAATAACAAAAAACAATTTTCTAATTGCTTTTGGTGGTGATTTAAACTTAAGCTTATTGTGAGTTTTTAAAATTACTGTCACCTCAGCATTATTGCAAATCTATAATTTTTCTATTCGCGCACCTAATAAACATTTGTGGTTAGTATATTTGTTCTTTCATTGTTCCTTATACCTATGCAACGATAACTTGGTTAAAGCTCTCATATTGCCAAAAACTTCTTTAAAAAGTATAGTTTGTGTCCGACTACACCGTGTTGAAAGTCGATGCCAATAAAACTTTGAACCTGTGGTTATTATAGGATAGAACATTAAGAACCACAACTAACTATGGAGGGTGGCATTATATTGGTTCGACAATATATTTCCGTTTTTATTAGGTCCTCTCTACTATTGTCTATAGGAAGAAATTGAAAATCACCACGTTTTTTCTTTTATTATTATTTCTTGATTGTACCATTGTACCAAATCCAGTAAAATTATATCGATCCTAAGATTTTATTAACAGGACGACACCACGCGCTGTACTGCTAAGTCTACCAAAAATCGATACAATGGAAAGTGTTGACACACCCCTCTGGCAGTCCGGATCATAATTCAATAGAGACACTTTGGCATAATGTCTCAAAAAACACCCTCACAACTACGCGTTAATTGCAAGAAATATGGAATAGTTTCACCCCAGCTGCACCCCGGCATTCTGGAAAGGCCTAGTTAGTACAATACCTTAAAGAGTTCAGACTGTTATCCGAGTCAAGGGCGGCCGTACAGCTATTTAGTTTTTACTTTAATTTGTTAAAAATCTCTTTTATTCCAAAATTAATTTGTCGGCATTAATTAAATAGTAATCAACACAAAATATATAAAAAATGTTGTTCCAACGTACATAACGAAGAGTTGTTAGGGCTCGTATATTACTATCAATACTATCACATTTAAAAAGTAAACAAAGCGTATGAAATTTCGGTTTGAAATTCACCGTCGTAGATAAAGAGTTCGTAGTCAATGATCCGCAAACGAGGAGATCAAATACTAATCTCGTAATAAATTTCAACAAATAACGAATTAACCGCGTCATGTGCGCGCGTTATCGTGGTGTTGGTCGAAACATCCTGTATAAAACGGAGTCCCCTATAATACGAGCGACGCCAGCTGCGTTTCCTTTTAAACCAACCAGTCAGGCAGAAGTTGGTGCCGTATAGAAAAGCCGCTTCGTAGGTAGTCACAGACTTCGATCGATCAGAGCTAACACACGACAGTGAAAACTGTGTCTATATTTAACACGTGCATATTTAATTAATGGACGCGTTTCGATGTGACCTTAAACGGAAATTTGTTTATTGTTATTATTAGCGATACGCGTGTTAACGTTGACGCATTCGATGTGCAGGACAAGGAACACCGATCAATGCCAAATTTGAAGCGATAATATTTATTTTCGTATTATATTTCTGGAATGTAGTGCTAAATTCGGAGCCGATTTTGCGATAGTCCGAGTTTGTGAATTCGCGCGATTATTTGAAAATTGCCGGTTTTCGTTTTGGCATGTGACCCAAAGTGGAGTTTATACTGAATAGAATTCCCCCGAAGAGATTTCAGACCCCGTAGGATAGACGTCTACTAAAGGAAAAATGGGTACGTAAATATCCGACCTTGCATAGTCGCCATGCAATTGCATCGGGTAAAAACAGTCCGATTCAAACGCATATCAACGCCTTGAGGTCGTCAACATACGTCATCACATGTAGGTATTGAATTTCTAATTAAATTTACTTCCTCGCGAGCTGCCTTCAATTATTCTTAATAGTAAAGGTCAATCAACTCAAGGTCAATGCTTGTCAATGTCACCGACGCCCCAGACTCCTCTACCTTTATCCCACGCCCTTAATCCGAAACCAAAAGACAGAGCAAACATTTTTTGTTTATAAATATACATATTTCAAATCAGTAACTCTAAATTTGGTTGGAGAACCTGCGAATGTCAGGAAACTTAAAGTAAAATATCGTTGTTGAATCGTTAGTAGAAAATTTTATTCGAAACTTTTATGGAACAGAGATCGCGGATAGCTTGGAATTTTTAAGGAATGTTTTTCTTTATTTGACTCCTCCAGGATTGATTTTTCTATAAGTGCGATTTAAAGACTTATCTTTGCTTAGGTTTTGCGCAATATTTGCTTATTTGACGACTCGTGCTTACGAACCGTAAGATCAACACTATAATTCTAATCTCCGTGTGTGGTATTTGTACTGGATATGTTGCAATTTGCGTTGATAATCAAGTTAAAGTGGAACGACATCGATACAAAATCTAGTAGATATAATTAATTCCATTTTTCATTTTTATTTTAATTAACCGCAACCACACCCTGTACCATAGCGATGCTACAGGTTACAAGTTAAGGGACAAACAAGTGTCTTTTCTAATTAATGCCTTGGCCATCATATTGTCGACCACTTAATTAACTAAGCGAAACAACCCTATCTTAACTTGATCAAATACTATGCATTTACGAGATTCCAAAAGATAAATAAATAAGTGTCCGAGGTCAATAACAGTAAATATGTCATTGATGGTACGACCAGATGTTCATTTTGCCGTTCACAAGGCGCATTTCTTATTCTTCTAAATTTTATCTTGGCGGATAAAATCCAACCTGCATTAAAAAATATTTATTACATATATATTACTGCCTAATCCCATGACCCACAATTAATTAAAAAATAATATACAATATTTTCCGAATTCCCATCATCATCAAGGATGAAATCATACGAGATCAGATAAGTCGTTCCGTTCGAAAATCCAGCAGATAACGCACCTAAATGAAGTTTATGCTCTTCGCCCGTAGAAATTATGAATGAGCATCCACTTATCTGTCCACTCATTGAGCAAGAAAATAACTTTTACAATAGCTTTTTTCATTAAAAATTCAAATCACAAAATTACCAACAACTATGTAGGTGAACATCGCAAAACACGTACTATGTACTATATGTACTGCATACTTACCTACTTGCCCTTGTGTATTTCTGGTCGATTGATATTACCTTTAATTTTTCAAAGAAACGTCTACAGGCTACTTTAATACTTTTTACAAAACTTTTGGATTCCTCCTGGGTCGGTTTTTGCTCAGTCGAACTTGCTGACGTTTCGACTGTTGGCTTCTTCAGAGCTTGAATGAAACTGGCTCGCATTTTACTCTGTACCTGGTTATATATTTTTCGAGGGGGGTGGAGCTAAACGAGGAGCATAAACAATCCTCCACTTGCCACTGTGGTCCTTCCTTACATTCAAAATATCACTGACCACATATCAAAAGTTCTAAAGAAGTATAACGTCAAAACCAGATTTACCACTTGTCCAAAAATCTCTCAACATCTTCGGTCCGTCAAAGGTAAAATTGTATTTGAGATGCCAGGAGTTTACAGCATTCCATACATATGCGGCAAAAAATGCATTGGAGAAATCGGACGAAAAATATCAACTAGGCTCAAAGAAAACGAAAGAGCCTTATGACTAAGACAAATAAACTCATCAGCTGTTACCGAACACAATCACGATCTTAACCGCGACTCAGGTCTCTATCGTCACCAATATGAGAATCAGTCATCCGAGACGGTGGTTATGCCCCTCATTTAGCTCCGCCCCCATCATACAACACATAAGCAGTACAGAGTAAAATGCGAGCCCGTTTCAGTCAAGCTCTGAAGAAGCCAAGAGGATGATTGGCGAAACGTCAGCAATTTCGACTCAGCCAAAAGCGACTCAGGAGCAATCCAGAAGGTTTATAAAAAGTATGTGATGTTACCTTTAATTGTTCAACTTATGAAGAATACAAGATAAAGGCCATCCGATTACAAAACTGGTATAGATAGATAGAAGTTACAATTAGATATTCCTTCCACCCATTGTTTCAAAGGGTTACCGAAGATTCCAATACGATTCTGGATCGCGGTGATGGTATTCGCATCAGCCTACATCACCTACACCACAAGGAGCAACATGTCCATCAGCATCACATCGATGGTGGCCCGGTCCAAATCGAACCCTATTCCCGAATGCAAGCGCAACGGTACATTGGATGCAGGAAAAAACCAGACCTTTAAGCAACTAGCAAATGTATGTTCATTATACTAATTTATTATTATTAGCTTTAGTTTAATAATGTATTGGATGCATAACAGTATGGACCACGATACGATTGGGACGAACATATCCAGGGATTCATTCTGGGTTCCTATTTTTGGGGATACGTAATCTCCAGCGCACCGGGAGGTTTCATTGCCGAATGGTTGGGTCCCTTCAATACGATCCTATACTCTCAACTCATCACAGCTATATTCAATTCGTTGTGCGTTTGGGCAGCCCAGTGGAACTTTGGTGCGTTGATCTTCTGTAGATTTATGGTGGGATTGATGGCCG
The DNA here is from genome assembly GCF_029955315.1 of Cylas formicarius. NCBI lineage: Eukaryota > Metazoa > Arthropoda > Insecta > Coleoptera > Brentidae > Cylas > Cylas formicarius. Next base: position 21,869,268 of record NW_026844326.1, on the reverse strand, counting down.
TAAGTAACTAAAAACTAACTTGAAGGACCCTGTTCTCCCTAGGAAGTACAACTAGCCCTTTCATCGTTCAGGAATTTAGTTTTATGTGCTTCCACAACTAACTAAACAGCTTTTAGATTTGTTCGTGTTTCTTTAGGGTGCAGTCTACCCCGCGTGTCATTGTTTGATCTCCCGATGGGCCCCTCCAGCCGAACGAGGCAAGTTCGTTAGCGCCTTGATGGGAAACACCTTGGGCACCTGCCTTTCGTGGACTCTGGTGGGAGCAATTACGGCTGCTGCCGGATGGGACTGGGGATTCCATTTTTTGACCGTTCAGATCGGAGTTTTCTGTGCCGTGTTCTGGCTCGTCGCCGCAGACAGTCCGGACGACCACAGATGGATAAGCGAGGAGGAAAAACAGTTCATCAAATCGTCGCAGGCGAAAACAGTCTCGAAAGAAAAAGTAACACGTTTGTATCTTGACGTTTGAGTACTTAAAACAGCTTGCACTACTACAGGCTGTGCCTCCATACCTGAAAATATTCACCTCGCTGCCGTTCTGGGCTCTATGTGTCTGCCATTTTGGTAATCTATGGGGGCTGTATCTGCAAATAACGGGAGTGCCGAAATTCATGGTCGAGGTTGTTGGGTTCAATATCAGGGTGAGTTTTTTAATACCTAGGTTAATTTATAATGACCTCCTTTTTACGTTCCATTCAATATATTTTCAATTTCCAAAACAAATCATTATATTTTACAGCATTTTATATAAAAATTTTATATATTGGAGTGGACTGCTAAGAAATACTTCCTCAATGATCAATAGCAAATTATTTTCTTAGGTTCATGGAAAATGATTAGTTTTGAAGTTTTAAAGGAATAAGATATATATTTATGTAAGTGTGACATTTTATCCAGGCATCTGGTGGACTAGCTTCGCTACCTCACCTTCTCAGACTCTTCATGGGTATAGGTTACGGATACGTTAGTGATCTGATCAAGTCCAAGAAGTTGATGAGCACGACACTAACTCGAAAATCTTTTATACTCTTTTGTAAGTACCGCCCTTCTGTCGCTTCCAGCGAATAAGTGGTTTTTGTTCCAGCTCACATCATTCCTGGGATACTTCTGATGTGTATGACTCTGGTCAAGTGTAATCACGTAGGCGCCGTGTTGATCCTGATACTGAGCATGTCGATAAACGGAGCCGCAGTAGTTACGAATCTGCAAAACGCTCAAGACTTGTCTCCTAATTTCGCTGGTACATTGTTTGGAATCATAAGCTTGATTGGAGGTACCACTGGGTTCATAACTCCCGCCGTTACCGGAGCCCTTATGAAGGATAATGTAAGTTAGTCGCCGTCTCGGGTAAAATCATGTTCAAGAAGAATATCTTTTCAAGAATGGCATACACGAATGGTCTCAAAACTTCATCATCGGCGGAAGTGTGTACGTAGCATGCGGCCTATTCTTTATACTATTCGGAACTTCCGATATTCAACCCTGGAACGAAAAGAAAGGCGACGAGAAAATGGACGAAGAAATGGTAGCGCTGAAAGATATGCACCCCAAAGACCAAAAAGAGACCAGTGACAACGTGCATTTAAATCGCTAAATTTTTGTGATTGACCGCTTAACATAAGTTTAAATGTACAACACAAGACCAAGCTTTGGTCGTAGCATCTGGCTAAGACTGTTTATAAATATAAGACAATAAAAATATTTTCAAAAAATTCTATTTATGTCCCCCATAGTACCGTTTTGGTTTAGTTTGTTTTGTATAGATGACTGCTTTATTTTAAATTTTTAAAAGTTGTTCAATTATTTATTGAGTAATTTTATTATAATTTGAGAAAAGTATTTTTATTACCTCCTCCACGAACAACTTTTAGATTATTTAAGGAATAGGGAACTAATAACAAAACAAAATAGTATTCTTGAAACATAATGGAATAAGTTGCATCACTGTTGTACACCTAAAGGCATGACGCCCTGTATGATAAAGACTTTAAAAAAATATTTTTAGAAAGCTCGAGGGTTTAATGAAAAAATGTATACTTACTTAATATCGATAAAATGAACTATTTTTGATAAAAAAAAAACGATTTAATGTTTCACTTTCAATGAATTATTGAAAAAAAAATCATTAATTTTGAAATTTGATCCAGAGAATATTGTTAGATAAAGTAAATTCAAAACAATTTGCGTCCCTTTCTCAGCAGAAAGAAAAATAGATACTTGCCATATGTTCTTTTTCCGTGTTCTAACTAGATCGCGGATATTCTCCCGAGCACCTTATGATTATGTAATTTGCTGTAAAAATGGGCTATTCACTAATACATGGAATATCACACTAAAATTAATTAAGAACCAGTTTACCAAAATTCACAAATGAATAGAATAAAGTAAATAAATAATAATAATTGGAGCTTTTAAAACACTAAATATTATTCAATGATATATAGATATATAGACCGAGTGTAGGTCAGTATCAAAACTTCTTAATTTTTTATTTATTTTTATAGCAAAGCGCATCTGATAAATTAAAAAATATTTGGTTGGGGAAATTCAAAACTTATATTATTAATCAATATTATTAAAATATATAATCATCTTAATACTAAGTAATATTTTTAACGTTAAAAAATTATTTAGAACTTCAATTTTAGAACTTTCTTGCTAGATCTTAAGCAGTTTAACAACATCCGGAATCACAATAATAGAATTTTAAATTTGGTTCATTTATACAGGAAGACATCCACCATCCTGCACTTGAGATAACTAGCAATTTTAAAGTGTACAAGAAACTTCCTTGCAACAGTTATATTAACAAACAATTTTCTCGGACATTATCCAAGAACACATACCTAGTAAAATAATAACTGAGTTGGCTCACTCAACGCACCAAAAAATTGCTGCATGACCAATAGAACGTTAGGAAAATTAGGAACAAATCTAGAAACGCGAATGACTATAATCTATAATCTATCTATTACGAAAATATTTTATAATTAGTAAAGAAAACGAATTTAAGGATTATTTACTAAAAACTGAAAATAATATAAGAAAAGATACAAAAATGTATTGGTCACATATAAATAACAGAAAGAATACAAAATCATTACTGTCTAAAATAAGCTACAAAGATGTAACTGCGTCAGATTCGCAAGGTATATTACAACTTTTTTCTAATTACTTTAGTAGCGTGTTTGGGTCGAATAATACTTAGTCCTACATTTCATCTAATTACTCACATAGGACCGTCGCCGTAAGATACTGCTTACTTTGGCACTCCCTCTTAATATTATTTTTAATAAATGTTTAGCACAGCGTATATTTCCAAAATGTTGGAAAGTTGCACAAATGGTACCAATTCTGACGTCTGGGAATGCCACAGTAGCTCGCTCGCGAATAGGCTCGCTTCTATGTTATTTTGCGCAAGTTATTTATACCTAATTATTTTTCAACGCGAATCAATATGAATTTTACAAGAAACGTTCCGTACCTGACCATGACGTGATGTGACCATGCATGTGTGCGTAGGTTTTCTGTAAACACAGGTTAGGTCTGAACCGCGACTCAGGTCTCTACCTGTCACCAATTTGGGAATCAATCATCCGAGACGATGTTTATCCCCTCATTAGGGACCCCCTCATACAATATATAAGCAGGTATAGAGTAAAATACGAGCCAGTTTCAGTGAAGCTCTGAAGAAGCCAACAGGATGATTGGCGAAACGTCAGCAATTTCAGCAAAAAGTATATATGTATTATTTTATACAGGATAAGACCAAGGATAAGCGATAACTTTGGTGAAGGATCAATAAAAAATTAATAGCTTACAAAGCATAATAATTATTGTAACGATTGTTCAATGTGTTCTCCACTTTTACCAATACAAGTAGTATAAAGAGTTTCTAAATACATAGTGGCATTTCTAACAGATTCAGTTCCATTTAAATATCCGGCTTTTACGTTCCTCGGCAGGAAACTAAAATCTAAATCTTTAAGAAATACAAAAAATCTAGGGGAGTTAAGTCGGGGCTCCTTGGAGGCCTACCATTCTCCCCTCTGATTTCTGTCACAAGGACGCATTTCGGGTTGAATCTTCAGGGGTCTCTGCAAAATGCAACAAAATATTATGTTGCTCTTCATCATTCACAATATGACGACGTCTATTTTTTTATATAATCCGTTTTTATTGTTCGATATATAACTTTCTAGCATATCAGTTTTTTCCGAATACATTAAATTTATAAACGATATATAAATGAATTAATAATATGCCAAAAAATTTTTGAATTATGACAGTAATCAACAACAAAACATTCTTCATAACCACCTCACACTAATTGAACTTATAGGGCAACAGCATATTATTTGTGATAGACAAATGTTAAGAATATACAACCTTTTATAAAATTGCCTTAATTTTTAGTGCTAATATTATTGAATTTAATTTTTAATCTTATTTTTCGCGTACCCTGTAGTGTCGAAATTTCTTATGGAATCCGTTATTCGAGTCCTTTGTCTACAATAAAACTTACTCAAGTGAAACAATAGCTTCGGAATGAAGGAATTCGTAGATATTTTATGCCTTGCAAACGTCATTTTCCGCATAAAAAATTAAAAATGTCAAAAACGGTTACTTTTTTACTTAATCTACATCTGTTTAAAAGAAACGTATACAAAATTTTGTAACATTCTTTTAATTATTGTCTATTAGCTTAGGAAATATCTAATTAAGTTTCTTTTGTATTCCTGACCATGTGTAATCTTATGTTTAATATGCGCTATCCTGTAATTGGGCAGCCCCGCACAATATACGGCTCGTAAAAACTTTTCGTTCACACCCGGTGTATCGTTGTACCTGTCTATGCTTGACCCGTTACATTTTTCAATCGAAAGTAATTTTATACCGCGACGTTAATTACAAAGAGCGACCCAGTTATCAGCTATTGTTGAAGCCATCGTCCAATTTCGGCGCGAATCAGCACGTCATCGATTGATGACGACGAAGGCACGCGAAACTTGTGCTATTTTATATTCTATTGGGGTCAAACGGAACGCAGCTGCGTCTTCGAAACTAGAACGGGCGTCGGAAGCGTCAGGGACGAAAAAATAAGTCATAGTTTTGCGTCGAGCTACGCTCGAAGAACTACTACGACCGTAACGCAAAAAGCTCCGTTAAAAAAAACGTTTAAGATTCCCACGCAGCTCTATCGTCTCGGTGCCGCGCAAACAATTGCTAATACTTTGCGGTGAAACCCAATTCTGCCAGTTTACAAAAACGTATCGCCGAGATTAGCGACGCTGCTAAAATTACCGCGGTATGTGGATGTTACAAAATACGTGAATAAGTATTGAAATCCACCAACGGGGTTATAACACTGCCGGGATAATGGGTGAGTACATTGAAAAGAAGAACATATTATTATATCCGTGGCATTTTTACAGTAATTTAAGATAAAATTCGTAATAGCTGTTGCGGTCTTATAAATAGAACGTCGGTAAATAACGATAGCTTTTAAAATTGTAAGTATAGAATGTCATTGCGGGTTTCGTACCGGGTTTTCGCGGTAATGCCCACTATCAATCACATCCCGGTGATAAAAACTCGGGCTTGCTTGAGCCTGCGCACGATCAAATCGAAGTCAATTGCGAGCGAACAATTGTGAAATTGTTTTGATGGCAAACAAATTGATGAACGGAATGCCAATTGTCAGAGTCGTACCTAGAATCGACCGAAGGCAAACCTATTAAGCTATCGGCTTTTAAACTAACATGTTTTCCTTATTATTTAAACTTCACAGAGAGAAGAGAAGGAAGGATGTGAAAACAATAATCTAAAACAAAACAAAAAAATGCCTATGATTTTTTATTGGTTTAAATTTGTTGCGAAAATTAATTTTCGGTACTTATAACGTAACGTAACGTAAAAGTTGAACTTATTTTTTTAAGCAAAGGCTTAATTCGCTTTTCTTCGATATATTTTTGTTTAGCTTTAATTTATAAATACAATCAGGAATTAATGATAAAATAAAATTTATCACGAATTTGAAACAAAAATTCTATTATAATTATTCTTCTTCTTAACGAAGCGGTTTCTGATTTTCGAGGTCACATGCTAAAAATGTTTTTCTTTGATCAAACACCCCAAAAAATTCTCTGACAAGAAATTGTGGTTTCCTTTTTAAGGTATAAGAGATGTACCGGTCAGGTTCTGGATAGCTGTAACAATCTTTGCTACTTCATACGTCAGTAACACTATTAGATTTAATATGGCGGTCAGTATTAGGCACATGGCGAACAATTTTGAAGAGGATAACAGTACCTATGACGCGCTGTCTGTTGACGGACTAAACAATACCACGAATTCCACAACAGATGTAAGATACCAAAAGCAAGTGAGGAAAAATTTCCTATATAAAAAGCTTTTTTACTTTCATATCTCAAACTCAGAAAAAAACAATCTCATAAAGAAAAATTACTAATTAATACACGCAATTCAGAACTCTCTGAAAAAAAAGTATTTTTCTATATTATATACATATATATGTATTAAAATTCTATGTAAACATTTTTTTTTATATTTTAATTAAAAATTAGATGAAATCTGGCTTTCCCTTAAACCAACACATTTCTATAAGTTTATATTAATTGATTTTTGTTATTTTTCCAATAAAAAGCTATCAACCGAGTTTAGCGTATTTTAAGATAACTAGGTGAAAAGAATGATCTAGCCTTTTCACTAGTTAAATTAGTTCCTGGTATTATTTCAGGCTAGACTATTTTAGTTTTAGCCTTTACAGGGCTATCCGAATCACATAAGGGTAATTAAACTTTACGACAAAGGCAAAATAAATGTTGGTCTTTTCGATTGGAGACATTTCTGATAAATCTCGTAAACAAAATATGTCATCACATGCCAAATTGCTAACGCCACCTACGAGACGTAGAATAATTTTTAGAAGTCAATGGCGTGCCGTATATCTAACTCTAAATGGACCCCAAAAATTATAGTCAACAAATCGTTTGTCCATTTATTAGGAATTTCCTCGACAAAACTGGACTACGGATATCCAGAATCTTATTCTGGATTCTTACTTTTGGGGGTACGTGGTGTCCAGCGCCCCCAGCGGCTTTATAGCGGAGTGGTTCGGTCCGTACTACACTGTATTGTACGCTCTGATCCTATCGGCTTTCTTCAACTCGCTCTGTATCAGGGCAGCGCCTTGGCACTTCGTGCCTTTGATTTTGTGCCGTTTTATATTGGGACTATTATCTGTAAGTATTCCTCCAACTTTCGGTTCAATCAAAGAATATCAACAGGAGAAGAACGGTCACTTAGAGCCTGCGCTCAGAATATAACCTACTTAGCTCCCCACTCTTTCTAGGCAATTTATGACTCTCCGTTAAGAGGGTTTCTAAATGGTGAGAGATAAAATAACATTTGAAACAGACTTACGTGATTAATTAATTAAATTAATAAAAGTGAAATAGATTTCGAGATTTTGGTGAAATCATAAATATTCAGACCAATGATCCCCTCCTTTTTTTGGCGTCCCTGTTTTTTTAGAAAAAGTACTATATAAAACCAAACCAAAAATATCTCTTCGAGCAACATTTGATAAGCAAGCGAATTGGCAGAGAACGGGACTTAGTAAAAATAAAAGGAATAAAAATTCCTAATTTTCATGCAGTTTTCCAGCTTTTCGAGGCTAGTAGGATGGCTGATTTTCTCAAAACAAATCCGACTAGTATTTACGATCTGCCGTCGCAGTTTGCTCTAACAATGGCAAAGACACGAATGGACATTACATATTATAAAGACCACAGGTCGTATATCCCAATCCCAGTTTCTTTGGTAGTATCTGGTGCCGATAAGTACCACTGAGGAGTTTAAATGAAAAATGATGTTACTGGTGTTTGTGACTGACGTAGAGACCCTTTTTTTCCTGTTAATATCTGGTGGTGCAACAAAAATATTTTATTTTGTATTAATTTTAGGGGAGCATATATCCGTCGCTACAATGTCTGATATCGCGTTGGGCGCCACATTCAGAGAAGGGCAGATTTGTAAGCGCGCTCATGGGAAACGCATTAGGGATATGTGTTTGTTACACTCTAGTAGACGTAGTTAATACTTCGATAGACGTCGAATGGGGCCTTCATTTTCTCTCTATTCAAATAGCCGTGTTTTGCCTGATTTTCGGTCTCGTCGCATCAGACGGTCCTTCGGACCACAAGTGGATCTCCGACGACGAGCGCAAACTGATAAAAGATAATACAGACATCTCCGTCCCATTGGGCAAGGTATTGAAGTAATATAACGGTGCTGATTAATTAACATTATTTTGGTTTCAGTACGTGCCTCCATATTTAAAAATACTCACATCCGTGCCCTTTTGGGCATTGTGCGTTTGTCAGTTCGGCGACCTCTGGGGATTATATTTCCAAGCTACGTGCATGCCGAAAATATTCCACGGAATTTTTGGATTCGGCTTTAAGGTAAGACTTATCAACATTTCGACTGTCATAAAACTAATACCTACTGGAACTATAAAGTCAAATTTCCTCCGAGTTTTGTAAAAGTACTCCTCTCAAAATTTCGGTAAAGTATGTCAAAAATTTCCAAGTGACAGTTAGTTTTTAATTTTTAATATCGATTATTTGGAGAGAAAAAAATTGTTGACTACTATATTATTTGCATCACAAATTCGCTGTTGTTTTTGTCAATATTCTATTTAAAACATTACATAGGCCTTTGTAAAGGGTGACTCAATAAGGGTTTCCACATTAAAATAATAAAAAAAACTCGGAAGAATAGAAACATATACAAACATTTTTATTTGTCATTTTAGATTAGTGTATTACAATTAGGTTTGAAAGATGATGTCATTCAAATGATCCCCCCAACTCATGTGGCATGACGTTTATCACTTTTTGACACAATTCAGGTTCTTTGCCGGCTATTTCGCGTCTAATCTCCTGTTTCAGCTCTGGAATAGTGTTTGGTTTATTTCTATACACTCTGCTTTTTAGATACACTCAAAAAAAAATCTAGGGGAGTAAGATCACATGATCGCGGAGGCCATTACGTGAGATAATCCGACCAGGAAACTTGCCCCGCAGCAATTGCATCGTTTCTCTGGATGTGTGACAAGTGGCTCCATCCTGTTGGAACCACAAATCTTCAATGTCCATACCTTCCAACTGCTCCCAGAAAAAATCAGATATCATGTTTCTATAGCGAACACCATTAACCGTAACATCGTGCTCTGCATTATCCTCGAAAAAAAAAGGGCCAATTATTCCTTCGCACCAAAATGCGCACCAAACAGTCACTTTTTGAGGATGCATTGCTTTTTCAACAATCTCTCTTGGATTTTCTAATCCCCAAATACGAGCATTGTGTTTGTTACAAAGGGACCAACGTGAAAATGAGCCTCATCGCTAAAGATGATTTTCGTTGAAAAATGAACCCCTTGGTCTCGTATCTATTCTGCAAACACGCTGCCCTGTTGATGATCTCGAGGTTTCAACTCCTGAGTTATTTGGACTTTATATGGGTGTAGATGCAAGTCTTGTTCAGTCATATATTGTTCTATGGCTAATTTTGTTTATGCGTTTCAAAAATATTTCAGATTGTAATGTGGAAACTGTTATTGAATCACCCGTTAGTTTCCAAAATGGCAGGAAGCGAAGTCTAGCCAACTCAAGAAAAAAAAACAGTCCATCTACTTTTCACTCTTCCACAAAGAAATCTGCCGAAAAAGGGATTATAGCTAAAGGGTCAAATTGTATCTGTCTGTTAAGCAGTAGTAATGTCAGCATGGTTTCACAACTTTTTGTCAGTAGTCAGAAAAATGTAAAAAAATATTGAATTAAAGTAAGATTATTCAGTATTTAAAGAGTGTATGTCAGTATTGGTTGTACTTCTATTCTCTATTTGAATTATCAGTGTAGATATTTCGTGGAAAACTTCAACTGTAGCTCAAGCCAGAATTGTATGTATTCTATAAGAATCTGATTCACGTAATTTCTTCTTTAAATTCAATTCAATAAATTAAATTCAAAATTCATAAGTTACAGTTGCTGTAAGCCTTTTTTGTCATATTGTTCAAAATTAAAAATTTCTCAAAATTATCGAGATTTTAACGCAGAATTTTTTTCCAGACTTCCACAGCTCTAGCCATGACGCCTTACTTATTTAGAATGATTTTTGGAATCGCTTTTGGTCACGTCTGCGATCGAGTCGAGTTCAAGGGAGCTTGGTCCAAAGACCACGTCAGAAAACTATTCATTTTGTTTTGTATGCGCTTTCCGTAATCTCACGACTACTTAATTTTGGAGTGAATTTCAGCGCACATTGTACCTGGAATAGTGATAATGTTTACGATACTCGCGGCAAGTAGTTACGCTACGACTTTGGCCGTTTTAATTCTGAGTATGGCGTTCAACGGCGCCGCAGTTGCAACTAATCTCAGAAACGTCCATGATCTCTCCCCGAATTTCGCTGGTCCCCTCTTTGGCGCCGTGAACTCTCTTGGCAGCACCGCAGGATTTTTAACACCTCTGGTGCACTCAACGCTTACCCATGACAATGTGAGTATATAGCACTAAAAATAGATGATAAACACAGCCGCTGTTTTCCTTGAAATTCACAGAGGGATCACTGGAAATGGAACGGCGTGATCGCTGGTTGTATCTATATTCTGTGTGGCCTGTTTTTCATTGCCTTTGGAACCTCCCAAGCTCAGCCGTGGAACGAGTTATCAGGGAGAAACTCTGAGGACGCCGCCATTTTTGATAACGGATCAGATGAACCTAGAGTTGGCCCTTCTAGACAAGTAGACGAGAGGAGTCCTTTGAATGCTTAGAAGCTTTTTTTCTGAGTTGTTTATCAATATTTTCTTATTTTTTTAAATCATTTTTTGTAATAGCTGTACTTATTTTCTTTGTGAGTTGTTTTTATTACATTTTGTTTATTTTTAATTAATAAAATAGAGGAAAAAAGAAGACTATAATTTTATTTTTTATCTTATTTCTGCCAAACTATGATTGATTTTATTCGAATGCACCTTTGTGTTTTTTTTTGGTTATGTTAATCTTTAAAGCACCCATTGTGGATTTGTCAGTAAGCCATTTTTTCATAAAAACTCCATGTATTATTATATTTTAAATCTAACTACGCCACTGAACATGAAAATTGTTTCCTGTGAAATTTTGAAAATGTTGGTCTGGCGCTCATTAGCCAGACATTGATATTTTATTATCAATTATTATCATTTGATTAATAACCCTGATTCCGCTGTTTTGCATTTGTCGTGTTCTCAGTTTTAAGATTTACGTATAAAATAGATTTGAATAGCTCGTTTTCCAAAATTATGTGGCAAACCACTACTTAAACCCTTATGCAGGGTCCAGGTCAAGCAAACAAGGCAACGACCAAACAAAGACATTTGTTTCGCAACAAAACGGCAACAAATCTGATAAATTTCTACAACATTTTTGTCTTATTTTTGTTTTGTTTTAAAATTCGGAGACAGAACAGAAAATGATTGCAAATAAATAAATGAATTGTGAAAATAAAGACTACAAAAGTTCTGACAGGAAACCAAGAAACAAATCTTAAATGCATGGGCATTGAAGGAGATTTGTTTACCATTAAATATAAACTCAGTGGATGACGTTGAAAAGTAAATAATATCAACAGCCAGTAATACGAAAGAAAGAAAAAACTATAAGAAAATGAAAAAATTGGGGACGGGCGTATTTGGTTCGGATATGGACTGTGCCAGAAAAAAATAAGACTCGAAATCTGGATTTTCAAGAAAGGATTATTTAATATTTTTATTTTTAAGAATTCAGGTATACAAGGTGTCCCTAGTATATTTTGTCCATTGTCTAACTGTGTATGGTTCAAAATTAACATTTATAGGGTATGCTTTGAAGTACCGTAGTTTCAGGTATACAAGCAAATTATAAAGGAAGGTTACTTACCATCTAATTTGGACATACGCTGCCTCGATTAAAGTATCACAAAATCTCTGAGAAAAGTTGTAATTTACCGTTTTCAAAATATTAGGCTAAATTTATATCAGACGTAGTGAAATGCCGTAAAATGGCACTCGTCCAAACTGTCTAATAATATACGTAGGTCCATCGCATCCAAAAGCAAACAAAAGTATTTCTAAACTTCACGGAAATTAATCCTTTATGAACTTTAATAACCATTAAATGTCCAAAAATGCATTTATCTTATGCATAACTGCATAGCTAAGCTGTAGTTAAGATATGTTTAGCCATTTATTTTGTTGAATAAATAGATATTTTGCCGCTACCTAAGAAATGCTGGAACTTAGACAGCGATAATCGATGATTACAAAATATTGACATTTTTGTCAAAAATTCCCTTTCGATAATTGCTTGTGTTTATTATTACCGGAAATATTGCAGTTCAATAGTTGCGCACCTAATTAACGATGGGTAACCCTACGGTAAGGCGAATAACCGGGTGGATACCGCAAGGCTCTCAAAAATTTCAGCGATACCAGTTCGGATATGGATAATCGTCATGATCTTTTTCACCACCTACATAAACTACACAACGAGAAGTAATATGTCCATGAGCTTGCCCGCCATGGTTAAACTCTTAGACAAAGGAAAAGTTGTCAATGTGCCGCACTGCAGGAAAGGTGACCCGACTTTCAACCCGAACAAAACTCAAGACGACGTAAGACCCGTTACATGACATTCTGGTGTATATGTGAGTTATTCCAACATTGTTCAGACTGGAGTGAGATTTCACTGGAGCCAACATACCCAGGGACTCGTGCTAGGTGCTTATTTCTACGGATACACCCCAGGAAGCCTTCCAGCTGGTATAATATCCGAATGGTGGGGACCGTTTTGGACCATATTCGTCGCAACTGCAGTGTCGGCAGTTTTGAACGAGCTATGCGTGTGGGGCACTCACCTACATGTGGGATTCTTGTTCGCCTGCAGGTTTATAATAGGATTCATGGGCGTGAGTCGAGTAGAGCGCAGACGCCTTTAATTTAAAACCTCGTGATTTTATTATAGGGTCTTGTGTATCCAGCCCTGCAATGTCTAATAGGCCGATGGGCACCGCCACAAGAACGAGGCAAATTTGTAAGCGGTCTAATGGGTAACACTTTGGGCACTTGTCTTACGTGGATCATAGTCGGAGGCGTGACTAAAGCTTGGGGATGGGAGTGGGGTACTTTGAGAGTCCGGTATGTGTCGTCCCATTACTGTAGACTACTTGCCTTCAGGCTTTCATGTTTTGTCCATTCAAATCGTGATCTTCTTGGCTGTGTTTTGGGTATTCGTATCCGACAGTCCTGAACTTCACACTTGGATAACTGACGAGGAACTCAAGTACATTAAAGACTCTCAAGCGGGCGCTGTGACGAAAACAAAAGTAATCCCACGATAGCGGGTTTTACTTATATAACTCCAACTGTTTTGCAGGCGATGCCTCCGTATAAACAAATTTTTACGTCGTTTCCATTCTGGACGCTATGCTTGCTTCACTTTGGAAACTTGTGGGGGCTCTACGTGCAAATCGCCGTAGTCCCGAAGTTTATCGCTGAAGTCATCGGTTTCAATATAAGGGTAACGCACCCATCGTTCAGTTGAGCGTAGGAGGGTCGATCTGGACGCTTGATTTTCAGGATTCTGGATTGGTTAGCTCGTTGCCGCATCTCGTGCGGCTCTTTCTAGGACTCGGCTACGGGGTACTCGGAGACTACCTCAAACGAACGAGGTTCAGCAGAGAAGTAGTGCTCAAATCATTCGTAACGTGCTGTAAACTTCAGCACATCCTCGTATAAAAGATGATGCGATTTGCTTTCCTCCATAGCTCACATCATTCCCGGAATACTGATGGCTTGCATGGGACTCGTCAAGTGCAACTACTACGGCGCCATCGCCTTGTTGGTGCTCAGCATGTCGATCAACGGAGCCGTGGTGTTGACGAATCTGTCGAATCCGACGGATCTTTCGCCAAATTTCGCGGGAACCATCTTCGGCATAATTAGCTTCATAGGAGGAACTACCGGGTTTATAGTACCGCAGATAATGGGTGCGCTGACGGCCGCCTACGGGGTACGACTAAGCTTACATTTTCTTTTCAAATGATTGTTTATCGATTTTAGAATAATTTCACCGCGTGGGGTTGGGTGTTCGCGATCGGCGGCATAGTGTACTGCAGTTGCGGTATATTTTTCATTATTTTCGGCACGTCGAAAATTCAGCCGTGGAACGAGAAGAAAGACGACCCGGAAGGGGCGCAAACGACTTCGGCCGGTTAAATAAAAACACCCAGATACCGACTCCGTATAGTTTATTTCTTAAGAATATATTATCAAAGTTTCGACTCGGTGAGCCACTTAAAATCTTGCGGTTTTCTATCGGCCGTGGTGTTAATTATAACGTTTATTACGGTAGGGCCGTCTTCGACTTTCAAAGCCTCGGTTATGGCGATTTGGAGGTCCGGAATCGTCTGGACAAAGTAACCGGTTCGACCAAACAGATTCATCATGTTGTCATATCTGGTGAAGCTTGTTAAACAACCTGGCGGAGTGCTACAATAAAAAAAGTGCTTCACTTGTTTTCAAATTCGAGCAAATTTGAAAAACTGAGATTTTTTGTTGTTTTTGGCAATCATAAACTTCATATTAAGAACAACTTTAAAATTTCGAGAAAATACTTAACAATGTAAATTGTCAAAAAAGTGCACAATCTTAAAAGGTCTTTGCAAAGGGCAGGGAACAAAAAGTGTTTTGGTGACCATACTGTACACCCAACTACTATTTATTGTTTTATAATGACAATGGTACGGAAAGTACCCATATAAAACTTTTACTAACCAATAAGTAGTGATAAATAAGTTCTATAACGGCAAGGAGTGCATTTTCGATAGTTAGAAGCTATAAAACCTACCTACAGTGTTTATAAACACCAAAAAAAAAACGCCCCCTTTTCACTTCAACTTTTTCTATATCATCTGTTTCCAATATATTTCATTTGGGGTCCTTGTAATTGTGTTACGCTAAAATTGCCAATACATTTTGAAATGACAATTGAAAAATCTGAAAGTTTTTTTTTTGCAATTAAAATACAAAATCATTTTTAATAGTTTTTATGTCAATTGGAAATAAAACAAAGGCACATAAAAGGGTGCCGTGTTAACCAGTTTTACCTTTTAAAAACTGATAGTTTCATATGGGCTTTCAAGTAATATTAAACACCTTGGAAACAATTATTAAACTTATCTAGCTGGCCTATATCGAAATGATCGTAAGATGATATTGGAATACTTATAGTTTTGGTTAAGTATTTATAAAAACTTTCATAACCGCTATAAAACTAAAAATAGCCGGAAAACCAATTTAGGACTATTAGTGCGCAAATGTCAAATGTCGATTATGCAATCATAACCTCACTTTTCAATTGTTATTTATTTATTTGTTCTTGGAAGGAGTGCACTTACTTTTTTATAAATATCTAGATAGAATCAACCTAAATATGCCTTTTAAAATTCTGCGAAGGAAGTTAGGAAAACAGGGTTAAGCTGTATAAGCGTTTATAAAGGGCTTATAAAACTGATGAAAACTGTTACTTATAAACCCCTAATAAATATTCGGTATCTTATTATGAAACCTTAAATAGTATAAGTACTTAAATTCACTTTGAAACACACAATGTAAAACTTAGAACACAATGTCAGCTACTTATCCATTCACCTCACTTTAAAATGTATCGACGCCTCTGCTTTGGTTTGGTTTTATTTAAATTAATACACACGTTTTAGCAATTTCTAGACGGGACTCAGTTAAAATTCTTGTTGACGAAAATGTAAGTTTGACAACCAACTTCTTTTGATATGAACTTAAGAGAATTGCTCTCGTTTGTACAGCATGTTTAGTGGTTTGGTATTTTAACCATATTTGAATAGCTTTTTGTCATATATGGACACATTAAAGTAAGATCACGATGCCACGATGCGTAATAACGAAGCTGATTTTTTAATAGCGGGTATTTTTGTCATTTATCTCTCGACTCCGAGATTCAAACCTAAATTGGATTTCATAACACTCCGTATGCCTGATATACGATCGAGAAAATGACGGCTTTAGTTATAAATGGGCGCATTGAAATTTTCCACTTACACTTTCGTTATCTCCCCACTTTCCTGCATGCTGTTCAACACTTCCGCCTCCATGCCGGTGTAGATTCCCGAATTGTTTACGATAACGATAATCACGGGTAATTTATACCTGACCATCGTTTCAATTTCCATCCCCGAAAACCCGAAAGCGGAATCGCCTTCCACACATATAACTTTCTTGGTGGGCGCGTAATATCTACAATAAAGCGCCGCGGCGATACCAAAACCCAAACCCACCCCCATGGTACCGAAGGTTCCCGCGTCCAAGCGATGCCTGGGTAACTTGTTCAGCAGCATGGACCTGCCGATGTCCATCGTGTTGGCACCTTCGCTGACTATAATGCAGTTTTCAGACAGCTTTTCGTTCAAATGCTTGAACACTGCGTAGTAATTTAATGGGGGTGACGTGTCAGACGCCATCGCCTAAAAAACAATGATCTCAGCGTTGGGTGTATCAACTGTAATCGACACTTTCAAGACATAAATTGCTAGTAGCGACAACATTTGGGCCAAAGGGCCAATAAAATAAAGTCGACATCAATAGAGAAAACTAAAGTTGTTACAAAATAGGAAATGTCACCATTGGCTCCGATAATAGAAAAGAGGCATGGTACCCTTATTCCATGCTCATAGATGGTATAATACGGGGATTTCTTTTAATGTTAAGATACACTCCGTATGGAGAATTTTCGATAGGAGAAGTGGAGCACTTCCTCACTTTAGAGTCTTCTTGACAAGGGCAAGTAAATTTTGCTAAAAAAATATACAGGGTTATTCGCGATCTACGACATTGAATATTGAATATTGAATATATGTGGGAGATCTACTATGGTAGTTTTACAATTTTCGCATTTTTGGATAATACAATCAAAATAAGTATGTCTTTAGTACCCCTATGATACCTATATTTAAATTAACCTAATTTTAATTTCTCAAATACTTCATATATTTCATATACCAAGTATCTATAGATACTTGGAATATGAAATTAATAAATATATTGATTAATTCTTCGCAAAACGTTTGTAACGCCATTTGGCATTTTTTGGAGGCATTGTTTCTTGTCATTGTAAAAATTGTGACCGTTATTGTTTTGATGTACTTTAGTTCAAATGAAAATTTACTTAAGAATGACAATCTTATCAAAATACAAGTCTTTCTTCAATTTTCGACAAATCTTGTATAGAATCCCGGTATAGAAATATAAAAAAATATTGTAGAGGACTGCTACTAAAACAAAAATATTAATCGGCTTAGAAGTGGCCAAGTTGTAATACGAATATTCTTCAAAATAAATTGTTTGTATTGTTAATCACTTCCCATATTTCGATATAAGCGGAACAGAATATTTTAATTGTACTGAAAAACCCATTAAATATTTTCCTAATGTTTTTCTTCATTTAGAATGCACCAGAAAAATTTAGGATTATATGTTGATATCATAATATGAATTGATTTAATTTGCGTTACTTATGAATAACATCTAAATATCCTTCAAAAATATATCCATTATTGATTAATTTCATGTCTACAACTCGTGTGTGATATTAAAAGTCCTTTAAACTGATAGTTTCTTTCTAAATAAAAACCATTCTTCCAAGAACACTATATGGAAACCCATATTCACAGTCATTACAATGAAGGGCCATCGACCAACGTACCTCAACAAGTTTTCTATTTTCGTCGCATTTCTTTCTCACAGAAATCCACCAGGCGCTTCTTCCATTAAATGCGAAATTCCTCCTCTTGGTCTCCTTCAGAATTTCCGCCACAGCGGTTTTTATATCGCTCTGTATAGCGACGGCCGACTTGACGCTGTTGTGCAATTCCTCAGCCGATACGTCTATCTGAATCACCTTGACGTCAGATGCGAATCTCGGAGGACGACCGAAATGCAAAATCCAATTGAGTCTGGCGCCCAGCAATAGGACGACGTCTGCCTTCTGAAGAGCCAACGACCTGGCCGGAGCGATGCTCTTGTCTGAAGTATCAGACACGACACCTTTGCCCATGGGTGTCGCCAAAAACGGCAAATTTGTTGCGGTTATGAACTGGTTCACTTCGTTTTCGGCTCTGGAGTAGGCGGCACCCTTTCCGACGATCACCAAAGGACGTTGCGCTTGCACCAAAACGTCGACTGCCTGACGCACGGCCTCGGGATCGGGAAACGGAATCGGTACTTCGGTTGGTCCGTACTGGTCGGGTATTGAATTGGACGGTACCCTCGAGGATAATATGTTACCGGGGAAATCCAAATAGGTAGCGCCGGGTCGTCCATTTTTCGCAAGCCTCACCGCTTTTTCGACATGTAAGGGGATCAGGGCGACACTTGGTGGTCGGGCGGAATATTTGCAGTACGGTCGAGCTAGTTCAACCTTGAAGCACAGGCGAAAACATTTAACACTACTATAACAAGTGATAACTGGCACTGAATATTTATTTAATTTTAACTCTTCGTTCGTTTTGATATGAATTTGAATAACGAAACTTCATGGCATCATTAAATAACTATGTAAGCATAACCTAAAGGTCTATTTGTGTCACATGACCAATGTCATGGCGATACACTTAAAAAATACTAAAATACTAATCTATAACTCAATATATTGAGATCCCAAAAAATGCCCTAAACGGGAAGAAATACCAGCTTTCAATAGAACAGGTCAGGTACATACATTCCGATCTGAGAATTGACTTAAAGAATGATCTACCCACCTTTCCTTTCAAAGTCAAAAAATAAGATTGATACTAATCAGCATGTTTTTTTTAATCGGTCGGTTAGTCGCATTTGAATAACTAAACTTCATGACGTCATTAAATAACTATGCTCGCAACCTAAAACTCTATTGTGTCACGTAACCAATGTCATGGTGATACACTTAAAAAAATTACTGAAATACTAATCTATGACTCAATATATCGAGATCCCAAAAAAATGCCCTGAACTAAAAGGAATACCAGCTTTCAATAGAACTGGTCATTCATGTCCATTCCGATCTGAGAACTGACCTAAAGAATGATCTACTACCTTTCCTTTCAAATTACTTTAAAGTAAAAAATAAAATTGATACTAATCTATCTAATCTATTAGCATGTTTTTCTTTAATCGGTAGGTTAGTCGAATTTGAATAACAAAACTTCATGACATCATTAAATAACTATGTCCGCACAACTTAAAAGTCTATTTGTGTCACGTGACCAATATAAAAAAAAATGCATCTAACTTACTTCCCGTCGAAGCTTTTGACATGTCCTTCTATTCTATGACTCAATATATTGAGGTGCCAAACAAATACCCTGAACTGGAAGGAATACCAGCTTTCAATAGAACAAGTCATTCATGTACATTCCGATCTGAGAACTGACTTAAAGAATGATCTACCACCTTCCCTTTCAAATTTCTATTAAAAAATAAAATTGATACTAATCAACATGTTTTCTTAATCGGTCGGTTTTAATCAACTTGGAGTATTTTGAAAAGCGCGTTGCGTGTGTTCTGTGTACGTCGATAATAGGCAGCAATATGTGGCCCTTAGTAAATATAAATCTAAAATATCTCTTGTCACAAGCGGACTCACTGAAGGCTCCCTGAGGACTGAGGACCTTTATTTTTTTGAATATTTCTCAATAAGATTAAGAATAAAATGTTTATGCCGACGATTTCAAAATAACAGAGAAAATTAAGTCGCCTGATGATTTCATGGGATACAGGAGGAAATGAATAGGTTTTTCTATTTCTATAAATTAAATCGATTTAACTCAAATAGGTTTTGAGGTGCATATTGGCACACTTACACAGACGGCAATGCTGAATTTGGGAATTTTACTGAGAATTACTGAGGGCTTCACAAATTACTTTTCCTTATAATTCTATTGTAAGAACGTATCTTAAATTTTCTTCTGTTGGTGTGGAATCTCCAACACACTAAAAAGGACACAACATTACTTTTCTAATGATTCTAATTTGGTATTCTATAAACTTAAAAGTCTCAAAAGTCGCATGGATTTTGCTGATATCTGTTTTGTGCATAAGCTAGTTAATGACCTTAAATACTATCCCACGATTCGATATGTAAAAAGTTAATAACAACTGTGATAAGAAAAAAAACAAAATAAATAATAAACGAAAGCTGCGCTAAATAGTTAGACCATGAAATGTGTTCAAATCAGCCTCACCTGATTACATTCTTGAAATCCGCCGATGCCCTCGTGATCTTGCGGGACGGATCCGCCAATCACCAGTACCGGCCAACAATTGACCTGTGCATTAGCCATACCACCGAAGGTATGTAGTACACCTGGACCGGATACACAGAGCACAGCTCCAGGAACTCCTGCATAGTTTAACCTTTTAATATAATTCAATTTTTAGGCACGCTGGGCGGTTACCTGTCAGATACCCGATTGCTTGGGCAGCGTAACAAGCAGCTTGCTCATTCCTCATACCGATGTAGTGGATATCGGCCATTTGCAGAGCCATGCTCAATTCGATCACGGGGAATCCCATAATCCCAAAAACGAATTCGATGCCCTGAAAATTGTTCGTTCTTCAAACATGTATGTTAACTGATGTTTATAATATTGGTATTTTTGTTCCTGACAAAAGCGTCATTAATTATTCTTTTTTTATTATAATATACAATGCTACATCGGCTACGCGTACGACAGCTATAATATTTAAAATTTTTTTAATTTTGAAACTCAAATGAAACGCATATTGACTGTGTGTTCAAATGCTTCTGTGGTCCGGAAAAGATGCCATCTAGCAACCAAAGGCTAAACGAAGCGCTCCTGTCTTAAAGGTTACTGCGAAAATATTAGCAACAGCTGATTTAATAGAACCTATATAATTACAATAAAAAACAAATGTAAAATATGTTGTAGCAGTATTTTTTCGAGTCCAAACTCCGTCGGATAAAACCCAATGCGTATCAATATTTAATTTACCAAACACGAGAGATCAACGATTGCACAAGGTCAAAACGGCTAAAGATTTGGTATACTTTTATAAAATCATATCCTAATAACCTACAGGTCGTCTAAAGTGACACTTACTTGCGATTTTAGGGCCTCAGCAAGCACAGTATTCCCGTCGATTTCGTCCCCCATGTTGTGACAATTTCGCACACTCAAAGATTCATATGCTCTTCAATTTTTACTAAACCAATGTGCTTGTAGCCACTTATAGATCTACAATTTTTTATCGTACTTAAAGGATAACAAGGCGCTGATATCGAATGTCAGTGCAAAGTCAATAAATATATTTTCCAAGTGGGGAATCCAGGTGAATAAAAAGTTATTGCAATTCACGTTAAATCCTACATTTTGGTCAATAAATGGTAATAACCCAATTCCAAAGTACACAATGTGTCCGTGTGCACCTTGAAAATGCGTAGAAAACTTTACACTTCATAAATACAGAATGTTTTTTCGATTTTGGACCTTAAGCTACCGCTCGTTAGATGTCGCATGAATCAATTGAATTCATGTGATAATACGCAAATTTTAATTCAACTCCATTCGTTATTTCTTAGAGAAAAATTGGCATTCATAGTTGAATACTCCGAGTACCTACATGTTTTCAATGGATAGATATAAAAGTTAAACCTAATACGGCTGGCGGTTAAAGAAAGTCGGTCAACAGTTTTGTACCTACATTTATTCTGAAACAACTTCCCAAAACATCACTTGACAAACTTATCACTCGCTTAAATTTAAAATGGCTAATATTACGTCGTAAAAAATAAACAAAATCATGGTTTTCAACTTTAAAAATGACTTATTCTCATAATATAATACATCATAGTTTATAATATAATTATCACGATCGAATCGAATTTGAAAAATATTTTTACAAAATGTACGCGTCGGTACGCGCGCCCAAAACAGCATCGACAATCCTCAACAGTTTTGACTACCTATAACAAATCAAAAAATCATACCCCTACGCTTATTACGAATACCGCGAAAATTAAATGTTGGTCTTTTAATTTTATTTAGAAATGTCGACGCTCATTGGAAGTGTTTAATATAAACCCGAAATCACTACAAGTGTTATCATTACGGTTACAATTCCAACGAGACTCACCACGTATATCAAAAAAACACGGTTTCGGTTTTCTCTTGTTCTTTTTGAAAAAAATGGGGCTTTATGTACTCCTAGATAAACAAAAAAAAAATGAACACCACAGCATAAAATAGCATAAAATTTGCCAAATACGAAGCAGTTTTTTAGTCACTATACTGCTTTGGCTTTTACGAGTAATTGTCTCATAATTGAGTAAATGTAAAAATTAGATTTTTGACTACCAAAATCTGGATTTAGTGCTGGTTTAATATCTCCTGAAGTTTTGGATATTTAAATCCAACATTTTAGGTAAGGAAGCTTAGCAGCAATTGTAATCGGACAAAAGAAATTTTGAGTACGTTAAAGTTAAAAACGAAACAGGCATTGGGGTTCCGTTGGAATTGTCAAGCGTCAGTCAACAAAAGTTTAATTTAATTCGGTACTAACGAAAACTAACCGAGTCACACTGCAGAATTTAAACAAACACGCGTCAACAAATTAACGGTAGGTCTCAACATTAATCCACATTAACATAAAACATTGTTTATTTACTACATCGTCATTCGGGTAGAAATGGTTGCCTAATTTAGGTACGTTACGAAAACCTAACCTCCAACAGGAAGTGCACGGAACACAACTGCCAACGTGGACGTTGGTGCACAACTACAAATATACCGGGCGACATCGTTTAAGGTTAGTATCTACAGTTTTTTGCCGTTTACGGCCTTGTATATTAAAAAAAATCACTTTTATTTTTAGCTACTTATACCCTAAATTTCTCACTGAAAAACGCTGCGAGAAAGAAGGTTTTTCAACATCTGAATTGCACAATTCCCGACCAGAATACGTTTTGTTTTTTTTTTAATTATCTTCTGGATAATTTAGAAATTAGGGTTATAAAGTGGGTAGGTATCAATTTATAGTAGTGCGAGTTGAACAGTCGATATTACGTCTGACAAAATATAGTCAACAATTGCTTGGTGTTTGAGACACGGAGTTTATAATTAAATATTTCCAGGAACCATTTCCAGGAGCCCTAAGGAATATCAAATAACAACCAATCAAAAATAATCACCAATAAGAAATATTTTTTGTCATGATTCGGTTGGAAAAAAGAAAGAAATAAAAGTGGCAACGCCGCTGCTTCTTTCGCAATTTGGCACTGTTGTAAAATGGCAATTTTTAATGCGGAATGCAGTTGTTGAGCTATTCGGCAATTTATCTGTGTACTTAAATAAAAATTGATTTATTTTAAACATAGTAAAACTTTAATTTGATTCGTTTTTTATTTCTGATTGACGAAGGTTGTTAATTTGATGTGTAATACCTTGATATCTTAGTTGTTATAAATCTAAATAGGAACTGTGAATAGAGAAGTAATTGTAAATAATTTAGAATTTAAAAGTGGAACTTACCGAAGAAGAATTGTCAAAAACCTTTTAAAAAAAATTAAAATTGGAATTATCGGAATATGAAAACATTGAAAATTGCCAAAAGTTTTATTTTTATATTGGCAGCTGTCATTTTAGTACCACCTTTTCTTTTAATATGAATTTGCTTAGCCATGGGAATATTTTTGCTTGCTTTTATTTGATATTGACTTGCATCCTCGAAATATAAATAAAAATGTGTAATTTTTCTAACGTATCTCGAAAACTGATCATTTGTTCACTGTTCGACTTCAAAAACACCATCGACTGTTAAAAGTCCTGCCACGATAAGCCGATACGCCCTGTTATAATTCTTGCAAACCTTATCAATTAGTGACTTATGTTATATATCTACAGTTTTCCTTAAGGATCACCAAACGTACGCCATCCCTATGACGTTGAGCGCAGAATATATCGAGCGAACTTGCGTCATCGGGACGTGGTTACATACGCCATTATACAGGGTGTGTTCGAAAATAGGTGAAAAGTTATAATTAGGTAATGATGGTTTCCGCTAAATATCAACAGCTACGGTTTACGCACTAATTTAACGAGAGAAATTTATACAAAACGATAGGTTTTAAAGGGAATTTGTTTATGAAAGCGGGATTTCGAATTCGATATTATTGTATACGCGAGCTTATCACGCGAAACTCTCATTTAGTGTGGTGGGAATACAATCACGCGAAGCCGAAATTTAATTTGTGTTTGAAAATAAACGCGTAAACACGAAAAAAGTGATTTAGAACATTGTTTACTCAAACCGATCCCGGAAAAAGAATCGTTCCCCTCCGACGATTCGTCCGAGAAATAAATGCTTACCGGCTACTTAAGTAATTTCGATCGCTCAGATACCGAAAACCCGAAAGGAAAAAGTTGTCGATGTATCCAAAGCGAAAAATCCAAACTTTTCGATAACGAACGCGTTGCTGGAAGCTGCTGAGCACTTTGGAAACACCTTGCCGCTAACCGGAACTACTGAGAACGATTTAGTTCCAAAGGACTAGAGAGTGTCCTCGATTGCCCTAATTTTCACCGACATGCATACCAATCTTTCACTAATCGTCTTTCTTTAAGTTAAGTTTCTTGTGGGTTCTTAATTCATCATAAAGTGTCTATTTGTCGTGCTTTTTGATATTGGAAAACTGGACTGAGCTGAAATTTTAGTTAGAACAATTGGAAAACCAACATATTTTAATTGATAAAAGATAATTGGTTAAAAATTTCAAATTAATATGAGAATTTAGTTATTCTTCTTCAATTTTTGTTTCAATTAGTAACATTTTTTAAAAATTGTTTCGAGTCAGTAAAACGCAGACGACTCGCTTCTGTTCCGTCTTATTATAAGTCGCCTTTGAATTGGTTCCCATAGTAACGACATAAATATACTCTGATATTAATTAATAATTTGTCTATGGTACCACACTGAGCCGATTACAAAAATACATTGTATGTAACACGTCCCTATTTCTTCGTCATACTCAGATCGATCATCAATCACGCACTTTAAAGTAAAGTTAAATTCGCTAACTTGGCAACGCCGCATTTCGTTTAAATCTATCCCAAAACTTTGCCTTAATAGCAGCAAATAAATTATAAGGAAAGAAAATAATATAAATAAATAGTGAAATATGTATACATAATACACACAAAATATGTTACTTAAAATTAGACTTGAAAAAATCCTGAACGCCATAAAACCAGTGACGAATTAAGTAACTTTTTTAAGAAAAGCAAACAAGAATTCGAAAGAGGAAGAACACCTTTTTTCCGTTTAGTGAGTTTGAACTTTGGGATCCCCAAAGTGGTCAAGTTAATATTATGCAAAAATCTAACTTTAGCAACTCCATACAACCAAATACGCAACAATAGAGGCCCATTAGGTTAAAATACAAAAAAAGTAATCCGTAGGTTCTATATCGACAGAATATAATTTAATTCGTGAATTTAATTCTCAATTAACAAACTAACACGAAAAGTACCCATAAGAATGCCGTTCTCATGTTTTGAAGTGGTGGAAGAATTACTCAAGATCGAATTCAAAGATTAGTTTTCTCATTCATTCAGTAAACAACTACTGTTGAGTTCAATACACATTAAACATTTATCATTACGAATTTCGGATAAAATACCCATACGTGATTTGTTGAGAGATATGGTGATATGTGACGAAAACAAGGGCAAAAGAGTTTACAGAAATACCGATCGAGTCAGAACAGAGGGAAATGAGGGACTCCTTAAGTTTCGAATGCAGTTTCCTCCCCCAACAGCCGAAACTTCCGTTTCTGTGCGATTATCTAACTACCTCATTAAGCTGACGAAGGCAAGACGAACTCTTAGTTCCGAAAGGATGTTTTCCACTACCGCTTTTTCCTTAAACTTCGCACGGCACAGGTGGAATTTCAGCTAAGCTTAACTTAACGACAGTCATTTCCTTTTGTCAAGCGCCGTGAGTACCGGTATTGCACGGAACTACCGGAACCGTTTGACAACCCATCGTCGATAAGTTGGTGGCTACTAGGTTCCTTTCGTTAGTGGTCCCGCAGGCTTTCAGTTCAGTGAAGATTTCGGTGAAATAGCCCGGCTCCGAGTTTATCCGAAGCATGTTGGAAGAAAGGCGATTGACGATGTCCAGGCAACGGTCCCAGAACTTTTCTTTGCTGTCCTCTACCAAGAACGGCTTGAGCGGGTAAGAGATTTCATTTCCTGCGGCGTAAAATTAAAAATACTAAGGGATCATTTGGATGCAGGATAAAATTCATATTATACTCAAGGAAATTTATAAACTTGTTAGAAACTCACAATACAGATAACAAGGTAATAAAGATAAGTAAAATACTTTACTTTTTGGGAAATAAAAAAAATGAAAAAGTGTGACAAGGACTACTAAAATAGTAAAATTACATGAGACAAATAGTTTGATTTGATTAAATGTTCTGGAAATTCTATTACTATTTGCTCACAATACTATAAACTACAGTTAAAGATAAGTATCTTTAAAATATTTGAAGTTTCCTCAAAATTATTAGGAATTTTTTCTTAATTCAAACTTGTTAAGTTGTTTTCCCCAAGGAAAGCTGTTTCAAAACATCCCTTTTAGCTGTTAAGATACGAAGATGACCGCTCAGTATAATCATATAGTTGAATTAAATATATTTGTTCTCATACTAAATATTTTCTAGTGATTAGTATTAGCAAATTTATAAATAAATAAAAACAAAGAAATAGTGAAAAAAGAATTGAATATGTATTGCAAATAAACATATACCTACCCATATACGAGTAAGATAAATACAAACAAGTCAGAACGACAGCTTGTAAATCCTGTTCACATTCAATCTCTTCCTTAACCAACTCCCTCACCAGCATGTAGACGAACACAACGTTCGCAGGATTGATGAAGGCCACGTCCTGCAAAAAGATTGCGGGTTCAAATGTTTTGAATTTTCGTTGAATTTTTTTAAAAAATATTATTTTTTCTACTCCCGTCTGTAAAATACCTAATTACCCACCGATCTAGCGTGCGGGAAGCGTCACTTTACCACGTCAGTTTCGTTTTCCATGAATCCGAGCCACTTCGGACATATCCGGGATCGGATGTTTTCGGAGATATTTCCCACGCTTTGAAATTTGACGTTTGTCAATTCTCACGGTCATCTCAGTGAATATATTTGTGTTGTTTTGCGAAAATGTTCCCAAAAACTAACGGTCGTAGAAAAAGTATAGTATGCAACACGTTCGGTAAACTTTTTAACTCACTCGTTTATTAAAAACTCGCTCCGCTCGCGTCAAATAAACTCGTGAGTCAAATGCCGTTTACCGCACTTGTTGGCAGGCATGGAAAATATTTATGAGATTACTTTTTGGCTCACCACATTAACTTATAGATTTAAGAAGGTGATATAAAGATTGAATGGTGATGTAATTGCTTGCGTAGGTGCACAAACCTCCCCATGGCAAATGCTCGTATTTACTAAGTAGGTTTTAATAGAATTTCTTTGCTCAGCCAGTTCTATCTATGATAAAGTTCAGGCCAAAAAACGTTAAAAACTTTGATTTTCCGTCCGGAATCTATGGGAATGTCTAAATGTTATTTACATTTCTTTATTAACGTGTTGTATGTGTCAGCAAACAGACAAGACGGGACTCCCTCAAAGAGATTGCTTATATAAATCAACCCTACTGATCGCTGAGGACTGCCGTTATTTAATGTGTATTTACATCTATTTCAAAAGTATTTTTTTTAACCAATAAATTATTTTATGACATGCCCTTATTTTTTACAAATATGCGCCAGTGCTTCATGTATTTCGATAGTAAAGTATTGTTATTCCTTTGGGTTTTAATTTTATGTTTTGAAACAAGTAGTGAGCAAGTTAACTCACCCCGATGAACGTCGAAGAAACCAGACGACGGGCGGTATTAAAAGACAATATGCGTTACAAAACCCGTGGAGTAAGTAAAAATACTCGATAAAGGTCTAAAAATACAATCGTCTGCTTCCAGGTCACCTGTAGCCTACACGTGAAAGGATGAATACTTATTCAGGCATCGCTAATGTAATATCGATCCACAATGGGTTTAACCCCAGCTTCTAAGGTTCACGACACCGTTATTGTTTTCAGTTAAGGCGTTTTACCGAGAATTCGTTCAGCACGCCATTCCAATTGCGAAGTTGACAAATTCATTTGAGTTGATTGATGTGCTTGTGTTGCACTCGTTAATCAATAAAAGTAAACTATATTTTATTTTGCTGAGTAAAGGAATTGCCAAAGTTTCATCAGGTTGTGTAACCGGAAGATGTCAACTTCGGTAGATCACTTATTAGATCAATCCTCCATAATTTAATCTTTTATTTTGGTCAAGTTTGTCAACCGTGTTTCAAACTCTAGCGATTCAGTATATATTGTACCGCCAAAAATAGAGTGCGTTTATTGTTTTGACGTTTTAAGCATTTTACAGTAAAGTCTGTTCATAGATATAAGAAAGTGACTAACTGATACAAATTAAGGAAAGACCCGGGCAAGCTGTAAGAATGAAATATGGCCGAACAGGTCCGTACTTTGCTTAGACTTTAATTTTTTGGGGTTTTGTTAGGAAATATACTAAACAACATTTATTTATTTATGTACGTATTTATGTTTAAATCTAAAATAAAATTACAAATTATTTTTATTACCTGCTTAAATTAGTTAAAATAATTCACATAATATATCAGTATCACTATCGCTATCATCGCTTGTTGTAATTATTATTTGTTCTATATTATTTGCAATATCTGCTTTTTCTATATGTTTAACAGAATTTGCCCAACTTTGTGGAGGGATGTTAAAAACTTCGGTTTATATAACTTTGAGGATATTGGAGATAACACGGGGAAAAATATTGTTACGACGAATGGCAGATTTCAGTTGGTGCCAAACATGTTTAATGGGATTAAATATACAGTGGTAAGGTGGAAGCCTTAAAACTGTATGCCCTAGTTTTTTTTGCATAATTATCACAGACGTATTCCTCAATTAATTGCTTTTTGGTATAATCCTCGTGAAAATAAATATTATACATGTAGTTTTGGATTGTTGCTTTTGTGACACATGAGGAAGGGGTTTTAGTCAACTGTCTACTGTGATAACTTGCATTGTCCATTACAATTACGCTATTAGGAGGAATGTTTGGAACTAGTTTGTTTTTAAACAACCTTTCAAATAAATCAGCGGTGGTGTCTTCATGGTAATCCAGAGAAGAATCTTTAAAATTTTTAGTAAGACAGAGAAAGTCCATTTGGAACCCAACCATCTTTAGAACCAGCATTCAAAATAGTTATTCTTTTACCCCTTTTTGTTGGCGCGTTTGTTTTAAACTTATCAGTTGAATCAACCCAACCCTTTTCCAGGGTATCATAAGTGTTGAACCAGGTTTCATCCAAGTTAATAATTGGCCTTTGTTGTTCTCTGTAAATCCTAATTTTTTCTAGATATTCCAGTCTCCATTTCCGAATTCTAAAAGATTCCATTAAAACTTGCCTTTTGTCATTTTTTTAAAATCTAAAACCCATGTGTTAAATACACTTCCATAAGGTAGTTCTGTTACATTTTACACCGGTTTCATCTTTTTCAAGCCTCCTAATTAAGATATATAATGTAGGCACGCTTTGTTCTTCGTATAACTGGTAAATTTTACGCCGTATTATATCTTGATCACTTTCATCTACACTGGAGAAAATGTCAGCATCGCTTCTTTTTTTGCTCGCTGAAATTCACAATTTTCCATACAGTTGATGTTGGAATTTTCGCCAATGTGGCCGTTTCTTCCGAAGATGCCTGCTTGATGGCACCACGTTCAATGAGAATCATATAAACATTGTTTATAACTTCCTTAGTCTCAATAGAATAGTGTTTTCTACATTTGGGCGGGAGCATCTCCTGAGATACCCTAGACTCGCACATATTTTGCATAATTCGCACACGATTCAACACATGCCGTATTACACACGAAATAAGAATGATTACTAATAAACTTAAACTAAGTAGTATAACAAACCAAAGAATATTAAACACAGGTAGATAAAAAATTATTTTCTATTACGGACCACAATTTTACCTGAATTTAAATTCCGAAACTTTAGGTAATAATCTTGTGACATTGTATGTTAATGATCACCCTTGGATAATCCCATTCAAGAGCAATTGGTCACTTCCTTATATCCATGAACAGACATTACCTTAACCAACATGTTCGTATATATCCTTCCAGTAAGTATTTATTTATGTACCTGACATAGTTCTTCGATTTATAAACTATAAAGACTATAAATAATATTTGCAGTTCGATAGCACAACAAAACTGACATGAAATCTTGAGATTACCCGAGTATCATTGTATATTTAAGCCGATTGAGATGATTTGGAAACCACATATAAGAAGAAATAACACTGCACAAAAATTTAGTGATAGTACCATAAAGGTAATTCGGCAAGAGGTAGCTATAATATCAGTACAAAGCTCTAAGCTGTACTGATGGAGTAATAAAAGAAGAAAACGGAGTTGATCATTGAACTAGATGAGAACAGTTGCGATAGTGGCGATTTTTAAAGGGACTTTATTATTAGTATTATATTTAATATTTTGTATATTAATAATGATACTAGCTAGAAATGTAATGAAATAGAACGTGTTAAATTGTTACTTTGTACTGATTTTTTTATGTA
The DNA here is from genome assembly GCF_029955315.1 of Cylas formicarius. Lineage (NCBI taxonomy): Eukaryota > Metazoa > Arthropoda > Insecta > Coleoptera > Brentidae > Cylas > Cylas formicarius. The sequence continues at coordinate 21,838,384 of NW_026844326.1, read as the reverse complement.
CATGTTTCAAAAATTGCTTCGCGAAGAAGATTGAAAACATACTTATATCCGGCTTATTAGTGCAAGTAGATAAATTGCTAGGACGGTCCTGGAATGGTTACGGCTAAGGGTGTGCCCGGCAGGGTGTTCTATAAGAGGCTGTGGTTTTGGAGTAATAAACAGTAGGAAAAGGCAAACGGAGTCGGTTGTAAAAACACAATCTTTTTGGTCATGGTATACCTATATATACTGGGACCCAATAAACTTTTGAAAGTAGTACGTCGTACTTTTGCCTCACACTAGTACGAATCAAATATTTGATTTTACGCGTTGGTGCTTATTTTGTTTTATTTGATTATTTGCTCCTTTTTAAATTGGAAAATTTTTATTTTCTGCACTCACAACATTTTTTGGAAAGGCGTTGTAAAGAAACCTAGTTTTAAGGTCTTTTTACTACTACATTTTAACCCGTGATCCTTTCATATGCGAATTTGCAGCATGGGTTCCATATTGTGTGTATATTATGTTATATGTTTTTTAAATATTCCTTTCTGACACTCTATTAAAAAAGTGTAAGAAGAGGCGAATTGTTTACTTAAACTTTCTAGAAAATTTCAATAAGCAAAAAAAAAATCACCACGAAGTAATATTAAATTTCGAATGATTATTTTTACCCCACCACGTTGAGGAAAAATGTCACTTTCTGAAAACGGAAAATTTTATAAAAGACTACTTAAAACCTTTGCCCAATATCTATATCGAATGAAATAGCCATTAAGATAATAATGGCATAAAACTGAATCACGATGTCCATTATTTTAACGCCATATTTATGATCCGAGAATATAAGTGCTGTGCATCATTTTTCCGTATTATGCCGCCTATATAAAGTCCGTAAATCTTATCTAGGATACATTTTTACTACCATCAGGTCTGCATTATAAATAAAAAGATCACACCGGGAAGCTTTTATCTGTAATTTTTACGATGGTGTTAAAAATCGCGTTACCCTATTTTCGAGGCGGCATACCGGGTGTCCCATACATTAAGTTAGTTTTTATAGTGGTATAAAAAGCCTGTGTGCCTTTTATTTATTGATTTTTTGTGTTATTATAAACCTTTTTCGTTAGATAATATGGAGTATAAATTCTCTACCGAAATCGATTTTCCGCGGAATACAAAATATATTCGCTCGGCAAACAAACACAAAAGAAATACAAAACAAAAGGCTTAAAGTCCACGCGCTCCTAATCGATATGAGAAGCAATCCATTTTAGTCCTGAACTTGGCCAAAGGATTTCGTTCTTCCGAAGTTGTCAAGTTTAACCACACGTCATGCGTTCGTTGAACATGATCAATCGCGCATCGAAATATCTGCCATCCGTGACACGTCGCTATGATGAGCCGCTACGCCACTTCCACGCAGATAGTTCTCACTCTCTTTTTGTTGAGTATAACTACCATGATTTAAATGGCCACGTATAGAGACGTGGAGTGAAGGTTTCGTTAGTTTACTTGGAGATGGAAAGACCTGTACGAATAATGCAACTGTTTTATCTGGTTTTTGTTAATTATTTCACTTCTTGTGAAGGGATCATGACGACCCGTAACTTTATTTGAGGGGCTCCACTCTTCCCACAAATATACAAAATATAATAATAATTCAATTTATCTAACTATTATTTAATAGTAGTATAACACCCGATCCGTACCTGGAGATGCGGAACCGATAATCACACCAGAAACATTAGCGGTGATCGTGGTTAATCGAATTACATTTCTAATTAGTTCGATAGATACGAGAAAATTTATATTATTGGAATATGGGAATTTTTTTTTTGGTTATTCTATAGTCGAATAGAGCAGGGGATAAACTCTGAAAGTTTTTTCGACAGAGAATATTAGAAATTAAATTGGTTTGGTTTAAATTGAATTTCCCACCTGTGCAGTGGGCAGTACTGAATAGTTTTAGCTGCTAAAAATGTGAAAAACTTAGATTTATAGATATTAGAATAAAAAAAAATCAGAATTTAGGTTAAATGTGTCTTTGCTTTTTCAAAAACCCTTATCATCGACCTAATTCAAATCTTTCGTAGCTAAGTTAATACTTAATACTTAGAAAAAAATTATTTAAATTTACAGAAGACATCTACTGGTTTGCGATGATGGTTACTAGTGTCACTTAAAAAAAATTTCTATTAAAAATGAATAACTAGCGTAACGGCCTTTTTTGGGGATTGTTTGTAATAATGGTTACAATGAGCAAACCATTTGCTGCCAAAAAGGTCGCTACCACCATTTTCTCGTTTATTTATTTGAATGCAGACAAAAATAAACTATTCGTCTTCTTCGTTTTATTTTCATAAACGCTGCGTAAATTTTGCGCGTTAAATTTGAGCACCCTGTATAGTCCGCGAGCTCCTACAAGAGAAAATTCCCACATAGGACCTATGTAAACCAAAAATTTTCGTCCAGCCCACCAAATCATGCAAAATATTTCTTTTCTTACCTGCCATCCTTGCAGGAGTAAGCTCCTGTCCACGGTCCTCAGCCACATGACGGCGTCTCCCGCTTGAAAATCGTTCAGTTTGTAACATTTAGCGTGCAAAAACATGCCCAGACATTTCAACAGTTCAGAGGTCGACGCCTGGATAACTGTCTTCCTCGGTGCCGCCACAGGCACGACCTGATTCGACTCTCTTTGACTCGGAAGCGCTTGTTTGTTGGTGATTTTTTCGCAGTGCAAATGGTAGTTGGTATTGTTCGCATTGTTAACCCTCACAAGGTCCAACGCTAGGGCTGAACTGGACTTGGAAGTCGAATAATACGTCGCCTGTTTGTTCGACTGTTGCTGCTGCTGTATGTTTTTGTTTTTGTCCACGACGTGGATGTTATCCACCAACGGTTGCCTGTAGACGGTAATGTTCTTGTTCTTGTTGTTTTCCAACTTCTTCTTGTTGTTGTTCGTCGTGGAAAATCGTTTCCACGACAACGCGTTTATAAACAACGAGTGCTTCTTCAGGTTCTTCTCCAAGGCGTTTTTCTCCGATATAATCCTGGCACTGTCATTGTTATTGATATTGTTCAACGTGTGGGTATTCGAGTGAGTGAGGGCAGGTTTCGACGAGCATATTTCCCGGTTGTTTTTCACGTTGTTCAACTGTTCGTACGAGAAATTGTTCAGCGTGAAGTCGGCCGTGCTGCTGGTCGTGTACACCGGTCTCCTCTCTCGAGGCGAAAAACTAAGCACGGTGCCCATTTTCTATTTTTCTCCTCGTCGCACTGAAAACTACCGATCACTCGCGTCGGAACATCGAACACCAAAAAAAAAAACACCCTCCGATGGGACTCGCGGGGTATCGCAAGACCCTGGGAAATTGTCTTCGGTGCGAGGTCGATTCGAAGATGCGAGCGCGCACGCGCCTCCGTTGCCGGGAAACCCTCACGTGACGTCAGGGAAAATCAATAAGAAAATCCACCCTCGAAGCTGCAGGAGACGACGACGAGGGTAGGAATGCGACGATGTAGCCGGGGAGGAAAGGGCTACACCTAGATACTCGATCTTTCGGTGGAGGTGTTTTTAAATTGTTTTTCCGTACGCGTAATTAAGTATACTTCAATTTAAACGGAAATTTTCGAGAAAACTAAAAAATATACAGGATGGCCCAGAAATAGTAGAAGTGTACGTTGAAAACGTTGAAAACGCTATAAAGAGTTGTGCTAATAGTATGAAGTTTCTGTAAGAATCAATGGATTATTTAGAAAGATATTTCGAAATGCGGTTTTCACTAACGTTTTACATCCTTAGTTGGCTATATTTTGTTGCAATAAAACTGACTGCATGGCCTTTAATTTTGTTGAGAAAATAAATATTATTTGTAGCGATGTCACAAACGCCATCTAAGCAATCAAAATCACTCTGTTCAGAACAATGTTTACAAAATGAGTTCAGCCATAATAACAATAATAATGTACGTTTATTTTTTGCACTTCGTATTTACATTTATCTATTAGCAGTAAACCAAAAGCACAACACAAAAAAAGGAACTGAGCAACAATTTTAAAAAAGATCAAAGCTCAGTCCCTAATTTCATATTTACTTAAATCTTAACATATTACGATACATACCGAATATATTCATTAACATCTTCTTCTTCAAGTGTCATGTCCCTATAAACATTGATGACTGCCATATAAAACATGTCTCTATATCTTTCCCGATCTCGTGCTACATGGAGTAACTCATCTGCGTTAAGGCTTGTCCTTTGTCGCAGGTTTCTTAACTATGAAAGCTTCTTACGCCCAATCCACTTTTTTCCTTCTATTTTAAGGATATGTAAGAGTACTATCGAAGTCCTCTAATTATATTCAGAAGTCTGTCGTATCCCATTTTTCGAAGAACTTCTTCATTTCTGGTTCTTGTGCTCCAGGATATTTTAAGCCCACATTTAAAATGCTTCGATCTTATTGACCATTTTTTATTAATATTTCGGATCCAGGCATAAGAATCGACTATAGGTAAAATTTTACAAACATTTATCTTGTTATGTGTATTATTTGAAAGCATCGACCTGAACTTCTGGAATGCATTTCTCGGATTTCATATAAAGGATTCTTGGATATCTCGATCAATCCAGCAGCCGAAATATTGGAAACAGTATTATACCATTTGTAGACACAGTCGGAAAAACGATCTTTCAAACAATGCTTTACGATGCGAATTCGAACGATTCTTTGTTCATTTTAATTATCTATAATAAAAGATAATTTCTTCAAAAGCGGGATTTAAGATTCAAGAGTGCTATCCCCAAATGTAGTCTAGGAAATTCTTTGTATTCTTTGTATGTTAATGTTAAATATTCACTGTCGGATATAATATAAAATGATACAAAATTTAGGCACGATATACATTAGATAAAGTATCCAAGGGCATATTTTTGTTGGATTATTTGTTGAAGACTTTCGTCACGATATGCACACAATCGATTACATTACAGTGGCTTTGAATCGATCGATTGTTTTACATTTTGTTTATAATTATTTTTGGACACAGGTATCATGTGACGTCACCGCCTATCACATTAATTATTACTCCCATGGTTCAAAAACTTTAATATTTGAATATTCCTTTCTTCAATATTTCTGTAAATAGTTTTGGATTTTAAAATAATTGTGTGTATAGGTATGTGGGTTACAAAATGACATCCAGAAGTGTGACATTTGTGAGTTCAATGGATATCTTCAAGCTACCGTCAGTGCGATTCCTGGTCATCCACTGGACAGCCCATTTGTCCGGAACGGGTGGATCGTTGGATTTGCAATGGCTTTAAGTGTGCTAGAAATTTGAAAATAATTTTCCAACATTTTCCCCTGGCCGCTTTAGCCATAAGTTTTTTTACTGTAAGTCTTTACTAAACCCATTTTCCGAGATAGAGCCCGGTTCCTTTCTCAATTGGCCACCAAGTTCGTTTAGGTTTTTGGAATAAAAAGGCACTTTCTTCAATTTTTAAGCAATTTTAAAAAAAATCTATAGGACTGCTCTTTCATTTTACAGATGGAACTTGTGCAAGTGGATTCATTTTATGCTAGAAAAAATCGTACGTGGCATTTCAAATTTGCGTTTATAAAATGAATATCTATGAATATAACATGCAATTTTTATATATAAATATTAAAATATTTTATAACGTAAATTATTGGTTACTTTTTGTCTTTGAATTGATTAGTTTTGTTATCTACTTTTCCTTCGATTCGATAGACCAGCCCAAATTTTCGAAAGCGATACTCTAGGAGTTATAAGATAAGAACAGAAATTAGTCAACATCTCTTATGGCCGACGGTAGCGGCAACGTCGCAAGCACGTCTACCACCTTCGCGAACACAAATGTCATACAGGGTGCTTCAAACGAGCAGAGTTCCTGTCTGGAGGCATTTGAACCCTCTCGTGCCGTATTGGGAGAATCTCCGCGGCAAAGCTACGTGGGGTGAGGGTTTGTAATGCCGTAGGGTAGACGCGTCGTGATTTTTTGAGAGCTTCTTGCCGAGTTAAGCGTACTAGGGATGTAGATAATTCGGGAGGGGTTTGATGAGGGTTGTTTCGGTAATGAAGCAATATAAATTTAAATTTGTGTGCGTTGCGGAAAAGTCGTCTGAAGGGGAGTGGGTTCTGCGAATAGGGGTGGAAAAACTGACTAAAACAATTAATACCAGTTAGAGTTTATATAGAAAAAATTACAATAAAAACAATCTTAAATTGTTGATTTTTAGCAATATAAACTACAACATTGCGAAATCTGGCATTCTTCACACAAATGACTCTATGCAATAGGACGCACTCTTTTGCCGAAAAATTATTTATGTTTTACAAATGGTTTATATTTAATATCAATTACTTAGTTGACAAGAATCTTCATTTTAGTACATGGATAGAGTGGTTAAAATATGGACGTATAGTTTTGGGGGGCCACAGTATACCAAATCCATCCAAAATCATTTTTACAATCTAACGGTGGACTTTTTTAATCTGGTGAAAGCGCAACAATTTAACCAACTGATGTTTTGACCAATGGTCAAGAAATAAGCAAAATAAATTAATTAAATTATTATTATGTTCTTGATAATGAAAATCTGTAATTTCGCCCACTCAAAGGTCAACTACTAACCATAATTGTCACTATATGGTGGATGCGCAACTTTTCAAATCATACAATTTACGTTTTCACGAAGTATAATAATTAAGAACTATGAGTGCAGGCCTTCCTCATTTCCATAGTTTTTTCTAGCAATATTTAAACATAAGGTGCGTTAATTAGCTGGGTTACTTAGCTAATTATTGTTTGCGCTATCGGTCATGTTCGAAATTTGTAGGGTAAATATATTTTTTAATGAAAACTCCTCCTGTGTAAAGGTAGAACAAAAAAAATTGGCAACTTATATTTTCATCTTTTTGATCTAAATTAATAAACCTGATAATGAAGGCGCTACAGGCAAAGAAACAGGTTCTTCCTTTCCTCTTTTTTTGGTAGACTTTGCTATCAATAACGCAAAATGTTGGCTACCAAGGGACTAAGAAAACTATATAGCTTTAACGAAAAAATAAAAGAACCAATGACGTATAGCGGTGATGGTGAGCATGTATAGTTGACATTCTAAAATTAAAATTTAAAGGCCACAAAACCATTATGGAAAAAGTCTTTCCTATTCTAAAATTTATGGAATTTGTAAAAAGTGCAACGGCTGGTAGAGTTCAAAATGCAAATATTTTTTATTTAAAATATCAGAAAAATTGAAGAGAGAGAATGAGTTTAGAACTGACTGAAAAATAGGAAATGTGAGTAATATCTTAAAAATTAGTAAAAGTAAGGCAGAAGTTATAAAAGCAAAGGTAGGTAATATAGTGGACTTCCTATACTAGTTTAGGGGAACTAGAAGTGAATTATACCCTGCTAAGAAAGAAAAAATAACAGTGAAAGCAAGTAATAAAAATAAAATATTCATGCTATTGATGTTATTAACACAATCTCACCATTTGTCCTTACTATACAGTGTGTCCAAGGTAAGATAGGAATATAAGGTTTTAAAGAATTTTATGAGAAACAAAAAAAAATGCTTTTGAATGATGTATGACACTATGCATTTATTATTATTATTATTAGGGTCACAAAAGCAAATTTTGATTTGATTTAGTTTATAGAAAGTCAATGATCTCATCCACTGAATTAGAATTAAATTTCAAACAAAATTTCTTCAGTTAATGATAATGTTTATTTCTTTTTGTTACTGATTTTTGAAATGAGCCATAAATTGGCAACCAATCCTGCACAAATCTGTTTATTTTACTGTAATCTTTGTATTTAAATACTGCTTCTTAGCATATCAAGTATTTCTATGGCACAAAATTCAGCACTGTAGCATGTTGAACTATTATCAAAGAATTTTTAAATAAATTAAAAGCTCGCGTATCTAATACAATTCGGTATGTTAACTGAAATTAATTGTTTATAGCAACAATTGGGCTGTCTAAGCATTTTTTATGCCCTATCTATGAAAATATTCAATATTACACCAATAAAAAAAAATCTGCTTCCTTTTATGTCATCATATCTTGGTAAAAAAGTGCCCCAATAGTGTAATAATCCCAAGATTATGTTTGTCGTTTTTTGATCTTTGCTGACAAATCTTATATATTTCCTCAAGTATCTACTATAGTTTCCGATATCCATATCACATCCTTAACTGGACACACAGTTTACCGTTTCTTTGAAACTGAACGCTCATACCTTTAATTTCGTCTATTTTTAATCTTGTCATTCTTCAGCAGGAAGCGGAAATTAAAACCGACCGCCTTCTTTAAATACTTTATTTTCATCATAAACATACATCAATTAACTTAAGAGTACGCCTGGACTCTCACAGCAAAACTTAAATATAATTAGAAAAACGTCCTACTTACATCATAAGTTCGTCCAGGTCCGCTAGAAAAATTGCAATTTTTTCATTTTTTTATACACGTCCTCGTGCGTGGCAAAGGAGAAATTTTCAAAATTACAAAAAAGAAATTAAGAAATTAGCAGTTTAAAGTATCGAGAAATTGAACACAGTGGATGCAGCTCTTTCGAAAGAATGTACAATGGGGGAATATGTTAACCAAACGACGGGCAGCGGTTCCATCGCCTCCCAAGAGGTAAATTTCAAAAACGCAAAAACGACGTGCCTGTTAAAAAAAATATTTACACACGAACGTTAACGAACGCGAAATTTCGAATCGACCGCCAAAAAAATCCAGCGACCGTAATTACAAAAAAATATCCCTACTAAAACCTAAACACAATAAACGGCGTATTACATTTATACACTCTTCGACACAAACATGGCAGTCATCACATGACCAAATATTACGTAATTAATATAATTAAATATATCTTCAAACGGATGCGGCGGATGAGGGGGAAATTTTCCTACCAAAAAAAAACCCTTAACTTTATATAAAAACGTCTCGCGCCTCGCGTGTTTCCCGAACAATTATGTATACGTTATGGTGTGTGTGTTTGAACTGGCACTTATCTAGGCGTCTTATTTACAAAAATATGTCTAACTTCCTTACGATCTAATTTTGCCCAATGGCCGACCTATATTTTGTGAAACCGCTCGCGAATAATACGGGATGGAATTTATCTAGTGTTTTGGCTTGGAAGTGTGCGGCCATCGAGCAAGGTAAAGTGCCTTCGCAATTATGTCAAATCGAATTGCTACTCGTCTTGTGTCGAACATGTTTGTTGCAATATCACGATCCGACTTTCTAGGAGGTTCTTAACGACCGAAACAACTGCCCAGCTTAACACAAGAAAAACACTTAACAAAAAAATTTTGTGCCTCTGACTTTTCAGGCAGGTCGGTACATTTATACCTAATATATATAGAGGCATAGGAGAGGTATATGGAGATATAAGAAAGCATAGGAGAAGTATAGAGGAGAGCAATAAGGAGGAGAAATGGGATCTATATGGAAGCATAGGCGAGGAATGTGGGGTATATGTTAGGCATAAGAAGTAGTCCATAGCAATATCATGAGCCAGCTTTTTGGCTAAAAATGTACCCTCACCCAACCATATCCGAAAACTTTTAAGGTGGAACCTGTGCCCGGCTAAACAAAAAAAAAAACTTAACAAAAATCTAGAAAAGTTATTTTTTGTTGTGTCTGTGACGCAAACAGTGTTACTACTTTAACAGTAAGTTACGTCGCTAGGGCCTTTACACTTATATATGGACAGAGGCATACAAAAGGTATAGGACAGGTATATAGAAGTACAGGAGAAGTACAGTATAGGAGAGTTATGTGAAGGTGTAGGAGATATGTATAGGAGCAGTATATCAAGTTATATAGAGGTACAGGAGAGGTATGATGGGATATACATGCAAGATATACTGAGTAGTTCAAATATACGAAGCTGTCTGGCCCGAGCGATGAATACCTACTGTAAACAAACTTTTATTAAAAAAAAAAAAACACATCTGCCATTAATTTTTTTCCAACTGGCGAAACTTTCTCGTTCGCTAGGGGGTGGAGCTCAGAGACCCTAAAAGAAAAACAAACAATCCCAAAAAAAATCAACAACGGGAATAGAATTTTGCGTCTAAAACTACAAACAAGCTGCTCGAAAGGATCGAAAACAAAGCGGAAACGAAAATACAAAAAAAATATGTATTTACAGTCAGTCAATCAATGGATAGTGTGATGCTCCTTGTCAAAATTGCTAGGGCACTTTACTATACATAGAGAATCGTCATCTATTCTCTTCCGCCGGACTCCCCGGTACGAAAACGTACGGGAGGAGGAGTCTGACGCGTACAGTCGTTCCATTGGTACATTCCTGGTTTTCATTTTATTCGGTTAACATTAAAAACTATCAAGTAAAGCTATGATCAGGAAGCCAATGTGCTTAAACGTTTTACAAGAAGACAATTTTTATTTTTCAAAATATATTTATATATACTGTATGTTGTAAAATTCTTCTCGTTCATCACCACCTGCGGTCCTAAGTATCTCGAACTACTATCCCACTAGAGATCATCAAAGATATAAATCACTAAAAAAAAAAAACAAAAGACAGAGTTCGCACTGTGGGTTCTGTCAGAACGCTAAGTTCGCGCAAACCGAACGGGAGATTCGTAAGTAATGAACTAAAAACACCATCATGGAGCAAATGAAAAAACTGTTCGATGCTCGATAGATTACCGTTTCGAAAAATCATATATGTTACACTTGGCAGTCAGATTGATTTTTTGTTTTAATTTTTATCTTTTTTTTTGGTTAAATTAAAACCCGCGAAATGTTACTGCGACGATTCGTTCACGAGATTTGAGTCGATTACGCGCGCATGGTCACTACAAAACAAGCGGCGAGGAAGACAACTTTTCGGTTCTTCGGTATTATCTTCGGTCTCTGTACAGGAGGTAAGTCTGCAGCGCTTGCGGAAGCTGAAGTCCCATCACTTTCTCTTCCAAATGGGCCTTGCCAAGTCTTTGTCTTATTACCCGACGACAGAGGTCCATCAATGGAAGCGGTTCGGCTGAAAGAAAAATAGAATTTTGTTATAAAAACTATACAAAAGTTGTAATTGCTGTTCAAGGTCAAACCTATACATTTTCCCTCCATTGGCGTGTGGGGTTACGTTATCATCATAATAATTAAGAATAAGAAATAGAAAACGAAGGAACAACTAAAGACATTAACAATATTTTTATCAAAGAATATTTAATGCTTTATGAGTTTTATGTTGGAATATGTCATATTGAGACTCAATTGGTCTTATGAACTGTAAATAACAATCTTAGTTAGAGCAAAAACTGGAATTGTTTTTGTTGCCATTATTTTATAGTCGACATTTTTAATCAGCACATAAAAGTTTCGGATTCGTACTGAAAAAGCATTTAATGTTGAGAATCTAAGTATTTACCAACACATGAGATTCTGCATTGCATTTGTAATAGTAAAAAATAGGGATATTTTATATTAATATTAAAAATATAAAATAAATATAAAAAAATTCAAATTTTAAACACTTCTCTTTTAAACAATATTTGTCCTAATTGTTGATGTTAATTTTTTTTTATGGTTTTGCATTTTTTGTTGCATACACTCTTAATTAGTAACAAAATGGAAATGAGTAAATAAAGTATTATTATTATAAATTAATGTTAAGTGCGGTCAGGGTTGAAAAAATTTAAACCACAAATCGCACTTTTTGATACTATTTACAAAACTGCTGGACGCAGAAGAAATCCAGAAGTTTTGTAAATTCCTTTGAAAAAAAGAACGTACTTTTTGATGTTTCTTAAATAACCACTTCTGCGACTCAATAGACCAAATTGAAGGAACAGAATACTCACGATCTAATCCGCCAATGTATCGCATAGTGATTTCGCAATGGCCCCACACGGCGCTAACGATCGGGTAGAGTTTCTTCCCCTTCAAACCGCGGAACGCGATGCCCAGGTACTGGCCGTCGACGACGAAACTTAACGTGCCCTCGTCCATGTCCAAGACGACAAGGAACTTGTCGGGTACGATGAACGTTTCGTCAGGTTTCAGCAACGCGGGGTAGAGCACCCCCGGTTGGTTTTTCGAATCGTGATAGAGCTTGTTCCTGCCCAAGTCCCAGCCCCACGAGTTGTCCGTGCTACCGACCAAGCTATGATACCCGACCGAGTGGAGGGGCGCTTCGGCAGTTGCCACGCCCACCACTGCGTGCGTACCCCGTTGCCTCGTCGACCAACACACTTCCCAACAGTGCATACCCTGGAAATTACCGAATATAGGTCTTTCAACTTTATCGATCTGGATAGCAATGGCAATTGTTTTCTTTGTTATATATGTTGATAACAAGATATTGTTGATATTTTTTCTCAATTTTTTTTTCCTTCCTTGAACCCTTATTTTTTATGTTGACTATTGTTGACTGTGACAATCGGTTATATGTAGTATATACCAATATTTTCAGACTGATGCCAATAAATATTTATATTGTATATGATAGGACACTTTTTAGATCATTTGTAACTCATATAAAAAAAAATGACATATCCGTGTATGGTTCACTACAACATTTTGGTTATTGTCCAAAAATATACGATTTTCCCCCCATTGATTGCAGTTTACGAGGAGAACTGGGCCGGTGGAATTGATGGGTTGGAAAGGACGTGCCAATTACAAGTTTTAAAAGCTATCGCATTAAGGACTCCTTCATGCTTATTACCGAAAATTATATCTCAAAATAGACATCAGAAAGGTACATTATTGAAGGTATGTGGCGCATTGCACCTGTCATCCTTACACGTGGGGGAAAATACCAGTCATTGAGTTTCTCGTCATACTTTTTCAATTGGTTTTCATATTCAATTCCATGCCATATTTTTAAATATAATAGGATACCTTTACTTTCAAGCGCTTCTACGCCGTGGCCGAATTAATGCATATGCGGTGAAGACGTCCTCTTACCTTTGTAAACCCGACCTTTCCCCGTATACAGTCCGTGCTCTGCGCGACCGGATGCCTGTGAAACGTCAACTTGTCGTCCTCCTTGACGAAGATGTTCAAAGAACGATCGTCCTGGTTCCAGCTGTACTTGAGCTGCGTCTCCCTCAACGCTGCCGGCATATCGAGCAGCATGTCGAGCCGCGGCGGCCTCGCAAAGTCCTGCGCCAATTCCCTCGGGATCACCGGTTTGTACGGGGCGGCTGCGGCGTCTCTGCCGTTTACCGCCTTGACTCCGCCGCTGACCTTCTGGCCCATGCTCATTCCCCGCGCTCCCCGCCTCCCGCGCGTGACCGCCTTCGCTGTCCCGCACGCAGGCAACACGGCCGCCTTGTAGGCGCGCCGAACCTCAGCTGCCCCCCTGCCGCCGGCCGCCTGGTGGCCGCCGCCGACGCCGCTGCCTCCCACGACGTTCCTCACGACGCCGCTAGTCCTTTGGTTCGATTTGTACCTGCGACAAGAGACGAAACGTTCCAGCTAAATCTGCATTTCAAAAATCCTAAGTTTCCGCAGTTGTAAAATAAAAAACGTTTTTGGTTAACATTATTTTTCAGAAAAAAACACGCTGTTTGTATCGAGCGACCAAAAATATAGTGCATTTATTGCTTTGACGTATTAAGTACATCCCAACAGATGTTTATTCTCCATGAAGTATAAGTAGAAGCGTTTATTTTAACATCAGGTGACACGTATCGTTCTTGGGAGTTTAATTGAAATTGCAATATGTTCGTATATATTACGGAGGTATTTCACTGCGATCCTTCCAGTAAGTACGTATTTATGTACCTGATTCTCGAGCTTTGACCCTGCGAGGCTGTTTTCGCTGGATACTTCAACGGGTAAGGGTAAGTACTTGTTCACTATTTATCTTATAGGTAAGTTTGAAAATAATCATTTTTGTCATGTGTGCCTGTCGATTAACAACATTCTTCTTCTTATATTTTTGTGTCTTCTACATAGTTTTTCGTTTTGTAAACAACAAACGTTTTTAAGACTATAGATTATATAAGCGATTCGATAGCACAATATAACGGACATGATGATGAGATTACTCCAGTATCATTGTAAATTTAACCCGATTGAGATGATTTGGTCTGAGTTAAAAGCGCATAGAAGAAATAACACTGCACCAAAATTTGTTGATAGTACCATAAACGTAAGTCGGCAAGAGGTAGCTAAAATATCAGTAGAAAGCTGGTCCAACTGTGAAAAACGAGTAATAAAAGGAGTTGATCATTGAACTAGGTGTCGGCAGTAGCGACTTCCTAAGTGATTGATACTTTATTGTTATTATATTTAATATTATGTATATTAATAACGATACTATGTAGAAATGTAATTAATATTATAAATTATTCCTTTGTACTAATTTTTTTGTACATGTTTCAAGAATTACTCGGCGAGAAAGATAGAAGACATACTTATATCCTGCTTATTAGTGCAAGTAGATAAATTGCTAGGACGGTCCTGCAATGATTACGAGTAAGGGTCCGCTCGGCAGGGTGTTCTATAAGAGGCTGTGGTTTTGGAATAATAAACAGTAGGCAAAGTTAATCTCTTCGCCAGCAAAACTGGTGGACTGTTGCGAATGAAGTTGGATATCGCTCACATTGACTGGTCGTTTAGTCATAGTAATAAATAATGCCCGTTACCACTAAAGAAAATTGGAAAAAATACCCACGTCCTCTTGTGGAAAAAATGACATCACTCATTGGCAAGCTTACTTTAAATAAGAAGCACTTTAAGGTGATATTCTGAAAAATGAACCACTGGAGAGTGTAGCTTTGAAAAAAAAACAAGCCTCTTTGTACGAAATTTATAATTATAATTTTACTTCGACTTCCACCATATCACTGCGAATTAAACCCTATTGAATTGATATGGGCCCAAGTAAAAGGGTTTGTAGCAAGGCATAACACCATTTTTAAAACGAGGGACCTCGAAATCATTTTGCAATAGGGAATAATGACAGTGGAAAATAGGGTAAGTGCAGCGAACCCGTGATTGAAATAGAAGAAAGAATGTGGGAAACTGATGTTAGAAAGCACTGTCCAGACCTTAAGGAAGGAAAGAATGCGGGAAACTGATCACATGCTAGAAAACATTGTAAAGACCTTTATTATTGCTCTCGACTAGCAAATTTAAATTTTATAACTCTCTCGCATTAAGAAACAGACCACAACAGGAGAACTGTAATTGTGAATTCCTCTGATTAGGTATTAGTATAGTGATAATTTAATGGTAATGAAAAATAACACTAATAGAAAAAAAACAATTTTCCTGGATCTAGGGCAAAAAATAAAAATATAGATTCTTAATAAAATAATTTTTTTTTGCACAATTAATATATTTATATAACAAAACTATATCTGATACTGTTTTTTTTTGTCAAGACTATAGTAAGCATTGGTATTTTAACAACTGACAAATTGTAATTCCTAAATTATCGACAGCCCGATAAGTTGTTTCATTACATCAATTTAAACCAGCAAAAATAATTTAGAAAATTTGCTAAAATATTTATGTATTTTATGTGTACTTTCCGCGTTGTCAGTTTTTAATTATATGAATACTCTTTTATGATTTATGAATCGAAAAATCGGCTATCGATTATACGACACAAATTTACTGGTACGCTATATTCCGATGAACGAAATTGAGGGATTGAAAAAGTTTTGAACGATCGACGTAAAATGATACTTTCATACATATAAAACATATCCACATACAGATCGGTAGCAGTTCTTTAAACCTACTTGAAATTTACCCATTAGGATTTCTGTACTCAAATCATCAGTCCCACGACGCAATAGCACCATCATCAAACGTAATCCTAGACAAAGCACAAATTGAAAAATTTTTCGATTGATCCGTTTGATCGAAGTCTGGCTGTGCGCACGTGACGGGAAACAAAATTCACAGATTTTTAAATGTTTTTCCTTTTCTGCATTCTATTGTCTCAACCGATATTTATCTGCTCCTGCGGGGCTTAGTTATCATTGTCTTTTAGCTTTGTTCCACGTAAATGTTCCATGTACAAAATAAATAAGCACATTATAATATTAGAACTTTTGTGCGTCATTGATGTAGTCGGAAAAATGAATGGGACGGACTCTCCTTTCCACCAAGCCAACGCTTTGAGAAACTGTTATTCCTGGAGAATATAATTATTTCCTAGCGTTGTATAATTCTAAGAAGTTTACAATTACGTCATATGTATTTTGCATATGCATAGAAGACGTTAAATCCGCAAAAACAAATGGTTGGTGAGCGGCACACATAATGTGTGCAGTTTAAATTAAATAATACAATACAATAATCAGAATTTGACGCAGCAGTATGAGCAACTCTGGAACTTACCGGGTATTACCAGAAAAATTCGTTTCTGAGGCTACCTTTTTATCTCAACAACATACTTGGATTTCATTTTTGAGGCAAGTTGAGTTAAGACAGTTAGAAAAAGTCGTTTTTTGCATTATGGAATACTTGGTACTTTCTTAGTACTTGATATTTTGGTAAAATCATTTTATGAGATTTTACTAAGAGAATTACTAAAAGTAATATTTAATTCACTGCCACGTGACTGTCACACTTCATATTCACGTAGTCATGATGACATTGTAAAGTAATTGTGTAATTGGAAGATGTATCGATTACACTGAATCATTTCCGACGTAAACAACAAATAAAATAATTCATCTTTCTATTCGCTTACACTTTTAGACACGGCGTGCTTCAGATAACTCGCATCCTATGGGAAAACTTATTACTACTTTTTATGTTTAAAAAAAAAGATGAAAATAAAACTTAACTGTCATATTAAGCAATTTCTTTAAGGGACTTCAGTCCTCAAGAGATGAAAAATATGTTAGTAATTGCTGCAACAAAACAGTAAAAATTAATGTCTATACTTAAAATAAACATCTTACGTTTTGAATGAGTTTTTGGAAATTTTTGAATATTTTGAAGTCATTTTGCAACCAATTTTTATAATTTTATCGTATTTGAAAAAGGGACGACACTGTATAAGGTTGCCTAATTCAAAAAGATTTGAAAATATGAGCAATAAAACATTTTCATATTGTAAAAATGCTTTACGGCTATTGACTGGTCAAGACGATGACGGCGAAACATGACAGAAAAAGAAAGCAAGCTACACACTACACAATTTATTTACCAACGTTTGAATTTTCAATACTTTTTTTTTTAATATAAACACGATCAACTCCCAATATATATCAAAAACTTTCAAAACAGACATTAATGTACAGAGTGTTCTATTTAAAACTTAGTTACTTGACTACGAAAGTACAAACATCCTTATTTCGCAATATAACATTTTCAAACAAGTTATGTTGAAGATTTTTGATAATTTTTTCGCGCAATGAGTTGGATTTATTCTTAGAACGTCGATCGCCATTTTTAAACGGACCGCCAAAGAAGTGTTTCCCCGCGCGTATTTGCCGGGTGAATCACCGGAGGCGGGTGGCGGCTGCTACGAGATCGCGGCGTGTCTAGGCGTGCGAGTGAGAGGATCCCAGAACCCCAGCTCTTGCTTAATAACAACGTCCAAGGTCACGGTCATTCGCGGTACCGATGATCTGCATAATGCTAATAAAATCATAACGCCCGTCGTCCGGCTCATTCATATAGTGCAAAACATCGGCGCATTGTTCGAATGACACCATTTTTATATTTACAGTGCTTCCGTCACATTACGTCATCTTAATTGAAAAAGACAATCCGGCTGAAACGGGAAAATATTTTTTTGGAAGAAAAGAAATTTTGTAGGAAAAAATTTACAGGGTTGGCGGCTAAAATCAATTTAAGAAAAAATCTCTCACACCTTCAAGCTCTCCAATTTCCAATAATTTTTATACCCATTTGTCGGCTTTTTATTATAAAATCAAGCTTTCCGTTGGGTTCATCAGTAATAGATGTTAAATAGATTTATATTTTTATAATTTGTACTGTACTATTTCGGTGTCTTCTTTTTAAGCTGTTGCCCTGACAAGAAGTTATGAAGAGGCGAGTAACAAAAAAAAAAACAAGCATAATTAACTGTCAATCGGCTGACGAAACAACGGTGGGTTCCTCAAATGTGTCATTAGAAAATTATAATCCACTTTAATCTTCGTTCAGCTTTAATGTAGTTTTTAGTAGCTTGCGACGTGTTTGTTTACGGTCTTGCAAAATATTTGTGCCTAGTCTGCGTTTTACACCTTAATTATGATTTCTCAGTGGAGGAATTATATATAACAACGACGTTGTTTACAGCTGTCGCTTATTCTCGTGTCCTAGCTTATAACGCTTGTGATCATTCCAGTCATGTGCTCCACAGTTTATTTCTCGCTTCCACGATTTCCTCGGTCTACCTCTTTTTCTGCCATTGGTGGGGATCCATTGTAACAGTAGCCATACCATTTCAACCTTTTACATTCTACAGTTTCCAGGATGTCAATATCTATATCCGCCAACAATTCATTATCATAGCTTTTATTTTGGAGGCGTCTTTTTTATTTATCACCCAAAGCTCTGAGCCATATGTTGCAATACTTTGAATGATACTTTTATATATTCTAACTTTTGTGTTCCGAGTGATGTGGTTATTCCAGAGTATATTGTTTAGTTGACGTATTGCTGTATTACCTTGTGCAATTCTAGTTGCGTATTTGCTAATTTGTGTGCCTCTAAATTCTAAATGTCGTCCTTCATTTCCCACCACTACATACTATAATTTGGGAAAATATGTTATTGATTCCTACAACAAAATAGTAAAAATTAATGTCTATACAGTTAATTTTCCTTTCTGCATTCCTGATGGAACATCTTCGTATCTATTTTTTACGTGCCGATGAAGCCTGCAAACCCAAGCAAAAGTTTGACTTAATATTATAATATATTATATTATAATAATATTATGTTATAATAAAGAGTCGTTTAACTGTGATGTTAATTATTTGCTCGCTCCCTTACTTATTACTAATTGACCAAAAATAAAGCTATTTTGATTTTGAAACTCATTCAAAATTCTCTAGTATCAGCAAGTTATGATATCCTGACATTCACAAAGTTCTTGAACTAGCCAACCAAAACTTAAAGATGGATAAGCTAAATTCGGAACTTCTTGTAACAAAAATTCTTATTGACTCAGCTGCGTATGCAGTTCCTAGTTTCTTTTGGTGTGCGTTGCTGAATTTGCAGCATAACTTTATGGCAATGGCAAACAATGGAGATAGTAAATAAAAGAACCGCAAGTAACGACAATTATAATATAGATTTTTAATTGGCAGGCAATTAGCTTAGTCGATATGTGTTTCAATAATGATTCTTGGAAGTTGCCTCCTACACACTGTCGCATAAAAAATTTAACTTAATACTTTTGCATCTGTTCATAAGCAACGGTAGCGTAATTTTCAAAGCGAGCACCTCGAATTGAAGTATCATAAGAGGCCTCGAGGATCCGAACGATTACATCTATAATTACACACCAATATTATGATAATTACGTCTCCATCAGCGAGGTTTAAAGTGCGTATGGTTGATAAATGTTAGTGAATAAATTAACTACAAAATTTGTAAAAACATAGTACCTCATGGAGAGAGATAATAGAAATAATAGAAATAATTACCATGTATAAAAAATACCTTTTACTGATTAAATACGCTCACTAACCAAAACTACTTTTTTCTTCTACTCCCGTATGTAAAATACCTAATTACATACCGATCTAGCGTGCGGGAAGCGTCACTTTACCACGTCAGTTTCGTTTCCCACGAATCCGAGCCACTTCGGACATTTCCGGGATTTTACCGGACGGGTTTGGGAACAATCGGCTGTTTTCGGAGATATTTCCCACATCTTAAATTTTGACGTTTGTCAATTCTGACGGTCATGTCAGTGAATGTATTCGTGTTGTTTTGCGAAAATGTACCCAAAAACTAAATGTCGTACAAAAAGTATAGTAGGAAACACGTCCGGTAAACTTTTTAAGTCGCTCGTTTATTAAACACTCGCTCCGCTGCGCTCCGCTCGTGTCAAATAAACTCGTGGGTCAAATGCCGTTTACCGCACGTGTTGCATAATATACTATTACAGAATAGAATTTATGATCCTAACTACTCAAAATATATCACTCTATCACACGTCAACGTAATCATTTTAAAGTCTCGTAAAATAAAATAAAAAACATAATGATTTATTTAAGGCCGTTTAAGATTTACACTACCTAGAAATTTTTGAAAACTAATACATCCCCTGTGTAGAACAAAAAAATGAAGGAAGTGTTATTTTTAAAAGCTGTTAAATTATTTATTCCTCGCCATAACATGCGAATTTTTTTATGCAATTTTACCACTAAATAGATGGATCGCGATATGAGTTTTGTTTAATGTTTTGTTAAGGTTTACAACCTGACAAAATTCTAACAGTTCCCTTTGATAGATAATAAATTGCAGTGATATTGACCAGTCAGCGACTGAGTGCTTTGGTTCTCGATTCAAAATTACCAATGGTGTTCTAGAGTGCATAGTTCTAGAACGGTAAGTAAATTACTTACCGTTTACTTAGGCAACCGGCGAAAACATCGTTATTTTCGTGCGTTACTAATTACCACAGTATAGAAACCAGCGAATGGTATTCCCGTGCTCACATTCGCCCCAGCCCAAGAGGAACGACTACTCAAAGCTTTCGTAATGGAGGGGACAGCTCAACGGATCTGCATAAATCGCAACTTAAAATGCGGAATGGACGATAAACAATTAATTGACAAAACCCATTCGGAATTCGTGATGGTTGGCGAACGATCAAACATCGGTGGCGGAAACGACTGGCTTTTTCCAATTCTTTCACAAAGAAAGAGAATGGCCAAAACGTTTTTCAAGGATACCGCGACGCAGGTGTCAATGGCATTAGCAATGGGCGGCGATGTGTACGTAGTGGCCCAACGATATACCATACATAACGTTTTTCCGGAACTCATTTGCCCTACCTCATCCTAACTCGGGTCGATATAGGTTTGGCGTCAAAAACGCGAAACGAATGTTGACATCGCGAAGCAAAGTTTAACAGGAAAAAATAGTCCTCGGAAGGAAAGGAAATCGAGAGATAGCCGCGGTGTAAAATAACGCGAAGGGGAACGTTAAATTCGTTAAAAACATATTCGTTATTCACAGCCGACGATCGCTTGATTTTTTTATCATTATTATTAACATTTGATGGTTTCTAATTACGTAATCGCTCTACCAGGTGGCACGGAAACAATGTCTTATTCAAGGTTTCTTCGGTAACCGTCAGCTGTTCCGAGACGCTGTTGAAATCCTTTATTCGATACCGAGCGATATAAAAGTTTCCAGGGACTAATTTGCAGCGTTTTTGTTTTACAAGATTTAAATTAATAATTTAGCCATTATTAGCATCATATAAGAGTAACGCTGAGACGCCTAGCGGTTGAACTGAGTAAATTCACTAACGAGAGCGATAAAGTATGAAAAGACCTAGAACTAGATACTTCTACAACATCGAGGAGGAAGAAGTTTAAGATGATCATAATGATCCCTATGGTTAAATGTATCATCTTGGTAATAGATTACGTTAGATACGTATGGTTGATATGCCTTAAAACGTCATCTGTTAAACGGGGATTAAGGAGGAAGGTTTGATTAATGCTAATTTCAAGTGGTTCATTTTGATTTTACAATCGAACCAAAAGCACATTTACTTATTAAAAACTACCATATTTACAAAATGACAACTCTTTACTATGCATATATATTTATTAAAAAAGCAATCAGTGTGGTTGTGTTTCAGTAGAAAATTTAGTCTTGCACGTTTCTGAAGAAAAGAAGAAGAGAACGGTGGAATAATGCTTTTCTTGCAACATTTGGCCAGTTTAACGTCTGATCAAATTGTAAGTAACAAATGTTCTTAAAAACGCACCTGATGCATGTGAAATGGCACCATACGCAAATATTAGAGACAGGTAAGTTGAAATTGGATTCTGCTTAGTAGATAACCGAGGATGTAAAAGAAACTCACCCAGATATGCAAGGTAGTGTTAGGTAGACTGGAAATTGAATAGACATTCAATATATTAATTTAATTGCCTTTACCACCTGTGAATAAAGTATACAAGATTATTTTAGATTAATGGACCATCTTTATTAGAGAATTCAGATGATAAAAAATTATTTTAGTAATTGTAATGCAACTGTGAACGATTCTTTTATTTTATTATATTGATAAATTAATTTAAACAAATTAATGAATTTTTAAATTCCATAAAATCTACGCATAGGAAGTTAACATCCTCACATGCAAGTTTTCAATATATATACTAATTTTTTTTTTCGTAAAAGAAAAAAATTATCGCGCCATGTAGAAAAAAAAAACCTGGTAATTCTAATTTCATGCGGATGTTAGCATTACCACTTTTTTTCTTTTACGACAAATAGTTTACACCTGATCCATAAGTAAAATAATCAATAAGTGCAAGTTTTAAGGACGATAATGCTACACGTTAACAATCTCGACAATCGGAAGTGAAAATTGGCGAATGCGCCGGAGAATTCCGCGACTGTAAATATCGCCCCGTCTGCCACAGTTCAGTTAGTTATCAATATTACAAAGGCAAGTTTGGTTAAAAAAAGCAACATTTTAAAAAATAATAAACATAAAAATATTATAAACAAACAAATAACAATTAAAAATATGGTACCTAAAACCACCGACAATCATAGAACCAAATCTATTAAACCATTTTCTGTCAGCAGATTTTAAATATTTTTAATTTCTTTTGGTTTACGTCTCTGATTTCAGCAGGAAGCATATATTTATAGTATGTTTGGCGGGAATGAAAAGGTGATTTTTAACAGCAATAGCTATTACATTTTTTAACTGAAAGGTATTTTTGTTTCGGAGTAGAAATTAAAGTCAGATCTTGTTTGTAAGTTTCCTTTATTATTATGTATATAAAATACTAGTTTCAGTAAATGAATACCCGTTTATATTATCTTATATAATAATAATAATAATAATAATAATAATAATAATAATAATAATAATAATAATAATAATATAATTAAAATAAATAAAATCTGTTAAATAGTGGTCTAGAGTTGACGGAATCAATTGGTTTGAGCTATAAAGTTACAGGTCGTCTTGATTATTGTTCAAGGCTCACCGACATCTTGAAAACTACACCAAATTGGAGATAGCGCGTAGACTCAACCTTGGGGTAATCGTCGCGGCACAACGATGGCGGCCGAAAAAAAAAAACGAAACCGAAGCGTACCTTTTACCGGCAATTGCAAATACCGCAGAGCAAAGTGATAGTTAACAACGAATTCTAACAGTTACGTATTTTAAGTAAGCAATCGAATTCGGCATATGGAACCTTTCGACGTTTTGTAATTGGCGTAACCGCGGGTACGCGAATTAAAAATGAAAAAAAAAATTAGGAAACCGCATTCGTCCTCCATTTTAATGCATTCCACGTTTTGTAATAAATTTTTACTTCTGAACCGCTTATATAGAATTCGATTCCGCTCTAATGTTAATTTTTCGAAGGTAATGAGGAAACGAAACTGGAATTTATTAGATATTTCTGTTTTTTTTTTCACGAATAACCAAAACTGAGCGACGGCCGTGCCTTTCACTATTTCAGCGGACCCAAGCGAAGGTCCGTCATACAGGGTGTCTCGAAACTTAAAAGAGCACTTGCCAATGCGCGACAGAGCTGCGCAGATTGATTGCGAATGGTTTTATGGCGCAGACATATCTCGTGCTATAGTACGACTAACGAGTTGTGTACAGAAGTACTAAATAACAATTAATCAGTTAAATAATCTGGATAAACGAACTTATTTGCTAATTGTGTCAGTAATTTGGATAGATTATTTGCAATAGTTATAGGTGGATGATTTTTGGTTTCAAAGTTTAGTTAGATGTTTGTATAATTTGAGACAAGAAGTTTAGTCGTCATAGTTATACACATGCTACCTATAAGATGTTTCCTTCGTGGAAAAAAGAACCCCGCTCTTCAAGTAGATTGGAGAGAGGAAAAAATTGGTCATACTGTGTCAAGACTTCCTACCTGCCGTTGAACATCGGTAGGAAGGAACCATGTTTCGCCAACCTTGAATTCATCTGTGGTTAATCTATTCCAGACAGAGATGCAAAATAATCCGGGAAAATTGTGTAGCCCATGTACAAAAAGTAGGGAGCACGATTGTGCACTTGGCTGACGACGGTAACCATGAGATGGAAACTAGGTTAAAACTTATTTATATTTAGTTTTGATACAGTAGTTTATAGCACAGTATAATACTAGCTGGCTACCTATCTAATACAGTTAATTGAACGTACTGGCACTCATGTGCTGTATTTTTATAGTAAAATAGTCCATTATATACAAATAGTAACCAGTACTTGCCATGCAATTGTGCACCACTGCTTTTATCCTGAATTTTTGCCCACGCTGCATCATCAACTTAGAAAATTGGGGTCGGTTTGGATTGTCTATACCGGAAATATTTTTAAAAAATTTTCAAAAGCCCAACAAACATTAATTAATAATCAATGCCGTTTAATCAAATAATTATATCTAGTAGACTAGTAGAAAATATTGCAATGAATCCACCTCAACGATTCTGACGAAGTCCAACTGAAAAGTTACGCTAGTGAACGAGACATTGGCTGACATGTTTAACAAAAAACTTTACATTAAACAACACACATTTACAAAATAAAAAATATTAGACCAATATTTACCGAATATTTCTGTTATTTTAGAATATAATTTTCGATAGTTTAATTTAATCCGGACTTAACGTAATGCTTTTTATATTTATATTTAAATAATGCATGCAACTGAACAATAACAACACACTGTCTTATAAGAAAAACTCGTACGAATGGCATTATAAATCTAATTGCATCTCTAATATTTATATTATGAACGTTGTAACGAAAAATTGAACGCTAGCGAACAAAAGTAGGAGCACTAAACAACAAACAAGGAATAAAATGGAGCTCTTTAAGATTATCTACACAAACCAACCAATTAAAAATACCCCTATAAAGAAATATAACCACAAACAAAGCGGAGACACGAGTCTGAAATCTATTCGTGTTCACACAAAAAACAAGAGAACAAGTGAATCACATAAATTCCTTCTCAAACTCTTGCCTAATTCTTAATGAGTAGTATGTTTTTAAGAATATTGATTTTAAAAATACGTTAACCCGAAGCTGAGTATCCAGATCCTATGCTACACATTTCACTTTTGAAAATAAACGGATCTTAGCTAAATTTTCAACTAGAAAAATATTCTTCATGATTTCTTCGTTTATTTTAAATTTGATATTTAGCGAAAAACACATTGGTAAGCCCAAATCTTCAAAACATCCTGTAATTTGTGTTTAATTCATTAAGTTGCCCCATTAACGGCATTTTTTTTGGGAGAGGGAACACATCTGTTTGCAACTACAAAAAAGTCTCCCCTCCCCAACCATGGAGATACGACCGGAGGGTTCATACTAATGCGCTCCAAATTTATTAAAATTTAACCGTTATACCCCTTCAGTTTCGTGCATCAGCGAATGGCAGAAACTGGTTCGTCCGGAGGGACACCATCAGCTGTTTCAACATTAAACAGATTAAAATCAATGTTCCGGGCGCTGTGGGTGTTTATCGTATAACCGGATAAGAGTCGATAGTACGTACTATAAAATTAACAAAAATTTTATTATAAATATCCGTCCATAAATAATAAAATATCCAGACATCTAAAAGAAATCAGATTCAAACTAATTAATTATGTTGTTAAAACTCAATATTATAACTACAGGTAACAACAAAGACACACGCCACTGCTTTCTGATAAATTTGGATCAGTATGAAAGTAAAAAAATAAATAAATAAAACGCTTCTTGATAATTTATAACGTGGCAAATAGTCCTTTCCTATAGATGAGCGAATATTTTAGTTAAATTAATGAAACCGACATGGGGTAAACATGGTTAACAATGTTTTTACAAGGCGAACTAACCAAAACTAACCAAAACGTTGTTTCATGGATTACAATTTTCGGATGCAGCAGAATCGGCCAAATAATTGTAAGACAAGAAAATTAAATAAAAAATTTGGCTTAATTTATTTCCTAGAATTAGAAAAAATGAAATAATATGGAGTATGTGCTATTTAAAAAACTCGATAAACCCCATAGAACTCAAATACAAGATTTTGTTTTTAAACAGCCTGAATGTTTCATTCAAAATGACATGCCATAAAAGAATGCCTCGGCTTTTCCAGAAACTGTCTGTCTGTTCGGCTTAGAAATGAAATAATATACAGGGGGTACCATTTAAACTAAGTAAGATGTGGCCACGAATATATATGTTCTGCAACACTGGATACTTGAAAATGTTGTAGAGCGATAGAGCAGCCTCTCTTACATCGTAGTAAATAATTTGAAGAAAATACAACGTGCTCTGTCGGGTAATTTCTGTATAAGAAAAAAAACAAAGGCATGGAAATGGGAAAAAGGTTAAACTTAAACTACCATTTTTGAGGACAATTCTATATTTTTTCTATAAAGCTTAGCGTTTTCGAGAAAAATTAGAAAAACCAAAAATTTTGACTTGTAACCTTTGACGTTCAACCTTGACTTTTTAGACAGACAAGAACTTACTATTTGTATGCCTAATTTGACTGGATCAATCATACGGTATCGATTTTAAAAAACCGCACAATTTCACGTATTGCTGATTTTAAATTCGCGAGAGCGACGACGAACAATATCGGGCATCGCTTCTGAATTCGACAGTCGAGCTTTTTTCTGTTCCTAGTATAACATGACCGTTGCGAATCGGGGAATAAAAAATTCAAGAGGCACACGCACGGCGCGCATTCGTTTCCGGGCCGCCATACGTGAATATAAACAAGCCCAACAAAGGCAACACACTATGGGCGATCGTCAACGCTAAATACGAGGAAACGACTGCTACTAAACCGCTTTGGAACAAAGCGCGTTTCGTGGTTGGAAAAAATGGAAGAAAAAATATTTCCTGATACGCAACCGACCACGAGGAGACGTACAACGACGTAAATACAAATAATAGATCTTAAAGCTGTGGCTGTAACTGGAAATTTCGTGTTTCAAATGGAAATTTTGACACAAGTGCAGTTTAAATTAAAATTTGGTGTTTTGAATTCAAATTTTAAGATAACATTTCCACGATATACACGTGTCTCTAAAATTCAAGATTTCGATGTTTAACTTGAAATTTTGCCATAAAATTTTGACTTAATTTTCGTGTATTAAGTTGGAAATTTTACCTTAAAATGAAACCCAAAGCTCCAAAATTTCGTATTTATACCAAAAATTTCGACAATGGATGAATGAAAACCCCAAAATTTCGCGTTTTGATTCAAAATTTTCAGTTTTAACTTGAAATGTCACCATAAAATTTCGAAAAAAGTCGAAATTTTACAACAACCACAGACGATATTTTTAGCAGATCAAATTAATTATGCTAACACAAACATATTTTAACATATGACATATTTTAAGTTCTGTCATTTCTTCTTCTTCTTCTTCTGTCTTTGTTTCACTGTTTGTTTGTTCTAAAACCCAGTAATAAATACTTTTCGTTAGTTTAGCTTACGAACACAACCGCTTTTATCCCCTCCATAACGTAAAACACATTCTACCACTACAAGAGTACGAAGAAGAAGTTTTTAATTTATTATTTCTACAGGGGACTGTGCTTCAGTTGCCTGCCGATTTCTAGGCATTTTAGCGATGGTTTTAATGCATTTTCTTGAACAAACCGAAAAAAAATTGATTTTATTTTTAATTTTTAATATTTTCAACGCCAAACTAAACAAACGCGAAATAGAAAATAGCGAAGAAATTCACTTAGAAACCTATACGGTAGTATTATACAAGTAAACGTATTACAACAAAGACCATTGCAATGCTGACATTCCGAAAAGTTTCGAAATTACAATGTTAATAACTCAATTTAACTAATGTTGACTGCAATTGTTAAAATCACGGATAGCTAAAATTAATATATATCCACTGTGAAATATTTCTAATAAGAATTCCGTTTTGGGCTCTATCCATGAAGGAGTGAGAAATAGCCGAAACATTATTATTTTGATCCATTTATTTAGCTGTTCAAAAAACCTCACAAAAAAAACTATTTACCTCAACTTCATTGTTTTATCACTTCAAAAGTTCGACTCAACTTTGTTTCCGAATTTTCTATTTTCAAAATTCAGAATACATATCAAATAACATATTTTTTCGTAAGTGCTCCAAAATTTCCAGTTTGGTATTCATCATCGTTATTCATAAAACGCAATACACAAAAAAAAATAAAACCGAACCGCAACCCAATATAGCTGAGCTCAATGCCGGTTGCGTGCGTACCTGTCAAATAATAGTGCAATTTCAGTGGCTCCTGATCTTAGTAAATCGGAAACCGTTTTTTCCCGTTTTCCACACACCTGGCTTATTCAAATATCGTGTCATTAACCTTAGATAGAGCCTTAACCAAACATCTGCCCTCCGTTTCACTTTTAACTCGATCGACTTCGATCCGATTTGAAAAATAGAAGGTTACAGGCCGACTTACCTACGTCTCATTACGATCATCGTGTTATAATTGCAGCGAACTAAATGGAGGTCGTGCCCAGTCTCTTCACCGACAAAACGCCACTCGAAAACATTAATTTGACAACGCGACCGTCGCAGTACCACCTTCAGAGCGCACCCGGGCACTGAACAACTGAAAAATGGCACCAATGAAGGAGGCAGACGCTGTGGCTTTCCGCCGCTCGTTTGTTTCTTGCTTCGTTTTTTTTTTACACAGTTCGCTAACGCAGGCTCGAAGTGTTCAACGCTTCGCTTGTTTTACTGGTTTCAATTTTGTTTTACCGGAAAATGAAAGTCGCCTTGTTTAGGTGAGTCATTTCGGTTTCATATTCCAAATTCTATAATCGGACTCGCGCAGAACTGTTCATCAGCCAATCGCCATTTTCGTTTCAAATGTCACCGAGGCTGTCAGAAGAAGATTATTTAATAAGCTACAGCTACAGGATGTCGTAATTTGAAGTAGAAAATCATAAGTTTTACAACTTCCTATAGACATTTTTTTCAATTTAATTTCGTGCGACGTCCGTACGGAATTTAATTTAGATTGAATATTATAGAAAAACCATTGTGCACGCCACTGTATTTGCTTAAACTAAGAATTACTTTTAATGTTTCCGTTTTATGTTGAACAAAATTAATTTTTTAACCTTGTTCCGCCCTGAAGGCTCCAAGAAACTGATTTTAATATAATTTTTGACTGATTTTAATAATTTAATATAAAAGTTATGTAAATGTAAAAGTTGAGGTTATGATAAAAAAGAACGATTTTTTTCGGAAAACTTAAAACATAACATTATTAGCATCTTGTTCTAAAACACCCTTCACAGGCAACGCATAGATAAATTGCATCAAGACCGAGGCCATATACAGGGTGTAACAGAATGTTTTCCTGATACGGTGGTAGACCTTTTCCGTCGACTGTAGTTCATTGTAAATTAATCGCAAACACGCTGGGATATGGAGATGAATTTTCCATAAACGCTACTACTTCACTAAATATCGCATTCTTACATAGGTGGCGTTAGCGCCCATACGTTTAGCGGAAAAGACTATACGCCACTGGTTTTAGGTAGTTTTATTCAGGGCTCGACTTGGACTTTAATGTAGTGACTATAAAGGAAGGAGAAGTTTAAATTATAAATATCACACTTTCCTCATATTTGTCAAATTAAGCGCGCCCGTCTATTGATTCGTGATATGAAGACTGGAAATTGTTTTGAATTACGCGTAAAATTAGATAATTTATATAAGTATTTATTAATGAACAATTTTATGAAACTTTAGTCTTTCTGAATCCATTTTTAACTTTCTAGTTTTAGTTTTTATGTGAAAAATGTACTTTGGTCAAGTGCGTTTTAAGCTTCGCGTACTTCGATATCTATTCGGCAATCTTCGGGTGTGTTCGGCTAGCATAGCATATATCAAAACGCGAGAAGCACCGGTGATTGAGAAGTGATTTGAGAATCCAACAAAAAGAAAACTTATTAACGTTCCTCCCTAGAATTCACCAGTTAACCTATTTATTTAACTGTTTGCTACTCTATAATCTAGAGAATTTTAACGTATTCACAGACGGGATAAACAGTTTTTTTGCATAATCATTTTCATCCCCTCTAACAGAGTTTGTCGCGAAAAAAAAGCAGACAGAAAAATAGTTTAGAATAGTTCACAGTTTTTTCAAAACACAGACACGATTTTTGTTGTGATACAATGAGTAGTGAGATAGGGAGAGTTCTCAATTTGAGAAAATACTGCGTAACTATGATCATGATGACATATTATTAAAAAGTTCATAGACGCGTGCACTTTTATTAGCGAGAAGAGCGTTCCTTTTTTTGCACTTTTACCGTGCAATGCTAGCGAGAAAATTATTGTTATTTTCCGCCGAATAGGAACGTTTGTGCAGTATCAGCGCGGGCGCTCGTTTCCTGGTAAAAGTGACAGGCCCCGCAATATACCCACTTTGGTATGAAATTTCAACTTTTCCTGCCTCTCTTGTGTGTAATGCCGCGCGTGTATTAGTTTTATATACCACCAACGTTTCTTCATACAATTCCGCCTAGGGTTTAAAACTAACCGCGATAACTTATTCTTCTTCAGGATTCTTGGAAGAATTTGAAATGTACGTGTTTCAATGGATAAATCTGCATTGCAAGACACACCACGGTGCCCCAAAAATGATGCAGTTGCCCTATGTTACAAATAATCTTCTACACGATAGAAAGATTTATCTAACAAGTTTTTTTAACATAACTTTTAAAAGCGTTGAATATTTGAATGTCTTTATGTTATTTGACAAGTTATTAAAAAGTAGGGGCCCTCTACATTTCGAGGAGAACGGAAAGTCAGTTTAGATTTGCACACGGATTTTCAAATGACCCTGCGTAGGTTAGAAGAATAGATTTCACACAGCAGCAAAATTATCTCCACAATTATGAATTTCTTTTTGAAGCAATAACCCCTACCACATCAACATTCGCAAAATAGACCTGAGTTAGCAAATTTTTAGAACTGATTTTATTTGCATAAGTTTGCAGTTTTGATATTAGGTATTCATAATGTGTTTTCCATTTAAGATTTTTATCAATATCTAGTCGAAACAATTTTATATTGCCGCTAAAAAGGATTCTTTCGTTGTTTTAATTATTTTACCCTTATCAAACCACTTCTACATTTAATATTAAAGTGCTCAGGGGCAAAAATCATATGATTGATTCGTTGATTTCCAATCCATGTCTATGTTCAATCAATGAAATTTTTATTCGTCACAAATGAAGTTTTTTTTGTTTATTTTATTTTTATCCAAATTTACGATCCAAAAACAAAACTCCTATGTTCCCGATGACTCCCCGCCCCTTCTGAACCGCGCGGATAATGAATTATTGTTACGTACGTCGCGGGAGTTATAAACAAAACCGCAGATTAAAAAAATGCGCAACAAAAACAGACAGAAAGCGATATTTTTGGAAACGGCTCGTACTTGACCCCGTTAAACGAATAAATTGTGTATGTTACGCATATCTAGTGCGCAACCCGAAATGGCGGACGAAATTTGTGAAATACGACGCTAAAAAATGGTGGAATAGCTTATTAGGAGGTTTTTTTATTTATTCGACAATTCCGTTTAGGTTGCGGCCCATTAAACTTGACATTTTTCTCGCAACGCAACCTTGCACGATTTTCCATCGTTGGTGGAAAAAAAAATGGCGCCCGTAGAACTAGCAGAACAACAAAGGATCACAGATTTTTTAAAGCGTTCAACAGGCTTGCATGGTACTTGAAAAATCTCTTTATAACGAAGGGTAACAAAACCAAAAAATCCAAAATAGAAATTTTATACTTAAAATGACATCCTGTCCCGATCTTTCTATGCTAGGTTTACCGGCCCCACTTAATTACCTTATACTTACTTTACCTGCTTAACCCCGACTAATACTAATATTACATGAGTACAGGGTTAACATAAATTGGCCTTCGAAGACGTCATGATTAGAGAAAAACGGAACGTGATTAACGGACCGTTGCTTTCGAGAGAAAAACATCTTATGAATATGATGAAGCAATTTGTGAGCGCTTTAAAACTAGATTTAAATTGTTTTGAGGACTTGTTATGAGATAACACGAATAAATTATGAGATGGTGTCATATATACCAAATAAGACAATATGTCCACATCCACCAATGAAAGGGACTGAATTTAACGCTTGCTGTTCATTTGGTTAGTGTTCACGTAGTACAAAATTTTCGTGGTAATCATACAGCAGCAGCATAATAATATTCTCGGGAGTATAAAAGTTCAATACCTCCACCGCCACAGATTGCTTTCCAGAAAACTTAGCTGTAGTGAAGAACTGGGTCAAAGATTCCATCAGGACACTAAAACTATGGAAGATCGTATCAAGGAGGATGACTGCACTAGTAAACTCCGATCTAGAAAGTCGAATAAAAGAAAATTTTTATGTGATAACTGACTAATGTATGTAAATCTAGTTTTTGTAATAAATGCTTAAATCATGTGTTTTTGTTCTATTTTAACTGGAAATATTAATATACAGCCTATCTTAAAAATCTGTAGGTTCTTTTAGATTCTGCAGACACAGCGGACACCAAAATGTCCATTGGCCTGTGCGATCGAGAAAAAAAGTTCAAACGAAACAATGCTAAGTAGTTCAATGTTTTTTTATTATTGTAGTGCTAGAATTGCAGTCGGTTGCTTGTTTTGTTAAAGATAGTGGCGTAAAGTTTACACAACACTATCCCGTATTTCGTTTTTATTGTATCGTTTGTTGATAGTAGGTCTGATAATTCCTTTTATAGCGACGCGGAGCGGTCAATCACTCCAAAAATACCAGATCACTTAAACCCAGAATAATAGCACTTCATTAGCACCGTATCGAAAAAAATTTACTCCAAAAAACTCAACAGCCATGCATAATGATATTTTAATCAATGGAGGTTGGCATAGGCAGGTATGGTCTGTTCATAGATATAAGAAAGTGACCAATTGCTTTTGAATGGCATTATCCAAGGGTGGTCATTAACATACAATGCAACAGGATTATTACCTAAAGTTTCGGAATTTAAACACAGATAAAATTGTGGTCCGTAATAGAAAATAATTTTAAACCTACCTGTGTTTGGTTTGGTATACTACTTGTGTTGAATCGTGTGCGAATTATGCAAAATATGTGCGAGTCTAGTATACCTCAGGAGATGCTCCCGCCCAAATGTAGGAAACACTATTCTATTGAGACTAATTGACTCTCATTGAACGTGGTGCCAGCAAGAAACGGCCACATTGACGAAAATTCCAACATCAACTGTATGGAAAATTGTGAATAATCCCATTTCAGCGAGGAAAAAAAGAAGCGATGCTGACATTTTCTAGAGTGCAGATGAAAGTGATCAAGATATAATACGGGGTAAAATTTACCAGTTATACGAGGAACAAAGCGTGCCTACATTAAATATCTTCATTAGGAGGCTTAAAAAAAATGAAACCGATGTTAAATGTGGCAGAACTACCTTATGAAAGTGTATTCAACACATCGGTCTTAGATTTAAAACAATTGACAAATGGAATCTTTTAGAATTCGAAAATGGCGACTGGAATATCTAGAAAAAATTAGGATTTACAGAGAACAACACACAGTAGACTAAAACCCTAGTAGCAACAGTAGTTGACTAAAACCCCTAACGTGGAACTTACCACTGTATCTCATTGAACATGTTTGGCACCAATTGAAATCTGCCATTCATCGTAACAATGGTTTCCCCGTGTTAACTCCAAGGTCCTCAAACTTAATAGAAACCGAAGTAGGTAGGTAGGTAGGTAGAACATAAGTAATTAAATATTGTTTTGTATCTTTCCTAACAAAACCCGAAATAATTAAATTCTAAGCAAAGTACGGACCTGTTCGGCCATATTTCATTCTAACAGCTTGCCCGGGTCTTTCTTTAATTCGTATCAGTTAGTCACTTTCTTATGTCTATGAAGAGACTTTAACGACAAAATCGATGATATTTGCAGCCTTTTCCAGTGGAATTGTTGGTGGGTTGTAAATAAAGTCGCTCGCCTTTCGCTTTCAAATGGCGCAACCGGTAGGATCATGGCAGCCCTAAGCCCTATTCTAGCAGTTATGTTGCGCAACAGCCGTTTTTTAGTGACACAGAAACCAACGAAAAGAGACGGTTTTTAGCCAACACAAAAGCGCTGACAAGATTTTTTGGTAATTTAGTAGTAGCAGTTATCAGTACAGGATCTTGATGTGTGGGGCCTTTGTTCTAAAAACGATGCGACAGAGACAAAACCCTACTAGGTCAACGAAACAAGAAGGAAAAAAACCGAAAACGTTTTTGAAATCCAGCGCGCGGCGAAGAACGCTGTTGACCTTGATGGTACATTTCAAGGACAATCTTTGTTCGTATCTCTCGCCACCGAGCAGGTACTAAAATCCGACGTCTGGAGGTATCGCGATCGTCACCGGGGACCCTCTCTCTAGTTTTTGTCTACCAATGAATGAACCAGAGACACCAGATATAGGCAGATAGAAGAAACGGGGGCCAGGGGCATGTGGTAAACTAGGACCATCGCGGCGATGATGTCGGGGGACACGTTTTTTTTTCTCTCCACGCTCGGGCCACGAAAGTGAACGTCTCAAGTGCACACACATCGGCCGTTAAAAATAGATACGAGCAACCGCTACGGGAGGGCACTGAACCTCGTCAGGCACCATATGCTCCTCGATTGCTTTGTCGGGCCCGCATCATCCGGACCTCCGAAAATCTACAGCGGGAGAACGAAAACAATGGCATCGTCGCAAAACAATAAAACACCACGCGACCCGCCGACGCGCAGAGAAATCACCACTTTCGAAATAGGTGAAAGCTGCGTGTGGTCGAAAATTGATTTCCCTTATTACCCAACAAGCGCGCCGCCTTAATTTCAAATTTTGCGATCAACTTACGGTTCATACGAGCAAAATTTCATCGTATCCCACTGATCGATCAACACTTCCTTTAATAGATGAAGCAACTGCACCACGTTTTTCCCCTCTTCCCGTCCGACTACCTCCTCACCACCGGACCGCATGGCTCTTCTTCCTCATGATTCGGGAACGACAACCGTGTGAGCAAAACGCACGAAAACGCAGATTCGTAAAAATGAGCGTGGAGGTTTGCGCGCGTCCACAGAC
Source organism: Cylas formicarius (assembly GCF_029955315.1). NCBI lineage: Eukaryota > Metazoa > Arthropoda > Insecta > Coleoptera > Brentidae > Cylas > Cylas formicarius. The sequence continues at coordinate 21,803,011 of NW_026844326.1, read as the reverse complement.
ACTACCTTCGAGAAGACCGGCGGCAGAGTAAAGTGTGTTCTAGACGGAACGAAGGACCATCGTCGCCTAACACCGCACCGTTCGAACGCGCACTGACAGTCGGGCGAGGAGGTCTGGCTGACTTGCTCGGTCGGGATTTCGATTGTGCTTGATACCCGCTTCTATCCGCGACGTTGCCGCTTGTCCGCAACAGATGTTCGGGACTTCGGTGCCTGCGACAGGACATTTCGGTCTTTTTTTTTAGGTAGCAGGCTTTTTTTTCGGGAGCTTGCGAAACATCTGTTCGGTTTTCGCGATTAGGTACGACGAACCAGGGGTGCGAGCCACCTCGACTTGCTTTTCGATGAGAGGGTGCACTTGCTCCAACTGCATTGATCTGCAGTTAGTCAGTAGCTAGTTTTGATAAGAAGAAGACTCCAATGAACAAGAAGGCAGACGCAAATTGCAGTTTGGATAGATGGTTCTAGATTAGTACTGCCAATTCTGTAAAACGTTCATTCTCTAGTAAGTCGACATCCTTGTGAAACGTTTGGTTAAATAGCGTTGCATTGCTCTTTGGTATTGAAATCGACACCAGTCTTCTTCCCTGTAAAACTGTAAAGTGTTTGATCTTCTGCTTCTCAATGGTCATTGTTCTTTGGCCTTGGCACCTCTGTAAAATATGTTTTCTCCCTTCAGTGCGGACATCCTTGCATTTTTTTTGGTGAGATGGCGTTTTCAATGCTATCGAAAATTTTGTTTTGTCTTCCCGTTCTTTTCTATCGAATTGGAAAAGGTGATCACAGCCGAATATGAGCACAGGTTGGACTTGAAGCTACACAAATCGACATGAATTTCTTCGCCAGTACTAAAACAATCGATCCGCGTCTTTTTGTTCAACAATTATGGAAAATTTTCTATTGAGGTCCCGAAAACAAAGAGAAAAAGAGAACATTGGCAACGGCGCGTTTGCTTAATTACCAAAATGCATTTGCTGCCTCCGTTGCCGCCCGCCCGAGAGGCACGTCCCTTAAAACCGTTCGACCGAGGTCTGAAAGCACCACATTCGGACAAAGAGATCGAACAACAAAGACGGATGGTTACAATGGAAGAAAGAACGGGGGGACCGGGGCCGGGTTGTTGTTCGCGAAATTTTCCCCATTTCTCGACTTTTTATGAAACGCCGGTAGTGACATTTTGCTCATTCGTTACTAGGAAATCGGATGCGATCTGACAACGCCGCGCCGAAGGAAGAGGCACGATACCCTCTTTAATGTTTAGGAAGCGGATCAGAACTTTCTTTCCAGCTCAATGTTAAGGCTCGACGGCCCGACAAAGAAGGACATATAGAGCCGAGTTGAAATTGCGGATCTCCTTTAAAACTATGTAACTTTTCGATGGGATGGATGGGAATGGAGCGGGAATAAAGGTCAAAAATCATACCGTGAGAAAATAAGCAAAACATTAACGAAGAGGAAAACATTCATACCTTTTAAGAAAAACATTACAAATCAACACTTCAATAATAATTGTCACTTGTCACACAGGACGATGGAAAAAAAAACTTCGTATGTCTTCAGCAATAATTTTTCTATTCATGGCTTCTATTATTCATTATCTATATCTATTAAACACAACATTGCCATATCCCAATACCAATTCCAAGATTAAAACTTCTAATTCACAACCGCGCTCGTCTTAATCGTTCCAAGAACTGGAAGCAACCACCAGCAACTCAGTATTCATTTACCATATACAAACTTTCCATATTGCAAACTTTCGATTTACTGATATTGGTTGGTTAACCTCATAGTCGTTTTTCTGAGGCAGTTCTCCTACAAGAGATCTGGTCAGGAGTTGTTTGGGCTCCACGGACATGCTACGCTAGGTAAGAAACCGTTTAATGTAATTACCCTCAGCCGACGGTAGACTTGCATATTAATCGGTATACGAGGGTTAGTCCGCGCAAAAGTACTTTATGTTACCGAAAACCGGTTTCAAAGTTGTTGTTAGTTCATGGGAATGGCCTTAAAAAGTCTAAAAGGGTTACGCGGCAAGGTACGTAATAATACCGCCGACGGACTGAACCCAAGATGGCCTATACATACCAGTCGCCGTTCAAACTTAGAAAATATCAAGGAATACCAACGTCGTGTGTCTACCTGATTCCAGGTACGAACCGCGTCTGTGCCTTTGCCCGTTACGCGTTAGATTGTTGTCTGCTTCGAAATGAATGTACGTGTTCTGTGAACACGAGGCGAAACACCATATGCGGTAAAAACTTTATTAAATAATCTATAATGTACGGACCATATGGTCGAAAATGTTGCTTGGCTCTAACGTATCGGTTATTAAAATTATTAATTAACGTGGGGGAAGCCGTTTCACTAAATCGGACTTAACGATAGGGCCTTTCAGGAAATTGCCGAAATTATTTCGGAGACGAAGGTAACTAATATATATTAAAGGCAAAAATACCAGCCCAATCCCGAAAGCAAGAAGTTTGAAAGGAAAAACAGAAAAAAAAACACATTTCCTCGTAACTTAATAACGTTAAAACGTTAAAATACAACACCCTATATTTTATTAAAATTCGTAGATTTTATTAAGTAAAAATTTATTATTTTCATTAATTTATTTCCACACACTGAACACAGTATATAAATATCAAAGGTAAAATTAGTCAAGATAAGTTTTGGAAACAAAAAATATATAATAAAAAACAAAAAAAAACACTTAAATATAAGTTCCGCAAACTAACAGTTTAAACGTATTAACGTAGTTTTAGGTATTCTATTAAACCTTACAATTAATTGAATTATATTACCATTAAATTCAGATAGGTAGTCGAAATGCTATGTTATAGTCAACAAAAAAGTTTCTAAACCAAAAAACAACAACAACAACTGGATCATATATTATGGAAGATATCCAAATTTGAGAATAGTATATTATGCAACATGTGTGGTAAACGGCACGAGTTGATTTGACACGAGCGGAGCGCAGCTTAGCGAGTTTTTAATAAGCGAGTGAGTTAAAAAGTTTACCGGACGTGTTGCATACTATACTTTTTCTACCACCGTTAGTTTTTGGTTACATTTTCGCAAAACAACACGAATACATTCATTGACATGACCGTCGGAATTGACAAACGTCAAAATTCAAAGCGTGGGAAATAACTTCAAAAACATCCGATTGCTCCCAAATCCGTGCGGTAAAATGCCGGAAATGTCCGAAGTGGCTCGAATTCGTGGGAAACGAAACTGACGTGGTAAAGTGACGCTTCCCGCACGCTAGATCGGTGGGTAATTAGGTATTTTACAGACGGGAGTAAAAAAAACCTTTTTTAGTGCTTAATTTTGAAGCCTATGGAGAATGCATGGAACATACATAATTTTTAATAGTAATTAAGAGAAAGCAAAAAGGAGATTTCGTAATAACCAAAGACTCTATAGGCACTTTATCTTGCCATTTCACAATTCGCCCAGCTAACTGAATTATATGAAATATCCCCAGCTCAAAGTTTGCCTTTCACGCAGCAGCACGAAAACCATTTCCGAGATGAACTGTCGTCAAAAACGCTACTACCCTCCTGGATGAGCCAGGTAAGGCAGATGGTTTAAATTACCTACCCGAAATCGAAAAAGGCCACCATAACGTTCACATAAAATGTCTTTTTTTATTGTCAATTCACGAAGGAAGTTCTAACAATCGCCAACATTGACGTGGCTCAACATAAAATAACGCAATCATGAAAAACAAGTAACCATTATAGTTTTTCTGATGAAATTTTTCTGCAAAGTCGCATGAGAATTGCCACATCAGATAGTAATTTTTGTAACAAGAATAAATTGATATTACATTTAAGCACTAAAAATTTCTATTCCAAAATTCTTAATGATTTATTTTTTCGTTTCTATTTGGTAGGATATTTTGGTTTTAACATATTGTCAGCTATTTTATAATTTAAAGAACCTTCATGGGGTGTCTGCGGGTGGTCAGCTGAAGCTCTGAATCTGTTTTTTAGCATAGCTTTTACCATAGTTAACTCCCACTAAACAGATTTTTTTTTTATCCAAAATACAATTAGGAATATAGAATATCATAAAAAAAAAAACACGTAAATGACATTCTTTATGTTGTGTTGGAATTGTTGTTTATTATTAATTATTTATTTGTTTATTTTTAGTTACTTATTGCATGGATTTTTGTCATATTATATAGGAATAGGAATACGGTCATTTGTTTTCACTTCATAATTTTTGTGGGTCAAACCTTTAATCGTGATTTAAAGTCGTTTTTCTTGATTGATATGAAAAACGTCTAAAAACACGATATTTGAAAACATTTGGTAATTTGTCAAAGTTAAAATATAAAAAAAAACATTCAAAATAACATTTTAATTTTTAGTTTCTGCAGTCGTAAAAATGGGATCGAAACTGTTTCAAACTCTTTGTAAAGAGTATTTTTCAAAACTTATTGTATATAGATGCATAACAACAAAAAAACAAATATATTTTAGGAATTTCATGTTTTGTCTACAGGGTGTCCCAATTCTAAACCACTACTCTTCACATTGTAATTAAAAATTCACTCCGTATTTTTGGGAATTTCTAGATAATTTACAAAATCAAAGTTAATTTTATAAAAAACACAAACGCACTTTTATTCCATTCAACCAATCCTGTATCTTTCGGTTTAAAAGTTATTTACTCAGTGAAAAAATGGACAACTATGTAAACTATTTTTCAATTTTTTCAACTCAAATTTCGTTGATACGTCCAAAACGAACTGAGTTAACAACAGATAAAATTTTATTTATATTTTATCGACGCTATCACTCATGAACGTACAGTAAATGAAAGGTGGGGGGGGGGGGCTTCGAGAATTCATTCGTTGAACGCTAATGATACCGCTTAAAATGCAAACATTTTTTTAAAAACCCGACATTGTTAGCTATCGTGCATATACAACACAATGACCATCGCACTCTAACAATTAAGATCTCGAATGTAGATTGGCCCAAGTCCCTATACCGAAACGTTAAAAATTAAGCATTATTCAGACGCATGGGTCCATTCCAACTTTTTCCGAGTGGGTTTTGGTTGGTTAAGTAAGTCCCTTATCTATCCGCCATCTTCGCTAATAGCGGCCGAACAGATGCTACAGTAAAATATTTACAAATGTATCACTTTGTATATCTTAAATATCGCTAAAATATTCAATTATTCTAATATTGATATTTTGAAAACTAGGATAACAATAAAATTTAATAAAATCTTTTAATATGTTAATACCGTCTCATCCAAAACCTGATATAACTCCCAATAAAGATCATTTTTTTTTAAATCCAACTCGTAGATTCCTGAGTTTGATTATACGAAAAAACGTCGATTAAAATGATTGAAAAAAAAGCGATTTCCAAGGGGATTCTGCAAAATAAAATTTTATTTTTTGAATTAATTGAATTTATTTATTACTCATAATTTTTGGCCTCGACGATATTAGATGTTAAAATTTATTTTTGTGGAACTAGTCTCGTGCATTTTTCAGTTTGTGTCAACTTAATACATGAATATGCGCCTTATCATTTTTCTAAAAGCAATGGAAACAAGATGATTTATTCACTAGGCGGTATTTAAAAGCATTTTCCTGTATTTAATATAATATAAAAATGATTTTTTTAATATTTCCATTACGTTTTAGTTAAATTGAAATATTACGCGGGTAATATTAGACTTTTTTAATATAGAAAAAAAAACTTGTAACAGCGCTAAGAACTTTTATTTTACAACTAACCAAAACTAAAAATGAGAGGTGAAAAGTGCCCCACTACCAGTGGTTAATATTTTCTTAAAAAATAACTCCCTTAACCATTTTTTTTTCTGCCCGATTGAAAATTTTTCTCTTTAACTCTTAAACAAAAAATAACAGACCTCGCGTTCCCAAATTCCTTGACGATTTCGATCATTTTCACAGTCATTCTCGTTAAAACAATAAACCGATGATATAATCCTGTACATCGTAAAACAAACACAGAAGCAGCGAAGGTATTAATTTGCAACTTATATTACCCATTGTTAATACGATTTTTATCCGATCTCGCCATTTAATGTTTCCTTTTCAATTAGATAGATATTTATACAACAATGTTAACCGCGATTCGATTCGAAGTGGGTCATTGCTAATGCCTATCTAGCACTGTCTGTCGCCCCTTGAAGCAACCAACTATCCTCAGACCTAATGACATCATAACCTAGGAGGCGACCGGGCAAACCCGTGACGTTTAAGCGGTCACCATGTAGATCACATTCTATACGCGGGGTCTCACGTCTTAAGGTCGGAAACTCTTCAATTGATAAAACTAAGTATGGAACCAGTTTCATCAACTAACTAGTTTACCATTCATAATTTTTAAAGCGTTAAGCGTTTTTGCATATCGTCAGGCGTATTATCAATGACTTCCTCGGGTCCCCTTTGGATATAATAACATTTCTCAAACCCTGTAATCAAAATTAATCTCGAGCGGGAAGCGACTCGAGCACGGTTTAGATGCCCAATTTCGAAGTTGTCTGAAGTTTGAAGCCCCGCGTCCCAAGAACTCGAAACTAACTTCCAAACTTTGGGGGGGGGGGGGGGGGGGGTTGTATGTAAACTGTCGGAAATTTATCTTTTCACGACGTCAGATCAATATAAGATTTACGTCGGCGAGTTCCCTCCTTCCGCCATTTCCTCCTTAGAAACGTCGATTTTTCGTTTTGCTGCACAAATAGGAGGGATCAGTTTGATCAAAACGATCGATCGCCAATAAAATTGAAATGCTTAGGTATCATCACCCAAAACTCGACCTCAAAATCGTGTCCAAAAATCGAGAATTTGGTTGCAGAAGAAGAACGTATAAGAACCAAAATAACCTAAACCTAGAGCCACTGGTCCAAGACAAGCGTTGAATTATATTGCGAGAAGACTTGGAGTTTTCAGTATCAATTTCAGGAAAATAGTTCTACCGAATCATGAAACGAAACCGTATTATTATACAATCAGTCGCAACGTGCATGGTTCTGATTTAAACCTATGAAATTATATAACTTAATAGAATTCGCTTTCATACACAACGCTTTAAATGTAACGTTTACCCTAAAACATACAATTTTGCAACAGTTGTATACATAAAAGTCGAATATATATATACATTTAGTAACCGCTATAGCGGTAAATTCAACCCCACCCTATAATGCAATTGTAAAATTATTGAATGACTAATAAAAACATATTATATCTATCTGCGGTGGTAAGGTTCGACCTATAATTTTCGATATTTTTGTGAAAGTATTTGCAACTGGTTCAACTAGACACACATAGTGACATTTCATGCTGTCTATACGGACACATTCTCTTTACGAATTTTTCGATTCGACCAAAATTAGTATATGTGTCTGTTGCACAAGTTTTGCGTACGTAATTTCGAGGTTAGAAAATGCTCAAAACCGATAAATGTCGACATTTTAATGCATGCGTCGTGTAGACAAACTATTATTTTTATATGTAATGGTCGCAATTACCAAATCGGTTTTTCTTTCAAGAAAAATTTAATTTTTTGTTTTTTTGCTAGGGCACATAACTTTTTTGCTGCATAACTTATAAGTTTCGCATTCCAAAGCACAATAATCCAAGTGAACTGTCACGTTTTCGGCTGATAAGGCTATTACTAGTGCCTTCAAAAATTATGGAAAAAATAATGCATGAACAGCTTAACGAATCTTTCTTGCAGTTGGAAGTTATCCCTTCAATACAGTCTGGATTTCGTGCAATGTCATAGAAGCAGCTACCGCCTTCTTAAAATTAAGCGATGATAGTTTTAACAGTAGCGATGAAGCAAAGGAAACCTGCCTTATACTTCTACGTACAACAAGGCATTAGATATCTTGAATCACGAGGTTCTTTGCGCTAAACGCCAATACTTCGGTGTTAGCAAGTTATAGCAATTTATCTCATCCAAAGCTATTTAAGTGAACGAAGTCAGACAGTATCCTCATGAGACTCATTTTCATAATTTTCTAATATTGCACGGGGGGGTTCTGCAGGGAAGTATATTGAGTCCCCTGTCTAATGTAATATTTATCGTTTAAGTTTGAAAAGGTTGGCCAACAGCCAAATTAATTCTGATTAGCGAGTGGTTTCAAAATTTTTCTTGTGCTCATGCCCTTCTCATAAATGAAACGAAAACTAACTTATTATTGGTTTTAAGGTTGTCGTAAATAATGAAAACATTAATATTACCGATTCTTGCAAGAATTTGAGTATGTCTTTTAATAGAATTCTTCGATTCGAATTGCACCTGTCTTACTTTAGCGAAGTTATGGGAAACTAAGAACTCTCTATACATTCAAAGATAGTTTAAATACAGACATCAAACTAGGGTTATACGCCTCTCTTATTCTTTCCCTTTTATCTTACTGTAATGTAGTAAACTCGCCTGCCTTCTTTAACGAACATCAGATAATACTACAGAGGCTGCAAAACAAATGTACACTACATACAAGTCCTTTGAAAGTATTTTAGTGGTGTTAAGAAAAAGTCTACGGCCTTATCACATTTCCAATTCTCACTCTTCTACAAAGTAAACAATTTTGCGAAGAATTACTTTTTCTAAACAAAACATTTGACAAAATGTTGAAAGCAGTATAGCGGAAATTTACAATACAATACAGAAACATTACATCAATGTACTAGTTAACGGGGTAATAATAACTAAAGCGTTCATGAGCAGGACTATGATCATCATTCTGGATTATGAAATGTTTGAACACTTTCCAAGCGATCTCTGTAGACCCTGTACTATGAACTCCAAACTACGTTACCAAACGGAAGCTAACCAAAAACAAAAAAGTTAAATAAGCAAACAATAACCTTAATATTGGTAAACTCTGCACATTTTCTAGCAATATTCAATAACCTCACTGCATCTGAGCAAACTAAATCAATATTCCCGTCAAACGTTAGTTTGGAATCGATAATAATCCCAGGTCCCTGATGTAGTCTACTTTTGGTAAAATATTAATTTTGAAATCAAAATTTCTTACTGTGTATTTCATTTCTTGTTAACGAAATAGTTTGGCATTTATTTATGTTCAAAAATAGATTATTCTGAGTACAAAAGATCGTGAATTTTTAAAACTTCTATATAAATTTTGAATATAAAAAAGTAGTTAAAAACGTCCGGAAAATTCCTGAAAGCACACGAAAGCTTGTTTTTATAATAACTTATAAGCAGAAAAGCACTACTTCCATTGTTTCTAATGCAAGAAACTGCATGCAGTGAAAAGGGTAATGAAAAAATATGAAGAACCTAATTTAGAAAAAAAATGCAAAAAGTTATCTCGGTTTTATTTTTGCTCGCATATTTTAAAAATTGGAAAAAATATATACGGACCGTTTGCTTTTCTTACGCCAACATGAACTATTTTTTTTATTTTATTTATAGATAGTCTTTTATTGCCACTTTATTTTTTTTTCAATTTGTTACATGTAAAAGAATTTTGTGCGAATCAACAAACTAATCAATGTGTCATTGAAAATGGACTTCTTAATCAAGGAAAGCAGGACTTAATGAAACTACTACGCAAAAATTATAAAATTTTTGGGATTACATGAACTGGGTAGCAATTTAAACTGCTTTTCCTAAAATAATAATAATAATAATAATAACAATAATAATAATAATAAATTTTACTTTCACTTCAGTTACTTAAAGAATCAAAACTATAATTCGAGTGTTATTCTTCGCTAAGTCTTTATGTAAAAATAGACCCCAAACGTTTTCGCCCCTTTCTCTCCTTTTTTTTTGCATTGCGTTGGCCACTCGTCTCGACTAACCAAAACCGGCGTATGCTGTGCATTTGGCGCAACACGGTTGACGCAATTAAAAAGCACCAAATCGGACCGCAATACTCTACGCGATATTACAAAGTGCCTGCGATTTCAATATTGGGCCAAGGTACCCGGCTAAGGTTAAAACCAACATGGCGGTCGGAGCGCCGCTCTCGGTTATTGTGAAACGTATATATATACCTACGTTGTCTGATTGTGAAAAACCATTCAAATGCGAAATTTCACTTTTGCCGATTTTGCAAAAATAACGCACGTGATCACTTTTAAGTTTCTTGGCGTGGTGGATTATTTTCGGGACAAATTTCCGATTATAAAAAATTTGGCGTTTTCGTCGACCAATGAAACCGATTTAACCCCAAAACGAGCATCAGAAATTGGTCGTCCGGCGTGACTAACCATCAGCAAATTATGTCAATTTCGAGTTTAATTCGAGTAATTGTGAAAATGTGGCAGCCCAAATACACGCATATCCCGGAAGTCTAAACCATAAAAATCACCTGGCAACATAACACGGGTGGACTAAAATTAGAAGCAGATAAAATGCCACCCAGGGAACGTAAACACTTTCTCATAGTCAAAGTAGTTACAGTTCCAAACGTTTTCATACTTTTTATAGGGAAGAAAAATCACCAGATTTAACCAATACTCTTATGAACTACGGGGTAAAATTTATCCATCTGGGGTACAGAAGGGTGTACAAATTTATTACTATCTTATTTCATATGTGGAAACTCTGAAACAAAAAACATAAAAATGGATTTCGTGGGAAAAAAACGAATAGTGAAAAGGATTAATTTGTTAATTTCTTTTTTCCAAATAAAAAAAAACAGCTACCACACGTATAACCATTCCCATAAGTAACTAACCAGATTTAACCAAGACTATTATCTTAGATCCAATAAACTCTGTGCACAAATTTATTATTATCTTATTTAATAACTCCGGGATAAAAAAATATAAAAATGGAAGTTGTAGAAAAAAAAATACACAATGACTTTCGTTTCGTTTGTAATATACAACTTATTCTTTCGCAATTAGTTGAATCAGATATTTAATGAAATATTCGATTGCTAGTGCTGGTGTGAACGCATTTCGTTAAGATATGGGTGCCTACATGTATCACAATCGCCCTCAAAATGAAGAATTAACTTTCATGGCAAGTCATAGAAAAAAAATGTTCTTGGGAATTTTGTTCCTTATAAAAGCGTATTTTGCGCATTTTACGACTTCCATGCCTGATATTCGACGCGTTTTGCAAGGTCATATGACGTAAAGTGTCGTTATTTTTGCTTACTCGCCTCTAAAGTGGATGAAACGTATTGTTAATGTAAGCGTAATATCTTAACTCGCGTCTATATCGCAATCTAAATAGCATATTATTTACTTCAATTTAAACCAACAAATTATTCATATATAAAATTGAGAAAAAGTTTGGTTGATCGATTTTTGTGATAGAGGAACCTCTTTCGTGTTTGTGTAAAGATAAAAAATAATAGTAAAGAATGTTTTTCAGATATCTACTAAATAACAGTCAAAATTTACTATTACTTGCTATTTGGATATAGACGACAAAGCTTACAATAACTTATCCAGTCAAGACCAATCAATATAAACTAACCAAAACTAACTTTCGCTGTGATATTGTTATCTGTTCAGTTTCCAAATAGAGTTGTGTTCACTTATTTTTATATCTCATCTTGCTCAGTAGGAACTTCAATGCTAAATTAAATTAATCAAAAATTATAATTGCGTAAATGACATTTGCTGATTCGTTGTGTTCATGATGTTGAGGATTTATTTGCAAAGGAATAAAGATTTAATAAAGCCATTGAAATTAAATTGGTGGTTACCTCAGTTCTGCAGACTTAGTTGATGCATAATTTGCCACAAAATTTGAGTCCAAATGATGCTTCAACAAAGTAGTGCAGTTAATAGATGCCTGGAAAGGTTGTGTAGTAGGTATATATTACAAAACCAATGGCATCGCCACAGAGGAGGTCGATGGACTTAATGGACCGATCAAATCCATCTGCCATTCGAGCTTGTACTTTTAAACGTCCTCGACATTCTGGTGAAGGGGGTTCGACAAAAACAACCGGTATATGTCGGTCGAACTAAGCAATTACGATATTTTTACGCGCTAAATGCTGAAACGCCAATCTTCGATCAAATAACCAACACCCTGTACAAATCGCCTAGAGACGCGAAGTGAGTATTTTTAGCAACAATAATAAGAAAGCAATACACCCGACTGAAGGTCGCGATTAACTTGCCCGTATGTCACTGACCTTAAACATCGTCGATTTTTTTCTTATCCTTCGGAAAGTCTTTCGACGACAAAAATGCAAGTGGATTTAATGGAACGAGATTTTTCCTCGTTTTTCTTCTGATTGGCCGAATGAAAAACAGTGCATAAGCGAGCGAAGACAAAAAGGGTCCTCATATATCTTGAAATTATATTGCATATATTGTTGCTAAGATTATAGTTCAACGTTTCAGTAGTCAATAATTAAAAATCTGAAGTATTGCTGATGATATTAAGAAAATAAGAAACGTGATTTTCTAACTTCATTTGAAGAAACAATAAAAAGCAATAAACACTTTCGGTCTGGCAATTTTTGTGCCCTGCTCGAGCAATTTTGCATTTTGCACACGGCCTACATCGTTACTAGACCAAGAATAGCAAAAAAAAAACTAAAAGCACGCAAAGCTGTTTTTTAGTTTACAATTTACACCCTTACACACTCTACTCAATTTTTTCCTTTTTTGATGCTTCTTGACTTTTTTTTTGTAGACGAGTTCGGCTTTCATTAATTCGTAACTATTCACTTATCGAACTATAATATTGGAAATGGGCATTCTTTTCCATCCATACAGCAAACAATAATTCAAATCGGTGCGTAACAATAATCGAAAATTTATTTAGGAATGCAACTTTCACTCATTGAAATAGCTGTTAGTGCACTCGTTTTTTCTGTCCCTTTCTCCCTCACTGCGAGTAGAATGAAAGTAGTCGCAGTAAAGTTCAGATTTTATTTTCAATGACATTTCGAAAGCTTTCAAAGCAAAGTCCACGCACGCAAAGCAACGCCCTTGACCCTCTCAATTCCCTTTGAGCGCGGACACGCCAGTTTTTCGAAAATTTAATGTTTGAGTTTCATCGATAAGAACAATAAGAACAAACTGGTGTATATTATAATTTACTTGACTGTATTCAAAAGATCCTCTTCTGGAAAAAGAAGATTATACTTAGAATATTTTTTTAAAGTCAATCATTTCTTTTTGGTTGTTTATTTGTTTCAGTATTAACAAATATAAAACAAAATGGATTGACACCCCATTTCCGCCACAATTTAACAGGTTGCTAATATAAACATTTACAGTTCTAATGAACTGGTCGTATGTCGGTGTTCGACAAATGTTTATATCAGACAGGGAAGGAGCCGTTGCCCATAATGGCCGACTGCAGTCGACATTTTTTTGGCCACGCGGAATATGGAGCGACTTACGGTTAGAAAATGATTTTTACAAGAAATCTGCTAGCCTTGTGGTCGTATAAATGAATGCTTTTTAATACACCTTGATTAAGTACGTAGAAAAAGTGGTAATTGACACCATTTTACCTTTTGTCTTTCGTTTCCCCCCTTTGAAGTCTCGGTCGATGAAAACTCACCTGGAACAAAACATTTCGGTAAATAATTGAATTATATACCTAGTTGATTAATACGAGAGAGTAATAAAATGTAAATCTGCAAATCGCAGGGATCATTAAACTGGGTGGACAACTTACGGATTATATCGTAGTTTTCAGATAAATTGCAATGAAGCGTTTCCGTATTTCGGTTTTTGAGACGTCACACTTATTTGCGTACAATAGAAAGACGAGTTTGAAAAATGAAAGTAATCTGACAGTGGCGTTACTATTATTGGGGCTGGTTTAATTGACTAGTCAAATTCTAGAGTGTTATCTATCATTATTTAATAATTATAATATGAATTTTATAATGAATTATTATGTGTTTGTGATGTCCAATTTACCTACATGCGTTTTAAAATTGCACAAGAAATCACCTAGTAATAAATTATTTCTTTTAGACAATTTATCTAATAAAAATATAACATTTTAAGTACTTTGAAACATCAACGATTTTGTTTTTTCCTATATTTAATATATTGCCCATTTGCTTTAAACGGAATTATGTTCAAAACAAGTTATTATTACAAAAGATCGTTAGTTTTGGTTAGTATGTTAGCGGTCTATATTGCCGTTTTCATTTTCTGTGTCTAAAGTTTTTGTAACTGTTTTCTTGTTGGTTTTCTTGTAGTTGATTATCTAAATTTTTGGCGATAAGCAGACAAGCAACGTAGTATATGTACATCATATATGGACCGTACAAAATTAAGCATTACAAAATAGAGCAACCAACAAGCGGTGAAATATCACACCTAAAAATTTGTAATAATTTTCTTTCATTTTATTACCAACACCTAAGTAAAGGTAATTAGGAATGATTGAAAAAAATCTATTCGTTTAAGTAAGACTGATATTGTTAATTCAAGTCGGGGAAATTTAATTCCAATAAAAATATTATATTTTGTTAGAAAATCTCCATTAATATTACATGTGCCTGACTAAAAGGACTTTTAGACTGTTATTTTAAACATTTAAAATAATAATTTTTGATGCTTATTTTCTTATCTGTCAATTAAAATATGAATGTTTGTCCTATTAATTTATAAAATGAAGCAAAATCATCTTTAATTTTGATCAAATCATTAGCGTTTTCTATTAATTTTCCTTTTTTTTTCTCTAATCGTATAATCAACTCTCTTCAAGGAATACCCGAATAACGATACCATCCATTTAGTTCCGAGGACGACGCGATGGCGACGTAAAGCACAATATAAATAAATATTAATAAATAAATTTAATTTCATTGTATTTTTTAAATTATTTCGGTCAATGGTCAACATACTAGTAGAAATATCTGCTGACACGAATAACACCAGAGTATGTACTCATGAGCCTGAGTAGGAAGTAGTAGTTTGGGCTACAATTTATATAAATAAAGGAAATTTCAATTTGATGGGACTTAACTTATCAGCAACTGAAGTCACTACATTTGTCACTGACGTTCGGTTGAACAGCTGCTCGTCCTGTCTGAAAACCTTAGTCACCAACCAAAATAACAAAAACTGATTTAATATCCATTCCACATTTCCATATTTTAATTATAATATCAATATATAAAAAAAACGGATAAAACATGATTTTCTTTTACGAATTTTAATCCTAGCCAAGTAATCCGTTTTCCTAAAATGCTGACTCGTCCAGTATAACGAGAACGTATACCACTAAAGTACATAACGATACAACAATTAAAAATGTCATGGTAAAACAAACCATATAACTGAGGAAGTTTTACGATGGTTCAAAGATTTCGTTTCCTTTGTGGCTTCGGTTTGCTGTTGATATTGACTCTGCTCCATGGGAACTTTCTTATAATATTACCGTGTCAATAATACACATGTCAGGTGGGAAAATATGCCGTTTGTTTGAGTTGGAACGAAAATCTTTTCGATAACTTTGTTGCCACAAGCATTTCCGTTACGTTAATAACAAACATTTTTTTATTTGGTTTAGGACTAAGCTCTTCTTCAAAAAGAAAATTACCAAATGTACAGCCAATGAAAGTGCATACGAAATACTTCTGATTAACACTAAATTTTGGAGCTCCCTACTATATATTTTTTTAAACGGAAACGAAATTGGAACATTCCTGTGGCACTTTTTAACTATAACTGTATACACAGAAGCGAAGCGACGCCCTTTACCGACGACGTTGCTTTTGGGGGCGGCAGAATAGATCCCAATGCGGTTGCTAAGTGCCAAAACGGCTCGTTTCCGTCTCCGATCGATAATGGCCCGAGAGTGGATAAAACGTGAGTAGAATAATGGGAAAAAATGCATTATTACAGTTTGTAGCGGATTTTTTTTTTGCTGCGACGGGGGAATATTACAAGTGATTAAAAACTAGTTCGGATCAAGATCAGAAAAATAAGTGCCTGAAGACGTGTACATCCTCAACAATTTCTCGATATATGGTGGCCAAAAAAAATATAGACTGTAAAGACGACATAATAGAACGGTTATGTATTTAAAAGCCTATAATTAACATTTGGTCCGTAGCGAGGGCCAAAGCATATACAAATACACATAACCTCACTTATACTTTTTACACTGTACGATACCTAGCAGCGTTGCAAATGTTTTCGCATTTATGTTAAATGTCGTTTTGCCAGTTTATGCGACAAACATCACGACAGGAAACGTATAAGAAAACGCACACGTTTAATGTGGGCATCAAACCCAACAGCTTTGCCAGTATGTACACACCGAGCTGTCGTCGTCACAACAAGCCTTTGACCTTCGCTCTCCCGGACCGACCAACTCTGCCCGAAGAATTCCAAAACGAAAGCCAAAACAAAGCCAAGACACATCTGCGTTTACAATTTTAGCTCATGAGAGATGAAAGCACAAAGCCCCAACGATTTTAACCTTGAATTCTCAAACCATTACGTCTGTGTAATCTAAAGTGACCGAACGCACACAATTATACGGTGTAGTTGGGAATTAATAACAAACGTTTCGAACAAACTTTGTTTTTATTACGATCGGATTTGGATCGATGCGGGAGAAGCAACGTATTGTGACAAATTCCTCCTATTACGTGGATTTTTGACCCCTACGGGGTACCAGCTGTGCGGAGTTAGCTTTCAGGTTACAGGCTGGAGGGTGCATCGTCCTACATTTACGCAGAGGCCAGAGTAATTCGTCAAGATACAAAACTTATATATAGAATAGTTTTGAAAACTGAGAGTGAGATATTAACTAAACAAGGTCAAAATTACGTAAAATAAACCTCCATAATATACACCAAAGTTAGGCGTCATCATTGGGGTGTGAGGTGGTCTATTCGATTATGTTTCGACATTTGGGTAGCATAGGAGCGAGTCAACGGCCGTGACATGTCCTAGTGGGTTCGTTGCCACTGCAAGGCAAACCGGTGGGAACAAAAACACGAAACAGGATGAGAGTGGTTATTTTCATGAAGTCTACGCCGAAGCTCGATATTTTCCTTTGCTGCTGCGTCCTGGTATAAATAGCATCGCAGTCCAAAATGACCAAGAAAACAAAAAATTTCCGGACTAAGAATTATATACGAATATACACAATAATGTCCCACCGAAATGTTTTTAATATATAGTACAGGCTTTTTTTTTAATAGGTGTACGATATTTCACAGGCTGCTTCTGCAAAACAAAAAATCGATACAATTTTGAAAACACTAAGTGCTTTTTTTTTCAGTAATTGACTACTTTAATAAAAAATAGTCAAAAATCAATTTTAGATACAAAGCAATAATATCACGAGTTCAACGACGTACAAAAAAAAGTAAGATATAAAAGTTACTCCAAATTGAATGAAAGAAAATATGGTTTGATGCTTAAAAGATATGTAGTAAATATGGTAAAAAATGTAAGGTGGTATTAAAATTATGTTAAAAAACAATGTGTTGTATCATCAATGATGGTACAGTCATACGGAACAAACATTACCTGATCTTGATATTTCCAGCTTTTCCATTGAATTCCATAAAATTGATAATTACTTTGACCAGACAGATATAGCAATAATATGGTATTATTCCATATAATTCCATAATCTATATACCCCGGTTGTATTCCTGTATGCAGAATGTTGTTAATGATAACCTGTAGGTATTCGAACACTCAGCAGAATTCAAAAATGTTAACAGCAATGTTATCAGTTTTAGCACTTTTGCGTCGTACGTCGTAATTTTTTTATTTTAAATAGAATGCCCTATTTATTTTTATTGCAGTGTTGAAGACGTCAAATTTAATAAGGTCTCATGATTTCAAAATTGTGTTTATATTCTGAACTAGAGCAAAAAGTTCTAGAACGTATAAATATCTCCAAAACTGCCAAAGCTGAAACGATTAAATTTAATACCAGCGAATTTTTGAACATGCAAAATCCGCAAATGATAATAGCAATATTGTCAGATTTCGTAATTATATTTATAATTCTGGTAACCTCTCACTTGTTCAACTGTGTTTAAAAACAAACTTCACAATCCTGCTGTTAACATTTTTGAATTCTACATGTTAAAAACCCACAGGTATGGAGTTTTTTTGCGTCCAGTTTTGGCCGCTTTGGAGATATTTCCTTTACTTTTTATTAACTCGGTATATAACAGTGTTTAAACAAAGGAGATAATTTATCAGATTTTTAGTTATAAAAAATGCTACCATAAGTTTTTAATTTAATTTCAAAAATGTTGTGGTTGATTTTTGCAAAATATAAATGATTTTCAAGTTCAGTGGGGTTCAGTTGGATATGTTAAAGATATAGCCATTAGATATTTAATGAAAAAGCTACTGACCTCAGAAATCACATACCTAAATATTGGGTTAAATTTTTTAAACATCGTACACATCGTACAATAAAAAAAAAGTATACCCACGGATTTAGGTTCGAAATTTCAAAACGCCTAACATTAAAGCTGCATCCGCACCCCTCTGGGGCGCTAGTATGGCCTTTTTCGCACCCCGCAAGGTCGACGACCTGAAGAATCTCGTCACGCGAGTATCCATTTGCCGTCAATATAAACACCCCCAAAAAGGTTGTTTCAATAGTGCGTGCACACCCCTCCCCCAGAGTAGGTGAATACGTATTGAAAGCACGTGGGTCTGTCTATCACCGATATCGATTCTGAGGCAGTTGCCGATATGCACAGTCTCGCATCCTATATACTCATAGTGTCGAAATTCGACAAACGACAATCGTATCGATTCTACATTATTAGACTATACTCGTTAATAATATGCACAATACCGAGTCACCAACAGATTTTTTTCTGTTTCACCTATTGTCAGGCATGTGTTCCCAATTTACCGATAGCTTGACGCATGTCCAGTGTAAATTAATAAACGGTTACTTAGACAAATCGAGACAATTCGTTTTGACGATTTGAAGAAACCAACAATTTTACAACAAAGTACCTATAGCATATTTAAATGACCACACTTGAGCAACAATTGCAGCTTTAGCAGAAGAATGTGTGGAAGGAAATCACGTCTAAGCCCAAAAGTGACCCAGTGGCAAAAGCAAATAGCACATGAAGCGGTTGTCTGGTGAACAATAACCATGCAGGTGGAGGCTACAAGGCAACTGAGAAAAAAGAAAATGCCAACGAATCTATGTGCTACTGCAAGGCCACCAATAGTGATAGCACCAAACACGACAAGCTTTACAGGGAGATAAAGCACTGCACTCGCGTAGTATACATTACCGGAATAATAACAATAAGGGCAGTAATGTAATACACCTCAAAAATTAGAGAAGTAGAAAGAACAAAACAAAAATTATATGAGCACATAAAGCTGAAAAAAGTCTTAAGTCAAGCCCCAATTAAAGCTATGCAAAGGAATACCTCAGAATTCCTCACAGCAGACGTGCTAAGCTACTGATGAGACACTGTCAACCTTACAGGCACCTATACTTAATTTGAGTGGAGGAAAACAATGAATTTAGATTCTGCTAACAAGAGGAAACGGCCACATAACGTATTAGGCCAATGTGATGACGTATCGAGAGTGGCCACGACTTAGGCCAAGAAGACAATATCGAATCTGTGAAGTTAATTCGAGAGACGATCCTAGTTAAAACTCAATAACTATAGAGGAAGTCACGATAGATTTCTTGGGTTGCAGCGACGGACAAGTTAAAAGATAACTCTTCCACCAGAAATCTGTAATCTGTTCGACCATGGTTGAATAATAATATTGCTAAAACTTTAAGAGACGTTGACAATAGAGGTTGTGGCTTAGTTTAGAAATCGCCCTTTCGTTGTACAGCCTGAAATTTCCTCGTTCATCTCGAGGCAATACGTTTCAAAAGTCCGTCGTACGCTTTCCCGAATTAAATGTGTACATTTCCCACGGAACAGCAAAGCTCTTGCATTTGTCGTGTCCTGCGAAGTCCCATCAGTAGTTTGTCATCATTAGTCTAATCCGAAGTTATGGACCAATCGTGATGGTGTACGGGCGCCATCGTGGGTCTTTCATCACGATCAAACAGTGACGCGTCACAGATTAAGGGAACGGCCGCTCTAATGACAGGGAAATCATACGCAGTTTAATTAATTTGACGTATTATCAACGTATTAATAATATCCCTACGCTTGCAATTACAAGATAACGTTTGTATGCAAATACAACAAGCCGACAACTGACAAGAGAAAATGCTGGACATTATTTTTAAATTTCTAGGAGGCGAAATAACATTTTTGAATGTTAAATCCTGTTTTTTGAGAAATAATCTTATATTATAGATAACTAAAATGAAAACCGTTTTAAAGTTGTCATAAATGCGACTCTCCTTTTGCTCTACCTCTTAAGGGAAAGTGGTGGGGGTGTCGAACATTCTCGGAAATAAATATTTCGCGTGAGCAGCTTGATTTCGATCGCTTGTATCGCCGCTAGGGAGCGTTTTGCGACATCACTATAAATACAATTTATTTCTTCAAAAAAAACTAATACAACGATATCACGTTTACGTTTGCTTCAACAAAAAATTGTCAAATAAGAGTCTAGCACTTTTTATAAAACTTCTCGATTCCTCCTGCGTCGAACTGTCTAGTTCGACTTAACAAAAACCGACGCAAGAGGAATACAAAAGTTTTATAAAAAGTATTACAGTAGCCTGTGGAAGTTTCCTTGAAAAATTAAGAGTCTAACATGCTAGAAATTTAACAAACTTTTTCATTTAAAATTTTGAAGTTCGCTAGTAAATTCATTCTGTGTTTCATGATGATTTGAGTGAATGTATTGTGTTGTTTTGGAAAATGTACCCAACAACTAACGATCGTAGGAAAAATATAGTATGCAACGCGTATGGTAATAGTATATTATGCAACAAGTGCGTTAATAGTACATTATGCAACAAGTGCGGTACACGGCATTTGACTCACGAGTTTATTTGACACGAGCGGAGCGCAGCGGAGCGAGTTTTTAATAAACGAGTGAGTTAAAAAGTTTACCGAACGTGTTGCATACTATACTTTTTCTACGACCGTTAGTTTTTGGGTACATTTTCGCAAAAACAAGAAGAGTACATTCACTGACATGACCGTCAGAATTGACAAACGTCAAAATTCAAAGCGTGGGAAATATCTCCGAAAATATCCGATTGCTCCCAAATCCGTGCGGTAAAATCCCGGAAATGTCCGAAGTGGCTCGCATTCATGGGAAACGAAACTGACGTGGTAAAGTGACGCTTCCCGCACGCTAGATCGGCGGGTAATTAGGTATTTTACAGACGGGAGTAGAAAAAACTTTTTATTGCGCTCCGCTAGTGCCAAATAAACTCCTGACTCAAATGCCGTTTACCAAACTTGTTGCATAATATACTATTTCAATTGTTGAGGACTCCAGAAATGAAAATGCGATTTTAGCGCCCTAGGTCTAAAATATTTCACATATATTCCCTCCAATAAACTTGTATAAAATTTTATGTATAAAAACTCGGTGAGAACATAATGGAGAATATATACCGGGTTAGTGAAAAGTACCAGAAAAAGAATTGAAAAATGCTAACAGCAATATTGGCAGATGATATTTATAGTTCTGATAACCTTTTACTGTGATATATTTCTAAATTTTCCTATGTAAAAGAACCTCCAAAATTCGGAGATGTCAACAATTGTTTTCTAGCAATGATAAATCTGACAAAATTGGTGTTAGAATTTTTGAATTCTGCATGTTCAAAAACCGGCAGGTATTGAATTTTATCGTTCCAGCTTTGGCAGTTTTGAAGATATTTACGCGTTGCGATACTTTATACCGAACAACAACAATTTTGAAATTATCAGACTTCACTAAATTCGAAAAGCGCAATTCATTGCAATAAAAATAAATAGGGCACGCATTAAATTTAAAATAACAAAAATTATGGCGTGTGACGTAAAAGTGGTAAATCTGACAACATTGCTGTTTTTGACAGTTTTAGAGTTATTTAAGCGCTTCGATACTTTTTACTATCCCGGTGATCAAGAAGATATTTCTAAAATTGAACTGAGGTGGCTTTTACTTGATGAAAATCCATTTATCAAAATAAATAACAACTAAAAGTTCAGATTTTCACGAAATTATATATTATGACATGACAAACTATACCGAAAAATGACCGTAAAACCTTAATTAATGTTGTTGCCAGAATTTAAGTTCAATAAAGGAGAGGTATTTAAATCTAATTGATCGTTAAGCAATACATTTGAATGTCTCATTTAACTCTTTTATACACAGACTTCTTAATACGCCACTCTCAACAGAAAATTACAACAAAGAACTTAATATCATTAAACAAATAGCACTGAACAACGGCTACAATTCGTCCATTATAGATAAAATTATAAATAAAAAACAAATACAGACCACAGTGAACTCTATTTATCCGAAACCAAATACAGAACACGAACAATTTAAAACAATTAGATACATAGGAGAACCTAGCGAAAAAGTTTAAAAACATTTGTCAAAATGTGATTTAAAAATAGCTTTCAGAACTAACAACACAATAGGAAAATATTTAAAAAACAATAAATCGAAATGTCCAAAATCCCAAAAATCAGGTGTCTACAGGTTGAAATGTGGATCTTGTCCTAAAATTTATATTGGACAAACAGGTAGATCCATAAAACATAAACACAGAAAAACACATTTTTGACGACAATTTTGATATATTACACACAGCCACAAAAAGTAGAAAATTAAATTTATTGGAAGCCATGGAGATTAACAAAATGAGACATTCAAATGTATTGCTTAACTTTCAATTAGATTTAAATACCTCTCCTTTATTGAACTTAAATTCTCGCAACAACATTAATTAAGGTTTTATGGTCATTTTTCGGTATATATAGTAGCAGGTAGTTTGTAAATATTACATTTGATAAAGACACGGTGTTGTCGAAACAATTGTCATGTCATAATATGTAATTTCGTGAAAATCTGAAATTTTAGTTCTTATTTATTAAGATATTTCTATCCTTTTCATAAACTTAACCCATCTGCGAAAATGCTAAGAGGGTGATATTTCCTAAAAACTAGAACAATTTGGTTGTGTCGCGTGTTGACTTTATTAAAATATTAAAAAGTGTCATGATATTCGTATGCTATCACAAGTGTGTTACGCTGAATGTAACTTCTGCATTGTTTTAAAGTTATATTTTTTACGGCTCAGATACATGGTACGCAAACATGTACCCTAGATACCCGGAACATGCACAATCTCGAAAATTATCCGCTATCGGTTATTAACCTACGAAAGTATTATACAGGGTGTTGCATGCGTCAAAGTTCGACTGCGAGATTCGCTAACCAAAAAAACAAGTTCATATCAAACGTAGGTCATGAACAAATTAGGATGATTGGTTAGCAAGTTCAAGTGTCGTAAACGGCATTTGAATGACGAGTTTATTTGACACGAGCGGAGCGAGTGTTTGATAAACGAGTGACTTAAAGAGTTTACCGAACGTGTTGCATTCTACAATTTTTCTACGACCGTTAGTTTTTGGGTAACTTTTCGCAAAACAACACGAATACATTCACTGACGTAACTGAAAAAGTTTACTTTTTCTGTGGCCCATAATTTTTGCAAAACAACAAGAATACATTCAATGACATGACCATCAGAATTGATAAACGTCAAAATTCAAGTCGTGCGGTAGTATTTGCGAAATCATCCGACTGCTCCCAAATCCGTGCGGTGAGCAATATTTTACAGAAGGGGCATTAAAGTAGAATGGGGACGTTTCTTTAAAAAAATGAAATAAAATTTTGAAGAAACTAAAATTAAAAAACAGCATTTTTTTCTTTTTAGAACTGTTTATCAACGGCACCAAAAAATGAATGTTTAGAGTCAAAAAAGCTGTAGTGAAAATAACGAAAATTGCACAAAAATCAGTGGCGTACAATATAGCATCTCTTTGAACTGCACTGTAACTGTAATCTAGTTAAAGCGAACATTATAAATTTGAACAAAAATTGTATTGTATGAGAGTCAGGACAACCACACCTCAAAATGAACCCCAATAAAAATGGTGGCTCGACTCCCGTTTAGCCGAAATGATTTCAATCAAAGATTGCATTTTTGTCTTTTAAAATCCTTGAACGTAGAAATACAAACATTTTTGTGCGGTAACGCATTATTTTCCGGCCTTTAGAATAGTCAAAATCAATTACATGAAAGTGATGTTTGCTCCGAATTATTGGTTAGTTCTGGTTAATTTGTTTTAATTTGATTTAATTGATTTCGGCGGTTCTAAAGCGCAGAAAATGAATATGATGCATTTCCACGGCATTTTTTTTATGTTTGTAAGGCAAAAATATATTTTTTTATATAACTGATTTCGGTTAAAGGAAAATTTCCCAAAATATTCCTCTTTTCCTCAACAATTTTTGCAATAAGTCTTTGGCTTTTTTGTCGGGCAAGTTTGTTGTACCACCTTATAGCCGTTGCGATTTTAAAATAGGAACAAAAACGGCCTCTCAGATATAAATAGTCCGATACAGTCGACAACAAAAATTTGTACACGTTGCAAGTGCGTGGGCAGATACCAACATTAATTTCTCTTTCGATACATTGCACAATAGACAAGCGCAATTTTACCAATTTCTGTTTCCGTCTACCCATTGGCCAATTCGTCCCAATTATGGTCGTGAATACAGATGCTGGATTAATTAGTGAACGCAATTATTTTAAATCGCCCGAATTGGGTTTAAGAAACAAAATTGTTAACTTTGTTAGGAAATCGAACGGGTGGCAAACTAAAAATCAGATATTGCTTAATAATATAACTTTTAATAAATGAATTTTAACATTTCGTCAACAATTTTAAAGGGAAAATGAAAAACATTTTTTAATGAAATTCAGTAGTTGCTGTTTAGTCAGATGTCTCATAAAAAAAACCGGAATATGTGAAAAATGTTTATAATTCTTTATTTTGCAAATGAATTGTGCGATTTGGCTAAAAGACAACTAAAACATTAGTTTTAAAAATACTGCATTAATTTAAATTTATTTATTTATTTATTATTAAGCTATTAATATCATATGCTAGGCACAAAAAAATCAGTTGTTTATCACAGATTGGTGAATCAAATATGTTAAACCCAAAAATAATTTAACATTGGTTAATTGGTTAATTTGAGTACCTGAAATAGATGTTAAAAAAGGAAAGAAGAGAAAATTGCTTACAAGAGCAGAGTTCATATTTTATGATTATTTTGATATATATTTATTATGATTATGCATATAAAACTAACCAAAATGTATTAATTTTTCTGAAGAATTCAGTATCCAGTTTTTAGTTGTTTTTCTTTTTGACTGGAAAATGTTTTATTTGTTGCCGGGTCACTTTATACATTCGGTGAGCTAGACGTAAGAAGGACGTCTACTTGGGTGAATTTTTTTTTTTTAGTTTCCGTACGGCTATATGTAATATCCCATAATGTTTAAAAATGTCATTTCTTGGATAGAAGTATTTTTTCTTTGCATTGTTTTTAAAATCCAACACTTAACCGTTTGAGATTGGTGACACCGACCGCGCCCCAACTTAAATGTTTCCATAGCAACAAAAACTTTGTTTTTCCAAACATTTTTTCAAAATTATTATATATATATATATATATATATATATATATATATATATATATATATATATATATATATATATATATATATATATATATATATATATATATATATATATATATATATATATATATATATCAACTGTCGAGAATAATGCAAAAAATAGTATCTTTTCTCAAAAAAAAATGTTGAAAACATCCAGTAAAAAGCGGACAACTAATTCTACATCGAACTTTCTGCGTTATGTTTAATCCTATTAACGATTAATATTATCAAATAGGAGCCGTTAAATGGAACGAAAGGGTCGCCGGCGTTGCCATTAATACATAGATATCGATGGTGTGTCCTGATGATAATATTTATTAATTTCAATGCTAAATCAATAATATTGTTTGCACTTTGGTTCCAGTAATGGACAGGTAATTTGTGAATAATTGTTTATTAATAAGGTTCGCGCGTGTATATGAGTAATAGACATTGTGTGTGCATTACGTTTTGCCAAATGCGGATAAATAAGTGATATGTTTAGATGCGCCGCTAGGCGGTTGCCCTTGACAGGATTCGGCCTCGTCCTCTCTATGGTTGCAAATTTTTCGATGCAGAATACTGAAACAACCGAAATTTATCGAATTTCGGTTGCGCCTTGTTTCGAATAGAAGTCATAGAATAGAAAAAAAAACTGTCATCAATGCTAAATTCAAAAGGTATGTTCTCATTACTAAAGTTCATGCCATTGTGAGGAGGCCAACAACACATTATTTGGGTTGATATGTTTAGGCGTAGATCTTCTATATATTGCGTTCTAAGAAATGCAAATAATGACCTCATGGTCCCTTGGGTATTATTTTATGTATTGGTGAATGATCATTAGGTAGACCAGTACTACGTAATAATAAGAATAACAATGTGAAAAATTGATATGCATTAATCAATAGTGCAATATTTAAATATAAGGATAACTTAATTGTCAGATATAGCACTCTTCGAAATTATCTGAAAATTTCACATTTTTATCAATGTCTAGAAAACAAGTGACATAAAAGATAAAGAGTGTTATATAATTATATATAATATGTCAAATTGGCTCAGAAAAATTTTAGTGTTTTGTTTTATGTATGCAAACCTTTTATTTATTTATTTTTGATACTTTTAAAAATAAAAAAGTTACAGTCACTCAAAATGGGCACTTGGGCACCTAAAGAGATTAATATAACAAGACGCTCAAATTTGTGGCAATACGTAATTTTTTTTTTTTTTTTTTGTAACAGGATGTCTTCTTGCCTGGAGGAAATGAAAATTTGATGGCGAAAACATTGTTTTTTTCTTTAATTTGCGAATTAAAATATAAAATTGAAAACAGAGGTCGAACTTTGCTGAATTTTATTGTTGCTGACGAATATTTTCGAGCCAAATTTGAAAATATAATTCCCGGGGCAGAAAAGTTCCATTTTTAATTATTTAAATTTGTTTTTAATAAGGAGACTTTCAGCGGAAAACTATCACTTGAAATAAAAGATAATAATAATGTTTTATTTATTGTCTTGTTCGCGTTATTTTCCACTGATTTTTTTTTCGATCGAGCTACAGGGTGCTAAATTTTTAAGAAAAAAATGAATTTTTATCATCATGTTTTCTATCCAAATATTCAGAATCATTTCTCTGTCAGTTAGTCTCTGGACTAAGAAAGAAATGTATGTTTTTTTTTCTGCGAAGAAAGTGCGT
Organism: Cylas formicarius; assembly: GCF_029955315.1. Taxonomy (NCBI): domain Eukaryota; kingdom Metazoa; phylum Arthropoda; class Insecta; order Coleoptera; family Brentidae; genus Cylas; species Cylas formicarius. The sequence goes on along the minus strand of NW_026844326.1, from coordinate 21,775,680 downwards.
CTACGAAAGTAACTCTAAAATAATGATGTGAATTTTTAGCAAAAGCGGTGGCAAACTATCTTTTTCAAAAATATTCAGTTCAAAACTTAGCGTTGAATCGCTCGGCGCTTTAAACAATCAAATCGTCAAACATTTTCCTATAGCATGCAAATTGTGGCCGCTGGCTACGTATTAATACAAGACAAAACGACTTTTTCTCCGCTCTCATATTGGGAAATGAAAATATGCCTACAACATTGTATATAGTTTTTATTTACCGGGATACCGAAGTAATTTAATTGTTGTTCTCGTATGTTAATTCGTGTTCTTTTGTGTATTGTTTATTGTTACTCCGCGGTGCGATTTACAACATGTGCATTGTTAACGGCCTAACAAACAAAACATAACTAAAAGAAATTATTTAACTGTGGGCCCGTATGTTTTTTTTTTGTTGAGAGGGAATGCAAATTTGCAAATGTGAAAATGAAAGGAGCGTAAACAAGTGTCGCATATTTTTAACGCTCTTGCAGATGTGAAAATGTTAATTTCAAGGATGTAGAGACCGAAAATATGTTTTTGGTGTTGTGATATTTTCGTTTGAATCATCTAAAGAGCTCGCCGCTGGACTCCCACGAGCAGGGCGATTATTCAAAATACTTAACAATCACTTTTTATTCTAAGCAATTCTCGTTCATACTGATGATAAGAAAACGGCTATGATGTCGTTTTTAATTGACAGAGTCGGATAAGGTAAAGTTTAGAGTTTTTAACTTATCTGTTTGTATCCATTTATAATAACATAAACTGCGCAATTCCTTAATTGTTATTGTTATACTTACAATACCAACAAAGTTTCTTCACTTTTATTTTATGTAATTTAGTATGTATTTTAATTTTTGTATACTCCTTGATGTTGCCAGAAATGGCAACACGAAAATTTCAGGCAAACCATTTGATTATTTCGTTATATTGACTATTTTCAGAAATATTTCAAGGTTGGCATTTGCTGTTAGTGGTATTGCGAGTTATTTTAAACGTCTGCGTTTTCAATACTTTTTTCTAACTTAGTTTCTTCCATAAATCGTGAAAGCTGCAATGGAAAGTATGGAAAGTATATAATTTTCATATAGTTTCACGTTTTCATTAGAAAAAAAGTTATTAACAATATTTTTATTCATTCAGTAAGTAAGGTTGATAAATAACTCAAAATAATTGTTTGGATTGTTTTTGGATGTTTTTTTGTGTAATACAAAATTTCTGAGGTTTTGTTTTCTTAAAATAATTGTCTAACAGAAAGCAAAATTGCTAAAAAAAAATGCGGATTTTATTTATCCCAACTCACTTTAAAAAACAAAGTGAGTTGCGATAAATAAAATCAGCATTTCTTTTGTTTTTTTTTTACTTTTTTTTTTGAAGAAAGCAAGAGCTTTGTGTTACAAAAAAAACTTTTTTGATAAAAATCGAATTAACAATTTTTGGTTATTTATGAAATATCGTTTATGCTGTGTGCTCATTGCAACTTTTTTTAATCCATTTTTCATGGCACGGTTTGCATTAAATTTATCGTAATATACGAATAGCTAACAAATCGTAGCCATTTTTTGACACTATCAAATATGGTGATCTGGTGTGCTACACGACGAAAAATATTTAAAAAAAAAACATTGAAAGTATATGGTTGTTCATTATATGCGTCGTTCCATATTTTACCCCCCTCCCACAACATTTCTGGTTTTATTTTCGTATAATAAGATTCACAAAAATTAATCCCATTTTTACTGACTTTCCAAAAATAGGAGACAAATTAAAAAAAAAAATTAAATCCATTATTTATGCATAAATTGAATATAATTATTTGTTACATTATAAACTATGCAAAGAGCAAACCCATTGTCAAAATGAAGCGCAGAAATAATTTTTAAAAATCAAAAAAAAGATAATAGCATCAATGCAGAACAATGACGAGAACAATACCTAAAAACTTTCTTAAATACTGGTTACCATTTGGCCAGTCCCCTATTACCTCTACTTATATATACATGCGCCAAATATTGTTAATGTGAGGAATAATCCCTTTCCCTTGGCAGATGTTATGTATTATACTGTTTTCTTTAATAAAAAAGATCTTTAATTTAAAAAATCAATATTTCACCCGGTGTTAAGCGTCATTACCAATTAACAAGCCGGAAAACGAAATGTTTAATAAACGGCCACTCCTTGGCCGGCCCACAGATCGCCTCCGTGTCAAAACCGCAGACACGGTCACCAACGGCAGCTGCGCGCGGGGGCGTCAGTTTCACCAACGGTCGTGGTGAAACTACCAAAACTAACCAAAACTAGATACGTAAACAACATAAAGACCCACCTAGTCTCCATGCCAATGGAAACGCCGAAAATAAAGTTCGTCCGGTGGTACGAGAACTTTCCGCCGGCGAATTGGTGCTGTAAGGTCGCCGCGGTACCACCGCCGGCCGGTACCAACACGAAACCGGGTACGCAGCTCGCTTCGCCGACCGTCCACAACACATACGCGGGAGCGGCGCTCAATAATACGCCCTTGCCGAGCACCCAAGTAAACCCGAACCCTAACCCGTGGTGGTTTCGATCCTTATTACTGACGTCAGACGTGGGATATCTACCAACGACTCCCTGATGATGGTACAAGGTGGTCGGTACGACGGGTACCACTTGTTGCTGCTGGTTATACCAAATGACAGATTGGTATTGACAATGGTTGTTATGGATCCCGGTTCGGTTGGTATTATTACTGTAAGCACCGACGAGCAGCTGATGGGACGACGTTAACATGACCGCGGGACCCGCCAGCACTGAGGCGCGGCGGCGGCGGCGGCGGCGGCGACGGCGGTGGTGAGACGGACCGGAGAGAGAGGAGACGCGACGCGGCGACCAGCCGGTGGGGTCCGTCGTCGCGACGTTGCCACGACGCGGTCGATGCGTAAACGAGGAGAAGGGCATTTTCATTCAATAGGAATATACGGAGAGAGAAGTCCACGCGAGAGAGATATTTTTCGGTGTTTGGCGCGTGTCGGAAGAGGTCTACATTTTTCAAAACACTTAACGCTGTGTGTTTCTAATTTATTCAGGTTTCAAAACGCTTAACGGTGTGTGTTTCTAATTCATTCATTTTTCCCGTAATGTGGCTATCTAAAATTGAGTTAATTATTTATACAAACGAGGTTGCTTAACAGATAGCATGGAACAGACCAATCATAGAGCAACAAGAATTAGAAAAAAGAATATTTGCAAAAAAAAATAAATAAATAAAGATAAGGGCAAGCAATAAAGTAGCAGGAGATGTATTTATTTATTATCTCTTTGTAATCTCCAATATGTCGCAGAGTTTACAAAAATTACGAAATAGTTGCAAGAATGCCGATTAACGTACAAAGTAAAACTACTATAATAACTAGTGTTGGGACTGGTCAATTGACCACTATTTAATTGACTAGTCAAAAAATGTTTTAAATAGCATCTTGCAATTGTAAAGTGCTATTTATCATTATTTTACAATAATATGTATTTTATATTAAACTATTATGCCTTTGTGATGTCCAGTTTACATATAACCCTATTCAAGGAATATCCGAATAATGATACTTGACGATTCAGGGAATCCGAATAATATTATCGACTAAATTAGGTTCCCAGAACCACGCGACGGCGAAGTAACGCAAAATATAAATAATAATAATAATAATAATAATAATAATAATAATAATTATTATTATTATTATTTAAATCATCTACCAAAAAAAAAGAAACTATTTTATATAGTTACAATACATTAAAGAATTTGTGAATTTGACTTATAACAAATAGCCACTTAGAAACTTAAGTTACAATTTACCAAGAATAAGCCACTTAGTTAATTTTTTTTTAATGATTTTAATTTTATTTTATTTTACAGTTCTGGAGGTAGTGCGTTATAAATTTCTTGACCAGTATAAAAGTAATTTTTTTTGTCCAACAGATAAATGCATTTTTTGTAAAGTTAAATTTTTTCCTAGTTTAAAGCGTGTTTCATACTCGTGAGTTTTTGAATTAACCAGTAATTTATTTTTTATTAAGAACAAAAGGGGTGATTTATAATATAATTTTCAATATTATTTTCTGTATTAAGTTAAGGGGTTGAAGAGTTGTGTGATAAGCGGCACCCCAAGCAGTTATTCCATAAGATATAAGGGATTGTATCAGATATTTTAGCAAATTGCCGGAATAAATACATTAAGGAACTTAACTTTTTCACTAACTGTTCGATATGGAAGTTTTAGATTTGAGTCAATATGAATTCCTAGGTAGGTAAAATGCTCAGTTCTGCGTAAAGACCAGCATCTGTTTCTAAACAATAGTTTTATAGGAAGTTTATTGTTTGTAGGTAGTCGATCATTATAAATTCAAAAGGACAACTATTGTGTTTTATCTAAGTTGATTGTTAGTAAATTATTGTCATGCCACTGTGACTGTGACTTCGTCCCAATTGTTACCTTCAACAAACAAAACTGTAACATCAGTAAAAGAGATGATTTTATCGGAAGTAAGTAGTTGATTTATGTATATAAGGAAAAATATGGCTCCTAGGACTGTGTCCGTGTGGACTTCCATTCCATATTAATCTCTACCATTTGTTGTAGATTTTTCAGGTATTTACAGTATCCAATGCTTTTGCTAAGTCAATGAACACTGCAGCACATGGTCTTAAATTATCTAAGGAAACTAGCCGAACTTTTAAGACTTTTTCGAAAATTTTTGTTACATAAGATATAAGGCCTGTAATTCTCAAGAATATTTTTTTCTTCTTTTTTATAAATGGGTTTTATTAAAGCAATATTACCAGCACTTACCAGCTGTAAACATTGAGTTAATAATTTGGCAGACTGGCTTTATGTTATGGATATGATTTTTTTGCAATAGAGAAGATTGTCAAACCCCGGCGTCGAATCAGATTTTAAGGATAGTATTAAATTTTTAATTTCATCTTCTACAACAGAGTTAAGAAAAATAGAACGTTTATTAGTAGTAACCAAATTTTCATCTGTGATTAATTGCTGATTGTTTTGTGACATATTGTTCACTGAAAAGATCGATAATTCTATGTATATTTCTTTCATGGAATTTTTAAAATTATCTCGGTCAATTGACCAGTCAGTTAACACAACAAAAATTGTACTAGTCATTTCCATCTGTTATACAAACGGCCTTAGCTTTTAAAATTGCTGGGCTAAAAGCAAAAATCAAAAAACTTCTAAATCTCAAAATCTGACAAAATGTTGACAGTCTTTTAAAAATTACTATCTAACACATACATATTAATCTATGCAATTTGTTAAAAAGGCATTTTAGTTGAGGGTTCCTATATAAACAAATACAGTGAACGGCAAAAATATGCAACAAATTTATTTGAAAAGCAGGTATTGCAAGTCAAAACAAATGCTCGCACGCATCTATTATATTTCTTGCGTATTTTTTGCAGTAAATAGAAAATATACAGAGTGAGTCAAAATGCAAATGTGCAAGTTCCATTTTTTAAATGAAACTCTATTTTTTTTAAATCCACTTTCGAACTATATGTCAGATTTCAAGCACAAATCATGTAACATACCATAACTCTAACTTTGAGCCATGAGTACGGTATGGTAAATAAACAAAATTGTAGGTATTGGAGAAGTGCAAATAATCCCCGATTGATGAGAGAAAATCATACACAACATCCACGAAATAATGCAAATTAATGCAAATACATAACAAACCAAAAAAAAACAATTTCTTTGACATGTTACTATATAAAGAAATATAGATTTTAAGATACCTGCACGTTGATGATTGAACATTGTATTATCATAAATAAAATTTTCCATCAAACATGCGAGCAATTTTTTTTATCGGTTGTATTTCTTTCAAAATTCTTTCTACGGAGTTTTTTTTTTCGTATGCCATTGTGATGGCTAAATGGTTTTAATTAAAATACGTTCGCTCTTTTATTTTTTATCTCGAAAATGTCAAGTTCTCGAATGTTTATTCAATACGAAAAGAAAACATAAAAAACAGTGAAATTTTTTGGTCAAAAATATATAAATACCCCGCACAGGTATAAATTGCTCAAAAAATCGTATATCATAGCAGGATAAGAATATACAACATATAACAAAATGTTGAAAACATGACTTAACATATCAGGATTGATTGTATTACTTAAATGCGGCTCGTGTAGATTTTTGCGATGTTTTACAATGACAAAGCAAAACCAGATCGATATTTATTTTACTATTTCTCCAGGCGACTGTCGATTCGAGACTACGTAATAAACTTTGAAACGAACTGGCTGCAGGATTGAATGGTTTATTGGAGATTAAAAATCAGATACTTAGAAAAGATTAAATATCATTTGGACGATTCAAAAACCATACATACCAATTATAAATTAATAAATATATAGATAATGTTGTGTACAAACGACAATCTTGAGTAGTGCTGGTTGACTATTAAATATCGATGTCAAAAACTTTGTTTAAAAAAATCTTAGACCAGTTGTAGGAGTACCTAAATCGTTTAAAGTCTGTTTCAAAATAGTGCGGGGTAATAAAATTGGGAATTCTGTTGAGTAAGAACAAATTTAATGGCGTATCTAGAAAATTAACCTATAGAATCATATTAATTGGGCAATATTTCACGGGTAGGTCATGAACATAAACATGCATATGGTGCATACAAATTTTTAGCATGTGCCGATAACTTATAGTAGGTGAACAGTAATAACAATTTTAGTAAAATGGCGAGTGCATCATCAAAGTTCACTCCAATGAAAAAAAGGCTGTAACAGGCCAGTATTCCTTTAATGCGTAGAAAAATTCTATCGAAAACGTTTATTAATAATTGATATTCATCATCAGGCTTTGTAGAATTTGTTATCACTTATTTTATTATATAACTCTTGATTTTGATTTGGATTTGAAGATGAAATTAATTTTATTTTATTTTTGGTTAACTGTTTTTGTCTATAAACGGAATAAAATGTTGAAATATATTTTCTTAAAACTAATCTGGATGCCTTAAAAAGCTTATTAGGAACAGAATTTCTATAACCTTGCAGTGAGATCGTTTTTACTTCGCGTATCATCGGCTTGGTTATCGATTATATTCTAATATGCCGTTATTCTTTTTTGACGAACTCCTGTCGTAATTTGAGTTGCTCTATAATTGCTATTAATATATAAATAAATAAAGCGGATATCTACATAAACACACACGCACATCATCAGTCTTATTGTTAGCGCCATTTTTTTTCACTCCTTTTATTTGGCAAAGCTCGTTTTCGCTTTCTACAAGAGAAGATTTGTTTATTCGCGTCAACAGCTAATGTGAAAGCCGTAACAACGGGCACCTCAACTCCAAAACCGAAAAAATCAAATTAATTACGTCCATTATTCACGTTTGTTTGTACTCAGCAGTAAGCCAACAACATGGCGAGATAACGAATTAGACATCTGTTCTTAATTGACCGAGTCGTTGTCGGCAATTATTCGAAATGATATGAACATCAACTCCGTGGGGCAATTATCCATTCAGATAGGAGGAGTTTAAAAAAAAAAACACCAATTTGTAAAGATCAAAATACGTGCATGAATATATTAAAACGATCCGTACTACTTAAATCGGATTCTAGAATGATGCATATGCATCGAAGTTTCAAATTATTGGTTCTCAAATGCGGTCGTTAAATCCGACAAACACCAAGAAGATTACGTATTTTAAACAACTTTGGTCTCATAAAAATGCACCGCGACGTATTATATTTGCCATAATATTGTTTACCAACAGTTGCTTTGTGATAGAACAAGTTTTGGGAATAAAAAATGTGTGACCGATTCTTAGAATTGCCTCAAATGCTGCCTAGCAACAAGGGGACTTCATGTGGCCGTCAACTTATTCCTTTCGCAATTTTTTTCGGCGTAAGCGTACCCCTGTTCAGTTCTAGATGATAATTGGTAAATTTATTTCCTATATAGATCTTATTAATAGATATCAATATGTGTCATCCCGGCAGTTTGGTGATCCCCAAGAAGAATGGAAAAAGCCTACTCTTCTGAAAATATGTCAAAATAATTTCGGTATATCTTTTCACTTTATATGTATTTTCCCAGATGAAGCATTTTATTTACGCTACAGTGAACAAAATCAACCAGTCCTGAGTCGCGGTTAAGATTGTTAGGTTGCTTATAGATTTCTATAGACTCTCGGATTTTTCGTTGGTAGAAGAATTGATTACATGCAAGGTGTTTATGTCCCTCATTTAGCTCCGCCCCCCTCAAACAATATGAGTCAGTTTCAGTCAAGGGCTGAAGAAGCGAAACGTTAACTAGTACGATTCCACAAAAACCAACGCAGGAGGGATCCAAAACTTTTATAAAAAGTATAACTTAGTGGTAGTTTGTTATATAAACGTCCACAGTCATGTATCGCGCTACTGAAAATTAATGCACTCGCTTTGATTGACTCATTCATTCATTCATTCTTCTTAATTAAATTTAAGAAAAAAAACTTTATAACATATTTTTTCTATTTTATATTTTATTTAGAAACTTGTCTCCTGCAATTTTTTCGTAATACTAAACCAAAAATTCTAGTGACCTTCTCAATGTGTTTCTTATTATTTATTGCTTTATTTGACATTTCTCCAGTTAGTTTGAATATAAAATAAGTTTCATTTAATAAAACATTTATTACTTAATATTTTAATTGTCTAATAATAAAAGTTTTAATTTAATAATGAAGAATTACACTAATGAATAAATAACATTCAATGCTTTGCATTTTATTTTACTTTTTAGGAAACTGTACGTTTTATGAGAAAAAAATGCAGAAGACAAAAAGTATCGTATCAACCAGTCTATCGAAATTATTTTTTTTTCTGTGCGACTGCTTAAGTGGTTTTTCTTTAAATTTACTGAAGAAAAATGATTCTAATATACAAAGTTTGTTTTTATAATGGTAATAATTCCGCTATATTTTATTTTTCTATCTACTTTCATTTTTAAGATAAAAAATAAAACCATTATTTTTCGCTAGAAATGCGATTATCTCGCTAATAGTCGTCTTTTGACCCAATGTTCATATAACAAACTACGCTTAATCCTTAATGTTTTTCTCTTTTTTTTTAAGCACTGTATATTGTTCAAACTAAAGTAATCGCTGTGACCAACGCCTATCAATATATGCAAAAATAATCACATTAACCTTCAAATATTGAAATTGTAGAAAAAATAAAATATGTACATAGGTTATATGGTCGATAACTTCTTGAGGATTTTAGAAACCACTTTAACACATACCTTGAGATACTATTCGCTATCATTTTTCTTTAGATTAATAAATAATCTTACATATCAGTTGAAAAATGTTTGGAAGTTTAAGAAAAAGTTTATGTGACAGTTCTTATTGGTAACTTAATTAACTTCCCAATCTCTCACAACTCCCGACACCCCGAAAGTAGTTGACTATAATTCGGTCAGGTTTTCAATATCATCTTTGTTCCCCTTTCTTATTTTAGCCTCCAATATGCTGTCGAATTTACAAAAATTACAAAACAGAAGGTATGCCAATTAATATATAGAAGTAGAACCACTTAATAACGATACTTTACGTGCCGGAATTTTTTGTCATATAAACCATACTGCTATTTAAAATTTCAGGTAAATTTAAAGTTACAATACGCATATATCAAAAAACCGAAAAATTTGTACAACTGTGTTCCAGACCACGGGAATTAAAAAATTTAGAGAATATAAACTCCTTTAACAATAAATATCTAAAAATGGTAAAAAATTACCTTTAAGAGTTTTTTCTTAAGATACCAGTTAAATTGTATTATTACGTATTTTCATTCAGTAAAAAAATATCTATATATGTACAGACCTGTGCAAATTATTATTTACTATTTATCATTTTACGTTTGCTGATAATTTAACTTATGTTTATTAAGTTTCCCATTTAACATCTTATTATCTTACCTTCATCATATTCTTTAGGTATTTTATTTTTTGTAACGTGCCACTTGTTATTCTCAGATTCTCAAATTTAAAGTTCCTTACTATACGAATGAGTTTGGATGCGCAATTTTTTTTCACCCCTTTATGCTGTATTTACAGCACAGTGTCTAGGACCCTTTTTAACTCCATTATGCAGGTTTGGTTTGGTACATCTATAGAAAGTTTTCGCTGCATAATGAGTTGGGATTATTTTGAACTTCATAAGAAAAGGGATACCAAATTGTAGTATTTTTGAAACAACGTGTTTTTCCATAGACATTACTTAATAATATTTTTATAATACATTCTATTCATAAATTGAATTATAGCTACATAGCGGCTTAAAAAAATGGTCTTGGTTTATTTAGTAAAAAGCAGTGAGACTTAGCAAAAGGATGTATACAGGGTGATACAGGTTCCAAACCATTACTGTAATTGTATTTCGCTTACGTTTGCGCTTAACCGCCGCCATTGCGGACCGGGAAATTAATTACTTTTGAAAATCGATAAACGGGCGATTCAGAAAACCATCCCGCTACCGCGTCCGACATAAAAAACTCCTCTCGTGTAGACACAATGCCTTGCATTTATTTGCAGCCCACACCCTTAGCGTAACAACAATTGTACGCCGTCCCTGATCCCCGACGACGATTCACGACGTGCTCCCATCGTCCCTGCACGCGTGACAGTTAACGCGGACGTACGTCCGTTCTTAGACGGGCGCAAAAATTCGCCCCGAGCGCAGACTCGTAGTATCGATTCGTTAACATTCGTTCTCTCCGGCCGGCGGCGGCGGGGGTGCGAGATGTGCGAAAGGCACCCCCCCCCTCCATAACCCCCTTAAAAACGGGAGGGTAAATAAACGAGGAAAACGACCGCAGCGATTATGGGGGCTGCGCTCAACGTCATAGGGCTCAATTTCGTCGGTCAAAGGACGGGGTGGGGGGATGCGAGAGGGTTGAAAATGGGTGCGGAAGAATGTCGACGAGACGCGGGGGACGCGAGGTTGCCGGATAATCCGAAAAATTGAGTCCCGACGTATATTGCATATTGCTTTTCCACCCGAACTTAAAATACAATATTTATTAAAAGCATAGACGATAACTCTGTTAACCCATATTATCCCAAGCATAAAAAAAATAAAAAAATGCTTTTTTACTTTGAACTTATTTATTTTGTTGTACTTAAGAATGCATCATATGCGTCAAAAAAAAAATCGAAACATACTGACCACTGGGAAAAAACATTAAATAATGTTTTGGGGCACATAAGATGTAACATATAATATAATATACATAAATATACAAAAGAAAGTTCAAATTCGAAAAGCATGAAGTATGTAAATGCACATTCTACATCTCCTTCGGGCTTTATTAGCATGGCACGTGCGAGATTGCTTTGAGTAATTGGTTTATCAGTTTTCAAAAGTCGCAAAGCAATGCAAGATTTAAAATCAAATCAATCACGTCGTCATGAAAAATATAAAAAATATTTCATGCGCAGTTTTTCCAGAAAGCCTATTTTTTGGTTCCTCAAATAATCTAAATTCATCGGATATAGGTGTGTGAGTGTACTCAATGTGACCTTTCTTCTATTTGACAGTAGAAGCAAGCCTGTCGTTTGCAGAAAGCATACGTCTTCTTTTGAATTCAATCATCATCTGATGAGTCCCATTCAGATTTAGTAGTTGACGAATTACAGGACTGTTGAATGACAGTTCCAACTATATCAGTTAGTTCCCCAAACTCTTGTAGATTTAAGTTATCAATCATATCTTCTTCGTCAGTCAAGGTATCCACGTCGGGTGGAATATAGACCGCGTCAATATGTTCTGTAAATATTTTTTCACGTTATTTTTAGCATTAATTTACAAGAAATGGAATGCTACAACACATAAGAATACGTAAATCCAAATAATACCTACGACTTTCATTGTTATTGTCCTCATACATCACGATCTCGTCCATAGCCGCCTTTAATTCCTTTTGAGTCAAATACCTCGGATATGCCATATTTTACGAACTGTAACGTTCACTGCACAAGGCACAATCTAATACTAAAGAACCACGCTAATTGTAGACTTGCAATAACAATGTTTTGTTTCAAAAAGTAACGCATAATCAATATAGAATTTTTAATGTATGTTATCTGCAATGTAATCTACATGCTATAGACTTAACAAAAACGCTCAAATCCAAAATATATATTTTTTACTTTACTTTGAAACGTGATACAAATTTATGTACCGCTTTTATTAATTTTTGAAGTCATATATAAATAAATAAATAAATTAGCGATTTCTACGGTTTTATGTCCTTTAGTAGTGATAATAATAACATTTATAAATGGATGTGCAAAAATATTTCCTGGATGTGACAAAAAAAATCATAGAATAGGTGGTGTATTAACTAGATTTATCTATATCGAAATATTTACCAACCTTTTTCACCAGTGAACCAAAAATACGAAAATAAATATAATTTTTCAATAACCATCCCATGGGAACAATTTGAAAATTAAGAAATAAAGAAAAAACACTTTATGCCAAAATTTTCAACCTCTATAGAAATTCAAAAATTCTGAAAACATGTAAAAGAAGAAAATCATCATTTAAGACAGACTTCTAAATCGCCTGCCTTTCTGTTTTCCAGATCAATGGGAACCCCGAACAACCTGTATCAGTGGAAAAGAAAACAAGGCTAAGAGCTTCAGATGTTCTACTGTGTCGCAAAACAAACCGCAGAAAGTCTGCTCCAGTATTTGTGGTGATAGCCAAATGGTAACAAGTCTTTCTTCATCGTCCAAGAAATAGGACGTAGTAACGTGAGATGAAAAGCATTGGGAGATGATGGAATAAGATAGAGTTCTCCAAACCATATACCGTTTTTACAACATAATGTGGTATTTAACTCTGGTAAATTTTTATATAGCTCTAACAGTAGGCCTATCTTGCTTGGGTTTGTCTTTGTAACCCTCAATTCCACAATGACGTTCTAGAACCTTACTTCGGTACTTCGTGCATACAAATGCTGAAAGCTGATGGATTTGAGTAAAGTTTTATCGGTTAGATTATTATTAGTCCGTGCAGTGAAAAATCCATTCTCTATTAAAATATATTGATAATAATAATAATTGAAGAAAACTGGGAAAACATCTGTTATACATCAATTATCTCCATAAGATTTTGTATTGCTTTCCTAGGAAAATATTTTAGAGTTATTATGTTAAACCCTTAAATTGGAAATCAGTTTATGCTTTTTAATGTGTTTTTAATAAATCCATCTAATGGGCAAATTCAACTTAAAATCAGCTACCTCAAGTAGGGACTGTTTTAGGAAGATAAATAAGAACGAAAGAAAAACCAAAATGAAACTGGAGATAAAATAAAAACTGCAAGAGTGCTTCAGCACAGCTAATAAAATCCCAATAATACTTTTTGCTATTTGTTGGTTAGAACGTCAACTCAATGCCAACTTAGATCATGAGTGACGAAAAAGTACCACATATCTGCAAAAATGTAGAAATAAACCCAATCTTGTTCTTCCGTTCCGCTTTTCTCTATATCCTTCTAAACTTATCCATTCATCTAGAGGTGTTCCCTTTTTTCTCCTATATGGCGATTGGCAATAAAAAATGTGTTGGCCACTTAAGTCTGCTTGCTCTCCCATTCTTCGTATATCGTTATTTCTACATTCATTCTTCGTTTCATTTCGTTGTTTTTTGTTATTCTTTGCATCCGTGATACTCTACAACTTACCCTGTCACTTCCAGTCTCTGCGTGTCAGGTTTCGTTAGTTCCCACGTCTGGGTTCCATACAACAATAAAATTTGTATAATACTTTTATTTAATCTTGGCTTTATGTATATTAAGAAATTCAATTTACTGATGGCTTGTTTTAATTAATTAACCTACTCGAGCCTGTGATAGTAATTAAGTATATTTTTGACAGGTTTCGACCAATTGTCTATCAACATTTAAATTGTACTGGGGAGACTCCATTAGCAGATATTTAATGTTGGCCAGATTTATTTTTAATCCGGCCTCACTGTATGTGTCGTATATTTTCGGCATTATATAATAAAAAATATGCATTTGAAACGGTTCCTGCTGTTAGTTGTATTGGCCTAGAAGGTTGATTCCCACGTTGGTCTCGAAAATGAAGTATTTCAAGCTGGGCCCCACAACTGAACAACTGAAGTTGAGATGTCTCCATTCGCGCATGCGCGTAAGGATGGGAGACCCGACGTTTTTAGCTGCGAAATATTATGCGCCCGAGCTACCCCAGTGGCATACATTTTCGGGATAATGCGTATCGTACGGCATTATAATTTTTAGCCACTGTTTGTACGAGGCAGCCACTTTTAACCCCCCCAAGCGAATCCGGCTGCTCCCTCGTAAGCGCGGATCCCCACTCCCCTCCGGCGAGGATAATTACGAAGGGGTTATTATATCTTCCTATACATATTCAACGTTGTTGGGTGTACGATCTAAATTGGGATATATCCAATTAGATTCACACACACATACATTCACTCGTACATATGTCGTATAGAAGGGGCGTCCCCAGTATCCGATTTTTTCAACTTTTTGTTTAACTCTATTATGGTTAGAGTAAGAGATAGTCAAAAGTGGAATCACATTCACTGTAGGAGTTCGTCCGTAGACGTAGGTACATATAAGCGCAAAAAGTGACTTGATTCACTTCTTTTTTTTTCATACAAAATAAATAAGAATGGTTTTGGTTTTTACCGATTTTAATATTAGTTTCACAGCTCAAGACCGAATAACGTAAAACATGTCCGCCTAAGTTCTTCCGTAACACCTTTCTTGAAAGCTCCTAGAGGGTAAGGTCTGTTCATATATGTAAGAAAGTGACCAATTGCTTTTCAATGGGATTATCCAAGGGTGATCATTAACATACAATGCAACAAGATTATTACCTAAAGTTTCGGAATTTAAATTCAGATAAAATTGTGGTCCGTAATAGAAAATAATTTTATACTTACCTGTGTTTAATATTCTTTGGTTTGGTATACTACTTAGTTTAAGTTTATTAGAAATCATTCTTATTTCGTGTGTAATACAGCGTCTGTTGAATCGTGTGTGAATTATGCAAAATATGTGCGAATCTAGTGTATCTCAGGAGATGCTCCTGCCCAAATGTAGAAAACACTATTCTATTGAGACTAAGGAAGTTATAAACAATATTTATTTGACTCTCATTGAACGCGGTTCCAGCAAGTAAGCATCTTTAGAAGAAACGATCACATTGACGAAAATTCCAACATCAACTGTATGGAAAATTGTAAATAATCCCATTTCAGAGGAAAAAAAGAAGCGATGCTAACATTTTCTCGAGTTATACGAGGAACAAAGCGTGCCTACATTAGATATCTTAATTAGGAGGCGTAAAAAAGATAAAACCGGTGTTAAATGTGGCAGAACTACCTTATGGAAGTGTATTCAACACATGGGTTTTAGATTTAAAAAAAAAATGACAAAAGGCAAGTTTTAATGGAATCTTTTAGAATTCGGAAATGGCAACTGGAATATCTAGAAAAAATTAAGATTTACAGAGAACAACAAAGGGCAATTATTTACTTGGATGAAACCTGGTTCGACACTTATGATACTCCGGAAAAGGGTTGGGTTGACTGAACTTGTAAGTGTAAAACAAACGCGCCATCCCAAGGTGGTAAAAGAATAACTGTTTTGCATGCTGGCTCTAAAGATGATTGGATTGCAAATGGACTTTCTCTGTCTGCGAAAAATATTAAAGACTCTTGTTTGGATTACCATGAAGACACCACCGCTGATTTATTTGAAAGTTGGTTTAAAAACAAACTAGTTCCAAACATTCCTCCTAACAGAGTCATTGTAATGGACAATGCTCCCACCTTACCACTGTATATTTAATCCCATTGAACATGTTTTGCACCAACTGAAATCTGCCATTCGTCGCAACAATATTTTTCCCCGTGATAACTCCAATGTCCTCAAACTTTTAGAAACCGAAATTTTTAACTTCCCTCCAAAAAGTTGGGCAAAAACATATAGAAAAAGCAGAACAATCGTATATCCATATTGAAAATAATATAGAACAAATAATAATTAAAATAGGCGATGATAGCGATAGTGATACTGATATATTATGTGGATAATTTTAAGTAATTTAAGTAGGTAATAAAAATAATTTGTAATTTTATTTTAAATTTAAACATAAATAAATATTGTTTAGTACCTTTCCTAACAAAACCCCAAATAATTAAATTCTAAGCAAAGTACGGACCTGTTCGGCCGTATTTCATTCTTACAGCTTGCCCGGGTCTTTCCTTAATTCATATCAGTTAGTCACTTTCTTATATCTATGAACATACTTTGACTTTGGGTGTAATGATTTTTGTTTGTTTTTGTCAGTATAATGTATGATACTGTCTAAACTGACATTGCAAATGCCGCATCACTTTTTTTACATAAAATTACACTCCTACAAATTTCAAATAGAAAAATACAGACTAGACGAGAACCGCAGAACTAGAAAATTTTTTGACCAAATAATCCCATAAAATATCAAAATTCTTAGATGCAGATATGCCCCGCAGTACGCAATAACCACAGATCATAAACCGCACAGTGATTCATTCGCAACACGGTATTCCGGCGCCATATTGTGCAAAATAGAAACGGGCAAACGTAAAAGTTGATTTCCTTTTCCATTCACGAAATTCTATAAACGATTTTAGAATGGCAAGAGAAAGAGAACCTACGGTACAATTTTTGTTACCGATTTCGCAACAGTTCCTCTTTGTTTAATTTGTGTGTGAATGTGTGTGTGTGTGTGTGTGTAGCAACTCGCACTCTCACTATACGGGCGACCGTAGTAGCTTTGGACGGCAGCAGTCGACTTGTCTTCTAACGATGCTGTATTTTCGTATCAACTATATCGCACTTTTACTTTCTATATTACGCCCGTCGATGCTAGATGATTAAGATGTTTGGAAACAAGATCACGTAATACGTTTTTACGTCAGGAATCCATTTTATTTGACCAGAAATATCGTTGTTTCTCACCAACATCCAAATTGTCAGAGCTTCACGTGACAAAAAAAGGGGAAACGCGTGAAATTTACCACCTTCATCTAGTTCAATTCAACGCTCAGTTGAATTGAACTACTAGAGTTTAAGCATATATTAAACTTTACCAAAAAAACAGATTTTGGTGATTGCAGTGATAATTGCAGTAATAATTCACTTAAATCTTAAACTGACTAACCTTGTATTCCTGGTAATTTTTTGAAAATATGTAAAAATGTCAGTTTTTATCAAGATAAAATGAAAATCTATCGCGCGAGGTACTTTTCAAATAATGATATGATAAATGGTAATCCTCCCCTTTCTGTGTTTGAGAAAAACTAATAATTTTCGATTATCACTTAAACTTACCTATCACTTGCGATCCTATGCCCAGGCGTTTTATCCACATCTTTAATCTGAAAAAAAAAACAGTTCAATTGCACAAGAAGAACATTACAAATATCTTAATACACCTATATGGGTGGTATGGCATGATGGTAAATTGACCTGATCGACAGAAAAACTGCGTCACAATAACAATTTTTTTTCAAACAACTTTTAAAACATATTTATTTGGAAGGACATGAACTACATCAGTGATACCAATTTTACGTTGAGGAGGAATTCAATTGATTTTGGTTGTAGGACTAAATATAACTATAATTAACCGCAATCCACACAAATATGCATATATTTCTCACCGGTGATTGTTTAATATACGTAATTATTTGCATCAACCTTGATTTTTACCTGAAATATTATTAAGTTTCATTTTCATTTTTCAATTCGATTCACTATGACTGATTTTAGTATTGGAAAGGATATGTTAATACATGTTACTTTCAGTATAGTATACCTACGACTGGTGCCCAACTATTTGCATGTGTTTCTCTCTCTCACTCTCTCAGCCGCTGTCCTTCCTTTAAAGTTTTTGGATCTGGATAATTGTTTACGCGTCCTTGTTTCAGAGTCAAATGGGAACTTAAATACTTACGGACAGAGTGTATCATTTTGTTTTAGCAGGAGATCACACTCGTTCGTGCTTGTAAAATCAACAAATATAATAATATATTATAATATTATGAATAATTTATCGCTTAGCCGTTAGTGTAGATATGGGTAACCATCTTAAAAATATTACGATGTTGATATAGCAAACGGTTTTTCAAATCGTTAGCAATTTCTCTTTTGATGTACCTATCATTGGAAGAATTTTACTTTCATTTCTAGCTCAAATATATATAATCTTGTATAAAAAAGATAGAATAAATAAGACGTCTTGTTTAAGTTAGTTATACAAGGTCTTTAAGTAGTTTTAATATATTAGATGGTAAATATTTATAACCATTTGCTAAACTTTACCGAATTCTGAGCAACTGGGCTCTAGAAGAGAAACTGTCGATTATCTAAAAAAGCACCCCAGTCAGTAGTCAGTTTTTACGTCGCTTAAACCAGGGTCAAAAATCTTTTTGAAAGATTACAAATTATTAATTCCCCCCGTACACCCCGTACATTGAAAACTAAGCACCCATTTGTTGAACTATGCTTATAAGTGAATACAACATTCCAAATATTTTCCGAATACTTTCAAACAAAAGGGTAAGAGACTAATTTAATTAATAACAACATTAACAATTAAAAAATGTATTTTCGTATTTTTCAAAAAAAAAGTGTACTTTAAAACCCACCCTTTTTAAATCTACATTAGTTTTTCTAGCTTTTGTGATATAACATTTCATGGCGTCAGCATCAGAACAATCAACCAAAATTCTTTCAGAACGCCTTTGCTATAAGGAGTTTCTTAAACAGTTTTTGAAACCCTAAAGTTTTAATAATCAATTGGAGAGGGATACAAGTTTGATAAACACAATTTTTATCACGAGCTTGCTTAAGAACCTTATCAAAGTGTTAGATACTATACTTTTTCTACGGCCGTTAGTTTTTTAGTCAATTCTGGTAAAACATTACAAATGTTTGCAGAGACTTACAAAGTACTAGTGCTGTGTGTTATATAAAACAATCAGACATTTAAGATTATTGAAAGTTTCAGTACGATTTATTAACCCTTCTATTTTGTATATGTACACCTATTGGTATTAACCTTTAATTTGTTTCTTTCACAGTATTCCATAAAAGTTTAAAAGGTTAAGTCTGTGGTCCGTAGTTTCCAACGATCACCATACATCAGCAACGCATATAAACACATTCGGGGTTCGGATTAACATTAACAATGTGATAACTTTCAACTGTAAGATACGATTGGTTTGATTATTCCGTTAACTATGGTACTCGACTTATGGGACACCCAGTATATCTCTATCCGAAACGTGCGCCTTTCTCAGATTTACCCGTTACGAGATTGCGAAAATATATAATTCGACGACAAATAGTCGCGGCATTTGAGTCATTATTTTATATACCCACATAAAACGATCTTTTATTCACAAGACAGAAATTATGCAACCGTTCCCCCTGTACGCGCGCGTTAACTGCGACCGTGAAGATAAGGCCTTAAAAAAGGTTTTTTCTTGTCCAAACAATAAAGCTCGAAGAACGTAAATATCGTCGCTTTCTTTTACCTCGCTGCTGCCCGCGATCCTTGAATCGTACTGAATAATTTCATTGTCTGAGGTCTCGTGTACGTTACAAAGAAAAACGTAAAGAAAAAAAAAAACGAGTTGCCACGGTCTTCCGTTGCGATACGAAGGGAGATAATCCGGAAAAACGGTTCGCAGTTCAGCACTTTCAATTGGTTACGATTTTATTTCAAAATTACTTGAAATTTAGACATCAATCTTTCAAAGTGCAGGTAATGGGTAAGTAAGTAATTCCACATGACAAGCTGACTACTAGTTTTTTTTTTTTCAAATAAAAGCTGCTCATCACTTAATAATAATATTAATATGTTTGTTGTTTTAACTAGAATAAAATAATAAAATATTTAAAAAAATATAAATGGTTTACAATGAGCGTGAAAGTAGACATCCAGACAAACAGATAGTGAAAAAATAATGATGAATAAATAATTGAACAAAACAAAAGAATAGGAAAAAAATCTATAGCTCTGATAAATAGAACAGAATGTTTATAGGCTCAAGTTAATTTTTTATTTTAATTCTGGTCTTATATGCCAAATGAAACTCGTTTATATTAAATTTATTTATTAGAAAAAAATATTGTTTAAGTTTAATTTTATTCATTTGCATAACCGAACGAACTGAAATATTTATTCATTCGTTTATTTATTTCATTTTCAATAATTTATCTTTCACAATTTTTTTACATTAATTAAAAACTTCGGGTTTGCCATTATCACGGACAGGCTACAATTATAATACGGAACGTCGTGTTATTTATTTATTTATGAAGCCCAACTAACAGGTAGGTTGTAATACAAATTATTTAATAGTTACAGAGGCATTGCAAGTAATGATGGCATCACGAAACTTAACTTAAAGTCTAACTTAACATAAGCATTAACTCTAATAAACAAACAAGAGAATGGGAAAAGACCGAATAACGTTTTTACCTTACTAATACATTGCGAAAAAAGGTCCAAATCGTCTCGAGAATTGTACTTGAAGCACATTGAGAAAATAGATGAACATTTTAAAATATTTTTTCTTGGTTTGGACAGAAACAATGTGCTACTATGTCAAACAACTTACTTAAAATTTTAATTAAAGTGATTAAATAATGGTAATCATGGCAAAGCTTTTTGGGAGATATACTCCGTCCAACTTATACCATACATACTTCAAAAAATTGAGCAAACTAATGATGCATACTCTTACTTAGACCTCACGTATGAGTTATATATTATTATGACTTCCGTATTTTTAAACGTACGATAAATCCATAGCTTTCTGCCAGACCTTATTAGCATCAGGAGCAAAGGATAATTTCGAGTCGAATATTACTTCCAAGTCACAAAAAGTGTTAGAATGGGAGAGAGTTTTATCACAGCGACACTCATGGTGGTAAAAGAGACTACATTAAACTTGGCTGTATTAAGTTGCAAGTTGCGATTCGGAAAATCCAAAAGCACGGGGCTTGTGGATGAAAATTTTGTCATCTAGGGCTTCAAACGCTCATCAACAGCTTCAGAAATATACTGAGACAAAATCGTTAAGTTGGACCTGACCTGCTATGTAAGATTTGACTCCGCGTTCCCTTCCGCCAGACCAGAATAAACCACTCCTTCCAGGTAGACTCCCATCGTGCTAACTATGGGCAGAGTTCTTTTCTTACTAGATCAGCCGCACTGGCAAATCGCTTTTCGGACCAACTTGACTGCTTCCAGGGTGCAAAAATATTGCGAAACCAATGTTTTTCATCCTAGGGTTGGGTCTTTATCTATCTATTTCATTCTGTTTTATTCTATTTTGTTTTGTTTTTAACTATTTTGTTTACGTGAATCTTTTTTTACATTGGACGGTTGACCCGTTGATAAATAAATAAATAAATTTGTAATAGTCCTTTAAAAAATCCATATTGTTGTGGGACTATTTGGTTCTTAACAATATGAAATATTTTGTCCTGTAGAAGAGATTCTAAAACTTTACAGAAATTGTAGATAGGAAAATAGCTCTCTAGTTTGTGATTTGCGATCTACCGTCTTTTTTGTGTACGGGAATAATTTTAGATATTTTCCATGTACGGCTTGGTTTCTCAGTCACAGATTAAAAAGTTTTACAAGCAGTTTAGCCAGAACAAAAAGACAGTAATATATAAGGATGCTAGAACTAAATCTGGACCAATTGTGAATTTAAGATTAATTGCTTTAAGAACTTTTTCCACCCTATAATCGGAGAATAACTTAATGTTTATATTTTTAGAATGGTGTTAACTACTAACACCAATAAAATTGTTGAGAGAACCCTCGTTAGAAAACGACTGTCGAAAATATAGTGTAAAAGAGTTGAATATATCTGGCCGAATAAAATTCATATAACTAGATACAACTGAGATTTCTCGTTTGTTTTTAAAAAAACGACCTAATTTTTTTAGGATTGTTTTAATGTCATATTCAATTTTCAATAGATAGAAATTCATATAACTAGGTACAACTGAGATTTCTCGTTTGTTTTTAAAAAAGCGACCTAATTTTTTTAGATAGCTTTTATATGAATCCCTAACTTCATTGTGTTATGACAATTAGTATGAAAAATAAGAATAATAACATAATGGAAAGTTTGAGGGTTTAACAATTAAACTAACCAAAAAAAGTTAGCGAATTTGAAAAATACAGTGTATTAAAAAGCAAGGAAATTAAAAAAATCAGTTAACAAAATACGAGCGCTATCTATATCACTGGAAAGCATTTGAATGGTAATTAATTACAGTTATTTTGCAAAAGTTGGAGTAACTCGCAACATTTCTGGGTATACGATTTTTTTTAAATTCCAGTGTATCTACAGGTTTTTTACCTAAAAAATTCATATCGAAATGTAGTGCGATGAAAAATTCTGTTTTGAAATAACACTAACGAGTTGACAGTTGACAGTGAGTAGGTGTTCCAGAACTTCAGTGGATGCATTTGAACTTATAACTAATGTTCTCTAGTTGGATGGGATGACTAAACAAACCAAAAAGTAAAAAACAAAATCAGTTAAACGAGTTAAAGGCCTATGAGGGTAGTCGGGTATGCAGATACTGCATCTCAGATGACGAAGTTTGCCAAAGTTAATCTACTTATTGGGTAACAAGATCAAAGGATATTAATAAATTCCATGAAGATATACATCGAAATTGTGAATGAGAAATGTCAGCACAAAAAAATATAAAAATCCCACGATGATCATTTAAACCACCTACGTCAAATACTATCTAGAACTAAAATTGAATTTACAAACACAACTGATTAGTAAAACACGTGGAAGACCTTAAATCTAACCAAAACGTAAAGTAAGAATCAATTAAAGCTTAGTTGCATTACACGTATAAGGGGTTAACCAAACGGAAAAAGGAATGCAGCCGGAGATCGATGGCGTTTAAAGAAATAAAACACAAAGTAACAAATTGCCTTCAAGTTTTTTTTTAACTAGAATGGATATGAATTTTACTTATCTGGTATGTAGCCGCGATCCTTACCATTTACGACGGTACAATAAAAAAACACGGGACTAAATGGCGATCCAACTACTTTATTTTTAGTCAACACGTGTAACGTATGAGTTTTTATGTCTCCTTTAGCTTTTTAACTACCTCAAATTTCGCACGGAGGGTTTATTATTAAATAATTGTGACCTGCGCACAAGGCACTATCTGCAATACGGGTTCCCGTACAAAGTTTTTCCCAGACCGTTTCTTTACCTGTCTGCCTGCTTTTTAGTCGTTACCTCTCGGACGGAACGGTCTCTTCTTGCCGCTGCAGGTATAAAATAGTCGACGTCTCTCGTTTTCACCTTGAAATCGGTCAATTCCATCGGATCATAACTACGTAGTTGTTCAGAAAGTCAGTGTGCCTTCCCCGGCCGTGATTATGGTCTTTTTCTGTTAGCGCGCCGCTTGAAAATATACCGGTCAGATTGAAACTTAGGCAGATACGAATGAACAACAACGCTAACATGTTGTTCTCCCCTTTAATCTGGATCGACCCTTTCGTGTAAACTCGAGGAAGATTCACGAAAAACTATACAGGGCGTTTGGGAAGTGAAAATAAAACTCGATCGTCAAAATTGGTTCTAAAAATAAGCCTCGACGCATTATTTTAGAATAAATTTGATGTTTTGCAAATAAAAAATTTCATCGAAATAGGTTCTAAAGAAGGGCGGATGTTTTCGATATTTTTATTCTATGGAAATACGAAATGTGCCTTAACTGGTCGACGGAGAAGTTGAAGATAAATAAGTATTTAGAATCACTACCATTCGTTTATCTCCACACAACTTAAAAAAAACGGAAAAAATCTGTTGCCTAATACCCAGTTACAAAACTATCTTTATTTAGAACTAATTTTGAAAGGATTCGTGACAATTGCAGATATTAAATAATAAATTGTTTTTAAGAACATCTTAAATATTATTTACAGCTAACTACTTTTAGATCCTAGTATTCGGTACTACTTTTTTTCGAATATCCCGCAAATAACTGATCGGATGACTTGAAATTAAAAACCAAGGTCAATCATGTTTAAACACAAGTGATGTCGTGCATACCTGCCAGCGGTCTAATTTAATCAACAAAAAAAAAATTCAGGATTAGGTTTGGAAATTTTCTAATTAAATCAATTTATTCAAAATTACTGAACTTTTACGTATAGTATTATCTACCTACCGAATTCGCCATTTTTTTAATTCTCTAGCGATAAAACACAGGATTTTCATTAGCAACGAACAAAATATTTATTTTCTTCCTAGGTTATTACTGAATAATTCTGTTCTTGCTCTAATAAATTTCGGGGTTTTCCAATTAACTGATGTGCTATTTGTACTGCTCCTGCCAAGGCATGAAAAAAAATTAACCAAAATAGGTAGTTTACGGCAAAGGGAATACGCGTTAAGGGGGATAGAACCTTTTCTATGGGAGCGTAAACTGTCTAGGTACTGTAACCTCGTTCCGCATAAAAGGTCTTTTTGTCATTCGGAACACCTGATGACCTGTGGTATACCTACACACAATTCAGGTAAAATGGCGTACCTGAAAATCATCCCCAGATTAGATTTACAAATACCGGAGACACTGCTTTATAATGTAAAAATGCAAAATCTTTGATTAAGGTTTCCAAAAAATTTTCGACCTTTTTCAAGCAACCTTCAACGCTGTTTAACAATAAATTCTTATTAAAATCGAAGTGCACAAGAAAATTCTTCTCGTCTCTATAAAGGTGCCAAACACTCACTTACCTATAACGCTATAAACCTCAAACCAGTCAATACTAAAAAATAATGGCTTGACAATTTTACAAGGTCAAATAATTAATACACATTAATAGTATCAAGGATACATTTCTTTTTTCTGCAATACAGAAGAATTTGAAGTGAACTTAAAGAACACATACGTTGGGGTAGAGCACAAAATTATAAAAATGTGATTCCCGTATATTTCAGGCTTATGCCACGTTATCAAAAACAGTGCGACTCTCAAACAAATTTAGTCTTGGAATGTCGGTTAAGGCGTCTGACTAGAAATCAGATTCTCTATCGCAGCGTAGGTTCGATACTTTTTTTTTAATTAACAGCTGACCTAATATCAGTAAATTTTGTCAAATATTCGAATTGAGTGCGCAAAATCCTTAAAAATGTAGTGCTCGTAGATTTCAAACGCATGGCACATCATCGGAAATAGTTCGACTTTCAAACAGATTTAGTCTTGGCTTGTCGGTTAAGGCGTCTGATTAGAAATCAGATTCTCTATCGCAAACGACCACTGTTTTGCTTAAATACATAATTTTTTTTAGATAACAGCTAACCAAATGATTATACAAAAATAAAGACTCGCTACCACACATTTTAAAATTAGCGTAAACTAGTCTATATAGTCTGTCTAAACGAGTTCGTCGAATGGTGAATATTTTTGAGTTGCTGATATCAAACGACTCTGGATGGCAAATTCATACCCTAATAGTAACTGTATTTAATATTTTCAAGGTATGGTCTGTTCATAGATATGAGAAAGTGACCTATTGCTTTTGAATGGGATTATCCAAGGGTGGTCATTAACATACAATGCAACAAGATTATTACCTAAAGTTTCGGAATTTAAATTTAGGTAAAATTGTGGTCCGGAATACAAGATAATTTTATATCTACCTGTGTTTAATATTGTTTGGTTTGGTATACTACTTAGTTTAAGTTTATTAGTAATCATTCTTATTTCGTGTGTTGAATCGTGTGCGAATTATGCAAAATATGTGCGAATCTAGTGTATCTCAGGAGATGCTCCCGCCCAAATGTAGAAAACACTATTCTATTGAGACTAAGGAAGTTATAAACAATATTTATTTGACTCTCATTGAACGCGGTTCCAGCAAGTAAGCATCTTTAGAAGAAACGACCACATTGGCGAAAATTCCAACATCAACTGTATGGAAAATTGTGAATAATCCCATTTCTGCGAGGAAAAACAGATGCGATGCTGACATTTTCTCGAGTGTAGATGAAAGTGATCAAGATAAAATACGGCATAAAATTTACCAGTTACACGAGGAATAAACATTAGATACCTTAATTATTAGGCTTGAAAAAGATGCAACCCGTGTTAAATGTGACAGAACTACCTTATGGAAGTTTATTCAACACAAGGGTTTTAGATTTAAAAAAAATTGACAAAAGGCAAGTTTTAATGGAATCTTTTAGAATTCGGAAATGGCGACTGGAATATCTAGAAAAAATTAGGATTTACAGAGAACAACAAAGGCCAATTATTAACTTGGATGAAACCTGATTCGACACTTATGATACCCCAGAAAAGGGTTGGGTTAACTCAACTGATAAGTGTAAAACAAACGCGCCATCAAAAAGAGGTAAAAGAATAACTATTTTGCATGCTGGCTCTAAAGATGGTTGGATTCCAAATGGACTTTCTCTGTCTGCGAAAAATATTAAAGATTCTTCTCTGGATTACCATGAAGACAGCACCGCCGATTTATTTGAAAGTTGGTTTAAAACAAACTAGTTCCAAACATTCCTCCTAATAGCGTCATTGTAATGGACAATGCAAGTTATCACGGTAGACAGTTGACTAAAACCTCTTCCTCATGTGACACAAAAGCAACAATCCAAAACTACATGTATAATAACGACATTTATTTTCACGAATGTTATACCAAAAAGCAATTAATTGAGGTTCTACAAAGCTTGAACCTACAAAAGGAATATGTCTGTGATAATTATGCAAAAAATCTAGGGCATACAGTTTTCAGGCTTCCACCTTACCACTGTATATTTAATCCCATTGAACATGTTTGGCACCAACTGAAATTTGCAATTCGTCGTAACAATGTTTTCCCCGTGTTAAGTTCAATGTCCTCAACTTTATAGAAACAAAAGTTTTTAACAACAAAGTTGGGCAAATTCTGTTAAACATATAGAAAAAGCAAAACAATCGTATATCCATGATGCAAATAATATAGAAGGCGATGATAGCGATAGTGATACTGATATATTATGTGAATAATTTTAAGTATAAAATAATTTGTAATTTTATTTTTTTGTATTTATTTTATTAAATATTGTTTAGTATCTTTCCTAACAAAACCCCAAACAATTAAATTCTAAGCAAAGTACGGACCTGTTAGGCCATATTTCATTCTTACAGCTTGCCCGGGTCTTTCCTTAATTCGTATCAGTTAGTCATATATCTATGAACAGACTTTACCCTAAAATATTACTATCAACACAACGAACTCAACCAAATACCTTTTCTTGGGAAGGAAGACCCCAATACAAATCTATTGTATGCAAATTAGTTTCGACCCTTTTCTCGCGTCCATCAAGCTATGTGGTAATGGTGACGCTCAAAATATTTCTGGTATACGTAGTAGAATTTACAGGGACTTTTTTTCCTACGTCTCTAACGAAACGAATGAACCAAATAACAAATTAATAACAGTTTATCTCAATCGGAATCCACGAAACTGCCGCGCGGATCACGAAAATTTTAAGAAAGGCCCCCACAACGTTTCCTTATAATTTTGTAATTGACTGTGTAGTAGAGGTTGCCGCTTGATATGGCGGCTGAGCACTTTAATCAGCCTTTGTTTGGGGCCATGGTGCTCGGTCCCCCTGCCTTGAAGAAATATTCATTAAAAGCAACGACTAGTAACCGTTGGCGTTCCGTTCCACCGAGCGTTTTTAAAATTGAATAACTTGTCGGACATTGGACGTTTATAAAGTACTGTACATGGTTTTCGCGAACATTTTTACCCAGTTACAAAACTATCCTTATTTAGAACTAATTTTGAAAGGGTTCGTGACAATTGCAGATATTAAATAATAAACTGTTTTTAAGAACATCCCGAATATTATTTACAGCTAACTACTTTTAGATCCTAGTATTCAGTACTACTTTTTTTCGAATATCCCGCAAATAACTGATCGGATGACTCGAAATTAAAAACCAAGGTCAACCATATTTAAACACAAGTGACGTCGTGCATACCTGCCAGCGGTCTAATTTAATCAACAAAAAAAAAACTTCACGATTAGGTTTGGAAAATTTCTAATTAAATCAATTTATTAAAAATTACTGAACTTTTACGTATAGTATTATCTACCTACCGAATTCGCCATTTTTTCAATTCTCTAGCGATAAAACACAGTAGGATTAAGTCACCACACCTCAAAGTCATAATTTAACATAACAACGGTTAACTCATATAGCATCTTCCGCAATATTCTGTAGACCACCAATATCTTTAACGACAAGCTTTGGATATGACTACCGAATAGTTCAGATATCTTTCCGCTTGTTTTTTTTTTTGTTTTTGGGGCTATCTAAAGAACAAAAGTAAGTAAGAGTAGAATATGGTTCGAGAATAATTGACTCAAAAAGACATTTATTTTGACAACTTGACACAGTTTTAGAGCATTTGAGCATTCTTTGGAAACCTACAATAGATAATACTACAGACAAATACAAAAAACGAGAAAATAGTACAGTCTCCTATGAAAGACCTCTTCGATTAAAAGAAATATTTGTTATTTTATACGTAATTTTTAACGAAATATGAGCGAGGCATTCTGTCAAGGTATAGTGAGTTAAGGTTGCTTCAATCGAGATAAGTGGCAAGAGAGCAGTCCAAAAAACTAAACTAAAACTAAACTAAAAGTTCAGATTTTCACGAAATTATATATTTTGACATGACAATTGTTTCGACATCAAATGTAATATTTACAAACTACCTGCTACTATATATACCGAAAAATGACTATAAAACCTTAATTAATGTTGTTGTGAGAATTTAAGTTCAATAAAGGAGAGGTAGTTCAATCTAATTCGTCATTAAGCAATACATTTGAATGTCCCATTTTGTTAATCTCTATGGCTTCCAATAAATTTAATTTTCTACTTTTTGTGGCTGTATGTAAAATATCAAAATTGTCGTCAAAAATATGTTTTTCTGTGTTTAAGTGTGTAGCATAATTAGAATCTAAACTATTGTTTTTAAACGCTCTTTTATGTTCGTTAATGCGTTTTGGAAGCAGTTAAACTCTCAACAAAATTAGTAAATATTTTAAAGTTCCACACAGATTTGAAACCAAAATTTACAATAAAAAATTCTTTGGAATTAATCAACAAAATTAAAGATATCAAAATCCCTTCTAACGCAACACTATTGTCTTTTGATGTACACAACTTATTCCCCAGTATTTCACCTACGGATGTGATAGATTTAGTGGATTTCACCCTAACTCAAAAACAGGTTAACCCATCGGTGAAACAAGATTTATTAGATTGCTGAATAATATCTTTAGACCAAAATTATTTTGAATTTAATGGACAGATTTACATCTCTAAGGAAGGTTTGATTATGGGAAACCCACTTAGTCCTTTGTTAGCCGAGATTTTAATGGATAATTTGGAAAATATCATACTAGAGCATCCTTTAAATAAAGGTTTTCTAGGGTGGTATAGATGCGTGGATGATGTCTTTGCTTGCTTTGTTGGGACGGACAGACAATTGAATTCTTTTTTAAATTACATTAACTCATTACATAATCGTATAAAATTCACCATCGAGATTGAACAGGATAACTCTATTCATTTTTTAGGTTTAACTATTACGAAAACGCAAAATAAATTAGATTTTTTCATTTATCATAAACCTTCACATACGGACACAGTCATACATAACAGATCAAATAACCCTTATGCACACAAAATGGCTGCATTCCACTCTTTTATACACAGACTTCTTAATGCGCCACTCTCAACAGAAAATTACAACAAAGACCTTAATGTCATTAAACAAATTGCACTGAATAACGGCTACAATCCGTCTATTATAGATGAAATTATGAATAAAAAACAAATCCAGACAACAGTAAACTCTATTTATCCGAAGGCTAATACAGAACACGAACAATTATTACAAAATTATATACATAGGAGAACCTAGCGAAAAAGTTTCAAAACATTTGTCAAAGTGTGGTTTAAAAATAGCTTTCAGAACTAACAACACAATAGGAAAATTTTTAAGAAAACAATAAAACGAAATGTCCAAAATCTCAAAAATCAGGTGTCTACAGGTTGAAATGCGGATCTTGTCCTAAAATTTATATTGGACAAACAGGTAGATCCTTCAAAAAACGCATTAACGAACATAAAAGAGCGTTTAAAAACAATAGTCTAGATTCTAATTATGCTACACACTTAAACACAGAAAAACACATTTTTGACGACCATTTTGATATATTCCATACAGCCACAAAAAGTAGAAAATCAAATTTATTGGAAGCCATCGAGATTAACAAAATGAGACATTCAAATGTATTGCTTAACTTTCAATTAGATTTAAATACCTCTACTTTATTGAACTTAAATTCTCACAACAACATTAATTAAGGTTTTATAGTCATTTTTCGGTATATATAGTAGCAGGTAGTTTGTAAATATTACATTTGATAAAGAGACGGTGTATAATTTCGTGAAAATCTGAACTTCTAGTTCTTATTTATTTTGATAAATGGATTTTCATCAAGTAAAAGCTGTCTCAGTTCAAATTGAAATTCATTGATATAGGTCATAATACATCTAGCAAGATGTTATGACTAAGAAGGACAATAGTGTCTCAGCAATCATATTTGCATCATGATAAAATGGAAAAATGGTGTGGCGGAATCAGAAATCGTTTGTCGTGTACAATGAGATTTCAACGATATCACGTTATAAGCGTCTGTCGTGGTAACGACATGACAAGGTAGTAGTAAATTGTAAATTCTTATTCGTCTTCGTTGTAATCTTTGAGTAACAATGAAATTAACGAAGGCATTTTAAGCCCTAATTTGAAACGAAACCTTGTTGAGGAGCATCCTGTGATTTGTTCTTACTCATTCGAAACCGTAGACGAAAATGTAAATTTCGCGAGTGTATATACAAAATCCGAGACTAAACGAGGTTAAAAAAATTCAGGTCTGCGGTTCACGCGATCGTACGCAAAACGCGCGTGTAAGGGCCCCCTCTTAATTTCATATTATAATATATGTATACACCTAGAAAATCGTTAAAATTTATAAAGTCAATATAAAATCGGGTATATATAATTCGCGGTATTTCCAAGTCAAGGAAAAGCTGTGATATTTCAGTCGCGTACGGATTTTGTTTAATGTCAATAGCGTAACATTTAATATGCCATTAGAACGCGACGCCCGTCAAGAAATTGGCGCGAACGTGATATATACGGGGCGGCGCCGCGTTTAATCGCAAAAGGAATAAATTAAACTAAAATCAAATTTCTAATTTACAAGTAAACGCGAGCACGTGTGTGTGTGTGAAGGATATCGCTCTGCATCTACAAAAAATGTGTTTTTTATTATTTCTGCACCATACCCAAATTAAAATTTAAAACACAAATATCTTTTGATTCTAAAAGTTACTGCTGACAACATTTAAGTGCAAAATAATGTACAAAATGTTTACTTCATAATTATTTTTGAAATAATCATTATTCCTCTAGATAGTTCGTTCGAAACCGGATATTTTCTATTTTACTTGAAACATTAGGATCTTTTTTATTGTTTAAAAATAGCATTTTTGCAAACTGTAAACAAAAAAATTATTCAAAAAGAAAAATAGATAAAACAAACCAATTCTAAAATCAGTTAAAGAACGCAATCATTAAACCACGAATTAATGTACCTATTAACGGAGGACTTTTATGAAAAAGAAAGAGAAAAAAAACACAGAAGAGACGCTAAGAAAAACACTAAAATGTCAACGTTTTAGCACATTACAAAACACTAAAAGTATAGGGATATACATACAAACAAAATAAATTAAATTAAATATTTCTAACTAAAAGAAAGAAAAAAAAATTAAAATAAGTTAAACAAGACAATCAATAAATCAGGAATTAATTTCAATAAAGGCATGAACAATTCTTAATAAGTTTAATTATGGGAAAATCTATGAATCTGTACAATTTTTCAAAAACATCAGTTTTTAAACAATTTGGTATTATTAAATATACATTTTTTCAGCTCTAACCTTTATAACTCAATGAGAATTTGTGGTACCTATATTCAAATAATGTATGTTTCAGAAATACTGAAAAAAACAGATATTTTGAATGAGGAACTTTCGAAGACATCATTATTAACCAAATTAACGATATTTTTTGAAACATCTTTTTCACTAATCAACACTTTGTCGGAATTATAGGATATCTTATATTTTCCTACAACTCTCATTGGAGTATGATCAGCATCATTATATTGGTGATTAATTTTTTTTATTGTTTGTGTTTATTTAAGAAATAAATTGATGTCTTGACAGGGGTCGATAAAACAGATATTTTGTAAATTAAAGAAACGAATATTAGTAAAAGCAAACAAATTCCAAAATAAGATAAGATGATCATTAAATAAAAATTTTATATATCAATTAATTAAATAATTGATGACAATGAAAAAAAAAGAAAAAAAAAGATAGGTAAAATAACTCGAAAACATGAATAACGTTTTAATAGATTCATTTTTTTAAAGCAAAATCCTATGAAATTGTAAAATTTTTCTCGCCAAAAAACGTCGCGTAGATTTTTGTTGTTTTTATATCCTTATATTTAGTAAATACAAGTAGATTGCTTTAAAAACTTTTGCCGTATTTAGTAAAAAATTGGTATATAGGTATTTTAATGGGGCGAACCGCCCCCAACGCCGGCAAAATATCCTGTCCCCCTAAGTACCGACCTTAAACAATTACTTTTTGTACTCTTATCCGGCCTTGTACAGAAAACTACGATGGTTATCCAATACTTCATCGTGTGGATCCAAAAACTAGCGCCGTTGCCAAATGAACAGGAATGAGCTTGGCTTCATTATAACGAAATCTTTACAAAAGCTAGTATACAAAAAAAAAAGAAACTTTTGCAATTATAATTTTGTTCGATTATTAGTCAGCGACCCTGTACAGAGTGTTCTGCTGAAGTAGCAAAAATTGGAAAATTTGGAATTCAACTAATGTTAGTGAAGACAATCCAGCTAAAATACTTTCAAGATGGTGGCACAATCCGAAAGTAGGTGTCAACTTCTTTTGTATGGATAGAACGCCCTATATATTATTACTTTTAATATGCATAATATCCTATACGAAGATTTTAACTTTCTGAGATATTTAATATGTTACTTATCTTAAAAATAAATTTCTCAGACCGAACAATTTCAATAAATCTTATTCTATCAACGTACCCTGTAAAAAATTGTCTGTTGAACAAAAAGGAATTTCGATACAGCATGTCGAAAAATTACAATTTACAATTTTTACAATTTTCAAGTGGAAACCATCCTTTTTATAAACCTGTCTTATTTAGAATTAAAAATTATAGGACTGCTTTGCATTTATATGTTGTCAGAAGATAGACAAAGCTTTTTTAAAATCGTTTTTATGAAATTAACTATGTATATTACAATTACGTTTTGCACTAAATGAGTGTAAAGCTTATTTTAATTCCATTACTTTAATTGACTGTTTTCGAATGAAATAATGAAAAAACATATTCTCTTTTTTAATTAATTTTAAAATTTATTGTCTTCTTGAGTTATTTCCATTAATGATTTTTTATGATTATTTTTCCTATACTTTGCCACGTTAAATATAAAAATATATATAATAATAAAAATAATAATGAAATTAAATTTAAAAATAAAACAAGTTTTTGTTTAGAACGGCGTGATAAACCTGTAAAAACAAAAAATCAATATTGGCATACGAAATAAACTTGTTTGTCGGATCGAAAACGCGATATTGTTGGGGTTTCTTGACTAGCTTATTTGCGTTATGTTTGCGTAAAACATTTGTACCCCATTTGAATTATTGTTTTAAATTAGTAGATGTGGTAAAGTCGGGCATGTTCGGCGGCGAAAATACCAAATACCAACCATAAAATAAAATCGAATTGACTCAAACAAAATTAATAATAAATAATAAATATAAAGAAAATCTTAATAAAGTTGTATTGTGTTGTTGTGTGTGTTGTTGTGTTGTTGTGTTGTATTTTCACGCTGTAAATAACAAACGCGGTTTCTGTCGTTTTCCCCTACTTGGTATGACCTATTATTTTCCGAATCTTAAATTGGAGATTCCAGATCATAACTTCCGTAAAAAGATTAGTAATTAATGGCAAGATGAGTTGCCATTAATTACTGAGATTTAAAATGATGTTTTTTCAAAGATCTTTATTTTCCGTTTAGCATTAGAAATGTGTGTGCTGATATTTTAAGGAAATACTTACCTCTAGACTATTAATTATTCAAAAGAAAAATTGTATCAGAAATTTCTACGAAACGGGCAGATTTTTGCAAGATTTTTCGCGATGTTGCAATAGACGGGCTCTAAATTACCGATCGGACTGGCAAAACAAAACGGCCGTCAATTTCAATCAATTAATAATCGGGTACCGACGTTTTTTTTTTTTTGGTTTCGGATGTCGAAATCCACAACACACTCTCAAAATTGCCCCGGTCGAATTAATTTCGCTTAATTCCGTAATTATATTGCCCGAATCAATCTTCAAGGGTCAATAGCCAAATGGAACATGCGAAAAATTCAAATCGATCGAGAGATCGAGGTAATAGCAATCTCGAAAAATTGCAAAAAAAAAGCGAAGCTATTTTTTTTCTCCGACGAGTACAATGACCATTTTGAAAGTGAGATACGACATTTCGAGGTCAATCCGATCGCGTCAGAAATTAAAACGCCGCAAACAGGGTGAAGAAAATAAATAAGTTATCGTTTACGCTTTTATCAAAACTGAAAAACAGGTCCGATTTATCACAGTTTTTTTTTCAGTACTTTCGCGCCATTACGTAGGTACCAAGGTCGCGTTCCGATTCGATAATATATTCGCGTAACGTTTTCAAAATTACTGCCTTAGATCGCGAATGAATTTTCTGAAATCGACGAGCCGGCTATTGGAAATCCGGGTGGTTATACGTAGAAAGGGACTTTTTTCCCGCATTGCTCGAAAACCTACGCGAATGGTTTCTCGGCATACAATTATATAAACACTTTAGCAATAATTAAAATGGATATTGCACACCGATGAAATTATAAATACTTCTTAAATAAACTATATATACAAGGGGTCGGATCAGAAGGTGGGAAATCTTCATGGCTTAGATAGAGTACGAAAAAATAACACAAGTTCATGTAATTTTTTTCCTACAGCCCTTTACTTAACATAATTTAATAAAAACGTCAAATTTCAAAACTAAAACGGTATTCCTGAAACAAATTTAGCTTGACGCCGACACAAAAAAATCTTTTTCGGTAGTTTGAGCTAATTAAAAAAAGGTGAATTGATGTAATGAACTATTTTTAAGAAAAAACCAATAAAAGAATTACTAAGGAGCCGTTTCCACGTTACATCCTTATTTTTTAAGACTTAAAAAATGTTATTATAAAATTTTAAGCTACGAGCCAAAATTAAAAATTCGGCCATTCTAAAAATTGGCCATACCTTCGTTAATATGAAAGATAACAGAATAAAATGGCGCCCTTAAAATTTGAATTCATAATTTTCAAGACGGCCATCTTAAATACAGGCATAATATTTTATCCGTTTTATTTGCTTACTGTAATAGTTCGATTTAGATTTTGTTTAACCACCCAAAATATTATCTTTTATATTTCTATTAATACGGCCCTGTAATCTTATTTTTTATTTTTTGTTTTCTGTTATCGTTATAAAATTATTCTTCCAGAGATGAGCCTAAGTTAGGATTCTAAAATGCATGTGATTTATAGAAATATAGTAAAATTTAAGTTTTATAAGGTTAACAGTAATTTAATTAAACAGATGTCAGAAGACATCCATTTAGACACATAACAGACAAGTAAAACAAAGTTTTTACTATAAAAGTTTTCCCCTAACAAATCGGCGAAGTTCCAGGTGGGACACCCTGTTGAGAAACAAAATTAGTTATTGTTGCAAAGTTGTTGCAAAACGTCCAATTCCGATTGAAATCACTCACAGTGCATATAAAGTTCACAAAAGCTTCTTATCTTTGTAGACGAAAAAGGCCTAATATAGAAGGCAACCTTAGAGCTGAGGGAAACCATGCAGCGACCTACGTTAGAGAGACGCCCGGTACAGACGACAGGATACCATCGAAACTAAATCCTACAGAAAAAATGTCAGTCCCATGTATAAGCAAGAGGCCGGACGACGTGGAACCTCTTCGATTACAGAATAGGCGATCAAAACACGGACCTTTCACTTCCTCGGTGTATCGACGCTCGAACGCCCAACACTCTGTATGTTTTCTGCCTTTCTGTCTCGAACATGAGCGACGGCCAGTCCGCCGCCCGACAAAAAGGTCAAATTGTAGAGCGAGAATGGTAACGACCAATTCAGGGTTACAGGTTTCGAACGTATACCGGGTGATGCGATAATAACCCAAAGTAGCTTTTACACGCACAAATTTATATGCTTTTTTATAAATAATAACGAGTTGATATCCAATTCCTACAGACTGAATTAAGCATTAAGGCAAAAAATTTCAGCTTGGAAGGTACAGGAAGATTGAGAAATTTACTATGCTTGCCTGGCAGGAAGAAAGTACCCACACGGTGAAGAGCAAGATAGTGCAACATAAATGATGGCAAAGGTTGCGTGTGTTGTTATATTCTGTGTATTTCAATACGCAATGTTAATGAAATTGGAAGGTATAAATCGTTATTCAACTGATAACAGAAACCGACGTAAAAAATTATCTTTAACGAATTGAAACAAAAGCTGATGGCTTCCTTTACTTAAAGTAGACAGTTCCTCCGATTTTAACCAATTGCGGTCGATTAGTATACTGCCAACACTGTTAAAGATTCTTGAAAGGGAAATGGAGGAACAAATCGAGAGGTTTTTAATCGTTCACAAAAGGTTATAATTGTGAAGTAGCACTTTCTCATGTCACATATGGTATATTCAGAGCCCCGGGTAGTATTTTAGGTCCTCTTTTGTATATCGTATATACATTCTCATTTCTATGCGCACGACACCCAAATTTACTTCTCATTTTCAGAGAAATCCACAAACTATACTGAAGTACTTATAAATAATGACTTGGATGGTTTCTATAATTTAGCACCTGATCAAATTCAAAATTCTTGTTTAAGGCTTATTTATGGAAAGTCTAATTAGGACTATTAGGTAATATGGTTCCGCCCTACCTAAATAGACTGGGTTGGTTAAATATGTTTTATCGATTAAAACTGTACATGAGTTTCTTTCTAAAAAAATTGAAAAATAAAATGCCGCAGTATCTTTACAGAAAGATTCAGTTTCACAGTGACATATATACACAAACCAGATCTGCGTCGTAACGGTGGTCTCATAGTACCAGAACATAGAATTTTTTTATAAAAGATCCTTTTCTTATAATATTGCTCAAAATTTAACTAACATATGCAAATTTAATTATCAGTAGATCTGATAAAATACTTCCATTTTTTAATTCATTAAGCCCTCTCTATCTCTTCTTTCTTGTAATTGTAATTGCCTACATTTTTAATCTTCAGTTAGAGCTACTTGCAGTATTTATTCTGTTAACTTGATACAATTTGAAAGTGTCTACTCAAATCAATAATAAAATAATATCTATTTCATATACCGTAAAGTTTGTTGAAACTCATATAAGGCACACTGATGAAATAATGACTAAGAAAAGCCGAACAACAGACAATTGCTCAGACTTCAAGAGTTTCCGATCAAAGAATAATTGAAGATTCACGAAAAATACAAAATGATGAATTGGAGAGAAGAAACCTTGTAACGAAATATCTGCTGATCAAGAAATGATTGCAATGCATTTGAGTAAAAACGAGAGGTTGTGATGTTGCAAATATTACAATTTACAATTTTTAAAACAAACATGTTTATTTCTTTGTAAGCTTTAAAATAACTGTGTACTCCAATTCCTCCATCACTTATGTTTAATTTATTATTTTTTAAATTGCAAAACAATCAAATGCATTTCGATTAAATCGTTTCAAAAATAATTTAAAAAACAAAACAATAATTTGGGGTACATTTTTCGAAAAAAGCCTTTTTGAATACATGGTTACTGATCAAACTATTGCTTTTTTTTTAATAGACTGTATACATTAGCGGAAGGAAAAAACGTTTATGCACAAAAAATATATGCACGGTAAGTAAACCAATGAGAAATATATAGCACACGCTCACATACACATATATAGCACACAAGAATCTAAACGATTTTTATTTGTAATGGTAATGGTAATGGTAATTTTTCAAACGGAGTCGCCCTTACCCCCGTTGCTGTCCGTCACTTCGTCGACGCCAAAAAGGGCCAGCGGGAATTTTTTGGTAGACGCCGAGTGAAAAAATGGCCGAAAACGGGTGAAAGGGATCGGACACGAGGACCAAAATGAAAGCGGGAACGGCTCGTTAATCTGATCAAAAATAAAAAGCTATTAAAAATTAAACGTGTGGTGACCCTCTTTTTCGGAAACAACAAGAGGGTGGACGGGATCCCACCGCTGTAGCCGTGCAACGGGTGCGCGTTGCCTACTAGTCACGAAACGGCCGGAACCCGAAACGTAGTTGATAACAAACTCGTATATTTTCGACTTGCGGCAATGAAGGAAAATACAAAATCACAAAGAACGTCTTCAATCTCAAATCCAACTCGCTTAACGCTCAACTGAAGGTTCGTTCATCCAAAAAAAGTAAATTAAAAATTAAATACTTAAAAAAATGTGTTTTTGTACAATATGTTAAATATTTCTTGCCCGATTGTGTTAAAATATGGAATTGACAATTATAAAGGGCTAATTTTGCATTAACTAGATTAATATTGTGAAGTCCGTTGCTGTCCCCTAATAGTATTGTCTTCTATTGCATTCTATTATTCACTTTCACATAAAAGTGCAACATTCCTGAATGGCGGAGCTTCGTTTGTATAAAGCGTTTTCTTTGATTTAGATTACGAAATGTCCGACCTAACATTGGGGCATGTTTTGTGAAACACCCAGTATTTTACGGTCAAATCGATTTTACATTACACCGTTTTGGCATTGTTTTGCTAAGCGATTATACTTTGAAAAAAAAATTGTATTTTTTTTCATGGAACGTTAGTCTCTTCTTTTTAGTACATTTTCCATCAGCCGAAATGCGGATCTCACTCTCAGATTTATTCAGAACATTTTATAAACTAACCAACATTACAATAAAATTTTATAAATTAAGTTGTTGCAAATTGATGCATCATACGTGTATACATGAACAACTACTAATCTAATAAACTAATCAAAACTGATTAAAACTGTATTTAAAACGTTGCGGAATTGTACGGCATCAAATTCACGCTCGATTCTCGAGATTGTTTAGGAATCGAAAATGGACTCTTTGTTTAAGTAAATCAATAAAATTTTCGGTCAGGCATATAAACCCTAAAAAAAATCACTAGCGAAAAATTGTGACTCGATTATCCGTCAACGAAACGCCACTGCGAAGTTGATTAGACGTTCCGGTAAATTTCCGGCCTGCAGTGCAACATTGTAGGCCCGATCAATGGTAACCATAAGAACACTGCAAAATTCGCGTTGGCACTGGGTGAAAATCGATATCTCCCCGCAGCAGGATGCATAGTGACCCCTCCGCGAAGCATACGAAATTTCAAATATTACGAACGAAGCGACATCTTTTTATCGACGTAATAATTACACCGGTCATCAAGGGCGAATGTGTAGTCCTACCGACTAGAAAAAAAACACACACACACACACACACACACACACACACACACACACACACACACACACACACACACACACACACACACACACACACACACACACACACACACACACACACACACACACACACACACACACACACACACACACACACACACACACACACACACACACACACACACACACACACACACACACACACACACACACACACACACACACACACACACACACACACACACACACACACACACACACACACACACACACACACACACACACACACACACACACACACACACACACACACACACACACACACACACACACACACACACACACACACACACACACACACACACACACACACACACACACACACACACACACACACACACACACACACACACACACACACACACACACACACACACACACACACACACACACACACACACACACACACACACACACACACACACACACACACACACACACACACACACACACACACACACACACACACACACACACACACACACACACACACACACACACACACACACACACACACACACACACACACACAC
The DNA here is from genome assembly GCF_029955315.1 of Cylas formicarius. Taxonomy (NCBI): domain Eukaryota; kingdom Metazoa; phylum Arthropoda; class Insecta; order Coleoptera; family Brentidae; genus Cylas; species Cylas formicarius. The sequence continues at coordinate 21,735,115 of NW_026844326.1, read as the reverse complement.
ACACACACACACACACACACACACACACACACACACACACACACACACACACACACACACACACACACACACACACACACACACACACACACACACACACACACACACACACACACACACACACACACACACACACACACACACACACACACACACACACACACACACACACACACACACACACACACACACACACACACACACACACACACACACACACACACACACACACACACACACACACACACACACACACACACACACACACACACACACACACACACACACACACACACACACACACACACACACACACACACACACACACACACACACACACACACACACACACACACACACACACACACACACACACACACACACACACACACACAACACATCCGACAAGAAAATGTTTAAGTATTCGTTGTTATACTGAACGACTCTAATTGTTCTGCGTATTTTATAGTTACATCTCCATTAAATTATATACCTAATGATACCAAACATGCATTTTATAGGGTAGAATCGAAAAACCAAGTACAGGTAATTTTTATTAGTTTTTTTAAATTTTAACTCCATGAATGAAAAGAATAAAAAGAAACTAATGCAGCACTTCAGTATAATATGGAATAAATGACGCTATATTATCAACATTTTATTTTAAATAATATTTTTTTGCTCTCTAAAATTACTGGGTAGCTATCGAAGTATTATTTCCTAACTTGTTTGGATATAACCCTTACGCCGAAAAAATGAACCGCATTTTTAAACACTATGATTCAGTAACAAACTTGTTTTTTATAATAATAAAATAAGCGCAAAAATAATTATCGCTTCTAGATACATCTACTTTTCAAACGTATTTTTGGTAATTGCATATCTGATTGCACAGCTGTAGAATGTGTGTAAAAGATGAAAGTAAAGCGCTATTATTTGCGCATGACATAATGATTTTTTTATGGGTAAGAATATTCATGAAATGACAAAGAAAACTTAATGCTGATTTGAATAACATTCTTGGTTGTACAATAATAAATAACACTGGAATAAATACCTACAAGTGAAAATTTTGTATCGTTGGAAAACAACCATAAACTAAATAAAATAAATATGAATGACGTAAACATTTGTATTAGCAACGAAAAACTGCTGCACGAAAGAGAAATGAAATACTTGGGTGCTACAGTTAATTATAATTGGACGTTTTACATTCTGATTATATAATGAATAAATTTTCTACAAAAATTTACTTTATATCTAGAAAAGAAAAAAAAAGACTGCTAACATCAAAATCTTATGGTATAATAGCATAGCTGCGCCCATTTGGAATTTGATATCGCAAAATTATAAATTAAAGCAATTGCAAATTATTCAAAATAGAAATAAATTAAAATGTAATAGTCATACCCCGATTTCAAAGTATATCTTAAATTGTTTGTCTGTGAAACAAAAAATAATGTTTAATATCTATATAACTATTTTTAATATTAAAAATAAATTAAAATGTAATAGTTACACCCGATTTCAAAGTATATCTTAAATTGTTTGTCTGTGAAACAAAAAATTATGTTTAATATCTATATAATTATTTTTAATATTAAACAGCAATGAGTTTCCAATTATATTTGTGAAAAAGTTACCTATTTCATTAATTGTATGCTAAGAGATTGTTCTAATTATATCCGTACAAAACTCTATATTGCATAAAGTTTTGTGATAGCCTTAATTTCAGTTTTTTTAATTCCCAACTTTATTTTTAAGAGACGTATTGTCCAAATTCTTTTATTTTTTAATTATTAAAATAATTTTATTTTGCAAATCGATCTTTTTTATGTATCCTAATAGTTATAATGCGATTTTATTTTAGAAAGGAGTTTATATATCTCGATGTATAAGATTCGCAAAAACAAAACAAAAATCCAATTTCAATCTTTGTCGGCGTTTTAAAGCGAAGGTTGTTCGTGAATTTATTAATAATAACCCATTTGTTAGCTGATCGGCGTTAGTAGTAGGAAGTATATGAATTATAATCGCCAGAGAAAATCACAGCTCGATTGTGTAAAATATGTACATACGACCGTTTAATGGCGTAGTTTTCATTGCCAAATTGCATCATCGTACGTATACGTAATTTTTTGTCGACATGTTTGCTTACTTTTGTAACATTGTTAAGTGAGGTAATTATCGGATATTGCTAAACTTATTGAAATTGACATTAGCGACGCAGTGACTACACCGCATTAGCGATAATCTAGTTATCTTCGGGCAAATCCTTTTTATTTGCTCCATCCCGATTCCGACCTGCCTAAAACCGCATTAAAAAAACATTAAGACACACAAAATATTTTTAAACAATGCCAAATAGCAAATCAATTTCTTTAAATTATGGGTCCCGCCATCTAGCGACGCGTTTTGTCATCGTACAGAAATCCGTTGCCGACGCAGTTCGGATCGGCATCGAGAGGAACGCCATCTAGGAGCCAGAACTCAAACGAGGACAAAGTCGCGGTTCCGTAAGACAGAGGTCGCCGCAACATTTAAATTTTGAACGTCGATCAACGGATGTCTTAATTATTGTTTTTTATCGATAGGCAACGGAAATCGAATTGCTATTGAGAATAAATTTGCGTAAAGGTCGCTGAGTACTTTTTGCTTGAACACGTTCGCAATTGACTAGACGACGAAATTATTTTGCGAGATATATATACAGTTGTATTTATCATTCTATTGCTATAAAATGGTAAATAAAAACATGTCCACTAAGACTAAATTGGACCACAGAAAAGGAAGAATAGTAGATAAAGAATGCGAACACACACATAAACATAAAACTGAGACTAGGTAGATTTTCTTGTTCCTAGTATGTTGGGAATACCCTTTTGAATTAATTCATCGCATGTGGTAGGAAATTTTACAAGAAAATTGCTCGTTTCTAATGTTGGTATTCCGTGCACCTATACGTGTTTTATAATTTTAATTAGAAAACTAGACTTGTTTTCTTCGAAATAGCTTTATTCAATTTTCCAATGCGACGTGTTCAAATCGGTTGAAAATGAGTACTAAAAAGCGGAGCCTGAAAAAAATATATACATTCTTTTTACTAGCTCTTGGTTTTCCACATGTTCCGCATATAAATAGATAGATTCGGTTTCTACGTGTTACCACCGTGATTTAACAACGATATTAAAACCTTAAACGATAGCATTATGGACGCATAAAACCGTATCCTTCCTATTACCAATAATGAATATGAAATTACTCTGAACCAATATAGCTACTGACATTGCTAATTGTCTTGTTGACCGCACCACCTGTTTCGATCTTAAATTATTTGAACTGGATCAATAAGTTTTTTTTGTGTGTGTAGCCATAATATTTTGAAATGGCCGAACAAAACAAATTTGCAATAATTTTTCTTGCTGCCGTATGACTAATAGCGAGATCTGAGTGCTCACCTGCTGGGATCTGGTACTCATCGTGGCCATAAAAATCGAGACACAATAACAATTGAGAAGGTAATAAAACAGTGTTCAAAATAGCTGCTTTTTCTTGACCAACGTGAAAATAAAAATGAATTCTGCGTATGTTGTGTGGAGCTTGATTCCTATGATCCCTTAGCAAATTAACATTAGCGTGATGGATTTTAAAGAATGTTTACATATTCTTTGATTGAAACTAATTGCAAGCTCGATGTTTGCGAATGTTATATAAGTATAGAATTCGTTTTGCAACCGGTAACCATTTATTGCGTTGTAAATTTTCCGGATTGCCCTGAATTTCGCAACATTCGCGTATTTTTCCAGTTTTTCCACTTAACGTTGCTGTATGTTGGGAAGATGGACCTTGTACGTGTTAGCGGTTCGTCATAGGTCGCCGATACTTAAACATATTGTGTACGTTCGAACAAAAGACGGAGGGGTATTATTCACACTGCCTTCGTCGTTTTAAACCATGTAGAAATATACAAAACACCTGCGCCAAGAATTTAGCAAAAATGTTTGCGGTTGGGACACGAGCAATTGGACATTTACCTTGGTGATTTTTTTTCACTGAACTTAAATGCGTACTGTGACATATTTCGACAAGGTTATTGTTTAATCTAGAAAAATGTACCTATTATACGCGTGGCCACAGGATTTCGCAACACTCTCCGAGTAGTTTTCCTACAGACGCATCCTTCATAATAATGGACGAAAGGAAATATCTTAAATACAAGAATATGATTAAATAGAAATAACATATTTTTTGATATTTTGGTGTTATTAAAATTACTAGTTCATTTAGATTGCAATAAAACGGTTCAATTTGCTTTTCAATATTGAACGCGCGGCGTACAAGACACACTCATGTACAAAATAATTGCGCAGGATTTTTTTTCAATTTAAATATACCGAAAAATAAAGATTTCATCGTTCCAAAGTACGAGTATGTTATTTACAAATAAAATACCAGAAAATTCAAAAGTTGTACTAAAACGGCAATTGCGCCAGTGGCGTAGAATTCGGCAAAGTCAACCGGCTGCTGGTACCTGTCGAACGCCCCTGGTCGTAGCCCAACGCGTTAATTTAGCAAAATCTAGTAGGGTGTACAGTATACCTACCTACCTACACTGCCCACCAAGTGTGACAAGAATATGTCAATTAACATTAAAGCACTGGGAAACAATATTTTTTAAATAAAACACCCAGTGCTCGAACAATTTGTTAAATAAATGTTCACCTCCAAAAAGGTTTAAACTTGGAGTCATTAAAAAGGGCACCAGGTGGCGTTTTTTTGACATAATCGCAAAAAGATAAATTTTGCGAAAAAAAAATACTTTACTGGTTGTTATTAACATCTAATTATCCAGAATTTATTAAAAGAAATATTGATTTATTCTTAAGGATGCCAAATAAAAGCAAAATATATATCTTCATTGATTTTTTTAGAATACCTTCGAGGGACAAAACTTACTTTTTCAATAAAATGTAGTTTTAATCGGTAATTAAATTGTTGGCGACTAATTAATTTCATTAACTATTAACGTATTTAAGTAAAATGCGGCCAATCATTTAAAAATGGATAAGACCGAAATAATTTCCTTCTGGTTGTTAAGATTGGCATGAAAACAAATTTGATTTTTATCTGATCAAGCGCAACGCATCTTACATGTCGCTATTTGATGCTTGTCAAAGTGTCTAGACTGACTACCCTATTGATTAATTTAATTTTGTTAAACGTTTATTACATTAATATTGTCTTATTTAAATTCACCGAAATTCAGTGAATAGAACAAATCAAAGCCTTAGGGAACAGATAATTTTATTATGCACAATTTATTACTTTTGGTTAGTTGACTAAAAAATAAATAAAATAGTAAATGCCGGTTTTATTTGGTAAATTTTTGATAGTTAGATAATAATAATAATAAAGAAACTTTAGAGTCGATTCTTTTCCCAAAATCAAAAAAAAAAATAAATTGAGCGTTCTTCGCGTTTTCGGTGAGGATGAAGATATTGAGATGCGGTTTTCACCGGTATTGTTTGACCCTTATTGGACTATCTAATGACATACAAGGCATGTCGTTGCATTTATTCTTTTTTCAAGAAATTATTTTTTCAGAAAACGTCATCCGGTGACAAGATAAGCAATTGCAAGAATATTGCCGAGGAAAAGAGAGCTCAAAGACCCCAAGTTTATTAAAATGCGTTAAGCCTTTTTAGAGATATGGACATTTATTTATGAAAATATTTGAAAACTCTCCGCCACTCTCCTTTAGAAATTAGAAATGTTTGTAGAAAGAGAGATAACAATTGCAATTTCCATCAATTCTCTTTAATGATCATTTTTAATGGAGTCGGTGTATAACATAGAGAGGTCCTTTATCTTGTTTTCATTACATGTAGATTATGTTTGTTACTTATGTTTTTAACTGTAATCCTACACATTCTTGGGTATGCCAGAAATGTCTTATAAACAGATTAACATCAATGGCAGCAGTATATGTTTTTCTGTGTTCCTATATGGGTATTTCTCGAACAATTCATATAAATTGTGGAAATCATATGGATGTGCGGTTAGAATATGACCTTGTAGTTGGTATATAACATTTCGAGTTGTCAGATTTCCTTAAATGGAGTCTACTTATTTGCGTTTATTTATTCACGTCTAAGCAATAAACGAACCTCCCATGGATGGAATCACTGCAAAGGTAAGTTGCTTGTCCCTTAAACTCCTGTTGCCCAAATAGATTAAGTTTCCCGTAAAAGATGCGACGCAGTAATTTAAGACTTATTTCATAACCATTATTGTTAACAACAAAGATGGCGGAAACATAATACGATTGATTTCTGCATGGCCGTATTGCTGTCAAAACAGACGTGAACAATGTACTTAGTTTATTATTCTAGATCCATAAATACGCAAAAAAAATTGGATTTGGATTTTACTCGGTTCGCTGGAAAAAACGTAAACAAAAGGCCAAAGTTGCGGCATACCAGATAACACCCATGTATGGTAAATACATGTAAACGCTGATAGGTTGCAAAATAAGTTACGTGTATAACGTGACAGTTTGTTCGAAATCAACCAGCGTAATCGTATCAAGTACCACTAATTATAAACATTCCTTGACCAACCAACTTGCGTTTGAAACGTTCATTTGCATGGAAGGTTCTTCCTGTTACGCTGCAGGAATAAAAATGCTTTTGTCGGGATTTCTCCTGCCCGCAGATGTATTCGACATTTTCAATGCTTGAAACGATTTTTTTTTTTATAACCGCCTTGAAGTTTCGGTCAAGCTTTGCTCCACCGTTGCCACGCGAATAAACGAAAACTGTCCCGAGTAGAGTTTATCGGTATTACAATAATGCAGACTCTTTTCGTGATAAAATGTCACCGACCCAATAGGATCGGCGGGTGAGGCGTTAAAAATATTTAAAGAGCGATATCAAATACAGCAACGTTGGATTTTCTTAATTGGATCCAACGAAACGAATCCTACGTGCCTGAAATGAAATAGTTTTCCGCTGCAGCAACTAGCAACAAATATTAAATTGTATACGCATTTAAATTGTAGTGGAAGCAATCAAAATTGATCATTCTTTTAGCAAAATTCAATACACATTAAGATATAAAAAATTAAAACATAATCGTATATTTATGTAACTGTCACTATAATATATAAAATATATTTTGTGCTTAGTTAATACAGTGAACTCCGGTTATAAAGTACCCTCTAGAAAATGTACTCTATAAGCGGAAGTACGGTATAAAAAAAATAAATTATGTAGGTACATACATATTCTTGTTTTACATAAAAATAGAAAAATAATAAACACTAAGATAGGTGCTAAAAAACGAAAGAAACTAAAGTATCTAAACCAAAAAGTTATCTATCTATATAAACTTTACAACATACAAGTCAAAATAAATACTTTTTTCATTTTGGGTAAAAAAATTCGTTATTTTTGTTTATTTTTTTCAATACAAATTTCATATTCTCGATGTGCTTTTCAACCTTCCAGGACGCTTGCATAATATCATCAGTTACATTATCAATAGATTGTACAAAAATGGTAACAATTTTAGCGGTACAAAGCGCTTCAGAATAACTTCGTACTTCGTCCTGTTGAACATCATAGTCGCTTTCGTTATCAAAGCTTTGAGGAACATTTGGCTGTAAAACTTCAGTAATAATATCATTATCCGTTAATAACTCCGCTGTTATTAAATTATCATCAACAGCTGGGAAACTATCCAGCTCAGGAAGATACATTTCAATGTTGGTTAGATCTTGACCGCTAATGCGCAACCAATTACTTAGGGGAACCTCCCAGTCATCGCTGTTATTATTTTTGTACTTCTCGAACCACTCAACCAGAGGTAAGTCATCGTCTGAATCAAACTCATCTTCCGATTTTATCAGATCTGCACGTCGAAAGCAGTTTGAAATAGTGGTTGAAGTAACATCATTCCAATATCGAGAAAGTAATTTTATGGAGTCTAGGATAGTGATGTTGAAAAGTTCCCCATTTTCAAATAACTAGATCAAACTATACAAACAATATCTACTGTAATATGTCTTAAGGCATTTTATTATGAGCTAGTCCATTGGTTGGGCCACTGAGGTGCTACTTGGAGGCAAAAACTCGAATCTGATATTTGAAAGGATTAGATTTTTGGATGAGCTGCACAATTGTCAACCAGAAGCAATATTTCTCTATTCTGACGTTTTAGATAATATCATTATCCGTTAATAATTCTGTTGTTATTAAATTATCATCAACACTTGGGAAGCTATCCTTAGGAAGATACAAGATGTTAGTTAGATCTTGGCCGCTATTGCGCAACTAATTACTTCTCGAACCACTGAACCAGAGGTAAGTCATCAACCTGTAGAACAACTAAATCCTCACCTGGTAATCCCCTCGCAAATTCTTCGGCTTTCGATTTCAAAACTGGAGCAGTTATTGCGATATTTTCGGATCTTCGAACTTGAAACCATGGTAAAAGAGCTATATCTTCATCTGGATTTCTAATTTTTTCGCCATTACTCCAAATTGTAGATATTGTTATTGTTGCCAGTTTCTTTTGTCTAGCAATTTCCAAAAATCCCCGATACTTTATAACCGGAACAATAGTGAAAATATTGTACTTTATAACTGTGGTAGAAGTTATATATGGTACGTAATGTCCGATAAAAAATCAAGAGTTTTTTGGTCGGACCAGTGAAATATGTATGTATGTACGTTATAAACGGAGTTTACTGTATATGATTACCATCCATTTAACTGGCTATGTAGAGTGCGCTCGTGAGTTCAATAATGCATTTTTTTTATTGTCACGCATTCTATTTTACGCAATATCTATTAAAATTTTTTTGCAAAGCAGTGCAAATAAATGAGATACAATACCGACTTTCTAATACAGTAGTGTGTTTTCTTTCGGCATCTTTAATTATTTGGTACACCAGATACAATGTGACCTTGATAGAGTCACAGGCAGTAACACACGGAAGGCAGGTCATATTTGATAATTGGTTTCAACGACGTTTAATTGGGAGATTTGGGTCAACTCGGATATTTTACCCCAATTAAAAATTAGAGACTGACTACATAAACCGTTCATGTTGAAAAATTATTTGTGGTTTACGCTCGATCTCTATAGTTTGAGGTTATTTAGATCGGGCTTACGAGGCTATCGAATAAGCTAGTTCGGCATCGAATTTTAAACAAACGAACCTGACAAATAAGATAAGCAAGGATCATATTTATTCAAGTTACTAATAGGAGCACTAACTAACAGGTTTATTATCGCCAAAATGTTAATAACCGTTATATGTAACAACTACTATCAGCCATATGACGTCGAGGGTAGATAATGCCAAGAAAATGCTAAAATCCGTATTTAAGAAGTAGTTTTTCCAATACAAGCAAAACGGTACAGTACCGATGAATTTGATTTACACCATACCCATTAAATTTTATGCGAACTAATTACTCGAATAATAAACAAAGTTTGCATTAGATTTATAGGAATCAAGATAAAAAATATTACATCACGCAAATGCTAAGCTCCTAAATCTTTTTGCATAAAACCTGTTCATCATCTTGTTCGTCTTAAATGTCGCTCAAGAGCAAACAAAACTTACATACAAATTAAAATTCAAACTTGTTATTGTTTATCACCTTATTAATACAAATTGCAAAAGCACTTTGTATGATTATGTATGCGCAGATGGCAACGGAAAAATTCCTTGTCTAAAATGGAAGATGACGATGATTTAAGTAATAGCTAGAAGAATTAATAACTACAAAATATCTCGTGCCACCAACAAGTACTTCTTCCGATTCCCAAACATCAAATCACAAAAAACCTCACAACCACTCTTACTAAAATAAGAATAGGTATAGAAAATAGAAAACAGTACCTCTGTATTCGTGATACAGGGAAGATCATTATTTTAAACATTAAAACCAGTCAAATATCCTACTTAATGATCACAAAAAACAGTCTATGTGGACCCCTAGGTAGAAACATCAACAAATATGGCCGCCATAACTAACCCCCACAATTGACCTACCCTATTGCCCATTCCCTGCTGCACATTAAGCGGGTGCATTTTAGGTTTAAATAAAGATGTGAAGAACGCTTTGCGCAATAGATGTGCAACAGTAAGTAACTTAATACGTTTCGGGTAAACTAGCGTTTTAAGGTAAATAAACCAAGGTTCTTACCTTTCGTGGACACGGACTGCAAAATTGGTTAAATCCAAGGGAATAAAGAAAGAACACAAGGCTTGATTCGGAAAGACTGGTCACTGCACACGCGATTTGATTAACTTTCGACTCGTGCCAGACTTCGAATAATATCGAAAACCATAAACAATCTGAAAACTGTCTGCTTGTGAGTCTGTCACTGAATTTTTTGCCCGATTTTTGACACGCGATTGCTAACGCCCCTAGCGAGCAGTTCGGGTAACCAAGAAAATGATCATCGTAGTTTACTACAATTTTGCGTTTGTGGCGCCATCTCGTAAGCGATGGTCCATCGACAAAGTGTATTGAGAATTACGGTTACAGTTATCTTTACATCGGTCTCACACTAGAAAGTATTTAAGAATTCAAACAGTAGATGTCAGAAACTATTCAAAATAAAATTAAAAAATACAATTAATGAGAAAATATTTGGGAACCCAGTACGAACATTTTATAAACTATTGTCTTATAACAGTATTGTTGGTTGCAGATATTCGGAGAATAAACTTTAAAAATATGTTATTGTTTCCAAATTAAGTTATAATTTGTATGTAAAAATTGACAACTTCATTTTCCTGTAATTGTAGCCTAAATAATCATCAAACCTATTTACTATATCTTTTTTTTTGGTCTGTTAAGTAATTATTATTGATTAACGTTATTTTTTTAAAACGTTTCTAGATTTTAAATCTAAAGAAGTAAAAACTAGTTAAATTTTGATGCTTTATTTTAATGACAGTAGCTACGACTTCGAAAAAAATTTTGAATCAAGCTGCGGTGTCCGAGTGGTTAAGGAGATGGACTTGAAATCCATTGGGCTCTGCCCGCACAGGTTCGAATCCTGTCCGCAGCGGACATTTTTTTCTAGACTTATATGTTTTTTTTTTTGTGAGAACTCTTTAACTGCAGATTTAAGAAGAAGGCATTTTGCTTTTCAAAGGTTTCTCAAGAGCGTATAAATACAATAGGATATATATATTCTTTAATTTAGAAGGAATAATTATCAAAGGAAAAATTGTCATATCCAAAATACAATTATTTAAGTTATTTCCCCATAAAGATATCACACAACCGCGTATCTCGTAAGTGGATAAGTGGTTTAAATGCACTGTTCGCCTGGATGAATCCACTTCCTGTCCTGCGGGAAAATTCCCCAGTGGGCCTGTCGCGTTGTGTCCACGAATAACGAATACCACGCCGAATGCTGCGCTGGCCAGGCGATGCGGGAGGGCTGAAAATGTTCCTGAGTAATTTTTAATGTCATATTTTACGGTTGTATGGGGTTTTGCGATGTCAATAAGGTCGAGGAAGGGAGGAATATAAAAGTGTTTTAAGGAAAAAATCCCGTTTGTCGGATAAACGACATCGTAAGGGCAGTGGTTCGATATAAAACTTTGTTCACAGCCTAGCGAGCATTAACTAATTTTTATTTTATGTTCCATAATTTTAAATATATGCCAGTACCCCTACCCCTACTGATAAATGTGTCTACAATGTTTTGTTTCCAACTTTTTTTAATTAATTAAACTGTTTTTCTTATATCATATTTTAGACCGCAACCCTTCCCTTTAAAATTCTTTTCTACGTACATCTTGACAAAATTTTCAACTATTTTCATGGCTTTTAGGTAGCTAGTGTCTGATCCAATCGCCAATCGCCAATCGCCATCGACTACTTTTCTTTTTGCATTATTTATTCTTTTCTTTACTCTTTGTAGTTTTCTTCTTTCGGTCATTTACAAAAAAATCGGGCGGATGACCCACGTGAAGGATGGTTTGTAAAGTACTTAAAACATTAATTTAATGTGGTTTAAAATTAACGGAAGCTTTACGGACGTTAAATATACATATATGTTTATAGATGGTTATAATCATGTAATCAAAAATTTAAAGTAATTTAACATGGAAGAACAGTTCAAGACCATACATGAAATTAGACTTGAATTTTCAATATTTTATGGGTTCTATTTTATAAATGTATGGTATGTAAATTTGTTGAATGGAAGAGACAATTGAGAATCTCTTTTTGGTAATTTCAAATTAAAAATTCTATATACTCTATTTAATTACATTAAAGTGATCAAAACTCGAAAATTAAACCGTAAACGTTAACTTTCAGTACTTTATAAACCGGCAATAACATGGTGAAAGTTCATGGCATTTATTGAAACTTATATCGATATAACCTCAAAATACAATAAAATATTTAACAATAATTCAGACATATATATATATTAATAATAAAAAACTCATTAACTGTTAAAAGAGTTCAATGGAATGTATTCCAAACTATCCAATTTGTAATTGTGTTCCATAAAAGTTGATAAAAATTCCATTTCATTGCATATGAAAAAAATTGCATTCTATTATTTTTAAAGAGTGAACTTGTCTACAAAAAAGTATTGATTGGGAATTTTGAAAGCTATAGCCAGCTCTCTACGAATTTAAATATAGCTATAATAAAGATTTAACGGAAGCTATGATTTGAGCAAAACTACGAAAAATCCAATATATATAGAGTGTCGTATTTAAAATACCAAAGTTGGTTCTACTTTTTCGAAGAAAAAAACTAGCTGATACTTTTTGGTTGAAATAGAAAAAAAAATCTTATTTTTTCGCTCTTTCTTTTTTCGGCATGTGGGTTGTTCTTTTAGAGAAACGCACCAAAAAAAATTATCTACATAAATTTTGAGAAACTTTTTACAGGACTTTCAAATTTACTAAACTGACTACATTATAATTCATAGGCTGTAAATTGTATATTATACACTTTTCTTTTATAATTTAGATTATCTTATAGTTCGTTTATAAATATTTTTTGTCATTCAAGATAAAAGAAGGTCAAAAGTCCCGTGGCAGCCGTATCTCAGAAATTACTGCGTGAAAACCTTTGGAATTTAATATAAGCGGTGTTGCCACGTCCATAGCATTTTTTTAGAGGTCCGCACTTTTTATTTGAGATGAAAAGAACATATTTTTGGTAAATTTTTCAGATTTAAAAATAATACGTACATCTTTCATTTAAAATAAGAAAGTTTGAATCTGTCTGAGGAAGACTATAAACTGGACATTATTGTCCGTTTAATTAATAGATGGTAAACTCCAATGTACCAACTTTAAAAAAAAGTTGTTGCTGAATGTATTATCTGCTTTTAACCAAATACGTAAAAAAAAGCAATTTTCAAAAATCATCAAACATTGGACTGATGACGATGAAAAACACACGCGGAGCTAATCCGGAGTCGCGCAACTGGACAGCGAGAAGAAAAAAAAGCGCAATTGAACAAAATCGCTCCGAACATTTAAACTCGACGTCCATTACGTTTAAACGCGGACGCCAGATGGTGGACCGATGTAATAATTTCCAAAACGTCCGATATATCCGGCCAATGTATCACGGCAATTCTGAGATTTCCTCGATTTACGACCGCAGTGAAATCGTCGAATTGCCAACGGATTTTGCACGTCCTCCCTATAAATTTAACTCAGCTGTGGGACGCCGCGGGAATTCCCTATTGTGGGATGCCTGACGTTTCAAGGATACGGTTCCTGTCGACACTAAATTCTGGATATCCACAAGTTTCTCCATTGAGTTTCAGTTAGAGTTCGAAAGTTATGTCGTATCTTCAAAACTCATCTATTCATCATCTCAAGAGAAGCAAATGCTTAATGCGATCTATATTGACGCCTATTCAGCTTCAAGGTAGCAGAAAAATCACAGGTGCAAAGTAAAGTATTCAAAATTCATGGACTTACTTATTATATCGACTAACGAAATGTGTGTGAGTTTCATTTCTATAACTTAAACTAATCATTATGCGCAAAATAGTTGTATGTTATGTATCGTGCGTTCAATTTATCTTGACAACATTTGAATTGGCAGTAATTTTTTTGTTTTTGGAGATATCTAGGTAAACAAAAAAACAAAATGTATAGATAGCAGCTAAGCTTTTACCCAAGCAACGTATAAAACAAAACGCTATCAATTTTCTGACATATAAACCTACATCATATTTTTAAAAAATGAAAAACCCTGTATGTTATATAAGTGTTTAATAGAATATCTTATTCCGATTACAATGATGTAACACACTTTATATTGTAGTCCACTCGTTTTTGAAAAATCGGCAAAAATAGGACATTTTTATATAATTTCAGTACCCTGACTGACAAATAAAAATATGTTTATGTTTGACATATTAGTAAACAACGTCGAGTTATTATTGTTAAATTGGTTTTTCGCCACTTTAGCATCCGTGAAAGGAGTGATAATATACTTCTGAATAATATACTTCTGAATAATAAAAGTACAATCGCAGCTCGTCGTCAGTATATTGGACTTTATCCAGAGCCCCGAGCTCCTTCAAAACAGATATTTCCAAGGCTGGCAAAGAAATTTGCTGAAATCGGTAATGTATTAAATGCTAAAAAAGTTTACCGGAATCCTAATGTTTTAAATTAAGAAAATAAGGCACACATATTAAGATTCTATGAAGTACATCCAGTTTCCTCTATTACTAGACAGAGGTATTTATCGCTGATCAATCGACTCAATTTTGATAGAATCGAAGAAGAAATGCAGTTTTGTTTGGTTTTTTTAAATAGAAAGTTCGTTTACTACAAGAAAGCGTTTCAATAGACAAAATACGCGATATTGATCTTTAAACGATCCTAGACAAATACACGAAATAACCCAAGAGTACCAATCAATTAATGCATGGTGTGGTGTTATAGATATTTATAGAACAAAAATTAACTGGAGCACTAAATAGAACAATATATAGAAGATTTACCTCTAAATATATCAGCGCTGCTATTATATGGCAGCAAGAGGGTGCCCCTCCTCACAATGTTGTGTAAGTTAAAAATTTTCTTAACATGGAATATCCCAGGGGTTGGATAGGGAACGGCGGAACTATGGATTGGCGAGCCAACAGCCCCGACTTAACTTTAATGGATTTTTTCTTTCGAGGAGACGTTCACAGAACTCCCTGTAATAATATCGTAGAACTTCGGCAAATGATTTCAGGGGCAATCAATCAGTTAAGAGACTATCCGGAAATGTTACTAAATGCAAGACATCATCAGAAATGTGTTCAGTAAAATGGTGGACACATAGAGCAGTATTTGGAATGGTTAAAGAATCTTTTACTTTAGTGTGTCTTGTAATTTTTAGTGTTTTTGTTCTACTTTAATTTGTAAATAATTATTGTTGCTGCAGTCAGTCACGGAACTCTATGAAATTATATAAAAATTTCGTCTTTTTCCCATTTTGTCAAAAACGAGTGGACTAAAATATAAATTGTATTACATCATTGTACAAAATTGTACAAAAATTTCATCGATTCATCAATGACAAGCATTTCTATATAGCTTGAGTTCGATTTCGAACTAATCCTAAATGTATTGTAAATCGATGACAGAAAACAACAAGGAATAAAGTGTTTTGGGTCTTCTACTAACTAATCACAGTGTCCTTTAGATACTAAATTGGAATAATATAATCAGATTTTCTATGGCCGATGATGGAGGCGTTTCTTCTGACCACAGTTGCATCTGTCGTAATCCGCAATTTGTCACTTTCCATCGTACAAAAAATCAACTTGTTCTTAATTTCTATAAGTGTAACTCTGCAAACTATAGTTCCAAGAAGCATATATCCAATATATGCTGACCCCAAGACAGTAAGAACAAAATAAATTTAAAGAAAAAACACAATTTGTAGGAAATTTGCGCACATCGTAACTTAACAAACAAAAGAGTCGTACGCCCCTGAATAACCATAATGACTTATGTAAATCAGAGTCCACGAGACAATTAAAAATCCGGACAGAATTATGATGCACTACAGTCGATTTTTATCGCCCAATCTACCCCATTTGCGGACGTCGTCATGGACAGTGGCTCACGTTGGATGGGGTTAAGATTGTGACCGCGATAAGTCGTAGGGGAGGTGAATAGGGTCATAACGGTTATGACACGCACAGTAATAAAACTGATATGAAAATGGCCCGGCGCGGGGGGCTTTTAATTGATTCTGTGAAGAAAAAAAACGAGTGGTTTGCAGCGATAAGCTATTATGCTGATTTTGAATACCTAATCAGGAATAGGCGATCTGCCGCATTGACTCAATTGCCAGATGTTAGGCGTAGACGGTCGCTTCCATAGTTAAATTTATTTTTAAAAGACTGTAATGGCGGGGGCTTAAAATAATACGAGAGACCGCCAAGGCCGAACAAAATAGCGCGCAGATCTCTACTCGCTACTGCATCGCCAGGCGTGGGCCTACAAAGGAAAAAATTGCGCGTCCAAAGTATCTGGAACAGCATTCGGAGTCACCAAATTTTTATTTATGATATAACCAAACGGGTCATTTCCCACTTACTGGGACGAAGAGGTTAAAAAACATTTTCTCAGGATATTTTTCGAAGTTTCTTTGGGGAGGGAGGGGGCGGAACCAATGGAGGGGCGTGAACATTGTCCCATATGGGTGAAGTCGTGGTTAAGATTGTTTGGTAGCTATTAGATTTCAATAAATTTTCATTTTTCGTTGGTAGAAGAATTGATTACATGCAAGAAGTTTAGTTTTATCGAATAAAATTTGATGTCCGGTCTCGTGATTGTGTTCGGCAATCACTGATGAGTGTTGGTTTAGTTGAACGTCAGCAAATTCGATCTAAAACAACCAGGAATCCAAAAGTTTTGTAAATAGTAACAATTTAATAAAGTGCAATTTGAAATTATTTTATGAATATTTTGTTCTGGATTATTTATAGAGTGTTTGTTTGTATTGTGCACCATTCCTACAGTCAAATCTCGAACAGTTAAAAAAAACTTTAAATATAAAAGATGTAATGTTTTTCATCTAATATCTTTTGGTAATTATATGTATATTGAAATAAAATTGTTTTAAATATAACACTTTTGATTTTGAGAATATAAAGTTTGCAAATATTGTATTTGGCAGTTTTTCTAATATTCGCGTTTAAATTTTAGATGAAATTACTAAAACTTAAATAAAATCAGTTATAGTAATATATTAGTTATAGTAATTTCACCTAAAATTTAATATGGCAAATTTTATGTTCTTGAAATCACGAAGATAAATCGTTATCAAATAAAATCCAAGTTATGTCATTCTGGTAAGTTTGCAACGTATTTTTGAAAATTCCATAATTACCAAAAGTTAATGGATAAAAAACCCTACATTATTTTTATTGAATGTTTTTTCCGACTCTTCAAGATTAGGCTGAATTTATTTTGCTGCAATAATAATAGTAGCAATTATTTTAATAAGAAATAAATGCTTTTTTTGTGTGGTCATAGCGACTAAGACTAAAGAATTCACTTTCCTCAATTTGCTCTTGAATTTCTAGAATAGCGGCTTTAGAAAGTAATCCTAGTTGCGCCTTGACCCGGAATAAAAACCTTCCAAGAACTACGATGTAGATCGCATGCTCATTCGACACTAGACAATTGTCTTCATTACGTGTTATATAATATTTTAAGAATAAACATTAATCTCAATTCTTTTAAAAACGAAATTAAAGAGTAAAGTCTGTCCATAGATACAAGAAAGTGACTAACTGATACGAATTAAGGAAAGACCCGGGCAAGCTGTAAGAATGAAATATGGCCGAACAGGTCCGTACTTTGCTTAGAATTTAATTATTTGGGGTTTTGTTAGAAAAGATACTAAACGATATTTATTTATTTATGTATGTATTTATGTTTAAATCTAAAATTACAAATTATTGTTATTACCTACTTAAATTACTTAAAATTATTCACATAACATATCAGTATCACTATCGCTATCATCGCCTGTTCTAATTATTATTTGTTCTATATCCTTTGCAATATGCATATATGATTGTTCTGCTTTTTCTATATGTTTGACAGAATTTGCCCAACTTTGTGGAGGGATGTTAAAAACTTCGTTTTTTATAAGTTTGAGACCATTGGAGTTAACACGGGGAAAAACATTGTTACGACGAATGGCAGATTTCAGTTGGTGCCAAACATGTTCAATGGGATTAAATATACAGTGGTAAGGTGGAAGCCTTAAAACTGTATGTCCTAGATTTGTTGCATAATTATCACAGACGTATTTCTTTTGTAGGTTCAAGTTTTGTAAAACCTCAATTAATTGCTTTTTCGTCGTTATTATACATGCAGTTTTGGATTGTTCCTTTTGTGTCACATGAGGAAGGGCTTTTAGCTAACTCTCTACTGTAATAACTCGCATTGTCCATTACAATTACGCTATGTTTGGAACTAGTTTGTTTTTAAACCAACTTTCAAATAAATCAGCGGTGGCGTCTTCATGGTAATCCAGTGAAGAATCTTTAATATTTTTCACAGACAGAGAAAGTCCATTTGGAATCCAACCATCTTTAGAACCAGCATGCAAAATAGTTATTCGTTTACCTCTTTTTGATGGCGCATTTGTTTTAGACTTATCAGTTGAGACAACCCAACCCTTTTCCAGGGTATCGAGAAAATGTCAGGATCGCTTCTTTTTTTCCTCGCTGAAATGGGATTATTCACAATTTACCATACATTTGATGTTGGAATTTTCGTCAATGTGGCCGTTTCTTCTAAAGATGCTTGCTCGCTGGCACCACGTTCCATGAGAGTCAAATAAACATTGTTTATAACTTCCTTAGTCTCAATAGAATAGTGTTCTCTACATTTAGACGGGAGCATCTCCTGAGATACACTAGACTCGCACATATTTTGCATAATTCGCACACGATTCAACACTCACTGTATTACACACGAAATAAAAATGATTACTAATAAACTTAAACTAAGTAGTATACCAAACCAAAGAATAGTAAACACAGGTTGGTATAAAATTATTTTCTATTACGGACCACAATTTTACCTGAATTTAAATTCCTTAACTTTAGGTAATAATCTTGTTGCATTGTATGTTAATGACCACCCTTGGAAAATCCCATTCAAAAGCTATTGGTCTCTTTTATATATTTATGAACAGACCATACCTACTTATTTGCTAATTGCTAAATGTAACACAGAGCTCGTCACGGAGTAAATGTTATTAATTATATTTTTACGTCGTTGGGATTCTTATTTAGTTTTGTGTCTTTTATACTTTGTAATAAACTATTGTATCTTGTATTTTGTAATGCCCTATTCTATCACCGAGAATATGTATACATATATCCCGCAGACATTGAAAACATTTCCTTTCCCGACGACCATTTAAAAATTTATTCAACGCTAAAAAATGCAAGGCTCCAGATTCCGACCTCGACGAAGACGAGCGTATCGACAGCATCGGCAGAGACTCTTCTCTCGACCCGGTCACTATGGCAACGCGCCTCGCGCTCTCTCGTCTTCAGTCTGGCCCGTGACCCAACGTAAGGACATCGATTTCGTTATTTCTTTGTAAACTTTTCGCTCGGTATGCCAACCGCTCCGGTTTTTATTTGATTTCCTGGATTTTCCGCTCTCGATTTGCCGCTTTATTTTGCTAGATACGATAGCACGGTAGCACTTTAAAAAAGAGGAATGGTAGACGCTATCTAAAGTAACTGCAACGCCAAGTAGATATATTTATATTTTGTCTGTCGATTGCTTACATGAGTTGAAGTATAAATGGCAATATTTTTATCCCGACCTGTTTACATATAACCAGACTTCTTATTTTCACAACACAATAACCAGCAGACGCGCCTCGTGGGAACAATTCTTACGGTGTTCTGCAATTCTTGCAAAAAAACTTACCTTAAACAAAACCACGAGCATGCACTGAAATTTCTTTTTAAGTGTCCTTAAATATCGAAAAAAAAATTAAGTATTCACTATTCGGCCATGAAAGAATCCCAGGGATTCTGGGAGGTTTCGCTCTCATCGTGTCCCTGGAAGACCAATTCAAAAGCTTAGCAAAATTTAATACAACTAATTCTTTTGATAAAATATATAATAATAATAATAAACTGTCTTTACCGAAAATCAAAATATTACAATATAAGTAACAATACAAGAGTGGCGACATTCGCAATTTGCGCTCTTCTATGTAACCAAACAACAACAGCACCAACACCATAATTGTCAACAAAATACACACCCGTATAGACATCCTAAATATAACTCATACGCTTTTGCTAGTTACGGGCGCGCCTAATAAACAATATTAAGTCTTTATTGTGGGGAGGGACGTTATAGTATTAGGTATTTCATTAAATAATTTAACTGCGTTACTGCTAAAAGATCTCTGGAAAGTTACCGAAGCGTGTCTAGGAACGCAATATCTTAAAAAATGACGGGTGTCTTGATTATGAATATCATTTCCTCTGCAAAGTTTATTAAACAAATATAGCGGGGTCTTAGTGGAGTTTAGTAAAATAACAAAGGTGGCTAACTGAACTTTATATCGGTCCTCCAGCTTGGGCCAACCCTAATCAGAGAGGCACTGTGAAATTGGTCATACTTTCTAAGATTGTAACTAAAATGAATACAAGCATTCTGAACTCGTTGGAGTCTTCTTATCTCGATTAAGTATAGCTGGCCAATAGACAATACTGCAATAAGCGATATGGGATAAAATTAACATATCACAGAGTTTAAGTTTGACTTCTTTACTGAGAAAATGTTTGTGAATATACAATGTCCTCAAATTATAGAAGATTTTTGTAACACCGAGCCAACATGCTACTATACCATAATCCTAAATTTTTACACCCGTCTGAGAGATAATCTTATATATTCCCTTTTATTTCCAAATATTAACATCTGCATTTTGTTAGTATTCAATAAGAGATTGTGAGCCGCAGATACCTCCGCAATTATTTTTAGATCTAAATTTATTTAAGTAGCAGCATTTAAAGCTTCACTACCAACAAAGATAACTGAGTATTATCGGCAAAATTTAAGAAAAGTAGAGAAGTCAGTTGTATAAACTCAGAACAGAATAGGTCCCAGAATATTTCCCTGGGGAACACCGCCTCCAAAGCAATGGCATCTGAATGAGTATTTCCTATAACTACGCTGACCAAGAAAATTTTTAAAAAATAGAAGAGCAGTACCTTTTATCCGGAAGAATTTTAGTTTAGCTAGGAGAACGAAATGATACAAGGTGTCGAACGCTTTGCTATTGTCCAAAAGTATGCGGGTGTAAGGTATGTGGTGCGAATATATAGCCTCCCGCATACAAATGCCAACCTCACCTTCACGAGTTACAACATAAGTTGTACGGCGCACCCTGTTTCAACTGACGAGGATATGGCGACCGAGTGACTACCGGTATAAGTAGTCCCCCAGCTGCTGGTGAACAGTTTCGGGTGGAGGAACCAGCAACTGGAAGGGCAACTCATTGTCCTGGGGTTGAGAAATTGGCCCCGAAGGCGGAAGAACCACTAAGATGGTCAACGGCGTTGGGATGTAGAAGGAAAGGAGAAGCCACTACAGTAAAGATCCTATAGGATATCTCTAGTAAAATCATCATGGCAATAAACCAGACCAAAGACCTTACTGATCATGATATTCGGAAGTCAAGATCCGGCAGGAGGGGAAACAGGGCCTCTCAGGTCGTCAACATGCGAAAACCCTGTCAAATGACTAGTAAACAAACATATAAGATTGGAACATGGAATGTCACTAGCATGTATGAACCCGGAAAAGCACATAATATTGTCCAGGAAATGCAAAGAATGAACATCAATATCCTAGGTGTAAGCGAAACGCGTTGGCCGGGAAGTGGAAAATGTCAGTTAAAAGATCAACATCTAATATATTACTCAGGTAGCTCCGACCCTCAGCACCGACATGGAGTAGGCATAATAATCAACAAAAATGTTTCCCGATATGTTCTGAACTTCGTACCACTGTCAGAACGTGTAATGTTACTACAATTTAGGATGAACATAGGAAGGATGAACGTAATCCAAGTATATGCGCCAACAGCAGACAAAGATGATCAGGAAGTAGAAATGTTTTATGAACAAATAAACGAAATACTGAAACAAGT
Organism: Cylas formicarius; assembly: GCF_029955315.1. Classification (NCBI taxonomy): domain Eukaryota; kingdom Metazoa; phylum Arthropoda; class Insecta; order Coleoptera; family Brentidae; genus Cylas; species Cylas formicarius. Next base: position 21,712,877 of record NW_026844326.1, on the reverse strand, counting down.
CAAAGCAAAAGATGTAACAATAATAATGGGTGACCTAAATGCTAAAGTTGGTAAAGGAAAGACAAATAATCTTATGGGAAACTTCGGTCTGGGGGAAAGGAACGACAGAGGTGAAAGGTTAGTACAATTCTGCCAAGAGAAAAATATGGTTATCACAAACACATGCTTTCAATTACCTAATAGACGTTTATATACATGGATATCACCACAAGATAGCAAAGAGAAAATAGTTAGAAACCAGATAGATTATTTAATGATCAATGAAAGATACAGGAATGGTATAATGTCAGTTAAAACATATCCGGGTGCAGATATACCCTCTAACCATAACCCACTAATTGCAAAAGTAAGGATAAAATTAAAAAGAATTGACCATAGAACAAAGAAAGATACAATTGACACTAATCAATTGCGTAATCCAGAAACAAGGGAAAGAGTGAAAAATAAGATAAATGGGGCATTGCAAACCTTGCAATGCATAGAAAATAACAATGAAGAACATATAAACAACAACTGGCTCCAGTTTAAAACAGAAATACTAAAAACATGCAAGGAACAACTTAGTAAGAAAACAGAGGTAAGAAAGGAATGGATGACAACTGAAATATTAGGCCTCATGGACGAGAGAAGAACATACAAAAACAAAGATCAACAAAAATACCGATATCTACAAAGCAAGATCAGAAGTAAAATTAGGGAAGCCAAAGAAAACTGGCACAGGGAAAAGTGTGAGGAAATCGAGAAATTACAAAGTAAACATGATGGTTTCAATGCGCACAAGAGAATTAAAGAGTTAACCAACAAACGCAATTACAATAACAACTTGCTGGTGGATGAAAATGGAGATATTATTATGGACACAAAAGAAAAATTGAAAGTATGGAAAAACTATGTAGAACAACTGTACGAAGATCAGCGAGATGAAGAAAGTAGTGAGTATGTATGTGATGATATTGGACCAGAAATAACGAAGGACACATCATCAAGGAAATGAAAACCGGGAAAGCTACGGGACTGGATGAAATACCAGCAGAAGTTCTTAAACTCATTGACAATCATAACATACATCTTCTAACACATCTCTTCAACAGTGTATACAAAACTGGAATTTTACCGAAAGAGTGGCTACAATCAACATTTATAACTATCCCCAAAAAGACCAACGCAAGACAGTGCTCGGACCATCGTACCATCAGCTTAATGTGTCACATACATAAGGTACTTTTGAAAATCATCCATCGCAGAATATATAAAAAGTTAGAAATAGATATTGAGGATACGCAGTTCGGTTTTAGGAATGGACTAGGGACTAGAGAAGCACTGTTTGCCTTCAACGTATTAACGCAGCGGTGCTTAGATGTAAATCAGGATGTGTACGTTTGTTTTCTGGACTACAATAAGGCATTTGACACCGTCCAACATAAAACACTCATAAGACTGCTTAAAAGTAAAAACATTGACTCTAGAGACATAAGAATAATAAATAATTTGTATTACCAACAAGAGGCCGTGATAAGGGTACACAATGAGGTGACAGACAGAATAAAAATAAAAAGAGGTGTTAGACAGGGATGTGTCTTATCACCATCTCTGTTCAACCTATACTCCGAAGAAATATTTAAGAGAGCACTACAAGATGAAACAGCTGGAGTAAAGATTAATGGCTTACCCGTTTGTAATATTAGATATGCCGATGACACCGCGCTAATAGCAGAAAATATGGATGATCTACAGAGAATTACGAACAAAATTGTAGAAGTAAGCGAAGAGTTTGGGCTATCACTCAATACAAAGAAAACTAAATTTATGATAATTACAAAAAAATCTATTATCAATACAAACCTTTATATAAAGAATGAACAGATAGAACAAGTAAGGAATTATAATTATCTGGGGACGAACATTAACGAGACAAATGACTATTCCAAAGAAATCAGAATAAGAATAGAAAAGTCCAGAAGTGCTTTTAATAATATGAGGAAATTGTTGTGCAGCAGGGATTTGAGCTTAAGTTTGAGAGTGAGGATGCTTAAATGCTATGTTTTCTCGGTCCTCTTGTATGGCGTGGAGGCCTGGACTTTGAATAAACAATGCCTGAATAAACTAGAAGCTTTTGAGATGTGGACGTACCGAAGAATTTTAAGGATATCCTGGACGGACAGAATGACAAACGAACAAGTACTTGTAAGGATGGACAAGCAACGTGAAATAATAGATACGGTCAAAATAAGAAAATTGCAGTATCTGGGGTATATTACACGCGGAGAAAAATATAAATTGCTACAACTGATTATGCAAGGTAAAATCCAAGGTAAACGGAGTATCGGAAGGAGAAGGATGTCATGGTTGCGTAATCTGAGAGAATGGTTTGGATGAACTCCAACCAATTGTTTCGTGCTGCAGTCTCAAGGATACAAATTGCATTGATGATTGCCAACCTTCGCAGCGGAGATGGCACGTGAAGAAGAAGAAGAAAAGTATGCGAAAAGAGTTTAATTTAGAATCCGCTGCTCTCAATAAATCATCAGTAACATGAAGCAAAGCAGAAGTAGTGGTGCGAAGAGGTCGAAAACTAGATTTCTATTCGTGGACATATTTTCATTGTGGCATATTCTAGATCGTTGAGCCTTATTTCCAAGCTTTTCGCTACCAAAAAGAAGGTAGGGGAAACAATATAGAGCTTTTTTTGTTATACCCACAAATCTATTCATTTTTTGATTCAATGTCTTTATTAAATTTTCGTATATAACTTTTCCCTTTAGTGACACCAGCTTTTCCAATGGGAATCTCTATAGTTCTCTGTGAATATAAATTGTCAGAAATACACAAAAACAGAAGCACAGACACTTTATTATTATTGTCTTTACAAAACCCCCAGATAATTCGATACTATTAACCCTTTTACGCGTGGGGTGGCATTTCCATTGTAGTTATTTATTGTTATGAAGATGCGAATGCGAAATATTATGAATTTTATTCTTTATATAGGAAAATATGTTAGTTAGACTTTTTAATTACGATTTTTTCTGTAAGTTCTTATGAGAGCTCCACAGCGCTGCAGAGCATATGCACGAGTCGCTCCTGATATTATCATTTTATTTTAAGAATTTGCCCAAAATTTATGAATTTTATTGCCTTTGGGCTATTGAGAACATAGTTTATTAATGACTCATCTAGGAGGAGTTACCGTGGATTTATAATTAAGTGAAAAAGTGGCATAATAGACCTACGGGTGGCTAAGATGTTCTTTCAAGGGATTATATTGATCGAAGTGCTACGACAGTTGGAAAGAGTGGTGCGGACATCGACGTACTGGCCGTAGGGGCTTCAAGAATAACCAGTGATTGCTTATCAAATAGGATATTCTTAGTGTGGTTCTAGACAAAATCAACAATAGATCAGATATTCACTATTAGGCTGCAATTTGTAGATTTTAAGCGAGTGAAAATTTTGGAATGGTATGGTAGAGCTACGCATATCGAAAAAGCTAATTAACTCGACATTGTTTGCTCCTCTTTAACGTCGCTCTGGCGATCATATTGAGCAAAAACGATCCTCTTTTGAAATCATAGATATAGTAGGAAATACTACTTTCAATGTCATGGAACAGTTCATCAAGTGCGAAAAATGTTAAGAAATGGATCGACGATTTAACGAAGAGAAAACAGAAGAGAACGATGAGACACAATAAGGCAGACTGTGACAATGAATCAACACCATCAATCAATTTGAACACAAGTATGCAAGGAGGTAAAAGCTGCCGGTGAAACATGGACAGTTGCAAAACAAAATGAAAACTAATCCAGGACAACAGATGTTGCCAAGTTGGTATGGTAAGTATACAATGATGAGCCGCAGTAAATGGAAACATGGAATTAAAATCAGCAAAGATCTGCTTATTCTAAGGTCGAATTAGATCTTATGTTCTACAGTCATAGTTTCTTAAGTGGTATTACAATTAGTCAATGAACATAAACTGCTACATCTTGCATGGTGTCAAGAAGGGTCTCACAGAATCAATTGGTATATACCAAAGACGTGGAGAAGCTCTTTGGTCGCAAGTCACTAGTTCTTTTTGGGTAGGGAGGTGAACTCTCAATCTCACATTGTCACAACCTGTAAGTTTGCCTTAGTTTTAGCAATTGCAATATCAGTTTTTTTTTTCAAAGAAACTTCCACAGGCTACTGTAATACTTTTTAAAAAACTTCTGGATTCCTCCTGCTTCGGCTTTTGCTGAGTCGAACTTGCTGACGTTTCGTCAATCATCCTGGTGGCTTCTTCAGAGCTTGACCCGCTTTTATATTGTTTGGGAGGGGCGGAGTTAAATAAGGGGCATAAACACCGTCTCGGGTGGCTGATTCCCATATTGGTGACAATTAGAGACCTGAGTCGCGGTTAATATTATTAGGTGGATTATAGATTTCTATAGATTCTCGGATTTTCTGCTGGTAGAAGATTTGATTACATGCAAGAATTTTAGTTTTATGGAATAAAATTTTATGACCGATTTCGTGATTGTGTTCGGCAACTGTTGATCAGTTTATTTGTCTTAGTTTTAAGGCTCTTTCATGTTCTTTGAGCCTAGTTGGTATTTTTCGTCCGGTCTCTCCAATGTATTCTTTGCCGCATATCCATGGAATGCTGCAAACTCCTGGCATCTCAAATGGAATTTTATCTTTGACGGATCGAAGATGTTGAGAGATTTTTAGGCAAGTCGTAAATTTGGTTTTGACGTTATACTTCTTTAGAACTTTGTGATCAGTGATGTTTTGAATGTAAGGAAGGACCGCAGTGGCAAGTGTAGGATTGCTATTGGAAGGTTGTGGTGAAGTTTAATTTTGATGGAACGCTTAATATCTTTAATGTGAAAATTATTAAAGAGAAGAGCAGAGGTAAGGCGTTTTAATTCTGTTTTCAGTGACTCGGGTTGAGATAGTTTTAGGGCTCTGTAAACAAGAGAGTTGATAATCGATGATTTTTGGTAGGATTATTCTGGGAGAACCAACCACAGGCAACATACCACGAAACGTTCCAAAGATCAAACCTTATGCGAAAGCGAAATTTACTATTCTTAAAATCTTAATAAACATATTCTCATTCCCTGTCCATATTCGCCGTATTTTTACATATATTATTTACTCAAAGAATTTTCGAACGAGACTGGTAACAAAAAGTCAAGGATTTTGATCACCCGGGTATCGTTTACATCGTGGACTAAGAAAGTATTTTTCTAACGGGCCAGGTATTCGAATTTCCTGGAAGAGCCGCGTGACCGGCGTTTTATGACTGATGGCCGATTTCCACGCCCTCTATTGCGACGATCACGACACGAGTCCTTGATCAGGCTTGCGATAACCACAGGCGACACGAAAAAATAATATAACGCTGGTCCGATAATGATTTCTTAGCTTGGCATGAACAGATTACTGTTTGGAGAATGTATTACGCCATATAATACAGAGCGGAATGAGAATTTTGAGCTCGCCGGGGTTTATATTAAACCGTAAATGATAAGAAGGGAGATTCCCGATGCGAATATGCACTTTTTATTGTTTATAACGATTATCTTTAACGTTTGCGTATTTCCTCATTCCAAAAACGTATTTTGAGTACCTACTTAAACTTTAACTAATTCTCTTGAGGAAATACATTTTTCTTATGAAATATGGGACATGGTGTACATTTCTCTTGGAAATTCCATAAAGCATGAATTTCATCAATAACTGGTACAGCCTGTCTCAATTTTGATCGTATGGCTTTCGACAGACCCTCCCCAATAAAACTTTAACGATGTTATTAACTATAAAAATGTATCCTTACTTGAGTGATAAGGCAAGTGTTGGGCTAGGTATATTTCTTTCTTTCTGATATATTACGTGGGTGTTGACCATTTGGGACAGTGCCGAATGATTGTTTTTACTGTGCGTTCTGAATAAGTGATTTTATATTTGTCACTTGGTGTGAAAATCGTGTATGAAACTTTAATCAGTAGAGGACTTATTCAAAAAGTAACTCTAAAAGAAACCTGTCTACTACAAAAACGCCAATATCGTCAACAAGGAATATTATTAATAGTGGAGAATTGAAGAAGAGGGATAAACGTACTAATTTTCAAACCTACCATATGGACAACAGTGATCAGGACAAAGAAAATATATCGTCTTTATCAAAACGATGTTGTTCCTACTTTGGATAAACTGAAAAAGAAGGTAAAACAAGAGGAAGTCAATATAAATATAAGTCGTGTCACCCTCCAGAGAGCTGATTGTAAAATGGTATTTGAGTACCGCAAAATAGACAAAAGTAAAGTGGTAATGGAATCACACAGATTACGCACTTGGAGATTTAATTACCTTCAAGAAATTACAAGATGTAGATGAGACAATAGATCTAAAATAAAACTGTCAGACCAAAGCACCTTTAAATAAAGGACCATAATAACGCTGGGTCAGAGGATTTGTCGCAAACTGCTTTTTGTCATCTGCAAAGAATATTAAGGATTCTAGCATGGATTATCATGTGGATACTAGTGCCAAACTTTTTGAAAATTGGTTTCAAAACAATTTTATAAAAAATATTCGCAGTAACGGTGTTATTGTCATGTATAACGCCGTCTGTATTTGTTAAAAAATGATATTTATTTTGAATTCACTTACTTTTGGAAATTCTAAATTCATATGCAAATCAAAAACAGGATGTATGCTATAATTTTTTGCTGCACAGGCTGGGCATAATGCTTTGCGTGTTCCTATATATCATTGCATGTTTAATAGAGCATTTGTGGAACCAAGTAAAATTCAGCTGAAAATGTTATATACCAATTGAGAGCTGGAAAATTCCAGTACCGGACTCTTACTCCTATACAAAACAACATAAATCCTATTATAATTAATCTGAATGACGACTCTTTTAGTGAAACAGAATATGATTTAGGCATTTAGAATAAAAATATAAGTATATATAGATATTCCTAGCTATGAATTTATTGTAAATATTTCATGTCACTGTTTTTTGTTAGTATAATTTAATATTAAATTATTATTATATTATCACCAACACCTTTGAGAGTCCGTCCCTAATGTTCTGTCCTTTAATACCTACCAGATACGAGTTTGCGGGCAAAAGTCAGCACGATGAAGATTGAGACGACTATACCTAACTCAAATTCGATCACCACCTTTGCCCAAACTCTAGCAAATAGGTATTAGAATTAAATTAAAATAGGTTGCTAATTGCATTGCTTATAGACGCTTAAATGTTGTAAAAATTGATTTAAATGGGGAAAATATATTCTGAGGCTATATATTCTACAGCTAGGGTTGTGGTTGGGTGTTATTATTGGGATTCCCCGAATCGCTGAGTTGGCGCAGACCGTTCATAGCTGTATATATGATGTGTGTTATTATACTTGGATTCAGAACTAGGTTTTAGCGACTTTATTATCTTAAGGCTGGACCGCAGTCAGGAAAACACTGGTATCCATGGGAGGGTGCACTTGACCCGCGGGATGTTAACAGATGTGTGTATTATTTCTATACTGTTTTGTATGGTGCGATATAAGTCTTCAAATTTCCCTGCATGGTTTAGTCGTGAACTCTAGAACATAATTGTTATGAAAAAAACTGCGCACAAGAAATACAAGCAAACTAACAACGTTGATGATTATTTTTATTTCTGTGGCTTAAGGGATCAGTGTAAGGCACTGCGTAGTGAGTGCTACAGTGCATACATAAGGAGAATTAATCAGGATGTAACGTATGACCCAAAATCTTGTTGGAAATAGTTTGCGGAGGTCAGGTGCATATCCCGGTAATTATTTGGGTGACGAGGTGCCGACTGTGGTCAGGATATCGTTGGCTTGTTTGCAAAGCACTTTGTTTCTACTTATGAATAGTGTGAGGGTGTGATTCCTAATTATAGTTTTAACTATAGTTTAGAGCTCAACTCCATGAGCGTTTCACTTGCTGAGGTGTTTGAGAGTATTATGAACTTACAAACTGGATTTTCGCATGGGCCTGAAGGGGTTCCATTAGTCTTGATTACGAATTGAATGTGTACTTTGTGTAGGCTATTACTGCACATATTTAATCTGTCCTTATCTTCAGGTATTTTGCCTGACTTTTGGACTTTGGTACCGATTCACAAGGGTGGTGATAAGAGCGATTTCGCTAATTACAGAGGCCTTTGCAGGTAAAATTGATATTTTTTCAGAAGTCCCACAAAGTTCTCACACTGGACCCATTCTTTTAACTTGTTTATAAATGATATTGATAGTGTAGTTTCGGAGTCGCAGTGTCTTTTGTTTGCGGATGATTTGAAGATATTGGGGAGGGTTGGATCGCGCGAGGATACTATGCTGCTTCAAAGGGAAGTGGACAGTGTTTGCATGTAAAGTAATGCGTTCAATGTAAAAAAAGGCTGTAGTATTAGCTTTAGTCGTTCGTTGAGTATGGTTCACTACCGCCATAGTATTGATATAGTCGAGATCTAGGTCGGCACTAACAGTAAAGACTTGGGCGTTTGCTTTGATTCTAAACTAAGTTTTGTGACCCAATTCGCGGAAGTATTAGTGTGAGTCCTTGGGTTTGTTGTGCGCAATAGTATTGTACTCTTTGGTTCTCTCTAGACTGGAGTATGCACCTGTGGTATGATCTCCATATTATGCCTGCCGCTCAGAAAGTATTTTTAAGATCTTTGGCGAATATCAATATCTATAATGGGTATACTGATACTCTTTAAACCAGAAGATTTCAGGGTGATTTAGTTTTTGTCTTTAAGATTCTGAATGGTTGGTATTATTGTCCAGCTTTCTTACCCAGCATACAATTTAACGCATATTACAGAGGCTGTGATAACTTAATGTTCCGCATACCTCACCATAGCGCAAATTATGGAGTTTATTCACCCCTTACTAGAATGCTGAAAGCGAGCAACTGTTTAAAGCTTGATCCTTTTTTTCGGAAGCCTCCGCTCAGTTCGTTCTGATGTGTTTCGTTTGAGTGTTACCACTTATTCTATTTATTGTTTGCCTTTAATGTATGTAACCGTTTTGTAAATTGGTTAAACCGTAAATAAAAAAATAGATAAATAAATAATTTGGGTATTAACGATAAGTATTCAGCCCATAGCTAACGAAATAGACTTTATACATATTTACTCGAATGCGTCGAATTGGTTAAAACAAAAGTCAGACTAGACACATTAAGAGAGCGAAACAGAGCGGGATTATGGGAGTGCGGTGTTGCAAGCAGCTGCAAGTTGAAAAGCGTGAAGTTCAAAGGTTACGTCCGAGTAATATATCCATGTCTGCGTATCGAGCGGTTGCGAGAGCGATTCTAAATTCTACGGGTATCCGTATATCCGTGGAAGAAAAGTGAAGCGCGGGATGGATGCTTGTAGCATGCATCAGTAGCGTTCCGCTAATACCTATATATTGTATATATAGATATACTATGGGTGTTAGGGGGAACCTACCTAACATATATTTCAAACGTTAAAAAAAATGTTTTCTTCCATCACTCCGCAAATATTTTTGCCAGCAAATATGGATAAAACTGGTATCGGATGACACAAACAGTCTAACTAAAAATTTTAAGTGGTATTTTTCCTTACTTATCTAAGGGTAAAAAGCATTTAATATCATAAGCTAGTAATTTGTTGAAATAGTGAAAAAAAAAACTTTTTAAAAAAGCAATATTTTGAAAAAAAAAATTAAAAAGCGTTAAAAAATAAGGTCACAGTTCTAACTGTTCTTATTTTACTTAATATTTCTAAGATTTTAATGCTAGATTTTTTTAAATTTTAGTTGAAAGGATTTCACTACAACTTGAAAGAGTCAAAAAAACGAGAAAAAAAACTCCATGCTTATCAACAGTACTCATAAATCTCAAGGCAGATGGCGCTCGGGTCATATAAATTCAAATTGAAAAATTCAAAAGTTATTGAACCGGAATTTAGTGTTAACTTAAAGCAAACAAACAAAGAAATTAGACTTTATTAGGTAATTTGTTTAAATGATTTATTACAACAGAAAAAAATAAGAATTTATAGATAAATTTTAAAAATGGCCATAACAGAGTAATAAGATTTATCTGATATATTGTAGGTTCTCTCTGAATGACAAATTTTATTATACAAAAAATATGACGAAATATGTTAATGATCAATCAATCAAGATTATCAATTAATCACCAGTGAGACTAAATGATACAAAACAAAAAATCATACTTAAAATAGAACCACCAAAATACGTTTTTATAAAAATAAAATAAAAATAAATTTTTATCTGGTTCTATGATTAATTTTCAGGTCAGTATTTCGCGGGTCTCGCATTTCAAATTACAGTCTTCTGAAAAGTATGTACAGAAAGTCGAATAGCGGGTTGCATACACTGCTTGAGCTTCCCCGTAGTTTTTTCTCTGCATGCAACTTATAATCAAAAACTTAAAAGGTAAAGGTTGACTGTTTTCCATGATAATCAAAATCAATAACGCAAGAAAATCTATAAGAAATTAAATATGTAGAAACTGCTTGTACTATGTACTATGTACATTTTTTTAAAAACAGCACAATCGTGTGTGCGAAGATAAAAAGGAAAAATCTGGAGTAAATAGAGAATTGGTATCCACACTTGAAATTCTATATTCAACATATAATGTTTATACATAAATCTAAAAATGTAAATTTAAACTAAATTAAATTAAAAATTAAATAAATTAAATTTAAATTAAGTTGTGTTTATTTATAATCCTTTTACATATTTATATACTTGCATAGTATACTCATATATACTTATTTATAGCTTTTGTGTTTTAACATGACGTAGACATATACGTATTTTTTTAAACAGAGTGACTGTTTTTTACAAAATATATCTAGGAAGGTTTAGATAAAAATATAGTAAACCAAAATTAAAAACTTTAAACTAGAGATCCGCGTTTCATACTTATTACTTTAAGATGTATTACGTTGTTTTTCAACAAAATTAACTTCTTCAATTTTATTGATTGCATTAGTTCACTGTACAATCACATTTTATTTGAATTTTCATAATGTGTTTTGTATTTTTACAAAACAAGGTTCGAATTTAGCATACATTTAAATAGGCATGGAGTGTTTTTAAATGAACTATAGTAAAAGTACTTTTAAAAAGAATACTCATTATGCATTTTGTAAATATGCATGTTATGTTTGTATCTTAAAATACCTTCTTCGGTAAAAACGGTTATCACAATCGTTTTCGCCGACAGAGAAAAATCTAGAGCAGCTAGAAAGTAGCAGAATAAATAAGAACTAGTACCCCTGCCAAGAAAATCTTTTCAAAGAATTTTTCATCGTCCAAACTTTAGATGAATTGTCTATAAGCCGCAACACGCCACTGACTTGTACTCTCCTCTCCCCTCCAATGCGTAAAATAATTATACCGTAGCTAAGCCAGCCGCATTTTCATAAAAAGCGTAGCACCGGTGTGTTCGTAGGTGTATCGAGGATTTTGAAGCACCTAAAAAACCGTGACAGTTCTATCAATTTCTATAAAGTTTTTAAAACTTTAACTTTCAAGGTGAAGAAATAAAAGAAATAAATTGAAATAAAATTTTCTTCTTTTAATAAATAATAAGAAATAAAGTAAAGTTATTAATAATATTTTTAAGAAGGCGTGAATTTTTGAGCAAAAACAAATGAAAAAAAAACTCTCAAAATAGTATTTCAAAAACGTTTTATATATCAGAAGTAACAACTATGTTAACGCATGGTGTACAACAACGAAACACCATGTAAAATACCACAGAATAATTGCATAATTCTGTGAAAGTACAGTCACGCAGACGACTCACCATTTTAAACGGCCAACAAAGGCGTGGCGACGATGAACTCTTATCTGTTCTCATCCCACACCGAGCTATCTTTGGCCGCGCATCCGTCCAATGACGATCGATCATTCGGACACATGCGCGTGGATCTCCACTGTCTGAAATATCTATGTTGCATTCTCCGACGTACGGGAGTGAGTTTTCACTTGTGTAAAGAAGTATAATAGCCCAGTGTTTATTTCCACGATTTAACTCTCGCATATTTGCATTTGGGGCATAACAGCGTTTAATCCCAAACGGTTTACGTTCCTACAATTACATTTGAGCGCATAACTCATAGTTTTTGCGGTATTGTTCGAATTAATATAAAATGGCGCGCTCTCTCTCTCTGGCATATTAACGAACCAGTGTTCGAGTTTCTATTGCACCAACAACCTGTAACAAAAATAGAGTTTTATGTTCCGTAACGTTAATAATAATTGGTCCAATCACTTCGTTTCTGTGCTACGATGGTTTTTTGCAGGGTTTATGATTCACTGGTTTATTTATTGTTTTTAACCTAAAACAAGGCATTTTACTTTACATTTCTTAACAAATGAAAGGTTCAAAAATAAACTGAAACAAAATTATTATTATGTAGAGTGAAGACAATTATTTTTGGTCCCATTTCAGTAAACTCTTCTATTCGACTAAGGGACGGTGGAGCAAGGCGGCCCCATGGAACAAAGGAGGCGCACCTCAAAAATTAACTAACTTTGTTTTTCGTTTTTTCTTCTAATAATTATAAATTCTGGTTATTTGTACATTTTTAGCGTAATACAAGGGTAAAATAAACAAAATAACGAATTTTTTAATCGATATAAAAATAGTTACTAATCAGTAACTTTTTTTTATTAAATACTAATAATAATTGTTATATATAATATTATAAATAGGGGTGAGTGGGGCACGACGACCAGCCTGGGCACAACGGACGTTTCATTAATAAAATAAATCGATTTGGTGGTTAAAAGCCACCCTCCCCTACAGGTAATAAAATTCCTAAATTAATCCATATTTTTGGCGCTTCTGTAAATTATCCACTTAGACCTACTGCTTTTTTTTTCTAATAAATTTAAGCATATGCACTATATCACCTAAAAACACTTAAGTATATCTTTAGCTGCTTAGTCCAAAATAAAAGAATTAATGTTTCAATTTATAAAAATATATCTTATATATGCTTAAAAACCATTCAATATTATAGAGTATTTGTTTATTTTACTCGATTCTGTGCAATAGCGACTTGTGCCTTCACCTTTCATTAATAGACGTTGGTCGAATACTTAGAATATATTTATGCATACTGCTGCTAGCTTAACATTGTATTTTATTTTTAAAACATCTTAAAAGACTGATCAGATGCACACCTGATTTTTCGAACGGTTCTAAAAAACCCCGACATTATATAGTTTTCTGTTCGCCTGATACGAAACCATATACTGGAAGCCGCCAGCACACTACTTCTTTGGTGCTGGTGGCCGGATCCAAACTAATACCAATGACATTTTCATGCTACAAAGTGACCTCGCTCCATGGCTTTCGTGTTTTCCCAGATAAGAAATAAGAAGTTAACGCAAAACGACAGGTAGGTTATATTGAGCGCTGCGAAATGTGCTTCTAATCTCACGCTAAGTTCCATCTAATTCAGAAAATATCGAGTGGCACACATTATAACATGAGTAGTTTATAAAATATTTATCCACGCACCTAAGGATAAAATGGAACATGAAGTGGGGCGGTGCAGAGGGAATTACAGCGACAAAGCAGATTTCTGTATAGACGGGGATTTGGGGAGCTTTTAGATGTAGATGTAGAATTTTTTTAATACTACTCTGAAGCTCCAGTTCTCTTATGTTGTGAGCACTCATTAGAATTTTTATCATTTCGAAGCAGTATTTGACCGTTCACTTTGTGATTTTGTTATTGGCGTTCTGATTATTGTCCACTTTAGTTCTAAAGACTTTTTGTGTATAACTACCTATTATTGTGCCAGAGCCTTCTCTCAATAATCTTGTCGACTGATAAACATATCTTCCCTAGCTTCTACTGTGTATATCAGCAGTATTCATCTTCACATCTTGTTCTTATCTTAATCGGCTCTGTCAAAATCGTTCTATTCTCCTTGAATGGATGACATAATACCCACATACTACCCAACAGAAGTCTCTGTTCTGAATTATTTTACGGATTACCAACCTGGAATCAATGATATATCCACCAATAAAACATGATTCAATAGAATCAAATTATGTAGTTATTACGGTTCCTATTCTAAAATATTTGTTTAGGTTGGCATCATACTATGGGGGGAATACTCTGATCGTTATACTGGGGCACAATTAATTAAAGATGATGGGGTCTATCATTGAACGGTATATTACCTAGTGACGTAATAGATAATGGCTATTCCGATAACAAATAATTCACTGATCGTATTTTAATTGAACGTCAAACAGAAACGTGTCTTGTTTGTCGGTTTTTCTGATTATTTGCCAAACGGTGGAAAGGGCCCCCGTAATTATCTATGTTAACCGCCGTTTATAAATTGTTTGCCCAAGGAGGAAAATATTGATATATCGCCGTCGCGGTCCTTTATATTTGAACTTGTGTTTTTAATTACCTAAATATTGTAGGGGGTTGTCTGTTGCACGGGCAATTACATATGCCCACGATATAAGGGTGGTCTGGTTGAAAATTATGTAGGATATTCCAAAAATCCGTAAAATAAGACTTGCTTTTCGATTTTGAATACAACATATTGAGGATTTTTTATTCGGACCTCCCACCTCAAAAATTTACTCGAAAACTATATGCAAAGTTTTCCTTTTTTAAGGGCCTTAAAGTTGACAAAACTGATAATCTCAAAACCCCCGTGTGACCAATTAAATATATACAAGTTGTGTATTCATGAATTGATATATAAATGGATTATTTTTGTAATGATGATACAAATGTTTTTAAATATTTTCACACAATTTTTTTTTTATTAAATTTTGTTTATTTTAATTGAAAATAAGAAAAAAATAAGTGTAAGTAATGTTAATAAATCTTGAAACCAGGCAAAAAGATAACTTAAAAATTCGGCAAAGGGCAGTATTTCCTTTTTCCTCATTTTTAGTGTTTGTTTTGTGTTTAATCTTGCAATTTGATGAGAATTCCATCGTTATCATAGCCTCCAATTTTGTTTTAAAAAAAGATTATCGAAGAAGGTAGGCACACCAATTTATTTTTTGTCTTGAAAGATGCCTGTAAGACGTTTGCAATAGTTTAATGGTATATTATGAAAAAAATGCGGTAAACGGCATTTGACTCACGAGTTTATTTGACACGAGCGGAGCGAGTGTTTAACAAACGAGTGGCTAAAAAAGTTTACCGAACGTGTTGCATATTATGCTTTTTCTAAGACCGTTAGTTTTTGGGGTATATTTTCTCAAAACAACACGAATACATTGCGACATGACCGAGAGAATTGACAGACGTCAAAATTTAAGACGTGGAAAAAATCTCCGAAAACATCCGATTGCGCCCAAGCCCGTGCAGTAAAATCCCGGAAATGTCCGAAGTGGCTCGGATCCGTGGGAAACGATAGTGACGTGATAAAGTGACGCTTCCCGCACGCTAGGTCGTTGTGTATGCATTTTACAGACGGGAGCAGAAAAAATATATAACACTGTTTATATTAATATGCATTTTGATGTAAGTTTATTTATTATTGGATTATGATTACAAAAAATGTCAAGTTTCAACAAAATATGTTTTTTAAATAAAATTTAAAGCCCTCAGCATTATGAAAATTGGGTCTGAAGAAGAAGAAGAAGTAGGTATCTATTATAGATAAGTTAACCCGTCTTTTAGACTCACCCTGTATGTTGACAAATTAATCAGCACCATATATATTCATGGGTATTTTAGTAGAGAATTTGGTGAGTTTGCGCGCATCCCTCCACATCTCATCTACAAACCTGCACCTTGCGCCATTTTATTTCTTTACGGTGATTTCCACACACTCAACTCGTGTTCCCGGAATATTTAACGAAAACTAGGCATATTTTATCCAAACTTATGGACTATCTGTCATGTTGGTTGTTGAATACCGCAAGGTCATCGGTTAAAAACGAAATCTTTTGAATCTCGCGCATACGCATGATAAATGGAACTTCTCAAAAATTTGTTCATAGTTTCTGTAGTAGTTATATTTTATGATTAGCAATTTTTCTGTGAACTGAATTAAATCATTTTAATAACAAACTTTGCGAAAAATTACGTTCGCAGTAAATAAGCTTTTGTTGAGGCAAAATGGCCCACATTTTTACATGAATTACATCAATTACTAACCAAAACTATTTGTATTGCCGCCATGCTGATTGTGAAGGTGGATAATAGATAAATTATTATCTAAAATCTTGTGTGTTTAGAAATTAATTTATTTAATATATAATAGATCCCTCAAGCTTAAAAAGTGGAAAGTTAACATTGTTGAGTCTAAGGAACCTATCGTTCTTCAAGTAAAGGTCACATTGTTCCTATTCAAGAAAATAAATTTAAAGTTAGGATTATTTTAGTCATTTGCTCAGATAGAAGAAGCTATAAGTGCAAAAAACATTACAATTCTATTGTAGAAGCTCCCATAGTCACTAAGGTTATACCTACATTGCTCTTGCTCTTGCATAATGAACACAAGAGTATTTGTTTTAATAAGCAATAAAAAAGTTGCCCATATTTTGCCGAAATCGTAAAATTACTGCCTAGCAATTCGCTGGTGACCGATCCAAATGGGTCGAGTACCAACAAGTAGCTACGCGAAGAAACCGACCTGAAGATAGCAAATTTGAGTTTGCTACTTTCGCTACATTTCGTTCAATTAAATATTATTGTTCGCATAATGTAAATTAATTTTACATTGCTCGAAATAAATATTTCACTTTTGTTAATTCAACGAAAAGTTCTCGCAAATAAATAATAAATATACCTTTCCTTCCTTTAATGTAGTGTAAGACTGTGTGTAGTGTAAGACTGGCGAATATAATTTTCTTGCAACAAATATATTTTAGTTGAGATACGAATTAAATTGCTTAATTAGAACAAATGTGCTTTATTCTCATGAACTAATTCTTTTTCTCTGTGCAGGAACATACGCAAAAAATTTAAAAACCAGGAGAAATTGAAGGAAAAATAAAGGCGCAACGAGATAAAGAATTGAAAAGAATAATAATTTATCACCGGCAAGTATTCAGAAACGTTCTTAGAAAACATGAAAACCTTTATTATGGCACCTAAGTTAATGTATTAAATATTTTGTTAACGGTGTATGTGTTTTTATAAAATTTTATTCGAATTTTACTTCAAAAATATATGCCCTAAAAGAATGTTAGCATTTTATTTCATTAAATTGCTTAATACTAACAGGATAACAAAAATACAAAGTACCGTATATCAACGAGCAGCACCAACATACGATACACACCCACCTGTGTCCCCGCGAGCCCCCCGCGAAAACCACGCCAAAGCCCATCCCCCCCCTTCCGAGTCTCATCCACGACGGCTCATCCCCCACGAGGTAGATGGTCGCGGCTTTCCCCTCGCCGCGCGAACCCTATCGACCCGATGCTCCGCAGGATGCTCTTTATCTAGACCCCGCGCGCTCTATGTATTCTCCTGCTGCCACAGAGGGCGCGCCGTCGACGAAACAACGGAAAATCAAGCGACGCAGTGACAAAACATGACAGCGGTCGCCTATTGGCCGCGGCAGGAAAACGGAGAAGAGGAGAGAAAAAAAAGACGGCAGTATGGAGAGTGACAAGTGCGGGGGAGAATCTGTGTCTTATTGTCTGCCCAAGTTTTGCGAGTGAGACGGTGGATGTATCGCGAACCGAAACGTCGTGCTCGCGAACTTTTCGTCGAAATAGTAGCGATTCCTAAAAAAGCCAGCAGACAAGGCAGATGAAGACGAGTTGGCTGTAGCTTCTCGACGACGGCCGGCACAAAACAATGAGGTCTAAATCTGTCGCTAGAAGGGTGACTTCTCAAGGTAAGTGGTTTTACCCCACTTTCACGGTTATGTCGAATTGTTTTGCATTTAAAATTGTACCGGAATTTTCCTCATAGGAATTTATTGCTCTGTAATTGCCATCTGTAATATTTGTTTTATCTCTTGCTTTAGACAGTGAGCATCGACTTCGTTTTGCTCGTTATTTTATGAAAAATTCGTGGAAGCTGTTTTTGATTGTACCTCTCGCATTTCCCATAATATCTTTAAAAATATGCGGAAAAACTGCGATTACTTACGTCTTGCATTTTTTATTTGCTCTCTGGTATTTACGTATATTAGTTTCCAAAGTTTATAAGAAAATGATAAACAAAAAAGTTGTAAAGATTGTTAAGAAGCACAATTTAAAATTACGTTGAAATATACAGGGCGCCTCAAAAAACGGAGCCGGATAAAACACACTTTTTTAAATAAATTCATAAGATTTATTGTCCTGTCAGTAAATAAATAAAAACTGAAAACTGAATTAATTCATAAGATGTTGGCTTAATCCATTCTGGGTGTGGGAAATGCAAAACTAAAACCATTGGTCATTTAATATGTGGTGTGAAATAATTTTTTTTTAAGTTATTAGACCCTGTTTTAGCAAGCCACTTAACGAGCCCAGATGCAGAAAGATTTACCACAATTGAGATGCAACAATTGTAGTTTCGACAAGATGGAGCTCCTCCGTATTACCATCGAAAAGTTAGAAAATTTTTAAATAATCATTACCAACAGAAATGGATTGGTACAGGTGGATTCATTGGAGTGTTAAAGATCGTATTTATGGGAAACCTTTATAAGCAATACCAGAAGTTGTGCAAAATAGGATCCAGAACGACAGGAGAATAACACCGTTTATACTAGAAAGAAGAACATTTTTGCATATTTTGAACATTTTTTATTTAAAAAAGGTATTTAAATTTCTTGAAATTTCATTGAATTTAAAATTTGGTAGTTATTTTCTCCAAAATTGCTAGTAACTCTCTGCTGCTTTGTCTACATCTCCAAGTTCTTTCTCCTGTTCATTTTCAGAATCCTGTTGGCTAATGGTTTTGTCATTTCCAACTAATATTATAGCAATAGTCTTAGCCAGAAAGAAGGGTAACTATTGCAAAAGTGAAAATAAATCGCGAAGTATTAAAAATAGGTATATGACATACTTGACAAAAGGTATTTGTGAGATCTTTCAGAAAAAATATATAAATTTAGGAAAATTGAGATTTTTCAATTTAAAATGATACAAATATATTCGTTTATTTTGAAACTTTGTAGCCTTTCATTAAATTCCGTTTCCGTTTCTTTTACGCCACCTTCAAAAAATTTTTTTTAGAAAAATTAAAATATTGGAAAAAGTATTAGGTTTGGGTATGTATATGTATGTACGTATATGTACGTAATAACAAAAGTCGAAGAATTTCAAAACGAATTTAAAAAAAAAACTTTAAAAATAGGGTGCATGTTTTATTCGTTACGTTTTTTTTGAACCGACCTGTGTACTTTAAAATATTTTTAAATTGTGCATTCTAACAATCATTTCGATCATCAACTTTTATATTTACCATTTTCTCATAACTTTTGAAACCAATGAGATAATGAAGTTTATTCTTTCGTTCACTCACCCTGTATATATCTGATCCAAAAATTGTTTTAAAGGTTTTATTTGTGATTAAATAATGTTCGATAGATAACCCAAACCACTTCAAAAAACAATTTTATGATATACTTAAGCGTTCATTCTTCTAATTTCTAATTATAATTTTAATTTCCAGAGTGGGAGAATCTACGCCTAAACCGCATTTCTATATAAAATCTTTTTGTTATAAGGTACGATAAACCCTGTATACAATTTTAAAAAAGTGTTGGAATGAAAACATAAAGTCGAAAAAGTTACAAGATTTTTGTAGCTTTAATTTTTGTGACAGCTCTATAGACACAATTCGACAGCATTGGTGAGCTTTAGACTCGCTTTCTGAACTGAATTTTTAATCACCCCGTGCTAGTATCATTTTTAAAAAAAGTAAATGAATCTCGAATATACAACGATTTACTGAAAATGTACAATATATTTTTTTAAATATTTAATACAAATGCCTTCGCAAGTCACCTATTGTATAATACGACTTCGTTTACCTAATATATAGTAATAACAATTGGCGCCCAAAATCCTTTTCTAAATTCAAACGCATAAGGCATTAATTGTAGTGAAAACTATCAAGTACTCTGCAGACTGGGTCCTAAAACCGCAGCTGCAAGAAACAATAAAAATTTCGAGATCCAAAGAACGATAAATTATACTTAAAAACAAAAGATTCTGTAAGCCCGAAGCTTATATCAGAGGCTGCTCGGACTGCGCTCGTTTGGTATATATAATATAAACAATCACGTCATTTTGACGCTTTTTAAAAACTTTTCCGCTTCATTTCATTATTTATTAGCCTAATGTGATTACAATATATCCAGTTGTGCCTGCGTTTGTCAAAGTTACCATGTTATTGCATTTCTTCGTTCCGTTTTTTTAATCTTTAATTTTACCATCGGGACGTATAGTCGCTTATATTTACGCTAAGTGTGCAAAATATAAAAAAAAGAAAAAGTCAAAATGATTAATTCAGATTTTAACATTTCATTATTTTTATTTAGGTTCTGTTAATTATAAAATTGGAACTTAATAAATCATGTTTGTTTCACGTGACATCGGCGTTCATTATTTTATTGGAATTCACCAAGAGAAAATAAAAGCTTCATATTTTACAGAATTTAAAACAAAAATAAATTTATACCAGTATAAGACACAAATATATAAAAATAGTGAGGTCTTTTTAGCTGTGTCACTCGAAACATAGGATATTTTTAAATTTTAAAAGATCTTTTCAAATATTGTCAATGTTTCACTAGAGTAGAATGTTCACTACTTCTTACTTTCAAATTTGAAAGACGTTTTAGATGTAAACGCAAATGTTAAATATAAGACGCCATCTTGGTTTTTGACGTAAACAAATAGCATCCAAAGTAGCCAAAGCCTTATATTTTTGAAATCGAAATGGTAACAAGATAGCGTCGTTCCGAGCTAATTCGTCCCAAGTTACATAGAAAACATCTTTCTAAATTTAAAAACAGCAATTAGGAAAGCTTTTTTTTTTCTTTAAATGTTAGTTATTGTTAGTAGAAACGACGAATACATATTATATAAGATAAACTATAACGTAGAGTGTAATGTATATGACGATGCTATCGTTTCGCTCATAATGATTGTACATACGCTATTAGATATATTACAAGCAAAAATCTAAAGCAACAAAAGACAATAACAAATATTAAAATATAGTCTAGTTTGAAGCGATGGCCTGTGGTTAAATATTAATGCGAGAATTTCAGTGCCCGACTGCCCCCCCCCCCCCTCTTTTTTCAAATAAAAAAAGGACGCCACTGTTCAGAACGAAGAAGAATCGTCATCCGGCGTTACAAAACAATAGTAAACAATCCTCCTCTTTTAATCGCGACTTTTGCGTATCCGGTATCCTCATCAAAAAACTTAATGGGAAACATCGCCGAAAGGGCCTTTAGATATCTTAGACAGATTATATTCTGGACGCATCTTGCCTACCTACGGTATCACTTTACATCGCGGCCGAGATTCTATATATAGGTACCGTTTTGTCTTTCTATTCGGGATCTTCAATGAATATCCTGGCCATTCACGACACTCGCGTTTAATTGTACTAGAAAGCCGCAAGAGTTCGAGGACTATGGGATACTATCTCTTTGGGGGAAGTAGGGTCATTGAATAGACATTCAGAAGTGTTTTTCACCGCATTTTCAGAAAATTCACCGCTGTGCGACTAGTATAAGCCCTGCAAATTTTGCATTTACAATTTTTTATAATGAAGTTAAAAATAAAATACTAAAATGAAAAATAAAAAAATAGCCCTCTCCTCAAAACGGAGGTGTTAACTCAAGTAAATAAACGAGAAATTTCAGTAATTGCAGATACACTGAAAATATTCCCGAATATGGAGACATTATTTTGAGTTTTTATTTCTTTGGCTGACTTATGTTGGGAATAAGATCGAAATGCGGTTTTCACTGATGTGGTGGTTATCTTTTGTTGTAATAAAAGTGATTGTATTTAATATTTTATTTGTAGTGAAGTCGCAAAACGCCCTCTAGCGGCGATACAAATAATTGAAATCAATCTGCTCAGGGCAGAGTTTATGTCCTAACAAAAGCCCTTTTCAAGAACTCCAAATGCGTTCAGCCATTTTGAAGTTATTGACATTTATTTCTCTAGTTCTCAAAAGACTGGATTTACAATTCAAAAATGTGATTACGTCCTCTGGCGCCTCTTCTATAAACTTAAAAATAATTTTCAGCATTTTCACTTAGCTTCTTTGGCCATAAGGTATTTCACCCCAAGTCTTTACAATTCCTTTTCGAAGGAGTGTCGAGTGCCTTTCTTCTTAATTGGACACCATTTGTATGATTTTATTTGAAGAAATATAATATTTTCTATGTTTAGTATTTGATTGATTATTCATGTTACTAATTTTAGGACATCCTGTATTGTTGTCATAGTTTTTGAGTTAAGGCAATTTATTTCTGATGTAACAGTGATGGCCGCACATAAAATTTTAACAAAATGCATATATTTATTATACAAAGTGGAGCGGATGCATAAAACGTATATCTGCGGCCATAAACACCTTACGATTATGTGCAACGTGCTTATTGCAAAAAACCGATAAAATCCATATCTGCAGAAAACGCGAAACAACATTTCCACTCCATACTCGCGATAAGCGAACAATTTCCACTTAGGATTTTATTGAGTTTTATCCGAAAAATAATGCAATGTTCGCCTTTACTACTTTTTGTAAATCGGAATCTGATGATGAAAGTTGGGCGTTATCGAGACGAAACTGCGAAATTGAAACGAGTCATGCAAAAGTTGCTCAATTTTAAGAGCATACTTTAAAATTGTTTAGAATTTGACAGTTAATTTACTTTTAAATAGAACAGCGCATATATTATTTTCTATTTTTTATTTAAATTTTGGTAAAAATTGTCAGTTTTCACATATTCAAAGTTTTATTTTAATAATATATACAGGCTCAATGTAAAAAACGCAAAAAATATTAAAATTCTAATGCAAAAAACTGTTCCAAGAAACAAATATTGGACATTCGCCAGCTTTATTATTTGGAAATATCGAAATCTTTACGGAGTAAAAATTAGGCATAAACAGGGAATTAAGAATTATTCAACAAGATGGAACATTTATTTTGAATTTAGCTTCGTATCATAAACTTCGTTTTTCAACGCGCTATACATAGTTCGTTACTTCTAAATATATAAAGAATACAAAAGTTTCAAAAACTTGTTAAAGACTGTGTAGTTAAAAAAAGTGCAATGAATTAATTAATTTAAGAAGAAGACCAATTTATTTATTATCACTGCAATAGTTGGGTTATAATATTTGGTAAATCCACAAATATGATTTACCAAATTAATTTTCGATTTATAAATCAATAACTTGTAGTTTGTACTTTGTACTAAATTTGTATACATGTATTACAATTCTTTCATTTGTACATAATATTGTCCAGGTGTTCCGAATAAAGAATTTTTTCATTTTTCAATTTCCAGCTAGCTATGGCAGTAAAACTGGTCCCCAATTTTGCAAAATTGAAAGAAGTAATGCAAAAAGAACAAAAGCTATTAAATAATTAAATTAAATGTTCAAAATGACCCCTCTAAAGTTCTCCATCGTCCTGCGGAAAACGAATCTACTTCAGTAGAGGCTGTGCCTCATTTTCTGTTATCGCCCTAGCTAACATGGTTTATCTAATCGCGTCTATCCCTGTATACATTTTCTTGATGGTCTTCCATTTCTTCTTCTGTGTGTTGACTCATGTTCCATGACTATCTTTGCCCATCTTTTAAGGTTCATTCTCCTTACGCCATAACACAAAAGTTTTATATCTACTGTATCTGCGCTAGTGAATACTCTGTTCCAATTCTCGTTTGCTCATTATTTATATGTTCTATTCTTGATTTTCTACACCCCCTACGCGAAACGTCTATTTCAATCTTTTTTTTTTCTCTTCTTGTGTATTCAAGATAGTCATTTTTGTTGCTAATCTGATTTTATTGGTTAAAATTGAATTAAATTGTAATTTCCAGATATTTAAACTCCTTCCATCTTTTGATTTCGTGAATTTTTAGTCTCGGTCTTCTAATTCTCCTATATTTAGATACTTCCTAAACAAAAAATTGTCTACGGTCGCTATACCAGTTTCATTATTATTAAATCTTAGACAATTCGCATCGAACATCCCATCAAGAGCCTGGTTAATAATAAATTCATAACGTCCCGATAAAGAGATGGCGCGAAACCGAAAGGTCGCTTAAAAGGATCGCATTGTTGGGATAAAAGAAATAAATATTTATAGAGATCGGTATATAGGTATAATAAAAATTAAAAAACGGTTTGTCAACGTGATTATTTTTCGGGTGTCTGTTATTTTAGAGCAGGGAACTGAATCCGTTAGAACAAGTCGCGATATTTCATTGACGTGCCCCGATACGCTACTGGATCGCGATCGATCCGTATAATTATTATTAAGCTCGTGGGAAAATTTTTGACGCGGCGCCGTGTGCAAATATGCATTTCAATAATTAATATTTCGACAATATGGTACGTTAGTTACGCTAGGTACGTTTTTTTTTATTTGCTATTTGTTTGTTTGCCATTTGATAAATGCAAGATAAAATAATTTTTTCTACTCCCGTCTGTAAAATACCTACTTACCCACCGATCTAGCGTGCGGGAAGCGTCACTTTACCACATCAATTTCGTTTCCCATAAATCCGAGCCTCTTCGGACATTTCCGGGATTTTACCGCACAGTTGTTTTCGGAGATATTTCCCACGCTTTGAACTTTGACGTTTGTCAATTCCGACGGTCATGTCAGTGAATGTATTCGTGTTGTTTTGTGAAAATGTAACCAAAAACTAACGGTCTTAGAAAAAGTATAGTATGCAACAAGTTCGGTAAACTTTTTAACTCACTCGTTTATTAAAAACTCGCTCCGCTGCGCTCCGTTCGTGTCAAATAAACTCGTGAGTCAAATGACGTTTACCGCACTTGTTGCATAATATACTATTATAATAACGAGGCTTTCTTTCTGATTAACAGCAAAGCAAATTTGCAAGGAAGGCTGTATGTTGGCAATAAGGAAGTGGAGATAGTGAGCGAGTGATAATATCCGGGTACCATGTTGATTGAGGCTGGAGGACACTCGAGTGAAACAAGATCGAGAATAAGTGAAGCTAGAGGTGTATTTACCAATATGAGGAAAGTATTTTGCTGTACAGATATAGCCATCAGACTTACAAATGTTATGTTTTCTTAACCAAAAGCAAAATACATAGCAAACAAGTGCGGGAAGCAGACACATTTCATTGCAGAGGAGAGGAGGAATTTGAGTTGCCGCATAAAAAGCAAAAATCGCCACAATGAGATAGCATATAAATAAGAATCTTTCTTAGAAAAACTACGATTATTATTAAATGTATGATTAAATTCAATTTTAATTTAATCTTCAATTTTTTAAACCAAACTTTTAAAATTTTAAAATAATCTAGTACGAAAAAGCAAAAAGAAACTCCTTATTTAATTTTTAAACTAGATTCCAAACAAAGGAAGCCATTTTTAAAGACAGAGTGTTGAGCAAAAAATAGTTTGTTTCTTGGACCGGAATATTTTTTAAGAGAAAATAATAGGTCCTATAAAACGCCAAGGCATGAAAATTATTTTTATTTTATTTGTTATTTTAGGTTTACAAAAAGCAGGATTTAAATTAAAAAACTTCTATTTCCTTGTGAAAAATGTAGTTTCTGAGTTACGAAAAATTTGCCTTTCCTAATTTGGAAGATATTCTGATTTTTCAATAATTATATTAAGCTATTTTAGTCACGAGTTTGATTTTGCACTAGCCAAGCGAGTACTTAATGCAACTTTCAAGGAAACTTTCTAACAGTAATAAAATGGCGCTTCTGGAATTTCAATTAGACGCTTTGTTTTTTTCAGGACAATCACCAGTGTCAAATGTTAAATACAAAAAATTACCTTTAGATTTTTGGTAATACGACCCTGTTATGTTTATTATAATAAAATTATTGTTGGGATGTTTTAAACTTCGTCGTCGTCAATTTGAATACCTAAATTACGATTCTAAAGTGTGATCTAAAATTATAAGGTTAGAGTAAGTTAAATTTAAGTTTTATTAACTTTAACTTTCAAAGCAGAATCTTAAATACGGCATTGATTTTTTTTGCATAATTTGTGCATTCCATAATGGTTCAAAAGTAAGTTAAATTTAAATTTCATAAGATTCCGTAGACATCTATAATCATAAAACTACTTAAGATTAATATAACATATATTAAATAAAGATATCAGAAGGCTTCAAATAATAAATAAGGTAACAGGACCGTATTGCCAAAAATACACAAGATAATATTTTGTAGTTTATATGTTATAGAAAACAACTTAAACTGGAATAAATTATGCAAAAAATAGGTCTGCTTATAACATTCTGACATTGATGGCGATCCTGAGAAAACAAAACTTTGAATTAGTATTTTAAATATCCCATTTTATTTCGGTCAAAAAGTTGAAAAAAGATGTGACAGTTCGGAAATTACAGGCACTATTTAAAATACAATTTTCCAAGTCAAACTCAAAAAAGTTTCCCATACGGACATTTCAAAAATGGGGCACTTGGACCATAAAAAAAGGCTTCAAGTATCTTTGGATGCGCTCCTCAAAATATTTGGTCTTAAAACTAAACAATGGAATCATGCCAAAAATCTGTGCCGTGGTTGACCGAGTTGGAGTGCGTTCCGATATCTGCGTGAAACGATTAAAATGAAAAATAACCCGCCCGTTTAGGAAAATCGCATTTTCCCGCAACACAAAAAGCACATCGTTCCCGAGAAAGGCGTTCGATTACGGAAAACTGTCAAGTTATAAAGCGCACATGTAAGATATAAAACACGCAATATGGCCATCGCACGCCAGGTTTCCGCCATATTGTCGTCCTTTGTGTCGCCCCCGATGCGAGATTGTCCTGCGGCTCAGGACTTCGCATGTCCGGTCAAGGCGATTACGAAGTCTTGGGAAAAGGCCGATGTAAGTAGTGGGCAAGCGCCACATTTATGCAGGACCCGAAAGCACCAGTGACGTCACGTGTTTTCAAAAGTCTCCAGGGCTTTGTAAGAGAGTAATACAATATTATGGCAGACAAATTTTATGTAGCATAATGCAATTTAAGGATTATATAAGTGTAACGGGTAATAAATACTCGATCAGAATTCTGGGGAGCCTATATCGCTGTATTGTTCGAAAACAATGTTCACCAGACCAACAATTCTTGCCCAAAAACCACTTATAATGTTTTAAAATAAAATGGAAATAAACTGAAAACAACTGGACAGTTTAATTTATCCCGATGGTCCGAAAAAAAAATGTAAATCTGTTCATTTACACGTGTTTTCTTTGTCTTAAAATTCAAACAAAAACTAGGTAAATACAGATTAACTATTGCATCTAACGGAACGTGTAGTGCAGAAACTTTGCTAAAAATGGTTCTAACTCATGATAAGTTTTTTGTTTGTCTTTTGAAATACAGTGGAAAAAAAATGAATGTCACGGAAATGAGTTCCTGAGAAAAACGGATTTTGAAATTTGTTCGAAAATTAGTAGTCAACACAAATGGTACACAAATTGCCGTACAAAAAATACAACATGTCGTTTTAGATGTAGCAAAAAAAAAAGAAAAAAATGAATAGTGCACGTTTAGGGTAAATGCATAAACAAATAATCTAAACAAGCCCTTTTTGATGGTAAATTTAAATACAACAACCAACAAAAATGCAATGTAATTTAATAAAAAATAGAGAGAAATTCAGAAAGTTAATATTAGTATTGTAAACTTTATCTTAACTTAGTTTGTTTTCTTACTAGATATATGTGATTAGGTCTTCGAATTAACAAGCAAAATCCACCCTATGGCGTTTACCCATTTCAGACAAACCATATTTTATATACATAATAATCTATGAGGTCAAGTAGGCCAAATACGCACCAATTTTCGAACCGGCCTTTAACTCTGTTGAGTGTATAGGTCGCATGTCCACTGATTTAAACGCCACCCCTTTCCCTTCACTTATCATCCCCGCGCAGCAAAGGCAGTCTTATAGATATTCTTAGAGATAGCCTGAAATTGCAGAGAACAAAGGTATTAAGCTGCTTATTGCTTTGCCAATAAAGACGACGATTATGTGCAACAATATCCCTTACGAGTTTGCGGCGCATTTTCATTTGAGTAAATTAATAACGTATTTGAAATGGGGTGATGGTGGTAAAATTATAGCACTCAAAAAATTAGGACACACACCGGCAATAAAAGCCGGAGTATACGTTTTCTAATAGAAAAGTATGGTGGTTGTCATTTATTTGTAATTAACGATTGAAATGTTGAATTTCTTATATATTTAAATTATTATTTTGAGGGTGTTTTAAAAATGCTTTTACAAAAAAGCATTGTGCGATGTTTTAAAAGTGCTTTTAAATTTCCCTGTTTTTTTCTAGTTTATTGCAAAAAAATGACATTTTTTTACATTTTCATTTATATCTCTTAGTGTTTATGTGATTTCGTGTAGTGGTATTTTTTCAAAGCTCCCCACTTGATGAAAATCAATGCGCTCACCAAAGTTTATTAAGCCACCGAAACGATGTCCATTAGTTTTATAGGCACTCGTGGAGCCCTAAAATGCTTAAGTGTCTATCTATTCCAGACTAGTCCGAAAGCGTCGTGTTTTGTCACAAAATGCATTGCAAAGCGGCGTGGGGTAAAGTGGGGAGCCCTATTTTATCTCTGTAGGTGGTCACGCGTTTGAGTATGATAGTAAAGTGTCAAGTATACAGGCAGCTGGTTCTTCGTTAATGGCGCCTTGAAGTATTAAAATTTAATCTTGGAGTGTCGTACGATAAAGGGGGTTATAAAATTTTATAAAATTATTGTGGCTGTTAATTTGATAATTTTATTTAGTTAGTGGCCAAATCTCAAGAACATACAACAAATTTGAGCTTACCTCTCAATAAAACATTAAGCATATAAGCTGTAATTCTTTTATTGCAACTTTGTTAACGCTGATGAATTTTTCTGTCGCCAGGTGGATCGAAAATCGTTTTTTCCAAAATGGGGAAAGAAATAATAGAAACAATCAACAATAAGAGAACTGGAATTTCTATATCTACTTATAACTGGGAAAATTAAAACTAGAAATTATCGGACAGATGGCCCTTATTTTAAATCCGCATCACTGCAACCTCGACATACATAAACATAAACAATATTATCCTTGCCTTTTTGGGTCAGCGTTCAATAAATTTTTGATTGTAATTTTGTGACTGAGGTTTTATTGACCTAGCTAGCATATGTTTGATAATTGTATTGAACTCTTATATTGAGCGCACCATGTCTCACAGATTTTTGGGATCGACCACCTAAAGCAATAAAGAAGAAAAAAGTACAAATAATTAAAAAAATAATAAATAATGAAAAATACATGTCATTAACAGACGATGATATTTCAGATTACTTTTAATTATTGATCTGGTCGGTGTAAGGTTAAACAACTGGCAAATGTTTTGTAAACTTTATCAAAACATTCAACAGTCCAAATTTTTGAAACGATTGTGAAAAGTATAGGTGTTGATTCATCAAGCTTTAAAGAAACGCGCCTGCTTACAAAAACGACAATATCCTGGATTAACAGTGAATTATTGATCAATCTTGCCGTCCAGACAATAGTGAACTGGATATGATAAGAAGGAAAATATATTCCCAGATTGTTCCTTACATAGTGAAAGAAATAACAGCATTAGATTTTAAATAAACAAACTAAAATATTTAATATTTATAATGGGTACGAAATGCCAGACAGAATAGAATAGATTGTCTATCTTCCTTTCACTTATACTTCAACCTTGTTCAGCCCTAAATGTCTATCTTCTCACGATTATATTACTTGGGAGTAAGAGAGAGAGAATTAGTTGTACCCGGCATTTATTAGTTTAACTTGTACCCCCATACTTAGAGATGGATTCATATATTTTCTATGTAATAACAGATCAGGGTGATCATGTTTTAAATAAACTATTGTCTGAAAATTCTGTCCATGCAATAAACATTTGAACAATAGCAAAAAAATCGGAAAAGAAAAAAGAATATATCATACCATAAAAAATATAATTTGCCAAGGGTAAGTATACATGTAAACCATATGTAGTTTGTATTTACGACGAAACATCTTCTACCAGAAAATGATCCTTCGTCTACATTAATAATTAATTATATCAAGTGTATTCCCTTCTTCCCAGTATTCTTGTATTATATTTCTGATAAAATTTTGCTTGGTATGTGTCTGGAGAGCTTCCGTCCAAACAGATACCATGCCTTGTCTCACTTACAATATTTTTATTAAAAAATATTTTGCACTGCGCCCACACCAATTCTATGGCATTAAATATACACTGGTAAGGAGGCGAAGACCCATTTCAGCAATTATTTCGCCTATAGCATACGGCAAGTTTGTTTTGTAATTTTTGACCATTTTTAACAACTCACATCCGCTTGATGCGCACCCAATTTACAATTTTTTCTTTCCTTGTCAGTTCATTTGGTAGACCTTCATTAAGTCTAGAATGATATCGTGCATTATCCAAAATAATAAAAAAGACGGCCTTTCGAGTTTCGGCACCATTTTTTCAAAATGCGACCCTGTTATGTAGTGGAATCTACTGTAATTATCCGGTATTTGGTGCTATCTCTGTCGAGTGTCCGACACCGCGGCGTAATAGACAAATGTAGAACACTGATAAGTAAATGGGTGGGTTTTGCTATCCTTAGTATACGAGTGGAACCAGGTAAAATACTGAGGCCGTACTTTACGGTGATTTACGGCAGATTATAGCCAAAACAGCCATTTTCATAACTTGCCGGGAAGAAATCGACATTAAAACTGAAGATGACTACTTAAAAGGGCACTTTCTTGGATTGATGGTAGGTTTTTCTTCGTTAATTCAAACAGAACCCAGTCAAAATCGGCCTTTTCGAGTCTTATTGTACCGACTATACAGTGTGTCCAAGATAAGGATGCACAGCATGGGGATCTCGGAAACTATAAGAGATACAGTGTCGGTTAAATTAGACAAAAGTTGCGCATTTTGATACCGAACAAGATCCCGTTTTACAAATTTGAAAATTCCAAGCCGTTCCGGAAATATACGAGAAAAACCGAAATATTGCGATTTCGTTTTTATTATTTTTTAAAGCTATTTGAAAAGATATGAAAAAACGGAAAACACTTTTCCATTGGCACTTTTTAATCTCTCCAAATTGACGTTAACAAATTTTCATTACAGCCTTTCGATTCCATGGAACCACCATCAACTTTGATTTTTCTTATGGGACGGAAAAAAAGTACGCACAGTATTAGGTTGTGCTTTTCATTGCGAATTCAACGATGTACGATACAATACGGTTACTTATGTTTTTATCCAGAAAATGGATTTTTAATACATTTCTAGTATTTTATTGTAGTAGGCCATGAGATCCGAACGATGAAAGGCAAAAGAAAATGGTTGACAAGTTCGAGTTAATGTGTTTATTTATTTACTAACTCTAACTGTTCATTTAACATAACAACTAAATCCAACAAGTTAATGAAAAACAAATTCTATAACAAATGTTCGAATAAATGACCTCCATTTTCTAGGCATAAGTACGCCCGTCTCACGGTAGACTCCAAAACACGACTTAACATTTCAGGAGTAGTTTTATTAAACGCTGCTCGTACTGATTGACGTAATTGTTCCTCGTTGTCAAAACATTCTTTGAATACCTCATTTTTTATGTAGCCCCATAAGAAAAAGTCCAAGGGAGTTAAGTCCGGGGACCTTGGAGGCCAAGGTGTTTCACTGTAAGTCCCAATGTATTTTCCATCAAACCGTTCAGTTAAATATTGGCGAACTTCTCTGGAGTTATGGGCTGGGGCACCATCTTGTTGGAACCAGCAGCCTTGCAAAGCGCCTAGCGGTAAATCATCTAAGGCATCTTCTAAATCGTGCCTCAAGATGTCAAGGTACGGCTCGGAAGTTAAGGAATTATTATAGAAAATAGGGCCTATAATCTTGCTACCAAAAATCCCACACCAAATATTAAACCCAAAGCGAACTTGATGTCTGGATAGTCTATTAACACGTGGATTTTGTTGCGACCAATAGTGTGTATTGCGCCTGTTATAAATACCGTTATTGGTCACCATACTTTCATCAGACCAAATCACTTTATATGGAAAATTAAAACTCTCATCACACATCCTGGTATACCACTCACAAAAATGTCTACGTCGTTCGTCGTCACCCGGTTTTAATCCTTGACATATTCTGAATTTGTAAGGCTTAAATTCATTTTTCCTTAAAATAAACTGAGCTGTAGATTTAGCTATCCCATTCTGGTCTTCAATTTCTCTGGTAGAAGTTTGTGGATTTTCGATAACAGATTGTAGAACAATGTATTGGTTTTCTTCATTGGAAGGTTTTTGTCGGGATAATGCAGGCTTCTTAAATGATCCATATTCTTTCAGATTAAATAACAAACGCCGAAAAATACTCTTGTCAGGTTGTCTCCGCTCTGGGTATTTGTTAGAATACATACGCTCGGCTTCCACACAATTTCTTTGGCATCAGATGTAGCAAGACAGCATATCACATTTTTCTTCGTTTGTAACGAAACGATATACGACGACATACCATAGATATAGTGTTCTTTTCACCGGACCCAATTATAATTAGTTACGTTAATGGATCTCCTGAGAAATTCAGCATTAATTAAATCGCCCTCCTTTAACAACCCAACCAAAAAAAAACTCAAAAATATGGCTACAGAAATATCAATATTTCGTGGGGTCTGCTTTGGATTTAATATTTTTTGTATCTCTAGGTTCCAGTATAAAACAAGTACGAAGAGTAATTACAATCGGATAATGTTTATTCGTTAATTGCGTTGCTTTGTCAGTCGAAGTTTGATTATTTTTCCGAAGACAACAATTCGGAAACAATTCTACCCCCGACCACCACGCTTGACAAAAGGAAGTGTTACAACCGCAGCAAACGTTCGTCTGAATTTAATAAACGGGACGGTTTTAAGGCCCGATTTTGAATACAACTCAATTATCTGCGCCGCATAGAAAGTTAAATTGTCTAATTCAAGCCGGGAAATCGCACAGGAACGAGAGCTCGTGGAGGGAAACCTTTGGATGGCCCCGATTTTCGCTTGTTTCAAACTCACGTTCTGTCACACCGGAGAGCCTTAACCGTTTTGGTTGTCCTGGAAACCGCGGAAACAATTGATATGTCGTTCTCGGAGGGGCCGTGTAATGGGAAATGTTCACCGAGCCTTCTGGCCTGTGATTGCAACGAAAGAAGTCCCGACGCTACTTTAGGGTTCTTTGGTGTAAAGTTAACCTTAAACCGCGTTAAATTAACAAAACCGCAACTTGTAGTTAAATGGTATTGTGAAAGCTTATCAACATAGATTTTTAAGCTTCTTCTTTTTAAAATGCCGTCTCCGTTTCGAAGGTTGCTAGTCAACAGATTGGTTGAACCATTTGCCCAGATTTCTTAACCAGGATCGTTTTCTCCTTCCCACTGATTTTCTTCCATTTATTTTTCCTTGCATTACGAATTGAAGTCTTTGTTTCCCCTCATAATGAATTCCGCTTTTTAATAATCATTCCAACTTCTCTCTCTTTTTTCACTCGTCTTAGCAACTCAGTATTCTGCCCATGAAATTCGGAATATTCTGCGATACTCCCAGAGTTCTGAAGCTTCTTCACAATATTTTTATTTAGCGTCCAAGATTCCACGCCATAGTACTAACAAAACATAACATCTCATGAGCAGTATTTTCAGTTGCAAGTTAGGATCTCTACTGCAGAATACTTCTCATCTTCATAAAAGTACTCCTTTTTTTTCGATCCGGGTTTTTATATCCTGAGAGCTGTCAGCATTTTCATTAAAGAGGGTACCAAAGTAATTTTAATATGTCCGTTGATATACTTGTAAATGTAAAACATATTCTCTGTACTCATTTCTTTTTTCAATATAGATTCTTACGTTTGTTAGCTAAGCTTAGGTGAATGTTTTGTCAAAATAAAGAAAACTAGTTGAAGGAAGAAAATATTTGGAATACTCGATATTATGTGTTGCGATAGTAAGAAGCATTTGACTTTACATAGGTATTAAAATTTTGATTTTTTGTTAGACATGAAATTTTTGCCCAGCTTTGATTACTTAGAGATAGATCACTTCTTCATAAGTCCATAATCGCTTTTTAAATTTCATTAAAAAAGTTAACTTGGAAGAAAATAAAAAAATGCTTATGCGTTGATTGTATTTTAAAGAAATAAATATTAATTTATAATAATATTAATTGATTAATTAGTTGAAGATGTTTCACCTAACAAATTACAGTTTTTTACATTCATTTTCCAAAGATGTTAATTTATAAATTGGAATAGCCTCGAAAACTTGCGCTTTATGATTCTCGAAATTTGTATTCAAAGTTAATTTAAAATTTATTTTAATTTAATAGTTGAAATTTGAATAAATTTTGTTAAATAATCTATATGATAAGATTATTATCCCTACTCACAGTAAAAATAATTGAATATTTAATTTTCATTAATTATTTTCATTGATAAATGTGTCGTTATTAATTTACCATAATTAGTTCAACTTCCCAAACAGTTAAAATTGTAGCAAGAGTTGAAGTGGACGAATTGTATTTTTGAAATAAAACGGGCAAATTGAATGCGGCGGGCGACAAAAACAACAAAAATCGATAGCAAACATTTTGCGGCGTTTGAAATTCTTTGAGTAATCCGATAGGGTTTCGGCAAAATTCAGTTGTCAAACCGTGTAAACTTATTTTAATACCTCTTTCTTCGGCCAATTTACGTTCCACATATGTGTCCGTGTGCGGTGGTTTACAGGGGGATTAAAACATGCGGAAATTCGATCTATCGGTCCCCCGAAAACCTCGTAAATAACAATTTTTATTAAGGGGCAGCGTTTAATAAAAATTCGTCCCGGACTTATGAGTTCCCGAGAAATTGGTCATTGGATTTGTTTGTTTTAGCGGCTTAGGATTGGACTTTTACGGTTCGATGTTTTAAGAAAAAATTTATAGTCACGAGAATGCATAAAACGGTATTATGGTAGATGACAATTATTGTGCCGTGTGGGATATTTCAGAATGGAAAAAATATTTTATTTATTCTTAAAATTAAGATATTTTAAATTATTGAACAAACCCTTTGAAAAAAAAATTACTTGTTATCAATACAAGGCGAAGTCTAGCTTAAGATTTCGATCCCAGCTACTTAACATTGACCATTATCATAATTTGGGACGTATTTCCAACAAATAAACCTTTTTTTCATCAATACTAGAATTGAACTGGGTTCAAAGTATTTATTACGATGATTAGAAAGAATAATCGCAGTATAGCTAAATCAGCGTTCAAGAATTTTACTGGGACATATCCAGAATGTTTTATACTAAACTTAATCAGTTTTAGTTAAGCTCTGAAGAAGCCAAAAGGATAAGTTGTCAGCAATCGATGCAGGAGGAATTCAGAAGATTTGTAAATACTAGTATACTATATACTACAAATATTTTTTTCTGATACTATTAAAATTTCTCATATTTTGTAATCTGCTTATAACAGCAACGGTTAAGAATGGATACTACAATGGAAGACAGTATATAACTGTAGCTTGCGGTGGAGTTGGGACAAATACCACAAGGGTTTTTAAGGGGATTTGAGAATTTCTCATGTCAAATTTATGCAACAGATACAGCAGAGGTCCAAGAATTGAACCCTGTGGCACTCCTCAAGTAACTTTGGCCGAATCTGATTGCTGCCTATTAGGCATATTTATTTATTTTTTTGTAAATAAGTATACTAGGCAACAAGTTTGATAAACTAACTGCTTTTTGTGGTTGGAAACATTGTCATGTAAAAACAGAGATCATTTTCCAGAAACTTGGAAATAGCCTATTGCGGTATCTATTCTAAACTTTTCCGTTTCTCATCGCTTGATACGACCCCTCGCACCCTTATTAACCCTACACATATTAAGCCCTTTAGGACGATGTCTAAAACTGCATGACCAATTTTTCACCACCGTCGTATTTCTATACGCTTCTGACCGTCGATCGACACACGTGCCTGCGAAATGACTCTAATATTATGTTGTATCTACAGGATGGTCTTTCGACTAAATTTTTAAATAAGGTTTTCTCTCGTTTTTATGATTTTGCTTTTTCCAGGCATTATGCGAAAAATTAATAATATATATATAAATAAATATTATATATATATATATATATATATATATATATATATATATATATATATATATATATATATATATATATATATATATATATATATATATATATATATATATATATATATATATATATATATATATAAATATGAACAGAGCAAACGGATTTTCTGCCAGAAAATATGAAATATATCACAAACGGTGAAACCGAGCATTATTCATGAAATATGTCTAAATTATTCCTGAAAATTGAAAAATGCAATGCTATAGTATATAGTATAGTATAACTCAAAATTTTCATATTCATCCGTACTACAACATGGTTGGCAACAAACCATTGTCGCACGTAAAGAATTCCTCTTTGTTCTCAGACCCAATATATCAAATTAAAGCAACACGTGCCAGTTCGCCTGAAAAAAGATCATAATTTATATAAATAATAACGGCGGGCATTGGTTAAACGCGGGGCCCCTTGCCCTCGTTAGACAATAAACGTGGAATACCTTAAAAAAACGTTCGTAAATAATCCCCACGATCACCGCACCGATCACGTATAACGCAAAAGTGCTAGGGGATGAAAATTAGCTGAGAAAGTCACGTGGGGGTCACTTTTACCAAGCATATGTTCGATACAGACAAACCTGGTCCAATTAACTAAGTATATGAAGTAAGCAATTCTATCCGCTTCGTATTGCATCAACTAGTTTCCTGGAAAACTGAAATTTTCAACTATTTGAATATAAGCCGAAAACTAAATTATGCTTCTATTCTAAACTGGTTGATTGTATTATAAGCGAGGGAAGCATAGAACGTTTTGTCCATGTTTATGAATGAAAAATCTGAGGTTTTGGTAGTTTTCTCTTTACTGACTCTTCACTGACTACATATTACCCACATTATTCCCAGCGGCAATATTAATAGTGCCTGCCTGGTTGATCGCCAGATTTGAAATAACTGGTCTAATGACTCCTTTAAAAGACCTCTTTTCTTCATTATTTATACAACAGATATGTCGGGTTGTTTTGGTGAGTTCAATAGTCCCAAGTATGCTGATGCAGTGGAAGCGGCAAGGAGACTAAATACATGCTTGGAATTGGTGTTTAAATACTCAAATGAAATTAAATCCCAATAACTCTGGATTAATGTATTTTGGGACCGTTAAGTTTTGGGCCGCCCAAAACTTGTGTATGTAATGTATGTATGTGTATGTAAATGAACTCAGATTTCGTACACAGGTTTCCAAAATTCTCCAAAAGGCTTGTATTAATCTCCGCAACAACTATAAAAGTAAAGATACTCTAAACTTTATATTAAAAAAATCTCTGTGAAGCACTGGTTACTGTAATTTTGTCTATGGACCCTGCTTGGAAGTGTTGACAAATTACAAATTACCTTAAACGAGGAGATCACGTAAGTCATAAACTGAAATTCGTTAAATATATCGAGTCGATAAGAATTACATTTTGTTTTTTTTCTTCACAAACTACTTAAAATTGGATGCCCCTCATATTTGTTGTCAAAACAGATTTGTAGAAATCGCATTCATTTCTAAATACCTAAAATTAAGAAGTTCATGACTAAAAGCTGCTCCTCGTATACATCTGTTAGACTACTTAATAAATATCCTCAGGTTAGCGAATCACAGAATGTCTCTCGTACGGGAAACAACCTAGATTGTCAATTTTTTTATAGTTTTTCTTTTTTGATTTAGGCTTGATTAATATCTTTCCAATGAAAAATGAAAAAAAAATGCATTGTCTTATTATATACTTGGTCAAGTTAAAAGCTCAGTTGAACTTCGTCGATCATAAAATAAAGGCGGTTTTATTTATTTATTTATTATAATTATCATTATTATTATCAAGGCCTACTAGCTATATGAACTATATCGTATTTTATATTGATATTTTCTAAATAATTTAAACACTCGAAGCACCGCAATTTGACATTTTAAATAAAATGTTGGTTTTTTAACAGTAAGTTAATCTTATGGTAAGTTATCTTTTGTTGCTATAAAAGTGGCCTTTAATTTTTTTGAGAAAATAAATGTTGTTTGTAGCGATGTGACAAAACACAAAACACCCTCCAGTGGCGATACAAGCAATCAAAATCCATATTTGCTAGATCAAAAAGAGCCTTTTGACCATTTGACGAAAAATTGTTAACATGATTTAAAATTCAAGAATACGATTACGCTCTCTAGAAACCTAAAAATAATTTTCAACATTTTCTATTGCCCGCTATAGTCATAAGTTGCTGTCTAAGCTTTTACGACAATTGCCTTTCGAATTCGGGCAGAGTGCCCTTCTTAATTGGCCACCCAGTACTTAAGAATGATTTTTGTAAAAAATATCTAGCAACCAAACTCAAAATATTATACATACATTATTTAACTTTAATGGAGTGGAGTGTGCCAAATAAAACGACCCACTATACGATCTGGAAACCCATAGGAGATACGAAAACAAGTTTCCTACAAAAGTTTCTTGGTCTCTGCTGAAGATTACGTGTTCCCTCTGACATAAACTTTGTTATTTTAAATGGAACACCCTGTATATATCGACATTTTTGGAATCCTTGGTTAAAATAAAGGTAACTTTCTTAAGAAATTTCTATTCGCATTTTGCATAGTTTAGGGAGAAATTGAGGTTATGTGTTTTTTTTTCATTTTAATTTTTAATTAATTATTTATATTAATTAATATATTTAATATTAAAAGTACTTTCGCCTATTATAATAAAGCCTGTACTTAAATAGAATGTCTACACGATGGGTATCAGATCAAATCGAATCAAATCAAAACAAAACGAATGTTTCTGAAACAGCCTTTACCGTAGAAACAAGCTTCGTAATCTCGACGTATCCACAGCGCCAGTTAATTCCGACGGGGATAAATAGTATCCTTAAATTGAGGACGTTCCTCTAACGTGCACTCGATCAAAGGCGCCGTAAAAAAAAACTAGCGTCAGACAGGATAAGACTTACTTCCGGAAATGGGACTGTCAGGATCCTGAAGACGCCGGAAGTGGGCAAGGAAGGGCTGTCAGGCTCGTGCCACGCGACCGTTTATACAAAGGAAATGATAAGAAAACGGCAGAATTATGTACGGGGGATTCGATAGTTTCGGTTACGGGAGTCAAAAGGTGTTCTCTCGCAAGCAGATGCGTATATATATAAAACATATGCAATAAAAATAACGGCCGTTTTGAAGCTTCAATTTAATTGGAGTCTATTTATATATTTTTTCGTAGTTACAAAATAAACAATAACATTGACAGTTGATTAAAAACAATATCACTGAGGGTCCGTTTTTAAATCTCTGATAAGCTACAGAATTCAGTTTATCTAAATGAAGTGTTTGTGTATTGTCTGTTAAAGGATAATCACAATTTTTTTTATTGCTTGAGTTAGTCGATCCTAAAGACTGAGCTAAACTCCGATTGCTAACCTCATAGTTTTGCTAGCATTTTATTTTGCTGGTAAAGCAACCGGTAAAGACTTTAGAAGTAGAATTAATTTATTGGTTTTTCTTCCACAATAAATGTAAATGATAAAAATACAAAGAATGAACACGGTAAGAGACGGAGTCTATGGAAGAAACAAATCACGAGCACGTATACAAATAAACTGTGAGCAACATCGCACATCAAATATTGTTGTGTTCAAGAATTCATCAACCCCGCAAATGCAATGTTGAGTTTAATTGACTTTAAGACTTATCTAAATTTGACATCCATTAATTCTTTTACTTTGGTCGGGGAGTAAATGTAAGCCGTCCAAAAATGATAAAACTACACGGTTTTTAGAAGAATATGAAAACAGCATTTCTTTCTGAACACGTTGTCTATCGAATGGTGTTCTTCAAATAATCGTGGCAGAAATATGATAATGTTTCACACCCTTCATTTCCTTCTATTATATTTTAAATTAGTGGAACGATTATTATAGAAGTTTGATCACTCAAACATCAACTCTAACCAAACAATGCCGACGTTTCGATGT
Source organism: Cylas formicarius (assembly GCF_029955315.1). Classification (NCBI taxonomy): domain Eukaryota; kingdom Metazoa; phylum Arthropoda; class Insecta; order Coleoptera; family Brentidae; genus Cylas; species Cylas formicarius. Next base: position 21,672,505 of record NW_026844326.1, on the reverse strand, counting down.
ATTTTTATGTAAACATCGGGATATCACAATGCATAGGTAAACGAGGATTAAGAAGATCTGAGTTTTAATTGAGACAAATATAGCTAAAATTAAGAAATGAAGTAGTAGTATCTAGATTGCGCTAATAAGGGGTTCTAAACTATGCAAGTTGGATGAGTCGGAAATTTTGAAAGATTGTCGTTGAAGGAAGGAAGGAAGTTGGTTAGTTTTGGTTAGTAAGTTAATTCATTATTTTTAAACTTTTGAGTAGTAGGTTTTGTACTCTTCGAAACTTAAACTTCTTAAAGTTACAGTGATGAAACAAATTGATGGGTACAAAGTACAAGATTCCATTAAAACATTTCGCTTCCGCCTTGAGTCAAGAACAAACTCAATAGTTCATAATGCAACAAGTTTTATGCAGGACATGAATGAACAAGTTGATATACGTAGTACACTTTTTCTACGACTATTAGTTTTTGGCTACATTTTGGCAGATTTACTGACGGTGATGGTACCATCAAAACTAACAAGCGAGAAACTACATCAGTGTTCAAAGTCTACCCGAAACTTCTTATTGCTACATTGTGCTAGATATTTTTATTAATTATTTGATGAAAGGTTCAAATGAAACCGTTGCGTTGCGACGTGTTCAAAAATCGTTTTTTATTCAAAATGAATCAAGCGTTTCCATCAGTCGGTGAACCGTGGAAATTTAAAGGGAATCCTAAATAGACAAGCCGCGATGCTTATCTAAATTACGTAACAAACGCCCCGCAATCAGCAGCTATCAGAAGCGGGATCGATGTGTACGACGCTTCCTTGTTTCGTTACTTCCGTGTTTGTTTTTGGTGTAGTCGATTTTGGGGTTAGTTTGGATAATTCCGCAGTAAATATGTTCGCCAGAGGTGTAATATTTCAAGCCAATTGTATTAACCGGGACTAAAGGGGGAGCGAGTGGTTTTAAACGCGAAAGAAATTTGTTGTCAACCGCGAAATTTAGATTAACGCGAAGAACCATTTTTGAGTTCATCGTATCTTTCTGGAAATCAAACATAATTTTGTTATGGATAATAAATGTCAATTGTGACTGTGACAACGACATATAGTTTAGGAACAATTTTTCAATAGTGCCCAGGCAAGGAAATTAATCGGTCCTATAAGAAACTTTTTAATTAGACAAAAGAAACACAAAAAAAATGTGAAAAGGCATTTTTAGTAAGCTAATTAATAAATTGCAGGTGTAATTTTTTTAAGATGGCGGTTTCAGTTTACTGTAGCATGCAAAAAAATCATTTTTTTTGTTAGTCATCGAAAATAAAAATAACAGGACAATTCCGAATGCCTAGAAAATTTTTAATTTAAATTTTAATGACATTTAGACCAAAGCGTCGGCATAATTTTATTCTAAATCACGAAATAACGATCCATGGTATAGTTATTTTTGTTGAGGGCAGCTTAGTCCAAGATAAGATAAAATTCACATTTAGTGTACCTAGATAGATCGTGTTATTAAGTACTAACGTAACAATTCTGCGAATCAAATGAATCAAGCGATACATTGGGCGGTAGGTGTTCGATTTAGTTACGTTTGCTTTAGATTTTCCGAAAAAACATATCTCACAAATATTTATATAAAAAGTTCCAAGAAGTTTGCACTGAAGAGTAGTCTAAATATTGGTAGAGCCACCAAAATCGCTCACTTATACGGCGTGTATTTAATGTCGTGTTTATTTAGTTAGTTGGTTAAGTTAGAAATAAGTAAAGTAAGTAATTAAATTTTTAGAATGTGTCAAGAAAAGAATACGTTCTTAAATGTCAAATTGTGATTCACATACATCATAACCAAATACTGGGCGATCTACATCTATGACTAGATGACTTCAAATAATAATATTTTCAAGATCACCCCCACGAAATCACGAAACTACGAATGGAGAAAATTAGTAAATAAACAATGCATTAATGTAGCAACCTACAAATTATTATTACGAATAAATTTTTGACGAAAAATAATGCCAAGAGAAATAGAGGTTGAGAGAAAAACAGACATTTTTAACATTGGTTTTTTTTTCGTGGTGTTGTTATTATTATTGTTGTTGTTATTTTAAATAGGAACAAAGCCTTACTCTCCTACTTTATTTCAATTTACTTTTAATTAAATTATCTCTTTCTTTAACTTAAAGTTCAGTGGATTTTATAAAAAGAGATAAAATATCGATAGATTTACATCTGAGAATGTGTTGCGCTAGTCCCAAAGCACGTGTTTATCAAGTAGGGCATATCCCGTCCACGAGCGAGCAATCTTAAACTTTCTAGTGATCTAGCGCCAGATTTAATCGTAAACTGGCGTTAATTACTACGTCCCTACCCTTCCCGGGCGTTCGCAAAATTAAAATTGTCAACACTTTAAGACATTCCCGAATGGAACGACAGACTGAGTGATCATAATTTCGGCGCCACCATAAGGCGTTAATTTTGGGCAATAAGAATTAAGATCTCGCGAAACGACGACTTGGAACTGACAATAAACTGTGACGGGGTGTTTCCTGCTAATTAAAATCGGAATAGAGATACGACCAATTTATGTCACGAGGGCTCAAGACGCCGCCCCCGATAATTGCGAATTATTACATTGCGTTTGTCCTTAATGAACGAAACTTGCTAATTGTTTGCAGATCTTTCTTTTTTAATGCCATTATGCCCTGGTCTAAAATTATCAACGCAATTTTTCAACTAAGGGAAAAATAATTTTAATAGCAATAATAACAATTATATAAACATAATTATGTTGGAAAAATGCAGTATAGCTTAGATAAAAATTGTGTTTAAGTCCAATTTTATAAAGAAAAATAAATTAATTAAAAATTATATTTGATATGAGATATATGTGTGGCACTTATTGTTCCACTATATTATTATGAATTACAGTAACTAATAAAACAAAAAACAAAGCAATTTTTAGCTCCTTTTGAACACATTTCTGGAACGAATTTGAATTTACATTTGTTAATAAATAGTTAATCATTATTTTTTACAGGTTTGTATACTCCGTTAGATGTGCTTTTTGACATGTTTTCGAGAACAAATAATAAGTGTCATGTATTATTAGAAGATACTAAAGTTTTAAGTAAAAATTATTAAAAGAAAATAGCTTAATGAAGTAAACTTTATCATTTACAAATCTTCCTTCAGTCGGTTGTTTATAAATCAGACTTGCTGATGTATCGCCAATCATCCCGTTGGCTTATTCAGACGTTAACTGAAACTGAATTTGTAGTAGCCTGTAGCAGTTTTTTTGAAAAATCATTTGGAATTTATTATTATAATTGAGTCATATACACCAAAAATCTAATTTGGATTTTGGGATATACTGCCTCCATAATAATTTACAATTACTAACCAGGGTAGGTTTTATTTCTTTCAGTTATAGCTAGACAATACATTTTTGAAAAACGGCTTTAAATTCATTTGACATATGGACTAAGAGAGACATGCAACTAGATTGCTTGCTTTTATGGTTAATGGTAGATAAGTCTTCAAAATACGGTATTGAATGCAGTAAATATAATCCATTGTGGATAGAAAAATAAATATGCTGGATAGTCTTCTAAAGCAAGTATAATATTTTTTCTCCAACTAAAACTATATTTACGTCTTTCCGATTCGCCATGGCCCGCAGATAAAATTTAAACGAGCGTCGAGATCGAAATAATCGCCTAATAAAATCCGCCATCAATGTTGCCAACTGTAATTTCGGGAATTGAAAACAACTCGGACCTCGTCGATTTGGCAAAAATCTTAGTGGGCCGAAGCAAAACACAAAACCTATAAATAAGTAGATTATATTATACGTGTCTAAATTCGTATATATCTGCTGGGCGGATGCATATCGAGCGTGTTTAGCTTTGCGAAGCTAGTAAAATTGGGTGTTAAAACTTTCTGACAAGGCGAAACTTAACGATGCTTTATGTTATCTGCTCGTGACCGAATTTATGTGTCAAAAAATGCGCAATATCGCGTTACGTTTACATTTTGACCAAAATGTAACCGGCGTTTACGTCAGGGTTTTTTAGCAAAAAAAGCCGTTCGGCACTAAAAGATTTTGAATGTAACTCGTTCAATGGAAATAGAAAAACTGAAATTTATTGCATATTTGACAAATATGGGAGGAGCACTATAGGTTTAGCTTAGGGTGCGATATAATTTGTATCTTATACTTAAAAAATATGTGAACGGGACATTGTCGCATTTAAGACCAGTGTTAAAATTTTATAAAATACTAATAATAATTTAATTCGTAATATTTTGGTTGATTTATTTTTTGTAGTCAGCGGCTGAATCGGACCGGATTATATTAAATTATTAATTCCAGTGGCGTCCTCGGATAAATGAGAAAAAGTTGAAGAAACAAAGAAAATAATAATAATAATAACATGATCAACTCCCCTCTCAATAACCTTCTCTGCACATTCTAAATGGACTGAGCGTGGCAGTTATATATCGGTGGTCATACCACCTGGCTGGGTGATCAAGCTTGGACCTAACGTAACAGTTAAATTATAATTTGACAATAGCTGAGCTACAAAAATGTCTGCAATTTCTTATTACTGATCCTAAACTTTGCATTGCACTGGAAACCATTTTAGTAATGTGAGATACAAAAAAGAAAGTCTGGTCAAATAAAATCCCCAGATCCTTTACAGTGCCAAGTGTAGTCAGGATAGTACTATCCATAGTGTAATTAAAAATTATAGAGGTTTTTGTGCGGTGGTATGAAACCACATTACACTTGCTGATGTTAAGACGCAATTTATTTTTAGTACACCACTGACTGACAGTATTGATGTTGGCCTGGACAGTCGCTCGTTGCAGATGATCAAAGATATGAGATTGTCTATAATTATATTGAGCAGAAGTGGTCCAAGGTTAAAACCTTGAGCCACACCAGTTGGGACAAAAAGAACTGATCTAAACCCCTCAAGAAATCAAATTTTTGAGACGTTGTTTCAATCAGTAAATGATGATCTATCTGGTCAAACGCTTTGTCGAAGTTAGTGCATATATATAACGTCAACTTGATCCTGCTTGTTCGATAGTTATTTAGTTTTTGAGTGCTTTTGCTTGATGATCAGACATCCTGAATAGTAGGATTAGGTGTGTTGACTCGATCGGAATTAAAGGACACGGTAGTAGTAGTTTGCAAAAGCTGCGACAACCATATTAGGCTCATGGCGTGGCCTGTCATTCACGAATCTGCCTTAATACTCTGGTAGGACTATTATGTATGCTCAGAAAATGATAAAGAAACGACCATGCCAAAACTAACTGCATTAGTGTGAGAAAAGAAACAAGTGGACTTAAAAAACGAATTTTCACAGAGTTTCAACAGCTTTAAGTAAATACCAGTTTTTATTTATCGTATTCAGTGTAAAAGTTTACATATGTAAAAGCCTATTTTTTATTCGGTTACCTTTTTATTGCAATATAAAAGTTAGTTTCAACTTTTATTTTGCTATCTTTTTAGTACATACAAATACTTACAAATATAATACTAATAAGTAAACATACATAAATGAGAAATGAGGGTTCCGATTATATGTGCTTTTCAATTACCTGTGCATCGTAGTGCAGCGCGGGCTGATAATTTTTTTAAATGAAATACACGAAATTTCATCGCATTAATGTCCTAGAAAATATCGTCACAATTCCGTCGGGAAAAGTCGTCCCCCTCCAATAAGGGGAGTAGTATATCTGTCGCATCGAATGCGCTTAAAGCAAAACATGTGTTCTTGAAGTGCATTAATCAATCCCACATGTGATGATCCGCTATTAAACATCTTATTGAATATGTCCAGTCTAGCGTGTGCACTTCATAGAATGGGGTGCTGCCCGATTTTTATTTCGTGCCATTGCGAAGTGTAAAAGCAGCCGTTTTGGGCGAGGGTGTCGGTAACGATTTTAAACTACCGAACCGACGACGGAAATATATCCGAATTTAGAGGTTATTTTAGTTACATAGCTCACGAACCTATAGGTTAAAATTCATTTAATTAAATTAATTCCGAAGAACATCTTCGATATTACAAATTATAAACCCATCATCTTTCGACGGAACCTCCCTATTGTAATTGGGTACAGTCATTAACATAAAATTTATTCCTACTTGAGTGACAAGGCAGGGATGGGCAAGGTATATTGCTTTCTTTCTGATCTACTTTTAGAGTGTGGAGAATTGAAGAAAATGAATAAGTGTAGTGATTTTCAAACTCACTGTATAGATAATAATAATCAGGACCTAATAAGAAGGAAAGTATATTGCCTTTGTCAAAGCGAAGTGGCGTTCCTTCCTTGGATAAACTTTCGATACACACGACCCTGTAGCAGCACATTCAAATAAATCACCATATTACACGCTGGGCCCGAGGATTTGTCCGAAACTTATTGCTGTTACCTGCAAAGAATATTAAGGATTCTTGCTTGGATTATCATGAGGAAACAAGTACCGAACTTTTTGATTTTTTTTTCCAAAAAAATCTTTTAAAAATTAAAGTAAGCTACCATAGCCGTCTGCAATGCAAAACACCAGCCTCATCAAGTTCAAAAACTGAAATCCAGTAATATTTGTTAGGAAATTATATCGTTTTATATCTTCCTCCATATCGTTGATTGTTAAACCCATAAAGCATTTGTGGAACCAAGGTCAGAGCAGAAAATGTTACTCCGACGTTAAGACCCAGTGTTACAAATTTAATAAACAATGTAATGAATAACATACCAATTGAGAGCGGGAAAAATTCAATGCACCACATTATAAACATCGAGGACTCTTACATTTCTATACAAAACAAAATAAATCCTATTATAAATTTTAATGTAATTGTAAATTGTAATTGAATAAGATTATACCTAAATAAACAAGAAAAGGTTTTCTTATTACCAAAACCTTTGAGAGTCCGTAAGTAATGTTCTTTTCTTTAATATCTACCGGACCCGAGTTTTATTGCCGTCGGCAACTTCCATAAGTGCGGATAAAAGCCAGCACGATGAAGATTGAGACCAAGCATAGAACGAAATAGCAATAGCGGAAATAAATATTACAAATTAAATGTAATTTTTTTTTTAGTTTTGTGATCATTTAAATCAAGTTTGGTTATACATAGACAACACATGAGCTTATTCCATACACTACTCTTACGGCTTGTGAATAGTATGGGTTTGCGAAAAAAAAGAGGCGCTCTGTATTTGCAAATTGAATATGAATTAGAAAGACAAGTGTTATTTTCATTATTGTAATTAATTTTGTGTTTATTTAGTTTGTCCCATGAACCGTCTTCTTAATTATATTTGTTTAAAAGATGTATTGAGTGAGAATGTCTTAATGTATAATGCCTATTGAAGATGTATTAAAAAGAATAAAAAAAAACACGAATAGAACAAAAGTGGTAAAACGGCTTTTTATTAAGAACGATCTATAGACCTCCTACATGATTTACCATCAACGCCCGTGTTCGGTCATTTTTGCAAAACGGTGCATTCACTGACAAACGTCAAAATACCAATATGAATCTCATCTAAAATCTTCTATAAAATGAGTACATTTTAATTCCAAAAATATATTCGATTTGCGGCTCTGCCGATTGAAAAACTGTTATGCAAATTAGACCGCCACGCACCATTAGATCCGACCTTAATAAAACCATCCGAAATCACTGACGCAAATAAAGTCATCACTTTGTTCTTCATCCCCCGTCACCATCAGCGTCCCCGGCCAGGTGCGGGCTTCTGAATAGAGATGTCAGATAGCCCGAGGATCATCCCTAAACGCGGCGGCTCTGTGCTTTAACATGCGTGTTGTCGGCGTAACACCCCGGGCTTTGACGCATTGGTTTAATGGATAGTCACATCAGCACCAATCGCGGCTCGATCTCCGATGCTCAGGCACGGAAATTTTTGTTTCGCAAAAGTTAGTAATTATATGTTACACCTCTTCTATGAAATCAATATACGTAGTCCCCGTTCTAGTCGCTAGGTGGCACCACAGCCTTAAAGCGGAGCCAAAAACTGTGGAATAACTTACCATACATGGTATACTCGCCAACTGTATTCTTAACCTCATTCTATTTTAAAGCCCGTTTATAATAAATTTGCCAAAGAGCATTTTAGTACTGTTCCGAACATTGCATTGGCCGGGAATTGTTGATTTCTACGAAGATGTGTAACTTATACTGTCTTAACCTCATTACATTTAAAAAGGGCGGCAACTAGAGCCAGCATAAGCCGGTGGGTAAAGATAGGTTTAGAGAATAATGGTGTGGACACACACATTTTTAATGCTCACAGCACTCGATCTGCTGCAAAATAGTCTGCGTTTCGTAAAGGTGTTTCGATTAATATGATTCAAAAAACGGCAGGTTGGTCAGAACGCTCTAAATGTTTTGCACTTTTTTTATAATAGACCCATTTGTACAGCCGGTTCAAGCTCTTTTGTTAATGCGATATTTGCGACTTAGAATTTATTTTTTAGAATGTTTGTGTTTTCTCGGACTGCCATTTATTTTGTATTTGTACTCGAGGCTTTCATAAACTTCATAAAGTTTGGATTTCCTTATATAGTCGAATAAAATCGTTTTGTAACAAATTTGCTGAGTTGCCTTTGAATGTCTACGTATATTGATTTTATAGAAGAGGTGAAACATATAATTCGATGATCAAACGAACTTACCTGGTAAGTGAAGTTCGATCGTAATTATATGTTACACCTCTTAGTAGAAATCACCAATTCCCAGCCAATGTAGTGTTCTGGACAGTACTAAAATGCCCATTGGCAAATTTATTATAAATGGAAATTTTTGAATCATATCAATCGAAACACCTTTACGAAACGCAGACTATTTTGAACTTCACTTACTAGGTAAGTTCGTTTGGTCATCTAAAAATATTTCAGTTGAAGGTTCGACGGGTCAAAATAATCAAAGAGAATTTTTCAAAATGTTTTAGAAAATATTTGGTTACGCTCAAATTTTACTGTTTATATGTGGGTACGGGCTTTAACTTCCTTGTTAAATTTCGATAGCTACTTATTTGAGTCACCTATGACGTTTTTAAATATAGCACGGAATATCCAGGACACCCTGTACAATATTTGAAAACTTTAAATACAAAAGTTTTTGCTGTCTTTACGCCATTTAAAAAAAACTGACAACAGAATCACAACCTTCTAGTTATGGGCGATTATCATTACAAAGGGAGTCCAATTTTGAGTTTTTTGCAAATTACCGACGCACCCTGTACATTTTTAAAGAATCATTAAGAATATAGGTTTTTTGTCCGGATCTTGCATGTCATTTTTAAAAATACTTCCCGATTTCATCGATTTTTCAAAAGTGATTAGGAACTTGGATTTTGTGCTTTGAGAAAAAATGAATCTAAAATCAGAATAGAAAAGACGAGACTCATTTCATTGGTTCTGTTTTCTCTTATTCTATGAAATGAAATATTAATTATTAATGATTAATTAATTTATGATTAAACGAGATTTTAAGTAGACGTTTAAAGTAATTCTTCAATTCAGAAAAAAGAAACTGTCTTATTTGAAAATTCGTAATTTATTTAGTCAACATTAATTTTTTACTAGTTTATAAAAAATACATTTTGTATTAGCATTTAGGCGTAAAAAAAAATTAGTATCAGGATATATCTGAGGTTATGTGGTGGGTAACAATAATCGATACTTTTCGATTCAAATCTATAAAATTACAAAGTCTTGGTGTAAAGTAGGTCAACTACACATCAAGATCTCGTAAAAAATGCGCGAATCTGATGATATATGCAACGCAGTTCTTCAGCGAGTGCGTAGGGTATTGCGGTAAACCACATTGCCTTTGGTGCGGGCGACGGTTATCGTCCATAGATTCATTTTTGGTTGCCCCTATATCTATGTACGGAATCATTTTGCCGGATTTACCGGGTACAATGAAGTGATATATGTTTTGCTTTGCCCTTGTACCCATTGTGTTCGGAAACGAATTATTTAAGTAGCAGCGCGTCAGTAAAGATGTTTTATACACGTATATTCCAGCGGGGTAGGTTGCTCTCGAATGACACCCCGTGTCGCTAAAACATTCGTACTCGTTTGCGGCCAGATTTATCATCAGAGAGTTGCGATCGCGTGTCATTAAAATTCTACGATGATAATCAAAATATCGTTAGATATTTTATTCAAAATTTTTTGGACTGTTCTAACCCTATTGTTTTATTGTTGTTATTGTTATGTATTTAATTCAAATGTTTTGTTTGTTGCTGATAATCAATAAAGACGAGACAGTGATAGGCATACGATTTAATTACATGTTCCACGAAGAATCGCAATTCAAAAAACATTTAGCTACTAAGTTACTAATTTATATATAATTGACGCCCAGGGAAGGGAAACTAGATATATTAAAATGTAAATAATACAATACAAGTGAATTTTAATTTCCCACTTGAAAACACTTTTTCACGTTACGTAACAGAGGCACAGTTTTAAATAAGTACACTTAACTTTAACTTTAACTTTTTAATTATAAAGAGAACATAAATTATTTACCGTTGCTATTTTAAAATATATGAGGTACGTATAGAATTTTCCTTCAAAAGCTAATATTAAAAAAAAATCCTTTATTCTCTGATTTCAATTTTTTTTATTTGACGGTAGGAGATTCTAGCGGTTCCCGGACAATCCCCACAATTCTCTTTACTATTTCATGATATAACTAATGTAAAGCCTGAAGATGGGTTTGAGGTACAAGAATTGTTTGCTATAAGTATATCCAAGCAAAAAGCAGGCCTAAATTCAATTTAAAAAAGATTCTAGTTCAGCCCCCCTGGTAAACTATATATAATGTCTATTAATGTTGACAATGACAATTACATTAAAGTTTTAAATCCATTAGAAAAAGCACACTGTAGGAAAAGGAAGAAAACAGAAAAAGAGTCACTCGTAGGATGTCCAATAAAAAAAAAAACTTCAAAAAAAACAAGGAAAAAAAGTCACTCTTATATTAACTTAAAAGAAACTGTTTATATTGATATTTAAATGGGCCCGCTGATAACGTTTTTAAGTTGTGCAGAATATTTTTAAGCAAAATTTAAATGTTATAAGTGAAACATTTTCTTAATAGACTGTGTTTGGAGGGGGGGGGGGGGTTGTAGGAGCGAAATCTCAAATTAAAAGTGTGCACTTCTGTAGGATACCAAATTTTATTTGTTAGATGCGATGGCCGATCTGTAATAATAATTTTATGAAAAAACACAGCTGACTGTAAACTTCTGCGCTTCTCCATAGGAAGTCCTTTCGTTTCCTTTAATTTATAAAAGACAGGTTCTCTACGGCGAATGCCATAAATGAATCGAAGGCATACTTCCGGGACGCAATGTATTCTGTGGCTGTCTATACTAAAGAGGCAGCGGCCATACACAACAACAACAACCGCAAAATTAAAATTAATTAATTAAAAAGATGTCGATAGAGAAAATACCTTTAAGATTAGAATATGCCATTTTGATACATCTGTTGACTTACAATTAAAAATTAGCCCAACATTCCTGCTCTGAGTGCCATATGGAATATCATCGTCACCGATTTTTATTTTTTTTTTGACACAATCCGAATAAGAAAAATTTGGGGCTGAGTTCAGATTGGCACGTTGGTAAAATTCAAAATCGCTCAATATGTTCCCTCATTTGATAATTCATAATTTTTTCTATTACTTTCGAAAGTTTCGGTAATATACTTTTTCTACTACCTAAAAAAATACATAAAAAAATACCTAATTATGCACCGATCTAGTGTGCGGGAAGCGTCGCTTTACCACGTCAGTTTCGATTCCCACGAATCCCAGCCACTTCGGACATTTTCGGGATTTAACCGCACGGCTTTGGAAGCAATCGGATGTATTCGGAGATATTTCCCACGCTTTGAATTTTTACGTTTGTTAATTCTGACAGTCATGTCAGTGAATGCATTCGTGTTGTTTTGCGAAAATGTACCCAAAAACTGTAGCTGTAGAAAAAGTATAGTATGCAACACGTTCGGTAATTTTTTAACTCACTCGTTTATTGAAAACTCGCTCCGCTCGTGTCAAAAGTCATGAGTGAAATATCGTTTACCGCACTTGTTGCATAATATACTATTTCGGTTATTTAAACTGTCAACATTTTTTCTTACATATACAGTGCATTTCCGAAATTTTCGATTGATTTGGAAAGGTATTTTCTAAGACATAGGAGTTAATAACGTTAACGCATAATAGAATCATATTCCAGTTTAATTTGATCTGACCCGGTAGCAGTATTTTATTGTTTTTGTAAAAGTTTAAGATGTCTGCCTCTATGTTAGATTTTTAAAAGTAATTATTTAAAGCTGTGCGATTGTTTAACTCGTTCGGTATTTTATTTGGCTGTTTTTTGTAATGTATAATAAGATTTTTAAGTGTATTCCAAAAGAGCTTCGTTCAATGAACCCTTGGCACTTTGGTGAAAATATTGTTTCTTTTCTTGGCGGATAGCTATATTTGTTTGATTCTTAATTTGCTTATAATAATTCCAATTTGAGTCGTTCCGCTATATTTGATATTTTTTATAGGTTTTATTTTTTAGGCGTATCATATTTCTTATAGCGCATGTTAAACCAGGACGTTTTTTTATTTTTTGATTTTACATCTAAAACGGGAGCCAAGGTATCAAAGTTATTTATTAAGTGATTGCTTAACGTTCGTGCCTTTTTCATTTATATTTTTTATATAGATAATATTCTCGAAAGTAACGATAGTCAAAAGATTGGTTAATAAGTCCCTGTCGATATTTTTCATGTCTCTTCCCTTTCTAATCTCGTCATCACTAATCTTAATGTTTTCTAGACGACAATATGTTAAAAAATTAGGTGGTAGAAAAAAAAATCAAATCCTAATCTGACGCCTTGCCGAGTTTATTTCTACGAATTTGTCTTAGGACAGAAATGATTAACTTGTTGACACGCTCCAACTATATACAGGGTGTTAAAAAAAACATTAAAAAAAATTAAGCTCACATGAACATGGGTCCGGAAATGTTTCGAAAATATTTTAATAAAAATAGTCGACCTGTGTTAAGTATCAATTTGTTCGAACTTATTTCCAACGAAAGGATACCAAGAAATAAATGTTCCCTGAACCTCACCATTTTAATCTAGTTAAAGCAAAATGAGATCTTTAGCACTATAGATGACGATGTCAAATCTCAACAAAATTTCAAATTTCCAGTCGTACCTTTATATGAAGTTTTTTTCATTTTTTTTAAATATCCTGTGTGTATCGTGCGGTCAATTTATATTGATAACATTTTAATTGGTTGTAAGTTTTTTGTTTTTAGAGATATCGAGGTAAACAAAAAAACAAAATGTAGGGCACGTCGCTAAGTTTTTTCTAAGTGAGGTATAAAACAAAACACTATCAATTTTCTAACATGTAAGCCTACATCATATTTTTTGAAATGGAACATTCTGTGTATTATATATGTGTTTAATAGAATATCCTATTCCGATTACAATGATATAATACACTCGTTTTTGACAAATCTGCAAAAATAGGAAATTTTTATATAATTTCAAATAGTGCCGTGACTGACTGCAACAACAAGAATTATTTACAAATTACAGTAGAACGAAAACACTAAAAATGACAAAACACACTAAAGTAAAACATTCTTTTCTACTCCCGTCTGTAAATTATCTAATTACACTCGGATGAAGCGTGCGGGAAGCGTCACTTTATCAAATCAGTTTCGTTTCCCACGGATCTGAGCCAGTTCGGATATTTCCGGCATTTTACCGCTCGGGTTTGAGAGCAATCGGATGTTTTCGGAGATATTTCCCACGGCTTGAATTTTGACCTTTGTCAATGCTGAAGGTCATGTCAGTGAATGTATTCGTATTGTTTTGCGAAAATGTACTCAAAAACTAAAGTATAGTATGCTACACGTTCGGTAAACTTGTTAAGTCACTCGTTTATTAAACACTCGCTCCCCTCGTGATTCAAATGCTGTTTACCGCACTTGTTACATAATATACTATTAAATATTCTAAATACTGCTGTATGTGACCACCATTTTCCTGTACACTTTTCTCATACAATCTAATTGTATGATAGCTTGCATTAAGTAACGTTTCCGGATTGAAATCCTTTGCCGAAGTTCCACGGCATTATTACAAGGAGTTCTGTGCACTTCATTTTTTATGGGTTCCCAAAAGGCAAAAAATACATTAAACTTAAGTCTGGGCTGTTAAGTCTAATACACTGATGACGAGCTGTGGTTGCAGTGTTGTTATTCAGAAAATTTCGTTTTTTTTGTTTACCTTGATATCTCTAAAAACGAAAAAGTTACAGCTAATTAAAATGTTATCAAGATAAATTGAACGCACAAGAAGTTCGATAGATAGAATTCTACGCCTTGTCAATTTCGAACTTTTTCCCGATGTTAAAACCTTGTTTACAGTTAACCAACAGTCGTGTCCCCCCACCCCCCCAAATTCCGCTTTGTGCAATCGTTTCGCAGTATCCGAACGATCCGAACTTTCAGACGCCATTGTGGCAGTTAAAAGCAAAAACTGATGTGCTGGACCAATAATATAATATGGTCCGGGCCGCGCCAGTTTTGCGAAGTTGAAAGCGGCGTCGCATTTTGCGGCCGCCTCGCTGTCGTCCACGTCATAAGCAGAACTTCCGCCGGACAAAGAACAAAGTTTATGGAGTCAAAAGTTTCGACAGAGTGACCGCTTTCGCGCTAAAGACCCCCCCGGCTTTATTCAAAATATCCCCACACGGGGACGATGGCGAAATTGGGTTTATCATTTGCCGTTGACAGAACGGTCGATTCGGAGTCGCCGTGTGGGCTTTTGAAGTTTATAAGTTTGATTTAGTTTCTTTTTTTCGCAAGGGCCGACGTTATTGACGTCCCAATGGCGGCAATCATCGCACCGGAAATTTTGCCGAAACCTGAAAATTTTGATTTTGACTGTTTTAACAGAAGAAACGAGTTTGAAGGTCGTAGACAATGATGACTGTTGATTAAACAAAATATTTCGAACTTCCGTTGCCTTTGTGATTAATTTTTCACAGCCTCTCAACTAGTACAGTCGACTTCGGTTTTTCGGGAATCCCATATATCCTGGACAATAACCTAATATCTTGTCTAACCACTACAACATCACAAAACACGTCATCATTAGGACTCTTCAGATGGATAAAGCCTGAAGATGGTTGGAGTTCTGGAAACACACAGAAACCAGACAAGACTAGTAGAAAAGGCATGGACTTATGGACATAGCATGAGATGAAGAGGTAGCATCCATTTATAAACATTTGAAAAGCAATATTGGAAAAAGTATCATAAACTTAGCTTTTAAGCACGAGAGAAAGAGAGAGAGAGAGAGAGATTTCAAAGTGGTACAATTGCTCTTGGAAAGATATTAATATAAAAACTGAAAAAACTACATGTAAAATTTCGCTGTGAAACTTAAATTATAATTGTCACTTTACTTATCGACTAGTCCAATCGAATTTAATTGTAGCTTAAAGCACGTAATAATCAAATTGTCTGATATATTGCATAACATTTTCCTGTGTATTAGTTTTTGGGTACATTTTTGCAAAACAGTACTAATACATTCACTGACATAATCTTCAGAATTGAGAAACGTCAAAATTCGACAGTGCGATTAAATCTCCGAAAACATCCGATTGCTCCCAAACCCGTGCGGCAAAATCCCGGAAATGTCCGAAACCGCTCGGATCCGTGGGAGACGAAGTTGACGCTTCCCGCACACTAGGTCGGTGTGTAATTATAAATTTTACAGGCGGGAGTTGAAAATTAATTTATTATGCTACAAGTGCGGTAAACGGCATTTGACTCACGAGTTTATTTGACACGAGCGGAGCGAGTACTTAATAAACGAGTGACTTAAAAAGCTTACCGAGCGTTTTGCATACGTTTTTCTACGACCGTTAGTTTTTGGGTGCATATTTGCAAAACAATACGAATACATTCACTGACATGGCCGTCAGAATTGACAATCGTCACAATTCAAGGCGTGGGAAAAACTTCCGATTGCTCCCAAACCCGTGCGGTAAAATTCCGGAAATATTCGAAGTGGCTCAAATCCTTGGGAAACGAAACTGAAATGGTAAAGTGACTCTTCCCGCAGGCTAGATCGGTGTGTAATTTGGCATTTTACAGACGGGAGTAGAAAAATTTATTTACATATCGTGTGCTCAACTTTTAAGAAATATTTAACAGTAAAAACAATTATCGACGGACATATTTCGGTAAAACCTTTATTAATTGTCAATATTAATTAAAAGCATTCTTATTGTTTACTAAGATTTTGGTTTCTTCCACTCATTATTTAAAGAAAATAGGAAAAATATGAAATGGTAAAGTGTCAATCGAAAACCCATAATAGTATATTATGCGTGGTAAACGACATCTGTCATGAGTTTATTTGGGATGAGTGGAGCGAGCTGTTTTATAGACCAGTGACTTAAAAAGTTTGCTAAAAGTGTTCAATACTATACTTTTCCTACGACCCTTAGGTTTTGGGTACATTTTTGCAAAACAACACGAATAAATTCACTGACATGACCGTCAGAATTGACAAACGTTAAAATTCAAGAAGTGGGAATTATCTCCGAAAACTTCCGATTGCACTTCACCACAACCTTTCAAAGACATTGAATCCGAAACGAAGCCAACACTTCCTTATATTCAAAACATCATTGACCACATATTAAAAGTTCTTAAGAAATGTAACTTCAAAAGCACATTGTCCAACCCCTTGTCCAAGAATCTCTCAACATCTTCGATCCTCCGTTTACAGCATTCCATACACATGTGGCAAAGAATACATTGGACATACCGTTCGAAAATTTTCAACTAGGCTCGAATATCATGAAATGGCCTTAAGACTGCGGCAAATAAACTCATCAGCAGTTGCCGAATACAATCAATAAGCCGGCCATCAAATTTTATTCTATAAAACTAAAATTCTTTCATCTAATCAATTCTTCCACGAACGAAAAATCCAAGACTCTATAGAAATCTATAAGCAACCAAACAATCTTAACCACGACTCAGTTGAAATAACTAGGAAGCATAGTTTCGCAAAACCTAGCAACATGATCAGATATAAAAATTACACTGCTACAAGGAAAAAAGGCACACGAATTCTGGACTCTTTGCTTTGCTTGGATAAACCCAATCTTAACACAAAATTGACACTCTCCAATCTCGCTGGTACCAATATTATGAGAATCGAATACACAGAAAAAGCTATCCAGGAAGATGAGTTAAATAGATGGAAAAGTCTGGCGTACGAAACGATTTTCACATTATCTTACTACGAATGAGCATTTTGAATCATAATTATGCTTTTCAAAAATGCAAAAAAGTATACTATTTATATTTTCTATTTTGCATGTTAAAAAGGAATGAAATAAATCGTTATAATTTATTTTTATTATTTAATAGTCGATTTTATACATGCTTTGTCAGGACAGGTAGTTCCTGATTAGAAAAAAACTTCTGAATGTGGATACTATTGTTGTTCAGATCATGTTTATATTTAAGACATTTTCAAGTACCACTTTCGTCATTTCGGAAGTAGCCATTGCCTTCCTTTTTTGAATGAAACACCCAGTACATTATTTATTTCATTTACCCTCTTTTTTCTATCAAAAATTAATCAAACCCGAAACCACAAATATGTCGTGAATTTTACTCGTATAAAAGTCCTACTTCGCTCCCCCTAGGGCTTTACAAAATAGGAAGTATTTGTTGAACTGTGTTCACGATACGTCCATGTTGAGTGGAGTCTCCATTACTCTCCTCTTCTCAGTATGATAGATATAATTAACCATAATAATTACATCACTTGGAAGCTATAAGTATTTGTATCGATTAAATCTAAACCGCCATGAAAAAATTATACACACAAACCGTATGGTCTCAATCGTCTGTAGCATCGACCGCGACGACGACGTAATGAATTTATTTTGGGGATAATAACCTTTTGGGGAATGCGTGTGGCAATTACAAGACCACTTTGTCTCTAGTAAGGTGGTTTCTATGGCAATACACAAGTGCTATAGACAGATATACGGCGTCTTTTCCAGGCAGTAAGTGGTCTATTAAGTCTGTAAATTCACCGAATACGCAGCACCCGATGAGGTTTTATTAATGCCCTTAATTGTATTAAAACAGATGATTTTTTAAAAAGGTCTACGAACTTTGCATTTTGATTATTTAGGCAGTGGCGCGGGTTGTCGTTGCAGCTGATTTCTGAGAAAACCAGCTTTTAATTTATTTAACGAATGGTTTTACCGATGCTTAAATCCATTTTCTAATTTACATATTTTGTCAATTTTGTCGCGAATAACTGCTCAAGTTGTCAATGACTGTGGGATGCTATACAGTAAGTGAAAATTGTTAAGTTAAAGTTAAGAAAAGTGATCTGGATAACCATATATAATTTGGGCAATGAAAAAAATAAACGGCTTTGGAGGCAGTTCTCTCCGCATTGGGAGAGTTTACCAGGACTTTCTCCGCTTCGTATCGTAGCATCAAAAAAGTCATCATATCATGGTGGGGGGACACAGCACACTTAGGTCGTCTTTAGAAGAAGAGGAAACTCCTCTAACCATTGAGCGCAAGGAACTATCCAAACTCTCCAAGAAAGAGGTACTGTACTTCCTCTATAGTATCGGAAGATCTGAATGCAGAAATAGCAATGGAAGAAAAGTGGTAGTTTACTCTTTGTTTTAAACTGGGCAGAAATTTATTTTCTTAAAGTGCAAAATTACTGGTGCGCAAAGTCCTTTTCTTGAAAGCGTTAAAATTATTTATTGGAGAAGAAAACATTTCAAAAGTTTAAAGTTGTACCGCATGGTATAGAAGAATGGATTATGATTGATTATGAATGATGGATTATTGAGGCTTACCTAGTACCAAAAATGTGACCAGATACAAATATTGCAAGTGCTCGTCAAGCTATCATCGGGAAAAGGAATATGGCTAATCGTTGTACGCTTTGGAAGTAACGAAGGAATCCTAATATAGAGTTTATTGCCATGTGTGATATGGGCGCAATTGAAATGCTTTTGCGGCTAGAAGAATGAAATATGTATAGTGCCTGTTCGGCCAATAGAGACGAAACCCCAGATCCCGAGGAAGCTGTCTATTGCATTATCAAGGAAGAAGGAAAAATGTGGAATCTTAATATGTCGTTGCCCGATTGGGAATGATGAAACCAAAAGGACAGGCCAGTTCCTCAGATGACTATATCAAAAATGGCGAATGCAAACGTTGGAATGTGCTATATATATTATTCTGTCACTTTATGTAATTCATTTAATAGAACCTTAGGGCGGTCTGGAATGAATCCCATAACTACTACGAAATTCCTTGGGGTGATGATTGACTCACTTACCTGCCGTTTTGTCAATCATTAAACATCATCGAATGGTCACTGAAAATGTTGCTGCAGTTACAAAAATTCTGCAAAAATGGTTTTCTGCAAATAATTTGGCACTTAATGAACTAAAAACCCAAAAACGTATTATCTTCTGTAGTAAAGTGGTCTTTCTAAATCAAAATAACATTAATCTCTTGGGATTTGTAATCGATAGAGCTCTGTCTTGGACAGGCCCATATTGATAAAGTTTGTGCAACATTATCTATTTTCCGATGGTGAAAAAGCCTGTGCGGGTGCTGTGCGGGGCCCGTCCATTTCCGAATTGTAAACCAATTTTTTCCCGCTTACAGATTATTACACCGCCTTACCAGGCCCCTAACAGGCATGCCTACAATACCAGGCAAGTTGATATGATTACACCAGGTTACTCCAGACTGACGTCCTCACAATCTAATAAGATCAACGTAAAATGTTATAATGTTCTTTCACCAAATCTTAAAAACCTACCTTTTAGCAATTTAAAATAAAAATGAAAGACTTTTTTTGCTCAGAATATGTTTTATAGCACTAATGAATACTTGGAGCTACTTAGTCATAATACGCTCTATAACGAACTTTCGTATTTTTCGTAGTTTCGTTATTAGAATTGTCTGTAATATCATAGTTACTCCTCTATATTATTGTATCAATGTTGTGTTATTTTAGAGGAATAACTTATCTGAATGGTTAATAAAGTTTTATTCTATTCTATTCTATTTTATTATTCTCAATCCTAGTTCTGGTATCTCCGTGAAGAGAAATTCTAGTCTCTTTAAAAACACTTTGATGCTAAATGAATGGCGACAGATACCAGAAACAGAACCGGTCCCAGTATCCCTGCACACAACTGAACTTTTTGTGAAAGAGGACCTTATTGTCAGGCGTTAAAGGCATACCAATAAACCAGATGTGATGTTATACCTACAGCACAAATGCTTTTACTATTTTAACTTTGCATTGTAATGTACGTATATTGTCAACTGCCCTGTCTTTTTCATTATTTTAAAATTTTAATAAACCATTAGGTTATATCTTTTAATTGATTGCAATCTTATTAATATTTAATTAATTAATGTTTGTTTATCCTGGGGTATTGTTGACATCCTCACGCATCCCCAAGAAATCTCCTAATCTTTCATCTAAATTAAAAATGATATATACGGTGACATAAATGTTGAAGCAGTCCAAACACTTAAATATAGTTTTCGGTTAGACTCAAAGTCTGTATTGTTTGTTTTCAAAAACTTATGCACCGTCCTTTACTTACCGCAAGATGTCAAATAACTTTGGATTTGGAATCCAAGATAACGCTTCGTTTCTCAGAAGCGAAAATGGCCAGATCTTTTGTTTCCCAAACAGCACTGCTGCGAAAAATCGCATCTTCCATCTTCAAAGATATAAGTGTGAGATATCCTGCAATCTAGCGAAAGTAGTATGTCATCTGCAGTTTACCCTTAATTCTAAATCTTACGACAAGTCCTTAAATCGGCAGTATCGAGCATTTACTAAATTAAATATAAATCGACATCCCACACGCTCCGCTATCTCTTTTCCGTGACCGGTAGCTATTTGCAATTAAGTTCGCCAGTGTGATTCACGCCGGAATCGTCTCTTTTCCTCAAATCTCAATTTGCAACCCTTCCATATTTGCCCCTCCGTTCGCCAGCTCGCAGACAAACCCAAGCCGACACGGCCTTAACACGTCATCGCGTGATAAGATGCCATTGCCAACTTTGAAGAACTAATTACCGACCTATTCAGACTCAGCGACGAGTAATTTTCCTTAATTTAATATCTGGCTTCTTGTTAAACTTTGCGTTTGAAGGGTCGTTGATAAGTACCTGCTGCAAAATATTGTATAACATTCTTCGATTACGTTTGGACACGGTATACTCAGAAAAGCAGAACTCTAAATATGCGTTAATGTCAATTCATATTTATTATTTGTATCTTGTGTTAATAATTCTCTATGGCGAATTAGAAATAATTCTAAAAATAGATTAAATCTTGCCTAAAATGTAAAAAGATCGAACTGTAAACATCTTACAAGTTTATACGTAAGTCAGTAGGATATTCAAAACTCCTCACAATATTTAAAGTGCTAATTTTTCCTACTGGAAAATTCGGAGGTTCTGAAGTTAACAAATCAGTTTATATAGTTACCCACTATTCCTTTGCTTGTTGGACGAATGATAGATTTATCTACTATGAGTTTAAAGAGTAATAATTTTTTTAAACTAGAGACATCTGAAGTGTTTCATAAGTGTTCTTGAAGAGCTTTTTAATATTGGCAATTAATTGCATTTGACAGCCTTATAAGTCACTAGGATATTCAAAACTCCCTGTGCTCAAACGTCTGTTATGGAAATCCAAGTAGCTAATGTTTCTACTGGAAAATTCGGAGGTTCTGAACTGAACAAATCAGTCTATATAGTTACCCACTAACCACTGCTTTTCCTTTGCTTGTTGAACGAATGATAGATTTATCTACTATGAGTTTAAAGAGTAATCGTTTTCACTTCATCTGAAGGGGTTTCATAAGTGTTCTTGAAGAACTTTTTAACATTGGCTATTAATTGCATTTGACAGCCTTATATGTGCGGGTCGCTATTTCTCGGAGAAGAACATCTACTGCCCAAAAACGAGGAAATTTAAGCTTTTTGTTAGAAAAATAAGGACTGACATTTGCTGTTACACTTGACATTACTTAAAACACTGTTTCTTTTTGTTTTACTATGGTTACATAAATTTACATTTTGCAAACATTTGCTTGGAGCTGTCTTATTGAAGATGACGTGGATTTGATATCTTATTTCATAGTTTCACTTGCAATGGTTTTGATAGAGTAAATTAAAATTTAGAAAACCAGGTCGAAGCAAGGATTTATAAAACATAATTGCAGGACACAACGGCAAAATCAAAAGCGGTTGACACCAAACAACAACAAACAAATTTTATTCTATTCACTCCGGCAATGGAGATCTGCCAATCCACTACGGTCACATCGACTGTAGCAGATGGTTTCACATTGTTGCATTAAATTCTACTACACCCGAGGTAAATGATTCACTAGAGTCTATTGCAACGTTATAATCAGCTGTGACATTTGATAAAGACACGGTGTTGTCGAAACAATTGTCATGTAAAAATATATAATTTCGTTAAAACCTGAACTTTTAGTTCTTAATGTATGTATTTTCATCAAGTAAAATCCACCTCAGTTCAGTGATATTTTAATAATATTTTTCATTTTATTTAAATATCGTATCAGCAGCTATATGCAAAAGGGATTCGTTTAAACACCTTACTTACATAAATTAGACTGCCTGTAGAAAAAAAATTTAAAAATTTGTTGAAAAGCTGAGTTATAGGCATTTGTTTATTTTCCAAGGCCTATTCTTTATATGTTGCGTATCCTTGGCACTTGTATATCGATTATTATGTACCTACGATTTTTTTGCTATAGTTACTATGTGCATTTTATTATTTGTAAGTTTTTGATAAACCAAATAAATAAAAAAAATACAGCTATAATTAAGTCTTTTTTAAGATTTTATGACAACTAAATTCATTTCTGCCATATTTTAGGGTATTAATAAGATATTAAGATACTGTTTCCACTACCCTACTTTGTTATCATCTCAGATTTTTCTGAAAACATAATAAAAAATTGAAATCTTTCTCCGATATCAAATTTGTTTAAATCCGTTAAGCCGCTTATTAAAAAAAAACATTGAACCACATTATCTTAATCGATGCGTCGAAAGGTGTTGTCGAATGAAGCTTATCAGAAAATTTATACATTTTATATGTATATTCTATATATAAATTTAAGTTAGTATGTGCGCGCTTTGGCGGCCATCTTTGAAGTCAGGTTTACTTAGCAATATTTTTTTTCCGCGATTGTCTATCACCAATAGTTTAAGACATCTTTCCATTCTCATTAGACCGCGCTGTTTGAGATTTTGCTAAAACACATAATACTTTTAACATCCATGTTAAATATCTTAGAAACGGTGAAATTTAGATGTAGAATATGTCTAGAATTTTTAGTTGAATCCAAAAAAGTTATAATATATACGTTCTCCCAGCAAAATTAGTTTAAATCAAAATGTTGTAATTTTTCCTTCCTATGAAGAACATTAGCAATTCGCAGTTTTTACAACCTGCAGCGCAAAAATCGCCGATGATTTTAGCCGAATTAATTTGCATACACGAACGAAGTTTCAGGATCCCATTCTCATAACATCCGATCGGTTTCTGTTACCTAAATCCATAAATTTCGTGAAACCAAAACAAACGCGGCATATATTTCCAAACTCGGCATCACGGACAAAAACAATTAGTGCCATCGAGGCCTTCTATGTTTAAAAACACGCGCGATAACACAGTGTGGGAAAAATTTTTATCAACGAATGCACTTCGAAACTCTATCTGCTTTCGTGTCGCATGGGCATTTGCGGTGATAGTAGATGTTTGAATGGAGAGCAGTTCGGCTTTGAATTCGATGAAGTGTGAGAGGTCGCGTTCTTGGTTGTGCGAAGTTAACCAGAAGTATCGAGTTTTGCGTACCAAATTGCTTTCTTTTTTCTGTGCATTTCGCGGTTAAGAAATCTCTCAGGAGTAATGACAGTAAGTAGTTGATAAAAATGACCAAAAATTTCGTTCTGGCGGCTTTTTAACGTTTTCATTTATTTTTATTACCTAACCTATATTTTTTGTAAACTATGGAGAATCGAGAAGGTTAACGAAGAAGCAGCTATGAAACAATCGGTTTCATCTTTGGCAACTGGAATGTACAGATAAAACGTTAATAACTTGGGGGTCTAGAATGTTTGCCGATTAAATGAAAAAAATGAAAATTTATTTTTTTCTAAACAATGCATTTATAATTTTTTTGTAACCACTAAGTTGCGCCAATGCTGTATTTTAGAATATGGATCAAAATTGAAAATCGCTCAAAACTATTACTTAGCATGTATATGTTCCTTACAATTGGTGTTTAGCTGTGTTAACAATTCCTGACTCATATCTAAAATATCAATAGTGACTTAAAAATTTTTGAAAGAAACTTCCAGAAGCTACTGTAATACTTGTTACAAAACTTCGGATTTTCTCTTGCTTTGGTTTTTGCTTGAGTCGAACTTGGTGACGTTTCGCTAATCATCCTGTTGCTTCTTCAGAGCTCGACTGAAACTTGCTCGCATTTTACTCTGTACTTGCTTATATATTGTTTTGGGGGGGGGGGGGGGGGTGGAACTAAATGAGGGGCCTAAACACCGTCTGGGAGGACTGACCTATATTGGTGACAGAGACCTGAGTCGCGGTTAAGATTGTTACGAGAGCAGCGCCAAAATTTCCAGGCCTGAATATGAAAGAAACAAAGTAGAGAAACATTTTTTTCTTATTTTTCAATATACTCCCTCTTAACTTCAATACACTTATTATATCTCTTTATTAACAACTCAATCCCTTTAAAAATATATTCTTTTCGTTTGTCTGCAAAATGAGCGAAAACACCTATATCTGGACTATAGGGACTATCTGTTGGAACCCACACTCTAAAATGACAGCTTGTGCAACACCAGCAGCATCGACAGGTGCACTATCGTGCAAAAGACGCACGCCTCTGGTCAGTTTTCATCGTACACGTATGCAGTCTCGCAATTTATCTAATAATGTTGCGTAATATTTACTATTGACAGTGGTATCAGTTTCTTTATAATCCATCAAAAGAATTCCTTCACAATTCCAAAAGATCGTGGCAATAACTTTTTTTGTTGACTGGCAGACTCTGAATTTTCCTGAAGGTGCTTCGCCCTTACGACGCCACTCCATTGATTCTTTTTTCCATAGAGGGTCATAATAAAGAACCATAGTTTCATCTCCCGTCACAATAGTTTCTATCACAGGCTTTGGTTCCGACCCACAGAGTTCCAAAAAAGACCGCGCACACTCGACAAGGCGTTGTTTTTGAATAGCCGACAGGATTTTAGGAACCCATCTTGCACTAACCTTGTGCATACCTAAATGATGATGCAGGATTCGACGAACAATTGTATCAGAAAGCTTAATTTCTGAGATTTCCTTACTCCTGGCATCTCAAATGGAATTTTGTTTTTGACGAACCGAAGATGTTGAGAGCTTTTTGGACAAGTGGTAAATGTGGTTTTGACGTTATACTTCTTTAGAACTTTTGATATGTGGTCAGTGATGTTTTGAATGTAAGGAAGGACCACAGTGCAAGTGTAGGATTGCTTTCGGCTTCATTGCTATTGGAAGGTTGTGGTGAAGTGTATTTTGTGATGGAACGCTTAATATCTTTAATGTAGAAATTATTAGAGAGAAGAGCAAATCTAAGGTGTTTTAATTCTGGTTTCAGTGACTCGGACTGAGAAAGTTTTACAATTCTGTAAACAAGAGAGTTGATAACCGATGATTTTTGGGCCGGATGATGATGGGACCATGCATGTTCTGTGTGTAGGTTTTCTGTAAACACAATGACCCAATGTTAGGTCTAATTTTCTATTGATTTGAATATCTAAGAATGGAAGGTTATTATTAGTTTCCAACTTAATGGTAAAAAGTATGTTACAGTTTAAATATCTAATTTCGACTCCGCAAAAACCGACGCAGGAGGAATCCAGAAGTTTTGTTAAAAGTGACTTAAAAAGTTTGTATACTTGTTGCTTACAATATTTTTTCCACGGGTACACTTTTCCAAAACAGCACAACTCCACTCACTGAGTCCCGAGACCACATGTAGAACCGTTAGAACAATCAGTGTTTTTTTTCTTGACAGCTTCAAATTTTGCTAGTTTCATCGGGAACGGCGTAGCTAATTTTGAGTAAGAAACTTAGACTTTTTCACGCCTAATTAATCATCTCCAAAGTTTCCCAGTGACATGTCAATTTTAGCAAACCACCCACAAAGTAATAGTCACCTAAGAAGTGTCCGAGTGACATTACAATTTTTGCAAAAAACCTACAATGCTATAGTCATGTCAAAATTGTCCGAGTGACATGTCATTGTTTGAACTATGACTATGAGTTTCTATAAGTCACTTCAGAGATGACATGTAGTTTTCTGTCGTATGGACGCACTCGTCACTTATCTCTGAAAATATTTGCCGACTCATTTAAACAAACAGAGATGAGTGTTTATGGCGACTATTCGGGACAAACATTGTATTCGTTTCAATTTCCTTAATCCCGTCTTGTATATTTTATCCGACTATATCACATCCCACAGCTCACCTCCCTCGATCTTTCACCCCTCTCGCTTCCTTGTAATTTGCCGACAAATTACAAAAAGATGTTTCGCAAAGTGATAAATATGGAAAGGTTCTTTTTATTAAACATGTGTTGCTCTCCTAATCCTCCTATACGTTTTTAGATTAACCTCCCAGCTCCTTTTTAACGGGTCGACTTATCTTTATTGATGGGGTGACGGCGCTGTTGCCATATAAAATATATTGTGCTTTGTTTTGATTTTAGTGAAATAAGATTATAAAAAATAGTTGATTGCCTTAGCAGCCCTGTTATTGCGGTTATAAATATGTGATACACACTTACACAGAATCGGTATAAGATGTATATAGAATATTTCACGTCCAATAGAAAAAAACTGGTCCTACCGTGCTGCCAACGTTATTGGAGTGTGAACTAAATTTCACCGCCAAAATATGAATTTGAGTGAATTTTAACACGTTTACTTTGTTTATAGGCGCGAAAACTTAACCTAGAATTGAAATAGGTTTCAAAGAATGGTCTATATCATATTGAGAATGTTTTACAAAATTTAAGATAACGTCTGCAGGATTCCAGTCGGATGCAGGATTCCAGTTGGAGTTCAACGAGCGAACGGATGATATCCCGGAATATAGTGTCATCACATTTTTCCATCCGTGAATCAATATATATATATATATATATATATATATATATATATATATATATATATATATATATATATATATATATATATATATATATATATATATTTAAAATCAAATTCAATTCAAATAGGACAAAAAAGTTATAATTCACAAAAAACATATCTGTATACTTTGCGACAGTATATATATATATATATATATATATATATATATATATATATATATATATATATATATATATATATATATATATATATATATATATATATATATATATATATATATATATATTCAAAATCAAATTCAATTCAAATAGGACAAAAAAGTTATAATTCACAAAAAACATATCTGTATACTTTGCGACAGTGTGTATATGGGACAAACAAGCCAATATTTGAAAAATAGAATCAGCGGACATAAGTATGAGAAAAAAATAAAAGAGCTCTTCATACCCATTGTGACAACACCGAACACACATTTAATTATCAAAAAGTTAAAGTTTTGCTAACAGAACCTCACACTAAAAAAATAGAACTTTATGAAATTATAGAAATCCAAATGAATTAATTACAAAACCGATTCTAAAGGATTTAACCAAATATATCATTCAATTTCAACTAACAAAATTAAATTGTCCAATATATTTACTAATAAAAAACATCCGTATCTGCTTTGCATGCCATTCCAATCCGAATAAAATATTTGGTGGCAAATTATGATTATTTTAAATATGTAATATTTTAACGCAACGTCGAATGTCATCAATTGTTATATATGTCACTTATACAAAATAAGGATATTTTGAAAAAGATCGAAATTATGATCGGAACGTTAAAAGAAATTACGTTATTTGTTTTCGAAAGACCGAATATCCACGAACTAGAACTGATATTTATTAGAAATGTTGATTTGAGCACAATCAATAGACCATTTAAGAAATGAAAGCAAAATTTTACATATTGCCTGATATAGAACTGTTTCTAAGTTTTAGCACTCGTCAATACTTATACACCAATTCAATCTTTTTTTAAATAAACATCAATACCAAAGTTCCTATGACAAACACATTTCGAAAACAATATATTAAATATTATAAAAATATTTAATTACGTATACAAACTGTAACAGATATATAATGTACTTACAAATCCAAACAGAGGAATCTAAACATTGTCATTTTTCAACTACGCAGACACCAAAACATTCTTCACTAGCTACAGTTAATATAGTTCAAGTGTAATCAAACTATACTTTAAAGGAGACCACAATGCAAAATGAAGATTCTGAATCCGAAAACACCATCAATAGGCTACATTTAAAATTAATTGATGCGATGGTGGCGCAGTTGTACTGCTAACTACAACAAATTAGTTCTTCAAGTTAACATCTATTTCTTTGCTTTATATATGTATCACACCGAACCATAAAAACAACTGAATCATGATGCGATATCGAAGAAAGGTCCGACAAATCATTGATAAGAAATAGCCAATATAAACAAACAATTTTGAAAGTTAATCCAGTTGCAATGACAAGCTTTGAGAGGCACGATGTATTTCATGTGTGGAGAGAACGAATTGGTCCTAGGGTTCCGTTTCCGGGTATGTTACTGCTTATTCTCTATTGAAATTGATCATTAAAATCGTTATTGAGGCTTAAGATAACTTGGCCAAAAATAAACTTTTGATTGTGGCCGACGTAGTTGGTCATTTTCCATTAGTCTAATCTTTCCGGCATATCGCAACGTCACATCGATATTCGATAATAACAAAACACTTGAAAAAAATGGTCGCGGAAATCTCCTCAGTACTGAAGAAAATTCCAAGAGTTAAAATCGATCATTATCGCTCAAAAAGAGAGTCGTGGGTAATTAGTAAGGATTTGTTTTTTACAGTGTTTAAAGACAGGCGAGGTATAGGAAGAAGATATTGAAATGTTGTTGAAACTTAGTTTGCATATTGGAAACACACTTCAACGCAAGAAACGTCAATGCATTCAAAATTTGTTTGGTCCAAACTGAATGTAACTATAAAGATCATGTCGGTTTTCTCTCCACATTTTCATGAGCGATACATGATCGACGTTTCTTCTTCTTCTTCTTCTTCGTTTTCAAGATCGATTGGTGTCTAAAAAAGGTGTTGAAAATTCACGTGGCATCTGAAGGGTATATTTATTATACACTAAGGTGTATCAAGCAGTAAATTTAATGCTCCCTTGAAATAGGTTAATATTTCTTTTCCAAATATCTACCTCGTCAATACATAAAATGTACCATAACCTGTGCCGGCTGTCTTCCGATATGATTGAAGCTGCAAAGATTCTAGTCCTTCTACTACGTAAAGTTTAAATTTTTTTCCAAAGTTTTTCTTATTCCCAATTTTGAAAAATCTTAGCACGCTTATTTGTCGTCATAATGCTTTTTATCTTGCATAACTCAAATAAGATTTTTTATTTCAGTAGCGTGCAAGAGAGTTATTTGGTTGATCTTTATCACGGTTGTTTCAAATAATTAATAATTTTTGAAAGTCGAGCATCTAAGACGAATACAAATTACAAAGGTATGTTAAAAAAATAAACTTGATAGTGGTTCCGAAAAAAGCTCCAATTTTTACTGCGATACTTTATTTCTGTTAAAGTGTCGTTTTTGAAATACTAACCAAAATTTTGAAATCGCCAATCTAACTAACCAAACTAACCATAATTTTCTTTCGTAACTTAGAAATACAGGTGTTATTCCAAATAGGATTACACCATTTTTCAAATCAAAAGAACACATACACCATGTGTTCCATTTAATTTGCTAAAATTTTGATTTATTGTAACTTTTTTGTTTTTAAATATATCAGGGTAAATAAAAAAAACAAAATATAGGGTTAGCAGCCAAGTATTGGAACAATGTATATATTTTACCGGTGTTCATTAGAGTACATTATTTACAATATGTTATATTACAATTATAAATTTAAATTTTATTCCATTTGTTTTCGAGGTACTGGCAGAAACGGGAGAAAAATTAAAGTCCATAAACATTATTTTCATATTTACAACAATAAAAAGAAACAATAATAATAATAATAATAACAATAATAATAATAATGATAATAACAATAATAATAGTTTATTTTCTGTAAGTCTTTACATAATCAGCATCTATATCCAATAACTAATTTTACAAGAAAAAAAAAGACCCAAAATTCAATTTCAAACAGATTGTAGTTGAGTCCCCAAGGTAAACTATATATCGTGTCTAATAATGTAGGCAATGCCAATTACACTATAGATCTAAATCCTTAACAAAAAGCACATTGCACGAAAAGGAATAAAAAAGGACAGAAAAAGAGTCACTCGTACGATGTCCACTTAAAAAAATAACTGTATATAAAAAAAACCAAAAAACTCACATACAAAATATTAACTTGAAAGAATTTGTTTATATTGATGCTCACTGATAATATTTTCAAATTGTGCGGAATATTTTTAAACAAAATATGAATGTTATAAGTGAAACATCTTTTATAGAAGACTGTGCTAAATTAAGAGTGTGCACAAATTAAATTCTTATACAATTTAATAAATTGTTGTGCGTGACCACCATTTTCTTCAATACTTTTCGTAAACTTTGCCATTTATTGATTAATTTTCACTGTAATGCTTTTACGAAATTTCGCTATATTATCACAATGAGTTCTGTGCACCTGATTTTTTTATGTGCCCCAAAAGAACAAATCCATTAATGTCAAGTGCCTGGTCAACCAACAACCAACCAACGCCTCGGAGAAATTTGGAAACAAAATTTTTTAACCCTCATGAAATTGTGAGGAGACGTACCATATTGCTGTCATATTATTTCTGTTGACATATTTGGGGATAGATCTATATATTATGCTATATTGTATTTAATGCTACACTAAACATTAAATGAAAATGAAATGCCATTTTAATAATAATTATTAATAACTTATCGTTTTTTTCACTTCCGAAGATACGGCGAAAAATCGAAATTTGTCTATTTCTTTTTAATTCTACATTGTTTAAATCACAAATATTAATTTTCAATGTTTTTTTGTAGTAGGCGCTGACATGATAAATAAAAAAAACATACACCCAGCCTAAATAACGTTACTATAACATAAGATACAACATTCCTGTATATCGCAGTTTCTATAGCTTGGAAAAATTTTTAAATCACTCGTTTATTAAACACTCGCTCCGCTCGTGCCAAATAAACTCGGGACTCAAATGCCGTTTACCGCACTTTTTGCATAATATACTATTTTCTAGTTCTTTCTGTAGAATATCTAATCATACATCGACGTAGCGTGCGAAAAGTGTCATTTTAAGACGTCAATTTCGTTTCCCGCGGTCCGAGCCACTTCGCACATTTCCGGCTAATTACTGCACGGGTTTGAGAGCAATCGGATGTTTTCGGACATATTACCGAACGGCTTGATTTTGAAGTTTGTCAATTCCGATTCTTATTATTTTGCAAAAATGTACCCAAAAACTAACGGTTGCAGAAAATATTATGTTATGCAACAAGTGTGGTAAACCGCTTTGAATCACAAGTTTATTTGGGACGAGCGGAGCGCAGCGGAGCGAATGTTTAATAAACGAGTGGGAAAACAAATTCATGTGGTAAATCGGCGCATTCTGCACGCTAGATCGGGGTACAATAGGGAACTTGAACATATTTTTATTTTTTTTAATATATTTGTTTATGTATAGAAACAACGCATGCCCCATATCAAAACTCAAAACCCAATATTTAAGTTGCAATAAATAATTCAAGTTGTGATACCCGGCAATTCCTTTTAAACGACACTAAACCGCTAAGGCGACATGTTACAGTGCTATTCTCAGATTATGGTAGGAGAATTATATTATTTACGTTTATTTTCCGCTCGTATAAAGTCTGTATTTAATCAGCGCGAGTTTTCAATTGTGCTTAGTGTGCTTTACATGATAATAATGGAAGCAACACAAAAACAATATTACAAATCGTGCTATCGTGTCTGAGTACAACCCGTAAAACGCCAGATAAATTTTTATTCCTCTATCAGGTGTCACTTCACTAAACTAACAGTGCAAACATTTTTAACTTTTCGAACTTGCATCCATCCTATTGCGGTCTCCACAGGAATGACTTCCTGATCTATATAAAAAAAAGAAGACTTCAAGTTATCAATGAATTTAGGTTGCCACTATCCTTTTTGTTTTTTTTTGTTGAATAAATTGATTGATTTACCATTTGAATTTTAAAAACTAGAAAACTTTAAGCTAATTACAAAATTATATTGGTTTAAAACTAGTTTCTAAATTTTCTATGAACGTAGCTTTAACACCGCGAACCTCAGCAAATGAAAAAGTTTCGGTGTTTTGCATGCAAAACTATAAACATATCCACTAAAGGTAAACTATCAGATTGACCTTTTACGAAACAGCTTAGGTCATTTTCAAAACTTTCTTTTTGATACTAAACACAATATAATAAGAGCAAGCGACAGGATCAAGAATAAAATTTAAATTAAAACCCCCAAGACAATTTTTAATTGCTTATATTTGTTACATAGAACGAAATTATGTTTTTCTTGTAATGGTATAAACTTACTTTTATAAGCAACATTATTCAAATTAAAATTTTGTTCAAGTTCACCATTAGTAGGTATTTAGCAGAAGGGAGTAGAAAAGGTATAGTATGCAATAAGTGTGGTAAACTTTTTTTAAGTCACTCGTGACTCGTGGCGTTTACCACACTTGTTGCATAATGTACTATTGACATTTTCTCATACAACAAAACATTGAAAATTTAATTAAAACCTCTTTTTTTTTAATTAAACAATGTAGAATTACATTGCGTAGTACGTCGTTGTATTGGTAATAAAAAATGAAAAAATATTTTCGATGATGATTTTGATCTCTCAACGGTGTCTTGCATATCTAAAATAACACCAGAAAAAATGAAAACGAAACAGACAAATTTCGTTTTTTCTTTCTTATTTTTGGAAGTGATGGGAATTTTGTAGATTTCTCAACAGCACGTTATAAGTCTTTAAATTTTCCAACTCTTCTCTAATTTACCCATCTTCGTATCTCTTATGGTTTCTAATATCCCCATAACAGACAAACTTATCTTGAACGGACTGCATATCTTGATATTATTAAAAATAATTAACTACAGCCAATCAAAATGTTATCAATATAAATTGAACGCACGGTAATCTTATAATTTAAAGATAAAAATTAATTAGGGAAGATAAAAACGTAGAAGTAAAACGTGGACAGCTGGGTCGGTATTATCGTTGACATTCGGCAACGTCGCGTCCTGCAAAGAACGCAACTTCGCGACAAGCTCCGTATATATCGAAGTGTGCTCCGCTAATGGATTTGCGTCATTTGTCTCGCTCTGTGACACTTGTCAGGGGCGACACGTTTGCTCCTTATCAATTTTGCTTGCGTCCGTCACACTTCAAATTTCAATCGATTTTTATCAGAATTCGCGAAGCCGTTTGGCAACGAATCACCGGCCAAATCCTGTGCATGTCTAATGCATAATAATGAGTCGGTATCAAAACAGTCGTAAAACGTGAAGCGAACCCAAAAAACCATAACTTATATTGATCAAGAACGTGACTTTGGTGTGGATTCCAACGCCGTCTTGCTTATCGTCTCTTGTCTTGGCGATCGCCATTTTATTGGTTTTCGTTTCTTTGTTTAGACGCTCTATGGAAATGTGACCCGCTCGAACGAATGCAAAGGTCAGTGGCACCGACCCGCGCTTTTTGCTCGGATCTGTTATGGACCTAATGAGGTAATAGAATCATTTATCGAACCGAAGTTTAATTCTGTCGGTTGATTGGTAAGTGTCTGTAAAGCACAGTAATTTCAATCACATAGGCCCTCAAAACACTTTAATATTATATTATACCAGGTTGACTTGAAAGAGTACATTTCTTTCTCGGAGTGTAACTGAGAGAGAAAAAGTCAAAATCCTCTTTCCCCCAGTTCTAGCCTATCCAACCGTTCTAGATCGCACGGACTTTTATAAAGACTACCGACAAGATGTCCTGGCAAAACTATCTAACGGTCATGACCCCTATATTCTTTTTTAATTAAATGATCGTTTATTTGTTTGTTTTTTATTAACTGATGCAACACGAAACAATTTGCTAGCAGCATAGTGTTCAAATTGCAAATGACACTATTTGTTTGCTACTAAGCTGGCCAGTTTATAAAACTCACTTATTATAATCAGAGTCATTTTCAACTTCTATTGATATACAATGAAAAGGACACGGTTCTGATGAACAAAATAAGATATTTTGTGCCTCCGTTTTTAAACCTGTCCTAAGAAGAAGATAGCAGCGCTAGGCAGGAAAAATACACATAAAAAAAATAAATAAATAAATACCTACTACGATCTGTGCAAATAGATGGACTTACGCTTTGGAAATAGTTTACAGTAGACATTACTTAAATATTTAGTGATAAGAATACTTCACGCAGGTGTGTGGAAAAGGTATTGTTTAGCAATTTAAGAGACTGATCCATATGTTTTAGCCATGTCATATGTAAAGGATCTTTCAAAAATTCCAGAGGTGTAACGTGGAGGGGTGAGCAGGCCTTTAAATCTTAAATTTAAATTGTGAACGTCCGTGCGAAAGCTGATTTTTTTGAAAAGATAGCGTAAGTTTGTGATAAAGATTACATTTATCGGACTTCAGTTTTTGACTAACCAGCCTGCCGCGTTTAATCCTAAAAATGAATCTTAGACAGTATTTCTGGCTTTTTTGAATCCGTTCTGAGGCAGCCGCTGTCAGACATGGGCCATAGACGACATCACAGTGGTTAAAAGAATACAAAACTATCGAACTTTTTTTAATGATTAATTTAAAATATTTTTAGAACCATATAAGCATTTTAAGTGAGCAATGGATTTTTTTATACATTGTGTAATGTGACCATTAAATCTTAGCTTACTGTCGAGCACAAGCCCAAGTTTTTTGCCTCCGTTTTCAGAGGCATGCACACATTCGATATTTTTAATTCAACTAGTTGCGATAATCGATCAACATGCACGGGCCTACCAAAGAACATTGCTATAGATTTTTTTGGATTTAAATGGAGTGAATGTTCTAGGGACACCCTGTTAATGATTTCTAAATCATTATTTTGGGTTTTCAATGCTGTATAAAACTAGGAAACACGGACGTATATGTGCAGTATAAAATTGACCACAGAAGGGAGCCTTGAGGTACCCCAGATATTATAGCACAGCAGTCTGTCCATTTAGAACCACTTTTTGTGTACGACCTTGTAAGTAGTTCCCCAAAAAATTTTAGAATAGTTAGCAAAGTATGGTGATTCAAGGTATCAAACGCCTTACAGTAATCCAACATGACCAAAATGGTACATTTGGCTTCGTCAATTGTGCGGAATAAATTATCAGTGACGTTTAGGAGAGCAGTTGCACAACTGTGTCCCTTTCTGAAGCCCGACTGAGTTTCAGGAAGAATACTATTTTTCTCGAAATGATCAATCAGTTACGTTTTAAACACATTTTCCGGGATTTTGGAAACTACAGACAAAATGCTAAAAGGGCGTAATTCACTATAACTTGTGGGACTTTTAGGTTTCAGAAAGAGGCAATATGTGCGATCTTCCACGCGGAAGGAAAAACGGAATTATTGCTGCAAAAATTAACGATGTGGCAGAAACCATCTGCTCCGACTGCTCTGGACTTAATGTTGCATGATAATTTCGACACATCAGTCTCTGTGATAGGACAAGATTTCCGCTTCGAAAAATAGTGATAGTGAATTTGCTGAATATTTGGGCACTTAGGTTAAACTTCCTCACAATTTCTTAAACACATGTATGGTAATATTTAATCACTAAATTCTTACCAAATATGTCAAAACATTTAATAGAAAATTGCTTGTATTTTTATTGAAAGGGATTTTAATTATTTATCAGAAGTATTGCAGCAATAAAAATTTACATTTGCGTCTATTTCAGCCGAAAAATGGAACAATATACAGGGTGTTATATTTTCGAAAAATCTAAGTTGACGCTACTTTTTGATAGAAGCGGCAACAATGCGAAATAGCTTCTAATGTTGGCCGGAAGACACCCTGTATATGCGCTTGCGAGCCTCAGTGCCCGCACATAAATAACGAAATTGGATTTAGGCTTCTTTAGGCGATTAAGAAGTCGTAAACCCCTTATGAATATTATGTCTGCCGGTGTCCAATAAATTTCAACTTTTGTGTATATTGCGTGACATTTATTTCACACGATTCCAAATCTTTTTAAACACTAATTTG
Organism: Cylas formicarius; assembly: GCF_029955315.1. Classification (NCBI taxonomy): domain Eukaryota; kingdom Metazoa; phylum Arthropoda; class Insecta; order Coleoptera; family Brentidae; genus Cylas; species Cylas formicarius. Next base: position 21,635,780 of record NW_026844326.1, on the reverse strand, counting down.
GTGAGTGTGAACGAAATGGAACATTTGGAAGATTCGATACCTTGTTGACAGTGACACTTGGCCGCAATCTTTTTTATCACATTTTAGTTCGTTGGTTAGGGAATTCGATATTCGCTATTTTAGAGCAAATTACACACTCAAAAATGAAGTAATAAAATGAAAAACTATTAAATTAACCTCTCCGATTTATATATTGTTTTGTTGTTTATGAATTGTTTTGTTGCCATGGGGAACGGAAAGTGCATTATAAGTAGATAAATAAATGAAATAAAAATAAGTTAGATCATGATTATTAAAATTTAATGATATCGATAGATTTCATTATTATTTGTTAACAAATAGATAAAAAATTGTTTTATTTGTACGCTACTTCGAGACTCTGAATGATGATTGCCATAAATCGGTGTTTTGTAGATAATTATTAATCAACAAGCTCATTTCATCTGGAACTTGTGTTTTTTTTGTCGGAATGCTGAATATTGTTATATCAAAAAATGCATTGTTATTAATTAAATTTTTGATTGTACATAGTAAGGGGCTGTTAGTTTTACACCACTTAAGATAGGTCGGTTACATGTGATGCAATTGTATACTTAGAAGCTACCAAAAGTAAATGATCAGAGGTGGACTTAGAAATACGTTAGAAAATTTTTTTAAATGTAGCATGCCCTTCCTAGCATATTTACAAATAAAAAAATTTGGTCAAAAATTATTGAATTCAAAATAAGTTAAGTTAAGATTTTGATGTACGACTACCAATATTTTAAACTGATTTTGAACCCTGCAACTTTAGTTTAACTTTTTTGTGGTAAAATTGTGTGTGTGTGTGTGTGTGTGTGTGTGTGTGTGTGTGTTGTAAATGTGCTTGGAAACTTCGTTGATAATTGAACTTTGGTGTTATGCAACTAAATACACAAACAACATAAACTAAGCTGTAAAATTGTATTTTCTTGACGCAACATTTTACGACCCACCCTGGAATTTTTCTCCATCGTGGGCTGAAAACTTTGTTAAATTGGATCTCGCAAATCCGCATCCGAACATTCATTACGCGGGCCTCCAGTTTCCTCCTCAACAAAAACATCACAAACCTCTCAACCGCCACTCGACTAATAGCTCGGTTTTAGACGAGTGCCACTCGACAATCTTCGCGCAGACAAATGAACATCGGCCGGCGATATCCAGATGGCTCTATCAAAAAAGCGGCTCTGGCTCTTGGGGGTTAGTAGAGCGGAATCTGAGGGTTGTTATTCGCTCGTTAGAGGGTCGCCCTGATATAGGGGTTAAAACCAGGCAGTAAGATTAATTAAGCCAGTTTAATTATGTATATTCACGGTTTTTGTTTACCGAATGCGCAACCCCGTCGTCGCGAGTTTTGTTAGTTCAGGTAAACTAGCGGAGACGGACTCTCCCAGAATGTATACTTTGTCTCAAAGTATATTGTCTTTACTTGTGACGGCAAAACAGAGTATCAGGGACGGACGGTTAAAGATTATATTATGTTTATTATTGTTGATACTATACTAAATATATGGAAATTATCAATAATTATATAAATAATTATGTAAGTACGTCTTTGTTTAAAATATAATTTTGTCTCACTCTTAGATTAATTAGATGTAAGAATTATAAATTTTTAAAATGTACCTTATTGCATTTTCCAACTATTAAACAGGTATATTATTACTTATAATTTTAACTAATTTTATTACCGTCGGACGCGAAGTAGGAGTAACAGTTTCTGCTCTCACATTTGATTTTATTTGGTGCCACAAATATTCTAAGGGGTTGAATATACAATGGTATGGACGAAGACGTAAATAGTATATTATGCAACAAGTGCGGTAAACGGCATTTGACTCACGAGTTTATTTGACACGAACGGAGCGAGTGTTTGCATAATATACTATTTTCTATACCCGTCTGTAAACTGCTTAATTACGCACCGATCTAGCGTGCGGGAAGCGTCGCTTTACCACGTTAGTTTCGATTCCCACGAATCCGAGCCACTTCGGACATTTCCGGGATTTTACCGCATGTGTTTGGGAGCAATCGGATGTTTTCGGAGATATTTCCCACCCGGCTCAATTTTGACGTTTGTCAATTCTGACGGTCATGTTAATGAATGCATTCGTGTTTTTTTTTTTTTGCGAAAATGTACCCAAAAACTAACGGTCGTAGAAAAAGTATAGTATGCAACACGTTCGGTAAACTTTTTAACTCACTCGTTCCGTGGGAAACGAAACTGACATGGTAAAGTGACGCTTCCCGCAAGTTAGATTATTAGAACTATCATATAGACATTGTTTTCGAATAGCATTATTAATACAACACTTCCAAAAGTATAATATAAAATATACTTTTGTAAGAAGAATTTAATAATAATGACTTTCTATTTTGATACTTTTTATTTATCCTTTCATCTATGCGAATTATACATCTATTTTGGGATCTATACTTTTAATCTCCGAGTGTCATTCTATTTTTACTTGTTTTTTTTTCTATTTTGCGGTACATAAATCCCATTTTTCTTCTAGCTTTCTTTTCACTTTATCCAAAGTGGGAACAATCTTAATTTTGATAAGGGGAACATATTTTTCATCCTATCTTATCTTCTTGTTCACTATTGTCGAGATGGAGAGATTGGAAAATCATTACGTTTTAGCTTTTAATTCTATACCGGGTAGAAATCAAAATTATATTCTTGGTTGAATAATTCTATACTGTGCTCTTTGTTCCAATCTCCAAGAGAAAATTTTTAATTAATTTAAAGAATTTATAACGGAACAACGTACGAGCCTACTATTTAGTTCATTTTAGTTTAATTTGCGTCAACTGACAGACACACAAAATTTTGTCGTTTCTTTGTAACCCTCAGTGCCTGTTATAAACTTTTGCAAGATCCCGCAAAGATATAATCGACAATCCCAGCTAACAGTTTTTAATATCTTGGCTTTTTTCAACTGGGGACATCAAGCTAAAACGGAATCAATCCGCAAATTGATGATGTAATTCCACGAGCTTCAAATACAACACACTCATAAACATAACTGTATACGTTTAGGTTAGGGATCATTGCTTAAATACGAATAATATAAGAAATACGTTATCATTTTTTATGCAGTGTCAGAATGACAGTTATATATGTAAGGTCACTTTATCAGTTGTGCAATATTGAACCCCATATTTGGCAAAATTTAAATAAAAAATAATTACAAGACTGAGGTCGTAGATAAGATATTGCATATCACACGTGCGGTAATTCTCATTGCAGTACTTGTTTCTCGATCTACGATAATATTCCATACGCGTGAATGCAATGAAGCCGCATACCGCAAGTAACATAAAACACCTAATATTATGAAAAAGAGGTATGTAAGAGATGATATTTATTCCCTCGGAAATACTACGAAAAAAAATAAGTAAAATTTGATCACTGTATTAAAGCATTAAGCACTTTAAGCTTGCATGTTTGTTGATATTGTATATCAAACAATTTTTTTTGTTTCGACATTATTCCATACATTTCATTAATTAATGAAGAGCAATAGTGAAGAAACCAAAACCAATTTTAAATAAATGAGACTTCCTTAAAAAAGAAAATATATCTGAAGAACCTGGGTGGTACTTTGTATTGTGTATATATACAGTTGTTATATTTATATGTAATTTTGATCGCATGTAGCGTGTGTAGCGGGATTTTAAAACGAAAAATTAATATCAACATTTACCTTAAGCATCTTAGTTTTTGGGCTACCGGGTAAATTGTTAGAAAAAATGCCTTTAGTATCATTGTTTTCTAATCACTCTCGATATTTTTATGAAATTGTGCGTACATCTTTTAATTATCAAGGAGCAGTTTTAGATGAAATAGATTAAATTTAATTGTTATCAGTGACGCCCGTACGGGGCTCGAACTTGTTTTGTACTTAAATTGTACGCCACTAATTGTTCCAAAAATAAAAATTATTTGTTTCTGAAAACTTTAAATAATTATTACAGTTTCTTCTTAGCATTAATTAATATGCGTGGATATTGTACGTGTCCTGAAGATGTCCTGATGAACAGTCGCCACTTCGACATACAAGACTGAGTATTTCAGCCTTCCACTGACCCCTTCCAACATACATTTTCTTAAAGAAACGTCGTTGTCGCATGATACATCCCAATACATCAAACTTATTTTAATTAAAAAGAAAATTCTATTAATATTTCACGAACGCATAAAATACGACCGGTTAAATCGTCATCGAGACCCTTAAAGCGCGATTTGAAAGTTAAAATCAGCGCTCGTAAATTTAAAACAAAGCTTCGAGCATCCCTTTCAGTATATCCAGGTCGTCCCTAACAGGGTCGTTTTTTTTCTAAGCGCTCCTCCGCCTCGCACATACAAATCGAAAAATGATTCTCGCCCAACATCTGCACTTTTTTTTCTGTTTGTTATTGACAACTGATCTGAACGCGCGCTTTAATTTGGTTTTGATCGATACAAAAGCGATAGGCAATCGAAATTTTTTAGGCACAATAACACTTTCGCGTTCTAATTCACGATATACGTTCGCTATTGTTTTTGAATTTGTTTCTTTTAATGCGCGCACCCTTTTCGTTATTTCTTCATTGTTTATTACAAACGGTCCGGTTGTTCCTCGTTATTGTAGGTTTTCGGCTCGTTTTCAAGTAGCTTCGTTCGCAACTGATACGAATGTTTGAGCAGATGTTGATCAAACTAAGCGTTGCGCAATAGTCACTAAGCACTGTGAAGTTCGAAAATTAATACTAAATTTATTCATATTTTCATAAGTTATGGAGAAATTGAACACGTAGGAGAAATATTGAATTGGAACTTCAAACACAATTGAATAACATAGACGTAGATTATTAATTATATTATGAGCAAGTTTTTGGCAATTTTATTTGGTATATTCGTTATCGATTTTGTGCATGCTGGTATAATGAGCTCACTGTTATAAAATATTAATAAAAAATTAACAATTTACCTATCAGAATCCTTATCACTGACGACACTTACAAAACAGGTAAATCTTATTCTTACGTATGACAGTGACAGTTGTACCTTAGCCTCCAAATAAGGTTTTACGTATCATCCTTAGGACTTTAGTGGTAGTGATTTTTAAAAATCATTTCCTGACAAACCTAATAGAATTGGTTCTAAGTAGATTAGAGTCCGATGTTTGGCTCTGTGGGCACAATAGGTCAGACTGGCACGCAACTTGAGTCTCTTTGAATGCCTAAGTGCAAATATGATGCATGTATCCAATATCTTATCTACAACGCGACATTTAACTAACAAAATAAGTACGAGAGGCACTTATAATGTTATACAACAATTTAGGTGCGATTCCATTAAGAATACTGACTGAACTTTCTCCATGCAGTGCATGGACTATGCAGTGAATACTTGTGTTGAATAAGCCGTGTTTATTTTCGCCTTGTAACATCCCCTGCAGTCCCAAGATTTCCAGTTCATGAAAAAATAATATCCCTAAAACTACATTAATCTCTGTGCTGCGGGTGATAATATTGTGTGTCAGTCACATCATCTACGTGAAGCAAAATGGAGTCACACTGAAACTGCAGATTAATTTTCATGTAAGTCTTTAAGCACTTTATTTTGCTTTTTTATATTGCGCTGAAAGTTCAGTTACAGTTCGACCGACCCGCTTCCCCACCCACCCACAAAGTTTCAATTTTTTGCTATTTATAGTTTTTCCATAAGAAGGTCTTTTAGACAACAGGTTTTTACAAAACACCCTATCGTTGTTATTTAATTATTAATTAAACTTAAACTCTCCCGCATACCATGGCGTATATGTTTCAAACATTATTTTATTACCCAAACGCTTTTTTTGGCAATATTTTGCATCATAGGTCACATATTTCAGTTCAAATATTTTGACAGCTTCGGGTAATTTTGATCACACTTCCACTTATAGCAGTATTAATGTTTCAAACAGCATCTGTACTTTTCACATTCGTTAAAAAGTTAGACTTATGCCAATGAGTGCTGGAAATTCGGAAAAGAAGGCAAAAAGAAAATAGAAATACATGCCTAAAATGTATTTTTTACGTAGAACGTGTAGAACATCAATAAGAAGAAAGAAAAAGTATTCACTAGCGCAGATACAGTAGAAACAACTCTTATGGTGTGGCCACGTAAGGAGGATGAATTCTAATTGATGATCAAAAAGTCAACAAACAGACGAAGAAAATGAAGACCAGCAAGAAAATGGATAGGCGGAATTAGAGTAGACATGATCGGTAGACTGACAACAGAAGATGGCTGGTGAGAATAATTGCTATATACGTATATAAAAATAAATTAAAAAGTGCACAAAACTAATTTTGGGTTTCATTAAGAAAAATTGGGAACCGATATCAGCAAATAATAATTCAGGTTGCAGGAAGCAAGACACGTAGACATAAATCTACATTTCTGTAGACGTCATATAAGGTATGTCTGGGCGGCATAATATCGGTGGCACTAAATCTAAAAAATATCCATGCGCGGCCGTAATATACACTACACAAACACAAATGATAACCTATTTGACACGGTCCCACGTCGTGAAAGGGGAAAATATTATATAAATCCCGCGCCGTCCTTTTGCGACACCCCGATCGGGTGGATAACTCGTCCTGAATATTAGTTACGGGGCCAAGATAAATGGGTGCAAATTTAAAATATGTTTTACCCTGCGACGTCGAATTTGGCGTCGCGTTTAGAGGGAGGAAACAATAGGGATGACATGTGCGCCTCGCGTCGTATGACTTTCAAATGATGTCGTTTATCTTTACAAACGGAGGTAATCATTTACAGCCTCCGAGGTTTGAATATATTTTTGACAGATTTTTTTTAAAACTTGATACCAAAACATAATAGCAATGTTCATGCTGATGTACCAGATCTTCAATTGTATTTGAACAACCACCTATAAAGTTTTTACATAAAAGTCGTACGGTTTTTTCTTTATTCTATTCTCTTACTTTTACTTAAGTTCAAAGTTTTTTAATCAGATTTCAAAATACATATTACGGGTCGGTATTTGATTTCGCTGTTTTGGATCAGTTTACTCTAACAGATATTACTAGCGTCACGACGACTAAATATAATACCTACAAACACTATTTGTTTATATGGGTTATTCGAAGATTAAAAACATGAAATACTTTGCCTTTGAAAATGTATCGCAAGTCCTACTTGAATATAAACAACATTTGCCAGGATGGTGTAATACCCACCAACTACATATATTTGAAATCTGTACAACACTTAAAAATGTGAAGGGTTAATTTTTTAATCTCTGCGACCATAATTTGTTCTGATTAATATGTTCAGAAGATAATGGAGAAAAAAATCATAAAACTTTTATTTAAAATGAAGACAACCGAACAAAAAGGATAAATTTTTGTTTTCTTAATCAAAAAAAATATTTAGAACATTATCGATTATTTTATGACTATTTTAATCCCACAAAATAAAAGACCCTTATGACGGCAAATAAGCAGTCTAAGTTTTGACGAAATCAGTTAAATGGTATTTGAGTAATTAATTTAAAAAGCCGTTCTTCCTAAATTTTGACACTCTCGAAACCAGAACAACTTATCACAGAACACAGAACAGACTTATTTTTGACTGATAAATATGCGCTTAAAGTCTTTGCATTGAATAGAAATTAAAAACATTTTTTAACTGTCAAAATTTGGAATATTTCTTAGGTATAGCTGAAACTCATTGTTGTCGAGATATAAATCGGGGTCGAAGACGTCGAGGAGCAACTACAGGCCAATATCACTCAAGTACTTTTTCAATAATAATCGAAACTCTTTTGAAGAATAGAATGACGTGTTTTCTAGAAAGACACGTTACTTTTGACCCGTTTCAGTTCGGATTTGTATCTAATGCCATCATGGATTTAATGTCAAATAGTCTTGATCAGGGGAGGGTGATTTTGGCTGTATTCGTGGACTAAAGAAAAGCCTTCGATGTTGTTGATATGATTGAACAAATGGGACTTAGGGGATTATGTTAAACCTAATTAGGACGTACTTAACCAACCGCAGGGAGACTGCAGTAGCAGAGTTATGGTTAAGAATTGTGGAGTCCCTCAGGGTTTCGTCCTTGGGCCCCTCTTGTATAAATTGTATGTCTTCAGTCTGCGCTTGGCTGGATTAGAAGCTCAATATTATACATTTGCACAAGATAAGGTTTTAATTTATAGATCAAAAAATTCACAAGTGTTGGCAAATGTAGCAAACAATGACTTAGAAGGGTACCACAACTGGCTATTGAATGACACATTAAAAATAAGCATTGCAAAAACTAAATACATTTTATTTAAACAAAACAATTTTAAAAAAATTAATAACTGTAATATTAAGATAAATGGATTTACTTTGGAAAGAGTTGATAAAATAAAATATTTAGGGCTTATACTTGACAAGCAGCTAAAATGGAATGCTCACGTTGGTTATATAAAGAACAAAATAGTTCCCTTAGTTGCAGCGTTATACAGATGTAACTATTTTTTAGGTGAAATTGCAAGATATAAAGTCTGGGTAAATCGTTAAAACTGTATTTAATTCAGATTACAAAGTGCACGCTGAAACGCTGTATCATTCAATTCGAATTAATTAATATTAAAATTTGAACAATCTAAACTTATTTTTAAAATAATATAGAACAAAACTAAAAGCAACACCAAAATAACCCATATCAATGAAATACACTCACACAACTTAGGAAATTACACTGACATACACTTACGTAATGCCAGAACAAATAAAGAATTGCAAATTGCAATAAATGCGGACGCAAATACATACCTACTGCCTAACATTGTGAAAAATGAGACTTCTTATAACATTTTCCTTAAAAAGTTAAAAAATATTTATGCAATGAAATAATACGTTTAATTAAATTCTTGTAAGACTCTAATCTATTACATTAGATAATTATTAGATAATTCATGTCTAGAAAAAATAGAGGCACGAAACAATTATTATGCAATATTATGCAAAAGTTGATCATTTACTAAGGGTAAACCTTATTCCCTTCAATTACTTATTACTTCGAATTCTATGGAATGCTTTTGGAAGTCTTTGCAGACTTCCTTCAAATCCGATTCAATACCTAAAGTTTTGCGATCTTAAATAAATTATGTTCTTTTCAATTATCCCCGTTGAGTTTTAATTTTATGCTATTATTTAAAAGATAGGGAGCCAACTCTCATGACCTTGTGAAGAATCAGTAGTTTTGTTGTTAACAATCAGTTTTGGAAACTCAACTCGTTGCTTAATAGGGACGAAGGAAGTTTCAGAATGCTTATCGTTTCCCTCCTATTACAGCATCCGAGAATTGTCTATATATAATGTAGTGAACATCAAATAGCCAGAGGCGTTACCAGATTTTAATCAATACTGATGTTGGCAACAATATGTTCCGTGTTTGATTATCGTGAATAATTCAAGGGTTTTACAAATTGGGTTCGGTGTGTACACAACGATGCGCTTTTTAAATTTCATTCTCGTCGACGATGTATATATATCCCCGTGTAATTATTTCGGTAAATTCGAACGTATTGTGCGCCTATTGCTTAATTATTAACGAACCCCTACTGCCGGTTTAATAGTTCGCAAAATGATTTTTTTTCTGATTTTTGTATTGTTCGTTATCCGTAATTAAATGCGACAACGAAAAATAGCAGTCTTGTTTCTTCTTTCTTTAATGATAATCGATTTTTATCAGCCGATCTCAAGTGTTGTGCGATAAGAATATGTACCACGTAGTTTTAAATGATGTGATGAGATGTTAATTACATTTTTCTTTATACATTGCACACATATTTACAACTTTATTATCGATTATGGAGTTTTTATACGAGGATTTTCAAACTTTTGGTTTATGTGGTGTAAATGGAATATTCGAAAATAACATTAGATTAGGTGTGTACGGACATGCCTCTTTCAAATGTCTGCTGCAAATAGGTCTCCCCAAAAAAAACATTTTTTTCTTTAATTCTTTTAGAAATTAAAAACATTTTTTAACTGTTAAATTTGGAATATTTCTTAGGTAAAGCTGAAACTCATTGTTGTGGAGATAAAAATGGGGGTCGAGAACGTCGAGGAGCAACTACAGGCCAATATCACTCAAGTACTTTTTCAATAATAATCGAAACTCTTTTGAAGAATAGAATGACGTGTTTTCTAGAAAGACACGTTACTTTTGACCCGTTTCAGTTCGGATTTGTATGTAATGCCATCATGGATTTAATGTCAAATAGTCTTGATCAGGGAAGGGTGATTTTGGCTGTATTGGTGGACTTAAGAAAAGCCTTCGATGTTGTTGACATGATTGAAGAAATGGGACTTAGGGGATTATGTTAAACCTAATTAGGACGTACTTAACCAACCGCAGACAATACGCAACTCTGGGAGACTGCAGTAGCAGAGTTATGGTTAAGAATTGTGGAGTCCCTCAGGGTTCCGTCCTTGGGCCCCTCTTGTATAAGTTGTATGTCTTCAGTCTGCGTAATTAAATGCGAAAACGAAAAATAGCAGTCTTGTTTCTTCTTTCCTGGAATGGTAATCGATTTTTATCAGCCGATCTCAAGTGTTGTGCGATAAGAATATGTACCACGTAGTTTTAAATGATGTGATGAGATGTTAATTACATTTTTCTTTATACATTGCACACATATTTACAACGTTTATTATCGATTATGGAGTTTTTATACGAGGATTTTCAAACTTTTGGTTTATGTGGTGTAAATGGAATATTCGAAAATAACATTAGATTAGGTGTGTACGGACATGCCTCTTTCAAATGTCTGCTGCAAATAGGTCTCCCCAAAAAAAACATTTTTTCCTTTAATTCTTTTAGAAATGGTTTGACCTAAATGAAATTTGGACGAGAAAAACTTGTGGTTAAGTCTAAAAATTTGAAAAGTTTACAATATATTTACTTCTTAGTTCTTTCTGCAACATAAAGATTATTTGCAAAATAGCAAATAGCAAAATAGCATAGAAAATTATTTTAAAATAAAAAATAAATTATGGGCAAAGTAACTGAAACATTTGACACCAAAACTAATTTATGGTCTCAATTTCTGTAGGATACATTTTTTGAGAGATGTTTATTTGAACTGAGGTGGCTTTTACTTGATGAAAATCCATTTATTAAAATAAATAAGAAATAAAAGTTCAGATTTTCACGAAATTATATATTATGACATGACAATTGTTTCGACAACACCGTGAAAATCTGAACTTTTACAGGCTATTGTAATACTTTTTACAGATCTTCTGGATTCTTTCTGCGTTGGTTGTTGAAAAATCGAACTTGCTGATGTTTCACCAACCTTCCGGTTAGAGTTTAACACTAAACAATCAAACAATCTTATTCACGACTCAGGTCAGAATAATTGTGAATAACAATTGAATCTTATTTTTTAATATTCTATTTACCCTACAAATTAACTGCCATTTTGTTAAACACCAAGAATAACAGACATTGTGTTTTTAAATCAGGACCAGAAAAAATCAATGAAATTTGAAATAAACGTATGTATTAATCTTAAAATAAGCTTAGGAAGTAACTTCCAAATATTTCTATGAAATTAATGACCACTCTCGCATTTTAAGTAAACACAGTGAAGTACATAATATGTTTTTTAACCACACATATGTCACGATTTAGAACATAGAAAAAATCGACATCAAGAAATAAGTGTTGTGCCCAATGGGCAAGCGCTAAATTTAATAATTATTAATATATTATGATATGACAATTGTTTCGAAATTTTTTAGACTTAACTATTACGAAAGCGCAAAACAAATTAGATTTTCCAAAATATCATAAACCTTCACACACGGACACTTAACAGCTCAAATCACCGTTATACACACAAAATGGCTGCATTTAACTCTTTTATACACAGACTTCTTAATACGCCACTCTCAACAGAAAAATACAAAAAAGAACTTAATATCATTAAACAAATTGCACTGAACAATGGCTACAATCCGTCCATTATAGATAAAATTATAAATAAAAAACAAATCCAGACAACAGTAAACTCTATTTAACCGAAACCTAATACAGAACACGAACAATTTAAAATAATTACATTCATAGGAGAACCTAGTGAAAAAGTTTCAAAACATTTGTCAAAATGTGGTTTAAAAATAGCTTTCAGAACTAACAACAAAATAGGAAAATTTTTAAAAAACAATAAAACGAAATGTCCAAAATCTCAAAAGTCAAGTGTCTACAGGTTGAAATGGGGATTTTGTCCTAAAATTTATATTGGACAACCAGGTAGATCCTTCAAGAAACGCATTAACGAACATAAAAGAGCGTTTAAAAACAATAGTCTAAATTCTAATTATGCTACACACTTAAACACAGAAAAACACATTTTTGACGACAATATTGATATTTTACATACAGCCACAAAAAGTAGAAAATTTAATTTATTGGAAGCCATGGAGACTGACAAAATGAGACATTCAAATGTATTGCTTAACGATCAATTAGATTTTAATACCTCTCCTTTATTGAACTTAAATTCTCACAAAAACATTAATTATGGTTTTATGGTCATTTTTCGATTTTTCGTTATATATATATATATATATATATATATATATATATATATATATATATATATATATATATATATATATATATATATATATATATATATATATATATATATATATATATATATATATATAGTAGCAGGTGGTTTGTAAATATTAAATTTGATAAAGACACGGTGTTGTCGAAATAATTGTCATGTCAAAACATATAATTTCGTGAAAATCTGAACTTTTAGGTCTTATTTATTTTAGTCCATTAGTTATTCTTTTTAAAGCTTATTTAGGCTTATTTGAACTTTTCTTTTTAAAATCGCTACACTGGAGAATGTTACTTTCCGTTTGATTAAAAAATGAACATTGTGTTAAAACAAAAAGTTAAACAAACATTTTCTTGTCAGCTGATAAACGATTCCTTTGTGATTTTCGTCAACTTTGCGACAATCGAACGAATTAAAATTCAATTTAAAGTGATAACGGACCGAGCGTCGAACGAAATTATAAGGAATCCATTAAAATCTGGGCGTCAGACCCATGTCAATTTAAAGATCAAAAACATTCAGGCGCGTCCCCATGAAAGTAATTACCAAAGCCGCAGGATACCGAGTATCATCAAAGTGTTAGAAAGTACCCATCGCAAAATCAATTTGCCGTAGGCGTCGCGACGCCGACGCCTTCTCCGATTCGCGACGCTTTTGTGCCGCAATTTTAAAACCGTGCGCGTGACATTCGACTTCGATTATCTTGTTTTCGACGTCAACCCCGTTTTTTTCTCAGACCTTTCAACGTTATTGTTGTTTACCTCGGTGCTAAATAAGAAGTAATAAATAATTAATGTTTGTTGCATTTTTTGCATTTATTTTTTCATTTATTTATATACACTGGGTGTTTTCCAATTGAATGTCAAATATTTTTTGGTCCAATTTAAAAAGAAAATTTCGTATGAACATATGTCCAAAACGTCTTAACTTTTGAGATACAGGCTGGTAAAATTTTCAAAAATAAAATATATTTTTTTAATATCTGCAATACCACTCTAGATGTTTTAATGAAATTTCACACACGTGTACTATGTATCAAGAGGCACCATTTAGTGTACCCAAGTGGCGGGAGTATTCTGACACTCTCGAATCATTTCTAAAGAAATTTAATTTCTTGTTTTTTTTTTTCAATCCTGTTCCCGCTGAAAAAAATAAAAACCTCTTGTATGCATGGTCATGCAGTTGTAGAATTTAAACATCAAGAACAGTTTTCGGTAAAGGTTTGGCCTAGCATTGTTGGAAATTACTTAACTGGACTCTTTTTCCTGCTGGAAAGGCTAAATTGCCATAATTATGTCCGGTTTTTACAAGAAGATTTGCCAATATTGCAAGAAGTAATATATTTAATTAGGAACAGAATATGGTTCATTCATGATGGCACGCCTGCTTGCTTTAGTATTGCAGATAGAGAATATTTAGATCACACATTTAATAACCGATGAGTAGGTCTCGGCAGGCCTCAGCTATGGCCCCCTAGGTCCTCAGATTCGTATGGCGGTATCTTAAAAGTCTGGTTTATCCCACTACAGTTAACACTGTAGAAGAGCTTCCTGTGATTGGACATTGTTGGAAAAGAGCTAAAGCGTGTATCCTTAAAGGTTAAGTACATATTCAACAACGAATCTAGTTTCTATGTTTTACTTTTTTTCAGAAACGTTTTTCAGATAAGTTTTTAAAAAATTATTTAAAGTAGGTAGTGTTTTTTTTTTTTAAATAAGGATTTATCTTGTTCAAAATTGAACTGAGGAGGCTTTTACTTCATGAAAATCCATTTATCAAAATAAATAAGAACTAAAAGTTCAGATTTTCACGAAATTACATATTTTTTATATGACAATTGTCTCGACAACACCATGTCTTTATCAAATGTTGATAACGACACGGTGTTGTCGAAACAATTGACATGTAAAAATACATAATTTTGTGAAAATCTGAACTTTTATTTCTTATTTATTTTGATAAATGGATTTTCATCAAGTAAAAGTCTCCTCAGTTCAATTTATCTTGGTGTTAGGATGTTATGTTATTTCATTACAACTGTAAAAGTAAAAAGAACAGTCTGCTAATATTTTCTCTTCTGAAGTACACTAGTTGGTATCTAAAAACTAGTGCGCAATGACGACCTAATTAACTAAAATATTATTTCTTCATATATGCTCACTGACACACCACTGACTTTCTTGATTTGATCTCTTATTTTCTTTGAGTCCGTCGCATGGTTTTCACTTGAAAATAAAAACTTATTTCTCTGCATGCTGTCATATTAATTATATTCTAATGCCCATGCAGATAAGAGGTATTAATTTTTTAAGCACAAACCGTACATCGGATTGAAGAAAACCAATAAATTAAATTTCTTTAGACATGATTGGAGATTTTAAAAATGATTTTTATTTAAAGAGAAATCAGTGGTGTTGAATCAATTTTTTAAAAATTGTAGTATGTGATAAATAGTACATGTATGCCAAATTTCATTAAAATATCTAAGTGGTATTAACGATATTAAAAAAATAAATTTGATTTTTGAAAACTTTACCACACTGCATCTTAAAAAGTAAAACGTTTAAGACATATGTTCATAGAAGTTTCCTTTTTGGAATAGACCCAAAAATGGCCCCCTAATTATTGACACTCGATTAGAAAACACCCTTTGTGTGTACTTCTGTTATCAATAATGAGGCGAAAATTAGTAATGATTTTTTACCCGATAAGTATTTGTTTCATCAATTAATGTTAAATAAATAGTTACCATTATTCCGAGCATTTTTAGATTTCTGAAGAAGTTACATGTTAGATTACAACAGATTTCCTTATACTTTATCGCACATGTTTCTTAGGTATCTTCGTTACTTCTAAAAGTTTTAGAGTTTGGTAAACGAAAACTTCAGAATAATCCATTAGAAATTAATATTGAGTGATTTAGTGCTTGCAGGGTTTCTAAAATTTTTCTGCCAATTATATCATTTTCAAACATGCAAGTGCTCATTTTTTGAAAAATGGCATACTGTATATTATTATATTTTGTGTTATATAATTTAATTCTCCATGGATTGGTTATGCCTTTCCCTATAGCAATAAAATAACAAAACTTCGAAGCTCCAAGCAAATTTCGAACGCAACTAATGAAAATTTTCAGAATATTTATTAAGATTAAAAAAATAAGTAAAATAAATTGAATTTTTAATTTATGGTTACTGGTCGTAGCTAGCTTGCAAAGTCCGTAAAGTTTTCTTTATTTATTTTTACTTGTTATTTATATTTTTCTAGCGTTATTAGAAACTACTCAATTTTTCAGAATTGTTTCTTATTTACTGTTCATGCTGATTTCCCAAAATATCTTTAAAGGCTAGGAATCAATCCCCAATTCTTCACGTGATCTATCCGAGTTCAAATGGCATAGATTCTAACACGCAGTGATCGATAACATCTGTGTTATATATATACGGCGATTTTGCTAGCGGGGTCGCAAATGACCAAATTTAAATGCAATGGTCCTAACTTTAAAACCCCCGTTTAGATAAGACATATCACATTCATATCCCTGGTTTCTATTGTTCGATTTTATATACGGCGTTGCGGAGGAAATCCTTTTTGTGTCAGGTCCGAAAAAGGATTTCGGGATATGCGATTTTCTGCTGCCTTGCTAAAACGTGTTTGCCCAATCGTGCTGGTTCAACTTCCATCGTTATCGCTTTAACAAATAATACTAATTTTTTTATATTATCATTTCTAAAATAATCAATATCTATAATTGCGTTTATTAATCTACAGTATATTTGGTTCACATTAGTAGATATCCTGTATACTATAATAATAAATTTTAATGCCCGATAGCATGCACCAATATACAATATATTAAACAAAATATAATAAAAAATAAAGAAAAAAGAAATAATAGAACCTAAAATATACGATCAGGTAGCTAATATCATGCTGTGATTCGAGCATGTTCGATACATTCGGGGAATCCTTAAGATTAAAGAGCAAATTTAACCATTTAATAACTCTTGGCGGTAGAACAACTACAGGTAAAAACTCACAAAAATACTCTACAGGTCAGAACAGCTATGAGAAGTGGCTGGTAGAGTAGTTTCTTATCCCCACTACAGTAATTTGCAGTTTGAGATAAGCTTTTATAACATTTCTCTTTATGTTGTTTTCCTGTTCAATTTTCTTCCTCGCTATGTTCATTTGCTGGTACTTATATATTATTCTTTCTTTTGAACTATTTTCTCATGAATATTTTTATTTTTTATTTATATTTTTATTTTTAATGTTGAAAGCAGCGATGAAGGTAACTTAAATTACGTTTTGATATTAAATTGAAATTTAAAAAATAATATTTAATTTTTCTTCAATAGAGGAAGAGGTAATTGAGAACGAGAATTTACAAAACAGCACCTTCAAAGCACACAGAAGTGGTATTTATATTAAGAAAATTCATAAAATTAAACGGAATTCAGGAAAAAGATGCGATACACAATCGGGAAAAATTATTCCTGCCAAAGTTTTTCAAAATTAAGATTGCCAATGCCGAAAAGATTGCTTGAAAAATTGAAATGAAACAGAGGAACTTAGGAGACTTTAATAAGCAAAATATATTGCTATACTTAGCGACCGGACGCAGTGTTGTAAAAAGAAGACGTCAGAGAAACGGAAAAGGTTCATGTAGAAATGAGACTTTTACGTATTGGTTAAATTCTAAAACAGACAAAGTTGCTGGTTGCAAAAAATTCTTTTTCAAATAAGCGAAGGACGATTTAAACGTGTATTAAAATCTAAAATCGTTGGCCACGATTTACGTGGGCGTTTGCCTGGATTGTCAAGAAAAATATGTGATAAAGCAAATATGATTGTTCAAAACCATATTAACAGTTTGCCGAAATTTGACTATAAAAAAAATGTTTAATTTTTATGAAATTCACTGTGAAGTAAAATATTCACACCAAAGACACATGTCAAAAGTGACCTATTAAACATTAAACATCAGAAAACCATGAAGAACAGAAAAAACTTATGGAAGAACATGATATTCATTTGACGCTAGCAGAGTTGGCTAGAAATGCGATAAAACAAGATCAAGGGCGAGTATCAAGTAATCCATCTCATTATTTTGGCTTTTCATTCGATTTGCAGAAAGCGTTGTCATTCGCGAAGTTAAGTACTTCAGTAGCTTATTATAAATGTAATATATTTTAAATTTAGGCACACACAATTTCCACAACGAGAGACACCTAAAAACCCTGAAAGGTGAAAAATACATGATTGCATATGTGTGGAGGGCCAAAACAGAAACATCAAAATATCTTTAATGTGGTTAATTCTATAAATTTTTAATATCAGGGCATTCATTTTTACCTAATGACAGAGATTTTGGCGACGTTCTAAGATTATTAGAATATAATTAAAAAATGTAGAAAAGATATATACTATTATATTAAATGAAATGAAACAAGAGGATTTTATATCAACAAAACTCTTGGAAGAAGCAGTTTACAAAAGATCAAAAACTACCAACAGAGAAAAAATAAACTTGCTTCAAATATGCCGGACGCGATTTTTAAGAAACGAACCATATAAAATTGTATACAAAACAACCATGGATGAGAACGCAGAATTTAAAAATCTTGATTTATTGGCACGTCGGGGTAGACTTAAAAAAATTGAGAATATTGTATTGCCATCTTTATATTAAAGTATAAGAAGCATCACATCACTAAAATACCGACACATGATGGACTTATTGCGGTATATATAGCTCCGGAACATCATAACTTTTTCAAATCAATCCCGCATAGAATGTTAACTAATAAGTCGTTACTAAATTTATTTCTATTATCTAAAAATATAATTTAAATGTTTCTTTTTCCTATTTTTAAGCTATATGTAACGGACTTAATCTCTTTCACTTTTTGTAACAAAACAAATTGTCATTTTGAAAGTGATTTAAGTACTTTTAAGGTAAGCAAGGTCCTATAATATCGACTTATTAGTATGATGTATAAAATTAAATTCGTATATCCATATACCATATATCTTACGTACATTTTTAATTTTGTAAAAACGCAAATCCTTAATTATTTCACTTAAAAATAAAAAAAATAAAAATCATAAGATGTGCTCTGTTAATGGAAGGTTCTGTTTAAGTCAAGGTCCGTTAGTAGACCCAATCGAAGAAAAAGTACTAACGGTTAAATTTTATTTCGAAAATCTGCGCGGAAAAAGGGAGCCGAAAATATCAAATTTCACTTTTATGACTTTTTGTGTTGCCAAACGTTTGACTCCTAACAATGTCAAACAGAGATTTAAATAAAAATGGAGAAAAAAACTGATACACTTTCGAAGGGATGATACATATGCAAAGGAGGTCGGGTGATCTGGGTTGAGACATAATCATGATATATTGTGTTTACATTAGGGTAGCCCGTGGCAAAAAAGAGGTTAGGTGTTTTTACGAGAGTGCTTACAGTTTTTTTCATTGATACTGCGCCACCATATTTCACACGCTAAAAAGCTTCTTCAATCTCTCCCGATTGTGGAAAAATGAAATCGCAAGTCACTGGACGGCTGCTCGCGCCTTTTGCCTCAAAAAGGCGAAATAATAGAAAAGCATTTGCCAAAACCCTTAGATCACAATCCTTTTAATGCGAGACCCAAAAAAGAGGATAAAATCAATTTCACACGGCCATCCCAGAGGAGCAAAGGTTAAAAATGTAGACGTTTCGCCTTTTTATCGAGACGAAATTTCATTAAAACCGTGTAAAATAGAGAAGCAACCACCGTGTAACCGAAATTAAGGGCCGAAAACCCTTTTCAGACGGCGGCAAATTTTCGCAGGTAACTCTCTGTCGGAGTCAAACAGCCGCAAAGGGGTAAAACAGGTAATTTCTAACGTAAAGTAACGCTTTTTACATATTATTTACCTCCACAATGACCTCGAATTAGAACCCTATTGTTGGAATAAGTGCGATCAGACTTTTTTCCTGATTAGGGAAAATTCATAAACCTTGGACTTTTAGTTTCGTGACACGGCAAGGGTTTATTGCGGACACCGGCGACTGTATAGTTTGAAAATCACTTCGGCCATCTTAATTTGTCGACGTATACGAGAAAAAAATCTTTCGAACCGTTAAGATCGACGCACAACGGACTTTTCACCCTGTCATGTGCTGGAATCTAAATGAGAATCAAGAGGTTATAAAATCAAATAGCCCCGTCCTCCAGATATCAATACGTTAAACAGAAAATAAAGTACTTCAGGTCTCTGCGTACTGTAGGCGACGAGTCAGGGTCGGACTCCGATATTTTTGCTTTCAATATTCGCGGATATGAACATTAGTAGAAATTAACTAATAAAGCAATTGTGATACGCGGAAAATGCGCTAACACTCAGAGGACAGGTGTCGTAAAAAAGTGCTAAAATATGTTTATGAACCTTGAGCAAATAGTTATTTTAGCGCCGATTACTTCATTGTTAATGTTAGATTAGCTTTGACGCTGCTCTCTTGCCTTATTTTGATCCATACATTACACATTATTTTTTGCCAGTAACCAGTCACTGGAAAACTCTTTTATACCATTTAATTTTTGGTTGTGCTAATTTTTGGTAAACAAATTTTATTGGAAAATCACAATCCCCCTTTAATACCTTTAAGGTTTTTGTCCAAAATACTCCTCTCTTTTTGGATAACAGTTCTTTGGCCATGTTAAACAAATAAACGTAAAGATAAAAAGTTTTTGCCAAATTCATTTTAATGGTTTATTGCTATGAAGTATTCGTTAAATGAAAATACATTTAGAAATTATACTTAATAAATAATTCAAATTTAGACACAAAAAAGGTATATTTTACAAAAATGGCATGGTATTAAGAATAATACGTTCCATTTAAAAGGCACTATGTTTTGGATAATGTTTTTTTCATGAAATGCGGTTAAAACACTCAAAAATCGTAGAATAGAAAAATACAAATTTCATTTATTTTTTTTATTCAAACGTTTATTTGATGACTGATAGACTCTAAAATGTTTAGAATCCTAGCTTCAGATTTTCTTACAATGTTAGAAAATTAGAAAAAAACAACCTCCTCAATCTCAAATGCTAATACACAAAAATAAGCGTTGCTAAATGACCAGCAGATTTTTAAGAAAATGGTTAAAAATAAGGACTTTGAACGTTTCTTCACTTTTTGGATTGATGTCCAAAATTGTTTTGTTTTCTTTCTATTTAGAACGTAAAGTTTAAAAGCGCCCTCTGGGTGATAATTTGCCAATATCCTATTTTTTTATTGGTTATGATTAAATTGTAACATTTTTTGCTTTTTATATAAATAAAACAAAATATAAGGCGAGATATCGGAAAATTTCGGCGGATTCCGAATGCGGCCCTGGAAAAATCTTGTAAACTCCAAGTGAAGACAATGCACAGCGTGTTCTTGTTCCGAAAGAACGCATACAACATATTATTAGTGGCCACCCTTGTCGAAAGGTGAGCGGAAGTCCTTAGAAAGTGGCCCGGAAAAGAATGAGAATTGCGATCAGATCGGCATCCAGAATCGCGTCTTTCTTTGCGGCAATTTGACAATAAAATCGCACCGTCTGGGGGTACGAACCACTCATTATGTCTAACGAACTTTTTAACTTAACGTCGACGCTGAAAACCGTGTCAACGCGCTTTTGTTGTCCGCCATTGTTGTGCTATCTAATGCGATTCACGTGGCGACACTCGGCGGATGACGTTCCAGTTATTTAAAAGATCAGAATAATAATCAGCGTTATCGCTTCTTATTTGCCGAATTATATGCGTAAGTAACTAAAAATATAAAAATATCCAGTTGATTATAAATAGATATTTACAAAAATAAAATTATCTGCCCATGTTGTTATTACACTGGAGACAAGTCATAATACCCACGAAACGGTACATGCGTATAGAACTTTCCAAGATTGTTAAAAAAATGTATGTAAAGTAAAATTTACTACGTAGAGGCATAACGCACCAAAGTCTTTGAACAAAAAAAAATCACACTGACAACTTCAAAAATTCATGTATGTTGGTGACTCGGCAAGTGTTTAATAAACGAATGACTGAAGAAGCTTCTCAACGTGTTGGCATATACTTTTTCTATGACGTTCACCCGTTGCTGACTTACTGACTGCCTACGGTTCCCAAACTCGTGACATTAGTTTCTGAACTGGCTTGCAAATGTAGCTAACAAAGCTGAAGTGACACTTGATCGGTCCATAATTGGGTATTTTAAAGTAGACAGTAGAAAAAATGTATAACGAACTAGAAAACTGTATAAACCTACAACCTACAAATTTAGAATCTGCCAAAGCACCAAACTTATAGCTAAGTACAACGACAGAATTAATTTACGAGATCTGAAACAGATAAATAGTAATTTGTGTTGGTGCGATATAATAAACTAAATGCGCCCTTCACAAATTACGAAGCCACTGATTGGTCATTAGTCCTGAAGTGAAAATTTATGAAAGATGAGCTGCAGCTACAAAATGTCTAGATTAACAGAGTACTCAATAATCAGACTTTGCAACAATAATATAATTATTTTATTTAGAAAAAACAAAAAAACAATTTCCGCCTGTTCCGAGAGCGAGCTATAAATTCGACATTGCATACCATTAAAATTTTGTATTTTGAATATTTTGAGAAGTGTGTCGGGAACAACCCCGTATAATACTTTTCATCCGTGCTTGTATATAATACTTTCGCGAAACTGGATAAAAATGGCGTTCGATCGAAACCCAGCTATAAAATACGTAAAACCGCGAGCAATAGTGTGCAGGCATCGCTTTGAACGCTTTAAAGTTCTACAGCGGCAACACACAGGTCTTTGCAGCATCACCGAGCACGCGAGATAATGTGGGGTGGGAGGTAGTGCTATCCCGAGGGAATGATCGCGAGGCCACGCCCGGCGCCCCTCCCTTTGGCTCCTCCTTTATCCCGGAGAGTCCCGTCATCCTTCGTGTCTTCGTGATCTTTTTAGTGTCGCCCGAACTATCGTAGCGAATAGGTATAGGTGGTTTGTAGTATGACCACAAATTTGTTGCAGTGTGTTGACAGGTGTCAAATAAGGAATCAACTACCGCGTTGCGCATAGATTTTACCGTTAACGGTGATATAGTTAGAGCAAAAACTTCGGTGATTCTTGACTTTGGGAGAACGTCGTCTTCAGCGAATGACAGTAGATTATGCCAGGTATGGTTCAAATATTGGAAAATGAGTCCAAGTAGTTTTGAATGTTGCAAAATCGCACCACCGTATCTACCCTCTTACAATTAACAATAAAGGTTCTAGTTAATCCTGAACTTTGTCCAGTTTGATCGCCGACAGTTAATTGTTATTAATAAAATCTTCTCTCTGTTGTTACGACCTTGGTTTAAAGACAATCTATTCAGATAAAACTTATCTATTCAAATAAAACAGAACTACCAACATTAGTGTGTCAATAAACATTTTTTACCTAAATGTGATTGCTAAGCTAATTAATACTGTTAAAACTGGGGAACAAGAAGACCATGCCAAAAATGATTAACCGTTAAACCGTTGTTGTTAATCCTGAGCTTTATCCAGTTTGATCGCCGACAGTTAATTATTATTCCTAAATGAGTTTTTGTTTTATAGCGGAACTGATATATTCTTTTATTTCAATCAGGAATCAATCCAAACTCTATCGTGTATAAAATATTATGGTTTTGTGTGAATTACTACGCTTTTATTCAATTTTAAGCAATTTTTGAAGTTCATACCATCAACTTATCATTCGGTTTGTAATGGAAAAAAAATGATGCCAAACAAACTTCTCTTGTACTTGATACATCTGTAATAGGAAATGGAAGAAAATTAATGGACATTTTTATATATTTCTGAAATATATGTACTACTGATTTTAGGAGTCTTAAAATTATTAATGGTAAAAACCAAATAGTTGAATAGAAATAACGTTTCAAATAGATTTTCTTTGCAGTTTAAAGTTAAGCAAAAAACACTCTTTTACTCAAATATTGGGAATTTTAACCTTTAACCCGATAGACAATTTTTTATCTTGCAACCATAAAGGTCTACAGAATTGATCGGACATGGCTTCTTTTATCTTTTTGGGAAAATATCATGACCGATCACATTTCGACTTATTTTTGTTAGCCAGAAATCTCTGGTAGATCGATCATTGCTATGTTAATTTTGCCATGATCGATCGAATCTGTGGGTTCCTTCAGTGTCATGAGCAAGCCCTTTATTTGCGCAATTTCGGATAGTTTCTAACATGTCAGAAATATAAATACCTTGAAAATAACACACACTGCAGTACCAAGTCCTACCGCCGGCATTTTAAATACCAAAAAAAGGTATCGCCCCAGTGTAACGAGCAAAGATTTTTTTTAAATCTCAATTACCCGCAAAATACGACAATGAATAACAAGGTCTCTTAAAAGTACTTATAGAGGTTTGACGTCGAGATAAATATTACACATAATAGTCTTACGACTCTAGTATAACAGATTCCATCTAAATGCTATCAAAATGAAATATTTGTAATTAATAAACTTCCTAATCAAACCAAATCATTAAATTTGAATGTATATTCAGATATATTTTTAATTTTTTTGGCAAAAAACTCTATATTTTGGTTTGCTTGTGTGCTTTCATTTTTTGCGTTAGAAGCAAACGATGGATCGTCAGCAAAGGAAACATGGTCTGACTTCCAAGTTTGCTTTAAGTTTAAGACGTAGAGTGATTACACCAGTGGGTCCAGAACTTAACCCTAAAGCACGACTTGGCTATTGACCGCTAAATCACTTTTGCAGTCAATTTTTTAAAGAAACCTGGAAAAGCTACTCTAATACTAGGATACATATACAGGATGATCAACAACCGACGCAGGATGAATCCAGAAGTAAATAGCACTGTCCTGTGTTTTAATATACTGTAGTCACACACATCCCATAGCACTAATTCAAAAGTATTAACGCGAAAAATTAGTTTACTTAAAAAAATTCACACTAACGTAAACAAACGGTTTACATAATTCTCAGATAAAAAAAAATTAAATCGAAATTAGTCTTGTCAAGGCTGTCAAGGGTAAGGTATTGTTATTAATTCAAAAAATACCAATTTGCGATGGAGTAGGTGTCGTAGTAAAGAAAAAGCTCTAGATAATCCTCCAGAATTGCTTATTTTGGACAGTTAGGCCGATTCTGTTGTTACGACCTTGGTTTAAAAACAATATTGTCTAAACCTAAAACCATAGCAATTTGCTTCATATCACCGATAATGGTAATGATTTAAGACTTAACCAACACTTTTCTATTGAAATAAAACGGAGCTACCAACATTAGTGGGTCAATAAACATTCTTTACCTAAATGTGATTGCTAAGTTAACAATAAAATTAGCAATTCCTTGTTAGCTTAGTAATTCATATGGTTAAAACTGGAGAACAAGAATACCATGCCAAAAATGGTTAATCTTTATACCGTTGTTAATTCGAAATAGAATCACTTTAAATAAAGGTATATCGACTTGGACTTTTCAAAAGATAGGTACCACTCGCGGATGCATGCAAATTTCCGTTTGGCGGCGATCTTCGAACACCTGGGCTCTTTTGTTGCGATTTCCTCGAACTGCGAGAGACAATACACGAAAATCGGCGGAAAATACGCGCGAAGATGCGTGGCTAGGTAGGTCCTTTCGATGCAGACGTATTCGTTCCTAAGTCATGACCAGAATTAAAATCTTTTGGTCGCGTCTCGGGTATAAAAAAACGTTCGGGTCTCGAAGAAGAAAGCTGGGATAATTTCCATTAGCGCCTTATTGTCTGCCCGTGTAGCGAGAACTCGCGGCAAAGGATGTGTTGAAGTATTTCGCGGAAGGTGCAAGCTTTTTAAGTCAGCGTTCCTTGAACAGCGTGTTTTGATTTTCACCACCGACCACCTTCGATAGAAAATTATTTCGGCATTTTATAATATAATATATGTAATTCGTTATATGAGATGCTCGGAGTAGATATTGCGTCGATAGGTCGGTCATTTGAACTACTCCCTATGCCCCATATATATTTACTTACACCAGGTGTTAAACGATCGCTAAAGAAAATTTGCCTTTAAATGTTGAACAAAAAAAGTGTTTAATATGACCCCTACCCCAACCCATTGGTGGTGGGGAAATCTAACCAAAACTTTCATTTGTTATTACAGATTCCGATTCTATACTATAAAAGCCTCAGGTTTCTTTTGGATTCTCTGTAAATGGCGCCGCAATCGCAAAAAAGGAACAATTTATCATTCGTATTTATCAATGTTATGAATCCGAATTTAGTGTTAGCATAACCTCATTTGAATTTTTTTTTCTATTCCATAGTCTACAATACCTAATCATGCACTGATCAAGCGTTCGCAAAGTGTCACTTTAAAACTTCAGCTTCATTAAACGAGCCAATTCGGTTGGGATTGATCAACTGTGCTTGATAAACCTCTTCAGACGCTTATTAATAAGTAATGACCATTGGGTATTTTAAAGTAAAGAGTAGAAAAAATAATATTATAATCAAAGAACACACTCGCTTTTTTGGCGAGTGCAGCGCAATCTGCCGAGAATATAAAAGAAATTCCGATAAAACCTGACAATTTTTGACCAATTGTGCATTTCTCGAGGTATTCCATCGTCATGCGAATGAATCTCGCATATATGGAGGTCGAGGACAAGTATATTGAGGAATGGAGGATCTATATGGAGGTATGGAAGATATATCGTAGTATATGTCAGGTATACGGAGTAGTTGAAATGTTCCGACTTTCTAGCCGAGCGACGAAATACCTACTGCTGGAAATTGTGGTGTCAGCTTCATCAAGAAGGAACTTTGAAACAAATTTCACCTCGCTGGCGTTTATAATCACAAAAGCCTGCAGAGTTTTTGCTTTTGGCTTTCCCCTTCTGCTATGACGCCGCTTGAAGCGTCCTCGGGATTATCTTGCAAACACTTATCACTTGAAAAATATATATCTGATAAAACAATCCGATATCGCTAATAAATACAGTAAAAAATTAAGAAGCTCATCAGTGTAAATTGTGTCTATCGTGGATGTGTCGTAGTTCGTAAAAGGAGCTCTGATTAGCGATGAAGCTGTGAGTATATAGCGTAATAGAATAGTATATTATGCAACAAGTGCGGTAAACGGTATTTGACTCACGAGTTTATCTGACACGAGTGAGTTAAAAAGTTTACCGAACGTGTTGCATACTATACCTTTTCTACTACCGTTAGTTTTTGGGTACACTTTCGCAAAACAACACGAATTGACAAACGTCAAAATTCAAAGCGTGTGAAATATCTCCGAAAACATCCGATTGCTTCCAAACCCGAGCGGTAAAATCCCAGAAATGTCCGAAGTGGCTGAGATCCGTGGGAAAGCAAACTGACTTGGTAAAATTTGGTATTTTTTCTACTCCCATGTGCAAAATACCTAATTACCCACCGATCTAGCGTGCAGAAAGCGTCACTTTACCACGTCAGTTTTGTTTCCCATGAATCCGAGCCACTTCGGACATTTCCGGGATTTTACCACACGGATGTTTTCGGAGCTGCTTCCCACGCTTTGAATTTTGACGTTTGTCAATTCTGACGGTACTGTCAGTGAATGTATTCGTGTTGTTTTGCGAAAATGTACCCAAAAACTAACGGTCGTAGAAAAAGTATATTCGTTCGTTTATTAAAAACTCGCTCCGCTCGTGTCAAATAAACTCGTGAGTCAAATGACGTTTACCGCACTTGTTGGATAAAGGATTATTACAGACGGGAGTAGACAAAGTTATTCATCCTTTTTCCTTCTTCGCCTGGATTGGTATAGTATATTAGGTATCTATTGCAACCTCGTGCCTTGCAAGTATCGAGAGATATGGAAAAAAGAGAAAAAGGACTTTTTGCACAGTTTAATAGTATTTCGAGTCTTTCAAATGAACCTAGATTGCTGAAATTAAACTGGGACACTGTAACAACGTATGTAGGAATCCTTTAGAATATTGGAATTATAAGATTTTCATTTAATGAAATTTCGTGTACCCAATCTAATTTTGTGACACAAAAGGCTTCAAAAAACAAGAAAAAATAGTTGTCAGTTTATTAATATTAATTTCCACGCGCCTTCAGATGAGTACTGTAAAATAGAGACAGTGGAAGCCAAAAATATCTCATTTCATCAACATCCGTCATTATCTACGACCTTCAAACCTAATGGATGTTTAACAGCAATAAACTGCAACCTGCGGGACTTAACTGAAGTTGTTCGAAAAGTAACGTCGTAATTTTGCCGCAATAAAAGGCGGCAACTTGCAATCAAGTACGGCCAGACCAATTCGCGCTAAATGATAAGAACGGTCAAATATCCCCCGCATTGAGGGTACATGACGATTCCTAGGCGATCGGGATTTCGCATCCCGGTCGATCCTGTTCAAACAGGAAAAAGGCTACGGAAATCTCGATTCTCAAACAAAATAACACCGTCGATAGTACAGTTTATTGACATCATTTTAGAGCGAGCGGCAAAGCAGATTCGTTTATTGACACGAAAGTGTGAAATCTTGCCGATTGTTTTAACCAGTACACAAAAGTTGTTGAGCGTGAGATAACAGTTCTGTCAGTATTCTTATCTCAATAAGTGCCTCCCTGGAATGGTGATTTTTGAGATAGTTCTGTTGAACATTAATCATACATTTTCTTAATGTGACTTTCAATTTGGAGCAACTCTACCACTGGATTCATATATTCATGCGCATTAATACCAAACTTTTACTTGAACCTTAACCTGAATATAAATCTGGAACTTTGTGATTGTAAAAAATAACCTGAATGTTTCTAAAATGCAGATTGAAAACCTGTTACTATTTTTAATATAACGTTATAACTTGGTTAAGGCTTTCGGGGCCCGTTGATAAGCTATTATCTTGATTCGGGTTTAAAGGCCGTCGTGGGTTGGAATTACTTCCTAACGTTTCGCTAGCACGAGTGGCGAGCTTCTTCAGAGGTCGTTCCATCTCCGATGTTGGACGTAGACTGTCTACGTGGAGATGGAAGGACCTCTGAAGAAGCTCGCCACTCGTGCTAGCGAAACGTTAGGAAGTAATTCCAACCGACGACGGCATTTAAACCCGAATCAAGATAATAGGTTAACGTTATAACTATTCATTTTAATTGATAATTAAATTTGGTTTAAAAATAATACCATGTTCTTTTCTACATCAGAGTCGATTGAGTGAGATCTGTATTAAAAATCAGAGATAAAAATTACAGAATGTTGTGGATATGGGATTTAGAGCTCCGATATAATTAGGCGCCTTGGATTCCTATTTTTTTCGTAATTTGTGGTGAAACACTTGCAATACGTTGATGTTATTGTGTACATGTACATCACTGTGTCGCAGAAGATAAGACAATTTATTATTTTGCTTTCTAAAACACGATTTAGCTGAACTAATATCGGTGGTGTTGTAAACAGATTACGAAAAACTGAGTGACGCTCAATTGGGTAACATGCTATATCCAAACCATTCGTCATGTGCTATGGTAGCTCAGAACACATGTAAATAATTAGCTTCAATAATAGTCAATTGTATACATCCCTATACCCGCTGTGATTAAAGAAAACATTTAAAAAATGACTTTTTAGTTTGAACCTCGTGTGGAATACCCATTGCTTCACACACGTGGGGATAAAAGTTTTGTTTTAATTTTTCAACCAGTAAACAGAAGTAAACAAAAACTGTAAACTTGAAGCAGAGCCCAAGACAAGCGCTAAATCCGTCGCTGAAAGATTTGAACTGTATTTTGTATTTTACCAACATGGTTAAAACCTACGAAAATATTTCCTTTTAAAAATTTTTATTTTTTACAAGCAGACTAACAAATTTTCTTTAAGTGGCCATACCAAAAAATTATTCAATCATCAATCAAATTTCATTTCCAATATTATATTTTATTTTTAATGAGTTAAAAAATTAGCATATTTCAACAAGGAATAGAGCGTTAGTTGGTTGCTACAGAAGATCTTCACGAGCGACAACGATCATCGATTTAACTTATTGTAGACCGCTCAGTTATATTCGGGATAAAACGTTAAGGAACGTTTTTTCCATTCAACCGTAGACATAAATAGTAACCTCCCGTACGTCACACAATTAAATGCTTGTATGAGATAATGCCAATTAACTGTAACCCAAAAAGCGGAAATCCTTTGCCCCGATAGACGTAAACTATTATCTTCGATGTGGTTGAAGAACGATTTTTTTTAACCGCAGCTATTTAAGAATTCCCTGCTTGGTGGGTTTGATTGATTAATTTTGCCATTGAGGAAAGTACCAGCGGCAAGTGGTTAAATTAAATAAAAAATTAAGGAACGCGTTGGAAGCTTTGATGTTAACTGTTTTCATGTTTTCTTCTAGATATCCTGTAACGGACAGCATATTATTTAAAATAAGCCATTTAAAACCATAAATAAATTGCTATGAAAAAGCGTTTCTTTTATTCGATCCCATTTCGCCATTTTAGCAATAATCCTTATCCACCTCTCGTCTTATTGTTTTCCAAACTGATTACAAAAGCAAAACGCTCCTAAAGAAACGCGATATTAT
Organism: Cylas formicarius; assembly: GCF_029955315.1. Taxonomy (NCBI): domain Eukaryota; kingdom Metazoa; phylum Arthropoda; class Insecta; order Coleoptera; family Brentidae; genus Cylas; species Cylas formicarius. The sequence continues at coordinate 21,605,479 of NW_026844326.1, read as the reverse complement.
TTTCTCGTCTTCTGTTCCCCGTCTTTTTTTTTCCTCCGCTTCACTGGAAACAAAATCGTACGAACGGCACGTTCGTACGATTGCGAGTCGGTTATTAACCTCAAAATCCCGAACTGTTTTGTCTTAGTGCAGTCTGCGTGGTCGTATTTTGCGATAGGTTAGTTTTTTCTGTCCATTCGGACATTGCTGCATCACAAGAATATGAAAAACAACCCACCAAATGCTTCTTCGCTTTTTGGTTGGTCCTCAATGTTTTAATAATTTTTGTCCTTGCCCATTCTTCTTCATTCCTATTTATTTTTGGCAGATATTTGATGACGACAGGGGATCTTGATAACTCTATATCGAATCATACCTAAAGTACCATTTGTATATCATTATTCACACTTTCTAATGCATGCTTTAGAATAGTACCGGCTAAGGAGTAATAGACACAACATACGCCTTGCTTTCCCCTTTCTTTACTCTAATATGATTTATTAATTTTCTAACCAATCAAGCCGTTGTTTGTTTTTCCAGAAGGATCTGAAGATGAACTAGAGCAAACAGCGTCGAGTTCCGAGCAAATGGATCTTAGCCCCGAAGACATCAATACACGTCGAGGCAATAATTTAGAAGAGTCTACACCCATGGTACCAGAAGAAGGCCATCACGAAGGTGATCGCTACGATGGGCCCTCAGTGGAAGCCAACGTCTTCCGACCTGAGTCAGAGGATCACCTCGCTGAAGACATCTACTACGACGAATGCAGAGACCTCAGTCGCAAACGGAAAAATGAGTACGAGCCGGAGGAAGTGAAGGACGGAAAATTGGTCAAGTATCAAAACTATGAAGGCGAGAGCAACTCGGAGTTGTTCTATTTGAGCATGAAGGGCGTCGTTCTGTCCACCGGGAGTTTGCCAAGGGAACTGGAACTCCGCGAAAACGGGGTGTTTGCGAAAACTTTCGTGAAAAGAGGCACTCGGTACGGACCTTTCCAGGGGAAGTGGGCAGGAGTACCCAAAGATTACAGATTCGCATGGGAGGTAAGTGCATACTTTATCCAAAGAATCATTTCATTCAATTTTGTCTTCTAAAATAATTGGTTTCTGCTGCTGGTATCTGGAAACTCCATAGAATTAATACTTAATAGAGGGCTGGTAGAGAGAGAAACCTCTAATGAATGAAGCAACAAAGGAATGGGGTTTGTGTAATATGCGCCTGCGAGGAACTATACGTAATAATTCTGTACTAACATGGTTATATACTTTCACTGTTGCCAAATAAACGAAAACTCTATTTTATGTGTATTAAAAATACAGATAAACGCAGAACTTTTAATAAGTGTTCCTACGCAACATCGCTGTCAGCTGGAATTCATTGAGACCGACATTTGTGAAAATGCCTTCTATTAGACGCTGTTTCTTGCGTTACTATAACTTCGATCCCAATAATTCCGATACCTTATGATGCACATGTAACACACCGAGGCTATATCTCTCTTTCTCCGTGAGCATTGTGAACTCTTATGTACCAGCATTGTTGAAGTATTAATTCTACGAATACTGTTGATAAAAAAATTGTAACCATAATTATTCTCATTTTGCGATTGTACTGCGTTTATTTCTTATCATTTAAATTTGATTAATTAATCATGTTTGGGGCAAATGGTTAAGATAAGTTTGGTATATGCGGAACAACCACTCAAAACTGTCATAATAACTTTGCCTAAAAGCACATGATATCTATATAATCTATTCGTTATTCGTGGAAATTCAGGCAATCTTATCTAAGGATCTTATATCCGCGACGCCGTACGTAATCAAAGGAAGTCGATAATCCAAGATGTACTTATCGAATTTGTTAAACCGGATAGATAGTTGACACTTAGTGTCAGATATTAATGTACGCGGAAAATATATACCGAGCGAACGCGTATGTTTTTTGATTCATCATTTTTGTCTGCAGGTTTTCAAAAATTTTATGCATTTATAATTTATGAGAGAACGAGATAAGAAACCTCTTGCGAAGCTTGAATCGTATAATGATAAATAACATCATATTTTTTCTTATTTGGCTTAGATTAAATCATGTTTTTTGCACTTTGCATGTCATTTAAATGTGTTTTCTGATTAATCTAATTAGTTATGGTGTTGGGTTGGTAGGGTGTTCCAGAAAAATTTCAATTTTTGGGGAATCATTTATGGCACCATTTTGTTTAAAATTATTAATTTGCTAAAAAACAGCGCTATCTTCAACAAAGCTATGCAAATTTTTCAATTTCAGATAAGTTTAGTTAGTTAGACTTTTTAATAACGTGAATCGCCATGTATATAAAAAGGTCCCCCGGTATAAGCAGGAGACGGGCCTAATTTTACACACGAACGCCGATGACGATTATTTCTCCCTTATTTCGGAAAACGTTGGACAAATATACCGATGACAACTCTCACCCCGAAATTGAAAAGCAACCCCGCTCGGTTAATTGTAACGAGACCTCTTTACGTCACCGAGAATTGCGCCCAACAAGGGTAATTTTCGCAATTTGTTATGGTGTACTGTTTCGGTCTACGTAAAGTTGTCGCTTCTTTTGTTCGATTCGATGTTTTTCATCCAATAAGCGGTTGAGAAATATTTGAAGTGTTTGAAGCAAACCAAGGCCAAGGTTACGCGTGGTGCCCTATTCTGAGGTTTAAAACGTTTCTTGGGTACTTCACACGGCCAAACCAAAAAAAAATCTCTTATCTGGGAACAGATAGTTGTGTCAACATAAGCAAAAAAGAAAACCGTTTAGGTTATTCTTTGAAATAAAATTTCCGTATTTTTATTTTATCTTTATTTCGAAATACGGATCTTGCTATCTATGGAAAGTTGATAAAATAACGTGTCCACCAAAACCAATAAAATTAACGTTAGTCGATTTTTTTTTGCGAGATAAAGTACTTCCTTCCCAGATATTAAACGATTTTGAGTGGGCGCGATAAAGTAAAAAAAATCGGTTACTAAGCTGTTGATGAGTAATTCGATTTACTCTGAGTTTTATTGTTGATCGAGATTCTAATAAGACTCGTGTGGCAAACTTATGCGGTATAGATACAACCAGGCCCAAATAAGCATTTAACCAATGGACGAGCAATTGTGTTAGATTCCAGTGACTTTATTTATACTAGATTTTTGGCATAAGACGAAAAGGCAGCATAAATCTTTTCAACTTCCAAAAACAAAACGTGACCATTTTCTCAAAATAAGGACCCTGGGCTCATTTTTATTTACGATTTATAGCTCTCACGTCGTGTCTTTCTTGGGTCAAGAATTTTTCCAATCGGATCAATGGTTTTTGAGAAAATATTGTTTTTCTGGAACCCAAAATAACCCAAAAAACTTACGTGTTAAATGGCAAATGTCAAGTCGATAGATTCAAATTTTTGACACTTTGTTTACATGGTGTGAGAAGGCCTCTAATACAAATTGAATCATAGTTAACGGTTTAAAGGATATAATGTTATCCCTACACCTTTTCAATTGCAGTTTCTGAGATTTTAGAAATATTTTCTAATACTTCCAAATAATTTCTTTTTCGATGCTGATAATTTGTAAGGAAGGGGGGCTCCCTCTTTTGTCAATCTGTCTCGCTTTAATTATTATTCATAATTGAGATAAAAACGTATCTTTTTGTTCAACTAAAGCACATTTATCAAATCTTTCGACGATAACAAAAAGATAACATTTATTTCAACTTATGTGACCAACGTTTGGTGTTTTCTGAATTAGGCGAAACAAAACGACGGATAAGCGATCGAAATATGCTACGCACCGTGTATATATCCCAGAGACGTTATTTCGACGTCAATACCAGGTGTCGAAGTGATTGACAGATTCACCCAAAAACCCCTTTTTTCAATCAAAACGTGAATGGATCGATATAATCCTATACAGGAGCAGGATATTCGGGTATCGCGCGCACACAATGCCATTCAAATCTTCCATATTTGTTGGTAAATTAAGGTTTTGTGCAAGTAAGAGGAGAATAGGGGAATGTGTATTGTATTTCAATAGTTGCAGTATTTACAGTTACCCGTGATATTGTATAATGCCGAATGTCTACTAATTAGTCTGTTAATTAACAATAATTAAATTAAAACTAACTTACGTCTATCTTTTAGTAAAAAGTTGTTCGCTTTGAAATCGAAAACGATTCCGAAAAAGTATTTATTTTTTTTTTTATTTTTGAATCAAAAATGAATTTTCCTTTTTATTGCCACAATAAAATGCACGGTGTTAAAATACTGGGATAACTAACATTTTTAGGTCTTGCCAACATGGATATATAAATAAGGGAGATAGCATATTTTCATTATTAACGTGATGCAAATATGTTGACGGACTGAGACAATGTTGCCAATGATGAACATCACCAGTGTTTTTTACCGATACACCATAGACAGAATATTTTAATGCATTTAAAGGCATAGGTAAATTAGAAATTATAAACAAAATATCTTGTTAATATTTCCCTAATTATTACCCCTAAAATAACGAATAATAAGTGCGTCGAGTGTGGTTCGCATTTTCACCAAAAGTATCTCAAATTTGTATAATTGAACTATTTGTAATGTAATTATGAAATTGTTGACGCTGTTGCATCATGATCTCTCACACCAATGATTTATTGCCCCTTTCGGAATTTATTTTCACTGACCTTACGAGGGTACTATAGCAATCATTTATATTTAGGCAACATTTCTTACCTCACTTGTCTTTTAAAAAAAATTATAATAATGATAATAATAGTGACAATGATAATAACAATAATAATAATAATAATAATAGACTTTAGACTTTAGACTTTATTGGCCATTAAATACATTACAAGAACAACAAATGGCAAGTCACAGTATCAAACACATTCTAATAACATTCATAGAGAGCAACATAATTATCAGATAGACAAACACCAAACATTGAAACAAAAATTAGGTAAAAAAAAATAAGTAAATAAATAAATTCCCAATTAGTATTATGGAGACACTCGTGACGCAACACGGATGTACTCATCTGCAGTATAGAATGCGTTCTCCAATAGAAATTGTTTTATTATATTACAAAATTTAGTGAATGGCAGATCCTTGACAACGGTTGGTAGAACATTGTAGTAATTAATGTACAATTTATTTAACTCGGATGTGCGCAGCCTAGAATGGCCCTGGACAATTAATTCAGATACCCTGGTGTAGTGATTGTGGCGATCACAGTGCTTAGGCATATTGTTCTTTAGCTCATGTATGAGAGTGACTGTATAGTAAATAAATAGTGATGGTAAGGTCAAAATATTAAGCTTTGAGAAGAGCGGGAGGCAGTGATCACGAGGCTTTGCATTCGCAATCACACGTATCGCTCTTTTTTGCATAAGAAAAGCCTTGCGGGCATGCACGGAACCACCCCACAAAACAATAGCGTACGCTAAATGAGAATGGAACAATCCGAAATAAGCAAGTCTTGACATGATAGGAATGAGTTACTTGTTTAAGTATCTAATTAGAAACAATTGACTTGACAGTTTGTGGCAAAGGTGTTCAATGTGATCCTTCCAAGAAAGAGTACGATCGATCCAGACTCCAAGTACCTTAACCGGAGCATTGTTTAAATTGTGCACCTTGCTACAAGAGAAAATAAGATTGTTCGTTAATAATAATAATAATAATAATAATAATAATAACGATATTAATAATAACAATAATAATCGACTTTATTCATAATAACCAAGGTATAAGTATACGATGAATATAAATATATACAGGGCGAAGTCCAGCCTAAGGCTATTCAAACTGGTAATCCTGGTAAACCAGACTAAAATCCAGTTTATGTAGGTAGCACACTTAAACTTATAAATATACCAATTAAGATAAATTGTGTGCCAAAAAAGTGACTATATCTATATATATATATATATATATATATATATATATATATATATATATATATATATATATATATATATATATATATATATATATATATATATATATATATATATATATATATATATATATTGAAAAAATTAATAAGAAATTTTGAAAAGGGCTTTAAATTGCAATTGATATTGTAAACAATTATAAAGTTGAATTGGAAACTTTTTTTGTTACTAATTTTTTTTATTTATTTCTGATATCTCTGTTATGCATATCAGAATTTAGCTTGAATTTATTTTTAAGACTTTCTAAAGTAAGAAAAGAGTTTTTTGCTAAACTATGTACAAAACAACCCAAATGATAAGTCCTTCGATGTTTTATCACTTTGGGTAAGAATTTTTATATGTTCGTTAAGCAGTAAATTAAAGTCAAGCAGGACACCAAGGTTACGTGCCGATTTACTAAATGTTAAATTGTGGCCGTCAATACTGAAAGGTAAATTTGATATTAGCAAATTACCTATTTGTCTTGCATCGAAACAATAGCAGTTTTATGAATGACATTCTAAAAACTTAGAAATAATATGCAAATGCGTTATTTATATGTTCCATGTTCTAAGCCAGTGTTCCATTTAAAAAAATGAAACTGGTATTTGGTATGAGAAAATATGACTTTCTTTAATTTCACAAATATTTTAAAAACTGAGACGCAATTTCGGAGAAAGGGTAGTCAAAATTATCTCTCTTTATTATCGCAACAGCTTTATTATTTTACTGCAATACATCCACAATTAATAAAAACTCTGTTCAAGAACCCCGCGTGACAAGGTGAAAATTTCTCATCCGTTTCGTTCCCCCTCCTTTGGTCTAATCTTCGTACACGCGTTATCTGGAAGTTACTTTGCGAAATGTCAAAACAACAAGACTATAATTGATCATAAGAACCAGATAAGCTCCCCCGTGCGGAGCGTCTAAACGTAAAGAACGACTTCTCGATTGAGAATCTGACGCGAGGGTGTTGCCAAGTCTGTTTCATGCCCCTTCAAAATGTGTATACTTATGATGTCTTTCAGCGTCGCACGAACCTGTTGGAAATTCAAATTTAACGTTATCTTTCGATTCAAGGAAGACGGAAAGTGGGATCACATATCACTTACGAAACAAGTTGCAAATCGATTATTTTTGGAAAAAGATTTTATTTTTTTATTATTTTTGTAATTTTTGGTTTTCGTTCTAGCAAATGTCTGCGTAAGCAAGCCATTTTATATTAGTGGTTTGTCCTTAAAAATATGTAACTATATTTCTTCTTAAGAAAATGAGTATTCAAACCTAACATAATATTTGCTCAGATTACTTGTTATAAATAAAACTTCTGGATTCCTACTGCGTCGGTTTTTGTTGAGTCGAACTAGCTAACGTTTCGCCAATCATCCTGCTGGCTTCTTCAGTTTCAGCCAAGCTCTGAAGCTAGTTCGAGTCAATAAAAACCGTAGGAATCCAGAAGTTTTATAAAGAGTATTACAGTAGCCTGTGGAAGTTTCTTTGAAAAATTTACCAAAAATTGTCTGCTTCAATTTATTGCCACTCTGAGAATACAATGAGGAGTCCTATGGAGTACACCGTTACCAGCCGTAGCATTTTGTACATCAGTGAAATCTTTTATTCTTGATCGTGCTCGGAAATGTCAATGTCGCTTTCAGAACTGTCGCCAAAATTTATGCTAATAATAAGTTCATCGACGTTGTCTTGGCCATTATCAGCGGGCTACATTTCTGGTTCGGTTTCGTCTATAACATGTGAAACATAGTTACTCCAATTTTGTTCAGTGACATATTGGAATGCTGCACATATCGCTTTACTTAGTTCGCAGCTAATTCCTCAATTTTATCTCTTACTCATTTCTGTATGCGGGAATAACTTTCAGCAGCTCCGATTTCATGTAGGAGTAGTCTAAGAAAATGTTTTTTTGAAGTCACTGGATACCTAAATTTACAAGGAAGCGAAAACAACATTTTCTTGTCCATTTTTAGGTAAATTGGGAATTATTGACCCCTCAAACCATTGCTCGAAATATTCGCTGAAGGAGAACGAAACTTGAACTTCTTTTTGTAGGTGATTTAAGACCTGTTGTAAAAGACTTTCAAAAATCGTCTCTATGACTTGCGATGGTATTTTCACAACAAGCGCAATTGACCCAACTCTTATCTGAATAGATGATATTACAATTTTGTTGCCGATATTTCTTGATTGACCTTAAATACCTGTGTGGTCAATTAATAATGTCTGTTCGCTCGCATATTGTATTTCATTAATCTATAACCTAAGGTACTTAAAGAAAAACCTGATAAATCTTTATTCCTCCGAATAAAGTGGGAGGAATGCTTCTGAAAAAAAAATGCTATGAACAATTTGCCTGAATATAATTGCGAGAACTTGACTGACTTGTCCGATTTTTTCTTGGAGTAGAATGTTTAAATTCGTCATTGTGCTGTTCCGCTTCTATCATGATGCCAAAAATTGTTTGCACTGAGGTGGCTTTTACTTGATGAAAATCCATTTATCAAAATAAATAAGAACTAAAAGTTCAGATTTTCACGAAATTATATATTATAACATGACAATTGTTTCGACAACACCGTGTCTTTGTCAAATGACATTTGATAAAGACACGGTGTTGTCGAAACAATTGTCATGTCATAGTATATAATTTCGTGAAAATCTGAACTTTTAGTTCTTATATATTTTCAAAAATTGTTTTTTTGTAGGGTCGTCCGAACTGCGACTTGCTCTATTTTTATAATTTAGCTTTCTTTGCGCTGAACGTGGGAGTACCAGGCCTTTCGATGTTCAGTTATTTTCTTTTCTATTGAAAATATTTTTAGTTCTCCTTATTGAACATCCTCAACTTAGAAATCTCATTTTTGCAGGTAGGATCTGTGAGATAGTTCAGTTGGGTTTCTGGTTGGCACTGTTTTCCCAAAGTTCTAATGATGATACTACACATTTTATTAGAAGTCACTTAAAAGTCAAAACTCAAATCCGTATGTTATATCGCAAGCATTTGAAATGATTAAGTTGTTCTGTGCACTTATTTTCAATACATGTTTTTTATTGTATCTTTACCCTTAAATGTCCTAATTGTTGTTTATTTGAAATGTCACAGTAGTTCGGTAGAACCGGAAACAAATGCTCGGAAAAATTGAAAAAATTAAGTGGTAAAAGTATTCCACTAAAAATAAAACATGTAATTACAATTTTTCAAGAATTATATATTTGAACGCTGTTTTAAGTAAAACTTTTTTTGTATGCTACTATCCTGTGCTTTGGCATCAAAAAATTTAATTTATTTCTGTTATCGTTATGAATATGAGAGTTCAGCCTGAATTTATTTTTAAGACATTCTAAAGTAAGAAAAGGACTTTTTGCTAAACTATATACGAAACAAGCCAAATGATAAGTTCTTCGATGTTTAACATGTTCGACCATTTAAGTTTTTAGATTTTCTTAGGTTTAATACCAAACGAGAACTACTATTGAGCGCGATATTGCTTCGAAGACAGGGAACGTAGATGATTAACTTGTTCTAAGCACTTATTTGCAATACATATTTTTGGTCTTGTTGTATATTTACCGTTAAATGTCATAATTATTGTTTATTTAAAATTTTTCAGTCATTGTAGTTTGGTAGCAACAAATGCTTGAAAAAATTAATTACCTCCGAAAACTAAAACTTACAAAAATTGAATGGGCGATAAAATAATATACGTAATTATAATTTTTCAAACCCTATATTGTTTCTGACGTTTTCTTCCGATTTTAAGGAAAAAAATTGTCTATCGCTCATAATAACAGTTGCCGTTAATTTTTGTCTTCCAAATTATTACTTCTAAAAACTTCTGGACAAGGAAAGTGGCAACGCCGTCAAACTGTGGAACGAAAGGTCAACTGCGTTAGACACCATCATTGGCAGATGTCAACTGATATACGACCTAAACTAATAACCTCTCTTATTAACAGTAAATTTTCTTGTCACCCCTTAATCGACTAGCACCCCTTCGACGCGCAAGAAAGTCGATATCCGACCGTATCGCGTCTTAAATGTAGGACTTTCACTATTTTCGTTGCACAATCGATTTTAATACTTAGCGAATCTTGTACAACACTAATATCGGCTTACTGCGTGGACAGGACAATCCCCTTCGATATAATTTAGCTGCCGGGACACGGTTTCGAATAAAATAAATCAAGAGAACAATATGGGATTGACCTTTATGTGATGGCTTACGAATGTTGCGTATCAGAAATTTTGGTCATATTTGTGTGAATGCGTGTGTGACATCTGCCGCTTTCCTCTTTTGTGTTATGTTTCGTGAGGCCATTTTCGGGTTGCAGCACTTTTAATATATGTATTAATATTACCAGTTAAGTAGTTATACATCGCAATCAACTCGACAAAAATGAAAATACGTTTGGCTGGTGTTAAGACGATATGATCCCACGGATATTGATCATTTTTGGTGGAATTTTAAAATTAAAATTTTCACACTTAACATTTTTCTGGTCCGTGGTTTTTATTTCAAATTAATTTCTGATGGTTATACCAACTAAACCAAAACGTATATTAATAATTTTTGTATAATAGATTTTTTCATATTTTTGAATTTTTTGACGCTTTTAACGCTTCTTTCGCATTTGCTTCGGTTTTTTTAAATAAAAAATACATGCCTCTGTGCCAGTCCAGACCGCTCGACAAGACGAAGAGTTTACACTATTCGCATTGTTCTTTTCTCATCTTGAAATTTTGTAGTGTTGCTAAGATATTCACCAAAAATTTTTCTTTTTAACTCAAAGGTACTTTTTAAAAAATCCTCAAAAATTACACGTTTTCTTTTAATATATTGTGAAGACAGTCTTAGCCACTTTCCTCTTAACATACATGCGTTGAAAAATATTGCTATGTCTCGAAAATTTTGGTACTGATTCTCTTTACGGGTAAAATAGTACCAGACATAATGAAAAATTGGATAGGTGACCTGCGAAACTTTAGGTTGATGCCGCACTACCTACTTCATTGTGAAAACCTCTATAAATTGAAAGTGATGTCTTTCTTTTTTAAATTCTTTGACCAAATATATAGTCCAAATGAGGCCAATGAAAAATCGTTTTATTGACACCCTTTATTTATTATCCTTTATCTATTATATCGTGGTTTCATAAGTTATCCTCCATAGAACAAGTAACGGATATACTATACGTCAAATTAGATTTGTGGCCACAAGTGTCAAATACAAAAATTATTACCATGGAAACATTCATGGCAAACTTTGTGATGTATTTAGTTTTCGTATATTCAAAAATGAATATCCAGCAAACGGTTTGAGATATAGATATTGATCAGGTATGTTTTTTACGCAGAAAGAATGACTTCCCTAAAAGTGAAAACAGCCTAAGCTTTACAGCGTAAGGAAAAATATAGAAAAATATCATTAGTATGGTCTGTTCACAGATATAAGAAAGTGACCAATTGCTTTTGAATGGGATTATCCAAAGGTGCTCATTAACATACAATGCAACAAGATTATTACCTAAAATTTCGGAATTTAAATTCAGGTAAAATTGTGGTCCGTAATAGAAAATAATTTTATACCTATTTGTGTTTAATATTCTTGGGTTTGATATACTGCTTAGTTTAAGTTTATTAATAATCACTCCTATTTCGTGTGTTTAATTATGCAAAATATGTGCGAGTCCAGTGATCTCAGGAGATGCTCCCACTCAAATGTAGAAAACACTATTCTATTGAGACTAAGGAAGTTATAAACAATGTTTATTTGACTCTCATTGAACGCGGTGCCAGCAAGCAAGCATCTTTATAAGAAACGGCCACATTGACGAAAATTCCAACATCAACTGTATGAAAAATTGTGAATAATCCCATTTCAGCGAGGAAAAAAAGAAGCGATGCTGACATTTTCTCGAGTGTAGATGAAAGTGATCAAAATATAATACAGCGTAAAAATTACCAGTTTTACGATGAACAAAGCGTGCGTACATTAGATATCTTAATTAGGAGCCTTTAAATAGTTTTAAATGAAACCGGTGTTAAATGTGGCAGAACTATCTTATGGAAGTGTATTCAACACATGGTTTTAGATTTAAAAAAATTGACAAAAAGCAAGTTTTATTGGAATCTTTTAGAATTCGGAAATGGCAACTGGAATATCTAGAAAACATTTGGATTTACAGAAAACAACAAAGGCCAATTATTTACTTGGATGAAACCTGGTTCGACACTTATGATGCCCCGGAAAACAGTTAGGTTGACTCAACTGATTAGTGTAAAACAAACGCGCCATCAAAAAGAGGTAAAAGAATATCCATTTTGCATGCTGGCCCTAAAGATGGTTGGATTTCAAATGGACTTTCTCTGTCTGCGAAAAATATTTAAGATTCTTCTCTGGATTACCATGAAGACACCACTGCTGATTTATTTGAAAGTTGGTTTAAAAATAAACTAGTTCCAAACATTCCTCCTAATAGCGTCATTGTAATGGACAATGCAAGTTATCACAGTAGACAGTTGACTAAAACCTCTTCCTCATATGACACAAAAGCAACAATCCAAAACTACATGTCTAATACCGACATTTATTTTCACAAAGATTATACCAAAATGCAATTAATTGAGGTTCTACAAAGCTTGAACCTACAAAAGGAATACGTCTGTGATAATTATGCAAATAATCTAGGGGATACAGTTTTAAGGCTTACTTCCACCTTTCCACTGTATATTTAATCCCATGTTTGGCACCAACTGAAATCTGCCATTCGTCGTAACAATGTTTTTCCCCGTGTTAACTCCAATGTCCTCAAACTTATAGAAACCGAAGTTTTTAACATCTCTCCACAAAGTTGGGCAAATTCTGTTAAACATATAGAAAAAGCAGAACAATCGTATATCCATATTGCAAATAATAATTAGAACAGGCGATGATAGCGATAGTGATACTGATATATTACGTGAATAATTTTAAGTAATTTAAGTAGGTAATAAAAATAATTTGTAATTATATTTTAGATTTAAACATAATTACATAAATAAATAAATAAATATTGTTTAGTATATTTCCTAACAAAACCCCAAATAATTAAATTCTTAGCAAAGTACGGACTAGTTCGGCCATATTTCATTCTTACAGCTTGCCCGGGTCTTTCCTTAATTCGTATCAGTTATATATTTATCTATCAGTTTCTTATATGTATGAACAGACTTTAACTATAAAAGCGCTGTCTAGGAATAGGTTCAGAGTAAATTTTGGAATTGATATTTTTCTTTTATTTTATTTTTCTGTATCCTTTAAGCGACATTAACATTTATTAACAACTTTATGATGTTTGGAAAGTTTTGTATTGTGGGGATCGCTACGTAAATTTATGTATCGTAAAACAAATAATGGATTTAGGGTGACACGGACGTGACAAGTTCGGGGAACTGAGGTAGACGTTAATTGACCGAAATGGATTTGCTACGTATCGGGAAAGCCCGCATCAGAATAATTTCCTCGTCTCGAAACTTCTTTCCACTCGCAAATACGTTCCCGTTACTTATTAATTATTCGTTTTTCCGCGAAGGAAAATCCAAAGTTGCCGTCGATATTAAGAAATGGAGGACCAAGCGATCCGGAAAAGTTCCGCGGGACGGAAGAAGACGGAAAATAAAAAGTGGCGCGGCCTCTCCCGCAGGAGGGAAATGACGCGGGAAATATGCAGCTGACTCCCGGATTTCAGGCATCTTTGAACATTGATGACTTATGATACTTCTGGCAAATTGCCCAGGAAACTTGTGGCGATATTAGACCCTGCGAGATTGCTTGGTTTTAATAGAATCCGCAGATGAATTGTAATTGGCGATAACGGTAAGAAAATATCCCATTTCTCCACGTTTGATGATAAGGAATAAAAACAGAATCGCACGCATTTATTCGTTCTTTTTCTTTCTTATTCGCAAGCATTGTTTTCCTCCACAACAATCCACCTGTTTTACCTCAAATTGACCAAATTTTTGGTTTTTTCAGCTCATTACTTACAAAACCAACTTTTATATGCAAAATTTATTAAGAAGTATATAATGTAGTATATCATGCAACAACGGCATTTCATTTCAGTTGGCACGAGCGGAGCGAGTGATTAATAAACGAGCGACTTAAAGAGTTTACCTATCGTGTTCCATACTATACTTTTTCTACGACCGTTATTTTTAGAGCGTTCATTTTTGCCAAACAACACGAATATATTCACTGACAGACCTGAGAATGGCTAAACGTCAAAATTCAAGCCGTGCGAAAACATCCGAAAACATCCGAAGGGACTCGGATCCGTGGGACAAGAAACTCACGTGGTTGGGCATTGGAATGCAATACAGATTATTACATATATTATGTTATTATAAGTTTTCGCCATAAAAAGTAAAAGTTAACAACACAAAATAAGTATTTTGTAAACAGCTATACTGGAATTTTGCATTTTATTTAATCAACACACTTCAATATGAAATATTTAATACACATACAATCCATACTATTGTACAGAGTTGAGTCGCCTTTAAAAAATTCATTTAATGTTGGCAATGATATTAGAAAATAGAAAATGACGGATAAAGCAAAACCAGGCATTGCATAAATCTCGATTAAAATTTTGTGGTTAAAAGGTCGTTTAAGATTATTCAATTTGATTGGTTGACTGGCAACAAAATCAACTAAGATAATTACAATAATAATGAAGATTTTCTGCATGGCGAGATTCCAAAGGTGTTTTGCGAAAAGCTGTATATTCTTTTATTTTGGGAGGAGAAATAAATTATTTTATCTACAACCATTTAATAATAGACGCATAATACTTCTGACAGTGAGAGTATTATGCTACGCATAATACAACAAGTGTAATTATATCATAAAAAAACAAGTGTAATTATATCATAAAACAACAAGTGTAATAAAATATTCTGGAATTCTTAATAATCCGGGCTTCAATTAATCGGCGCAGAATTCACACATTTCATTTATTATTTTTATGAAAATTTACTATAAAGTTACCCATATTAAAGTCATACACACGTTACCAATTCAATTCTATTATTCAAAAACAGTTCAAAAAATACAAACCAATATGACAATAATTAAAAAGAATTAGTAGGCCGTGCAGGCTAAATCTGACAGCGCGCAGCGGGTATCCATAGCGACAGCTTACCCGACGCGACGCTCATCGTGAATACAAACATTTTCTTTCATGAAATAATAATTGTAAAGTAAATAATATTCATATAGAGAAGCTTTAAAATTTCGCCTTGCAATTAAAACATAAGATTTAATAAAAATGGATTCTGAAAACGAAGTACTAACACCCCCGGAAATTCGAGCGGCAGCGGAAGCTGCGTCTCTGGATTTACTTCCCAAGAAATCAAGAAACAATTATGAAATTGCCTACAACAATTTCATGGATTGGCGATCAAGAAACAAGGCCACCTCCTTCTCTGAAGATACATTATTAGTGTATTTCAAAGAATTGGCTAAAAAGTATAAGTCGTCCTCCTTGTGGACGTTTTATTCCATGCTGAAAAGCACACTTTATATTAAACACAATGTCAAGATCGACCACTACGCGAAGCTACATGCTTTATTAAAAAGACAATCAGAAGGCTATCAACCCAAAAAATCTAAGGCATTTACCGGACAGGAAATAAATAAATTTATTTATGAAGCTCCTGATACAAAATATTTGGCTACAAAGGTAAGGAATGATAAGACGTTACATACCTACGGTATTTACCAAGAGGTGTTAATTTTTTAGGTTGCATTAATTATGGGAGTGATGGGTGCATGCCGCTCAAATGAACTACATGCAATGAAAATACAACACGTTACATTTTATGAAGGTTGCACTAGAGTAATAGTTCCCGTTACGAAGACCAAGATCCCTAGGAATTTTACTATTACTGAGAAGTTCCATGATATTGTTAAAAAATATGCAAATCTGAGACTGCCAAATGCATCAGATTCTTTTTTTATGAATTTTCAAAATGGAAAATGCACAAAACAAGTTATCGGCATTAACAAGTTTGCCAAAATGGGCAGAGAAATTGCAAGTTTCTTACAAATCAAAAACCCAGAAAGATATACCGGGCACTGTCTACGACGATCTTCAGCCACATTGTATGTCGACGCAGGGGCAAGTATGACAGCTCTGAAGCGCCACGGAGGCTGGAAGTCGGCTTCTGTAGCTGAAGGCTATATTGCAGACTCGCAGAAGAACAAGACCGATGCAGCTACTAAAATATTAAGTCAAATCAACCCTAATTGTAATATTAATAACAGTACTTTTGTTTCTACCCCCTCACAATATCCAGGTATGTCTACTATTACGAGCGAATCTTCTCATAACACTTTTTCGATTAGTAAAGACACCACGGACATTAGTATTGGTACTACACCAACTACGATGAATTTCAATAACTGCCCTAATATAACAATCAATTTTATGAAATAGACAGAGTAATACATAATGATCCTATTAAGCGTCAATTTAAAAATAATTGTGTGCTGAAGTGTAAATGTTAATTAAATATTATTAAACTTATTAAATGTTCAATCCAGGACTTTCATTGAATTTATTCCTTATTACATCACAACTCATAACACATAAACATATAACATAAACAGCATACATAAACAGTAACCAGTGTTGATATTGAGTGAATGGTAGAATCTAAAAATGTATGATATTATGTTCCATTTCATATAAAGCAAGTTAACATCCACTTCCGGCCTAACCGGAAGTGCCACCATCTTGAGAATATTCTAGCTGAATTGCTCTGCCATCAGCATTAGCTTCCTACCGAATTTTCAGGTTTCTCCCATGTATAGTTTTTTTTCACAATAAAATGACACATTTCAATTCCGGTGAGGTACCCTATATAAGTGGATGGTTGTAGATAAAGTATAGTATTTGACTCGAGTATTATGGACCATAATAAACTCAGATGATTATAACACTCGCCGCAAGCGGCTCGTTTTATAAATCATCCTCGTTTATTATGGCCTTCATAATACGCTCGTTAAATAATATACTATAAAAACTCTTATAGTAAAATAAAGAAATATCAATAATTATATAACATGTTTTAGGCGTTTGTTTCTTGCTGGGGAAAAATATTTTATTCCATCCTTATCTTGTTTTTGACCACAGTTTTGATACTTTTTTATTTAACAACGCACGTAAGCGGTTCTATATTTTTTGTGTATAGGACGATCCAAAATTTTCTCAAGCAAACATCACAAAAGCATCCGTTCCCCTCCAGATACACGAAAAAAAAAACTGAGAACGTTATAAACATATTCATACACAGACACGGACGCAGGAAAAGGTCAAAAAGTGACCCGGTTACTCTATATTCCCTCATATTTTCATTGTGACATAATTGGGGAATACAAAACGCATCAGAAACGTGTCAACCAAATCCTGATCTGACCATTTAAGGTGTCAATCTCAAACGCGGACAAACATGTTATTTTTGACTCGTCTTTAGGGGGCTCGAACATCTTGTTCCACATACCGAGAATGTTATTTTTCACAAATACCGTTTTTGTACATTTTTCGTGGCTAAATTCACAACATTCGACAATGTCGAATAAATTTGCATTGTTCATTGCGTCGCCATGGTGTTCTCGTATGCGTCAATCAAAAATCAATTACTTATTGATACCGGTCGCATCGTAAAATTTGCATAGTGCCAATGCAGGATTAATTGCATTCGGAGTTGCTTTTGTAGTCTTGAACAGATTGTGGGATCCAAATTATGATGTTTGCATATTTTTTAGGGGCGTGACACTACAAAAAACTATCAGGTCATGTTCATGTATATTCAGGATGGCCGATAACGGATCCTAGAAATATGAAGCAGAAACAGTTGTTTCAAGTTTTTGAATAAATTGCTAGGAAAGGATTTAATGAACTTTATCGTAACTGTTAAAGACATTCTTTTATACCTTTCCGGATAGTCCTTAGATATAGTTGTAGTCCTTGGGATTCTGTTTGGCAATTTTGTGCAATTTTTTTTTATATTTAAAATGGACAATACATTTTAAATATTCCAAGGACAATATCGAATTTACAGCACGATTTAAGGTGATTCATGTGCCGCTTTGTAGGCGTTTGAGATTTTTTGTTGGGTAGATCCACACAATCTTGTATGATTATTTGATGGCTTTGTGCACAGAAAAAATATGTACATAAATAGGAATGTTTTCCTTGGATACGGTAAAATCTAATTACGGATAAGCTAACTAAAAATTTTCTAATTTTTCAATAGGAGAAGACCGAGAATTGAATTTAGAATTAACCTTTAATATTTAAAGCATAAGGACGTACGCACTAAGAACAAATTACTCAGCACGAAAAGTCAAGCTTTTACACAAAAATAAAACATAAGTTTTGTTTACTAGGTATTAAGAAAAATTCTTGTACAAAAAAGGAATACGAAAATTGCAAAATATATATAATTTCATACGGAAGATCCGCAAGTTAATAAATTAAATATAAAAGCAACTTTTGGAAAATTTACTAATTGAAACATTTTTTAATTGAACTAAATTATTGCCATACCTGGTATTAAGATTATGAAAGTCACTGTTCTGTGTAAAAGATTTGACATATTTCAAAGTTTTAAAAAATCTATTCAGTAGGTGGACCTCGAGGCACCGACAATATTTCTAACGTCTCGTTGTCGCCATATTTAACTCGAGAGAAAAAGTACTGTTATTTTTATCATTTTCGTCGAGAGCACTATATATTTTTTTCTAGAAATTGTAACCTATTTAAGTGTGTGTGGCTTGTGTGAGTGAAAGTGTCTTTAAAGTCTGAAGTAATGTTAGTTTTGGTTAACAAATCACTTGCTTGTGATTATCGTTCTTGTGTAATAGCGTAAATATCTTTGAAAACGTGGTATATTCCACAAGAGTTTGATTTTTTAAGTGATATTATAATGCTAAACACTTCGTTTCCTGTAGTAAGTCTGCAAAACACTTTATTTTTTAAATAATTTTCAAGAAGGGTATTTTGAGGCATATTTGGTTCTGTTTCAAGCAGGTACGAGCATCACAAAAAGCCGTCCGAAAAAAATGATCGTTCATTCAAGAATCGCAAACCTACTCGGTCAGAAACACGTCTGTACGGTAAATAAAATCCTGTGAGATTTATGTCCTTCGGGCCATCTTCGCACAAAGGACGCATCGTTATCCTTTCAATAATTTTTGGGTATTGTCGTTGTCGGACGAAGAATTCTCTGTCCATTCGGACGCGCTTTCTGTAGAGGCATTCTTTGCCGGCGGTTACGAGATAATCATCATTTTAGGTATCTTTTTCAAAAAAATTGGCACTTTAGGTGTCAAATACGGGCGTAGGTAATCCTCGAGGGACAAAGTCCGACTTAAGAATCCGTGCACAGTAGTAGGGGGTATAGGAAACCTTCTTTCTGACATCAATAATAATATCACTTAGTTCGATCGAAAATGGACATTCCCCAAGTACTAAAGTTAAAAAAATACTTTGAAAATGTTTTTCAGAGCTTCTCCCTTTATGAAAAACGTATGACTTGGGGTTAGAGATTGATTTTCGATTCTGTTGTCTACACAGCCGGAACCACCGGATTAAGATTAATATACTTGAGCTTGAAATTGGTTAGTCTTCAGCTATTGTCTAAACCTAATTTTCTGTAAAAAGGACGTCAAAACATAGTAGCTACTGGGTAATTTTGTCCTTCGAAGGTATCGGAAAAAGGTATTAAAGATAAAATTTTATTTCGACTTTAAATATCAAAACAATTGTCGTTTTATTTGGTAAATTAGAGACAATTCGCTATTAATAATACCAAATAATGCGGAAATGATTTTTTGGGTTTTCAGCTCTTTTAATCAATTTTTGGGTGATGATACCTAAGAAAACGCCATTTGGTGGCTGGTGGCTTCAAGTTGATTGGCGCAGCAAATGTAATTTGAAATTGTCCTAGCTTTAAAACAGTATTCGCTCAATAAAAGAAACTTCTGTACTTCTGCGATCAACGGTTGATGGACATTTTTTTACCCAAAAATGTGAGATCCTCCGTTCCCCCGATTTACATTTCGAGGAATGCCTCCACACAAAAAAGAAATAGAGACGCATCTTTCCGCAAAAGACTTAACCAAAATCGATCAATGTCTGCTACCAAAACGGTGCTTTTGTCGTTGGTCACAAAGCAGATGCATCATCCGCCTGTCACTGAGGTAGTTATTCAATTATTCTTCTACGTATCGACTTAGGCCCGGTTTTTCATCTCCTAGATAACCGACTTCGCTGTTTTCTTTAACTAAAATGATTCGTTTTAAATACAAATTATTTAAATACAAATTGTTTACGTTTTCTATTAAAAAATCATTTTTTTATTTATTTATTATGCTATATTATTATCCATAACCTACTATAAAACTTGCTTTCTTCGTAACTCATTTATCAGAATTTTTTTGAAATTGCCTTTAGTGAAATTTATGCAAAATTTTACACATTTGTTAAAATTCTTAGTAACTAAAAAGAAATACTCCATGCCCAGCCTGAATATTAGTACTCAAATTGGTCTTGCCATTAGTTATCTGCATCTTATCGGCAGGATAAAAGGATCGGCTTGCAAGCAATTTCAAACATCGAATTCGGCTACTTTTCGACACTTTTAACAAAGGGGGATGCGAAATAGGCGCTCCATAGATCGATCAAAAGGTCGGAACGAGCTTCCGATTTGGACGATTTCAGGCGTTAATAAACCGATTAGGCAGAGACGTGATTCCACAATTGGTGCACAGGAATTATTTTTTTCCCTAGAAAACGAATCGACCAGGTATCGACATGTAAACGGGAGTGTTCCCTAAGATTTTTGCACCCAACCTACCATACCACGCAGCGAGTTCTTGTTGCTTTATCGACTCTTTCGATATTGTTGAAAGCTGTGGAGTGGAATGAAGAAAGAATAACAAAACAACGATATCAGAATAAAAGGAGAATAGTAAGGACAACTAATGAAGCATAACCGAGAACCTCCGGAGGAGGAATAAAACAAGTTCGGAAGTATGTAGAAGAACAAAATTGGATGGATAGAAAGGCCTGGAAATGTAGATCCAAGAGACGGCCCACTGAGCTGTAAAAAACTCGCTTATATATAGTGACCTGAACTTCTAATCCTAATCAGCAAGATAGGGACAAGACGCAGAGAGAATGTTTGATGGTACACCATGATTTATGCATACGGATCTTAAATTATTATGAGAATTGTTATGGTATTTGGGATCAGCAACTCCAAATTAAATTTTATAAATTACGCCAGAATCTGGGAGTTATCTTAGACAGCAAACTTAAAATCAAAGAACACTTAAAAAATAGACTTCAAAAATCCTTTGCCTCCATGAAACTTTTATATAATAATCTTAAGTAAACAACTGAAACGAAGTTTGTGTGAGTCCCTGATGCTCTCTAATTTCAATTATTGTGACTTTGTCTATGGTTTCCAGATAGTACAGAATGCATGTATTAGATTTGTCTACGGTTTGAGGAAATCACAGCATCCTAGTTTCTTTGACATTTTTATTTAAGGTAGTAAATCATCTTAATTCGTCGATTTCTATAAAAAATCAACACTGTCCACAATATTAATATTAGAAATAATGCCAAACTAATTATGCCGCATCATAACACTGCAATCTTTCAGCGCTCATTTTCATACAACGCCGTAAAGTTTTTCAACTTATTTCCCAACCAGTTTCTTGGCATGTCATTACATAATTTCAAAATATAAAATATAAACAATATCTTCTCAATCTCTATGAACGGGCTTAAACTAAAATAAGTAATATAGTACCTACATATCACTAAAATTATCCTTCAATATTATAACCTAAAAGTTACGAAACACGTATTCAATTCATTTTTTCTTTAACCTATTTCCACATGTATAATTACAGTAATTTCTCTAAATAAAATTTTTAACATAGTATTGTTAAACTCTGTCTCTGTTTGGTTCAGTAGATTAGCCAAAAGCTAGAATGAAATTGTTCAAATAAAGTCATTATTATTATTATCTGCTTGTATTTTGTATGAACTTTCTTTAGCTAAATTCTTTGAAAAAGTATCTCGTTTACATTTTTTTGTTTTCATTGTATTGAATATGTAAATATGTCGTTTATTCATTCTTTGCATCTGCATAGATGTTTAAGAAATTTTGAATTTTTAGTATATACTTTTTTGAACCTTGAACCTTTATACGAACGGATAATTGATTGTTGAATGACAAAATAAGCATATCTCCAATTCTACCAAAAAAATTACCCTTTCAAAATTTGTATGTAATTGTAACTGCGTAGAATTTCAAGGCATTTCGGGAAATATTGGGCAAAAGAAAATAAATTTCAGTGATATGTCACTGATTTGTTCGTCGGCGTTGTATAAGGGACCCCTCTATACATGCTTCCGGATAGGTACGTATAACGAAGACTATCTGTATATATATATATATATATATATATATATATATATATATATATATATATATATATATATATATATATATATATATATATATATATATATATATATATATATATATATATATATATATATATATATATATATATATATATATATATATATATATATATATGTTTTTTTTTGGCAGCTGACGCATTTTAATGATTATTATAATCGAGCTAAAATACAACGGCACGTGTTACAGGGTTGAATTCATTTGCGGACATTAATTCGGACAGGGTCCGTTCAACATGGCGCGGGTTTTTTGTCGTCCAATTTGTATCACTCAAAACAATACCTCCCCTTTTGTCGTTATTAATTGGACTCAATGTCGTCTAATATTTAACGGTGGATCCCTGCGTCGGAGACACGCGCGACGCTGACAGGAAGATTTTAAATATTTTCTCTACGCGTGCTTGGTTTCTTGTCATTGTGAGTAAATGGCAAACTACACAGATATCTGAGACTTGCCAAAGTCTCTCAGTTAGAATTTCAAGTTTTAATCACGATATCTTAAAAACAAATAAAGCTGTTTTAAAAATACTATATCAAAGATACTAGATGACATATAATTTATATCTATTATTTTTTCTTTGTGGTGGTGGTGGTTCGATATTCAGTTTGTCAAAAATTATAATTTCATTACGTCTTTATAGTTTTATTTTCGGGTTTCATTGTATACGAACGCCACCTTTCGGTCTCCAGGCGAACGACCTCAGAAAGTGTTGAGCACCTGATTCATTTACCTGTGCAGGTAAGCGAACTCACCTTTCGTGTAACGTTACAAAGTCGCTAGTAGATGGCGCCACGCGAATTAGATCGTAAATGAAAATACCTCCTATCATATTTAGAGAAACGAAAAAGGTGATCCATTTTTATCAATTTCATTAAATTGAAATATAATAATATGAAATAGCATATACAGGGTGGTTCACGCTGGTTGAAAATTGACCGTCCAAACATCTATTTTATGGGTTTTTATGGGTTGTAAATCAGAATAATTATTATTTAATTTTATGTTCTGCGTGTTCTTGCTATTATTTGGCCAAACTGCTCGTGAAAAATAATAACTCACTAAAAGTTTATTTAAGTACTTTTCGCTTTCACCCATGAATAATAATCCATTAACTGTATTTTTTTTAGATTTTCAATCAAATTGATTGTTAATTTCATAGCTGCTAGGGAAAATTTGCCAAATAATCTATTTTTTAGGGAAACCTGCTTTTATTCGGAGACCTTAATATTTAGCTTTGGTAATAATTTTTTTTTGTTTATTTAGGTGTGTATAATCTTACTAAATTACACTAAGAAAAAACAATTACATTAAACATACGCAATAAATTCATAGCTAGGAATATCTATGCATATTTACATTTTTATTCTAAGTAACTAAATCAAATTCTATTTCACTATCAGAGTCGTCAAAGAGAATAATTATGACTCTGACATTTTCTAACAAATATTCCTGGATATCACTTTCTGTACTTGCTGAGGCTGGTGCTTTGCGTAGCAGACGGCTGTGGAAGTTTGCGTTATCCATGACAATAACACTGAACTGTTTTTAAGGATTGTTTTGACACAATTTTTCAAAAAGTTTGGCACTTGCATCCTCATGATAATCGAAGCTGGAATCTTTAATATTCTTGGCAAATATCGACAGACAGTATGGGAGAAATCCGTCTTCTGACCCACCATGTATTTTCCTTTATTTAAAGTGGAGTCAACCCATCCTTTGGATACAGTGTCATGTGTATCGAACCATGTTTCATCTTTTAATTCCTTGAAGGTAATTAAATCTTCAAGTACGTAATCTGTGTGATTCCATTACTATTTGCTTTTTGTCTATTTTGCGGTAATCAAATCCCATCTTTCAAATAACTCTATGTGTGGTGGCACGGCTTATATTTATAATGGTTTCATCTTCTTCTAGTTTATGTTTCAGGAACAACTTCGCTTTGATAAAGGTTGTCTATACGGTGAGTTTATCCACATCCTTATCGGCGATATTGTCGTTTTTGTAAGTAGACAGGTTTCTTTTAAAGCTTCTTGTTTAAGAAGTTCCCTACTCATACACATTTTTCACAACATGTTTTGCATCGACGCACAGCAAAAACGATTATTCAACTCTGCCACGGACGGTCAACACTCAAGAAAGAAAAAAATATATCTGGCCCACCCCTGCCTTGTCTCTCCAAGTTAGCATACATTTTTTTGATGGCGTTACCCAATAACAATAGGTAAAAACATCGTTAAAGTTCTATTCGGGAGTATCGGTAAAAAGTCAACGCGATGAAAATTGAGATAGAATTTTGATTTATACACCATCCGGGAAAAAAAAAGAAATAAATAAATTCAGTCCGACATATCCGTCGTCCTAATGATTGTGCCATAAAATCCTCCTCCACACGTTCGTAAAAAAATTTGACACTTAAGTTCAGCCATTGTTCGAGATTTAATGACAAAGTGGAACCGTGCAGCCTATACACGATATATTTGCATATTCATATCAATATTCCCGGTAATTGCCGTCTTTCGCGTTAGATCGACGAGAAGGTCGTATGGAAATCCGCTACCCAGTAGTTATATTTTTAAAAAATGTAACGCCAACGAGAAGAAAAAAGTCCGCAATAATAACTTTGAAAGTCTGGTGCGGAATATTTTTTTTCCGATTGTATAACCACCGGGTTTAATGGATTCAGTGGTCAGTTTGCTTACCTTAGGAAAGTGATAATTAAATGCTAATACTTTAAATATTCATTAGACTAGCGCCGTTGTTAAATATAGCGAAAAAAGGTAATTTGATATTAAGATCTTGCGTGAGAGTAAAAGTCATTGTCGACGACCTAGCTGTCTCGTTCGCCTGTATAAACGTCCTACCGTGTATCGATCATTGACAATTTTCTTTCATACATTTACTGAGATAATTATCAATATTGCACTTGGCAATGAGAATTACTATTGCAAAAATAAGTTATATTTTTTAAAATGAGGATTTAGTGATTGAAGATGACCGCTTAAGCGGTCGAAACATTATAAAAACAATTATTCTTAGATTTTCTGGTATACTAACGAGTTTTTTCTCCTCTATGATAATATATGTTTTATTTACAGTATTCAATTGTCCTGAAATTAATCCAGTGGTTAATAACTCTTTATCTATAAATATTTTAAATATAAAATAGTTTAAATATTTGCTTGTCGACAGTACAATGATGAGAAGAACTGTATTTAATAATTTCTCAGAGTTTATGGTACCTCTGGGTATGACTTCTGCTTATACTTACTTACGTGCTTATGACTTAAGAAAACATCACCATATATATGAATTTTATAAACACATTCGATGACGATATGATCATACATCCTCTTCGATTCAGGAGAGATTAGTGTTTAGGACTGAGTGTGAAAAATAACGAATTTATAAGTTAAAATTAAGTGTAAAAGAGAACTCCTAAATTTGTTATACAAGCTGTATGAATTTAATAGCTCCTTTTTGTTTTCAGCCGTCTTTGCTTCCATTCTAAGTGCCCACGTAATGGTTCAGTGTAGCAGTTATTTATATACATAAATATGTATATATATATATATATATATATATATATATATATATATATATATATATATATATATATATATATATATATATATATATATATATATATATATTTATGTATATGTATATATATATATATATATATATATATATATATATATATATATATATATATATATCTCACTATTGATTCACGGATGGAAAAATGTGATGACACTATATTCCGGGATATCATCCGTTCGCTCGTTGAACTCCGACTGGAATCCTGCATCCGACTGGAATCCTGCAAATCTTGCATCCGACTGGAATCCTGCAGACGTTTCGCCAAAATCTCACTTGGCATCTTCAATGCTCGCGCTCCGAAAACAGTGTTCGAAGTGTTTTCGGAGCGCGAGCATTGAAGATGCCAAGTGAGATTTTGGCGAAACGTCTGCAGGATTCCAGTCGGATGCAAGATTTGATTCCAGTCGGATGCAGGATTCCAGTCGGAGTTCAACGAGCGAACGGATGATATCCCGGAATATAGTGTCATCATATATATATATATATATATATATATATATATATATATATATATATATATATATATATATATATATATATATATATATATATATATATATATATATATATATATATATATATATATATATATATATATATATATATATATATATATATATATATATATATATATATATATATATATATATATATATATATATATATATATATATATATGTATATGTATATATATATATATATATATATATATATATATATATATATATATATATATATATATATATATATATATATATATATATATATATATATATATATATATATATATATATATATATAATACATATATATATTACTATATTTAGTTCCAAACAAGAAAAGTACATTAAAAAGAGACAAAATGTTCATAAGCTCATACAGACCATAAAAAAAGAACATTTTCATATTATAGGTTTAAAATGTTAAAATATTAAACAAATTTAAGTTGGCATTATAAGCCACATTAAAAAGAAATCGGAGGATTTTCTCGGACAACAATGTTATAGGAGGTTGCTGAGATCACTAAACATTTGCTGCAGCCTTGGCAAATCTTTTTCAAGAACTTAACATAAACAATATTTTAGAAGAGATTTAAACAAAGTCAGTACAGAAATTTGAAACTCTTCTCAGTTTTAAAGGTATGACCTCTATCTTCAAAAAACGCAGTTTCACTTATCATTGAAATTTAAGATAAACTTACTTCATTTGATAATCATATTATATGTCCTTATTAAATTAAACCATAGTTTTACAATAACGCCCCTGAAACCGCTGCAATAATGCTATTATTACCTAAAAAAAAGTCGGATGAACCTTTCGACCATCAATATTAATCCTCTCCAATGAAATTTTCTCATCTATTTTGCTCCCCTCCTATTGACGACAACAATCCTCGACGCGTTTATTCAAAAACGAAGCCAATAACGACGCGGTATTCATCGCTGCGGAAAGCCGCAAGTTCCTACGAATTTCCCTTTCGTGTTCTGGCGGCAGGACACGATGACAGCAGGATTAAGAATCGGGACCATTAAGGGTGATCGTGGGGGCTGTCCTCTGCCGTTAAAGGGAATCTCGACGCCTCTATGCTTCTTGTTTTCGCCCTTTGAGGGTTTAATTGATGTCGGAGGGTCAAATTTGGCTGATGGGAAACAGCGGGGAGCATTTCGGATTCGGGGAATGTTCGGGTCTACTAAGTTTACGGTCTGACGTAATGTTTGGGGAAGATTGATTTGGTGTTTAAATTTTACAATTTACAACATTCTTATTTTTGATGATGATTTTTACCATTTTAGAGTATTTGGGGTATCAGAACTAGATTTGGTATAGATGAACGAGCCGGGAGTTTTTCGTTTTTTTTTTTTCACTTTTCTGTCATTTCCGATTTCACTTGCTTACTTTATACTTTTAAATTCGTTAAAAAATCACTTTTTATAAAACTTCTGGATTTCTACTGCGTCGAAATTGTTGACGTTTCGCCAATCATCCTGTTTACTTCTTCAGAGCTTCACTGAAACTAGATCGTATTTTACTCTGTACCTGCTTATATATTGGTTAAGGGGGGCGGAGCTAAATGAGGAGCATAAACACCGTCTCGGATGACTGATTCCCAAATTGGTGACAGGTAGACACATGAGTCACGGTTACGATTGTTAGGTTGTTTATAGTTTTCTATAGACTCTCGGATTTTTCGTTGGTACAAGAACTAATTACATGCAAGAATTTTAGTTTTATAGAATACAATACAGCTGATGAGTTTATTTCTCTTAGTCTCAAGGCTCTTTCTTGTTCTTTGAGCCTAGTTGACATTTTTCGTCCGGTCTCTCCAATGTATTCTTTGCCGCATATGCATGAAATGCTGTAATCTCAAATGGAATTTTGTCTCGTGTGTCTCGTTTTAAAAAATTAAAACTGGAAGTCATCGAAAAGTGAAAACTGTGCGAAAACTCTAGTAGTCCATTTATTTATACCAAATCTAGTATTGATACATCAAGTATTGTAGAATTAGATTAGTAAGTAAGTAAGTAATAAGTAAGTAATAATATTTATTTAGCACTAGGCTATTTACATAAGCAAGTAAAATTTACATAAACAAAACTATAAACTTCGCAAATACCCCGTAAGTCTCTTCTTGAACACTCTTGAGCAAGGCACGCCCTTAATATTATCCGGCAGTTCATTAAAATTATAAACACCATCGTAGAATAGAGTTTTCTGTAAATTTGTTGTTTTTACCATAGAAACATTGAAGTGCTGACTGGAACGTATATTATATTGATAAAAGTTTGACCTTTTTTCCAACCATTATTTAAGATAGCCTGGTTGGTGATCGTGCGCAATTCCATAAACCAATATTAAACTTGCTCTTCTAATGAACTGCCCGACATTTAGCCAATTTAGCTGGTCTAACGCACTCTTTATAGGACTACATCTATCACAGTTCAGGATGATTCTCATGACCCTATTTTGTTGTAACTGTAACTTATTTAAATCTTCTTTTGTACAAGCTATAAGCAATGAACAAACATATGAAAAATGAGGCAAAATTATACTATTATACACTAATATCCTAGTCCACTGCGACAAAAACCGCGATACACGGTTAAAAAACCCTTACCAATTTTTTTGCATAGATATTCAAAATGATTACTAGAGCATAATTGTGGATCCAAGATCACCCCTAAATATTTCATTTCGGAAGCAAACTCAATTTTATTACCCTGTATATCCACCGAATACCCCGACTTATAAAATTTTTGACAGTTAACCTTAGAACCGATAACCATGCACTTGGTTTTGGAGCTATTTAATTTCAGTTTATTTTGACACAGCCATTCGTAGAAATAGTGCATTTCGGTGTTCAGTTTGGTAGCTATTTCTTTGCAATCGTTTCCAGAGACTGAAATAAGCGTATCATCAGCAAATAAGTTGACAAAGGAGTTTTTTAAAACCTGATGCATATCATTTATATAAATAATAAATAATAGCGGGCCCAACACGCTTCCCTGCGGTACCCCCCATCTGCTATCCCTATGACTAGAAACATTATTATTAATTTTAGTCTGAGGAGATCTATCAGATAAAAAGTTCTTTATCCATTCTAGTGCAGAGTCTTTAATGCCATATAAACCTAATTTTGTAATAAGAATGTCCCTGTCAATAGTGTCAAATGCACGTTTGAAATCTACAAAAACACTCAGAATTTGTTTTGATTCATTCATGTCTTTCCGCCACACTGCACACATATATTGCAACGCAGATTCGCACGAGTGTTTGCTCCTGAAACCAGACTGTCCACTGTAGAGTAGGCAGTTCCGTTCCAGGTAGTCTCTCAACTGCCCACACACTATCGTTTCCAGGATTTTATCCACCACGGGCAGCGAGTTAATTGGTCGAAAATCACCACGTGTTTTCGGTTTTGACACTTTAGGTATGGGCACTATGATGCTTGTTTTTAGTTTATCATTGATTTTTTCGGCACTTAAAGACGCATTTACCAAATATAACAACGGATAACCTAATACACAAAATAAATCCTTGACGCGCTTAATATTTAGAATAGAGTCACTTGTACTTCTATTTTTTAAGTTATTTACAGTTTTTTCAAGCTCCGATATAGTTATTTTTTTAAAGCAAGACAAGCTACAGCTGACCATGTCACACACAGAGTGCCATTGCTTCTTTTCTATACTCTCTGCTATTTCATTTAAGCTATCGGCATAAAAGTTATTCATGCTTTCTTCTTCTTTGTCACTGTAATGTTCAAAATCAATATTGGTAAAATGTGCTTTTTTATTTTTCTTTCCAACAAGTCCTTTTGATCTCTGCTACATTTTCTTTCCATTTCCCTTGCAATCATCAATTTTTTGGTTATAGTATCTTTGTTTTTCATTTCTGATAACTGAAAGCAATGTCCCTAACATGTTGCGCCGTCCTATCGCACATGAAAACCACGGATATTTCCTTGGTTGGGTCTTGCGGAGCGGAGATATATTAAAAACCCTTGAAACCATTGAAATTGTTCTATTGGTTATGGCGTTTCAGCTACGCCTAATGTTCCTCGCATAATCTAAAGCGCATCGGCCCAAATATCTGGCGCACTCGAAAGAGACAATCTGAAGAATTGAAATATCCATTGCAAGCATATACCGCAAATTTTAGAAAAAAAATGGGGCTAATGTAGAAAATCTTAATTTATTTTTTACTGATAATCATTAATGATCATAATCATTAATGAAATAGCAATTGATGATATCTTAAGTGTTGCAAAGTTACTCACAAATGAGAGAAAATGTTAGTGGAAAATCTTGTATATGACCACCTGATTCATGAGTCATAAAGAATTGTTATCTGCAGAGATGTATCTGCCGTGACAAGAAAAGATACCACGATTATCGCTGTGCGATAATTTGTGCATGTGAATGGGAATCGATCATTACCGATAATTCTCAAATAATACTAAACGGTCTTTCTATTGCCGGATATGACAGATTTCGTTAATAACAAACACATTTAACGTATAATTTGCAGTCCGGCGTGGCGCATAAAAATGATGAAAAACGACAATACTGCGTTAAAATATGAAATAGAAAGTGTATCTGATGTTCGAAAGTATATCGAGTGTTATCTACACGCTGATCTATAAACCGTGTCGTTTACCTTAATTTAAATATATCTTGTGATTTTAGTCTTATCTGTTCATTCGCGTTTTTTTTAAATAATCGAAGCAAAATCACACACACACGCTTGGCCGCTGAGATGATTACATTTCAAAAACCACCTTTTATTGTCTAAACTTCGTATCCTTCGTTTTATCTGCCGTATTTCTACTTCGCTTTTGAAAATTAAGAAGCAATTTGAATGTGCGACCCATTACGAGTATCAATATTCCAGGTGCTTGCCGGTACCGGAGCTCGGGGGTGGCTAGACGGATCCTTAAAACATCAAAACTGGTTGAAACTGGTGCGAAGTGTTTCCAATAAGTCATTCGCCAATACGAGACACCTATTGGTGAACGGACAGGTAAGGTTTCTGCAAAAGGTACATCGTAGACATTCATTAGCGGTTTGGCAGCTCTGGTACGAGACAATCATCAAAATTCCACCTGGTGGTGAAATGATCCTTGGTCCGAAGGAACCTTTGAACATTCGAGATATGTATGCGGATTCCGAATCTGTCGACGTTCTACCGGATAAAGATGCTGGTGAGTTTTGACGCTCTTTTCTTGATATTGGATTTATATATAAATTCTCTCTTCGCTTATAGTTTATTTGATAATTTTGTATGCTTTTTTACATATAACCGTGTTATAAGCTAAAACGTATTTGTTAACACTGTAGAAGAGAAGCAACCAATTAATCTCTATTTTAAATGATATTGTAGCTGTGCAGATAGCGGCAATATGAATCATTTTATGTTTTGTCGATAATAAATTTTTGACCAACACAACAACACCGACGCCAAAAACTTAAATCTTTGATTCTTACGGTGACTTTTGATGTATGCATTTAGGTAATGGACAAGAAAAGGCAATTTAAATTAAGTGTAGTCTATCGGGGGTTGGGTTGCTACAATTGATAAATTTTTGCCTTATACTTACCTATATATTTCGGGCCACTTTTATTGTTTATTCATTTCAATACAAAATTCTTTTTATCTGGACTGGACGGAGTTTCCCATTTGATTACTCAATAGCTTTCTGAAATAGTCTATAGGTGCATAATGCCCTCAGCTAACCAGCGACTGTTTTCTAAGTAGAGGCCACTGCAACCGGCGATTTTATTAAGTTTTTTTTTATTGAATATTCATAATTTTACACATCTTTGATTTGGATTGTGTGAAGGATAGGTAGAATTAGAGGGACTCTTGTAGACATTTCCACTTTGGACGAGCGACGATCAAAAATATGATTCACATTACCCCATAAACGTGGCAAATATTATAATAAACAATCGTCTGTGGCATAAATAGCTGGCCACGTGACTTGGGGACACGTCGGATTATCGGAGGCCATTGTGACGCCCGGCTTTCACCCCTTTTTCGACAGATTAAATGGAGATGTCGCACGTCAAAAAGCGTTATTTATTACACCGGGCATCATTACCGTATCACACCCCGTGTATTTATTACGTCTCCGGCCGCCGACAGATGCGAAAAAGTCACGGATTGTACGGTTCCTCTCGCGCCATAATCTATGATAATTGCGATAAAAGATGGGGTTGCGTAGTGACAAACGAAGTCTAGCTCGCGCGCGCGGAGAATAAGGTGATTGATTATCGTGTTTTTCTGATGATCGGCGGCGAAAATATTTTACGCAAACAACGGAGGACTAAACGATGTGAATTTATATTGCCCCTACGCCTATTTATTGTTGTTAGTTTAGGTCCGTTGTGATCGATCACCGGTAGTACCAGTGACTCCGAAATGAATATACAAAGTTATTCACGGTGAGTGTCCTATTAGACCTTTATGGAGAATGACTTACGGTTAAATCCTGAAATGTTGGTGCCATGTTATAAGCGAATGTGAGCTACCTATGTAAAATATTTTTGGGCAGATATACATATATTCTGGAACTTTTTTATATAACATTGAACATTTTCGGAGATAAAAAGTACTTTCTAAGACATTTGGCAACTAACAATCCGATATAAAATGATATTTTTTTTTGCAATGCGTACAGATAAACACTTGAATTTTTGGTAGCGGTTCCCTATTAAATTGCTATATCATAATATAGTATGAGAATTAACTTATCCCGTATAGGGCGTATATAAGATAAGGCCTAATTTTCTAGGTATAAAATCCATATTTTATATTCATGCTACTCAGATGAAATATGTTTACTTTAATACGCTTTAATTACAATATTTTGGTTTTTTACTTATAACTCGGAAAGCAGAGAAAACAGATATACCATAGTTTTGTACTTTTTGATGGCAAATTATTTGCTCATTTACGTGTCAATATAAAATATGCGGTGTTCCATTTAAAATACCCACATAACATGGACATTTATATCTTCCCAATTGGGTCTTATCTTATGAACGTCTTGTACCCGATAAGTCAATTCTTATACTATATTATGATAAAGCAATTTAATAGGGAACCGCAACCAAAAATTCAAGTGTTTAGCTGTACGGGTTGTGAAAAAAATTATTATTTTATATAGGATTTTGTTGGTCGTCAAATTTCTTCTTTTTTATCTCCGAAAATGTCCAAGATAGGTATGGTACATGTTACATAAAAGAGTCCCAGAATATTTTGCAGAATCCAAAAATGTAATAATATACAGGGTATTCCATTTAAAAACCGAAAGTTGATATTCGAGTATATCTGGCAACACGGCATGGCAAAAAAAATATTTTACATAGGTAGTTGATGTTAGCTAATATAAGGTTTTTATCGTAAATCATTCTTCATAAACGTCTAAAAGGATACTCACCGTGAATAGCCCTGTAGATAGTCTCTATTACACAAAACGGAAGAAATTCCTTTAGTTATACATCTTCACAATATGAAACGATAGCCAAAAAAAGACAAAAAGCAAACTACAATTAAGAAATACCTTCGAAATCAGTTGATTTAATCTCTTACACATTTTTTATAACTATCAACAGAGGACTGATAAGGTAACATTTTATTTGCCAGTTATCGAAAACAGATTAGTTCAGTAATTAGGTTTATTATTGTTAATTATCCTATAAAGGAGCATTGAATAGATATATACGAGGTGTATTGAAAAAGTAAGGCGACTTTTGTAAATGGCCGGCTGGGTACATTCGATCGTCACAGTTTCAGCCAGTTTGCACGTTTACTTTTTTTGTGACACACAAGCGTTAGACGGGTTTTGTGTGCTCGGTGATTTTCTGCTGTAACAAAAATCGAAGAAAGAATTTGCATAAAATTTTGTGTATAAAATGGAATACAGTGCTGCAAAATTGAAATGTTGGCAACGGCATATATGAATCTCCTTTGAGCAAAGAAATATGTTTATAAGCAGTTCCAAGATGGCCGAGAAGACGAAGATGACGAACCTCGCTCTGGACGCCCCAGCACGTCAATAACTCATGAACTCGTTTAAGAATTGAAACAAATGGTGTTGAAAAATCGTCGAATCACTACTAATGAAGTGGCTGAAGACGTCTCTATGTAGCATTTGGTGCTTAATTTTGAACAAAAGGGCAGTCGAAGGAGCATCGCTCAAAAGCTGTTGATGGACGTCGACGATGATACTGATATGGTCATGATTGGTGACGAATCATAGGAATATGGTTATGACGTTGAAATAAAAGTCCAATTCTTCTAATGGAGGGACCCAGGATTGCCAAGACCAAAAAAAGCATACCTAGTTCGATCAAATGTCAAGGTTTTGCTTACTGTTTTCTTTGATTATCGTGGCGTAGTGCATCAAGAGTTCTTACCACAAGTTCGTACGGTTAACAAATACCTTGAAGTTATGCGCCGTTTGCGAAAATGAATACGAAGGAAACGTCCTGAATTGTGGAAAAGTTATTCATGGATTTAGCATCACAATAATGGACCTGCTCCCACATCGTCGCTTGTGTCTAATTTTTTCGCTAAAGTGCTTACCAGAAGTGCTTCGAGGATTGGAAAAAAGTTGGCACAAGTGTATGTGGGGGGTTACTATTTTGAACATCCATTTTGATAAATAAGTACTTTTTGATAAAACTTAAAGTCACCGTATTTTTTGAACCTACCTTGTATATTACAAACAACACGAATACATGCGTTTTGTACAATTAGCTCATTATATTGAGGCAAATAATAAATACCACTGATCCAGTAAGTTATTGCTTAACTTCTTCGCTAAATGCATGTTGCTACAAAGATTTTAGTTTGTAAAAGTTTGCTTTTATTATATGATTAACAGAGTGGTTGGTTACCATCTGTAACCTTTGTTTCTCCACCCGAATGCACATTACTTCAATCTGCATCTACTTTCAAACCGTGATGAATGTTTATTAAGGTAGCGTTTAAAACACTTTCTGGTGGAAATGAAAAATACATTTGAAAGTCGTCTGTTCACAAATAAAACAAACAATAATTCAAAACATTCTGAACATCAGAAATAATATATATAAAATAAATATATGTATGTAGCCTATGTTTCAGATAATTGTCCATACACTAGTTTTACTAATTGCAGGTCAAAATTTACTTGCCCTGATCAAAAAAGATTAAAATAGTCAGTAAATATTTATCCATTGCCTTTAAATGTCAATTGACTACCTTTGCAATGACCATTTAACGGAAAATGCAGTTTTTGCCCATTTAATTAAAATATCCACTCTAATCCAGTCTAATTTCTTAAATTTTGGTTCAATATTTGATATTATAAAAAAATCATGGGTTTTAATTGAAACAAATAAAAGATTACTCCGTACAAAATGCTTGTTATGAAACTATTATATAAAAGTACGTAGTCCCCCTTCTAGTCGCTAGGTGGCACCACAGCTTTAAAGCAGAGCCAAAAAACTGTGGAATAACTTACCATGGACGGTATATTCGCCATCTATGGTCTTAACCTCATTCTATTTTAAAGCCCGTTTATAATAAATTTGCCAAAGGGCATTTTAGTACTGTTCAGAACAGTAAATTGGGCGGGAATGGGTGATTTCTACGAAGAGGTGTAACATATAATTACGATCGAACTTCACTTACCAGGTAAGTTCGTTTGATCATTGAATTATATGTTACACCTCTTCTATGAAATCAATATACGTAGACTTTCAAA
Organism: Cylas formicarius; assembly: GCF_029955315.1. Classification (NCBI taxonomy): domain Eukaryota; kingdom Metazoa; phylum Arthropoda; class Insecta; order Coleoptera; family Brentidae; genus Cylas; species Cylas formicarius. The sequence goes on along the minus strand of NW_026844326.1, from coordinate 21,569,125 downwards.
GGCAACTCAGCAAATTTGTTATAAAACGATTTTATTCGGCTATATAAGGAAATCCAGAAAGTTTATGAAAGCCTCGAGTACAAATACAAAATAAATGGCTATCCGAGAAAACAAACCTTCTGAAAAATTCTATGTCCCAAATGTGGCATTAACAAAAAGGCCTGCACTTGCTGTACAAATAGGTCTATTATAAAAAAGGGGAAAACATTTAGAGCATTCTCACCAATCTGCCGTTTTTCCAATCATATCAATTGAAACACCTTTACAAAACGCAGACGATGTTGAGGCATGTCGAGTTCTGTGAACAGTAAAAATAAAAGTGTAGACACCACTATCTTCTAAAGTTATCTTTATTCATCTACTTTTGTTGGGTATAGTTGCTGCCCTACAAGGCTTTTTAAATGTAATGAGTAAACGAGATTCACTGCCTCTTAAAGCACTGGCCCTCTCAATAATATATTTGAAACCACACAAAGATTTACATCTTCATATTTATGCAAAATTAAAAAACAGGTCGAGTCTTATTTATAGCTGAAATCTTAATTTGATTCGTTATTCTAATTTCTAATCCATCTGGAAATGATTTTATGTTGACCAATTCTATAAGAGAGAGCGTTTGGACTCTATGTACAATCGTTAACTTCAGTAGGAGAAACTAATTTAATTGTTTTAATGACAGTTAATTGCTTTAATGACAAGTCATTAGAACGTAACCCTTTTACAAAGTCAGGGACATAACTAGGGCCCCAAGTGCTGTTATATCTTGGTTTACTTGGCCTTAGATTATAAACACCTTAAAAAACCTAGTTAGATTTGCATTGTTAAATAAACCTGATCCAAAAATAAGGCCGTGCTGCACTGAAAGAACTCAATGAGCCATAGGACTTGCCTTGTCTAAAATGAATAGTAAGGAAATCCAATACAGCCTAGGTGAGAAGTAATAACACTCCACTCCCCTCCTTTCGTAAAAGCTCCACCAAAGTTTAAATGCATGCAGGTATTAAATGCCTCAAGGTAGCGCTCTGAACAGATGATAGAAAAATATCCAGCAAATCTTCTGGAATGCTTGCCTGACAAAATCCCTGCAGCCAGGGTAAGGGATTTCCACAAAGGGTGACCTCTCCTGTCAAAAGAAGAAGGTAATTTGTCTGGAATTAGAAACAATAAATAACTACAACGCCTCCCATGAAAAAAAAGCAAACCAATGCTGGCTGTGCCCGTAAGGGATTACTGCGATCCCTGTAGCTCAATCAGCCTTGATTTTTCGTAAAACAAGTGGCAACAAGCAAAACGGGGGGAAAACATAGAAGAAACTGTCGCTCCAAAAAACAGTAAACGAGTCTTCATTAGATGCCTCCGGATCTGGAAATTAGGAAATAAACTTTCAGCATTTCTTACTTAGGCGAGAAGCAAACAGTTCGATTTTGGGAATCCAAATTTGCTTGTTATTTTAGCAAAAGCATTGTCCGAAAGGTACCATTCACCATCAAAATTCAAATTCGTGGGTTCCTTATGCGCTTCAAAATTATCGGAAGATCGAATGTAAGATGCTTTAACCCATAACCTCCTTTCTTCACACCAACCCCAAGGCGCCTCGAAATTTCGTTTAAAACAGGAAATTTTACTCACCCTATTCTATTTACATACAAAATAGCAGTTGTGTTATCAATCCTCAAAAGTGTCTCGCAGTTAGTCAAATACGAGGCGAAGCATTAGAGACCAAATGAGGCCGCAGTTAATTCTAGTGCATTAATATGAAACTGAGCTTCCCTAGGACTCCAAAGTTCTCTGGCACAATTCCCCAACCCAAAGGAGTACCATCTGAGAAAATCTCAAGTTTGTAACATTGCTGCCTTACAGGGCATTCAGGATTCTGTAAACTTTTTAGCCATCACATAAAATCCCTCCGTAAATTACAAGGAATTATCATCCAAATATCATAATTATCGACAGAGTCTTGAAGGGCTAGATATTTGATTCTCTCAAAAATTCTTAGTATATACCCAACTGTAACAAACTGCTGGGCAAACTGAAAACTAGCACAGCACAAAGCTCGGCAAAGACTCTTATTTCGCAACGGTTCAAATTGCAAAACTTACTTACTCATCAGAAAAAACAAGTGGTGGGATTCAAAAAAACAAAACCTAAAAATTTACGGGATTTCGAAGGATGTAAAACATTCTTATAATTAATAACATAACCCAACCTAATCAGTGTGTTGCAAGTTACTTGAACATTTTTTAAGGATAGCTAACTATCACCAAATAGTAAAGTTATCTAAATAAACTATTGAGGGAAAAGCCTTGGCAGGGAGATAAGAAACCACAGATTTCATTAATTCTGTAAAGGCCCACGGGGCGGTGCATAAACCAAAGGGTAACACGTTAAACTGATAACAGAGAGCATCAAAATAAAATCTTAGAAAATTCTTTTGATTTTCAATTATTGGGACTAGAAAGTAAGCTTCTTTCAAGTCCAGAGTGGTCATAAAGGACTTCCTTGTGAAGAGTGTTTCTACTAATTTTCTGTCTTCCAGTTTAAAATGACAAGTGTCAATAAAAGCATTCAGTTTCTTTAAATTTAAAACTAATCAAACCGAACCATCCAATTTTGAAACCAAAAAGATCTGTAAAATAAATTGATTCTTACAAGGTTCGCAAACTGCAGTTGCACTTATCTCTAACAGGTGTTTGACCACATTACAAATTGAATCTTTTTCTTGTTGGGACCAAACAGGATCTGTCGTAATCAAGTCCTGTATAACTGGCCTCGCAGATGGAATTTTATATCCATCTAACCAAGGTAGAATCTGTGCATCTTGAGTTCTAGAGTTCCAAATGTCCCGAAACTCGTGCAATCTTTCAACAAAAGTACTTACTATTTTTTCCTGGGGACACAACTCCACCCCCTTTCCTCTCGAACCTTCCTGTATTCCCTCTTTTGAGGGTACAATGACTTTCACCCACTTCAGCCTTGCAACTTCCGGGAACGAAGTGGGACGGTCGAGTTTAAATTTGTATGCTATAAAAGCCTTGTTCCGGATGCACCTGACTTTAACTCGGCCACTAATCTGCAGCTAATCTGATTGATTTGAGCCTATCAGCCAAATCTTCTCCATATAAACAAGAGTGCAAAGAAGCATCAACGAGCACTTCCTTCATACAAGGCTGCATTTCATTTGAGACCAGCGAAAGGCTTAACGCGGCTGAACTTCTATATACTGAACCTAAATGGTGTATTTTGCTTAAAACAAATATTGCATTACTCAACATTTCGATGAGAAGTAAGTACTACTCATCCTTAACCGGTTTCAAAAGCAAGGTCAAGAGCGTCCTACCAACCACCATCAAAGCACCCCTTGTTGCAGTCAGTCTCTCATCCCTTTTCTTTCCACCTTTGTTGATGGCAGATTTCATCTGCACATTCAATTTAGGAGAGTTATTGAGCGGCAATTCTTCGGCACAGGATATCAACGCAAAAGGTCACTGAGACAATCTTCGGACACACCGGATTTCAAAAACGTATTAATCTGACTTGCCAAAATGTCATGACACATCAAACTTTGTGTTGGGACTATCGACCCCATAGCTTAAAGGCCATTTTGCTTTAAATCCGTCCCAAGGGGCTCAACAATGACATCAGAATTAATTGAAGGGCCTAAAAAATATACTTACGATGGAGTAAATGCATTCCAACAGCCATAAAAAATTGTTCATTATGTCCCAGTATCCCGGGCGCCTCATCCATAGCCGGACGAGCCAGAAAACTCTATTTTTTCGATGTCGAAAAAATATAAAACCATATGTATGGCTGACCCCCTCACAAAAGGATTGCTTCCAATTGTGAAATACTTACATACGACTGCTGTCGTATAAGTGGGAAAGATGGGGGGTCTTTCGAGTTCTGGGGATTCCGATCGGAACCCGGACGATGAAGAAATCGTCTCCCAATTGTAAGAAAATCTCGTTGATGGGAACCACGCCACTAGCGATTATGTAATCGCGGATGGAAAGATTTAATCTTTCGTCGTAGGTAGGTTCTTTCTTCATCCGATAAGGAATAACGTAAATCTCACTTGTACTTCTCCATTTAACTTCCAAAAACGCTGAAAAAAGCTGAAAACACCGACGCCGAATAAAAATGAACATGTGCCACCAAAGCACAAAAAGAGGAATGAGGTTAAGACCATAGATGGCGAATATACCGTCCATGGTAAGTTATTCCACAGTTTTTTGGCTCTGCTTTAAAGCTGTGGTGCCACCTAGCGACTAGAAGGGGGACTACGTATATTGATTTCATAGAAGAGGTGTAACATATAAATAAATGAAGTAAATATTTTCTATACGGAGAGCAAGGTTAAAATATTACTATAAAGGGTAAAATATTAAGCATAGGATATCATAGTATTCACAAATTGTGTCCGGGTTTTTTTCAAGTTTCTAAGATTTCCTTTCCTTCTCAATTTTCAACTTTGATTTATTTTGTTTTGCTTTGCTTTGCTTCGTCCTTTTCCCAAAATTAGGTCTCGTTTTATTGGTGAATGCTGTTGTGGTCGGGGAAATTAAAAATAGATAAATGTTAATCAGTTGTACCAAAAAGGTAATCCAGGGTAATTCATCTTTAATTTTCATTGAGCCATTGTTGTTGTTTTTTAAGCAAAATTCTTTAATATCATGCTTGTGTCGTACCACACAATGGCCCAACTCAGAGAATATCCGTCTAATCTATAATTAGGAGTAGCTATGAATATGACACAGTTTCTTATTTAGATTGTTTGTATCATATCAATTCAATGCAGTCTTCCTCGTAATAACTTTAAATTAGTGGCAGTTAGAAAAGCACCTAATTGCACCTAAAAACTGGCAATGATAATAAATACATCCCGATTCAAGTTCGTATTTAGTGTGTAGTGTCATCTCGTTTATCTTTTTTGACAATCTTATGGATTATGTTGAGATTAATACTACTATTAGTTGTTCCATATGTTTACCAAAAAAATTTGACATAAGATCTTGCAGCCGATGTGTATGTAAAGTGTTTTTAACCCATTGGCAGAATTTGTTAATTAATGGCCATTAATTCATAAATTAATGGTTAGTTGCTAATTATTAATTTACCCTACCATAACTCTCTCACCTTGACGGAGCTAAAGGAGGGTAGGCGGGGCTATTCCAACCGATTAGACCCTTGTGCATGTTGAATAAAATCCGAGGCATTATCAAAACCTCGAATCGCGATTGGCCAGATAAGCATCCCACTCTCCGTCCGTGGCATATGGACGCATTGTTTTAAACCAAGCGGCACGGCGATGAATAATTACAATTTTTTAAATAGGGGTGTGAGACAGATGTGTACGTAATACGGTTAAACTGGAACACCTGACTTTTCGACGCCGCCAACCAACAACGGTCACGATTCTAGGACGAGATTGAGTGTCCCATATGTAAAAATACCAAAATGAATTCTAATATTATAAAAAGGAATGATTGTGCGCAAAATATTTATGTAATACCAGTAAAATATTAGATTTATAAATAATAGTTTAACTCAAATTAAAACAGGCACCTCAAAAAGTAACCAACTGAGTCAGTACTCCTGGATACTATGGATTGGTTGGCCTATGCACCCATTTTATTACCCAACCCTGTTTTTGGACAATCATTTACAACAATGGTCACATATTTTGAATGACTTGGCGAACCAGTAAGTAAGTATAATATAAAATAATCTTCACTTTTCTTCTGGACGTCTGGTCCAATCCTGAATTAGTTGTTAGTAGAACTTGTAAGGGCTTAAGATACACAAAGGAAAAGATTTTGAAGTGTACCAGGTGGGATGGAACTTTAAAAAACAGAAAAAACAAAAGAAACAAACTTCTGCCGTATGTATCTTTATGTAAGATTTTAATCTCAAAAAAGTGGATTTTTTATTCATATTTTTCTTACTCTTTTGTATGTTTTCTGTGTTTTTTTTTTCGTTTTGCCTTTGGTCGCCTATCCCAAAATGTTGGGATGGATATATCGTCTTTGTCTCTGTATCAAATCTGTTTTTAAAAATCTTGTTAATTTAAAAAAATTGTAATATACATAGTTTAAATACTAGAAGTAGCTCTAACCTCCTCACAAATATTTGCAAATCTAAATTTCTGTTACGTTTGATAAACATTAATTTAATTCATTTTAATAATTTGCCAAACAACATAAAGGCGTGCAAATCTTTAAATATTTTCAGCTTTATATCCTGTAGATAATTGTAACATCGGAACCGTATATATAAAAATATATATTATATAAATATATAAACATAACATAACATAAACAAAATCTACCGAAAATGATGTACCTATGATGTATCAAAGAATAATACCAATGATATAGACATAGTTTTTTTAGATAGTGAAAATGGTCGGATGGGATGATAGTATAGTCCTCAATTTTCATTGTGTTGGCTTTCGAGGGACCCTCTCCAATAAAACTTTATTGATGTTATTACCTATCGTTATTGACTAAAGCCATTAACAACAAATTTATTCTTGCAGCAGTGACAAGGAAGGGGTGGGCTAGATACATTTCTTTTTTTTCTGATATATTTCTTGGGTATTGTCGAGTCGAAATCATTTTTCGCTTGATGCAAAACCGGTTGTGAAAAATATGTATGAAACTTTAATCAGTAGAGGACTTATTAAACAAGAAGCCTGTCTACTTACAAAAACGCTCATGTCGTAGATAAGGATATTATTAATAGTGGAGAATTGAGGAAGAGGAATAAACGTAGTGAATTTCAAACTCACCGTATAAACAATAGCGCTTAGGATCTAATAAGCAGGAAAATGTATTGTCTTTAGCAAAGCGAAGTTGTTCCTACCTTGGATAAACTGAAAAAGAAAATAAAAGACGAAACCCATATAAAGATAAGCCGTGCCACCACTCACAGGGTTGTTTGTAAAATGGGATTTAAGTACATCAAAATAAACAGTTGGAAACAAATTCATTAATAACAGCCAACCAACTGAGAGCTGAAAAAATTCAGTACAGAACATTATAAAAATTGAGGACATTTTTACTATATACTATAACATCCATTCTGTGGAGTGTTTACTAAGTACTTTTTGAACATACTAACAAAATCTGAATCTTAGGGTTAACAGTAAACCAAACATTAATCTCTACACACACATACAAGCACTCTATAAACACCTCCTTAAAAAATAATGATCCTGTTGTGGGGCGCTTAGGGTTTTCCGGTCGAAGTCACTTTTTCTTCAGATATAATTACTCGTCTTCGACACACCTGGTGATTTCTTGACTCGTGACGTGGCGTGCGGACGTCACGTGACACCGTGTCCCCCCTCCACACCCCACGCGATCGAAATTATTCCTGATTATATTTTGATTTTCGTTGGGATTGCGACCGGAAACGGAATGACCGTATCCGCCATGTGCCGCTTTTGACTTCACTTGACACGATAATTGACAACGATTGATTCAACTCGGCTGATTTTTTATGACTCTCTACCGGTAAAACAGGATACGATCTGCCGGTCAGGTCGTCGAGGTTGAGGGTGATTTCCAACGCTAGCCTTGTGCGTGAGGGTGTGTGTGTGGGGGTTATTTTGTCGGCGATGTTATGTTTTCTGGGGGGTCAGTTTAATATGGGACCCGGTAATTAGAGGAGAAATTCGAATAATTATTTTAAATTTGACAGTCCCTAGATCAAAACAGTATTTTTAGAACACCTTAGCAGGTATGCTGTGCTGCGTCTTCTTATTAAATTAGATTACATTTTTAATGATGCATATAATAATAATAGTGGACATTTATTGATCCCAAAAAAATCAGTTTAACAAACGAAGAACGGTAAATTTCTAATGAAACAGGATTAAAAGATCATCTCAAATAATTGTTTTAATTTTTTAAAAGGAGATAACACGTAAATTTCATATTTAGAGAAAAACAAAAAAAAAGGAAACCGTGAACACATATTTAAATTTTTAAAGTATATTGAATACAAATATAGTCATTAATAATAACGATAATAATAATAAATTGTAACCAGAGTTAAAGAATAATAATAATAAAATAAAATCATAGTGATAATAAAAATATATGGTTATTTTTTCCTCGCATCTGCATAATTAAAATGAGGCAGTACCAGCGAATCAATCAACTTAATTTTAAGGTTAGTTTTTAAAAGGTGGCGACTGGGATAAAGGTTTTTTAAAATCATATAGGCCTTTTGAATGAACTTATTTACATGGGGCTTGAAATGCAAATCACCATCAAAGTTTAGTCCCAAATTTCGCGCAAAATTAAATGTTTATCTTTACGTATTCGAAAGTAAGGTCTAATTACCATTTTAGTTTGACCAAACCACGAGTTTGAAAACTCTTCAACGCGCTTGATATCCTTGTCTATAACCTCCGTAGTCTGCTGGAAATTTTCCGGAAAAAATGAAAAATATATTTGGGTATCATCAGCATAGGAATGAATTTTGCAAACTACTCGAATGGGGTACTCCACACGAAATAGTAACATTACTTGACTGTCCTTTAGATGTTGCCACAAACTGAAAGCGGTCAGTACAGTAACTACGCATAAAAGACACTGCAGCACTTGAAAACTCCAAATAATGCAGTATTGACAATAGAACTTCATGATTGATTTTGTCGAAAGCTTTTGAGTAAGCCAACAAAATAAGCGCAGTCGTTTTACTCATATCACTCCTCCGAAGAATGTCGTCCGTTATATTTAATACTGCTGACGTGCAGCTATCCCCTTTTCGAAATCCTGACTGTAAGGAGGGAAGTAATTGGTAAGCTATCTTTTGAAAACACGGTTTTTAATTTGTTCATTGTGATACTCTGTGATTTAGGTAATAGAAGAAGGTTAGAAATCTACCAATTCTTAGGAAATACGGATTCGATAACACAGCTATTCATTATATTCGTGATAAGTGGAAGTATTCTATCAAGGCACAGACATTTCCAAGTTGAATTCATCCACACCCATCGCAAGAGATCTAATTTCTGGAATATGTCTTTTGACATCGTTTTCCGTTACTGTGAAAAACCAAGCAATCTATTGATAGTATATTATGCAACAAGTGCTGTAAACGCAGGAGTTTATTTGACACTAGCGTAGTACAGCGGAGCGAGTGTTTAATAAACGAGTGACTTAAAAAGTTTACCGAACGTGTTGCATATTATACTCTTCCTACGATCGTTAGTTTTTGGGTACATTTTCGCAAAATAACACGAATACATTCGCTGACATGACCATCACAACTGACAAACGTCAAAATTCAAGGCGTGGGAAATATCTCCGAATACATCCGATTGCTCCCAAACCCGTGCGGTAAAGTCCAAAGTGGCTCGGATCCGTGGAAAACGAAACTGACGTGGAAAAGTGACGCTTTCCGCACGCTGGGTCGGTGTGTAATTAGGCATTTTGCAGACGGGAGTATAAAAACTCTTTTTTTGTATTTTCAATGTAAATATTTAGTAAATTCTTATTAAGTGGCCATTTAGTACCGCAGTTGACAAAGAAACTTTTATTAATGTCGTCAGGATTATTTAAAAGGTCAGGAATTATAATTTTGTTATGTTTGTTTACAGCATTTAAATCTCTCAGTTTCTCGGTTTTTATTTGAATTAGAGAAGTGTTGAAAATATCTTTTCTATTCATTACGGATAGCTACATCACTTTGGGTTTTAATCTATTTGTAATAGTTATATTGTGTCCTATTTATAGTTGTCTTGAATTTTTTATAAGCTTTGTTTTTTAATTTAATCATCAACTTTATGGTATTTGTCAACCACGGTTGCTGTTACACGTCTACTCAGTATGAATCCTCGTTCGATGTAAAAGTTTTTTTTTTGAAATGGCATTTTGTTAATAGTGAATGAAATATGAATCATGGTCTACTGTCACATTTCACAGGCGACAGTATTTTGTACTGGTACAAGTATATTTATATATTAAAATTTTTGCAATGAACTTTCTTTTGATACTTGGTGTGTACTTTAACGTCCTTAGCATCGTTTTTCCTGTTCCCTCTGCGTTTGTCTGCTTTGGTGTTGATCTCAGTGATTCGGTCATCGGTTCTGTTCGTCATATTTCACTGCAAATTTCGGTAAATTTAAATGCGAGGGAAAGAAACAATTCACTTTAGGGCTGCAATGACGCTACTGTCCAGGGTGACCCATTTTCGATGTGACTTTATAGAGTAACTCCTTTTCTGAGCTACGAGAAAACATTAGCTGCTTTAAATATTTGTCATACATTAAAAGTATTCAACGTTTTGTTTTTTCAGGACCGTTATCCGAGTCAGTCGTACCATAGGATGGGTGGGCTTAGAGATTAGAGGTTGTTATGGATGTACACTTATTAGGAATGAGTTCACAAAATATCAACAATTTGTGCCGATTTGGGTGAAATTAATTCTCCAGAAAATGAGTGTTATTTTCGGATGTATTTACAGGCCGCCATCTTATAAACTTTGTATCAGATTTTGACAATGTTTTGACTTCAATTAACTTATTAAGCGACAACCTCTGCTGTGTGGGTGATTTTAATTTGGTTTATATGAACATGATTTCCAACGATGTCATACAGTTTTACTCGTTACTAGAGAATTTAGGCCTTTCACAAAAAAATTCTAACCCTAGGCGTATAATTACCAAATCATGTACTTCTATTGATTTACTTATTATATCTAATGACATTCAAGTGATAGACACTGATGTACTGCCTGCACCGCGGTTTTCTGATCATGAATTTATCTTTTGCGAGTTTTGGCTGCCAAGTATTACAAAAAAGATCAGTTACATTACATACGGGGATATCAAAAACATAAATGTACCACAGTTTAATTATGATTTGCAGTCTATTCACCTTTCTACATGCACTTTTAAAAAATGTTAGAATCACAAAAAACTATCAACCTTGGCTAAAAAATGTTAAAGATCTAATGAAACTCCGCGATAAAGGACTTAGTAAATTGAAAAAAAGCAAAAGTAACGCAGATAGGGAGTACTATAAGACTGTACGTAACTTAACTAGTGTAATCATCAAAAATGAAAAAAAAGCTTTTCCTAATGCGCGATTTGCGACAAGTAAAAAAAAAAGATGTAATTGACAACGTTAAGAGCACAGTAATGTCCATTTTAAAATTTAAATTGGTTTCGGAGATCGATGTTTTAAATATTATAAATGAAATTAAGTCGAATGTCAGTGGTGCTGATGGTTTAAATATATCCATAATACAGCTGGGGTGTCCGATTTTTTTAGCATTCTTGACTCACGTAATTAACTTCTGTATTTCAAAATCCGTCTTTGGTAATACCATTAACAAAAACTAATAATCCTCAAGAATTCAAAGATTTAAGACCAATGAGTGTCCTGCCATGCCTTTCAAAGGTTTTAGAAAAAAATATAAATAACCAGTTATCAGAACACTTGGAGAAAAATCAGGTTCTTCCCGAAAATCAATCTGGATTTAGGCGGTATCACGGATGTCCCTCGGCACTGGCAAACGTCAGTGATGACATCTTCAAGGCTACAGACGCGGGCAAAGTCACAGTTTTAGCACTATTAGATTTTTCAAAAGCATTCGACACAATAAATTACAAAACATTGTTAGCAGTTTTGCACTATTTTGGGTTAAGTGGTCAGGCTATACAATTTTTTGAAAATTTTTAAGTAAAAGAACACAGCGTGTTAAGATTGTCGAAACTGTGTCGGAAGAGACACCAATGAACTGTGGGGTACCACAGGGGTCCGTTATTAGCCACCTGTTATATGCTATTTACACTCTTAATATTCACAAAATACTCGAACACTGCTTCCATTGTTATGCGCAGGTATATATGGATTAATATAAAAAAAGGAGACTGTAGCTTGGAAATTAAAGACAATGTAAGAAATCTGAGACGCATATATCAAATTGTAAGCTGGAGACTACATGAACTGTCATTAAAAGTGAAAAAAATGTTGTGTGACTTGCTTGTGCTCTCCATATTCAATCATGGAGATGTCGTTTATGGCACTTGTTTAACGGCGGTTCAAAAAAACAAAATACAAAAAGTGCAAAATTTTTGTCTTCATCTGATATACGGAATTCGTAAATTTGGGCGAATATCATATAAACTTAAGGATGTCAACTGGTTGAATATGGAGTGTAGGGGAGAGATGCATTTAGCTTGTTTTTATCATCGAATTTCGTTTTCTAAATCTCCGGCGTATCTGCATAATAAAATTATATTTAGATCCCATGTACATAATATAAATATTCGATTTAGAGGATTGATAACACCACCCCGCCACAGATCATCTTTTTTTGAAAGAAGTTTTACTTACAACATAGCGAAGCTATAGGTCTTCCCTGGTCATCTTAAACCTTTTTCTTTTTCTCCACCAAATTTTAAATGCCACATTTTTCAGTATTATTTTAACAAATCCTACAATAATTAATGATTGATATCACCTGTTGCAGAGTGAAAAATTATATATTGGTTTTTATGTGCTGTGCCAAATGTTATATTTCCCATATTAAGTTTACGGTTGAGTGGAGCAGGAGGTTTGGTCACTTGTGGCCAGAACAACATTGATGTGGACATAAAGACATTATTATTATAATTACTATAATTGTTATTATTAATATTAATATTATTATTATTAATATTTTTATTATATGGTAATGTTATAAAATTTAACAACAGATTTAGTATGACTCACTCTTTCGACTTATCTCTCTCTCTCTCTACCCCATTATGCTAAAATTTAAAATAACGTTTTTAAAGCATCGGTAAATACAAAAACGGACGGTTGAAATCACTTGTCACGGTGTTCCACACGGCACCTGTGCCGGACCCAGCGTCAAACCGATACGCCACGCTGATCCGCCGCTTTGACGCAGTCGACTCGCCGTGGGAAACGTCATCGTTTTTTAACGAATAGGGACCATCCGAACTGGAGTCCGCTGGTGTGAGAAAACTGACCATGAAAATTCGTTACGATTTCGCATCGAAATTGTAATTAATGATAGACCCAACCTGATAACGGTTACGTGTCGTGCGATTTTGGTATGCTAAGTCTTGCTAAATTAAGAATCGATCCGTTTTTTCAACGATTTAAAGTCAAAAAATCTTTGAATTGGTAGTTTTCGAAAAAATCTACGTTTGTTTTATATATCAAGACCCATACTGGCTACTATTCCAAATAAATATTTTAATATTTTACAATTCTTCGGATCAATATGTAAGTGACTTTAACCTATATATAATAAATTGTAAGTGAAATCTACAATTTAAATAAATCTAGAATCTGCTAGTAAAAAAGACAGTTATTTTTTTTGCAGCTGACACACAAAAACTAGTTGCTGGTTACCTCTAGAAAGTACTTTATTTTAGATTATTTTTTATTTTTATTATTTATTTAGTCTCATATATTAATAATCATATCTTATCACCAATAGATCATTAAGCCAATTTTATAGGGCATTGAACAAAAATGTTCTCTTATACTTATAAAAAGATTGAAGTATCTAAAGAAAAATAAGATTTTATTCTGAATTTTGTTATTGATTGAAACACCAATTATCGAGAAAAGTTTTCAATTATTCTTAGATAAAATTTGCTCCACAAAAAAGATCTTTTGTGGTTTATCGAATACTCTAACCGTTTTGAAAATATTTGCATTGGAATCCTAATGGGTACTTATATTCCTAGTTTTTAATAATTATGTTATTATTATAAATATTTTCTTCTATAATTTTACTTTAATCACAATTGGATATTTCTCAACGGGTTCACTTAAACTCAATTTTTTTTCCAAAAATTTTATTATTATTTTTTTTTGTCTGGGGATTTAGTTTTAAAAAAATGGTGATTGTGTTATTCATTCACTACTTGTCGTGTTAGCGGCATCTGTGGTTTTATATCGTTTCTATGTCGACTCTTATATTTCTATATTCCGTACAAGTTTTTGGAGCTTCCGAGTTGTGTTTTCTTGTGTATTACTATAACCAAATAATTAACCGCTAGTATAATTATGATAAATGTTAATTATATGCTAATTATTTAATATGAATAACGAAATACATTTTATCGGCAAACCGACGACAAAAATTCTTGACACAAAATTACCAACAGTGAAAGAGATGTGTGTTTTTCACCAACTTAAACTATGGGAAAAAGTAATATTCCGACTTCTGGTGCTGATAATGTAGTGAAAAGAATGATCTATTGGTGGTACGATATGATTATTGATATATGAAACTAAATCGAAACTGCAAAACTGTAATGAGGATAATTTTCCCATTAATATTAAGAGCTCATAAGTGGTAACTAGCAAATAGTTTTTTATGTGTCAGATCCAATAAATAATCGTTTTTTTGACCCACCCAATCTGTTATCTTTTACAGTGTTCAAGTAGTCCTCATTTTTGAATCTACAAGCAATTTTAGAACAATATTAATCAGAAATTAAATTAACCAATAAGAATACATTTATATCTATGAGCAAGAATAAAAGACATGACCCTAGGTGTGACAATACTTTATTCTTACGGCAAAATAACCTAAATAACCCAAAGTGTGATGAAACTCTTACTAGAGTTATGATCGAATCATGAAACGCTACACAGTATTTCTTTAATCTTGTGTCTAAAATAATTTTAACGTCTTATACTGAAGAGGGTATTATTGCACAAGCGATACACTGTATAAGTACGTTTCTCAAACAATCTTACGACGCTGGGAAATAATTAACCCACGGAATCTTAAGCTAAAGTTATGTTTGTCAGTCTTGTAGTTATGACAGTGCGTCACTTTTTTTTATAAACGGTTATTTTTTAATTAAGTTTCGTTAAGTTAAACTTTTATATGGGTAAAGAGGTATGTCCCGGGGTAAGGGTGATTGAAAGTTTAATGTATGATAATTATACTAATATTTTAAAAGTCGAAAATTAATTAATAATAATGTTTTAAATCTTTTCAGGTTTTTACCCAAATAATTATTTGTAAAATCTCTCTTTGAAAGCTTCGTGGTAATAATCGCGTGTCCGAAAATTCTCTTTTCGTAAAAATAAATACAATGTCATTAAAACATACCCAATGTCAATGCAAAATCATCCGAAATAAGCTTCATAGACTCTTTTTCTACCATGCGCAAACCGTTAAAGGTTTGCCGCTCTTTCGAAAATGGACGACTTTTTTTGAACGTCCTCATGCACGACATAACCTCAACGTACACAACGACATATCTCGTCGCCAATTTAAAAAGTGTTTGTCAAATGCACAACCCCCCCGAGAAATTGATTAATCGGATCTACAGCAGTCGGCGGGGGGTTGTAAAAACAACCCCCGTGACATGATCTTACCCCTTTCGGAAAGGGTTTTTTTGTCCCGCGGTACATGTGTACGGGGCGTGTGCGTAAAATTACCGACGCTTTTATGGGTCATACGTGTGTACATAATGGAACGACTTCTTTTTGTTTGCTCGCGTTAAATGGGTTTTTATTGTTCAAATTTCGGAAGTCGTATTGATATTATGTGGTAGAGGTCGCTGGATTAGTGGTTATCTCGTTCCACGTTAAAAATTTATAAATTCGAGTTCCCAGGTTTTAAAGTTACAGCATAAAAACAGGATTTGATAATATTTCCAAAATTCAACCAGCTACTTCCGCGGTATATGTGACGTCTGCTATTAAAAATAATAATAATAATAACAACCGCATATCAACAAAGACGTGTCCCTGAATTGGCTAAAACAAGGATACTTGTTCCCCGAAACCGAAGCATTTGTAATAGCAATACAATACCAGCTCATTGCAACAAGAAATTATAAAAAATACATAATGAAGGAAAATATTCCAACAGACAAATGTAAAATGTGCGGAGAACAAACTGAATCGATCGAGCACATAATAAGCGGATATCGAACGCTTGCCCCAAAAGAATACACCAAACGGCATGGCAACATCGGCAAAGTAAAACACTAAGAACTTTTGAAACTATACGACAGAGAAACGAAGGAGGCAATACCGTACTACAAATACAATCCAAAAAGTGTAGTTGAAACGGAAAACTAAAAAATGTACTGGAACAGAGAAATAATAACCGATCTACCTCTGCAACATAATAGACCAGACTTGGTGTTTACAGAAAAAAAAACAAACATACTTAGCTGATTGACTTCTCCGTCCCACTTGCCACAAACCTACAAAAAAAGCACGACGAGAAAATTAATAAGTACTTAGCTCTTGCCAATGAAATAAAAGATATGTGGAACCAAGAAAGATTCATTGTAGTACCAATTATTATAGGCGCAACCGGAGAAATACCATATATATTGATCGAAAACCTAATCAAGCTCAACATTAGAGAACAGATGTGCCATACACTACAAAAAATAACTCTCATTGAATCCAGCGGAATTATCAGACGCGTACTTAACGACCCCCTCAACTAAACATCTAATCATGTTCAAAATAACCTAAAACTTACCCACCTGTCTTCTTGCAGCCAATGCCGAAACTGGGAAGGAGCCACATCCAGCGATGACTGAGGAATCCATTAAATAATAATAATAGCACACATCATATGTTAGCAACTAGGCTTGAAATGGGAACTTTTGTCTAAAGATTCCCCCACATTTTACAAATATGAACCAAAATCAATTCTCGAAAATAGGTCACATCTGCTATACTGATATCGTCCGGTACCAACAGATACAACGGTTGCTCACAACAGTCCAGATATTCTCGTGGTTGGTAAACAGAAAAAAAAGGGTCAATTATTGTGATATTGCCATACCGCTGACTCACAATTTGAGAACTACGGAAGCTGAGAAAGTTCGAAAATATGAAGACTTGGCTAGCCAGATAAAGCAAATCTGGCGTTTTAACGAAGTAACCATATGTCCATTGGTTATGTCAACGAAGGTAATTGTTACAAAAAATTTAAAGAAAAACTTGGAGACACTAGACATACAGATGCATCACAAAAAGCTATAATATAATATGTCACATTGTTCGAAAATTTTTGAGCTTAGGTGAAGTAGTATAGGAGGAAGCTCCCCTCTACCAATATCACATCACCAATACCTGCAAAGCAGAGAAATCTGA
The DNA here is from genome assembly GCF_029955315.1 of Cylas formicarius. Classification (NCBI taxonomy): domain Eukaryota; kingdom Metazoa; phylum Arthropoda; class Insecta; order Coleoptera; family Brentidae; genus Cylas; species Cylas formicarius. Next base: position 21,552,002 of record NW_026844326.1, on the reverse strand, counting down.
GACCGATAATAATAATAATGATAATATTAAGCTAAAAAGCATCTGACAGCTGGCTAATGCAAGCACTATTCTACTAGTGATATCGGCTGAAGGGATTATTTCAAAGAGTTTTCAAGAAAATCTTCCGAAAATTGGACTATCCCATCATGGACTACGCGCATCTTCATATGTGCCATATAGTCCGTAAGTTCCTGAGAGGAACCTAAGTGAAAGAAACTGAATTGTTTTTTTGCCAGGTCTAGTCATTAGTGTACATAAATACCAGCAGAAGCTGAGTTATCTTTAAAAATAATAATCAGACGACTCAGTGACACTGGAACCCGTACAAAATACAAACTCCGACGCAAAGCAATAAGAAAAAAGAGAAAAAAAGGAAGAAATGTCTCCATTTGATTTTTTCGATGACGTCTACAAAGACGCAGGACTATGAGAGTTGATCGCTCGGCCACTCGCGTATAGCTAAAAGCAACTTTTCATTTGTTCCCAGCACTACAACTTGTTTACGACACTTCGCTGAAAAAGAGAACTTCTGATGAACTCATGTGACAAACTACGGTCGCTTCAAATCGTCATTAGATCAAAGCCTCTAGCAAGCGATGAAGGTTTAAAAGCTGCCGGAGCGTTACAGGTTTGGACGACAAAGCAAACGAAAGCTTAGAAACGAATTGAACCCCCAGGTCTTTGGTTTCATTTCCTCGTTTTTGTTTATTAGTTATTATGTAATATTTTTTATTATGTAGCATTTTTCAGAGTAATTTACAAAACATTTTTTTCTCTCTAAAACAAATGCACTGCGCGTTTCCTGACAAACCAGAGACGAACGTAAAATGGAGACACGAGGAAGTTTCTTAAACAATAAGACCAAATTAAGCGCCAAACGCAAAACAAAGAATCAGAACGAACGGTAATCGATAGCACACGTTCATCTTGTACCTAACCTTATTTCGATTATTATTCTTCGACAATAATAACAGCTATAAGTGAAAGAGGGTGTAGTCGAGCGCGATGCTTTATTGTTTCATAAATCCTCTTATTCATAGTTGGCTGCGTTCGGTCAAAGCCGCCTTTGATAATCACGACACGCGAGTCTCTTTGCCTTCGTTTTTCTAACCTCACTTTTGAACACGCCGGTTCCTGGTCCGCTTTCCAATCGCGACGCTTGCGAATGTCGTTCGCCGCACTTGTCCGAAAAATCGGGTTTCTCAAACCCGCCCCACAAAAGCGGAACGTTAATAGTTACCGAATTAACCCCCATATGCTTTGTGCGTATCGTGACCGTCGTCCCCCTTCACACTTCAGCGATAACAGTAGCAATAGCAATTGAAACGGGGGTGAAATGAAATTGTCGAATGGATTCGTTTGACCGTTTCATCGTTGAGGGTGGTGGGGGGTGTAAAATGCACCGCGCGGGGGTTAGTTTTGTTTTTGGTTATTTAGTGTGGATATATTTGCGGTCGGCGAGAGGTCACCACAAGGGGTTGGACTACCTGTAGCTTTCCGACTCTATAGTTTCACGTGACGATATAGCGGTTAGCTGTATTTTTTTTTGCATAACCCAGTTTTCGTTTATGTTAGTCAAAATTCTTATTTTTGCATTATTTCTAGTGGCCCTAGTGGACGAGAGGGAAGGAGATGAGAACGAATGGGCGTGGTGTTCAGTCTGCGATCAACCTTTCCTCGATATTGAGGGGTGAGTTTTCCAATCTTTTGCGACGCTTTCTGGAAATAGCCAGAGTTTGAACGCCAGAAATTGTTTAATATTTTTTTGGGGTTTTATTTTGATTGTGCGTCTTCCAGAAATTTTTAGTTTTCGTTTTTGCTTAAAGACCTTTCAAAAATGAGTTAGTTGGTAGGTCAGTTTGCTGTTCATCTACATCAGACCACGTGAATTTGATAACGATTTACTATGAACCAACTCCAATGTTAATGGATAACCGAATTACCCTCCATAAAAATTTTGACTGACTATCCACTCGCCTCCACACTTTTTGTGCGACATAATATTAACAGAATAAAAACCATTACCAAACATATCAACATATATTTGCTTCAATTCTAGGACAATATTAACAATTCGCGGTAAATAAGGTATATATAAAGGAAATTTTAGTACAGGGTTTTTTTAAATTGTATGGTAAGTTAGAAATATGAACCATTTTCATTATTAAGTTATCAAGTTTATTTTTAGATTGATTTCATGTTAGATTTTTTGTCAGGTATATTTTCGATATATTATATATTCCTAAAGTAAAATTGGACAAATAGGGTTGCTCGAGTGTCCGACGATGTGACTGCCATAGCTTGGGAGTGTGTTGCTGGGGTGATTCCAAGTTAACAATATCAAATAAACATGTATCCAGATCGCTATTCTAACTGAGCTACAAGCATTTGACATTTGAAAAAAAAAGTTGTTCAAAATGTCCACCCAGTTGCTGTATACATAGTCTTGTATAATTCTAGCTATCAGTTGTTCTCTGTTTTCAATACTTTCTGCATAAATTAAAGTTTTCAATCTTCGTCATAAAAAGGAATCTCATGGATAAAGCTCGGGTGACTATGCTTTCCAAAGAATTGCTGAACCTCTTGCAATCCACCGATTTGTATATTTTTGATTAAGAAATTCTGTTACTTGGCGATTAAAGTGAGGAGGTGCGCCATCGTGCTGAATCCATATTTGTAGTCTTACATTAAGACGTCATATTCAAGGAAACGTAAATCACGGTTGGCCGTGAGAGCTTAAATTATAAACGGACCATCAAGAATGCCACACCAAATATTCACCGAAAATCTATCTGGAAAATGGGATTTCCGCGATTGTGCGATGCCCCCAACAATGTGAATTCTTGGTGTTATTGATACCATTTAGGGGAATCAGGCTTCATCGCTAAATAATATCCGAGAAATCCTTTGATTTTTCAATATCCAGAGACTAAGTTCAAGTCTTGAAGGGCAGGATTTAAAGCTTGTAGAGGTTAGGTGTGGTACCTATTCTTCGGATACTGGTAGAAGGTTGAGTATTAAGTAAGAGCAAGTATTGAGCAAGTGAACAGGACGTTGAGAAGTAGCTGTAGGAAGTCCTTTTTAATAATAATATTAACAGCCGAACGTAGTACTGGAGCAACTAATTCAATAAATAAATAAATAAATAAAAAAATAAATAAAAATTTCAAATGTTTGTAACTCATTTGGAATAGCGTTCTGGGTATATGTTCATTTGACATTTGACATTTTTTGAAATCGCCAAGGCAACACATTCCCTACAAGTGAGACGCCCTGTATATACAGAAAGAAATATACATTTTTGATTCAAAACAATGCATTATATACTACAAACAAAAATGTTCATAAAATTGGAAGTATAATATGTAATTTATGTTTTTCTTGTTTGTATTTCTAAAGGTTGTACCAATACCATTTTATTATAAGATATTTTATATCATTAGTGAGATGATAGAGTGATACATGTGGTAGAACATACAAGCCCAACCCATACCCCCTCCCTAACTATTTTCCGCACTTGAACAAACAGACTCACAAAGATAAGAACGAAAACACTAAAAAATGTAATATTGCTCGGACTGTATTTCAATGGACACATTACAAACACACTCGGAAAACAAATACGGTATAAAAAGGCCGACACGAACTCATAAATCCTCAAAATGACCCATGAATAAATAAATAGTTTTCCATGCTCAGGGAGACATCACGATATCAGCAACATTCCCCGTGGGGTTGATGGACATATTTTTATTTTGCCATTCTCTGGACAGTGGCGTGATATCGACGCTGCTTTCGGTATAATCGTAGTCCTGGTTTTTTTAGAGCTTCTGTCTCTCCGTGGCCTTAAAAGTGCAACCCGAGTTAGGAAAATTAAGATAATTTATCCCGAAACAATAAATTTATGAGTGAATATTTGAAGTAGAACATTATTTGGTGGCAGTATTTTTGTAATGTACACCGTGTGCCAAATAAAACGAATACCACTATTCGATCTGGAAACCCATAGGAGAAACGAAAAAAAGTTTCGTGGAAAAGTTTATAATCTTTTTGATACAATACAATTTTACGCAACTTTCTTATTTTAAATAGGACACTATGTATATTTCAAAATTTTTGGAATCCTTGGTTAAAATAAAGCTCACTCCTTAAATGCTATATATAGCGCAGGAACCCATGCTGCACTCTTTCTATGACCTGTATCTGGACGTTATACGAAAGTGATCACACACAGGAACAAAAATCCAGGTGTGGACGCACGAGGGAGCAGACCTTTTTATGTTATAATTATATTTTAGAAATTTACTCTTACTGTGTAATATAGAGTCGATATTTTTTCATTAGTAGCGTCACAACACAATTTTATATGGGACAATCAAAATATTAAAAAAAAAAACATATCCTCAATTTCTGCCTAAACTATGCGAAATTTGAATGGGAATTTCTGAAGAAAGTGACCGTTATTTTAACCGAGGATTCCAAAAATGTCGAAATATATAGGGTGTTCTATTTAAAATAACAAAGTTCATGTCGGGAGGGACACTTTTATTTGGCATTATTTGTACATTTTAAAAATGACATACTGATCGGTATCTTTATTTGTGAAACTTTGATTTATCTCGACCGTTTTGAATTGCGAATCACTTAACTGAAAATGTGATTCTATCAATTTTTTGTCACTTTCATTTGATGTAGAATATTCTTTGGCAAAATTTTAAAGGTGGTGGTTGAAGGTTGAATTGTTAAATTAGGAAACATTGGAAATTGAATTTGGTGTCCGCAATTTTGAGTTTATGTTTTCGGTGTTTTTGTTTTTAGCCTTTGAGATCAGATGCGGATTAATCGGCTGGGGAAAAATATCGCCGAATTAGAAGTTGTTTTTTATTAAAAAAATTAGTTGCCTATCAAATATTCACGTCAATTTACGTCAAGCCAGTCCGTTCTTATTAATACTTTCTAGAAATCGACTCTTGATGGATTATCGTGCGATGATACGCGACACAATTAATAAAATATTCAGCGATTCACACACGGAAACCTCGCGAGTCCTGTTATTAACCAGTGCAACACGTGCCGAATTTCACACGATTTAAATCCATTTTGTGTAGTCTTCAAGTTAATTGCATTTGAATGGTTATTCGTTTTTTCGTTGTCAATGATATGATGTCTATTTTCACATATGCAGGGCGTTGGCCAGGAAAGAATTCCAAATTCCAAATCTAGCTTTACCGAATAGGGGAGACACTGGCCAAATAAAATCAACATGGCCTTGTAGAAAATCAAATTATTAGCTGGTTGAACAGTATCTCTGCTAGTACTCAAAATAAGACCTTCTTATTTTAAGCGTTTTCAACGATAAGATTTGGTTGAACTATGTCACCTTGCGTCGAACATAACAATTACATTTTTTATTAATCCCATCGGTAATTCGTAAACGAATGTTGCAAACTTATCTGACAAAATAAGAATTTTAATTACTTTCCAGACTAAACGACCACCTGATCGTCCAGCATAGTTATAAAGAAAACGAGCACAAGTGCGACTTGTGTCCGAGGGGCTATTCCAATCGTTCTTGCCTAATCAGGCACCGTTCCGAAGAACACGGCGAGCACAAGAAGTACCACTGCGAAAACTGTGCCCAAGTGTTTACGGATCCCAGCAACCTACAGAGACACATCAGGACAAAACACACCAGCGCCAGGGCTCACGTTTGTCCCGAATGCGGCAAGACTTTCGGCACGTCATCCGGACTGAAGCAGCACACCCACATTCACTCTTCTGTGAAGCCTTTTCGATGCGAAGTCTGTTTTAAGGTAGCAGATATCTTAAATTTCTATTAAAATTGCAGGCAAATTAAGCTTCTCATTACATAATCTTCGATCAAACTGCTCGTTTAAAGTTCGCTGCATAAAAAACTCACTGCAATTCAATATGGTGAATTTACGTCAGTTGCTGCTAATTTCAATTGTATTTAAGTGTTCGAACATTAGGGTATTGCCCACACATCAAAAAGGATGTGTATATTGCTGACTAACTTAAAAATACTTGAAGTAACTTTCTTCGTGATTGAGATAATACGGAATGAAACATGCCATCTAATAATCACGTCATGTGAATTTTCAGTTATAAGGAGTTCTATCAAAATCAGTTAAAACTAAAAGTTTGATAGACTTTTGTTTCAAAACTTTTTCTAATTCACATCCTGCAAATAATATTGTCTCTCTGGCTTTGATCATTTAATTATTTGGAAATAACTCTCGATTATAAGCTACAACTTGAGAACATACTCGCGTGTTTTTAAATTGAAAAATTAAAGAAATAATAGAAAAATAAAATATACACTTTGGACGCTACACACATAGTGTGTGGACGAACTGGGCTTCATAAGTCAATTCCTGATACAAATTTAGTGTCCCATATTTGTTTTTGTCTTAACTTAGTTCGATATATAGAAATTAATACATCAAAAGTGCTATTTTATCTGAGGTGTTATTGCAAAAAGTGAAAGCAAACACACAATTTAAGAATATACTCTAGTGAATGCAACATTTACAAAAAAGTTTGGTATCGGATCCAGCTAAAATATCTCATTCAAAGGTGATAAGTTATGAGATAGATGAATAGCCGATAGAAAATGTCTCTCTGGTCTCCTGTAATATACTATACTTTATCCCTTATTTTCTTCCTCCGTTTGTATTTCTCAATCTTCTGAAGATTTCCACCCTTCGTTCTTGACTTTACTCTTTATTTTATCTTTATTTGCCTTTAGCCCATGGCATTTGGATGTTGGAGGAATTTATCTACATCTTGAAAAAAAATTAGGTTCAGCATTTGCGTTTATCTTTGTTTATAACACACCACAAGGGACCAGAAGCATTTTCCTGAACCGACATTGCTTTGTTCCAGGCTTACACCCAATTCTCCAACCTGTGCCGTCACAAGCGGATGCACACAGATTGCCGCCTGCGTATCAAATGCGACAAGTGCGGCCAGTGCTTTTCCAGCGGCTCCTCGTTAGGCAAACACAAACGATTCTGCGATAACCAAAACCCTTCGTTGGCGGTGCCCCGGCAGTACCCAATGGTCAGCAACTATCCATTTTACAGGCCATCTGCTGGTCCTGTGCCGTTCCCGTTTTCCCCCTTGACTTACGGCCCGTTGTTCAACTCGGCACCTACGAGGAACTTCATTCCTCCACTATTGCTTCCCAATTATTCCCAATTCGACGACGAACCCCAAACGAAGAAAGTTAAGTTGGAGTACGAGCCTTCGTTGAAGGACATCCAAATCGAAAGTTGCTCGAAAGCGGAAGTCGAGGTATCTCAAGTGAAGAAGGAGACCAAACTGGCCGGCTGCGTTAAAATGGAGAGCGATATCAATGACGAGCGCGTTACGCCGCCCAGGTTGCCCGTCTCAGAAAAGGTCAGCCCTCCAACGGCGGAGGAGGCAAACCTGACGCCGTCGCCAGCGAGACCTTTACCCCAGTCGAGCGAGGAAGATTACCCCAAGGATTTTAGTTTGACGCGATCTAACCCGTCGAGTAGCGACGAGGGGGAGCAACCTCTCGATCTTTCCGGTTGGAATCACTCTCGCTTAGAAGTGGATAAAAAGGAGATCGAACCGGAACCGATACTAGAATCGCGTACGCCCACACCACCCGGGGAGAGGATCGACGTTGTGGGGGAGGATGAAACGTCGAAAGCCTCTCCGATCACGCCACCGATGGCTTATCCGCGAGCTACGTACCCGATGATGCTGGAAATATACAGGTCGAATTTTAACACCTTCCAACAAGCTAACGAGAGGATGCTTCCGTTTCCGCCTCACAGGTTCCCGTTTTTAAACAGCACGTTCCATCAACGCTTGGACTTACTCAGACCTGCCATGCCTAATTTCAGTCCGGTGAAACCCTATCACGACGTCATACATCAACAGACTCAGGGCAAGATGAAGGACAGGTACGCGTGCAAATTTTGCGGAAAGGTGTTTCCGAGGTCGGCCAATTTGACGCGGCATTTGAGGACGCATACCGGGGAACAGCCTTACAAGTGCAGGTATTGCGATCGGAGCTTTAGCATATCGAGCAACTTGCAGAGGCACGTGCGCAACATTCATAACAAGGAAAAACCATTCAAGTGCCATTTGTGCGACAAGTGTTTCGGACAGCAGACGAACCTAGATAGGCACTTGAAGAAGCATGACTCGGACGACGGTAACGGGGTGGTGCCGATGGCGGATTCGCCCGGTAGCAGTAACGAAACGGAGAAGGAGGAGGCTTATACAAGACTGGACGAAATAAGGAACTTTGTGGGCAAAGTTACGACCAACGGACAAGATTACTACAACCCGACTAGGGTTTACATAAGCACTCCGCCCTTTCAGCGAGACGACGACGTCGACTCTATCGAGGTGTCCACTTAATATCGACCTGTAGAAAAAAACGACCTGTGTTAACGTATATTTTAGATGATTTATTGTAAATAACGACGCTATGGTATAAAATATCATTTAAAGTGGATTTTTTAAAGTTCCTACACTCACAACTTGCCAGACTAATGGTTGAAGCACGTTAAAAATTCTTATAGTCGTTGTACAGCGTTGAGCAATGGATGCGTCGAAATTTTTAACTTTTTGTTTTAATTTAAAAAATGTTATACCCACTTGAAATGCTGTTTTTAGTTTATGGTTGAAGACGGTTTTAAAGGTACGCTGGGTGTTTGGAAAAAATATCTCAGTAGATAGCATATAGTAAAAACGAAGGCCTTTTCGCTTTTATTTTTTTAAGTAAAGAAAATGAACAAAAAAGATGTTGAACTAGGATTCCAGCATTAACCATAAGCTGTAGGCGGGCAGCTTTCAGTTCAGCATTCGTTTTTGTTTAGGCTCACTGTCAAAATCACTAATAAAAATAAGTTTTACATCTTATTTTAGTTATTTTCACTTTTTAATTCAATTTAATTTTGAAATAGATGTTTTCTGTTGACATAAAATTTAAACCGCTTTGTGGAGTGATGAAGGAGCCACCCATATTCTTGAAAAAAATTTCCATGGGGTCTATTGTATCTAAACATTAATTTCACAGCTTTAAAAAGTCGTATATGCTTTCCAATCGAGTCTATAGCCACATTAAAAAAAAACTGTCCGCTACAAAATTAAAAAACAAAATAAAAAACCTAAAAGTCCTCAATGACTTCATGGAATATTTTCAATGTTCAAAAATGGGTTCTTGAGTTCGAGAGATCTTAATATTGTATTATGTGGACAAATAAGTGTCATAAAATGGTGCTATCTTCTTCCTTTGGTATTTTTCATCAAAACACCCCGTACTCAGACTCGACGCGTTCATTACCGGACGGTTATGCTATCACATAGTGTTTTAACTATTTAATCGCTTTTTGTAAATATTAGCGCAAAACTTCACCAGTATGGAGTAAATGTTTGTTAAATTCTAGCCGATGCGGTATTAACATGTTTTTTTTGTTTTTCTGATTATAGCGGACGAATTATTTATTAACGAATCGAAGCCAAAGTTTTTTTTGTATTATTTTATATTTTTGTAAATGTTTCGTTTAGGTTGTTGCAAGCGTACTAGAAGATAGTTTATTGCGAAGCGGGATCTTTTAACGGTACCCAGTGAAGTTTTCAGTCAAAACCCACTTTGTATTATTAGAAATACACACACACACACACACACAGACATCCACACACATTGTAATAATCTGAATAAATAAATTTATTATACGGATTTTGAGCATCTTTCTTTTCTCTTTCCGAGAGTTTTCAAATTCCGTCTTCAGGTGGCTATTTCTGAAACTCTAAAATATATTTTTTTTTCATAGTTCTAATACCGCACCTCGTTGCTCTTACTAGAACACTTGGTATATCGGTAGACGCCATTTTAGTTTCACAAGACCCAAGACAAATCAGAATAAACATTAACCGGGAGATAACTAAAACGCCAAAGGAATTATCGCGTAATTAAACGCGGAGCAAAATTTAATTACAGACAATTATTCATTCGGCAAAACGAGCTCGAAAAAATGGGCGATGAAAGTTCGACGGGCGTTTATTTTCCGGGTCGGTTATTAATAACTGTTTTTTTTTGGCCGAAGTTTTGGCGGGAAGTGTGAATCGCACAGCCAGGAGCATGTTTTTTTTTGCTACATATTTTATCTGATAATTGGCTAAGCACTCGCGTAAATATAGAATTTTGATTTGTGAAATACAACCAAGTTAAAAATATTGTCAGTTACTGAAACGTCAAATGTTTCATTAAGGCGTGGCAATACAGACATATCTATCCATATTCCTCTAGGAAATGTTTGCATGTTTAATGCCAAAACATTGTGAAAAGTATCAGTTTGAAATACGTTTTCCAATAGTCTTTCAATCTGCTGCTTTTTTGTTTTGTAAATGGTAGAATGCATTAATAAAACAAAGAGGGTTTTAAAAAGCACAACTTGACAAATTTTGTTCAGATTTATTTATATTTATATTTAACTACTTTATTGGCCGTATATCATTTTTACTAACGTTTTCCTTCACTTATCGATTTAAGTGCTCCGTAATATTCGTGTTTACCAATTTTTTCTCAGTTATATTATTTATATTATAAAATAAAGGATATTTATAACTGATTTATAAGAAACCTTCGCTTTTTTTGAAGACTTTCAAGAAATACCAAAACACTCTACGGTTTAGGTTTATAATATTGCATCCAAAACGTTTCCGTTACTTGATAAAATCTTGGGTGGGCATCTTGTAAATGTTCTAGATAGTTGCTATGAAACATGGAGGATGGTATACGAGGGCAGCGCCAAAATTTCCCGGCCTGAATATGAAAGAAACAAAGTAGAGTAACAATTTTTTATTATTTTTCAATACAATCCCCCTTATCTTCAATACACTTATTACATCCCTTTATTAACGACTCAATCCCTTTAAAAACATATTCTTTTGATTTGACTGCAAAATGAGCTAAAACAGCCTCTTTTAATCAACTTCATCGTTAAACCGCTGTCCACTAAGCCCTTTTTCAAATATCCAAACAAATAATAGTAGCTGGGGGCCATATCTGGACTGTAGGGAGGATGATCTATCTGTTGGAACCCACACTCTAAAATGGCAGCTTGTGCCACACCAGCAGTATGGACACGTGCATTATCTGATCAGTTTTCCTCGACGTTTTACACGTATGCAGTCTCGCAATGTATGTAATAATGTTGCGTAATATTTACCATATTTACCACAGTGGTATTAGTTTCTTTAAAATCTATCAAAAGAATTCCTTCACAATACCAAAAGATCGTGGCCATCACCTTTTTTGTTGACTGGCAAACTCACAATTTTCTTGGAGGTGCTTCACCTTTACGACGAAACTCCATTGATTCTTTTTTCGATAGAGGGTCATAATAGAGAACCTTATTTCATCTCCCGCCACCATAGTTTCTATCACAGGCTTCGGTTCCGTCCCACAGAGTTCCAAAAAAGACCGCGCACGCTAGACACGGCGTTGTTTTTGAATAGCTAATAGGTTTTTAGGAACCCGTCTTGCACTAATCTTATGCATACCTCAATGACCATGCAGGAATCGACGAACACTTGTATCAAAAAGCTTAGTAATTTGTGAGATTTCCTTGACCTTTAAACGTCGACCACTCAATATCAACAATATCTTCCTTTATGACCTCCACTGATCGACCAGTTCTCGAATCATTTTCAAGGGACTCCTGCCCCATTCGAAAACGTTTTCCCCCTTCTTTCACTACAGAATACGAAGGAGAACTTTGGCCGTACACACCATCCAGCCTTTCTTTAATAATTTTAGGTGCTAACCACCCATCTTTTGTCAAAGACTTTATGACTGCTCTATACTCAATTTGCGTTATTTGCGACATTTTTTCGGACACGTCTTGTTTAAAATGCTGTCGATAAAAAACTATTTGACGCAAGACTTAATTGTTTTTTGCACAGCTTACTAAGATATATATTTAAAAGAATACAAAGTTTTATCGTGATAATGGAGCTGCATCTATGTCAGGCATGGAAATTTTGGCGTAAACCTCGTATGACAGCTATGGTTTTGAGTTTATGATGTTTAATTTTTTTTTCTTATCGATATCACAAGCTGAGAGAGACTGGGAATAATTTAAACATAGTAGCAGTTTTTATAGAAGCATGCTAAAACTAAAATAAAAATTGAAAATTTAGACTTTCATCAAGACAATGTTATATTGGAAAATACCACCATGTAGCACTGCTGTGCTAAGTTTCTGTGTTCATTTTTGACTCTTTCAGCGTTCCAAGAGAGCACGCCATTGGCCTGCCATGAGTTTAGAACCACTGTTTCGTCAACTCCTTTGTTTTGAACAATTTTAAAAGGCATACTTGGCAATAAGTAAACAACTGAAAGTTAAATTCATTTATGAATATTTAGTGAGCCCTGAGTACTTGCTTTCTTAAAAATACGTTTCTGGAAGATTTCTTTTTTAAGCAAAACTATCCAACCTTTTGGATTTGTTATGTTAACGTTCCTTAAATAATCAGATTTTGCGTTACTGGAAATTTTTAGACTTCTGGAAGGCGCCAGGGTCCATGGAAATTATCAAAACTTGGAATCTAGCGATTGCTAAACACAGCAACAGCAAGTGCGTAACCGTTGAAATATTTTTACCCCAAATAATTTCCCAATGCAAAACGGACTTGCGCAACATGCGAAGATATATATTAAACTGTCGACGCGATCATTTCCTTATGCGCGTTTATAATAATTCCAAATGTATCCACTTTTAACTGTATCGGCGCATTAATCTAACGAAATAGCTAAACTCGCCAGTAAAATAAACGAGGTATTTATTCAAAATGCACAGAAGTCATGCGCAAAAATTTATTTCTATTATTTATTGACCCGAGACGTTATTTCTGTCGTAAATTTATGCGAAACAGTTATTAAAGTTTTACGTTTAATGGGATCTAAAGGCATTCCGAATGCGCGACAGTGGCGACAAACGGACGTGAAACCGTGAATCAAAAGTTCCACGGCGATATTTGTAAAATTTCCATAAGTAAAATAATTAAAAATGTTATTTTACTTAACACTGGTTATAACATTTACAATGACGTAAGAAGGCATTATGGACTCTCCTAGTAACTGATATTCTTTTCTTGCCAAATATCTTCAATGGTTGTGTCGACTGTTACGAAATAGTGACAACTATACCATTCCATATGACATAGCGGCATTTAATTCATTATTCCGTGCTTCTAATGCCGAACTGCAAATCTCACTTAATCCGTGAAATTTTTGGTGCGGATTTCATCGTCTAATTTTTCGAGATTCCAATTTACTGTTTATTTTTTAATAGTATTTCTATTTTTCTTCGTTCGAAATATTGCACATTTTGAGTTTATGCATTTAAGCATGTTCTTCTTTCTTTTTTAATAACAAAACTTATTAAATTATATTAAATTATGTAATTGTGTTGTAATGCACGTTTTGTTTATTCTTAAAAGTATATACTGTTGTCGCTCTAGCACAGAGCAAACAGAAAAATGAATAAATAACTAAATTAGTAACTAAACAACACAAAGCTTCGGAGCTGCTTTTGAATAGAAATGTGTTTGCAGAAAAAAATCTATTCTCCGGTGGATGCGCAAGGGTGGAGGTACAATAAAGAATCAGCCCTAATCATCACTACCACAAACAAAAGTGAAAGAGATGGTTATTTAAGAGATAGAACTGACATATTTTGACGGCTTGTTTCTTTCGCCAGTCTGAGAATTTCCTTAAAATGTGTAAAGATCATAGATCATTTGGAAATTTGTGTATTTAGAATGTTTATACAATTCCTTTAAAATAATGATGATGATAAAGACGTGGTTTTTGTTAGAGATTTTGAAAGAAATAGGGAACGTTAACGACATTTGAGTATGACATTTTTTACAAAAATTTGAAGGAATATAACCCTTAGAATATTCTCTATGTAATCACGTAATCAAGTAATGTCAATAGCAGGCAGCAGTTCACTTATTTTGTTCGTGCTCGTTGCACTTTGTTCTAGTTCTTTGTCTAATCGGTTTTTAAATGCATTTACACTAGGGGCAGTAACAGTATGTTCTGCAAGCGCGTTCTACGAGTACACCACCCGGTTCGAAAGAATTTTTTTTCCAATTTTTTTCAATTTGCCTGACTCTTCTTTGTTCAATTTTTTTGTGTCCTCTAAGTTGAAGCTTTTCACTGGGACTAAAAATGGTACGTACAGTGTCCACTCTGCAATAAATAATTATTAATTATAAATTATATCTGATGCGTCAGAGTTGTCATAGTTTGCAGTCCAGCAAGTTAGTTGCAGTGGAGTATTTGGGAAGGAATCCATGCTGTGTTGTGACAGTTCATATAGAGCGACATTTCATATAAAATCCTTTACAGCTTTATGTGACAAAGCAATAGATGATGTTTAATTATCAACAGATAGAGATCGTCATGTACACCTTTTTATATCTTTTTCTTAAGGTACCATCTTGATGGTTGGCACTGACTTCGGCAAATCGTCTAAGCTCTCACATTTCCCAGCCATGAGCGTTCTCTCCTATTCGGTCGCTCTCTACCATCAATTACGTCTTGTATTATGGGTCTTAGGAACTCGTATCTACTGCCTCTGTAAATGTGCCCTAGGTAATTTTATCTTTTGATGATTCCAAGAATTTCTTGAACTGCAATTATTTTGCTTAGAACGCTCGCACGGGGTGGACTTCCAACGTCCAGGACTAGGCTGCATACAGGAGGATCAAGAGATCAAGGATCAAAACTCCAAAACTCATCTGATATTTAATGATGGTGCAGGGTTTGCTGACTAATTCTGGATCCCGAGGAATATACTCCTTGCATTTTCTATGTGACTCTTTTGCCGGATTCAAATCCTTTTTTATTCAGCACCCTAAAGAATTTGAATTTATTAATCTGCGCTTTTCTTTTGTTTGTGCCATTCTTCTGTATTTACTCTAAAAGCGATCTTTTCTTGTCTTAGAATTCTTTTGATTCGTACGCCTGCTAATTTATCTTCTATCTCCAATCCTTGCAAAAGCTCTCAATAATTTGTTTATTACATTGATGTCATATTCATACACTCTATTCAAGCGATATTGTGAGCACTTATATGCTCCGGACTTGCTAGGTAGGTATATGTATAGCAATTTGTTAATAAACTGTTATCCATTCATTGATTCTATGACGTTTGTTGTGAAGTTAATTGGCGATTTCTCTTAAGATACAGATACAAACAAATAAACAGAAGCTTTTCAACTTCGGTGTACGACAATAATAGATATTTTTAAAAAATCATGGCACTTCGAAATTTCAAATGGAACGCCCAATGTTTTATTAAAGAGAGAGAATAAAATTCAGAACCTAAGTCCCTATGTGGATCAGAAACACCAATTTTTTTCTTGGGTTAACCAAAGCGAAACTTCTGCTTATTATAAATGTCGATACATGTCTCAAAATGTTTACCGTAAGTTAAAAATGGCGCAGACCATTTTTTTAATAACATCCCACCACACCCCAGACGAAACAATCAAGCTAATAATTTAGTCGACGTCAAAGAGCAATTCAGCAATTTTATTTAAACATCGAGATCGTTTTTCCTTGAAGTTTACGTCCGGTAGCAGACACGCGGCCAACGGGTGGAGGTACCTACTTAATACTTTCACCATCGTTAGATACCACCGCGGCGGCGGTAGTCGTGTCTTCGTCACCAAGGACGCAGTACCGAGCGAGGAAGTGCGAAAGATGTTACGTACCGACGTAGGCGTGGTCGCCACCTTTTTGTTCGCTTCTATTTATTTTCTAACCCGTTCAATTAGGACGGTTTCTATGTTGTTAGTATACTGTTCATTTTCGTAAATTCATATGTTCATTTCCGTGACATTAAACTACAAAAAAATCGCTGAAACGAAAATGAAACTTTTACTGAGGGCTTCCTTAAAAAAACTGTACTGTACTTTTTAAGTATACTACTTTCTATACAGACATCATCTAGTAACGTTTCAAAGCTAAAGCGTGTTTTTGGAAAATGTGCATTTTAAAAAATCGTTGTAAATTTTTTGTACTGGAAAATTTTGTGTTTCTATGGAAATATTTCCAAAGCAACTTTTTAAAACTCATTGTTTATTAGTGATCTTCCCAAACGTTGATTTCTTAATAAATAAATATATTTATCATTTTCATCCGAGATTTTTTGAGGCCCAAACAAAAAAGATTTTTTTAAATGAAGAGAGGTTAAGATTATTATGAATCGCAGATACGATAAAAATAAAAGAAACTTCATAAAACTTTCTCGTTCTAGACTAAAAATAGTATATTACGCAACAAGTGCGGTAAACGGCATTTAACTCACGAGTTTATTTGACACAAGCGAGGTCAAGAGTTTATCAAACGTGTTGCATCCATAAATCACCATTTAACCAATTAAGAATAATAACAGATTATCAGATTACTAAATATTGTACCATTCAAACAACATATTTGCTAGTTGCCATTAATCCTAGGCGTTTATCAATTTGATCGGTTCTGCTATTATTGTCTCTTTTTAACTGTGTACGTTAGTACGTTATCAGATATGTCATATAAACAACGGAATAAACACAATTTTAAAAAGTTATGTTGTTTATTTTATTACTTTTATAATTGATCATTAAGTAGTTTATTTAAAGAAAGGACTGTAATTGGAATAAAAATCATCGAAGGATAGAGCTTTTAAGAGAATTAAATTTTTAAGGTCGTATAGGCAAGAAAAAGCATGTCCTAACCTTGAATTTTGTTTTGTTTCTACTGAGACATGAATATTTGAAAATGGTACAATTAGTCTTGGGAAGATATTAATATAAAAACCGTAAAAACCACTAAAGTTCATGCGAATTTCTGTTGGAAACCTAAATTCTAAATGTCACTTTACTTACCGACTAGTCCACTAGATTTTAATTCCAGCTTATAGCACGTAGTATTTAAATTGTTTGATATATTGCATAACATTTTTCTGAGTATTAGTTTTTGGGTATATTTTTGCAAAACAACACGAATACATTCGCTGGCATGACCGTCAGACTTGACAAACGTCAAAATTCAAAGCGTGGGAAGTATCTCCGAAAACATCCGATTGCTCTCAAACCCGTGCGGTCAAATCCCGGAAATGTCCGAAGTGGCTAGGACCCGTGGGAAACGAAACTGACGTGGTAAAGTGCCGCTTCCCGCACGCTAGATCGGTGTGTAATTAGGTATTTTATAGACGGGAGTAGAAAAACTTTTTTTTCCAATTTGTTTTTTTTGTTGAAGTTGAAAACGTTATCTAAATGTAAATCCTTTCATAGAGGAAATAGTTTGACGTTTAAAACAAAGCTACTACTAAATAATCCTTAATTCTTCAGTTAGAGTTTTATTTCCTGTTACTTTTTTTTGAAACAATAGATTATTATTAAGATAATGATAATAATAATCCTAATTCGCCAATTTCCATAAAAAATATTTCGTAATACTGTCCACAATATTAATATTAGAAATAACGTCAAACTAACGATGCCACATCGTGACACTGTTATCTTTCAGCGCTCATTATTATTATGATTATTATTATTTAGTTAAATTATAATCTGAATTGAATTGCAATATAAAACCTTCGAAATGCTATTATGGAAGCAAACTATAAACCGGTCAAAATAAAATAATGATAATATTAATGTTTTGCAAGTTTTGACAAAAGCTGAAAAGCAATAGTGTTGTTAAAAAATAGGCATTTTCGTCAATAATATTAGAATCCAAAAACAGTACTAAAACTTGTCAGGTCAAATTAAGGTCGTATTTTGGAAAAGCGTCAGTAACAGTTAAAAAATATTTAATTCGCCACAAAACACTCTTGAAACTTTGTGTTTCCTTACGACGACCGTGTAACGCTGCGGATAACATTTTTGACTGTATGTGGAACACAATTTAAACTGTAGCTCGTTTGATTCGCGGAGATAAAGACAGCATCAAGAAAATGAACGTTTAATTGGCCACCATGGTTAGCTTTGCCTACTCATAATTAGTCAAATAATTGCCCAGAGATTAACTATTACTCTTAATTGACGGGTACTACCTTGTATAGCGTCCGGGCGTAAATGTTAAAGTGGTATAACGTACAGTGTTATTATAATAGCTCAACGCTTATGGACAATGATCTATGAAAATGGATTGGAGAATCGTGTAGTCGCTTAAAACGGGCTTCGCCGGCAGATGGTTGGACTTTATTTGGCTCGATCGGTGCCAGGGAATTGATTTTTGATTAACGACTTCATTAAATGTAGATGCGTTGCATTAACTTCCAAATTGAATGTGATACATAAATTAAGGGTACTTGTTACCGCATACGCTACGGCGAGTAATTGCAAAACGCTCAACGCTTTTACATTGTCGTTAGGGGTTCGTTTATGTTAGGAATATTTGTTGACGTTTTTTTTTTCGTTTTCGGTAGATTTTAGCCACTGGTATCTTGATCTTGATATTTGTCAGTTCTGATGGTTACGTCACACGTCACTGAATACAAAATGTATAGTAAAACTAATGATCGCAGAAAAAGTATAGGGTGCAACACCTGTATAACTTTTTTACCAATTCGTTTATCAAACACTCGCTCAACTTGTGTCAAATAGAACCCGCGACTAAAGTGGTGGTTTTCTAAATGGATATATGAACATCTCATTTGCACATAAAATCTATCATCTATCATCTATAATCATCATCTATCCGTTCTCTTTGAGTTATTTATTTTTTGTTTTTATTGCAAATTTTGAAAATGTACTTAAATTGGACCATCTTTTCTTTGTGCTATTTTTCTCTTTTTTTTCTTTTTTTTATTCTACGTCTCTCTATTATATATTTTAATTATTTATTTGTTTTCTATAACTATCATTAAACTCCGTTTTGCAATTGCCAGTATTTATGTTTTTCAATTCTTTAGAATAAATAAGCTAATTTAATTAATATAATATAACTAAAATAATTCTCTTACAAAAGGAATGGGGAGAATGAAGTGAAAAATTTAAAACGGACACAACGCAAAATACGAAAACATTTATACAAATTAATAATAAAAAGAAAACGCATCTAATTTTATTTTTTTAACACGAAGCGACATTTCAAAAACTGTTGTACTGCATATTCGTCTTTAAATTAGCTGATAATTATCCTGCTTCCTGTTGTGAGCGAGGTTATACGCAATACGTATATGTTACACATAAACGGTGAAACCTACTAACTAAACATCTCTAAGCACATCGAACCATCGTAAAAATGGCCCGCAGAGCGTCAAATAATAAAAGCGTGCCTTGTTTCCGTGTCAGTAATTTATGCAATCGACGTGCAAAAAGGCCACCGCGTTGTTCTTTGTTGTTACGTTATAATCTTCCAGTAAAATAAGACCTGTGGTTATCGCGTGCCAACTAAGGCATTTGACCTACATTTTGACCCTTCACCGCGTTTTGGTTTAGACCGCACCTCCATCCTTTGTGAGACCTCGCAACGAGACTGCAAAGGATTAATGGTTGTTTAAACGGGCTAAACTTTTTTCTGTTACGGTTTTTTATTTTGAAATGGAAAGTGACGACGTCGTTAAAAGTTCCTAATGGTATTTACATCGTAAGCTAGATAAAAAAGCTAAATAGACAATTAGCAGTCGATTAATATTGTACTTAAAGTAGATAAAGTCATTCTTAAATTTCAAAATAATATATAAAATACAACTGGTTGTTCAGGAACAAAATGATGATTAAATCGAAATCTGTTTGGATGGTAAATTAGAACAACATCTACTTCTCGAAAAGTGAAGGTAACTTTGATAGTTTTTGTTAGTTTGATTAGTTAGTTAGATTGATTTGGTCATGTCGACAATTTTGCACCTAAATTGAGAGAACGGATTTGGATTGCCGTAGGTTGCTAACTACATAACTACGACCGACGTCAAAAATACTTTGGCAAAAATCTTAGGTCATATTTTTTTTTTACTTTTTTGGATATTTTGACACACCAAACAATAGCTAGCAAATCAACTTAGTCCGTGATAATTTCTTATTAATGTTTAGAAGACACCAAGATGTTTTCTGCGATGGAAATTTTACTGATAAACATGGTCAGGATAGAAGGAAAAAATTAGTGGACTTTAAAAACAGTAATAAAAAAGTGTTTTTTATTTATTTTTCAAAATATAACTTTTTGTGGAAGGTGAGACCCTATTAAATGCAACGCATGCAATTTTAATTGAATCTACTGCAGAAATCGATAATTAAAATGACATTTTTGCATTTTACCATCAAAATAATTGCAACTGAAACTCTCTCCTGACTAGTCTTTTTTCTAATATTTCGTAGATTTCCTAATTTTCTAGACCCAAAGCTTGAATTACACCGACTAACCTAGTTTGTAGATATTTGTATCACGGCGTAGTGAACGAGACCAACTCTTTCTTTATCCAGTATCGGCAAAATAGAACAAGAAACCTTATAACGCACTCCTAAAACTCATGATTATATCATTGTATCATTAAAGTATAAATTGATGTTAACGCTACATAAAACAGAATGGTTACCAAATAAAACGTCGGTATAGGGACGGAATTCGGGCAAAGAAAGATAGATTGTCTTCATTAGACGGCAGTTGATAAAATTGAACGAACTGCTTCATGGCCATTGAATAGGTAGCCTAACAAGAATGGCTACACTATTTGACCAGAATATTGCTCATCGAGTTTATCTAATTAAAAATAACTTTCAGAATTTCCCAGCGAAGAATGATTGCGTAACAACAAGCACTGTTTGGAATTAATACCAAAAGCATAGGAAAAGGAAAAATCGTAATTTCTACCAGATCATTGGTGGGTAGAAATAAAATCTAGGATAAGACCCGAGGAGGAAAGCTAATTGTCTAAATATAACCAAATCGAAAAAAGGAAGACAAAAATGATTCCGGGGTAGGTATAAGAAAGAAAAGAAACAGCAGAGACAGGGACAATAATTAAAATTTGTTTTAGTTTCAGAATTGGTATAGCCAAATGAAGAAGAAATATCTGATATTTAGGCTTCTGATGATTTGAAAATTTTTCATTTTTGAGCTTTACACACTAGTCCTGGATATATATTTTTCAAATTTATTATATTCTACTTTGTAGATGCTTGATATCGAAGGGTAAAGCGGCCAGGGAAAATGGTGCACACTATATATACAATTTACTGGAATTCTTTGTTAAAATTCATGAAATACTTCGAAATTTAAATAACATAATAAAAAACATTTTTTTTCTTTTTTAGGTTTGGATTTATAACGTTGGCAACATCTTTTATATATTATTTTACATGATGATGATTATATGACAATCTTAAAACCAAATTATCAATTGTCTCCAATTGGACTCGTTTATGGTGTTACTGTAAAATGTGTCCAGATCAAAACCTATTCGGATGGGTGGTCCAGCTAGGTCAGCTCGTCATGCCGTCGCTATGACGACTCTTAACGACATGTGAACATCGTCCTAACAAGTCTCGCGATGCACGAGTGATTCCGAGCCGCGTTCCGCTATTAATCGGGCCGCAAGGATAAAAACAATAAGAAGACGACCAAAGAGGAAGAAGATTAAATGATGCACGATTAATGGTAGCTCGGGCAAGGATTGTCGGTTTCTAATGACGTTTTCTGCGGAGAAAATATGATAATGAGTCGTCCGGGCTGGTTCTGGGTTAATCACAGATGCTTTAATCTATGTAGGGTGTCAGAAAACATCTGTGACGTTCTAATGCCTCCTATAAATATGCATGAACGTTAATAGCTACTAATTTTGTTCTGGTGTATACATCAACGACCGTAAATGTTGTGACAGAGTCACACTCTAACTGGCGTTATTTGAAAATTGGTTTTTGCGCCGCGTCTGCGCTGAGAATTTCGTTCGGAAATAATTATTGTATTATTAATTATTGCACACTAATTATATAATTATTGTATATAAGCATACTAATTAAGGCGAATATACAAAGCTTAATTCTTGTTAATTACTGTATGTAATGTTTTAAAGCTTTGTTGAATAATCCAGATAATCTGCCGTCTCTAAGAGAAACCTGTAATGTTCGCAGCAAGTAGACTCAATTCTGCAGTTGATGTTCATTGTTTATTTTCATAGATGTTGTCAGCGTGAACATTTCATCGTTCACATTGTAGCATAAAAATATACTTACTCTGTCGAGCTATAGATCGCGGTATCTTTTTTATTATTGTATATCCTCCGAGAGGGCGCCACTTAGCCTGATGTTTTGACTAAGAAATTATTAGGGAGCTTCAGGGGAATGTTCCAGTGAAACAATTATTTAAAAAGTTAAAAATGTGTTGATTAGTATGGTTAACGAATTAGAAAAACTTATTTGGAGCATTTAAAACAGTTAGATATGTGAATTATTAATTAAAAAATAAATAAAATTATTGGTTTGTTAAAATATGTTTAGAAGTACTAGTATTTTAAAATGGATAATTTAATAAAGAAAAAATATTAAGTTAAATTCGAAGCGAAAGATTTTACACAGTTTATAACCGGCCTTGTCTTGACAGGAATCCGATACTGTGAGTAATACAAACTGAAAGAATCTCTCTAGGCGATTAGGTCCCTTTATCGGAAGCTGCGGAAGAAGTATCCAGAGAGTATCAGAGGGAATCGGAGAGTATCGGAAATTCAAAAATAAAAAAAAAACAAACAAAAAATAGATCTGCATTCCAACTAAAACTGGGACTGAGGTTCTACAACAATTGCTACAAAAGAAAGAAAGAAAAATCCTTAGTATACGACCTAATCAAAAAGGTCAACTTACCAAATGGGGGTCATAACCAGCGCGCCATGGGCAAATTCAACTGGCTACGATAAAATAATATTGGCTGAATTACAAGCCATGATTGCTAGAATAAAAGTAAATTTCCTAAGCATGCCCTGTGCCGGTTTACCCAATAATAATAACTTAGCACAAAAGAATCGTACCAAACACAAAATAACCATTAAATTAAACATCAAAGTACGGTTTCTAGAGAGGTGACTTAGGGTGACTTAGGGTGACATCAAACCGTGGTGGGCAGGGCATGGATTTGAAATAAATAATAAATAATCTAAAT
The DNA here is from genome assembly GCF_029955315.1 of Cylas formicarius. NCBI lineage: Eukaryota > Metazoa > Arthropoda > Insecta > Coleoptera > Brentidae > Cylas > Cylas formicarius. Next base: position 21,528,835 of record NW_026844326.1, on the reverse strand, counting down.
AAAAGATCTTTTGATATTGTTTTAAAACGTATTAAACAATAACTGGTTGATATGTACAGGCATAATGAATATTCAAATAATGAATATATGCGTCGGTAAAATGTCGCTCATTAATGAAATATAGAGTGTAAAAGTTTAGTTCTCAAAATTATTATATCTAGATAGTTCATGATGGGTTTACAAAAACGAGGGATGATTTGTGAGTAAAAAGTATTCTACATTTATTTCGATAAAAATGCATCGTTTTAGAGATATTTTTGCATTGCAATATTTTGTTGCAAGTTAAATATCTGGTTCAGAAACTGTTCGTTAAGAATGCTATAGCTGTGGATTAGAAATGCATATGGATATGATCGTTGATATTAATTAATCTAATTCAAAGATTTTTGAACGTTATTTTAAATGGACTAAAAAATATGTCAATATGCCTAGACATAATGATGAAAATATACCTTAGTAAAAGGATTATGCCCAAATCAAATTTAAACCAAAAAAAAGATCATCAAATTCAAACGAACGGTTAGCGAGGAAACCAGTTCTGAAATTTGGCCCAGATTTCTTGTGGATGGTGAGTGTATTAAAATGTAGAATAAGTGTAGTATACTTTTTTACGTAGATAGCGTCACTCTATTATAATATTCAAGAAGAAGTAACGGAAAGGTATTAACAAAAAGTTTCAGTAAGCTTTTTTTTCATAAAATAGTGAAATTATAGTCTAATGGATGGATTTTAGTATTTTCCTTCGATAGAGGAATGGGTTAGATAAAAGTTCAGAAACTGCTGATGCTGTTACATGCTAAAGTATGCGTCTAGTGTTCTTCTAGTCTGTTTTGTATTTTTGCGTTGATTATTGTGTGCTTTCGGCGCGATGTTGCCAGACATAGTCAATTCAACTTTTCCTGAAAGTTTCCTCATTTTAAACGACGCATATTACGTCTTAATTTTTCTTGTCTCACTAGCAATCGTGATATTTTAAGCTATACTGTATTTTTCCTCTCGCTAATTATCTATAGTTTAATTCCGCGGATTCCCGACTTTTCCCTGTGCGTATATCGTTTTTCGAGCTGGTGTTTTTACAAAGCATTTCCTCCGTGTTAACCATAATGATAATGCAACATAATGGCAGCGCGATGAGTCAATAATAATTTTCCACGTAACGAAAACGGTTAGCAGCGAAAAAAAAATTGCCGCGTCGATTACCAATAATCCCGAAACCGCTAATCGACATTGAAACGCGATTTTTTTTTTTGAAAAAAAAAGAGCGTCGACGGTACGACGAAACCGCAGTTTTGCAAGGAACATTGCGTGTTGTACAGATTTTCTATTTATTAGAGAAATATTACCGCAATATTTTGCCGAACCGAAACGTTATGCGTTCGATTTAATCCGCGTGGATCGCCTGAAGTACGAGCTTATTCCTCTTTGATACAGTTATTCCCCGGTTGTACACTGCTCGGAAAAAGAAAGGCACAAAAGCGGCATTTAGGGAACTGGAAATAATAGAATAGAATAAAATAGAAATAGAAATAGAAACTTTATTAACCATTCAGATAAGTCACAAAAACAAGAGTGTGGCAATTACAATGGTTATCGCAGTGAAAAAAATATGTAAAATACAAATTAATAAAGCACAAACAAATTGCACTAAATTATGCAAAATAGTTCTAGAATAGAATAAAGAGGAAAGTAAACATATAGATAACAAAGTCACAAGTTACTCAATACTCGTATGCTTAAGCAGCTCAAAATAAAATTGTCTGGTTGGTAGATTTTGAAGGCTGCTAGGGAGAACATTGTATAATTTAACATTGATCTTATTAGTTTGCGAGGACGTCAGTCTGGAGTACGGTAGGGCGATCGAGTCAGCTTGCCTGGTTTTATACTCATGTCTACTAGGGTGCGATAAGAATCAGCATTATCATGAACGTATAAAACAGATCTGTAGATGGCCTTCCTTTGCAAACGAAAGGCTTTTTCCGAGTATTTTACCCCACCCCACAACACAACACCGTAAGACAACACACTATGCAGTAGACCGAAGTAGGCCGTTCTTGGGGCCGATTTTGTTAAACAGTGGCTGAGATGCCGTAACAGCAACAAACGCCGGGACAGTGTGGCGCAGACTTCGTCAATCTAGCCATGACAGAGTTCCGTCAATAACAAATCCCAGTAGAGTAATATTGTCTTGACGAAGAAAGTCTACTTTGCTACAAGAGAACGTAAGTTGTTGGTTAAGGACTAGGTTGTTTGCAGAGAACCACTGCTGAAGGACCCTCACACTCTCATACGTGTTTCCAGTAAGTATTCTATGATTCCTAGCAGTGGAGAGAACGGCAGTGTCATCCGCGAACGTTTGCATTGTGTATGGACAACGGCAGTTCATTTATGCAAATAATGATGCAGCCCCAGTACCGAGCTCTGAGGAACGCCGGAGACTATTGGGAGAACGCTATCACTTGACACGCCGCCACTCTCAACGTACTGAAACCTGCTACATAGATATGACTCTATTAATTGTAGAGGGTTACCCCTGACGCCGTAACACTCTAATTAATTCAATTAAGAATTCTTTTTTAAATTACATTAATTCAATACATAATCGTATAAAACTCACTATCGAGATTGAACAGGATAACTCTATTAATTTTTTAGACTTAACTATTACGAAAGTGCAAAACAAATTAGATTTTTCAATATATCATAAACCTTCACACACGGACACAGTCATACATAACAGCTCAAATCACCGAAACCAAATACAGAACACGAACAATTTAAAACAATTACATACATAGGAGAACCGAGCGAAAAAGTTTCAAAACATTTGTCAAAATGTGGTTTAAAAATAGCTTTCAGAACTAACAACACAATAGGAAAATATTTAAAAAACAATAAATCGAAATGTCCAAAATCCCAATAATCCCAAATAAAATTTATATTGGACAAACAGGTAGATCCTTCAAGAAACGCATTAACGAACATATAAGAGCAAAAAACAATAGTCTAGATTGTAATTATGCTACACACTTAAACACAGAAAAACAAATTTTTGACGACAATTTTGATATATTACACACAGCCACAAAAAGTAGAAAATTAAATTTATTGGAAGCCATGGAGATTAACAAAATGAGACATTCAAATGTATTGCTTAACGATCAATTAGATTTAAATACCTCCCCTTTATTGAACTTAAATTCTCGCAACAACATTAATTATCGTTTTATGGTCATTTTTCGGTATATATAGTAGCAGGTAGTTTGTAAATAGTACATTTGATAAAGACACGGTGTTGTCGAAACAATTGTCATGTCATAATATATAATTTCGTGAAAATCTGAACTTTTAGTTCTTATGTATTTTGATAAATGGATTTTCATCAAGTAAAAGCCACCTCAGTTAAATTATTGGTTTATCGTTTCTACTAATGAAATTTGGAACTCTAACATCACTTTCGATGTATATTTGGTAAAAAATTATACCAAAATGTCAAAACCTGCAAAGCTGAAATTTAAGTGACAAACGACAATGGAGAACACAACTCGGAGTTATTCTTGATCTACTGATACTGATGAAACAGCGTTTATGTTAAATAATTAGTGTTTCGGGTTAGATAATGTTTGTTAAACGTCTATTTAATGTTTCAAAGAAACTTCCACAGGCTACTGTAATACTTTTTATCAAACTTCCGGATTCCTCCTGCTAGTTCGAGTCAACAAAAACTAACGTAGGTGGAATTCAGTTTATAAAAAGTGTCTATTTAATGACAATAAATAAAAATTTGAAATTTAGCATTGATATAGTCTCCGAGGTGATATCAGAAATTCGAGGCACGATGAATAATGAGCAGAATTTAAAATCCTAATTAATAGACTTTACATACAAGATCGGCAAATTTCAATGTTACTAGAGCAGATCTGAGTAGCTGTAAGAGCTATATTGCGACAAAAAGAACATATTTATGTTTTGGTCACGCAACTTTTTAAGTAGAATTTTTTGAGATATCACAAAACTGTTCTTCATAAGGACCACTTAAGAGTTGCATTTTGGTATTATTGGACCAGTTTTTTAAAAGAAATTTAATAACGATACACGTGTTTGGATATTTCCGATTATTGCCAAAACTCGTGCAATGACTTTTTTGACAGTCTAAAATTTCCCCAGTTTATCATTTTGAAGGACATTTCGAAGTAAAATTTCAACTGCCGATATCATCAGTTTCCAAGCGCCGGTGCCTACGTTCAAACGCGTATTAATAATTGAAAATATCACGTAATTCTGAAATTTATACGGATACAATATAACAAAATTCAGACCAAAACCAACGAATCGAACAAAAAGATCCCAACTTCCTGGTACGATAATGACTTGCGGGACGAAACGTAATTAATAATCCTCAATCAATTTTTTTTTGAGTCTGAATCTAATAGAAAACTTATATAAAAATCTTCGAGCCGGATGATTGTTTACGAAACTCGGGCAAGCAAGTTCAGACAGGACTGTAACGGACGATTCGCGATCGATCGCGGTTAGATTTCCGAATTTGGTAATAATAGATAGCCAACTTACAGAAATCGATTTAATTATAATTTTGTTTGCATAATTTGTTAATTCGAAATCGGTTTTACCTCCGTATGGTTCGTTTAAGCCACTTCGCGGCAACCATTATCCCCTGAGCCCGATCCTGTCGCACTTTAAAAAAGTGTGAAGGTCTCAAACGGCGCACTTAATTGGTTTTGACCACACCCGAAAGTGGCATAAATAAATAATTCCAACGAGTCTACACTGATAACCGAAGAGATGTCTAATTTCTGCACGAAGTATTTATCTCGGTAGCCAAGGCCGGTTTTTTACACGCAATTTTGACTGCGTTAAGGTTACGGCGATGGATATAACTTTCGGTAGGAACCCTCTCTAATTTTTTATTCGATTCGTCACGATATTTTTTCTGCTTTGGTAGTTTTCTGGTAATTGATTCGTCGGAAACAATTTCCGCATCTAACGTTGAAATTTTCTAATGTTTTGGGGGTTTTCGTTTATACGATGTAGCAGGACTTTGGACAGTTTTTATATTATATATTCCAAAGAACACCTACTATAGAGAAAAAAGTTGTAGACCATTCTTTTCTGCATAAGTTGGCAATATATTAAGGTAATACTCGAGTATAAATTTTGCATTTAAAAAACTGGTTTGGACAGGGTAGGTGTCAGAATAAAACTGACTACGCCACTGGATCCTACGAAAAAATATCCTATCCAGACCACTTTTTACATTTTCGATGAGGTAACGCATAACCGAACGACTAAAAAATGCAAAATTTCTGAAAAATCACCCTGTATCTAAAAATCCAAGGAAGCTGTCAAATTTCTGTTTGTGTTACCTTTAATTTAGTTTTTGTTGTTGTTAGATTATCGTAAAACAACAGATGACGTTTTCAAATTAATCCTAGATGACCTGAGATACAGAAAATTTGGTCATTTCAGTTATCCTCTATATTTTTAACACCCTGTGTTAGTGGAACGGAATCTTATAGATCTTCTTACTTCGATTTTTTGTAAAAAATGTAATTTGTAAGATATAAGCAAGAGCACTGTTTTTCTTTAATGGAAAATATACAATCTTTTTTCTACTTAACAATATTATTATTATCACTAGATTAATTTACAATTGCAGAGTTGCCAGGATGTTTATTTTCAAAACATGTAAATATTTTTACAACCGGAAGATAATTGATAATCGTTATCAAATTAGGGCCAATGTTTAACAGAAAAAGTAATGGAGTTATTAATCAGCTGTCAGTAAGTTATTTAGTTCCTAAATGCTAAACATAAATGTAAAAAAAAATGAAAACATATTGTTGTCAAGTTCTTTAAATAAAAACTCACGAAAATGGGTTTCGGTAAAATCCGGCGTTTTTCATCTATGGAACTGATAAATAAAGATTATCAAAATGCAATTGCTAAATGTAATTATCTTAAGTAAATTAAATATTATTATTTAATTAATTTGATGATTAATATAATTAGGTTGTAGCTGTAGTGTTAAAAAGCGTATAGGTATGCTTGTAGAGATTGGATTGTCACTAGCTTTAAGTAGTCCCTAGTATTAGTTGATTGAGATATGTAAATGGTTCGACACAAAACAGGTTTTTTTTAAACTTTGGTGTCCAGGTTAAACATAGATAGTATTGTTATTATCATTAATAAGGTATAATTTTTGATGAAACTAGAATTTTTTCAAATAATTAACAATTCGTCTTTTTCGATTGATCTGCAGGCAGCCAAATTGGACGAAATGTGCCCCAAATAGCTAGAAGGTGCTTATATATATATATATATATATATATATATATATATATATATATATATATATATATATATATATATATATATATATATATATATATATATATATATATATAGCGGTTTAAATCCATATTATAGAAAATATTTTTATTTAATTTACATTTAATCGCCACTCTCATTTTTGCGTAGTTTGCAATTAGTTATTCTTTGGCTTTTTGGGAATATAAATAAAAATCGATTATTACTTTAAAATATTTAAACGCAGGATAAGGTTGATTTTAAAAGTACCGTCGACAGTTTGACTCTGCATTCTGATCAATGGTCGTTACTAACATTTATTAATTTTGAAATAGAGACCTTTTGTTACTATTATTATTAATACAATTTCCCAAACACGCTGAAGGTTCCCATCCACGAAATGAAATTATAGAGCATGATTTAGTACAATTATCATCCAGAACTTTCCTACCTATCTAAAGCCATTCACTGAATGAATAAATAAATTAACGGTTCTCAAACAAGGAAGGACTGTCTAGAAATTGCAGAAAATTAGCAAACCCACCCGACTATATTCGAAAAACGCTTCAAAAAGTGGCGCGGTCACTACAACATCCAAGAGTTGGTTTAAAAATAGAAAAACCAAACTCAGCCTCAGCCTATCTAATCCACTTTCGATTTCGCAACGACGAAAACATGGACAACCGGCATGCAAGCCAACATAAATCTAAGCTGCGATACGGACATTCGAGGTCACTAATGCAGATATCATAGGTGTGGTCGATACCGAACAAAATCATTTTTAGCATCTCGACAGTTAATTGGTCCAACTGTGACTAATTAAAACTTCGCATTCCGTATCGGGACGGATACGACATTGTCGAAGAAATGAATGCAAAGTTATTTTTCCGTGCGTATGTTGCATGAGGAAATGCTGCGCGAAGCCTTGTCTCATTTGCTTAATTGTTTGGTTGCGGTCCATGGAAATTTCGTATTATACAACAACGTGCGTGGATATAAAGAACGTCAACACCCTCGAAGGAAAGCGAGGATCAATTAATAAGTATCGGAAAGGTTTCCCATACTACAGGTAAATACGTGGGTGTATTCATATTCATATTGGGGCACAGTTCGGCAGCGCTTCGCTGGTTAACACTATCAAACATCCCAAAATGTATATTGTTAAGCGTGAATAATATTGAAATTAAATTAATATTAAAGTTCATATAGCATAGTGTGTTACATTTATTGCTAATTTTTTTTTCCAATATTTGGACCAAATTTGAAGTAAAAACCCTTTATGCGAAAGGACCTTAAGAAAATCTCCTGAATTTTTTTTATTTAATCGTGTTGTAACATTATTATATATTATATTATATACAGCAGATATTTTTATTTCTTAAACTTTCCATTTGGGATACAAATTGACATGTTCTAATAATAGCATATTATTCCAATCGTCAACACTCTCATTCTACCTAGTCAGCTTAGTTTGTTTAATATCGTAATACCGTAATTCTTCTTGGATGATTTTAAGCAGTTCATAAATATTTGGATGCGCTTTTCCAACACGGTTGTTAAGTCGATGGTGCCATCCCTCTACCGAATTTGTTGTGCAGTGTCGCTCCTTGTAATACACCCATATGAATTAATTATCGTCAAGCCATGGTCCACAAAATAGTCGTTTAAGATCACCAGGGCATCCTTCTGTCGGGAGCTTTCCATTATTAGAAGCCATGCTTCAGGCAAATGTGTCTCGGCTGCACACATACATATATGTCCACGAATCTCTTGTAGTGTTCACCACACTCATTGGTTCATTTTCACTTCTAAGAAAATATGTTTATTGCTGCCCGTTCAAAGTCAATGTGAACTTTTTCTGGATTAAATTTTGTACTTTTTTCCAACACTGTAAAAAACCTTTTCTACGTAGGCTTCCTTCCTACCGGGTAAAAGCGCGTAGATGGCCGGAACAATCCTTGTGCTGACATCCCTGCCTCCCCAATCTACGTGTATTGTATACAATTGGTCGAACAGGAAACAACAGCTTTTAAATGTCCGGTTGGTTTGTTTTGGTTAGCCTCTGTCGTGGACGAGGTCCATGTGATCCGTTCATATGGGTGTGCTACAAGGAGCGACACCGCACAACGAATTCAGTAGAAGGATGGCATCATCGAGTCAACAGCCGTGTTAGAAAAGTGCTTCAAAATATTTATGAACTGCTTCTTCTCCTTCAAGAAGAAATATGGTACTACCTTTTATCGTAAAACAACTGACCTGAATATGAACATTGTACACATCACATACAACGAAGAGGTTTTATGATCCCGCACCAAACAAGCACAAACCAATTTTAGCTTAGGTATGTTTAAATTATATCAAAATATGTTTTTACTTTTAGCTAATAGTTGGTAGTTAATAGTTAATTATTTGGTTCGAGCAGAGTGTGTATATAATCCATAAAAATAAATAAAATATGACATTAAGGTCATGGACAGCTAAGGTCAAGTTCCTTTGGAAGTAAGGGTATTTGGTCTAAAAATGAAAAAACATCAGGAATAAATGTTCTGTTTCAAGTCAATCGGCAAGCTATAAAAACGTTGCTAAAGAAAATTTTTGAGTCTTCCAAAATATGTTATATGAACTCATTTTCCGTTAAGCCAAAAGAACCGATGCAGGAGGAATGCAAAAGATTTATAAATAGAGCTATATGAACATTATTACTAATTTTTGGAGTAGCCCCCAAATTTTCCGGACATCCTGTATATCATGTAGTGAATAAAAAACATTTTTTTTATTTTTGGCTTAACTTAAAGATTTAAGATTTATCAAAAATTTCGGTGTTTCATTTTTGAACACTATTTGTAAATCATCCTGAACACGTGCTTTTTATTTACCAATTTTTTAATATTTTGTTTCGGTTTTGTGAGATATCCTACTTGCAATTCCAACTGGTTCCACGACGTTAAAAAACCTGGTATGCTATGCTATGAATTCGCCGGAAATTGATGAAATTAACTGGATATAATTTCAATTAAAATTTCACGACGCAATTTTTCTTCAACTACCGATAAATACTATTCTAAATAAATGGCTGGTATAGATAAGTGCAAAACGGCCAATACCAAACCGTAATATAATGTTTTTCTTGTAATAACTGTTTGTACGCTCGATGATATCTACTTAATATCGGGTAATGTTAAATTGGGATATAATAAACACAATCAAGTCGAGACACACCCATTGTTTTTAAACGTAATTGAATCTACTAAACAAAAACAAAAGAGCCCAATCTTTGTTGTTTGCATTGTACTTTCACGAAAATGTACGCGCGGTGAAAATATATGATTAATAGCATTTTTCCGCAGCTGTAATCGACGTGGGTGTCTTAATTAAAATTATACAAAGGTTGGATCATGCTGAGCTTTGTTAAATATTGGCCTGCTAATGGGAAGCATTTCTTGAGTGGTTTGATTAACCTTGAAATCGAGTGTACAAGAAATTCAATAATAATACATGATGACATTTCTTAAAAACTACTCTATATACTGAACCAGACATTGAAATGTTTATCAAAAAAAAAACTTTACATTAGACTACACGCTTTAGATTACATTTTATTGTTATTTAGGCCCATACGTATCAATCAACTATCTGCTTTAATTACTTAACCTCTCTAAACCTGAGAAAAAACCGTAAACAAAATCACAAAATTATACAAAACAAATTACTCAAATTGAGTTCCTTGTCAAACTCGTTATGCCTATTGTACAGCATTTTTATTGAGTAGTATTTTTTTTTTGGAAAATTGATTTTAAATGTGCTTTCAAATGAGTATTTTGAATTAAAGTCGTAATTTTGTTCTTACTTCCAAAACTTATTAACCGTGATTTACTAGAGTTTAATTGTGAGGTTGTGACTGCTCAAAGCGAGCACCAGCATCAGAACGCGAGATTTAAAAAAAGTAATGGTCCCAAAATGAAACTGTGGCACCCACAGAAAGTAAAGCAATTTGATAAGAATATGCTTTGAACCATTGAAAAGAAAATAGACGCTTTTGAAATGTATTTATATTGAAGAATGTTGCGCATATCATGGGTAGCAACAATGCCGGAGTGCTTAGAAGAATGCACAAAACAAAAGAATTGATGTGCTGCATTAAAGAATGAAATGAATGAAAAGATGTGCTAATTATACGTGGTAAAATTAATGAGTCTCGTCAGAGAGGGAACAATTCATGGTAATAGATCTGAGGGTAGCTCACACAATTCATGACTTTAAGGCCCTAGTTATGAGCAATAGTTTCCAAAATCACATTGGTCAAGACTCGTATGCTCACAGCACAAGCAACGAATGTAAGTATTGTTTATAAGATGAACATTTAATTTTGGAACACCCTGTAGAAGCGGATCGTTACGCGTTTAAAAAAGCAAAGATTCTACACTGTCGCGCGTCCAAATATAGTGAATATAATTTATCGGTAGAGTCATGTCGACATATTGTTCAAATTTATATAACGCGTCCAGCAACTCGATATTTATGGTACGTTCCTTGCCATCCCGGTTCGATGTAAACGCATTCTTACTGATCAGATTCCCGTTTGCTTCACATATTGATTTACGTGGGACACTGCGTCACTGAAGCTTTGCAATTCCGCACGCAACCTTATAAACATGACACTTTTGAAATCATTTAGCCATGAGGCAGGTTTTTTCATCATTATTGTTCAAAGTCACATAAACTTAGAGTTTTGCAAAAAATGGTGGCATTTTTCAAAGGTTTTTATGGGTTTAGGAGCTGCTACATAATAAATTACACCTTCAAAATAACTTCACGTGTTTTGTCAAAAAAGTGATTGGTTAATAAAACGGGTAATGTTAAATTTTTACAACAAAAAACCGCCTCCCTTTGGCTGCTGAATATCATCGCTGACATTCTAAATATTTGACTAAATGACCTGGTTCATCACAACGAAAATAATGAAGTTACTTCGCAAACAAACAAGCCATAACTCCTTCCTCATATTTGCATTTTATTTTTTGCTCAACGATCTTACCCTCAATGTAAAATTCAAACTACAGTTTTTTCGCTATAAGTAATTCTAAAAAATGCTACACATTACTCACTCTTCTACACATCTATGATAGCTATGAGAGGAACTGTACCGGTCTGACTGCTACTTGGAGAAAGATTGTTCAGGAGGAGGCGGGAGACAGAGTTAAAAGCTACATGTGACAAGTCGGATTTTTCATGGTTAAATCCCCGGAATTAGATCAGCCAAGTCAATACCACACGGTAACTACAGGTCTACAGCTGTAATTGCTCAAAATTTTAAGAAAAGAATAAATTTTTTAACGTATTTACTTTGCTGTTAACTATCATTTTTTTCTACTTGCACAAATATTATTTTTAAGACGTTAGCTTCGATAACTACTGGTACTTTGAACACTGGTGGTATTTTGACGTTTGGCAGTCTGTAAATTTCTAACGTCATCCGTTTACTGGGCAATTGTTCCGCGCGTGACCAAAGTGTGTTTTAATAAACATTTGTAGCCATACTATAACACAATAGTATATTACGCAACAAGTGCGGTAAACGGCATTTGACTCACGAGTTTATTTGACACGCGCTGAGTGCAGCGGAGCGAGTGTTTAATAAAAGAGTGACTTAAAAAGCTTACCGCACGTGTTGCATACTGTAAGTTTTTTACGACCGTTAGTTATTGGGTACATTTTCGCAAAATATCATAAATATATTCACTGACATAATTGTCAGAATTGACAAACGTCAAAATTCAAAGCTTGGGAAATATATCCGAAAACATCCGATTGCTCTCAAATCCGTGCGGTAAAATCCCGGAAATGTCCGAAGTGGCTCGGATTCGTAGGAAACGAAACTGACGTGGTAAAGTGATGCTTCCCGCACGCTAGATCGGTGTGTAATTAGGTATTTTACAGACGAGAATAGAAAAAATATAAACAAAATCAATTACAACTTGGCGGTATCCCAGGATTTTTGAGGTAATTTTGAATATTTGAAACTATTTGGATATTTTTTGAGAAGCAACTTGCAGCTTGCAGAAACAGATGGAGTTCTTACTTTTCGGTTACTTTTTCGATAATCTACACGCCCGCTGGTGTAGTCGGTTTCTTTGTTATGGTTGTTTTTTGCTGTTGTTCTTAACATTGTATTTTTTCATTTTATTTTCAAATTGTATATGTAGGTTTGTTGATCATTAGTCTAAGGGGATGAGGAAATAAATACAGTCCGACGTTGTAGCAAATTGAACATATTTTCACTTATTTACACTGCATTTTGTACAACTTCGTCGACCTAATAACCGTACTCAAGCGCTGGGATCTGCTTTTAACCTTTCGTCGGTACGCATCAAATACTAGTCCCGAACTCCTGACTGATTTGTCTCGAGTCCGTTAAAAGTAATAATGTAAACAAAGCCTTCTATAATAGCATGTAGAAATAACAAACAAAAAAATACTGTGCTGGCGAAAACTAAAATAGAGAATGTGTCGGTTTTTGTTGATTCGAACTTCCTGACGTTTCGCCAATTATGCTGTTGGCTTCTTCAGAGCTTGACAGAAACTGGCTCGCATTTTAATCTGTACCTGCTTATATATTGCGGACGTGAATGAGGGACATAAACACTGTCTCGGATGGCGGATTCCCATTTTGGTGATAAGTAAATACCTGGTCGCGGTTAAGATTGTTAGATTGCCTATAGATTTCTATAGATTCTCGGAATTTTCGATGGTAGAAGAATTGATTACATGCAAGGTGTGTATATCCCTCTTTAGCTCCGCCCCCCTCAAACAATATGTAAAGCAAGTACAGAGTAGAATGCGCGTCACCGACGCAGAAGAAATGCAGAAGTTTTATAAAAAGTAGCCTGTGGAAGTTTCTTTGAAAAAATAAGAAGATATTTGATCTACATATAGCAGTGCCCAAGGACAATCTGCATCTCTACTCTCCTGGGTTAAGTGGAAAAACAAGTCAGTTATTCGTCACTGATCTGAACATCGCCCTTTGTACAATGGCCTTTGTTATTGAGAATTTACCGCGATCAAACGAAAAATGCGAAAACTTCTTCGAGATATTTCCAAACCGTCGCGACGGACGCCCGTCACCAGACGACTTTCTTTCCGCGCGCGGACCGGTAACCATTTTTATGTTTATTTCGCAATCGGCAAATTCGGCAAACTCGTTTCAAAATCCCAATTTTCGTTCGCAATTTTTCACGGTCCTTTCGTGGTGTCACTTTGAAAGCGATAATTTTACGTCGACGCGTCTCGAAAAATTTTTCGAGCGGGTTTTGTAAAGCCGGTTACGCAAAATTGGTGGTGATTGGTGAAAGGTCCCAGCTTTCCAATAATTTGGGAATGTGCGCTTCAAAAACCTTTCCGCCGTTAACGCGGCGAGCAATTATATTGTGTTTTCATCTCCGGCGCTGAAGTCTTAAAATGGGCACCAAAGAATCATCTCAATTGATGCAAACGTATAGATATGTAGGAAGTCTTTCAAGGAGATGTCTAAAATATAGTTAATAGATAACTTTATTTATTGATTTAAATTAGGCGGCTGCAGCTTTCACGAATTTAAGTAGTCTGAGCAGGGCGTCAGTATGGTGACCTGTGCAGATCGAGAGTCAAAAAACTGGATAGCATTACCGAATTCCCAAGCGGACCCAAACAACTCTGGACAGAGTTCCTCAAACCAGGGTTTAACACGATGTTCTGGAAGGTGCACAAGCAACCTTATCTTGGAAACATATGGCCATATTTACGTGGCCCGATTCTGAGAACGGAAGGACCTATGGGCTCCTCTATTATTGAAACAGCAGCCATATTAAGTCAAGGAGACTGGTACTCTCTGGACTGGATATGCTGAACAAAGTTATTCAGTCTGCGTTTGTCACCAATGCCAGGCTAGAAGTAATAGACATCATTCTCTGTACTAAATCAATTATCGGACCACCGATACACATCCAGTTGAGGCTGAAGGAGAGGAGCCATATCATGGTCTGCTCTTTTCAGGATCCAAGAAAGGGACTTCTTGCAGACTTCCAGCCCAAACCTCGACTTATTAGAACACTGGCCAATGCAGTTGCTAGACTGCAAAATGTCATAACGTCTTCTTTTGAGGAAAATTGTTATCAGAGAAGAAACAGACATTATAGTGGAATGTTCAAGCTCTTATTAAGTAACGATTGTTTAGACGACCAGAACAGCTAAAATTACGTGAAAGGAGTACTTAACTTTTTTAACTAAATTAAATGAGGTTCAATTATAGAAACACTACAGGCTAACAAGAACCAATATATTTTTAAATAATGCAAAAATGTCGGAAAATGTAAGTGAAGCGGTAAGTTTCAACAGGAGTGTTTTATGGGCTACTTTTCTACCAATTTCCAAACTCAGACTCAGTTAATAGCTCGTCTAATGTTTATTTTTTCCAACGACTTGTTCAAACTAAAAGATTCTCTTGTTAGAGTATGGCTACGAAAGACTGAACAGCAACGGAGTCGATTAAAGCGACAAAATAAGACATAAGACGATAGTTCGCTTACGCTTGCTCGCGTGTCGTCGGACTGAAATTACTATTCAGCATAGAATAGCGTTTTTTACAATAGCGCAGATGTCTTATTTAGCACAAAACGGTCCCTTTTAACGTCACCGCCTATCAATGGCGGCATCTTTAGCGGTCAAACCAATTATTTTGCCCCCGGACGTTTCGCGGTTCTTCAGATTCCTGCATATCTGAGCAAAGGCGTCCTTCATTCCGCTTGCCTGTTACTATTTTTTAAGTAGCTCATGTCTTTGCCTTTACTTTATACTAGGGGTGGAACATACATAAAACGCAATATGTTTGCAGTAGCTTGTTTTTTGCGAGTTTGTAATCTTGGCAAAAAATGCAAAATGCACGTTTTCAGAAGGCATAGCGATTTCACATATTACAATATTACACATATATTACATTACAATATTTTACATGATAGCGTTAAATAAATAAAAATAAGGACTTTTTCAACACGATACAGAGAACTTACATAAGAGATTGGAAGAAACAACTGGCAAATCAAAAAGGAAGATACCATTGTTAACAAAACACAGAAAACCTAGAAAACAGAATACGACAAACAGAGCACTTGGAAACAATACATAAAAACATTGTTTATTGACGACGGAGAAGTTCCATTGGAATTCCTAAAAATTGTAAACGACAAAAATCTCAAAAGAATGCTCAAATCGATGTTTGCACCTGTGCCAAAGAAGAACAACCCGGGGTCTTATGACAACTATCGCTTAATTAGCTTGACGAACTTTCCCCAAAAGTTCTCTTGAAAGTTATACAACAGGGAATCTACAAAAGATGTGAAAAATAATTACATACCACTCAATTTGGAAAGGCGGAATGGGATTCAGGGAGGCTCTATATGCAATGACAGTTCTAATTGTCTAGAATATGATAAATGTACGTTTGGTTTTTTCCAAAATGCTTTCGATCAGATGCAACAGGCAAAACTTATAGAACTTATGGACTGATATTTCTAGAAAAGGGTACATGCAATATGCAACGATGCTTACTGAATCATGCCCATCAGACTAAATTTTTTGGTCGTTATTCTTGTACCGGGTAGAGGCTTGGACACTTAAAGCTCAAAAGATTAACAAAATGACCATAGTTAAAGTTTGACAAACATCTTACCTGGAGCACTTACTTCGAAATGAAAACTACGTATTAGTACATACAATCATGAAAGGAAGAATTGATGACCGAAAGTGGGTGGTAGATAAAAGAAGTCGGGAATGTTCGAGACTGAATGAATATAAACGTAGAACACCTAATGTATGTTAAAAAGGGACAAATAAGCATTTAAACGTGTGGTCGCCAACCTTCGTTAGAAGACGGCATGTAAAGAAGAAGAAAGTAATAAAAAATATAACAAAGGCTCCTTGCAATAAAGACCTTTCACAGGAAAACTTGATTTTGTTGAATGATAAGGCAACGTGGAAAATTCTGTCCACACGATGTCACTTTAAACTTACCGTCAAAATACTATAGCAGGTTCCTGATTAACGAACAATGTCACGAAGCGAGACAGCACTTCTATAATAACAACGAAATGTCAATCATTTCGTCATCCAGTTTCCATTCGATTACTGATTAGATGATTAGAACGATCGGCCAAAAATCAGCCGAATCACGTCCCCTCATTAGTAGCGTAGCAACCTATAAAAGGTAATTAAAACAAAAACGACGTATTCCATTCCCAATAAGTTATTGCATAAAGCAACCACCGTCCGCAATTTTTTTTTCTACGTTAAATAATTTATCAATATTCATATTACTTGCGTAATTTTGAACGGCGTTTTGATATAATTACCTCCCGTGCAATCGGATTGATAATCTGTGTGTGGCTTTTTTGTTCTCGGGGAGATACATATTTAAAAAGGAGCACGCAATTAATGTACGCCGCGGTTACGTAAGGCGCTCGACGTTGGGCAGGTTGCTGAAAAGCGATTTGGCTACGCTGAAACGTCTAATTTCGTCTCTTTTTTATTATTTTACTTGTTTGGTCCTACAACCCAGACAATTTTGGCCAGCTTAATATATATTGCAAACAATAATCCACAGATTCCCCTGGGATGCTTTTTCTGGTTCTGGTGGTGAGTATAAGACATTCATTCAGTCGACCAATGCACAATAGAGATCCAACAGACATCTTCATAAACCGAACAATGATGCACAAAGGTACGACGCCTTCGACGATTCAATTAACAGATATGCTAATCAAAAATTTAAATAGAACGACACAATTTTGAACCAATTTTTATATTGGAACCGGACAGGAACAAACGTCCGCCATGTGCAGTGGTTTCCCCCTTGGGCTGTCGGTTTTCGTTAGTTAGTTGGCTGTGATTTTGCTGACGATGCGTAGCATGTATGTTAGTCAATTTTCTGTTCGTGACATACGAAATTACTGTTCTTGTTACTTTCTAAAATCGATGAAATCGAATTTTTCGAAAGTATCTGCGCTCGTATAAAAATTTTATATCTCGGTAACGGTAGGTCAGAAATAATCACTATCGAAAAAAATTTTTTTTTGTCTGTTTGTCCGTTCTCCGTTCTCGTATTTTGTTTTTTCCCGAATAACTTTCGAACCGTTGGAGCTACAAAATTAAAATCTGCCATCTTGTTGACCCACCAAGAGGCACATAAGCTTATAAGAAATGGCCTTGATCAGTCGCCGGTATCCACCTTGTTTGGTGATTTTTGACTGATTTTTGGACCTTGCGATGAAACACGATAAGTATCTGAAATTTAAAGCAACCGACTTCAAATTTGGCACATATATGCAGCTTTGCCCCGTGATGAAAATATTGAAAATAAGAGTGGGAGGAGCGGGGGGGTCGGGAAGTATTCTAAAAAAAATAAAAAATCGCGTCTGCAAGGGTCTACAAAAAACATCATTGTTCAAAAACTGTTTACGCGACCAAAAAAATTGTTGAACCAGAAGAAGCAGAAGATACGGCCCTATAAACTTTTATTCTTGACAATTTTTCAAAAATATATAGTGTGCGCCGCAAATTAAAACAAAAATTGAAAAATGGTTCCCCTATTATTGAAAATTGGTTCAGATATCACGTTCTTTTATATTGCGATAAAGCCCGCACCTATTGTACGGGGTGTTCCTGATATTCCGTGCTAAATGAGAAATGTATTAAGTGTTCTAAATATGCATGTATCAACTTCAAATTTAGCAGAGAATTAAAAGTCCGTGTCCACATTTAAACGGTAGAAATTCGGCGCAATCAAATTTTACCAAATATTTTTTAAAAATGTTTGATTTTTTTTTGTGGTAATTTTAGCTTCCAGAAAGATGTTTTCCTCCATAATCGTTCATCCGATTGGCAAAATTCTTTAACCGGCAGACGCAGAAGGTCCAGTGCAATAACATTGATTTCGGGCATTTTTTCAATTATTTTCAAATAATAGGCAAAAATCTGAAAGACCTAGAAAATTGTTTTTTACAGAGTAAATTATTTGCTGCAAATCGAAAATCCTAAAAAATATGGCCAATTGGTTCAAACAGTGTCATAGCCCGGATCAAAAGCTACAATTTTTGTATTTGCGGTTTTCATACACTGCTCGGGATATTTGAAAAAATCCATATTGAAATCGTTATTTCGAAGACTGTCAAGACGCGATGACGTAATTGATTTTTACGGGGCACTGCATGGTTTCAGAAAAAACTGATTTTCTCGAAAACCATTTACTGTTTTCAAAAAATTCTTGAACCAGGAAACGTGGAAAATTTAGGGCTATAACCTCTACTTCGAACAATGATTGAATCATATACAGGGTGTGTCATTTATGAGCAAAAAATTTAACATATCCTAAAAATTTCCGTTTTTGTGGGTAAATTATTGGCGATAAATGAAAAACCGTTAAAGATGGGATAATTTTATTTGAACAGTATCGTAAATCGTGTCGTGAGAGAGTTTCAGGTTTTGTCAATTATACGGGGCGCGAGATATTTGAAAAAATATCATTTGACAACGCTATTATTTGTGCAAATTTTAATATTTGTTGATGTTTGCTGTAACTTTGAAGTTCGACGATATGTGAAGGACATTTTATACAGGGTGCATAATTAAATTACATCGATTTTGTGGAAGTTCCATAATTCTCCGCAGGAGCACGATAGAAAAACAAAATGTTATAGGTTCTTTTTTGATGTGTAGGTGTACAAACACATTTCATTTGACTAAAATAAAGACTAGTGTGAATAATGGGTAATGGTACGATGCAAAATTTGTATGTTCGAGAAACTACTAAACATATTAAGTTGCAGATAATTTTTGGATGATTAAATTCAGGCCTCTTGTTTTTAAATGTCGAATCTGCTTCCCAATTTTTTTTTATAAATCCAAGAACATGGGAGTTGGTTAAACAGTTTTTATAAGTAGAAAGGTTGACGGCAAAAATACAAAAATATAGTATTTGTAACCTACAGCTAACAGTGAAAACCGCTAATCGAGTAAAAATTTTCTTGTTCAACTAATTTTATTAGATAATTATAAAGCAAAGTATGCCAATTAATCCAAAATGAATACATTATTTTTTCTATTCCTTATTTTAAAATACAGTATTGTGCACTGATCAACCACTGTAGAAGGCCGCTTCAGAGGTTCCCGTGAATGTGCATATATTCCTGCGGTTTGTGCAAAAATGTGCTTTAGACTAAATCTACTTAAAACTTAAATGCGGCAGATTCTCAACAAAAAATATGGCAATCCAAATTGAAAACTTCTTCAGGGTTAATAAAATAAATCCTGGAAAGCAATCTGATTTTCTTTTATACAACAGCTGTCCTACTGCTCTTTCTGATGTAACGGACGACATTTGCAAGACCTTAGATAGTAACAGTGCTCTAATACGATTGGATTCACAAAAGCTTTTGATATGGTAAATTATACAATTCTTTATCTTATCTATCTTACATTACATCGGCTTCATTTCACAAGCCTCAAACCTCTATCTATCGGACAGAACACAGAGAATGGTTGTTGATGGGTGTGTCTCAGATAACTTTGATGTCGTTATTGGTGTGCCTCAGGGTAGCATATTAGGACCACTGTTGTACACAATTTATACATGTCAATTTCCTAGAGTTCTGAAACAATGCGATTACCAAATGTATGCAGACGACAATCAAATATATTTTCAATTCAAACCAACTGAAACTGAGTACACATTGCATTAACTACGATTTATCTAGTGTTTTCCGAGTTAGTCAAGAACCATCTTTTAAAAACAATTCCACTGAATTCCGTTGCAAATCTGTTTTGTGGGGAACATGTTAGAAACAATATACCACACAATCTTAATATTGAACTGTAAAACCGCAAAAAATCTTGGTCTTATATTCGACCACAAACTACGATTTAAAGAACATATAACTTCAAAACTTAAGGATACTTTGCTCTAAAAATAATATTGACACCCTTTAATTTTTATGACAATGTTTATGGTCCTTGTTTGGATTCTTTTGACACATGACGCATTAAAAAGCTTCAGAATTCCTGCTTGCTTCTTATATTTGGGATCCGTCGAAGGGAGCATAAAATACTTAAACTCAAAGATATAATGTGGCTACATAGGCCTAATCGGCGCATCCTGCATGCAACATGTTTTTGTTATATATATCAATAAATTTGGCATTAATAATTACTCTTGCAACGTCTAAATACAAATTAACGCTGGAACTATTTAGTCAGCAGTAAGGTGTTTTACAACACATGGTATTTTTATTTATTAATTTTCTTTGTTCCACTCGTACACTAAAATTCGTCCTTTGTCCTCCCCCCCCCCCCCGCCCCCCGAAACCATTCACTCACCATTGCAAATTTATTTATATTTATATACGTTGTTAAACTAGGAGTAGAGCGTATTATAATACTTATTATATATTAACTGTTCCATCTAATTAAATTATGTACGTACTGTAATAATATTTGTAATTACTTTAATAATGAATTTCTGTAAAGGCTTTTTTGGCTTTAACGGCAACTAATACAGGGAGCTTCATGTATTGGGGGCTGAATTATAGCCATTTAGGCGTTTAAAATGGTTCATTTTTTACTCATTATTGTTACAAAGGTTTAGTTTTTATTATCATTATTATTATAATAAAATGGGTTTAACTTTTTCATCACTTTGTGCACTCAATTTGTATATTGGAGAAAATCTCCCCTATTTTGGGGTTAAATAAAAAATTCTAGATTTGAGGGAATCAATCGTAGTTTACAACCGACAGGTTCTTAGGCTGCGAGAGTGAATCTGATTTCTAGACGTTAAATTCGTACTAAAAAATTCAAATTAGTAAAATTACGCGTTTAAGTCAATATTGTAAGTATCTAAAAGTATCTTCAGTTCTTGATACAGTCGGGCATTCTACTCGTGAGGTATAATAAATATATAATAAATTTAAATATAACAGACTTGTTTTTCCAGAATGCTGAATCCAAAGTTACTGAACATCTGTCAGCGGCCATATGAATGGATTTTCTTAAGTTTTTCTTCATAGCTGCTTCGGAAGTTCCTGTATTACCGGCATAAGCAGGGCCTCTATACCTCTAATAGCTATATGAAATTAGAGAAAAAGCTAGTTAAATTCGGGATATCGATAAATTTCAGCGTGATCGAGTTATTGGAAACTACCGACTTACCTATATAACCGCTCGCGGTTTTCAGTAACCCAAAGAGATAATCTATTCGCAGCCTTAAGTGACCCCTCTGGCGATCCGAACACACATGTGACACACATTAACCCGTGTTTCTCGTACAGAGTGCAGCACCTTCTTGGGGCAATAACCGTATCGAGCGCCTATCCTCCCACGCCCTCTAGATCGCATTAAAACATAACTGTAAGCGCATGTAACTGACCAGCAGAACGTTTATTTTTACCCAAATATGGTGGCACGTCTCGGACTGCGGCGCGAAAACTACACTCTTAATTTTAATGGGTTCGGTGGCATTATTTTTATCGAATCAGTGCGTGAGGTTGCAGGATTTAACGGGCCGTGTGGATTTGAATCTATTATTATGGTCCCAATAGACGTTTCTTTGTTCCTTATTATTTATATACATAGCTAAATTTAAAATATTTTATCAACATAAAGGTTATGAATGAATTCAGCAATTTTCAAAGTCGAAAAGGCTTCACTTCACCGGTGCGAAAAGTAACATCTAAAATCAGGTTTATTATTGCAAACTTTCCAAAAGAGTGTAAACAAAGGCATGCAAAGACAGGAGGTCAAAGCTGTGTAGTACGATAGTGTAGTTTATCCGCTGGTCCATTGTGTACATTTTGTGGCAAAAGTGTTTCATTTTCTCGTCTGTTTTCTGAAAATTTTATGTCATTTTTTTAAGTTACGCATTTTTTTCAAACTGTACGATGGGCGTCTTTTACAATCTTATGGTATAAATGCCTCGTCCGTAGTAGATATAATGGTTTGTCCTCAAAGACGTAATTGAACGGTTCAGAATATATTGGCAGCCATCCGGACAGTGCAGAAAGGCATGTTACTACTAAGAATATTGAGAAAACTAAACGAAAGGAAAACAAAAACTGTATGCCTACAAAAAATTCACCGAAAAATCAACGAATAAAAAACAAAGAATACAATACTTATTAGCGAATTAGGGGACAGAGATGACTGCATGAAGTTTTTGGATTGTGATGAATGCTGCAACATTGTTAATTTTGGTAATAGTAATATATCGTTTATTGAAACTATTGGCTATCACTATACAATCTGAAGAACAAATGACCAAAAAAAATTATGTTCTTTGCTACTTCCGATAAGTACAATCTAAACAAAGCTCACTCACACAGGTGTTTGTTGCGCTCTTTATTTCAACTAAAAAGCATCTCTTAAACCTTTACCCAATTTCTAACCCCATCAAATATATTTTTGTGTTAAGGGTTTAAATAAGAACAGACTGTTTCTGAAATTTAATTATATAAATATATTTTTCTGGAACCAGGAATTTTACGGACACTCAACAAAACCTAGGGAAACAATAAATGTTGACATATCCTACAGAGAGAGAGAGAGAGAGAGAGAGAGAGAGAGAGAGAGAGAGAGAGAGAGAGAGAGAGAGAGAGAGAGAGAGAGAGAGAGAGAGAGAGAGAGAGAGAGAGAGAGAGAGAGAGAGAGAGAGAGAGAGAGAGAGAGAGAGAGAGAGAGAGAGAGAGAGAGAGAGAGAGAGAGAGAGAGAGAGAGAGAGAGAGAGAGAGAGTAAAAGGCTAGAATTTTATTTCTCTTCTTCTATTCCTTTTGTTTTATTGCTACAATTTCACACGCTTGTTATTGAAAAATGTATTCTTTCTGGAAACAATAAATAAATTAGAATAATAACAAATTATGAATTAGTAATTCCAAATAATACTAAATACGCATTCACGTAAAATAATTTCAGTTAATTTGCAGTTTCCTCCCGTTATCAAATTATTAGTTCGTTAATTGTTCAAGGTAGGATTCAAGGAGACCTCTAAAAATAATATGGAAATTCGTATCACTATTGGCTAGAGCGTAGCGTTGTGCGTTTTTCTCTGAATCTAAATCGAATTAAAATTTATGACATGCAAAGTTCGCCGGAATACCGCTTACTTTATGGCGAATCGTATAAAAAATCAATACGCTACCATATATCAGACAGAAAGTAGTTTCTGTTTCGTATGTAATTACCGCAAACCGATGGCGACGTTAATACACTTTAAGCGAAACAGGTAAAAACATGAATCTGCGTCGGTTTGCATATAATATGCTTATTTACCGCAGCATTTGCAAATCGAACTGTTATAAAATATATCGTGATTAATAACTATAGGGTGATGTTACTTGCGCTCGAGCGTGCTCATTGTTCATTCTTCATTCTTGTTATTTATGCTTATCTCATCTTATTTATCCTCGATAGGAAACAGATCTGGCTAGCTCGGTGGTCGGGGTAAGCGGCCATTTAACGCTACGGGCGATATCTGGTCGAAAAATATGGCGTGATGATTCTTCGTTAAGTATATTCCATAAATTTTCCGTCACTAAGAAGCCGGGTCGGATGCACAACAATGCTGAAACGTCTGCGTGGGCCGCCCTGTAAATACAAATGAATTGCGTTTAAAAATGGCGCGAATAACAACAGAGCGCGAAAACGAGATTAATAAAAACAAGTGATGCAATTTTGCGGTTACAAAAGCAATCTTCCAATGACGTTTTTTGTCGTAGTAATATTCCGGTCTAATATTTGGAAATTGATATTTCGCGTGCAACGGCGTTTTGATTAAACGAGACCTCCTGACGAAATTCAATTTTTTGATCGACCGCTTAATAACTAGCTACTTAGCAATTGCCTAAATCATCCTACTTTGACAATAATTACATAAAATTTTAAAATTAGTTAAACCATCCGTTTTGTCATTCATAGCAGTTTAACGAAATTTCAAAAATTTTCAAAAACTGTGATTTTACTCTCCAACTACTATGGTTTATATTTTAAAGACAACAACATTTTCAAGGCACCTTAAATTAAACAACAAAAATTTTTCTGCTTCTGACTACTTCATTTTGGTAAGTTAATTAAAATTAGTGCTCTTCATATATAAATAAAAACTGGACAAGACTGAAAAATCACATTGAGACTACAGCAACGAAAACACAGGTAATTTAATTTTGATAAGTTGTCAATACTAATCAAAATCAGATTTGTCAACATCAACTATAAGGCGAGTAACTATTCGAAATATTGTCTATATTCAACTTTATTCATTACTCATTTTTTTCATTTAATATCGCTGCTTGAAAAAATTAATTTACTACAGGCAGTCCGTTTTACCTGTGCCCATACCAGCGCAATTGGATTAAGTAAGTAAAATTTAAGAGGAAACCGGAATACATACGAGGTGTGTCAAAAAAGTTAGATGACTTTTCTAATTGGGCGGGCTATGTACATTCGATTTCAATTTTATGTTGGTACAACTGTCCCTAACATATGTTCATAGTTTCAAGAAGTTCGTAATTTTTTCCGAATTTTTGGGCATGAACAATGTAGTAGCAAAATTTGTTCCGAAACTGTTTATTTTTGAACAAAAAGGCCGTCGAAGGAGCATCGCTCAAGAGCTGTTAAATGGTAAGATGCTCAAAAAGGTAATAACTGGTGACGAGTTATGTGTATATTATCCAAGTTGGATCAAATGTCAAGAGGTATGTTTGATTATGCAGGTTGGCAAGTACAGTCAGTCCTTTTCCTTGATAAGCAACTAATGCTCTGCGGTTTTAAAACAATCAATTGTGACACTTTCTGTGTACATCATAACACTTATAGACTTTGAGAATACCGAAAATGGTAGAGAGACATACCAGAACGTCTCGAGTATTATCAGGCTCAAAATCCAGGGCCTTGCAGTTATAGTCAGAACCAGATATCTTCAAAAATACTATAACAACACTCCAACTCATTTAAAAGAAGCTCCACAAAGAAAGCTCAAGAAATTCTCAGAGGTCCATCGGCCGAATTTACAGCTAAGCTACAACAGAAGTCAGAAAGCGACGCTGTGGAATGTAATCAGAGATACCAACCTAGAACTACAGGCGAACTGCTAACTCTCCCAGATATTGATCTTTAGTTCTTTCTTGCTAACACATGCTATGCTATAGCATTCGTAATCTGCTATTACTTTTATATATTTATATTATTAATCAATTTTTTGGAGCTTGGATTTAAGTAAAGTTTATAATCCAATAAATTAATCCTTTAGACTCAACTTTTGCTCCTCCCATCATCCTTATTTCCTTATCATCTCGCTACTCGCGTCATTGTTGATTTATCCATCTTATATATTTATCCCTCCACTGCTACGAACCATCCTAACCTGTATCACTGTTTAGAAACGTTTTATCAGCGCCATCTCTAGTTCAACATTTAAATTAATCGATACTCGGTTTGGCAATAGCGAACGCTTTCATTTTCTTATCAATTTCAATAGGAATTCGAAAAAATGGCGGCCTATCAGATTTTACACAATGCCGCTGCTGCAGCTGCGGACGAGTTATGGCAAATTGTCTTTCGAGCTCTAGCCGTTTGGATTTTAGATCGCTCATTTAGATGGGTTCGGACAGTCTTTACGGGCGTGAAAGGTGCTGCTGGCTGGCTGTTACGGAGTTATAGTTTTTAAATGTTCGAATGAACGTATAACGCGTGGGCGGGACTCTTTGGACCGGAATCGTTATCATTTAATTTAAAACCCGTAAATGTCACATCCAAAAGGTGCGCTTACATCGTTGGTTCGACTTTTGGAGCTAATAAATATTCGGGGTTCTAAATGAAGGATACGCCAGGAAGTTTTTATTTTTAAAATTTCAAATTTATTTATTTCACAAAAAATAATTATTCCTTATTCTGAATTTTTCAGAACTTATCTAAGACCTAGTGTAATTCAATTTTAGGGAAAAAATATGGTGTTTGCATTTTGAACATCCATTAGAATATAAAACTCGTTAGTAATGATATCACTTAATTAAGTCACTCACATCGATTAAAATTATTCCTCTCATTTTTGTATTAACAATGATTACTTTTCATCGACAAATATTTATGTAGGTATAAAATTTTTCTTATACAATGCTGTAACACCACACTAAAATTCACATTTTTGAGTGGAACAATTTTCAATTCAATTCAATTCAATTTTAAGTTTGGAATTAGAGAATACACGAATTTGCACTTTGTATTAAAATCATGCTATTCCGAGGAATGTTTAACAGGAAACAACTCCTGACTCATCTTTGAAATAGTCCTGTCGTTATATCTTCATAGTGATTTTTAATATTGTCTACAATTACTGAAAGAATATCATCAACTCCAATACTCCATATTCGAGACAAGATTCACCAAGAAAATTAGTGCTATTCAACCAGAAGCGTCATCAATGCTTCTTCACCTATAGCGTTTTACACTTAAAAAAAACTCCTCGTACGGAAAAAATCAACGGAAACTGTTGCTAAATTTCACCCGGCGTAGTGTTTTGTGAAAACTCCAAGTTTTTGGAACTGACCCACAAAGTGGAAAGCTTTCATCTTCAAGAACCGATGAAAATGTCAACAGAATCCGGGATTTTGTGCTTTCAGATCATCGGTTGACAGTCAGAATGGTCCGGGAAGAGTTGAATTTGACTAGTTTATCCTATTTTAACCAACGAATTTGGGGATGACAAAAAATCTGCTCAAAAATGATACCAAAAATCCTTTCGTGAGACCAAAAGGACACCCATTTTCTAGAACGTGTCATTACGGGTGACGAATCTCGGATGTTTTTGCCTTTCCAAAACAAAAAAAAGCAATGGTGAGGACGTCGAAGGTGCATGCATACTGATTTGTTTTTTCGATATTCACGGAATCGTCCAAAAAGAGTTTCTACTTCAAGGTCAAACGGTCAATCAACCACTCTTACTGGGAGGTTCTTCGAAAAAACTGGGTTGCATTACGATAATTCTGCTTGTCACACAGCAATTTCAATTAACAAACTTTTGACCAGAAACAACAAATTCCTGCTGCTCCTTAATTACCTGACCTGAGTGTTTGTGACTTTTTCTATTCCCGACATTGAAAAATCACCTGAAGCTGAAAGCTATTCCAGTATCGGAGTCCCAGCACTACTATGTGGGAACAACAGTCTCCAAAGCTGCGTGGCATCAAAAGAAAGTTATTTTCAGGGTGACAATATACAATTCCAAATTCCAACTTTAAGAAAAAACAAATAAAAAATTCGTCTCGAGTATTATCTGGCTCAAAATCCAGTACCTTGCAGTCATAGTCAGAACCAGATATCTTCAAAAATACTATAACAACACTCCAACTCATTTAAAAGAATCTCCACAAAACTGGACGAATTACGAACGTAGCAAAATGAAGTGGAACAACGGAGATTCGCAACGCGGTAGATGACAAATGCACTTTGATCCTTGGCACGATTAATAACCGCCAAGAATCCGTTTCGCAACGAGCCGGGCAACAAAGCACGCGCCGCTTTGTCGTAAGACTAAACTAAAAATTGGGCAGTTGGGCAATGGTGCATTATACGCTGGGCTCTCGTAATCGGCCGCTACGTCGAACGTTCAATTTCATTTGACAACACAATTAATATATCACTCGGTATATCATGATAGAAACGTTAAACGGGCTTTCGGTGGTTTGTTTGTTTCGTCCATTGATATTGCCCAACGAGCTGTTTTAAATTGATTTGTGCGTATTCGTAAGGATTCCGGTCGAGATTTCTAACCTAGTTGACGCTTTTGTAAAGTCTTTACGTCGATGGTTCATAAATTGTTGCTATTGACCATTTGTCCCATAGGATTCATACCACTTTGGTGTTTCTGCAGGTTGTTTGACACTTTGAAGAATAATGTTCTCTTTATTTGAAAATATATTTTTATTGTGATAAACATAGTATAATGATGATACATTGTTTACATAAGAAATCTTGTTAAAACTATGATGATTTCACATCCCAGCAGTTAAGCTTTGCGATTTTTTTTTTGGGTTTGCGTTTTTGAAATTATTTTTTTTAAAGAGGTAATTACGAATTTGTGGTACTTCTTAGACTACGTTATACGTCAAAGCTAGCCTTAGCTAGATTAAAGGGCGCGCTCCCTGCCCAGCATGGACCGGAAACTTTTGCCTGTCTGGCGAGGTCTGTCATTAAAGAGCTGATATAGGGAAACTCCATAATACAATTTTTAAGTCAATGGGATGAAACAGAAAACTGATGGCAAGCTAGTAAGCTGTTGAGCTATCTGGGTTATTGCACACGCAGGTTGTGCGAACAGGAAGACTAGAAAGTAGAATACATTCTTTCCGAATATGCTCAGCCCTGAGTGCTCTGTCCAGGAGGAAGCACAATGGGTCTGTGGCGTAGGTAACCCTCCTTCCCTCACATATGCAGTTACAGAACCATTGCAATTCATTAACCTTAAACATATAAATAACCCACGAAGTATCGAAATACTGATAAATTTTAAATTCAAAATTTGAAATGTTTAAATATTAAAACATCATCAACAGAATCAGTGTCAAATATTTCAAACAAGTATTCAAATAACTGAGATGACTTGGGACATAAAAGGATTTTGTAGGCCGCAGCTTAAGGCTTTGCGGAAAATATCCGACAACTTAGAAAAACAAAACCTTTCTTCGTTACAGTACAAAAGTAGTAGTAGTAACTGTAAACACGTTTAGTCTGCATTTTAGAAAACCAACGAGATAATTAGAGACATACAAACCTCAGACGCTACAAGTCGAGATCAGAGACTTCATACTGCTCAAAAAAAAATGTGTGGGTAGATTCTAGGATTTGCAAATAAAATTTGGGCACGCACACGCACTTCTTGTCCACCTTGAGAACTTGAAAATATAATAAAAGAATTATAGTTGTTGGAAAGTTTGGGGTCATTGCAAATTTACAAAACATAACATCATAAAGATTCGTTTATGTTCTTTTTTTTTTCATAACTTCATTAATTAAAATTTCATTAATTCAATTGCTCGTTTTGGAGTCTAAATGTTTTTGATATTTAGGATCGATTGGGATGCGTATCATCACAATCGTCAATCGTCAACCATTATCCTTCAGATACCATTTCTTGAACCTCAATTACCTTTACCGCTGTTGACTGATTTTTCTGATCTATATGTAAAAGAATAATTAACACCAAACAAAAGTAAAATAATAATCAATACCAATACCACTTTATTCCGTTGAAATATCGTCTGCAAATACTATGGTCAATTTAAAGCATCTATTAACACAACTCGTATGTGTGTCACAATACAAAACCGTATAGAAAAACAAAAATCGAAAACTCGAAAAGTGACAAATAGTTCTTTTGTTTGGACTTAAACAACGCGGCTCTGGCATTCGCTCGTGTCGACCGAGCTTATCAAATGACCTATTCTAAACAGATCCGGCTAGTGGGCCGCCATTGGCGAACCAGTTCTACTTCGAACCGATATAATTAGATTCGAGATAACAATAAAAGAACGTCTCTCATTGCCACCTTAGAGGAACAATACTTTACTGCTCTATTTTTAACGAGGATCCATGGAGTGCGCAATGGGTGGACGTCAAGTCGCAAACGATACTTGACTGTGACGTCACGAGGACATCAACGTTGTGGGGAATATAAATTAATCAACTTAAAAAGTTGTATTTCTTGGCAGTAAATGTATGAAACTGAACGAGGAATTACCACCCAGACGAAAACGGAGATGTTCTTGACGGTCACTTTGGAGGAATGGAAAATATGTTCCGAATGGCTCATTGGTGGTTATGGCCAGTTCAGTCACGATCCATAGAAAAAATACCAGCTTCGTCTTGGACAAAACAAGAGATTGCCGACTGGTTTACTAGCAAAGATATCGGATTTAAAGGAAATATGATAAAGACATAGCGGAAAAAATTAAATTCAATTAAAACTAAATCCAATAGAATTCCCGTGGTCCAACTAAAATGATTTTTAGCTGGAAGAAACAAAATATCTGAAATGAGCGAAGTTGCCTTTCGACCAAGTCATTATCATCCAGGAGAACGGCAGAAAAGTTCCCAAGATTAGGAAGAGTACGACACGCAACAATCTGTGATAAAGTGTGTATTATATATATTATAGGCTTTATTATGCAAACGTTGTTGGGTTCAATCTATGATTTTATTTATAAAATTTAACGAAAGATCCAGGCCTATCATTCTCTGGTATGATGCATAATAAAGCCCGTAAGGTATGTACCAAACTATGATATCCTGAACATAATATATTTTTCATTATACACAAATATTAAATTGAATACTTTTTTATTTCTTTTCTTCGTAAGTCCTTCTTGGTCATGGTCGCTACTTGAATGCATAATAATGCCTTTGATAAAGTTGCTCGGCAGTTAGCGCGGATTCGCTCCAAGCTTTCAAG
Source organism: Cylas formicarius (assembly GCF_029955315.1). Classification (NCBI taxonomy): domain Eukaryota; kingdom Metazoa; phylum Arthropoda; class Insecta; order Coleoptera; family Brentidae; genus Cylas; species Cylas formicarius. Next base: position 21,497,999 of record NW_026844326.1, on the reverse strand, counting down.
TATCGATGGATCTGAAGCGACCCCGCCTATGTGACTCGTCTGTCTGTCACCGTCCTCCCTGTCAGGGCTAACTAGATCGCGAATTAGGCGGACAAGGCGCCGATCCGATGTTTCGCTTCAGCTTGCTTCGTGCTGTCTCGTATCCGATGATAAGGCGTTGGTGTTTCTGCGGTCACACTCTTTCTTAGTATCGTTACAGTGTGTGTCGGCGTCTAAATTGATTAACGGGGAGATACGGAGCGCCGGTTTCGAGTAAATGTTTTTCAGATATTTGAAATAACTTTTTGTTTGAAAAAGTGATATAGAATAGAATAGAATAAATTGATTGACTATTTTTGTACAAGGTACATCACAGCAAGTTAAAAGCATATAAACGTAAAACAATTAAATGTAAACTCACACCACAGACGAATACAAAAATATTAAAATACGAAGTATTAGAACAATAAAAAAAACAATATGATCAACAGGTACGCGATTTATAAAATTCTAATTATTTAAAATTATAATTATTTATATTCCTATGACACGATTGAATTGTGTAAAAGTTTATGTGAGATCCTAAATTATTAAAGCCTTCTGTGATCCATCGGACCCAGACCAGGAATGGAGCCTTGCGGTACACCATATTTTAGTACCTTAGCGTTTGAAAGTTCATTATTAAAAAAAAATATATTCGAGTCCTTTTTTTAGATATCTTTCGAGAGGTTTCAATCCCTTTATACCATAGTGTCCTAATTTTTTCAATAAAATTAATTCAAAACCATTTGGCAGTATTGCGGAGGAGTGAGCAATGGCGTAAATTCATCCAGCACTTATTGTCCCCATTATTAGAGTTGTGCCTTCCAACTAGTGCTATGAAATAAAAGGTGGCATTGACAGCAATGTCGCAGCTATCTTTAATTTTTAGTTGCAGGGTGATTTTGAAAATGTTGCATTTTCAGCACCCTTTGTAGTACGGTTATGTGTTCTTAAAAAGGCGAGTACTGCTCTGCATAAGATGTTTTACGTATGATTTGGTGTTGTAGTCATACTCATATATTTATGTTTTTATATTTATGTATTTCTTTTAATAATTTCATAGGGCTTCTTATTTGCTTTTCAAAAATATATAGTTTTATTAAGACTATTTCAAATATAAAACATGTATCTCCAATTTTTTTTATAAGTAGACCTTGGAAAAGTTAGTTACCTGTCAAAATAAACTTATGTGTGCTATATTAAATCTTAATGTGTCCAACTTTTCTATGATCTATTTTCTATGATCTAACACATAAAAAAATAAAATGAAAGAGTTTTGTATTTGAAATAGCTTACATATTATTAAACAAGCGTAACAAAATATTAAAAGACATTAAAAAGAACACAACTTTAGTTTGTATTCGAAAAGGCTGCAACATGTCTGTTCCATTTCCCTATAATTCTACGGGATGTTACAAACAAATAAATAACAAAAGAATAGAAAAATACAAAGAAATACTAACAATCACAGCAAAGCTAATTAAATTACAGAATTAATAATAATGCAAAATAGTTGACGAATAAATTTAGTAAAGTAAATTCTGAAATATAGCAAAAAAAGTTTGTTTGCAGTGAAAATTTCATTTGTAAAATGATGTTTTTTCGACTGTACATCTTTAACGACAGAACGGAAGGCATATTTGCTACTTGGTAATTGTAATTCGGTCTTAGCATGTTGCTTTGACCAGAATTTCTGGATAATTTAACTATTTCACCAATTTTTTACAAAATATAGAAGAATAGAAGAAAATTATTCGCAACTTAGCAAAGGCATCAGCTTAGTAAGGCCAACCCAATAGACTTCAAAAGGCGACCTTTGTCTGTTGAATCGTGTTCTTATGGATCCTAGTTAGTAAGCTTTTATTTAAAAAACCAAATGGAAAATACAGCTCAGTTTTGTCGAGGTTCAGTTTTCAACTGGTGATGCCGAGGAGGCTATATAAGCCTGCTATCTGCGAATGACGAAATATAAAGGAAAGAAAACTTGTATAACGTTAATCTAGCAGGATGTTCCCAATGCAATAACCCATAAGACCACAAGAATAAATAATCGACCAAGATAATTAAGTTCTAACGCAACGACAGTCCAAGCATCCGATATTCAATCGGACGTTTTGAAATATCAACTGAAACGAATAAATCTGAACTAGAACGAGTTTGTTAATGTAATTAGTCCGATTTTCTCATGTTTCGATCAAAAACCGCAACGAACGGTAAAAATTGCTCCTAGTCGGGTAATGTACTTGTATACCGGGTAATCCGTTTCGGAACACGTTTTGGGTTTCGGTCCACAGCCTAATGATTATTTCACGATCGACTCGTGATCACGATTCGGGCAAGCGACGCGAAAGACTTCAGAATTTGCCAGCGTTTTGGTCATAGCGTCGCAATGGAATTTCTTCAGAGTCGGAAATTGGATTTCTGGGCCGAAGAAACGCCCGCTACCAGCAATATTACGCTTTTTGCGTCTTTAGCAACTGAGCGTGGACTTTTAGTTCGATATACTTAGTGATCAAAAGATGGGAAGGAGGTATGAGGTAAGCGCATGACTTCGCGATTGACGCTTTGTGTTATTGTAATACAGGGCGTTCCTAAAGTGGTGGACCAAATGAACATGGGAGGGATATTTGTCTTCTCTATTTCTCTAATTTTCTCATTTCTCCGTTTTGGCAAGCATTAAAATTTAATTTGTCTTTTTTTTTAATTGAGTGAGTTTTGTTATTTTTTACCTATGCGTTGCATGCCGCTGGTTCTTAAGACGCTCTTAGTTGTTAATTGGGAAAATTTAGATCAGTCCCAAACTTTAACATAGTGCTGCAGAAAGCGAATATAAATTTCCTAAAAATTTCACCAAACACTGATTATTTTAATACACATTTTGCTACTGTCAGTGATTAATAAAAAAAAAATGACTAGAGTGGCCTAATAAGTGATAATAATAAGATATATTAAAACATACCTAGTCAGCTAGTTAGAAATTTGGTGCCTTTCGACGACATTGGAAAAGTGATCATAAATTTAGCGCTTTATTCGGTAAATTAGGTACAATTAAACACTAATAATAACCCGGAAATTGTAAATAATTCCCCACATATATATATATATATATATATATATATATATATATATATATATATATATATATATATATATATATATATATATATATATATATATATATATATTCTCACGTATTGATTCACGGATGGAAAAATGTGATGACACTATATTCCGGGATATCATCCGTTCGCTCGTTGAACTCCGACTGGAATCCTGCATCCGACTGGAATCCTGCAAATCTTGCATCCGACTGGAATCCTGCAGACGTTTCGCCAAAATCTCACTTGGCATCTTCAATGCTCGCGCTCCGAGTGTTCGAAGTGTTTTCGGAGCGCGAGCATTGAAGATGCCAAGTGAGATTTTGGCGAAACGTCTGCAGGATTCCAGTCGGATGCAAGATTTGCAGGATTCCAGTCGGATGCAGGATTCCAGTCGGAGTTCAACGAGCGAACGGATGATATCCCGGAATATAGTGTCATCATATATATATATATATATATATATATATATATATATATATATATATATATATATATATATATATATATATATATATATATATATATATATATATATGTGTGTGTGTGTGTGTTCGAAGTGTTTTCGGAGCGCGAGCATTGAAGATGAAATGAGATTTTGGCGAAACGTCTGCAGGATTGCAGTCGGAGTTCAACAAGCGAACGGATGATATCCCGGAATATAGTGTCATCATATATGTATATATATATATATATATATATATATATATATATATATATATATATATATATATATATATATATATATATATATATATATATATATATATATATATATATATATATATATATATATATATATATCCTCACGTATTGATTCACGGATGGAAAAATGTGATGACACTATATTCCGGGATATCATCCGTTCGCTCGTTGAACTCCGACTGGAATCCTGCATCCGACTGGAATCCTGCAAATCTTGCATCCGACTGGAATCCTGCAGACGTTTCGCCAAAATTTCACTTGGCATCTTCAATGCTCGCGCTCCGTTCGCGCAGTGTTCGAAGTGTTTTCGGAGCGCGAGCATTGAAGATGCCAAGTGAAATTTTGGCGAAACGTCTGCAGGATTCCAGTCGGATGCAAGATTTGCAGGATTCCAGTCGGATGCAGGATTCCAGTCGGAGTTCAACGAGCGAACGGATGATATCCCGGAATATAGTGTCATCATATATATATATATATATATATATATATATATATATATATATATATATATATATATATATATATATATATATATATATATATATATATATATATATATATATATATATATATATATATATATATATATATATATATATATATATATATATATATATATATATATATATATATATATATATATATATATATATATATATATACTTTAACTACAATCGTTTCATTCTGTGAAGCAGGCAAATCTCATCTAAATAACATTCAAACTACTCTTCTAACTCTCCAATTCTCATATCTTGTCGTACTTATAAGAGGGTAGAGAATGTATTTCCGGATCTTGTGCTATTTACTCTGAAGCTTTGAAGCCTTTAAGCGACACTTAAAACGGTATTCCCATTAACATACTGTAATTAAAAGCTGTAATTAGATTTAGCATGTAAAATATAATTTAAACTAGTCCACTGATGAAGTATTTTGTTTTTTTGACATTTTGTACTTTCCTTTTATTCAATAGCTGCGTCTCTCTGCAGGAAAGACTAAGTTAATATACTGTCCGGAACAACAATTTTAGATCTTTGGGGATGTATATTTTGCCCAAATCATTGACCTACATTCATCAATGGTGACAAGAGAGGGCAGTGATCTATCATCTGCTAATCCGCGGCAAACGGCGCATGGAACACCCAAGATCTTCGGTTTCTATAGTCTTACGCGCCAGACAATACAACAAAGTATCCGAACCAGATCCATTGGAACCAGAACCCTGTCACCGAGATGTTTCATATTCATGCCCAGATTAACGGTGTTGGTATCTGGTTATTAGATCCATTTCAACTGTTACGCCATTGACTAACAGTCACCTCGGAAGTCTCTTTGCGACGATCCACGGCCTTGCGAGGGGAAAGTGCTCGGCCCGAAGGCACGGCGTGGTCAGCCTTGGGTCCCGTTACTGTGCAGTGGCGTTCGATTACCGGGGTATCGAATTCACATCCGTACGCAATGGTGGTACTGCTACGCCGGTTTTTACCGTTCGGAGAGCTATTATAATTTGTTTTTGTCTCAAGATAAACCTCGCGTCCCTACTACTGAAATGTGTGACGTATTAAACGAAAATTTGATAAATAGTATAATTAAAAAGTGCAAAAAAAAGAATATAATTTTCGCACCTGAAAACTCCAATTCAAAACAGCTAACTTAAGACATTTGTATCAAACATAAGGTTGAGACTTCCCTACGCGATGATACTGAATCACTTGACCTACTTGTGTCGAGATCAGAGGATCTTGCAGATGATCCATAACTCGAATCAATTCGACCACATTTTTTAGTTTAATTTAGTTTAGTTTATTTATTTGTATATGTAACAGATTATGTATATGTAACATGTCAGTTTGTACAAATAAATGTCGATATACAAAAATACGAAAATATAGCATAGATAAACAAAAGGAAAGATGGCTCCATTTAGAATTTATAATTAAAATATCCATCATTGCTATAGAAGCAATTATTAATAAACATTGGCTTGATTGCCCTTTTTCACTCAAAGTTTGGATATTTGTTGGAAAGCCATTGTAAAATTCTATATTTACGGAATTATTTTTAATTTTATTTAAACGATAACGAGGTTCTCGCACAAGATGAGAATTTCTTGTAGAAAAGTTATGAATGTCTAAGTGTAAAATACAGTTTGGTTTATTTTTATGGATATTATTAAGGCTACAATATATAAAGATTGAAGGTACTGGCATTACTCGAAGATTAGAAAAGCTCGACATGATTCTCGCTAATTGAGAATTAATAGAATTCTAATTGCGTTTTTTTTGAAGTCTTATTACATGGTTAGAATTTCTCCATAGTGTAACTGCATAATTTATTTTAGAGTCGAATAAATCAAAATAAAAGTTTCTTAGGATGTCCGTATTAAGTGTGTTTTTAAACTTTCTAAACAGGAAAAGCATAGATGCGAATTTTCTGCATAAAACATCAATATGACCACTCCGATTAAGATTATCGTCCAAGGTGATACCAAGGAGAGTGATGCTATCACCCTTAGTAACAGATGCATTGGTTGAAATTTAAAAAAAAATGTGTTTCATGATTATTTAAAAATAAATGTAACACGAAAACCAAGACTGAGCCCTCAGCACAACCCCATAAGTCAGTATATCTAATCTGGTTAAAAATACATGAGGGCAATCGTTTATGTAAATAGTGAAGAAAAGTGGCCCTAGGATAAATCCTCATTAACGACTCCGACTAATGTATTGTGTTCGATTTTTGAAATACAGATTATTTCACTATCATAATTTCTTGGCTGACGTAATCAAACTCTTTCGAAATATCGTAAAGAGACAGTGACATGGTCACCATCTTCGAGATCGTTAACGATCTCTGACACTACCTGCATGTGTAGATTTTCCAGGCATGAATCCCCACCTGAATCCCCACCGTTCCTCGCAAAAAAAGGATATATTTAAAAATTAATGTAATAATAATTATCCGAGGAATATTTCGAAAATTTTCCCAAAAATAGGGATGATATATATAGGTCGATAGTTGTCTAAATCCGTCCGTCCTTTTTGGAAGCCATGTATTTCTTGCATGCACAGTGGGCCGAACTACGTCATAGCAGTTACCATCTACATTCCTACAAATTAAGCCTCAATTTTTTTTAATAAATTCTATATTATTTTAATACAAGTCAATTAGAATTATAACTTCAGTGAAGTGATTATATTCAAGACCAGCTATTATGGACCTATTGTTGTAGTCTATAAAGACACTAAATATGTATTTAATAAATTGGCGAGAAAATGCCTAGTATTCTTCCAGCAACCATTCTCAGCAACTCTAAAGAAAACCTTCGCAGACTACCAGCATGAGAAAAAACGGCAACAAGTCCAGCTGTGGCATCCTATTGCTTCCTGCGATCTTGATTGCCAAAAAATAGCACTGAGTAGAAATTTATTTTGACCAAAAATGATATAAAAATTAGTAAGATTTTTCAAAGAAAAGAAATGCCACTAACTGAGACGAGGTAGGCTGGTGATTTTAACAACCTCAGTTTACATTAAATGATGATAAAACATGAAAATTGAGGGAGTGAGGCTGTTGATTAATTTTGGACCCTATAAAAATAGATTATTTCATGTTTTTTAGATTCACACTTTTTGCGTTTCAGATCTTTGTTAATCTTCTTCATTAGAACTCATTGACAGTTTCAAGTTTTTTCGTTAACAACATCTAAAAATTAATTCAAACTGAATTTTTAAGTAATCATTCAAATTTTCAAATTGGATTAAATTTACTAATAAAAATTGTTTTGAGTTTGCGAATGATTTTAAATATTTGTTGTCTTCGTTGTTTTTATGTCAATTCGAATCTTTGAACAAATTTTGAAAAAATATTTGACGTTTCTAAAATTGGGAATACTTATATTGATTTGGCAAATTATTACACATGATTTGAGATAATAGAACAAGTTTCAGTTAAGCTGTGAAGAAGCCAACAGGATGATTGGCAAAGTATTAGCAAGTTCGACTCAATAACCGACGCAGGAGGAATCCAGAAGTTTTGTAAATTGTAGAACAAGATCATTCTTCACTTAGAAATACCCTACGTCTCAAACGACACGTAGAGCATGTTATTTTTTACTAATGATAATAGACCCAATATATATTCGAACTATGCCAGTTACGACCTTACGCCTTGGCACAGCAAAGGAAAACCGCGGAAATTTTTGTTCCTCTTGGACGGCCGAAAAATCTGGCAAGTAGCCTTCAACGTGAATTGTCCACAACCGCTGCTCCGTAAACGGCGAAACGAAGGTAACATTGGGTAACGAGCTACTAATTACCAGACGATTTCTTCAAGATGAGACGCATTTATCTTCTTGACCTTTCTCTTTATAGCCGCGGTATTCCTTTTTTTATGCGATGCAATGCGAGCACACATGCGAAAATGTAGTCATTGACATCGGCGTACTATTCTACAAGTTGAAGTCGTCGTACCCATGTTCTCGACGTCATAACATTTTTCAGTCTCAACTGTATTTTCAGTTGCTTATATCTGGGCGCGGAGACTATCACTATTTGATTTATCATATTCAATTCATTCATATTTGTCATACTTTGTCTTATTTTGTTTTGATGCTCCAATGTCGAATGTCAAAAATGTCTCGTAATCCTACGAGAACGTTTGAAGGCTTGTAGTTTTTGTTTAGTAAGTATACTGTTATAATAATTAACCAAAAACTAGAAAATACTAAATATCCACAAGTTAGCAACGCAAAAAGAAAATGAAGTAATACCGATATTTCCAAGGGAGTAAAGAAATAAATTGGAAATATTAGAATAAAATTATTTATTTACATTGGTGTTTGTGCTGAAATTGAAATTGAAAATAATTATTGCTATTAGTATAAATGACTTCAAATTCAATAGTCTAATATATAGTGGGTATATATATAGAGTAATACATAGTATAATACCATATATAGTATTTCATTCTATTTTTGCTTTACTAACTTGTGGGTACTTAGTTTTTTGTGTTGGTGTTACACTTTGCTCTATTTTCTCTTTATTTTGATTTTATTGCAATACGTTAGACATCTTAGACGCCTTCTGTTTTTAAGAAAGAGGACTGTGCTTATTTACTTAAATGTTCTAGTCTTCTACTGATTTTGTATATTGGTTTTTTTGTTTGACGGACGCTTTCCAGCAATATAATTTTTTATTTTAACAACATTCTATTAATTGAAATACGTTTAATTCGTATTAATTAGCTTTAGAGGAAATATCCTCTATGATTAACGACTTCCTTAAGTTACAGGAACTGATTAAATCTATACAGAAACAAAAATAAATAAAATATAAACTCATAAAACATGTGGAAGACGAATATCCCAGTCTAGAAAATATCCTGAAACAAATCCAACGTATAGATCGTAAAAAAAGTGAAACAAATAAGAAAATAATAACAACAGTTATAATAAGGGTTATTTTCATTACAAATAAAAAACCAAATATACAATTCCAATATTAAGCAGGATGGAGTTAAAAACAGTTTTGGAAAGATATAAATTAACTATAATTAACAAGAAGAGTTAGTGTTCACGTAAAGAAAGCAAAACAAGATCAAATCAAATCAACTATGCTCTGTTTCTAAAATCATTATTGGACTGCAAAACAGTTGTCTTAGGCGTAGCAGATATTGTTTCTATGATGAATGTGAACGGTTGATGACGAGTGTCAGCTAGAGACAGATAGTTCACCTATGTGTCTTACTGTGTAGTTTAGAATTATGGTTAATGTCCTGCAGTTGTTGGCAAAGTTCGTTCTTGAACAGAGCTGATGTTTCTGAATTTGTTACTGAGAAACAGAGAACAGGAAGACAACAAACTGTAATAAATGACGATGAAAAGACTCCCATCAAAAGAATACTTGATCTACTTAGTGTCTGAAACGATAAAGGAAGATTTCATTCCACCGATCCGTAGGATCTGTCTCAATCTTCATCGTGCTGTCTTTTGCCCGTCGGACATGTTATTTTCTTTGTAATGTAAAGGAGTGTAGTCTACGCCTATTCTGCATATTCAACCACTTAACATCCTGTAGCTTGTGTGAGACTGGATCATATTTTCTTATACCATAAATTAACCGCAAACAGTTTTTTTTGTACTCTCTGAATTCTATATGTGTAAGTTTTATCTAGACAGTAAATGGCGATGCGGATAAAGCAACTTTAAGGAGACGTATCCCTTTTGTAAATAATAGCAAACTTGCTCTCTAAAACGAAAATCTGTATTAATTCTTAGGCCAAGATTTTTTGCACAATTTGTAAACTAAAAAACTCTACCACTCACTTTTATGTTAAGTTCAGACACCAATCGGTCCCTATTCTTTCCAAAGAGCATAGCAGATGATTTACTTGGGTTAATTATCTATCCATGACGTGCTGAAAAATCTGTTAGGTCTTTTAAATCTGCATTGATCAATTTTTGAGCTGTATACCAAGTACTGGGGTCAAATGAATATAATACCTGAGCGTCATCAGCATAAAAATATGCCGTAACATTTTTCATACACGATACAAAATTGCTGGTGTAAATTGTAAATAAAAGTTGCCCCAGTATGGAACCTTGCGGCACACCGCAACTAAGAAAAAACAGTGACATTAAATATATAGCATAAATTCTTAGCTATCTATTCATAATTACATTCTTATTCGAAATATCCAAATCTAATTCTGTTTCACTATCAGAGTCGTCATTGAGATTTATTATAATAGGATTTATGTTGTTTTGTATAGAAATGTACGAGTCCTCAATTTTTTTAATGTGCTGTTATTAATTACATTTTTTATCAAATTTATAACACTGGGATTTAAAGTAGGAGTAACATTTTCTGCTCGGACATTTGATTTTACTTGGTTTCACAAATACAAAGACGTAAAACAGTATGCTCGGCCCTTTCAGCCAAATTATCGCATACATACTGTTTTTTTAAAAGTTACGCTTTTTTGTAACTGAATTCAAAATAAATATCACTTTCTCACAAATATTCCTGGATTTCAGTTTTTGAACTTGATGAGGTTGGTGTTTTGCTTAGCAGACGGCTGTGGTAGCTTGTTTTATCCATAACAATAACACTCCTACTGGGGAATATTTTTTAAAAGATTTTTAGGAAACCAATTTCCAAAAAGTTCAGCACTTATATGCTCATGATAATCCAAGTTAGCATCCTTAATATTCTTTGCAGACAATAGCAAGCAGTTTGGGTCAAATCCCAGCGTGTATTATGGTCATGTGTTTTCCTTCATTTGAAGTTGCTTTCGTCTGAGTGGAATCAACCCATCCTTTGGATCTGTTGTGTTATCTATCTCTTTTAATTTCTTAATCTGTGTGATTCCATTACCACTTGCCCTTTGTCTATGCGGTACTTAAACCTCATTTTTACAAACAATTCTAGGGAAGGTGGCACAGCTTATATTTATATTGGTTTCGTCTTCTTCTAGCTTCGTTTTCAGGTTATCCAAGATATAAGACAATAGGACAATACATTTTCCTTTTTACTAGGTCCTGATCGCTATTGTTTATCCGTGAGTTTGTAAATCACAACGTTGATTCCTTGACGATATTGGCGTTTTTGTAAATAGGCAAGTTTATTTTAAAACTTCTTGTTGAATAAGTCCTCAACTGAATAAAGTTTCATATATATTTTTCACAACCTGTTTTGCACGAGGTGCCAAATGATTTCGGAGTGACATTGTCATAGTCTCGTAAAGTAACTTTTTCGAAACGCACAGTGAAAATGATTATTCAACACTGCCACAAATGGTGAACACTCAAAAAACATATCAGAAAAAAAGAAATATACCTGTGCCATCCCTGCCTTGTCATTCAAGTAAGAATAAGTTTTTTGATAATGGTTTTACTCAATAACGATAGGTAACAACATCGTTAAAGTTTTCTTGGGAAGGGTCCGTCGAAAGCCAATACGATGAAGATTAAGACAGACTATAATATAAAATTGTGGAAAACGGCTAGAAACGAAATTAGTTATAGTTGATATAACTCTGACACTGACTGACAAATTATTATAATCATAAATTTACATAACCCATCACAAAGTCAATAGCTAATTTGCCAGTATGCTCAAAACTGCTTTATGTCTACGAAATAAATACGAATTAATTGAAATTGATTTTGAAAATAAATAAGTTGAGTTGAATTATTTCGAATCGTACTCCGTTCTACGCAGAACTAGTCATTATGTCGGCAATTTCACCGTCACGGAAATGTGAAACGGGAATAAGTCCTAAATCAAAGCTGCGTTACACCATAAAAAACCATTAATCGCATGAAAAAGCACTTTTCAGAAACAGAAAGTTCCAGCGCAAAAAAGGGAAACACACATAAAAAATGTGATTATGCATCTGACGCTGTTGATAGAATGCAAAAACAGTTGTTTGTTATAATTATAAATCGTTGGTAATCGTCTGAATTACTGTAATTGTCTCGGATACGTTTTTTGTTTTTACGAAGCAGCGAAGCGTACGAACTTTTTTTTCGTTTGATACCCAAACCCACTACCCACACATTTATTGACTGACTAATTGGAAGCGCCCATTTTATTCCAGCTTCACGCTGTGGTGGGCGATTAAATGTGAAGTGCGGCAACAGGGGGTATTTGCGATCCCCGTTTAAAAACTGAACTGGGGTGACGGGCGGAAGACGTGCCACAGGACGGTGTTGATGGGGATCAAGAAAGTTCCGTGATTATTAATTACCGTTTCTTTAGAAACTTGTAGAGTTACATTCAATAAAAGTTTGGTAGTTTTCAATTTTGGTGCCTTATTTACCGCCGTAGAACCCACGACACACTCTCGGAGGCCCGAGAGCATCTCAAAATGTTCTGGAATAGGCTGCAAATAGGTCTGAATTAAAAAAAGGAGAAGATTTGAAAGATGATCTGGAAGTATGAAAGGAAACTTTATCCATTGAACAAAATTATCGGAAAAATACCCGTACATTTAAAATTTAGAACTGATCAATTCAACAGTAGAAATAGTAGCACGCGATTGTGGCTTCAACCGGAAGTATTTAGAACCTGAATACTTAGTTCTCAGAGGACCTTCGCGTAATGCTAAGACATACCATATGTGCGAAACATCCAACGTCCCCATCATATCAAGGCCCAAGAGCATGCCATATAGTTTTGTGCAAAAATGCTGACAGAGATGTAAGTTACACTGAAAAAATCAACGAATATCCAGCCGTTTTATATACCTGGATACCTGGTCCTTGAGGTCAAAGAAGAAATAGGCATATCCTGCAGCAAAGAGGGAAGTAAAAACGACACGCTGTTTCGCCAATCTGAAATACACTCAGAGAAAAAGCGCTAACGCTAATTAGATATAATTTGGCTTCACTGGTGCTTTTAAATAAATCAATAAGACGTTATATGATTCTAAAATTTCTTCTTGAAACTAACATGCGCATGATCATTTTTATTACTTATTCTTATTAAAACGAAAGTACTCTCTGTATTTATGTATAATTAACGCATATTAAAATAAGCATCACAAAATATTATCTTAAATGTTTAAGATAACAATCTAAACAGATTTCAGATTTAAAGTGAGGAAGGCACTTTTTTTCGGTCAACGCTATCCCGAGAGTAGAAAATCCTATTTTATGATGATTGAATTAATCATATCAGTCTTACTTAAAATAAAACGGACAGATTATTTTCAATCATACCTAATTGACTTTACTTTGGTTTTGGGAATAAAATGAAAGGAAGTTATTAAGAATGTTTAGGTGTGTTTTGTAATGCTTAATTGTATACAGTCCATATATGATATATATTCTACTTAAAGCCAACAAGAAAACGATTACAAAAGCTTGGAGACAACACAAGTGGACTACTGACTACGCAATACGTATAGGAAAATCGTTGATGTTTCTAAACTAATAATTTCTAAAAAAAATCAATATCAAAATGTTTTCAAACGTTCCCAAAATGTTGTTACAAGTAAAATTGTAGAAAAGAGTGATTTCTTGTGCATTTTAAAACGTATTTTTCTTCTGAGTGTAGCAGAATTCGCCGATACTATTGGGAGTTACTAGGAATAATAACATTTTAGTTTTTGGTATTGTATAGATGTTTGATCTCAGGTTTCAATGAAGTTCGCTTTTTTAATATAAGGGAAGACTTTGGTAAACACTCGTATGGTCACTACTGTTTTGTCATGAAGAAACGTTCAGGATGATACGGGAATTTGAAGAACCGATAGACGAGCGCTGGGAACATTCTTTAAACAAGAAAAAAACTGCCGGTTTCGGCCCTCAAGCGACGGGCAAAACCATCTAATAAGAGATTTGATTTATAGCATTTAATCCAACCTATAATAAAACATCGGCCTAATCATCTATCTCTGAGGCACACTTACAGCAATTCGCCGATCTATTTTTTTACGCGTACCGCACCATAATGTTATAAATAATGCCCGGGTATTAGACGTGGCGATCGCGGGCAATTATTATTAAAATAATTGGTCAGCAAATAATTGTATATAAATGTGGACGGGAGTTTTTGCGTTTCCTGTGCGGCGCGCGCGCTCTACCGTCGAACGCTTCAATTTCGCTCGCAGTTGAAATTTATTACCGGCCGCGCATACGGACATTTTTTTGTTTTCGCCGCGAAATTATTATTGCGATTATGTAAAATGTCGTTGCAATAAATTATACACACGTATTGGTTTTTGTTTATTGGGTGATCTTGTAACGGCGGATTGTTTTTGCAATTACCGCGGAGCGGATAATAATGTAATGGTCGCTAACAAATTTTAGATTTTACCGGGAGATAGCCGAAGCAGGTTGAATAATCTCGTCCGAGAATTAGATGTTTTGAATAAATTTATTTGCAAATTATAATTTTGTGCGACCTGTACCGACTACCTATATTTCACAACTTGAACTGGCAGTCGGGAAATAGTATTTCGTATATGCGATTGGTGGCACAATATTCAATTAGGACCTTAAGTCTCCGTATGCCCATCCTAGGACCAAATCCTTACATCATGGGCGATGCTCAATGCCATAGAGCGGAAAATTAGAAACCGGGACAGAGGGACATCGGCAATTAATATCTGTTACCTTAGGTTTCCATCCACCATACAGAACAAGGTTGTTTTCAAAAAATTATTAATTAATTAAAAAAAATATATTATTGGATTAGTTTTTCTATCGTGTTCCTGCAGGTCACTATGGAAATTTTATTATGCATGCACCCTGTCTCGTCGAACTTCAAAGTCACGGCAAACTTTGATAAATATAAAAATTTGCACATTTAATAACGATTAGAATCTCGCGCACCCTGTATGATAGACCAAATCTGAAACTTTCTCTCCACACACTTTATCATACTAATTAGGTCAAATCATCCCACGTTTTATAGTTTTTCATTAACGGATAATAATACAAGCTTTTAACAGACGGGCAGAAAAACTTAACATGCAAATTTCCACAAATAAGACCAAATGCATGACCATTGCAAAGGAGCCTCTACGGTGCAAATTGGTAATAAAAAACAAAACTATTGACCAGATAATGTCACTCGAATACCTGGGATGCAAAATTACAAACTCTGGATTCCTGGAAGCAGAAGTAAGGAACCAAGCCAATAAAGCTGCCGCAATATCAGGACATCTTAAATATCCCATATGGAAAAACAAACATTTGAGTGCAGAATGTAAGTTAAGAATATACAAAACCTGCGTACGACCAGTGATGACATATGGTGCGGAAACCCGAGCTGAAACCATCAGTAACAAAGAGAATCCTACGAACTACTGAAATGAAGACCTTAAGAATGATAACTGGATACACATTGAGGAACAGACAGAGAAATGTAGACATAAGAGTAAAGTGCCAAACAAATGACGTTGTCAGATGGATAAGGCAGAGAAGAAGAGAATGAAACCAGCATATCAGTACAATGGGCCCCGACAGAATGGCCATAATAATTCGCAACAACGTACCCCATGGCAGAAGACCTACTGGACGACCACCTAAACGTTGGCGAGATAGTTGGCAGTCAACCTCGCAAGAGTTGCTTAGACGAGGAGGAAACCGGAACTAAACAGGCGATACGCCTGCTAAAAGAGGAAGAAGAAGGATAATAATTTACCCCAAAAAACTGCAATTTTCAGGATCTTTTTGTTTTTTTTTACCGATAATCGACACACCCTGTATATAATTGAATAAATGCCGGAAATGGAGGTTATGGCTCCGCATCTCCCGCGTTTCCTGTTGCATGCATAACACCGTAATAGTCAACTTGATACCCTATAGACTGAGAGCACGGAATAGTGATTTTCATATGGGTTTTTTCAAATATCTCGAGCATAGTCTGGGACAGCTGAAAACAGTAAGAGTACAACCTCTTGATGCGGTATATAGAAGATATTAGCCATATTTTTACGAATTTTGATTTATGCTATTAATTCACTCTGGAAAGGAACAATTTTCAGAGTCTTAAATTTTGTCCACAATTTCAAAACCTTGTATATAATCAAAAAATTCTTGAAATGAAAGTTATAGTACCGGATCTCCCGCGTCTCTTGGTTAAAGATATATGCCGATAAGGTTAATAGTTTTCGAGAAAATAATTTTTGTCTGTCAAAAAAAAAATCCAAAATTTTTAAAAAATGCTTGTCGAAATTTGATTGATCCTAGTTTACACAGTTTAAATGTGGGTATGGACTTTTTACTTCTCTGCTACAATTGGAGTCAAGAGAAAAATTTGAGACATCTATAACATTTTTAAATATAGCACAGAATATCCCGAACATCTTGTACAATATGTGAAAACCTTAAACAAAACATAGGCTATATAGTCATGTGAAATCAGTTTTTTGCGAATAAAGATTTTTGGTTCGGATCAAGAATTTTTTCGTTTTTGAGAAATGAGTTTTTTCTCAATACCCTGCAAATGCGGTTTTTACATTTTTAAAAATACTTCCCTACCCCGAATTTTTTACGAATAATATAACATTTATCCGGAACATCTAAAGTTCACTTTTGTCCAATCGTAATAACTGTACAAGACGAACAATTAAGTTAGACAGAGGAAATTCAACGAACAGCTAACCAAACGAGCACTGAGTGCTCCAGAACCAGAACTGTAAAAAGCTGCCTTATCCATGTTAGGAACACTCGCTTTGGTATATGCACATACGTAGGATATTTATCAGTTCGTTTTGTTTTAATTTTAAAGCATCCTTACGAATAAATCGCCAAGCGTCCATTAAATTATGATAAATAAAAATATCAATTAATGCAGACAACTGAAGGCACGATACAATGTAAAAGGAGAGTCTGGACTAAGAAGCATATACGGGTGAACAAGTTTCAGGAGATCGGGATCTGGTTCATACAATAACAGACAGACTCCTGCAAGAACATGATGAATATTTGTGGAGAGGCAGCTAAAAAAGAATAATGTCCTACGAAGAAAGCTCCAACCAACTATCTGCTGGGTAAGTTTAATGCTTTTAGAGATGGCTAGTTGCGGTGCGTTTGGGTTAAAGTATTTCTATATATTATATATACTGGGTAGGTTTCGTGCAGATTTCTTAACCAGGAATGTCTTCTCCTTTCCAATGATCTTCTGGTTTTCCTTGCATTATAAGTTGAAATATTTGATATTTGTTTCTTCCCATAATGTGTCCCATGTTTCCTGGTTTTAATAGTCATTACAACTTTCGTTTTTAACTCGTCTTAGCACCTCAGTATTGGTTAGTTCTTCTATTTTCTTCACATCCTTTCCTTTAGCACAAAATAAAAATAAAATAGAGCAAAACATCTCATGAGCCGTATTTTCAGATGGAACAAACCACATGAACTGATAAAAGAAACCACTGTTACGGTCATACTTCGATTAACATGACAGGCGTGGTGAATCGATAAATCGAAGTAATTAATTGACACACAATATTTTGAAAGAAGGTTAAAGAAATTATCGAGAAAGCATTTCGCATGCAAATCGAGGGTGAGCAAAGGGAGATGGACGTATGGATAACGCTGACAGCTATTTCGCTTCGGACATCGAAATCAGCCAAATTCTGACACGTTATGGCGACACGCATTGATTATTAATTCTCTCTTCGCCTCGTAATCCCCCAGATACGACAAATAAGAATACTATACTAAATCACGGGAAAGGCACTCTGCGATGGCGGAAAAATAATATGAAATCCATCAATATCCTCATAAATCCTATATTTTATTACAGTTTCATGTTATCTTTTTTTTTCGACAATAATATATCACATAAATAAATATTTACGTTTCTAAGATTTGGCGCTATTGACTTGTAAAAAATTCGTCATTTTAAAACTGGAAACATAGTTGGTTAGAAATGATCTGTACATACTGGGATATTGAGTATTTAAAAAGAATTAGCTATCGCAAATTATTATTATCATCGTCATTAAAAAATACATATTCAAATCGAATCAGAAGTGCACGAGAATATTAAATTTGACCCAAATTTTAGTTGTGAGTTAATTTTGAGGCGAAATATATATTCCCATTCCCAGAAGTAGTTGTAAGTTCCATTAAAAAGAATGCAGTTTCCACGAATCTTGATGGGGTTACTTTTCTTAACTCGAAGCGGCATTTGTCAATAAGTAAATTCAACTTACCAAAATTTCGAATTATTGAAGTTATTGAAGATGTGTTCCACCTATTTAGAGAAGTACATATGTAACTAGTTTCATTAAAACAGTTTTATTATGTGTCCCTAAAAAATATATTATATTTACATAAAAAATAAATATTTAAAATACTAGGAATGAAACTAAAAAACATCTATATAAATGTTTAAATGTCTGTATTTCTCATCTTTACATTATCCCTTATCGGACTTGGTAATTTTTCAAAGAAACTTCTTCCACAAGCAATACTGTAATATTATTTACAAATCGTCTAGATTTCTCCTCAGCTCGCCCATTATACTGTGGTCTTCTTCAGAGCTTAACTAAAACTGTTTTAGTTAAGCCCTTTGTAAATTTGTAAATAGCATTTACTTATCCATTTTTGGGGCACTTTGTTTTGCCGTACTCGGAACATTTTTGAATTGTGTCAGATGTACCTCTAGATATCATTATCCAATTCCATGAACTCATGACATTGAAGAAAAATTGCCATGTTTCACAAGACTGTAACATTCATTCAATGGAGTTTCAATTTTCCTTAAAACATATAAATGGAAAATGATCTTCATTTTTCCAAGCAGAAAATTTGACTTTTCAAAGGAAAAAATCCATTTATTTTCCAGACTTAAAGCAGTCATTGAAAGAATCAGTTCGAGTTAACAAAAAATCAAGTTTTTAATGTTCGAATTAACAGTATTAATCAACTTTATTGGCGAGACTAACTTTTTTTTTTTTTAATATTCGATTTACCCTAGCAATCAGGGCAGCATTTTTTGAAACATCTGGTATATGAAAAAAAAAACTTTATAATAACCGCAATATAATCTGAGATCGCTTTCAGAAACCTGTCAAATGGTTTGTTTACTTAATCCAGCAGCACTTGCGAACGTTAATAACGAAAACAAAAGAAAAGGTTAAGATTGTCAGCGCCCGCTTTACCTCGCGCGTTAATCTAAAATGGAAAATCTGAGATCGGCCGCGCAACAGGATTTTTTTGTCGCTCTAGTTTCGCAAGTGTGGCTGACACGACATACCGCGCACACAGTTCCCTCGAACACTGGAAGGCAGATAATAAATTAGAAATATTCTTATAATAGGTGTAACGCCGTCTAATTGTGTCTTACGAGAAAACCGGCGTTGTTCCCACGTTTTTTTTTTATTATTCCGTCGTTTGCTGCGTTTGACGCGCTGCGCGAACGGCAGGACAACGCGAGATTCAACGGACTCGCTTAACAAACGCTCCCGTTTCGGGAAATGGCGGATCCGCACCAACGCACCGGTTCGTTTCCGCAACATTATTGGCTAATGTTAAACTATTTCCGCAGTCAAATTTGGAATGGAGTGTTCAACGTCAAATTAAAAACTTACCGGTTTCAAATGGAAACACAAAACATATTGCTCTGTTCGTGGATGTTACTTACGCAACATTAAATAAAAATTATGACATTATAAGAGTTCTTCATTCTAAGACACAGATTAAAAGAACTATGATAAACCATCTTTGCAACTGCAAGTGACATGATACTTAATTGACTATTTCATAAGAAGTGCATTTTGCAAGTTTTTAAATTTAATTCAATTAGATTTGGTTATTTAATTGAATTAAATATAATTATGGAATTAAGTTTATTTAATTAAATTATTTAATCAATTTAATTAATTTTATTTTACAAATACAAAATAACATAATCAAACAAAAAAAAATTCAGTAGTAGTAATAGCCTGAATAACTTTAAGAAAGTCAAACAGTATACACGTCCTCAGAAGTTAAATTCCAAAATAAATTTCATCAGCAAGTTCATTGTTATTTGGAAACCTATTATTTTCATTTTAAGACACATGGCTTCTTGACAAATATGAAATATGACATAAGCACAAACCCCCTGTAAAAACCATCAAACTTGGTTCTTAAAATGAAGTGGTGTTGGTGTCTGACATACCAACAGTTTTTACATCTATTATCTCAAAAAGTATCACAGTTAAATGAAACTATTTTCATATCATACAGCGCAATCGAACATTTTTTGAAATTATTTTTTATAATGAATCAAATACTTAACCAAATATGACGAGACTTCATAGTAATTCGCTCACCTGTATATCACATAATCGACACATTGTTATTATTAATAAATAGTGCACTGCCAGTTGAATGTATCGCTCTATTGGTTTCTGATTTTCTTAAAATGCAAAAATAATGAAACAAAATTCTGGATGGTTGAGTATATTTAAGAATAAGCAATGCTAAAACTTGGACTTCCTTAGCTTTTGCTCTTAGTTGTTGATAACTTACTGATATTTTAATAAGCGTAAATGCCCTAAATGAAGCCTATTAAAATAATTGCTTGCTTTGAAGATTTTCATCAAGCAAAAACCAAATCTGTTTGGTTTCTTCCTCACCAGGTGGCTTATTTTCTAAATTATGACTTCTTATACACCCTAGGTAGCTTATAAAGCGCAACTCGCATTGGTGCGGGCGGTCGGTTTCGGTGATCATAATTACTATCAACACAAAAACCAATTTGTACGCAACAATAACTAACAGTACACAGGATAAAATAACTGCTTACTTATAGGCAATCTTGCAGCTCGTAGATGCAGGATTTTTAATCAAAAATTATAATTGATTTACGTGTGCGCCATTCTGCGGACGTAGGTCGTCGTTAGATTGGCGTTAAAAAAATTTTGCTGTCGAGAAAAATATCCGCGCAATAACACTCGCAATTGCAAAATTTTATCGAAAATCTTCGACGAATGTTGTAGTCCTTTTTACGACCGATGCGTGCGAAACTAAATTAAGGCAAATAAATCATCACTTAAATAAGATTTCACTGGTAATTACACTTGCAGAGAGGCGCGTCGCAAAAGCACTCCGTCAAATGTTCATTAAAAAGCCAATAAAAAGCTGTCCGCAAATTAGCGGACCCTGCAAAAAGGATTTGTTTGATTTAACATCGTATTAATAACACTGCCGGGTGAAAGTCCACGGTTGAAGCCAGAACAAATAAGCAGTCAGTGTGGTGATCATCGAATCAGATAACTGAAAAGACAAATTGCAGAAGCAAGATAATTTTTACAAGAAAATCAAGGGCACATATATAGGCCAATTTAAATCATCTTAAATCTCCATACGATTAACAGGAGATGTGAAGTGAAGTTTTCGATACAACGATGGACGTAATATCGAGGTACATTATATAAGAAAGTCTCCAAGAAATATAGAGGTGATAAGTTTTACTTCCCGTCTACTGGTGCTGGTCACAATATGGGTTCTAATTTTGAGGTCACCTTGAATCTTTAACTAAAATGTTTGTAGACTTACTGACTGATAATGCTCCACAATTAGTCCATAGATGTCACTTGTCCAGTTATGAAATAACAAAAAAAATTACTTCCGTTACTTCTTAACTGGAAGGTACCCAAAACGCAATACTTATCTTGAAAAGAATTAATCGTGAAATAAAAGGGAAAGGCAATAAGTTGAACTTAATATTAAATAAGGGAACAGTATTGTTTATTATATCCATAAATATTGACAGAATTGCTATACAGTATATTCAAATAAATGGAAAAGTGCCTAGCATTCCTACCGAATATTTTAGTACATTTCTCGAAATTTTTTTTTGATTCTCACCACCCTTCGCGCTCATCTTATCAAATATTTTCGGTTGAACATTTCTTTTATAAAATCCTCTAATATATTGATCAAAATGCCTCCAAACTATATACTATGAAGAAACTTTGAGGTACAGTGTCACCCATTTTAGATGAAATCTTAAATTAGAACATGTTATAAAAATTAATTGTGTTAAATTTTTCAATTCTGTCTGATACCACGAACATTATAAGATGTGTCAAAAAAATTCTTTCAGTTTTGCGATCTATAACCACAGAAAAATGAAAACTTTCTCTATAATTCAGTTTTATTTGTTACGATGCGGGACGAGCGTAGATACTGTGGACATTGGACAAAATCAATTCCGAGACGCAAGAGTGATCTTACATAAACGAGTGGTCGGGAATCGAAAGTGAACGCCTGGCCGGCCCGATCTAGTTCCGTCAGAAAAATCGCGGGTGGCTTGTAGGTCGCCGTTGCCCGAACGGGCGTGGCACTCGGCCTAGGACACATCTTAGAAATCGTTCGTTTCAATAAAATCCATCCGCGCGACAATAGGCGACGCTTTGTTAACCAGAAAATGTCAGATTTGGATCATCTAACCGAACATTTGGCTTCTCGTACTCACCGCGTTTTTATTTTGGTTAAAAGGTGGGCAACAAAGTTGCGTACTAAAACTTCTAGCAGAAATGCAACATTCTATATTTTAACTAAACGTCGAAATGTGTTAATTCAAAGGAAACGTAGAATTCATTGTGGTTTGCAAATTGAAACGATCAACGATTTGATGGAAATGCGATTCCGGAATTCTTTCATTTTCATTATTTTCCTAAATGTATAGTTTTCTAAATTGCTGCTTGCTTTTATGTCTTCCCAGGAGATGCAAAATCATTACCATAGAACTCGAAAAGGTCATTGCACCATACCTTAGTACTTGGCCTTTCTTTTTTCTTTATAATATGCATACATACATATAACAATGTATATACCTATATGCAGATCTTACTTGTTGGGTATGACCATGCAGAATAATAATCGCAGGTATTATTAGAAACTAGTTTGTTGTTTTTATGTTCTTATTATATCTTATTATGGAAGTCAATTTTTTTATACCTTCTATTCCTGTAACTAACTAAAACTACACCTGTAAGGCCGTGCAGTGAATCGTTTTATCTAATATTCACATGTATTCCTTTTCTGTGTTTTGGAGTTTTTTTTGACTAATTCGTGAGCAGCCAGTTTTAGTTTCTCCACAAAAATCAGAAATCCCACGAAAATGTATTAAATCTACATTTAGTTTTAAAAGCCAAAATTAGCAAAAATTCAAGTCATATTGTCTAAATCAATTTTTAAGGTAACTTATATCAATATACCAGTAATTTTAACGAAAAAAAAACCTTAAGAAAAATATTGCAGGAATTTATTAAAAAAAAGGTTAATTATCAAGATCAAAATCTATGCAAAAATATAAGATTATAAACATTTTCAGTTTCACTAAGAACAGCAAATTTGCAGTGGAAATATAAATTTACCGGATTCCTGCTGGCAAAAGGTGACTTGCCTTTTTAACTGTGGGATTACTAAACTTGGCTGCAAGATATCACTTGATTTGATTTGAAATGACTAAATTTAACCCATTTTTTGGCAGCTAAATATTACTTAATTTATTGTCGGTAAAATGATTAGATTTGTCTGCAAGATATGTCTTACTTTATTTGCTGTCAAATTACTAGATGTTCCTGCAAGATATGATTTATTTCATTTGCTTTGAAATTACCAAATTTACTATATTTTTTGCTGCTTTGGATATGACTTACCTTATTTTCTTCGAAATTACTCGATTTTTTTGGAAAATATGACTTATTTTAGTTGCTGTGTAATTGCTAACACAGCAAATAAAATAAGTCATATCTTGCAGAAAAATCTAGTAATTTCCATGAAAATATCGTTAATATATGACTTAGTTTCTTAGCTTTGAAATTGCTAAATTTACTACATTTTTTGCTTTTACGTTTTTTTTTCTGTGAAATTACTAGATTTGTCTGCAAGGTAGGACTTATTTTATTTGCCTAATATTACTGGATTTTCCTTCAAGATATCACTTATTTTATTTGCAATGAAATTACTAAATTTGCCACATTCTATGCTGGCAAAATACGACTCACTTTATTTGCTGTGAAACTACCATTTAGGGTTTTTAAAGAATGATGTGTTTTAAAGAACTAAAACGCCATTTGAACAACCCCCGTAACCATCGATACTCGTACCGCCTGTTATTAATCGAGTATTCTGGATGGCCGGCGACAGCCGCCACAATGACAGGCCGAGCAAAACGCGAATATAATTGCGACTTATGGGACGTTTATAATGCAGTTCTGCCAACCTACGTGCTTTACGGCACATATCTGGTTGTACTACCCACGTTATTTACTGCCACCGGACTATGCAGGAAATGATTAAACTGATCTCCTATGGATCGTTTCAAATGGTCGTTATACTAATGTGCTACGTCATAAAATCCCAGCTCGCTTCACTTCCGATACCACTGAAAAATGTATCTCGTCAAAACGTATCAGGTCATCATTGCGTAGCAAGTTTCTGTTTAGTCACAGGCTCGATTCGAATCCTGCTATGTCCGTTGGTTTTTTCTTCTGACTGAGTGTTTTCAGGCCCCATGTAAAAAGTTTGTTATGATCGATATATTGTTTTCTATTAATTTTATACTAAATAATAGTTAATTACAATTTATAAAAAAATCTTCTACAAATTTGTAAAAAGACTGTAAAATTAAAACGTATATTTTCAATTTTCCTTTTTATGTAGCTCTAAGCTTGTGTTTAATATGCAGGGTATGAACTTTAAATGGAGAGATTGTTATATTCTATTCTATCTGGATGAAGTGTACATTCTGCAACATACCATTTTCAATATACAGTGTGTTGAAAACTTGATCAAACGAAATCGTTATGTAGGGATTAAGGTATCAAAAAAGCTTTTATTTTAATTACTCTGCGTACATTAACTAACACTTTACTAATCAGTCGTCAAATGTTAGGAGCTGATTCCTTATTTAAATATTAAAAAAAATCTATTTCTTAATAAAGTAAGTCACTTCGTTATATTTGACTAACGAAAAATAGACTAAATTGCTAGTAAGCTAGAATTTCAGAAATATTTTTTATTTATGAAGGTAGGTAAAAACGATACTAGTAAAAATATAAAAACCTTGTAAAAAACGCTGTATGTTCGAGTCATCCAAATAGAAAACTGGAAAAACAAACGCAACATAACAAAGTGAGTTATTAAACCGAATACATTCTGCCGACGTCATGCCGACCAACAATTTCTCGCTAACTTGCTAATGAGACTTAATTATTTTAAGAGAAAGAACTTTTAAACAGGTCGCGTTTATGGAAACTTAAGGATGGTTAATTAAATCTACCAGGAAAGAAAATTACCGCGCCTTTTTTTGCCGTACTTAAAAGTCGTCCGACAAATATTTATGCGGTGTCGTTGCGTCGTCTCGAAGTGCTTTGTAAATATTTTCCAACGGTGATAATATATTTTTTTGTTTCCTTTTAATGGTTTTATTTGTTTTTGAAATGGAAACGTTATTTCTTTATGTTCCTACCATATTGATAACGTTTTAGTGTCTAGGAGCTTCAAAGTTGCGTTTTTTTGATAAATGAAGCACTCATGACCTAACAGAATTGTCTTCCGTGCGGCACCAAAGAGAGATTAGCGTAAACAAATCCTCTTTGAACACATCAAAATGACATTCAATAACCTTTTAAATTTCTTGGTATATAGAGTCTGCCTTATTCTTCATCTTGCTGGCTTTTGCCCGAAATTATGGAAGTTACCTGACGACGGCAATAAAACTTAGATCTTGTAGGTATTAAAAGACAGGGACGGACTCTCAAAGGTTTTGGTAATAATTTTTTTTTGTTTATTTCGGTTGCTATAATCTTATTAAACTACACTCAGAAAAAACAATGACATTAAATATATACAATAAATTAATAGCTAGGAATCAAACTCTAATTCTGTTTCACAGAGTCGTCATTGAGATTAATTATAATAGAAATGACAATGACAATAACAATGTTATTGCGAATATTTTTTTAAAAGTTTTTTTGAAACCAATTTTCAAAAAGTTTGCAATTGTATCCTCATGATAATGCAAGCTGGAAACCTTAATATCCTTTGCAGACAATAACAAGCAGTTTGAGACAACCGTCTTCTGGCTCAGCATGTATTATGGTGATGCATTTTTTTTTATTTCAAGGTGCTTTCGTCTGACAGTATTGAGCGGAATCAACCCATCCTGAATACAATGCGTGTGTATCGAACCATCATCAAGATAAATTATGGATTTGTTGTCTAATATACAACTTTTAATTTATTGTAGGTAATTAAATCTCCAAGTGCGTAATCTGTGTGATTCCGTTACTACTTGCTTGCCTTTTGTCCATTTTGCGAAACGTAAATCCCATTTTACAAACAACTCTATGGAGGATGGCACGGCTTATATTTTTCAGTTTATTCAAGGTAAGAACAACTTCGCTTTGGTAAAGGGAATTTTTTTTTTCTTATTATCTCTTATGTGATCACTATTGTCTGTACGGTGAGTCTGAAACTCACTACGTTTATTAGTTTTCTTCAATTCTCCACTATTATCAACGATATTGGAGTTTTCGTAAGTAGGCAGGTTTTTTTAAAGCTTCTTTTTTAATAAGTCCTCTACTGGTTAAAATTTCATACATATTTTTCACAACCTGTTTTGCATCAAGCGACAAATGATTTCGACGGGACATTGTTATATTCTCGTAAAATAACTTTTTCGGAACGCACAGTGAAAACGATTATCGGACACTGCCACAAAGGGTCAACACTCATGTAATATATTAGTAAGAAAGAAATATACCTGACCCACCCCTGCCTTATCATTCAAGTAAGAATAAGTTTTTTGTTAATCGCTTTACCCAATCAGAATAGGTAATAACATCATTAAAGTTTTACTGAGGAGGATCCGTCCAAAGGCAACACGATGAAGAGTGAGACAGACTATACTTACCCCAAGAGTGTGATGGAATGCACATCTTTGTCTCTCTACCTCTCTGTTCGTTTTCTCATTCAAGAGGGTCGTGACCTTTTTTGGAATGCCTTTATTTCCCATTCTATTGTCTGTTCCATATTTCTTGATCTTCCGCTTGGTGAAATGGAAAGGTCTGTGACTTGTTTGATTTGGTCAGACCATCTCAAAGCTGATCGGCCTCTACTTCTCTTTCCGTGGTTCCTAAATGGATTATTTATAATATGTAGCAATACTTTGTTAGTATGTCACACTACGACAGCAAGAGTAGCGCCTTTCTTGTGTAGTGGATTCATGATCGATGTTGTCCGGTCTTTGAGCCAAATTGTCTTATGAATATCTGTCGTCTTATTATTTTTTAGTTTTTTAATTGTTTCTTTTAATTCGCGTTTAAATATCTCGGGTTCTAGCTTCCTGTTACCGGCTTACTGTTGTGTGCCGTATTTTTGTTCGTCGCAATATAGCTCTTCACAGTGTCCTGTCCATCATCCCGTTATTTGCTATCTGTCAGTTGGCAACATTTCATTTTTATCCTCAATAACCCACGTTTTTCTCTTGAAATCTCTAGCTATTCCTTTAATTTTTTTAAAGAGATCTCCTATTTGTTTCCTCTCTGCAGGCCTTTGTACTTCTTTACACTAACCATTTAGATAGGAGTTTTTATTTTGTCCACAGTTCTTTTGTATAACTCTACTGAGTTGTTGATATTCCTGTCTCTTTCTTAATATTTACTTTCCGCTCTATCATTTCCTAGCAGGTATTTTATTTCTTTGTGACAGTGTTTGCATGTGTGTATTTTTGTTCCGCTGTCTTTGGTATTTTGGATGTTTTGCATGTTCCTGTCGACCAGATCCCAGAATTGTTGATTTTCAGACGGACATATCTTAATTCGTTTGGTCTTAGTTATTTTCTTTCATTGAAGTATTTAATTTAATTTTAAGAAATGTAGATGATGATCCGAGTTACAGTCCGGACCTGAGTATGTCTTCAGAATTGATGATTTCTATCATATAATCTATTTCTGTATCCATCCCCAGGTGATTTCGAAGTATAGGGGCGTCGAATATGAAGATTGAATATGGTATTGGTGATAACCAATTTATTCTATGTACTCTCCAAAACGGCCAATAATGTATTATATGAAAGATGTAAGATGACATTCAGAACTCCAGCCGTAATAGTGATCTCTGGGGATGGAGTGTCCTGCATTACATTTAGCAATTTGTTGTAAAAGCCGTCAACTATTTCTTCATTTGCTGTGGTTTTTAGGGCATATACCTATATAATGTTCAGTTTAACTGCGATAGGATGGTGCCATATTGTTGATCTGTGGCGAGACAATAAAAGTAAGGCAAAAATTTTGCTAATGGTGTTCAGCAGAATAAATGGTGTTTCCTTTTGATGTTACAAAATGAGCGTCACTCTTCCAGTGAGTGTCAGTATGTCCCAATATCCCAATATACTCCCTGACATTTCATTCAGGTTCTCATGGAAAAAATAATGGGATGGTTTGGCGACTTATGGGCAACAGGTAATGAGGCTGGTTTTTCTGTTCTGTTCTGTTCCTTGTTCGCTGATGTAGACTTCACCCGTAACCGTAACGCAAGGGTAAAAACGTTACCGCACAACCGGGTCACACTTGTCGGGAGGTGGGCGCCCCTGCTAAAACTTGCCTAGTGAATTCAGAGAAGGTACTCTGGTTCCCCTTAGACCGGGTTAATGTAATGTATGATTCCGCGTGCAAAAGGCAATGGCAAGTTCGAATATTGATGAGTCAAGTAACTTCCATTGTTAGATTTTCATATTAACATGTACTATCATTGTAAATATTTTTATTTTAATCAATGTTACTTTGGTGCAACTTTAATGTATATCTGACGTGTGAAGGTTCCACTGACTGTATCATCAACACGAATAATTAATTTTATTCCGTTAGATTAATAATAATCAATAGTAAGTGAGATATCTTGTTAGATTCCATGGTTTTTGCTGGTACATGCATCAATATATAAAAAAACATAAATGCGTTTTAATTGTTATTACATCGCGTTTTTGTTATCTACATAGCGTACCGGTCGCGTAGAAAAACTGGAACACTAAACTCCAAAAAAAGTATTAATGAACCCATTTCAATGCTAATCATCGTTTTTATTAATCGATTAGATTGTTTTATTCAATTCGTCCGTCGCTAAAAGTTAAACGATGCAAATTTTACACGCCACAGAAAAATGTTTGCATATTTAAGAATAGCATTAAGAACGGCGCGTGCATTTTATAACGTTATATATCGCGTCTAGCGCCAACCTTTTTTTTTCTCCATTGATTGAATAACCTTAGTGATTCTGGGCGTTACTGGGTGGATATATCGATCGGATATACCTTTATGCGAGATTTTATTTAGCGCGAGACGGGTCGAAATAAAGGTTTTTTATTTCTTGGTCATAATCTTTAATATTCGGCAGATAAATCTAATAAGATATTGAATATATAATTTTTCCATGTTTCTATCTATTTGTACTTGACATTCCTTGAAATGATATAAAATCTGAAATACAATCGCATTACCCGTATACGAAGTATATATTTTAAAATTATTTACCTATTGGCTGAAACATTAATTTAAATGAACATATTTAGGTAAATACTTTTGTATTTTAAGTCTTTCCTTGAAAACAAGCATTTTGCTATTTTCTTATACAAAATATTGTGTGATATATCGTCAAATGAAGTAAGCAAACAACAAAAACATTTAATTAAATATTAGGAAAAGCTAATCAGTAATTTGTTTATACGTAATAATACTGTAAAATTCGCCTCCCATTTCTGCCATCCAGTTTCCGAACTCTGCTAGAACAAGACACTCTTATAGTTTGGCACGTAAATGGTAGTAGCACAACCTGTTGAGATTGTGCCGGCAGAGAAGTTTGAATTCACCGCCTAATGTAGTCGGTAATGTCTTTTGAAAGGAGGCAAAATGTCAAAAGTAAACACTCTGTGGTATAGTGGCCGAATTAAATCGACTTCGGGTACTGATTTGTAGATAAAGCATAACATTTTGATTTCCATTAAACAAGCAAAGCAATTTTATTTCAAGTTTTAGTACGTCACGGGAATATAGTGAAAAGAAAACATTTCCAAATGTTTTCCAAATTCACTAAACAGATTACCTAACTTAATCCCGTAAATGTTCTAGTGGTGTTGCTTGAAAGTGCTCTGTATTATATGTTGGCAAGAACAGTCCCAGTTGGAACTATTATATGAATGGAAATATTTGTATCTAGGTTTAATATTAACTAATAATCTTCCGTGGTCTGTACATGTATCAAATATTGCCAAGAAAGCAAATTCTGTTTTATTTTTGTTAAAAAAGTCTTTTAAAAATTTTAGTCTCGCAGGAACCCATGGCTGTTACGCTACGTGGTCACTTCAACTGGGAAATATACCTTACGTCGACCGTCTCAAAATACTTAATCTGCCAATATTAAGTCAGCGTCGGCTGCAGGGGATCCTATCCAAATTCAAGACCAATTTCCATCTAACCTGTCTTCTAGGTCGTCATGCATTTAAGAAAAGAAAATAACAATTTAAGGCACCACATCGCCTGCATTTTATAAGTAACAGAATATTTTATCACTGGAAGAGCTCTCCTGAAGATGTATGTAGACAGCATTCTGCTTAACAGCAATAACTAAATGCTTATATCATTATGCCACTAGCAGTGTGCGTAATGTGTGCTTCTCTGCACAATATCCTTTGTAATGATAATAAAAAAAAAAGATTATTTGAGATCATGAAAAGGTATGCAAGAAAATTGATTTTCAATATGTATTTAAAAACGACCTTGTTGGCAAGGATACCATTCGTATGAACCCTCTAGGTTCACAAGAAGTTTTTAGACCTGTCTGCTTATTAATCCAACGTGGTCAATCCAAATTTTGGATTCTATTTAAATAATTGTTTAGTTATTTTAACAATAATACTAATTAATAAATTATCATTATCAGTTTTTTTAATTTTTAAGTCCTGTATAATCTATAAGAATAAGTAGAATGTTATAGAATACTAAATTCTTCTTCTTCTTCTATACTAGGCACTTCTGTCTATTTTACTTCAATGTAATTTTTATCACAAGTTGTCGCTACATCTTTTTCGTGGGTGTCCTTTTCTCCTCCGACCGGCAGACGATTAATCTCTTGCTATCCTCACTATCCGTTGTTCGGAGATTCTATCTATATATTGATTCTATTCTTGCTTTCTAATTCTTGTCCAGGTGTTAATGTTTTCAATTCGACATATGTGTCTTATGTTTTTATTTGTTCCTCTTTCCCAGAGTATTTTCCCTGCAATTTTCCTTAATGTTTTCATTTTATTTGTTTCCAGGCATTTCTGAGCCTTAGATCTTTCAGCGGAATATGTCATAACTGGTCGAATTACAGATTTATATATGCAAGCTTTTGTTTCGGTTCTTAAGTATTTATTCTATTGGCTTTTGTAGTTTGTTCTCTTATTTCATCCTCTAAGTTATTATCATATGATAATCTAATTCCTAAATATTTTATGTTCATTACCTGCTCTATAATTTGGTTATTAAGTTCCAGTTTACATCTAATTGGTTCTTTAGAGATTACTAGTGATTTAGTTTTTTTGGCCAATATTTTCATGTTAAATTCCTTTGCATTTATATTAAACTGATGTAGTAATCTTTCAAATCATCTTCCAGCTACCAATACAGTATCGTCGGCGTAACACAACACTTGTATTTCTTTATTGCCCTTTTTTTGTTTTTATTTCTCTAATTATTTCGTCTAATGTAATTTTAAATAATAAGGGGCTTAGTGAGTCTAATACCTGCAGTTACATCTATGGGGTCAGTTAGCTCTGAATGGTGGGTTATTTAGTTGGTAATAATTTTTGTTGTCAGTTTCAAAGTCATGCATAGGAGGTTAATTCCTCGATAGTTATTTGCATCAGTTTTCTCCCCCTTTTTAAAAAGTGGTGTCATTATGCTTATCCTCCAGTCTTCCGCTATTTATATGAACTTGTATTATTATAAACGCTGTTAGTTCTCTAATTAGCTTGGGACCTCCCTACTTTAATAATTCATTCCCATTCAAATTCGAATCGTCTTATAAATAAATTTGGAGACACTCATGTTATGAAATTAATAATTCTTGCTGTGCTTGACAAGGGTGCAAAATAAATTGGGGTGGTTTGTGTGGGTCAGTAGTTTGTGCAAAAATGAAGATTGTACTTTTTGTAGACCCCTAACCATTTTCAATCGCAACATTTAACAATAAACCTAAGATAAGGATCTAATAAAAATATACCTGCAGTACGACTCGACTGAACCCTTTCTTTGCAACAAAAAAACAAGTTTGATATCTCTGATATCGGATAATAGAAACCGATTTCCGCGTCCTTTCTGACCTATTTGACAAACCCGGGCATCTTTATTAAGTCGGTTAGTTAAAACGTATTCTTGGTAACATACTTCGGCGTGCTGCAACAAATCACATTCTCACACGCATGTCGGTGATTATTATCCCATTACGCTTAATTGCGTGTCGTATTTGTTTTAAATGAAATTGGTCGCGTCAAAAAACGCGGGAGTTGCGACAAATAATTTTGTAAGAGCTTAGACGTGTGTGCGTGGATCTTGTATGCCGTAGTCGAGACAGTATTTGATTAGGCTAATTAGGTGAAATAACGTAGGATGCGGACAGCAAGTTAATGTGGGACTTTGACGCAGGGAGAGAGGGAAAGAGAGAGGCATACGATTTCCTCTCAGGGAACTTTTGTCGAACGCTAATAGGGAACTTAAGCATTTTTTTTTATTTCTTTAATACATTTATTTATGTATAGAAATAACGTATAACAAATATCCAAACCCAATATTGAAGTTGCAATAAATAATTCAAGTTGTGACACCCGACTAATTCTTTTAAACGCGCGGGAATGATCGTGACGTCATACCGCTGCTTTTCGATGGATACGGCGTCATGTTATAGTGTTATTCTCTGGTTATAGGCCGTGAATCATATTATTTTGAGCTCGTATAAAGTATGTTTGTATTTAATCTACGTCAGTTTGTATATGTGCTTAGTGTGCTTTACACGATAATAATGGAAGCAACACAAAAACAATATTACAAATCGTGGCATCGTGTTTGAGTACAACCCGTAAAACGCCAGATAAACTTTTTATTCGTGGTGTCACTTTAGCCTTAAGGTATCAATGCTAATATACTTTAAAATTACCATTTAAATTTCCACTAGTTAAAAAAAAAAATCCTGTGCGTTTGTTTTTGTTGAATAATTTAAGTTTAATTTGATATGCAATTTTAATTTTAAAAACTAGAAAACTTTAAGCTGATTACAATATTATATTGGTTGAGAACTATTGGTTAAATTTTCTGTGGACATATCTTTTAGTTTTAACACCGCGAACCTAAGCAAAAGAAAAATTTTGGTGTTTTGAATGTAAGATGTCACCATAGACATATCCACCAAAGGTAAATTTAGCTTTTCAATAATCTGCTTTTTGATACTAAACACTAGATAACAAAAGCCATTGACGTCATAACCGGTCACAGCCAATGACAGCGCTTTTCAAAGAGGATTTAAATTTTAGAATTTTTAATTGCTTATATTTGTTACATAGAACTACGAAATTTTTTTTGTGTGAATTGTGGTTCTTTTAATAGTATAAACTTACTTTTATAGGCACTATTTTTCAAATTAAAATTTTGTTCAAGTTCCCTATCGAGTTAAGAGTTAGTGATGAAGAAGTAGATAAATAAATTTGGTTAGTTTTAGAAAGTTTTTTTTTATTAAGCAAATTCGCAGGTTAAAGTTTTGACCAATTTTTAATTAAAATTTTGCTGATCTGTAATGTGTTTTGAAGAACTAGGAAAGGCAAATGACGTTTTATTTGAATTAGTAACGGTTTTTGAGAAACTAAGAAAATTAGTTTCGGTTGGTTCAATTACTGGAATATTGAATATTGAATAGGATTTTGAGAAGCAATTTGCTGGAATTACTAGAATTTCGATTTTAAGCATTCTTCGAACTTAAAAGCATATAATGTATTATATAATAACGGCCAACAGTTGAAGTTTTAGTTGAATTAGCACCGGTTTTTGGGGAACCAAAAGATTAGTGGAATAAGAAGGATTTAATTTCACCCTTTCAAAGACTTTAGAAGTTCAAGTGCCTTAGCATAAACCAAATTATGGATAAGGCTCAAAAGAGACTGCTCGCGCAACTTTTCATGGATTGAAAAAAATTGTTGAAAGAATATTAAGTAGACCTAAGAATTCGAATTCTGCAATTTTCAATACGTTTAAATGGCTGTAAGGGCTGGATGTACAATGTAATAAAACTACAACTTCTAATATGGGAGATTCAGAATATCTGCTCTTACAAAACATTAACGAAAAAAAATGAATGAATACTTGCAAATCTTTGCTAAAAGATAGAACTAGAACTAGAAGAACTGTTTGTGTAATTTGAAATGTTGGAGAACAAGTTTTTCACAAATTATATAACTAAATTGAATTTTTGGACTGCAGCATTTATTCCTCACCTTCTTGGGACACCCCATGTAATATTGATTCAGCTGCTCGACACGGTATCACCTTTCATGTAAGAAAATGCATTCTCGTTTCTCATCGAACGTATAATTATCGAAGAAAAATTCATATGCGTATCGCTAATTATACGTTTTTTCCTGTGCGTGCCTTTTTCCACGCAATTCCCAGGACGCAATTCGTTCAGAATTTTCTGGGACAAAAAGCCAACGTGCGTATGAGGAAATTCGAAAGGAGGAACATCGGCAACCGTGGGAACCGACGCACGCTCCATTCTTTTAATTTCCTGGGACCGGTAAATTCGTAAAATTTTAAATTTTTCTTTCGTTCGGGCGTCACCTAAGGTTTCCTTGAAGTTTCCGGGTAATTTTCCAGACGAACGACCGTGTCGATCGCATCGATACGATTCGGCATTGTTGCCGCAATACTACAACGCGAAACGTCTAGTTAGATACGCAGCATCTGTTGCACTAGACTGGCCTGTCATTACTTTAGGTATATCCGTTAATGACATGTCATTACGTAAGGAATCTAATTGGTTTTCAGTTCTTTTCCAGCGACCGTAATACCACTGGCGCGAAATCCAATACTAGAAGTTGTGATTATACAGTCAACATACGTTCAATTAGAAATCCAACAACCGATTGGCCTGACTCGGTTTGTCCGTAATTCTAAATAACTAGTTCTCAACTAGGGAAAATAAAGCAATTCCACTCATCAATTATTAAGAAGATAAAATATTAGTCCGCTTTAATGAAGTTTGTCTTTGGGTTTTTAATCTGCCGTTAGCGAACCTTTTTTCTGTTTTGACATGCCTATTGTACTTTTGGACGTATGTGATTTACCTGCTCACTTGGGTGTTGCAACATATAAATTATGTTTGGAGACTCTAGATAACCCCTGAAGATCTTATATTGTTTGGGTGGATATTAATTCTTTGATAATATATTTCTAAACTTTATTTTGAAAAAATTGAGCTTCCTACTGGCGGATGGTGGCGTTCTTTTAAAAGAGGCAATAAGGAGTATTTTTTTATCGAATTATTGGTTCATCTCCAAGAACGGAATTGCTGTTCGGTTAGTTAGTTAATTAGACGATGAAGTCGATATTTATTTGCCAATTATATCCAATGGCCGATGACAACGAACCTAAATATTTGAAAATATGGGAGGGGAGTCGACTGTTGCAACCAGAATGTGAGCCAGCGCAGTATAAAAGTTAAGTGAAGAAAATATATTATTTTATTGCATTTGGTTTTGAGTCCGCAAATTAGGCCACCTAACATACAGAGAAGAATTCCAAATTGAATATTAGAAACAGCTGAAAGCAGGCAGTCGTAAAAGGGCATCATAAATAAACCTCTTTTACACTGGAAATCCCTAAAATTGTTAATTGTGTACCAAAGTTAAGTAAATTTATGCAAAACAGTCGAAAGAAAGTCCATTACACGATACATGCATTTATAGAATAGAAACACCCTTGCCTGCTTAACTATGGGTCAAGTATTCAAAAGCCACAGCTTCTCAGTGGAAATAATGAAAAGACTCCTACAGTTTATGTGTACCATGTCCAAACTCCATGCCTTTGAATGTACAGGAGAATCTTGAAGATACCGTGGACCCAGAAGGTTGATAATGAAGAAGTGTTACGGAGAATGAAAATCTCCATGGAAATAATCAACATCGTCAAATGCCGCAAAATTCCGTACCTAGGTCACATCATGAGGAACAAAGGAAGATATGCATTACTCCTGTGTATACTCACAGGGAAATATTCCAATAAGAAGAGCGCCAGGACGACTATCTTGGCAGTGGACAAAATTATCATAGCCAGAATGATCGCCAGCGTTTGTAGTGGACAGGCACCCTAAGAAGAAGAACGCCGTTGCCAAACTTGGCCGAAATAAGGACTAAATTATGGCTGATTTATGTGATCCATAAGCTTGTGAGTCCTATTTCCGGGTTTGCGGTTTCAGAGATATTTGATATTTGCTGCAAAAAATCCACATCGAAAAATATCACCAACTTGTTATTATTCGGAATCCTTAATATCGGTAATATCTTTTTTTTAAAGAAAGGACCTGTTTATCAAATATAGTTAGTTGTTTTGATAATAACTATCAATACAGTTAGAACCTTAAACTTCTATGTCTAGCGTCAGTTTTCTAAAACGTTGATGTGGCCCCCGGATCTTTCGCAACCACACCGGAACAACTCCATTGGTTATTGCCTCTTCGATCGGCCAGATTAACACGTTTTCACTCATGCGCGCTAAAAGGCGTCATTAAATGCCCGCCTTTATTGCAGACACATCGAAATTGCGTCAAATTAATTCATCTTGAACCCATTTTCAACCCGTTATCGTTTCATAACGCACATTCCAGACATCAATTAGACAAAAAAATATCGTATAAATCCGCCTTAATATTCCGCCGGAGTAGCCAATTATTTCGCGCAAGATAAATCGGTTTCAAAATAATATAATTGGCCGTAATTGATCGATTTTATGCCAGTACTACCGTTTTGCCGATTACTGGCATCGGTTTCTCCTCTCTCGTCGCGGACTCTTTTTTGTGGAACTTTTTCGTCGAGCCGGTAAGAGGAGATCGGAGATAGCGGAGACATTATTTGTCATTGCGATTGTTCGCCGTGAGTAATTTATCGACAGCAGGAAGCTTTTACGTATGATACGGAGTATGCGCCGCGAACTGCGAGAAAATGCACTCGTTTTGTTTCAGCAGAGAGGAAGTGAGATCGCGTTCTCACAACCCGACTCGTTCCAGCCTGCTGACGAATTTATATCTAATGGCGTTTTTATTTATTTCGAAATTTACCTTTATAAATTTCAATGAACATATACGTGAGAGCCACATACTTCCATCAGAGCCAACCAATATCGAAAGAAGTAATGAATATTGTTTTACACTCCTGTTGAACTCCAATATTCTCTGCTGAAGACAATAAAAAAATAACCGTTGATCAAACATGGTAATTAATTTCAACGGGAAACTGATTTAAATGTAGCCCAAGAGGTCAACCAATTTATTTATTTACAAGCAAAATAACATATTCTGGAAGTTTAGAAAGAAAATCTACATTGTGAGGATCAACCTGCCTATGTAGGAATAAACTCAATACTAAGAGTAAAGTGAAAAATGTGACCTGTAAATGAGAGCACTAGGAATGATAGGATAGATAGGGTAGAAAAGAAGACTTTATACAAAATGGTCTACCGAAATCCCCTTTTAACGCTTGCAGGAACTGCCAAAATGATGCGAGGATCTTCAGGAAAGGTTTTATTAGACGTATTGGCAACTTATATCACAGTATATTATCAAAGAAAGAAGAAGAAGAAGTACTAATATTAAAAAAGAAATTTTAATTTTCTTTAAATAAAGTCAAATACTAAGTCCGCAACTCTAAAAGCAAAGTGAAGAACGTGAACTAGAAATGCTGAAATGATATAGTGTGGTGGATGCAAGGCAGAAGAAGATTTTGGAATAAACATGTGGACCGAAACCCACTTCTCTCGTTAAAAATAACATAATCCATTAAGAAATACTATGAAAACGATGTGATGCTGAGACTATTGGGCCTCCTCTTCAGGATCTTCAAGTTTTATTGAACTACACTGGTAATTGGCGACCTATGTTGCCTAAGTAAAGGACATACTTCGAAAGTTATGCATATTTTAAGTAGGTAGAAATGAGAATCATTCAATGATAAAATATCAGATGTAGAAACATGATTCATGAAGGCAAAGAATACGAGTATCTATCTGAGTTTGTGGTACCTTCTCTTTAGAATTTTTAAAAGAGTTTTAATACTTATTTTTACTTAGGTTATTTCAAATCTCGCGAAGATATTCTACCGATGAAAGATCTGATATTGGACCTCCCATCATAAACCCAAAACTATAAGAGCAATCAACACATCCACAAATAGGAAAGCGATTGGATCAGATCGTATGCCTGTTGAGTTGCTCGAGATATTGGCCGACAAAAGTATTACGGTTCTTCGACTAAAAAAGAACAATGCAACAAAATGTGAGGACCAAAGATTACTCAGCCTCAAGAGTCCCATACAGAATATATTCCTTATTCCAGAAAACTTGGATTCAGACGGGGGTTAAGCGTGCGAGAAGCATTAGTTGCGAGTGAAATACTAATCCAGAACTGCAAAGATCAAAGAAAGGACATAATGATGTGCTTAGTCGATTAGGAAAAAGCGTTTCGACGCAATCGAAAATCGAAATTGAAAGATAGACCAAAAAGATATCAGTTGCATTCAAAACTTAGACTGAAATCAATTGGTAACGACTTCACAGAAGCAAAACCAATCCGTAGAGGGGTGAGGCAAGGGCGTGTTCTGTCTTAAGGCGAATGGTGTGTCACTCAACAATATACGTTATGAGCACGATACCTGCAGATATAACGAAGATTTGTACAGTATGTTCAGGATCGACGGTGAAGAACATGGGTATGAACAACAAGACAATATGATAATTACTCGACAAGAATTTTAAAATGTAAGACAGTCAATGAATGATAAGAGTTAGTAAATTTAGACATTTAGGCACGTGCCTGTGTGAAAACTGGGAATAGCTAAGGATAAGATTTATCAAATATTACATCTGGCCTGTATTACTGTATGATATGGAGAGATGAATACTAAAGGTGAGCAATATCATCAAGATTGAAGCATTCGAAATGTGGTTCTATATACTAAGATACCATGAACTCCAACAAAAATAAACAATAAAGACCGCAAATTTCTATTAACAAACAAACGTCGCAAAACAGCATATCTAGGTCACGTGATATCAATTCCTGCAGATCGAGGGAAAGAAAGGAGTCAGCAGGAAGAGGATTTTATGGCTTCCCAATGTCAGACAGTGAGGCGAATAGAAGATATCGAATATGGTATAAAGAACAGTGGACAAATGTCATCGCGAACATCCATTAGTGGATATCCAGCAGAAGAAAATGTTCTAAATGTTTATTAGGGTCTTGTCGAGTGTCTTTTGGATATCGCAAATCAAACTGTCTCCACTATACTTCAAAAATCTTGCAGTGGTTTGTTATTCATCACTTTTTCTGAAAGACCTTCGAATATTTCCTGTAATCACACACACGTACAGAAATGTCGCCTAATATTTATTCCGTGATCAATATTCAAACAAAGAACGTTTTCTATATATTATTATTATAAACAATTTCGAGCGGAATAATAACTAGTTTCATTTTTTATTGTTTAAAGTTCAAACGTCGCTCTGGTTTACCAGGCAAGGTCGCCGGCAACCGATAAGTAACAATAATATTATAAATTAGCATCAAAAAGTGCAATTGCAAAAATTAATTGCTTCAATATGCAGTTTTTTTTTTCGCTGCCGAGGTACAGACTTGCGTGGGAAAAATACAGCTAACAATACACAGATAAACTGGTTTTCCAAGTTAATCCTTATTTTACCTAACGATCCAAAAAACGCATAAATTAAACAACAGTTTTTTTCCCGCAGACTTGTCTTATAAACATTTATGTGTCAACCAAACAAAGCGATATATTAGAATTATAAAAAAAAATTATAATTGGAATGAAAATCAAATATAAAAAAAAAACAAGATTCCGTTATCCATCTAAAGATAAAAGCGTCATAAAAACTTACTTAATCAGCTAGAATTTGTTTAAAATGTGCAGGTTGTCAAAGAATATCGGGGACTTATTTCTTGACTAATAAAATTCGATTTGTTGAACTAAATCTAAAAAATATATATTCTTTTTCTATTAATGCATATTTCGACAATGGGACGGCGTGAAGGTGGGAGAGGAAAAGGAAAATATAACTTTCTTAGAACAAAATTGAAATTAAATTAAATTTAACCATTTAACGTATACAATGGGTTCTTAAGGGTAAATTTTAGAAATGAATCCACAATGCCCGGAAGCTACCAATATTAATTTATCAGAGGTGAACCAATAAACATGTTAAAATATTTCAAACTACCACTATCACTGAAATTTAAAATAAAACACCTTCTTTTTTTGTGGATTTTTAAGTTCTTCATAAAAAAACTTGATAATTTTATAACTACTACTTCATGTCTATTCTTACTCGTTTTTGACGAAGAAAAGCAACTGAAAATAGGAAATGTTCGAAGCGCGAGAAAAAGAACTATTAAAGAACATAAAAGCTACTTGATACTATTTGAGAAACTTTATAAAGGAAATAAAGATTTCCAAAATTTAAAAATTTCAATGTTGGTAGTAGCTTGAGACAACCTGTAAAAAATAGAAGTGAAGTTCGAAGAAGCCATTTTGTCATAATGTCATAAAGTTTGAATAATAAAATCAAGGAATTTGGTTTTCCTAGAATATGCTTTAGTCCACCTCTGCTAATTCAATTTTTGTAGCTTCAGGGCATCTAGATTCGGGTGGATAAAAAAAAAGCTATTTTTTTTTTTGGATCTGATGCCCAAAAACTGGTTGCTAGTTACCTGTATGTATGAACTTTATATTAATGGGAAGATTCATTACAGTTTTGCATTTTCGATTTGGTCTCATATATAAATAATCATATCTTATAACCAACAGATCGTTAAGCCAATTTTATTAATAATTTTTATGGCAAATTGAACGCTTTACAAAAACGGCACCTTACACTTTTTCGATAAATCGATCCATTTCAATGATATTCGAGGTCAAAGATTGAAGAATTTAAAGAAAAATAACTTTTTGTTCTGAATTTTGTTATCGACTGAAAAATAATTATCGTGAAATGTTTTCAATTATTCTTATAGGAAATTTAATGCTCTACAAAAAAGGTCTCTTGTGGTTTATTGATTATTCGAACCATTTATAACTGCATTTGCATTGGAATCCTAATGCTACTTATATTCATATTTTTTAATAAATATTTTCAATTTTTTCATTGAATTAGTAAATTTTGAGATTATTTATTATCTACATTAGAAAAAAAAGTTCTTTATCCAAGAAATATCAATAAATGCATTAATAGGAAAAGAATTCTTTTCCACCATCTAAAATTTTATACCCTAATACAGTATTA
Organism: Cylas formicarius; assembly: GCF_029955315.1. Taxonomy (NCBI): domain Eukaryota; kingdom Metazoa; phylum Arthropoda; class Insecta; order Coleoptera; family Brentidae; genus Cylas; species Cylas formicarius. Next base: position 21,456,129 of record NW_026844326.1, on the reverse strand, counting down.
ATGGGAGAGTATACAATTTTAGATTTAATTCTACAAATCGACTTTTATTACAGTCAGTAAATCGTCCTCGATGTTCTTTGACCACTTGCAGCAAGTATTGAAACTGTTCTTCGTTTTTCGTCAAACACTGATTATATTCAGAAACCAGATCTATTCCACGCTCTGCTGCGTCATTTACAACCCTCATTTGTTTGAAATACTCTTCATTTTCCTTATAACTGTCATCTGAAGCCCGCAATGCAATGTAAACATCAAAAAATGAAATGGTAGGTCAAAGACTTTGAACAAATTCAATTGATTTTTGAGGAACGGAGACACTCAAATTCTTTTGATGTTCTTTTGATCTAACTCAAATTTTTTAACCCTAGAATTTATACCACCTCTAGTTTTTACAGCTTCGACTACCTTCTTTTTTATATCGCGTTTAACAGTATCATCAAACAGTGATAAACTATCAATAAAATTGGCTTATTGATCTATTGCTGATAAGATATGATTATTTTTATGTTAAACCAAATCGAAAATGCAAAAAAATCTTCTCATTAATATGAAGAGCTCATATATATCCACTCTATTCTTGAACTGAGGTGCCTTTTACTTGACGAAAATCTATTTACAAAATAAATAAGAATTAAAAGTTCAGATTTTCACGAAATTATATATTTTAACATGACAATTGTTTCGACAACACCGTGTCTTTATGAAATGTAATATTTACAAACTACCTGCTGCTATTTATACCGAAAAATGACAATAAATACTTAATTAATGTTGTGAGAATTTAAGTTCAATAAAGGAGAGGTATTTAAATCTAATTGAACGTTAAGCAATACATTTGATTGTCTCTTTTTGTTAATCTCCATGTCTTCCAATAAATTTAATTTTCTACTTTTTGTGGCTGTATGTATAATATCAAAATTGTCGTCAAAAATGTGTAAACGGCACTTGACTTACGACTTTATATGGCACGATCGGAGCGAGTGTTTAATAAACCAATGAGTTAAAAAGTTTACCGAACGTGTTGCATACTATACTTTTTCTACGACCGTTAGTTTTTGGCTACATTTTCGCAAAACAACACGAATACATTCACTGACATGACCGTCAGAATTGACAGACGTCAAAATTCAAAGCATGTGAAATATCTCCGAAAACATTCGATTGCTCCCAAACCCATGCGGTAAAATCCCGGAAATGTCCGCAGTGGCTCGGATTCGTGGGAAACAAAACTGACATGGTAAAGTGACGCTTCCCGCACGCTAGATCGGTGCGTAATTAGGTATTTTATAGACAGGAGTAGAAAAAATGTATAATTTCGTGAAAATCTGAACTTTTACCACTTTTATCTAGATACACAATTTGAACATCATTTAATTGACCCTGTATCTTTACTGGTTTTCAAGTTTCCCAAATATTCCCATATAAAAAGTGGACAGCATATATATCTGAGTCGACAAGTTTCAATGTTTGGTTGAATCGCTAATATTGTCACAGCGCTGCTTCAATTAGCATAGCGTCAGATAAATATCCCCTGCACACCCTTTGAATTTAGGTGCCGCTCCAATATCTAGGTTAAACCCAAATTAATCTTCCTCTAGGAAGGGTTTGACGCAAGTCACCATAAACCAGTGGTTTCTTTGTTTATTTAATACGCAACGAACGAACGAGAAATTAATGATATAGTTGCGCGCGTTCACCCGGTACCCAGGCGATGAACGATTTTTCAAATGGCGGATAACATTTATCATTCGCTGGGCGCTGTTAAGTCCGACAAAAAAGGCGTTCAAGAAACAGTAGCCAATTAGATGTTACAAAACAAGACCGGGGAAATATTTCCGAACCAAAAACGGCGCTCCGACTGTGGGGAATGTGTTTATTCTAACAGTGTGGAATCGGCCATAAGTGCCATGTTAGGAATCCTGCGCTTTTGCTTTGATTAAGACTACTGCGGGTTATCCTCTCGGCGTTATTTATCGGAATTTGGGATCGCTTTTTTTTCCGGAATTGTTCGGTCGCATCTTCGCATCCGTGGTGACGTTTAGTGAGATGGACGGTCGTCCTGCTGGTTCGGAAACGAGATTAATTTGAACAAGGTGCGTTTTGCGGGTTTTAAATAGCAGCAAATACCAAACGGATATAATGGTTCGCGATCTATCTGGTTAATAGTTAATAATAATAATAATAATAATAATAATAATAATAATAATAATAATAATAATAATAATAATAATCATAATCATAATAATAATAATAAATTCCCAACAACATTAATTATATACATAACATTGCCCAACATTAGTGTCCATAGTGAGCGATACTATGGACTTCAAAGTTTGTGTGTGACTTAATATGGTTCTGAAAATTGTTTGCAAATTCCTAAATCTAACAGATTACAAAACTATACAATACAATTCGTGGCGAAGGTAGGTATATAGAAGTCTAATATTATTTACTATATGTTTCTAAAATAATATTTTTTGTTTTAAATACATTTAAGGATTAGAAATATATTTTTGATGTTTAAATAGTCTTGCTCTTGTAAAAATTTGTGATATGTAGTGTTGCTTTGTGCAATAATTTTTTTCATCTTAAATTTGAGGATACAATTTCCGTTGGGGCGATATTAACAGTGAAATCTAAGAACAGTTATGTCGGTAATAGCAGTTTGTTATTGGAAAACCCATAAAGTTTGAATTATCAACGTTCACTGTTTATCACAGAATAATCGCGTATTAGTTCGCTATTTACATGATATACTGATACTTTGACGTGCATTATAGTGAGATCATTCGGGGAATATTCTATGTTCTGAACCCTTGCTACAATCATAATTTAGGTAATTATTTAAAATAATATTTTGAGCCATCTTAAAAACGTAGATCACACATATAAATTTATTACCATAGCAATATGTCCATCCCTGAGCCGGGTAAAAACTGTTCCGCGGCTCTGCCATACAGAGCGACAATCTTTAAGCTTGTAAGATTCTTTCAACAATTTGTATGTTTTCACTGTCATCTCTTCATTGATATAGATTTCCTTCACATGACCTATGGCAGAATTTTCTTTTGTTTTTATCAGCTTCACATGTGATAGGTCTTCTAGCCCTTTCCAAACTTCTTATACCAAATTATCCTCTGCTTAATCCATATATACCCAGGTTATTTTGCACTTGCCCTTTTAATGGTTTGGTTCTTTGATTTTAGGGTATTAATTGCTGCTTCGATGGCTTTATTATTTTCTCTTTCAATGATTGCTGGTATTCTTGTTGTTGTTGAAAAATTTTAGGTTCTTGCCTCATGTTTCGCATTTCTGTCAAAATTCTTAACATGATTTTCTGCTTACATGTTTCACATGTCCAGAACTTCTGTGATCGTGTCCATTTATACCAACGCAGTCGGGTTGGATTTGCACTTTCCACTATTCAAATTCGGCTTGGTCTTGGATATCTTTCCTGCAAATAGAACAGTTAATTTTGTGATTGTTCGCCATTCGACATTTTATACATTTTGAGGAGGCAGTAAACATTTATTTTATGCGTCATATTAGTAAAATGTGTGTAATAAAAACATATTTATTGTTATAGGCCTCTATCTCTAAATATGTCTATCTATAAATGTAGATATGTTTTATTACCAAAGCTGAAAGAGAAGAATTTATTTCGAGTCATTTAAAAAGGTGACTGGAGGTGTCTGGTGAGCGATTTCCAATAGCAAATTGAATACATACCTGTTTTCGTTCACGCTTTTTAGAAAACTAGTCTCGCAGCAGAACTTCTTTTATTTCTCTAAACACTTTGTCAGTCGAACGGAATTCAAAAATGTATAATTCCTGCAAAGAAAGTTGTCCTATTAGCAGGAAACTAGACAGAAAGTGTCTAGCAACTTAAGAGAATATGTTCTCTGTATCCTATTTATACACACGAAACTAAATAGAAATAAAAACAATACTTCTGATGGTTTAACATTATAATCAGCTATAATCAGTAAAAAAAATACACGACTAAAGCATACACTAATAATATTGCAAGTTGCAATAACTAATTTCAGACCTCTGATAATTCAAATGTATTTTGCAACTGCGATGAGGGTTATGTTCTATGGAATTAGCTACATATGTACCGAGGCAATATCCTCGAGAACAACATCTGAAGGAATGCATGACAATTATTTAGAAAATACACTAATAAATTGTGATAAACTGTTATTTCAATATTGCAAATTCAAAAATGCATTGTCGTCAAGAATAATTAATTACTAAACATAACAGTGTCTTTTCCGTATGAAGTCAGACTGGATGCGAAACAGCTGACACCACAAAAATATCAGATATGATTGAGGTCTGCGAAATGAAAACCTTGAGAAGAATCGTGTGTAAGATAAAGATGAACAGAATTAAGATTGAAGATATTAGGGGTCAGTGCAAGATTCAGAAAGTTATCTCATGTGGAGTGCACGCAATTAAGGACGAGTAAAGATCGGATAATGCGCAAGATTCATAACAAGAAAGAGAGGTCGTCCGTGGAGGCGTTGCTAAATCAAATAATTATAATGATAAGAAGAATTACCTATTATTGAGGAGAAATAATATCTTTTAGCTAACGTGACATGGAACTAAATCTGCAGTGGTTGGTGTTTAATTGTTTAATTGGGTTATTTTAATCGTTATTTTTTTTACATTTCGTGAAAGAGATAATCTTGAATGGAAAAGTGCTAATGTAACATTATTCCGCGATAACCTTTAAACGTTACCGAATACTTACCCAGTCGCAATTAAAACATATTCTACTCCTTAATCTGCAATACCCAGTTATGCACAAATCAAGCGGACGCAGAGCGTCCCTTTATCGATTTGAGCACTTTCCATCGTTTTCGTATGATCAATTTTGAAATTTTTAAAGAACGGTTCAGACGAAGCGCTTCATTCGAACATACGCGTCGTCTAAGCTAAATAAAAAAAGACTGCAGCTTGAATATTAATCATCGATGTGTTCGGAAAGCCGATGTGATAATCGCGGTGCACTGCTAACCCACATTTCTATAGACGTCCAATGTTAAACACTTTTAAAATGAGAAGTGATTGATAGAATCATTAATCTTTCTTATAACTTAAATATAACTAATGATAGGTTGTTGCGTTGTAAGTGAATTCTATTTTTATACAGGTGGTCTATTGTAGCGCAAGACAATGATTCCGAGATTCATTCGGGTTGCGAGTGTTGCTTGCAAAATGAAAATTAATTATCCCGTTAACTTACGAAGAGATAAATCTGCCATAGCACGCGCACACTCGGAGTTCTCCGAAGTGATAATGTTAATAGAGCAGCGAATTGCAGAAGTAACAATGGAGCGGAATTTTACTTTTGTCTTTCGATGAATATGCACCCGGAGAAATAATATGTGAACGCAACGAGTTATACTTCGACCAGAAATATAGTGCTTTTACAACATGCATATGTAACCATTCCAGGACCGTCCTAGGAATTTATCTACCTAACAAGCGGACTATACGTATGTTTTCAACCTTTTTCGCCGAGAAAATCTTGAAACACGTACATAAAAAAAATTAGTACAAAGTAACAATTTATTACGTTCTATGTCACTACTTCGCATTCTGAATTTCTTATAAAATTGTAATCATTCAAAACAATTTGTTTAGCAAATGGATCCGTTTTTTTATTTGCTGAGGTAGTTCGTCTTCGTCATTAGGTTCGACTACCATCTGCACTTCGTCTTCAAATTCTGCGTTGTTTTCCATGTCTTCTTCTAACAGGTCTCCACATTTTAAAGTGTTAAAAAAGACGAACCTTCTAAGATTCGAATCGTTAGTAATAAAATTGAGTGTTGTTGTTTACAAATCGAAAACACAAAAATACAAGAAAAAGAATCTTGTTAACTGATGGGTACAGACAAGACAAAAATGATTATTTTCTAAATTACATATTGCAATTAAACTCTTAAGAACGATACATATTACCTGATGTTAAAATAAACGTTCGAAAATACCCCGCAGCATCAATACTTAATCAAATTTAAAAAGGTCCATTTACGTTTCAAATAAAATTTTCAAGTTTCTACAAATATTCGTTACGGTCCATCTCAGGTAAGACCTACTTAATGCAGACTAAACATATGTTGGGATGGGTTTTACCACGGTCCTGCGAAAGTCTGCGTCCAAGATATTGTAAAATACTTAAAACGTCAAAGCAATAAATGCACTATATTTTTGGTCGTACAATACGATTTTCATCTCTGCGCTGTACCCGCCGTGAAAACTAATGAAATCCGTTTACCGAATAGAAATCGTCTAAGAATTGTTATCCTTACAACCGCAGACAGGCAGATTTTAAGGATATTTCCTTCATAGAATTATGAGGGGCATGGGCGTCGCCCAGAAAATTTGAAATGCTTTATTAGGCATTCGAACCCAATCTGATGCTCTAAGGTTTTAAAAAAAAACCGGTAAAAGCAAGACACCATTGTTTAAAACTTGTAAGTTTGATGGATGAGTCGTAGGAGATATAATTAGATAATTCTTCCTATTTTATATTTAAAATTTAATTTACTTTTATTATTGTTTTACTTCTACTTCGCATTCAATAGGGTATTTCCATTGGGGTTTTTAAGTATAACTCAATCGTCCCAAAAAATATGATGCGCAACTTAAAGCCAAACATACTTGTTTGTTAGAAGATGTTTATACTTTTTAATGGTATAGGGAAATGCCGAAGTTAAAATTTTCGTAACCTAACCTAACAAATTGTACAGGTGCAAAAATAATTGTTTAAAATAAAATTTAACATAGATTATGTTTGCTTAGATTAGCAATGTTCCCCGTTTTATCGTCAATGAAATATCATATAGGGCAAACTATTTTTTGAATTATTCTAAAAATTCCAAAAATATTTAATGCATTACATAATACAGTAATACAGAGTTGAAAAAGTGTATGTTTTAAAATATTAAGGAGGCTGTATAGTCTAAACGTTGCACAGCGCAAAGCCAATGGCATCTTCCTGGCTCAACTTTTCATAGTCTATTCACTGTCATTACCTTCCTGTTTAATCGTAAGTTAATAGAGCGGCAGCCCTGAAAATAGGGAAAAAGCCTATCACAAAACCTGGAAAACAAAATTTTCAGAACAATCCTCGTTTCCGCATACAAATATTATTAAGGTACGGTCCACCATGAATGGCGAAGGGGTACCCTTATTCAGTTATTTGACAGAAAAAAATTTGGAAAAAAATCTCCCTGCAAAGGTTGTGCTTTCTTTTATATTTACAAAAAAGTATAAATATTGAGGTGACCTTAAAAACTAATAGGGGGTAAACATTAAAATTTTTAAATAAACTCATATATTTTTGATTCAATTTTCTTCAGATCAATAAATTTTGACATGTTTGTCTTTCAATTGACGCGTAATGACAGATATTGACAAAACGTGCTGCACTCATTTTGAGCATTTTACAGCAAATTTACAAACCTTGGCAACTGAGTCTATATAAATCAATTAGGCAGATTTATTTGACCCTCTTTGAAGCAGTTTTCTGATTGTAGCTAATTATAGGTAGAAAGTTAAATTATTTAACGGAACACAAATGAAAGTGTCAATCTTGATAATATTTAATTATAAGACACTTAATGAAGAGATTTCAAAAGGAAATAATCAGTAAAATCATATTGAAAAATAAATAGTGAGTTGTTAGGAAAAATGTTTAAAACTAGTAATTTTGGAAATAATTCGAGCACCTACTTTTGAAAGTTGATTTTCGAAACATTAAATTATGTTTTGGTATCGATTATTATTAATTACAAAGCAAATGGTTATTTTACTGATAGTATATGGTTTATATCTTCGTCATACACGAAATGTGCAGCTTGATATTTCCAGAAATGTAGAGAAAGATCAAGAAATTCTTGTACTATAAAACGCAAATTAACCCGATTTTCTATAGGTAAGATACGTTTTATTCAACTGCAGTAGCAAAAAAATGTCCCGTACTTGCAGCGCACGAACGTCACTGGTATCCTCGTGGCGAGGCGGGGCGGCGGCGGCCAGCATGGTAGCGCTCCGCGGGGGCCGCGTAGCCCCGGGCCTAGGCGGGGCTCCTTCGGAGATGATGCCCTTCCTTTCACCGGGTTACACAACACCATCTAGATTGCGCTGCTTACGCTGCGGCTGGACGATATGCTGCGCGCGGCCGCTCTCCATAGGCGTAGCTGTCGCGGGTTTCGCTCGCTTAAATTAATTTAAAAAAATAATTATAAAAAAGTACCTTAAAAAGTAATTAGAAAATATTAATACGGTTGTTAATATAGAAAGAGAGTAAACATCAATATCATTTCGAGCGTTTCCTTGATTATTGTTCTGTAATTGAGTTCAAATACCAAAAAAAAGATGCGCCAAAATTCTTCCGCAAAACTAAATTTTTTGACCTGTGAACTAGCCATAGAAATTTTCTATCGAGCTTTTAAAAGTTGCGCTGATATTTTTTTTTGTGGCATTAGCAAAATTAGTGCCTAAAATCGATCTTATTAGGTTTAATTAGATAAAATAAAGATTGAGGCTTGTTTAAATTAGACTGGATTCTACTTGAGGGATCTAATGTGACTGTTCATAACTAGAAATAGACGCTTAATTAGTGATCAAACGCAACAGCTTGGTTTCCAGGTATTGCTCTTAATCCAAGCATATCAAAACCCACTCTTCCCCTAGAATAGTAGCAGAATGTGCAAATTTTCAATTTCATTAAACTTTGAATACCTTTCTATTCAGCAGAGGTCTGCTGTAAATTTGTTCTACTGTTTTGCTACCATTGTCGGGATGCATTTGGCAAAAGACTTATATATCCTACAAAAGAATACTGATTCAAGCTGACAGACTATGTCATTTCGTAGGTCCTCAAGACAGCATGTTAACTTAAGTGCAGGTCATCTAATTTAGCACAACTAATTGGATTTTTCCGGATTGTGTTGCTTTTATTGCTGTTGGACTGTCAGTGTGCAGCTTTAAAAATGAAATTAATAACAAGAACCAAGAACTGGCAGAACAATGTCCAAATAAGAATAGTGTTAATGTGAGTGGGAACTGTCTGATTCTTGTTTTTAGGTAAATTCCTTACGTTTTCCAATGCAGAATTCAGATGTCTAACTAAATTTTATCTACTAATTTTAGGGATATCGCATCAAATTGTTGTTTTTCTTATGTCTATCTGTTTCTGTTTACTTCTATATTCTATGTCTCCACTAGATGTGACCGAAAACCATTGAATTTTGAACAACACTGGGGTATTTGGGTCGGACATGTATTGAGAAGTAAGGATAAGTAATACACGGACTTTTCAAAAGCCTTCACACTGTACTGCTCGCTAATCTGAGGATGATGGATTTTGTGTTGATGTTGTGGCATTCACAAAGTCATATCTGCATAACAGAATACAGTATGTGGAGTTCCGCGGTTACTCATCGCTTAGGTTCATGGCTAGTAGCGGCATTCCCCAGTGTAGGCATTTAGCGCCATTGATATTCTAGCTTTTTATTAATGATATAATAGCTAACCATGGTAGTCAAATCTTGCTTTTTGCTGAAGATGTGAAATTATTTAGAATAATTGATAGCGTGGTCGATTGTGTATCTCTGCAGAATGATTTGGAGATTGTTGTTTCTTGGTGTGCTTCTAATAACCTACCTCTGAATACAGATAAATGTTTCACAATCGCATTTTCAAACAAAACTTATACTCTAACTTTTAATTACCATCTGGATATTAGAAAAATGTGACAATTTTAAAGACCTGGATGTAACGTTGGACACAAAACTTTCCTTTAGAAATCGCGTCCATGAAGCCTGTAAAGGTGCACTCAAAATACTTTTTTCTACTCCCGTATGTAAAATATCTAATTGCACATCGACATTTCCGGGATTTTATCGCACGGGTTTGGGAGTAATGGGATGTTTCCGGAGATATTTCAAACGCTTTGAATTTTGACGTTGGTCAACTCTGACGGTCATGTTGTTTTGAGAAAATGTAATCAAAAATTAACGGTTGTAGAAAAAGTATAGTGTGCAACATGTGCGGTAAAGTTTTTAAGTCACTCTTTTATTAAACACTCGCTCCGCTCGTGTCAAATAAACTCATGAGTCAAATGCCGTTTACCACACTTGTTGCACTTGTTATAACACCGTTATACTATAGTTATGTGCAAAACTAGAGAATGGGTCAAACGTGTGACAACCAACATTTGGCAAGTTCATCACTCGAACGTACAGAGAAAGTTTCTGAAATTTCTTCACTTTCATGTATATGGTTTCTAGACGGGTAGGGTATGTCATGGAGTAATTTATTACTAATGTTTAAGATTCCCTCACTGTGCAATTCATTGGTGGATTGCCCTGAGTTGCTGAGCCAGCTGAACTTTCGTGTTCCTTCAAGGACTGTAAGGGCACCTATATTTCATCTAGTAACTCCAAGAACTACTTTTTTGATTAAAGGTCCTCTCTGTAATGATATTGACGTTTTTTGTCTTAGTCGCTCACAGTTTACCACATTAATTAAATATAAATGTGAAATAAGATAATGGCTTTTATGTTTCACTATTACTTTGCTGGAGTGAATATAGTTGAATACTTATTATAGTTATAGTTTATAGTTCTTAAGATGAAATTGTTTTCTAATTGGATGTTAATCTGTCTGACAATAAAGATTATTATTATTATTATTATTATTATTATTATTATTATTATAGACTCTAAAAACAACAGGACTGTAGAAGATTGGTATGCCAACCAAGGAGAAGGTGAAAAGACACTGTCCCAGCAGTTCTGAAAAGCGTGGGTATAAGGCAGTAATAAATGTAAACTCACAACGGGAATCAAGGAAGAGGATTAGTTGTGATAATGCTGAATGCTGTACCTTAAAAAAATGACGCGCAACGATAGCAAAATATCACGAAGGCAACTGGATTATAATCGCGATTCCTGGTGGTCTTGAAACGGGATAAAAATAATGGAGAAAAGCCTTACTAAATGCTGAATCTTAAAAGAAAATAGTCAACGGAACCCGCGAACGATCGCTAAGGCAACGGGATCCTAATCGCGATTCTGGTTTGTCTTGAAGCGGGATAAAAATAATGAAGAAAAACCTTGACAACGCCTTCGTCATCTTCAACGGCGAGGCTAAGATTTTTCAAATCGTTAATGCCATGTGCGGTCGAGATGATAACCATTTATTTATTAATTCACGTGAAGAAGGTCGATGGTGGCGGCGGCGGCGGCGATATTTTTTTCCGCAACCTTCATTACCGAATTCCGCATGATCTAGGCTAATGTGTAAATCCAAACGGTAATTGGATTTTTAATGAAACGTTGCGTGTGCCGTATCTCTTTTTTTTTCGGCGCGCATGTCGATTAGAGAACCCGTCGAATCGCTAAATAGATATTTAATAAGGCGGCCTATAGGAAATGGCGGCGACGCGATTCGTTAATTATTTTAATGTTAAACCGTGAAGAAGTTTGGTTGCAACGCACAATGTCAACAATTTGCATAAGGCGAACGGTATTTTGTTGTTAATAACGATTTTTTTGCTAGACTTTCGATATAGGTATTGTTATTTTTTTTTATTTCGCCTCGTTTCGACAGCGGAACCCGTTGCGGATTTTTGATTTGTTTTCGAAGTTTTAAACGGGACGGAAAATCGACGTTCAGAAAAAGATAATGGAGTGCGGTGTGTTTAACTGTGTGTAAACATTGAAACATTGAAATTTGGTCGATTTTTTTATGGTGCCCTATTTGATTAATTTTTTATTAATTAATTAATAATCATTGATCGCTTTTTTTAAAGCCCTCTCGTGCGTCGTTCCCCTGATACAATTTCCTAATTTTTGTGTCATAATAAATTTTAATTTGATATGAAATTAATGACTTTTTTATAAACTCTATATATCGCTTTTTTTAAGGAACGCTGTAATATACTGTAATGTAATTCGAAAATTGAAAAAAATGTGGCTTTAAATTCATCTAAAAAAATATATAATAATAACATTATAATATTATAATATTCCTGTATTGTACAATTCAAATTATTTTTTAATTTACTAAATTTGTTATTAAATTCACGTGACTATCAATGGGACTTTGACCAAATCCTATATAACATTTAAGATTTAGTGTTATTTCCAGACAGTTGACAATTCTCAAAGCTGATTGGTAGAATAATATTTCAAAATATATTCGAATCAAAAGTAAAACACAAAAAATATTTAAATATATTTATATAATATATTTTATTTTAGAAGATATTAATTATAACGCTACAAAAAAATAAATATGAGGAGATTCTTTAAACAAACTTCGACAGGCCGCTGTAATACTATTTACAAAAATTTGCCGTCGTTTTTCGCAGTTGACTTCTTCAAAGTTTAACTGTCAAGCAAGCAAGATCGATTTAACAAGAACCGACGCATATAAAATGCAAATAAAACTGTACGCAACCAAATAGACTTCATCATTATTAACAAAAGATTGAGGAATACCATACAAAATGGTAAGAGCTACCCAGGAGCAGATGTATTCAAAGATCACTCATTGTTGGCTGCTACGTTGAAGCTGAAATTAAAAAAGATCAGAAAATCTAAGGAAATACAAATTATAGATACAAAAATGCTTTAAGTTTTAGCAATAAGAACAGAAGTGCAAGACGAATTAAACTCAAGATTGGTTATTAGTCATCAAACGTTAAATGAAGACGACATTCAAAAACACACGAAGACAGATTAAAACATCCGTAGTAGAGGTTAGTCAAGCTAAGCTGAAAAGTACCAAAAATAAATACAAAGCTTGGATCACCGATGACACCCTGAAATTAATAGATTGTCGTAGATCATATAAAAATAAAGACCTTACTAAATACAAAGCGAGCCACAAAGAAATTAGGGCTAAGATTACACAAGCGAAAGAAAATTGGTTGACAGGTCAGTGCAACGAAATAGAGCAGTTTGAAGCCAAGCATGACTCTTTTAATATGTATAGGAAAATCAGACAGACAACTGGTCAACATAAAAAAACAACAAAATCAGTCTAATGAATGATCAACAGCAAATTCTTAGTACCACAGAAGAACAATTACAGGAATGGAAAAATATATTGGAGACAATAGGAGTACTTGAGAAGACGGGATGGATATCTCCAAGGCAGAACTCATACACGCTATAATAAGTGCAAACAATGGAAAGGCACCAGGACCATATGAAATACAAATAGAGGTCAATTACAGCAATGAAAAAAATATATTGGAGACAATAGGAGTACTTCACATATTACTCGAGAAGACGGGATGGATGTCTCCAAGGCAGAACTCATACACGCTATAACAAGCGTAAGCAATGGGAAGGCACCAGGACCATACAAAATACAGATAGAGGTCTTAAAAACGTTGGAGGAAGCTAGCGTTTTCACACGTCTGCTACGTTTGCTTACAAAACAGGAATAATTCATAAAGAGTGGCTCAACTTCCGTTGTTCTGCCAAAGAAAGCTAACTGCAGGTATTGCAAGGATTGTAGAACGACGAGTTCAAAGAACCATGTATTGAAGTTGTCCTCGAAAATCATTCACTCCATAATATACACAAAAATATACATAAAATGTTAGTTTAGCTGTTTAGCATCCCGATTCTTATACATAAATGTCTAGATGTGAACGTTCGAAAAGGCATTTGGCACTGTTAGCATGATAAATTAATAGCTATACTGAACAATATAGGCCAACATATTTTGGAACCAGACAGCTGACATAAGAGTTAAGTCCCAGACATCTGAAGAAGTGCCTATTATGAGAGGAGTTCGAAAAGAATGTGTGCTCTTCCTCCTTTTGTTTAATTTTATTGCCGAAAAATCTTGAGGGAAGCAGTCGAAGAAGGAATAGAGGGTGTAATTGTTAATTGAATCGCCATCAACAATAACTTGCTGACGGCACGGTCTTACTAGCAACAGATAAGGATGCATTTATCAGTGATAACAGACCATAGCCAACAAATGGGTCTACGCTTATATAAAAAGATAACCAAATGGACCAATGAACCTTAAAAAGAAGAAAATCATAACTAATAACTTAATAGATATCAGCGTAAATGGAGAAATAATGGAGAAAGTATTTGGGTGCTGTGTGACAGAAAACTCATCATAAACAGAATAAAGCAAGCAAGAACATGCAAAATGTGTTAACCAGCAGAAAGAATAATGTAATGATAAATAAAAAAAAAACATATAATCATGCAAGGAAAAATAGAGGGAAAACGTGGTCCTGGTCGCCGAAGAACGTCTTGGCTCAAAAATCGTCATCAGTGGAATCTAGTAAGCATCACCACATTATTTAGATCTGCAGCGGACAAAGTGAAGATCATGCGACTGACGGCCAATGTTCTCGAAGGACACAGCACATGCAGAAGAGGTAAATAGTAATACAGCAGCCTGTGGAAATTTCTTTGAAAAATTAACAAGCTTTTATAGAGAGGGCACCAAGAGTAAAAGCAGAAAGCTTGAAGATCACCGACTGAAACTGGTAAGATTACTCTGTAGACTGACCTTTTTATCATTTTAATAGCCAATCTCAAAACCTCATCCGCTTATAAAATTCTTCGTAAATCTAGTTTTGTTTTACTTTGATAAGAAATTCATAATACCCGTAAAGAAATAGACCAAATGAATAAGACTCTCAAGTCTCTACATCTTCAAATAATCTTCGTTTATCTTTTATCTAGAATCACATTCAAAAATTTGAAAAACTAATGAGTTGCAGTTAAGCTCTGAAGAGGCCAACAGGATGATTGGTAAAACGTCAACAAGTTCGATTCAACAACCACCAATGCAGGAGGAATCCAGAAATTTTGTAAATAGTAATTATTTATATTATTATATTTCATTTTGATAATTCATATGCGTATTCATGGTACATATTTCCAAAATTTGTCAAGAATGAATTTTTTTAATTGCTAATTTACCAAACAATACAATGGAAAATATAAAAATTCCAACTTTTTCGTTATTTTAAAAACATATAAAACTATAAATTTAAACACAGTAAGTCA
This sequence comes from Cylas formicarius, assembly GCF_029955315.1. Classification (NCBI taxonomy): domain Eukaryota; kingdom Metazoa; phylum Arthropoda; class Insecta; order Coleoptera; family Brentidae; genus Cylas; species Cylas formicarius. The sequence goes on along the minus strand of NW_026844326.1, from coordinate 21,441,049 downwards.
AATAACTTTTTTGCTGTGGCCTTTTTTTCAGTGCGCAAAACTAAAAGTATTTCTATCTGGGTGTTAATATTAAAAAGATATCGAACAATTGTGTAGGTAATAAATGAAAAATAAATTTTTTAAAGTGTAATGTTGAAATTGGAAAAGAAAAAATTATGAATAAGTCAACAACGGCATTGCATTTCCATATTTCTGCGAGAGTGGAGTAAATAAAAAAATCATCAAATTATCATGAATTGCCGTAAATAATTCAAGTATTTTCCGAAAACCCTACGTACGTGTCTTTTTAGTAACGCTCAATTTTCAATTGGTAATTGGCGATGCTTACCTGACGGCGAATTAAAAAAATTACTTTGCCGAACATATCCATACATTAAACTAATTTGAATTAATAAACTTAACTAAAATGTCGACAACTGATTAGTTGGCGCTTTTGGTCAGATACAGTTATATAAGTTTCTTTGGATTCTCATTCAATAATCATGTTTTCTGCGCAAAGTATCAAACTAAATTTAATAATTATCTTCTATTAAATTTTTTTTTTAGTAGTTGTCCGAAAAACGCTTTATATAATAGTAATTTACGTGAAATACTGACTTCAATGAAACTAAAATTACCGGCTAGACGTGGTCCAAGGGCTCTCTTCATAATTTATGACGTTCGCGACAACCGAATGCGTTTATTAAAAACCCATTAAATAAAAACAAATTTAGTAGGAAAAAACACGTGCTAATTCCGGAACGTTTTAATTACGCCATATATTGCCGTAATGAAAATGCTTTGATGTCTTAATAAGTACTTTTCGGGCAGCAATTTTGATTTTAAATTGATGCGACACATACTTGCAGACTGTATGTTCAGCTAAATTAGTTTTTATCGATGCAAACCGGTTGGATGTAATCACCGTTTCCATTTCCCAACAGAGTCACCCGTTAAACACGTGAAATTTTAAAAATACTTTAAACAAAAAATATCGAAATTAGACGCGAGTTATTTTACTCTGAGAATCTGCTCAGTCTGAGTTGTTTTAAAAATAGATCACGGTCGAGCTAATTAGTTGGCGCAGTTGGGACGGTTTTTCGGGAATCAATTACGTATCGAGCGTATACGATTTGTTTCGTTTCACCCGATTTAATGGCAAGCAAGAGCTATTTAAGGTAGTCTGGAATCTTTTCGTACATCGAAAATCTCCCCAATTTATCGAATATCTGTTGATTGCAATTAGCTAGCCAATCATAGGAGGATAGGACCGTATCGCCTATATTCGCAAGGACCAGACGTTTGACATTCAATTTGTAAATAGGATATGTGTATATTTATAAGTCGAATTAATCCCACAATTAATGATACTTAAATTGTGTAACAAATTTTGATGGCAAGGCAATTATGACGAAACTGTTTCCAAAGGAGAAATCATCTCAGTTGTATGATAAAATATTACATATTTTAAATTTTTTATGTTCTTACATAGATTGTCATGAAACCACTGATACATCTAAAGCTTTAAAATAAGACCTTTGTAGCATCAATGCTTTAAAAATCTTTTTTTTTATCAAGTTTAACAGAACCTCTTGGCACTCCAATTAGATGTCTGGGCCAAGTAATCTAACGCAGGCTTTGGCAGTGTGATTTCTAATGCACAAAACCAAAAAGTCAGAAATAGGATAATGGGAAACGAGCCATATATATTTTCGAAATATGGACTATGCATTATTTATGTTGCGTTTGCTCAACAGCGGATTGCCAGGAGAAGAAGACGTCCGTCAATCGAATTACCCCATACCAATTGTAGTTCAATGTAAAGAGGGAGGAGTTATCTGGAGAATCTGGAACTGGGAAGATACAGTTGTTATGCAAAAATGTACCCAACAACTAAGGGTCGTAGGAAGAATATGGTATGCAACACGTTTGGTAATCTTTTTAAGTCACTCGTTTATTAAGCACTCGCTCCGCTAGTGCCAAAAAAACTCAAATGTCGTTTACCATGCTTGTTGCATAATATACGATTAATACACAAATAAACGTAAACATTAAAACAAAGAGTAAATCCGAAAATATTGCATATTTAATGTTAACGTTTATATATCTGTATTTTTTCCAGCTCACAGAAAGCAAATATGAAATAAACAATGAATAAACTATTAAAAAAGTGCTGTTTGCACTTGTTTGCATCCACTTCCATGCTTGTTGTAACCTGATTTAGCCTTTATGGCTTATAAAAGTGGTTGGTTTAAAAACTGCAATAGTTCAAAATGTTTTCTTTCATGTTCAAATATAGAACACGGACACAGAATATTGAAAATTTTCATTCTAATTCTAATTCCAATTAACCATTAACAAGACCCTAAAGGAGGGCAACTGTCATATCGTCTCCTCAAATACTGTAAAATATAATCAAATGATAAAGAGATTAAAAGTGTAGGTTATGGAGTTGAGGATAACATTAATATCTTTCGTTGAGGAGTTAAGTAAAAGCATGTAGCCAATTTAAACTAAATGAATAATGATAAACACAATGTAGCCTTAAAATAATTTTAAATTTCGCAGTCACATAACTAAACTTATTAAAATATTTTCGTCGCAGGACGTGACTCTGTTGGGTTATTGCATCGAACGCTCGCAGGAGGAAATATAACGCAAGCCAGCTCAGCCCGTAGGTAATATGATTTATACATTTAATCGTAATGGATTTATATAGGGAAATTTTTGCACCTAAAACCACGCGATGTATATATACAGGACTTCCGTTGCACCCAGGCAGCGTGCATCTGGGTAGATAAGAACGATATTTTAATAAAGACACGATTTCCTGTTGCGATAGCAACAATAATTTATTGTGGCTAGATTGTTATTTCTCGGCGTTAATGATATTGGAGCTATCGATTTTTGAGTCTCGCTCTCGCACGTACCTCGGTTTCATTAGATTATTAATTATGTCGGAAGATACGGTCGAATACAAGTTTCTGTATAAGACTATACGGGGTGATAAGCAAAACGCAGTCTATTTCAATAGGTATCGCATCGGGCAGTCGTGGAGGCTACGATACTTTCTAGAAGGTTTCTAGTTTACCAAACGTTTCACGCAAGAAAAATATTGCTTTTAACCAATAGCAGAAAGAGCAATGGTATTATCACTTTTTTAATGGAAACCCACCAACATAAGTATTTTAAAGCATTTCCAAAACTTTTCGCAAAAAATCTTATCGCATAAATTAATTTGAGTGTTTTGAGGCTATCAATTCTTATTAATTTTTCAAAGAAACTTCCACAGGCTACTGTGATACTTGTTACAAAACTTCGTGCGTGTGTACGCACACAGACCGCTAGCTTAATGCATGGTCACATCACCATCCGGCCCAAAAATCATCGGTTATCAACTCTCTTATTTACAGAGCCGTAAAACTATCTCAGCCCGAGTCACTGAAAACAGAATTAAAACACCTTACCTCTACTCTTCTCTCTAATAATTTCCACATTAAAGATATTAAGCGTTCCATCAAAAAATTCACTTCACCACAACTTTCCAATAGCAATGAGGCCGAAAGCAATCCTACACTTGTCACTGTGGTCCTTCCTGACATTCAAAACATCACGGACCACATATCAAAAGTTCTAAAGAAGTATAACGTCAAAACCAGATTTGCCACTCTCAACATCTCAACAAAAATCTCTCAACATCTGCGGTCCGTCAAAGACAAAATTCCATTTGAGATGCCAGGAGTTTACAGCATTCCGTGTATATGCCGCAAAGAATACATTGGAGAGACCTTACGACTAAGACAAATAAACTCATCAGCTTTTGTCGAACACACTCATGAAACCGGGCATAAAATTTACCGCTTAACCGCGACTCAGGTCTCTACCTATCACCAATTTGGGAATCAGTCATCCGAGACGGTGTTTATACTCAAACAATATATAAGCAGATACAGAGTAAATTACTAGCCAGTTTCAGCCAAGCTCTGAAGAAGCCAACAGGATGATTGGCGAAACGTCAGCAATTTCGACTCAGCAAAAATCGACGCAGGAGGAATCCAGAAGTTTTGTAAAAAGTATCAATTCTTATTGCATAAAATATATTCTTGGGCGTTTTGATGACCTTTGATTTAGTTCAATTGGATATAAGGAACATACTAAGTCATGATTCATTTAATAGATATTAAAACCTTGGATAGCGAATAGCGGTTGAGAGAGATATTTATGTCTCACACTGTACTTGCAGGTGGTGAGGAAGAAAAGGGCAAATATTGCGTATTTTAAAAACAAGTCAGATATAGGTTTACAGATGCACATCTGTTTAGATAAAGAATAAGATTTTAATCATAATTAACTGCTTAAAGATTGTTCAGCTGGAATATCTTGAAGTTAATGAGACTAAGAGGAAAAGGATTAATGATTCTACAAATACAAATGAAGTTACCTTAACGATTATAGGGTTGGAAACTTGCGATATATAATTAAAAATGCTACTGTAAGTTAAAAAGGTAGCTTGCAGATTTCGTACAGGTTTTTGTTGTGAAAAATAATTTAAACATGATTTATATCAAACTTATTCAACAGGTCAGAATGTCATAGAAACCAATACGCTTGATTTGCAGCAGAAAAACCATTTTGGATAAGAATTAGAAATACCGTGTGTCACTAAATTATCCAACCAGTGGTAAAGCGACGAAGTGTTAACTATTCACGCACAAGGTCGGTTCAATCAGATAACAGCACTTCACATATCAAATTCATTTGTGGGTAGATGGTTGTATAAGTTTACAGTCGGGTGGATAAAGCACCACGACGCATTGACACGAACTCATGACAGGTATGATGTACGGTACTGCGACTAAACACGCATGTATCAATTCGGTTTTAGTTGGTTTTGCAGGAAAGGCATTAAGCAGAAATTGAGCTCGAGAAATGTCAAATAACAGAAAAATAATATATAGTATGAATCAATATCGTAAATTTTTTCGTCTAGGCTGAAATTTTGGCGTTCACTCCTATATTCAAAATTTGATTAAAACCCATTTCCTTCCTACCAAATAAAATGACATTCACCCAGTACAATAAAAACTTGCGAAATGAGCTACTGCGATATTTTGGATACATCTCAGTCATTAATCAGTTTATAGAATCTTCACCTAGGCTACTTTGAATAGGAACAACTATATTGGAGTGGCTCAGTTTAATCGTCATAGTCGAATTAAAATAGTTTGAGTTGCATTTCAATTTTGAAATAAAATCAATGCCTAGAATTGTGTCAGATGGAATAGGAAACTATAGGAAATAGGAAAATTTATTTTCAATTTTGTAACCCTTTGATAAATATCTGTTTTGGTGGTGATCAGGGAGTTTATAACACACTCTGTAACGCCTATGACTTTATCGAAATGGTTGTACAGTGTGATAGATTCGAGTTCTTCTTTAATTCCGATACCAAGAATATTAGACATAGAAGTGCAAAATGGAATATAAGTATTTGGAAAGTTATGTTTACAAAAAATGGGATCTCATCATCCAAAAATTCTAGAAACAGCAAAACTGTTAAAAGTCACTTGAATTTGCCCTATTACCTAATAACACAACGAAAATATATGCTGAGAGTATCGTAATTTAGGTTTCAGTAATGATTAAGGTGATGCTTCTACAAACAAAATAAAAAAGATTATGAGTATAAAAAAAAATCTGATCAATGCAATTAGAATGGTACGACCCTCTGAGAAAAATACGATATGGAACAAGGTTACCCTCTAAACTAAGAGAAGACGAAATAAAGGAAGACCCAAATAGTCAAGAATGCTAGATCAAAACCTTTCTTCAATGCCTATTGAAAAAGGGTTACAGAGCTGTAAAAATCAAGTATAAGATATGCAAGAATATTTTTTTTCGCCAAAGTGGACACTTTTAAAAGGAAACTCTCTTTCGATATGAGTTGGAAGAAAAGTAATGTCGGAGTCTTGAGCTCAATTTTCATAAAACACTTAATGGTAAAAACTGTACCTGGCTATCTGGTACCGTCAATTTTTAAGCAGATTGTTATGCTTTCAATATAGTAATTTAAAAACTAAATGTGAATTAGTTATCAACGAAAAAATGATTTTTATATGGAACGCCCTGTATGTGATGAAAAATAATTGAAATTATCTCCCTACAAATACTTCGCACCCTAATACCGAAAATGACTGCATACTGCTAGTTTTGGTTAGTGGGATATTATTGTTTGTTTTATGACGACCGATATATTCATTGAAAACAACCTCTTAAAGACATTTTCGGACGATTACGATATAATTAATAGTAAACAGTTTGAGAAGAAATGGCCAACAAGATATACATAAACTTCCTTTGGCTTACAAGAAATAGTGATTTTAGAGCAGCTAAAAATAATTTTACAACATGAAAGGTAGAGAGAAACTAGCAAGAACTAGCGTTAGAGTAACAGAAATGTGCAAGGGTAAGTGGTTCCAAAAGAAATGTAACCGAGCACGCTTTTCTCGTGGATTCTTAATTCTTAATTAATTAATATATTTAACAAAATCTTTTCAAACAGAAAACTTTCTATACCGAAAAAGTTACAGTGATTATATAACTCCCTAACGATAAAGTGCGCCATCGAGCTTTGGCTAGTCTTTAGGAAGCGAAGTTTCCCTTCAAAAGTGTTTAATCTGGCCCACCGTACACACTTTTAAATATCTATTTTTTTGGGTTAATATAGATGCTTGCCTCAACAAGATAATTCATCAATCAGACCAAATAAATTAATGTGAGCAATTTAAGATAATTCTATCCACGAAATGTAAAACTCTACAGAACGGAGTTAATGGTACACACAACGGAGCGAAATGATACTCGATATAAAAGAGTATTAAAATACACTCGATTTATCACCGCACGGATCTAAGAATCACTGTTTATCATACGCCCCAAAGGACGCCATATCCTGGTTGATATTGTTTATGGCGTTAATTTCTGGTATCGGACAAACCAGATACGGATTCTAGTAGAGTTGCGATAATCGAATTTGATTAATTAGAGGATGACAGCCGACGGTCAGGGACAGGAATGTCTCGGAAAAACCGGTCGCGTTATGTTCGCGTGTGGGTGACAAATGACAAACGCGACAAGGAGTACTGCTATCTAGATCCTGCTGGGGAATCGACAATTCGCGTATTTAATAAAACCGTTTTTTTTTGCGCTGTGTTTATTTTTCCGGATACCTCAATATTTCTTGGAAAGCTCCGCGCTCCCAGTTTCCACCAGTTCTCTTCCATAATTATGTTAATATTCACCATAATATATGTTTGTTAGCAAATATAGTGCTTTAAACTTTACAGCATTCCAAAAATTGTATTAGCAAAAGGGATGTTCTAATTTATATTTATATTAATTTTCAATCGGAATGGTACCACCGGCTTAAAAACATTGCAAGAAGTGAATAAGTAAAACCTTTTAAAGCATCGATATCGAAAATTCTCAAAGTGACAGGAATTTTGTATATTCGAAAAATCCCGAGTTCCTAGAATCCAAGAAAAAAAAAGGAAAAAACATACAAAGAAGTCCCTCAAAAGTACATTTTAAAAATTTGAAAAGATATACGAGAAAGCAGCTGAAAATTAAAAATATGAAGACAGAGGTAAAGAAAGAGACCGACAAAAGTGCAACTGAAATTAAAAATATTTATTTTGAAAAAGACATCTGTTAATGAAAAAAAAAAGAAAATTCAATTTTCTAAAAGCTAGCAGGCAGGAAATTTGTAAATAAATGAATAAAATATTTTTATCCTTTTATTCACTAAATCTATAGAGATTATAGTAGTCTTCGGAGCCTTTTTTCTTTTCTTTCGGGATTTCAAAGATCTTATATTCATAAATGCCATTTCTGCCAAACTTTAAAACATCACTAAATATTTGATCAGATTTGGAAAATTGTAAGTTTTTCCTTCATGTAATTAGGAATGGTTTACTTTTATTAAGACCATTTAAAGATAATGCTAATATTCGCAGTTTTTTAGTTAAAATTGATTCTAATTTTAATTTATTGCAAAGTAAGTATTTTCTCAGAAAATGTGAGATAAAACTTTTACGAAATTTTTATTCACACTTATTAATAAAGCTAGCGCGTTGCTAGTTAAAACACATAGAGGGTTAACAAAAAAATTTAGTATATTCAGATCACTTTTCACCATTTCAGTAAGTTTAGAGAGGTACAGACTGTGTCTGAAAATGCAAAGCTTCCAAATAAACTCTGAAAAAAAAAATGCTATATTAATAAGATACGCTGTTAAACCATCATAAATAGGACACACTGTGCAAGTGTTGAAGTGAATATTTCGTACAGGATTAATAATAACTGCAATTACGTTTTAATTTACATTAGCTGCAGTCGTAGAAAATGTATCCAATCTTGAAATTGTTGAAATTTTAAAATCTCGCACATAATTCGAATGCTTAGAGCTAAAATTTTAAAAATCATTATCAGACACACATTCGGTGCTGTATTAAAAATGGGTCTGGAACAGTGTCGCTATTTTTTGTACGGTGTAAAACATCGACTTCGTCCTTATTTAAAAATAAAAATGTTTTTCCAATAACTAAAGGTTCAATTAATAATAAACTTTTATTAATTGATGTTTCGCTAGTAAAAGTTATACATCATCTAAATGTTGGACTGCCTGAAGTATCGAACTTTTCTTGTCCATTTTCGAGGCAACAAGAGATCTGCCTCTAATAATGATTAGTTGGATTTAATTGATGAGAAAAAAGTCAATTGGTTGTCATAAAACTTTCTCGAACTTGAAGCGTCGTACGAAATACCCCGTATGATATCAAACGGGCCTCGTCCGTCGTTTTATTCGCAATAGTCTTCAGCACGTAAATTATGAATAAATTTGTATCTGGCCTGGAAACAGAAATATCTCGCCTAAGCTGCACATTTATTTCAGTGCTCAGCCGTCCAAAAACAAAATAAAAGAATCCGGTAAGTACGATGTACCCGGGAGTGCTTAACTGTTCAAGTAATTTCTAAGATTGCACCGTTTTATTGATTTAGTACCATCATCGGATACCGGCCTGCCTCGTGGCTCGCGCATTCTTCATGCATTTGCCCCGCAACTCGATAGACCAGGCCACGTTGAACTCTACTCGTGGTTTACAAAGTAATCTTTACGTCAGGGTGTCGAGCAATTAATGATACACGTGAAAGTTGCATATTCCTCGTGTAAAGATATCAGGATTTGGTCCGAAAGTACCCAAGTGAACAGCAATTTTCGGATTCTTATGAGAAGTTCTTTTGAACTACTAACGTAAAATTATACCAAATGTTACGAAGTGGACTGTATTTTTGACTGGTCAACCAATAAGCGTTTTCATATTTTAATTCAATAACCTATAAAAGCCAAAAAATGTCACGAAAGTAAAATTCCACGCTTGTTTTAAATAAACCAAACTTAATTTTTAGATATATGCAAAAATTATTAATAGAAAACAAGTTATGTGGTTTCTTTAACATCAAGGCCTGCAGCATATTCGAAGCTCAAAAAAATTCGATAGAATACTAAACATTTAGCGCATTTGCTTCAACCACAAGAGGCTAGATTCGAAATTCTTTTGCAAATCTTAATGCCATAGAAACTGTAAATGCAAAGACAATTAACAATTGGGTTTTTGTTTTTTGCGTGAAAATGATGAGAAAAATGGTATTTTTAATAAAATCCTATATACATTAAGGCACCTACTAGTTATTTCAGTCTACATTACAAATATCTGTATAATATAACTTAATAATTAATATCAAAAATTAAGTTAAGTAAACAAATCTGAAATTAATTTTCAATACAACCAAACTAAATTTGGCGAAATCGTTATAGTTTTATCTAAGGAATCGTAAGTTTCACCATTTTTGGAACAAACAAAAAAAATTCTAATTTAAGTGATTTGTTTAAATTTTTCTACTCCCGTCTGTAAAATACCTAAGTACACACCGATCTAGCGTACGGGAAGCGTCACTTTACCACGTCAGTTTCGTTTTCCACGGACCTGAGTGATTTCGGACATTTCCGCGATTTTACCGCACGGGTTTGGGAGCAATCGGATGTTTTCGGAGATATTTCCCAGGCCTTGAATTTTGATGTTTGTCAATTCTGACGGCCATGTTGTTTTGCGAAAATTTACTCAAAAACTAACGGTCGTAGAAAAAGTATAGTATGCAACACGTTCAGTAAACTTTTTAAGCCACTCGTTTATCAAACACTCGCTCCGCTCGTGTCAAATAAACTCGTAAGTCAAATGCCGTTTACCGCACATGTTGCATAATATACTCCATTCAGCAAGCTTTTTCTAGGGGAATATTCTTAGTGTTTTTAAACAACTCAAATGCTGGATGTGGTATAGCTCCACTTTTGTACTGATTTATTGTTAATTCAGATAGGTCCAGCTAATTAATTAATAGTCATTATTTCCGTCAGTTCTTTTTCCAGCAGTTCTTAAAATTCATTAGAACTGAAGCTCCAAAAAAATCAATGAATTACGAAATGTAATAAAAAACAGATTTCCTCAAAACCTAAAAAAGTGAATCCGTCAACTAGATGAAGGTAGGTGTCTCCATTCGTCGACAGAGACGTCCGTCAACCCCGCAGGAACGTTTCTTTAGGACCGCGACATCGTTTTGTTCGACATGTGTTTCGTTCCTGATCTAACTGACAGCACAATACAAGCCGATAATGATAGCACGAGGAAATGCGGTGCCCGACCCGCAACGTTGCAATTTACTGAATGGATCACGGGTAAATCTCAATGAACACCGAAGCCGAGTAATGAACTAGGGGTCTTATAATGACTCGGATAGGCTCGAGTTTTATTTCATTGCCGAGTAACGGCTCGGAATCAGACGCGCCTCGAGTCTAATTAGCTGGGATTCGTATAACGTCTAATCAGGAGTTCGGGCCTCTATCGTTTAAAGATGTGTCGTTCTCTAATTATCCCACCGTTTTAGCTTTTTCGAAATTTAGAACGGTAGTACCTATTCTTCCAAGAACTATTGTAAGTTAGGGCTTATAAGATCGTAGTTATAATAGGTACAGAACTGTGCCTGCAGATACATTGTTCTATTGTACTTAAGCAAAAGTTATTTTTTTATAAGTTATTTGTTTGATTAAATATCATCAAATTTATGTTAATAAACATCAACAAAATATTTTAAATCCATGGAAGCATAGTGGAAGTTTTCTGTCTTAAAATATCAAAGCAAGAATGACACGACCAATGGCCTAAAGATAATACGTAGAATTTAACAAGATGTTAGATGTTAGATTAGATTTGTTTTAGCAAAGAGTATTAGTGATTTACGAAAAATCACCTCTCTTCCTAGAACTTTTTGTTTTAAATTTTTTTATTTGTTTCTAAAAATGATTTTCAACTGGACTGTACTATTATAAAGTCAGTGTACAATATAGACACTTGTGTGCCAATTCCAAGGGGATATTTTTTTTGTGTGTTGCTCCCGACACTGGAGGGCAGAAAAGATGCCCGACTGTCCCGAAAAAGAGCCTAGTCCAAACTTTTTTATATTTTGTCTTGATTATCCCCTTTTGTAATAATTCCAGGCCTTTCAAAAAACATTCGGCAACGTCCACCCCATCTAAGAAGTCCTAAAATTGAACCAAAACATTACAGAAATATTGAGCTATGACGTGGTTAGAATGTCTTTAAATCCTTGCCAAAATTTCTGTGATATTCTTAATAATATTTTAAATTTGTAAATCTCGTTTTAAATGACGACCAATAATTATTGCGAGATAGATTATAGACTAGTTTCTAAAAACTTCATTACTTGCACTTACCTTCAGATTATGATTGGTACAATGCTCCTCAACCTCAAAGTTAATCGTTGCATTGAAACCAACACTTTCCTTATAGATTAGTCTGATGTCGTCAGCCAACTTTAATATTAATTAATAAATTGTTTATACATATCGAAAATAGGAGAACATCAAGTTATATGTAGGAAATTAACAATTCGAATGTTTATAATTCCTTACAAACATTATAGAAGACTTCATTGTGATGTAGTCCAGAAAATATATTTAAACAATTTTCTGACTCTCCTTCACATGCTCAACTAATAGGGAACTTGCTTGTAAAAGTAAGTTTATACTATTAAAAGACCTACAGTTCGCAAAAAAAAATAATTGTGTAGTTCTATGTAACAAATATAAGCAATTAAAAATTGTAAAATTTAAATCCTTTTTGAAACTCGCTGTCATTGGCTGTGACCGATTGTGACGTCAATTCGTTCATTACGCGCCAGCCGGTCGGTAACAGAGAATCCGTCTTAATTTTAATTTTAGTCTTGATCCTGTCGCTTCCTTTTGTTATCTTGTGTTTAGTATCAATTTGAAAATGACCAAAGCCGATTTTTTAAAAGGTGATCTGATAATTTACCTTCAGTGGATATGTTTAAGGTGACATCTAACATACAAAACACCATGGTTCGCGGCGTTAAAGCTAAAAGGTATGTTCATAAAAAATTTAGCCACTACTTTTAAACCAATATAATATTGCAATCAGCTTAAAGTTTTCTAGTTTTTAAAATTCAAATTATTCAACAAAAAAGAAGGATTTTTTTAAACTAGTGGAAAACTAAATACTGATTTTAAAGTATATTTGCATTATTAACTTAAAGTGTTCTTTATTTTATATATATCCGGAAGACATTCTTGTGGTGACTGCAATAGGATGGGTGCAAGTTCGAAGAGTTTCTACGGTTAAAGCTGACTGACTTCTGAACATAATTTTAACAAAAAACAACGGCTTTTATTATTTGGTAGGCGAATAAAAAGTTTATTTGGTGTTTTACGGGTTGTACTCTGTCGTTACTTCCATTATTATCATGTAAAGCACACTATGCATAAATACAAACTGGCGAACACATTACACGAGTAAAAAAAAAAGTAAATGGCCTATAATCTGAGAATAACATTAAATGATGTCGACGTATCGATCGAAAACCAGCGGTATGACGTCACGATCATTTCAGCGCGTTTAGTGTCGTTTAAGAGGAATACACCCGGCGTCACAGCTTGAACTATTTATTTCCACATAAATATTAAGATTTCAGTTTTGATATTGGGTATGCGTTGTTTCTATACATAAACAAATGCATTAAAGGAATAAAATATTCAAGTTTCCTATTCCTCGTGCATATTAGACAAGACTTCATTGTGATGTAGTATAGAAAATATATTTAATTTAACAAAAATTTAAATCCCCGCGTAATGGATGTATTTCGAAAATAAAAGTATTTCGCGAATTTTGGTTTCACACTAGAATAGTCTGAGTCTCATTCTCAGTCGATACCAATTGGTCTCGGTTATCGCGACAGCAACGCGTGGTGATTTTAAAATCGCCTTTCTCTATAGCGGATCCGTTTGCATCGAAAACATTCAATTAAGCATAACGATTATCTGATAAATCGAACAATAATAATAATAGCCACGAATTTTTTAATTACCGCCACCATCGCTGACCTCCAGTCACTACCGACCGCCGCTATACTACATCATAACTATTGGAAATAACGAAACGCCCAAAAAAAAAGCAAACGCGGACAAATAACGAACGATTTGTTACGACTTGAATATCTATCTCTTTTTACAAGGATAGATTTCAATTGGAGATAACACATCGGTCGGTTAAAGCGTGCAACAAAACCACGTTAAGGGAAAAAAAAATTATAAATCGAAAGTGCGGTTGGTTGGCTATATGGTTGAGCGAACTATACGTCATTTGATAGCCAATAGGCTATTGAACGGCGGGAAAAATGATAAGAAATTGAGGCGGTACCCGAAAGAAGAATCCATCAAGTTTAGCAATACTGTTCCAAAACTATTTTTTTTTTCGACTGATTACCACTATCTTTAACATATCTTTATGTAAATTTAAGCTAAGTAAAATATTTCTATTTCAACTTAAAAAAAAAGTAATTATAAATTGGCGCCTCTTCCGGTTATTTATTTCAAAAATTACGTCAATACGCTACCACATACGCTCCAGCCGAGTCATTGACAAAATAACCATAAACGAGTCATCCGAAAGTCATTGTTAGTAGGATTGAACTTCCTATTATATTTCAATAATATACTATTAAATGCGGAACGGTGATTATCTACCATTCGTCAATCTATTACAGGTTAGGTTTAAATTTCCTTTTGAGTTTTCTTTGCTCTAAACGGTGAACATTAAACCACAGAGTTAGTCTACTGTACCAACGGTAAATAGTGATCCAAAAATACCATACCGAACCACATTTAGCAAGTACTGGCTAGCTCTTCGCCTCTGGTTGCGATAAATTTATTTTCAGAAATTAATTTACATTATAATACGAATGGTTAAGCAGCAAGTAGAAATCGAAAGTAAAACGAGAGCAAAATTGCGTTGATGCCTCGGGTGTATCGCTTATCGATTTCATTTGACGAATTTTAGAATTTACTAAGGTTGCCAACTTGACCGCTTCGAAATCGCCCAACACCATTATGAATTATACCGAAAAAGTGCCTCCTTGCTTTCAAAAATTCTGAAGTTACAGGGTATTTTTGATTTATAAACGACTACAGCATAACTAATGTTATGTTTAAGGTAATATAAATTAATTTTGTAATCCCAGACTGTTACTAAATTCATTTCACAAAAACTAATCAAATTTCATTTGACCTTTTTTACAGGTCCGTATATAGTAATTAGATGTATTTAACTGTCAATGTTGAGATAAAGAAAAAATGTTATTTAAAAAAAGAAACTAATTTAAATCTCCTCTTTAACGCAAGAAATCCTTGCGACGTTTTAAGTTTGTTTTACTTTCTTTCTTTAGTCACTCGTTCTGAAAATCAAACTCGTGACTGAAGTGGCGCTTATCAAACTTTTTGCAGAATATAGAGCAGCTTTAGCAGAGTCCCGCCAACAAAATTTGTTTTTGAGTGTCAGAACAATTTTGTAGCGTGGTAAAATATTTTATTTCAGTTAAAACACTAGTTCGTATAGATCGAACAACTACTAACAAAATAGTGACGATGATCCTAAACCAAGCCGTGGAGTTCCAATGACTCGTGGGTCAAAAGCTGACCCACGCCTGTTTTTTAACTGACCCACAATTGCTAGCAAACTATTTGTTTGTTTAAGGTGGTTTATTTAGATGTTAACATTTGTGTGCATGATTTTTATTCTATTTACATTTTTCCATGCACTGCATTAACCGAAACGAAGTTTAAACATTTCAGTTTGATCATTGCAATCTTAAAGTTACACAATTAGCAAACGCGTTTGGAAATTTTGGTATTTATATATTTCATATCGATAATCTATAAATGCAATAAGTTGAGTTTCGGAGTAACATAGTGTGGCAAATGAAATTTGAATACTGATTTCTGAAGTAGAAAGAAAACTGTGTGAAAGTAATGCAGATAATATCTATCGCAAAGTACAACTTGAAAATTCTGCATTCATAGTGTGAAAAAAATTTTTTTATGAACTATTTAGAATCTAGAAATCTAGAAATCGACTTGATAAGGAATTCACTTCGAAATTCTGCTCAACTAATAAATACAAAATTTGAGACTAGTATGAACAAACTATCAGAAAATATCTATCAACAGAGACATTTATTAATAAATATAATTTTATACTAGAAACATCGCATCAAAATTTACGCACCATCAAAATCTGGATCAATTTCTAAATTAATTTTCTACCGAACCCTGGCTTGATATGAAATTACTTTTTTAATTGGAGCTCAAATATTCAGAAACGATGTTGTGAAAAATATTTTTATTTGAATTTAATGAACAAGGTGTTTAAAAAAAATGGGGGAATTCCAGTCAAGATTATTAGGTACCTCTCTAAGACAATGCATATTAAATGAAATTCGTAATTTAATGTCAAATGTAAGAATTAAAGTCTGGAATGCCTGGAGGCCAGCCCAAATAATTTGATACTTTTTTCAAAGAAACTTCCACAGGCTACTTAACATATATACAAAATTCCTTTGTCGGTTGTTGTTGCATCGACCTTGCTGACGTTTCGCCAATCATCCGGTTAGCTTCTTCAGAGCTTAACTGAAACTATTGCAAGTTCCTGAAATAAAAAAGAAGAAAAGGAGATTATTCCGACTATAGCCAACAATTACAAAAAAATCTTTAATATTTCTCTTACAATTAAACAAATAGCGAAGAAAGTTAGCAACATGAAAGTAGAAGTAAAAAAGAAATATGATGTGAATAGAACCGTTAAAATTGTTATGAAACCATGGGACAAACTACTTATGGACACCGTAGACGTAGAAAAAATCCCGGGTTTAATAAAATACCAGGTAAATAAGATGGACATTTCTAAAAACCAAAGTAAAGTAAAAGTAAGGTAAAAGTAAAGTACAGTTAATTTTTAATCCCACATTTTTGACTCAAAAAAAAAAAGGAATATCATCAAGTTCAGCATGAGCAGAAAGTATCTCTTTTTTTTAATGAAACTGCACCGCCATCGCTACCAACAACAGCACCTATAAAGAAACGTGAGGTCTTGCCGGAAACCGAGGAAACAAAACATTTAAGTACTAGAGAATTGCAGCATTTATGATTATGATTTAAATCACTTGATCTTGTTAATTGAAAGTCATGATTTGAATCACACTCCTATTTTTTAAAATATTTTTTTATCGAGACAAACACAAAAATCACAACGTAAAAATATTTTCACAAATAAAAAGTAAAACACAATAAACAACACAATAATATACACGTTATGATTCCGTATTTTCGTTGTAGTTTGAATAAAAATTAAAATTTTCCCTCTTTGTCTATCCCCATCCTGTTCCTTATGTCTGAGTGTACAAAACCAAAACTGCTGAAAATTCGTTGTACTGACGCTGGGGAAGGGGTTGCACCCAGGAACTGTTTTATTATTGGTAGCTGTTTCGCAATTTCTGGCTTATCCTTTTGTGATGTACACCACTGTATTCAATTAACGTTTTATATTATTTCATCCGAAAACATAATTCTTTTAAACGGTAATTGGGGGCATTTAACTTCATTACTAATAAAAGTAAAAATTTCAAAAAAAAATACTGAAACTTAGCTCTGGTGCTAAATATGATATATATCAGAAAGGTTCGGCGTCGCTCCTAGGCTAAGAACATAGAAGATCGAAATGCCGCGGCATCGGTCGCCGTTTTGCATAATCAAAATGCCCCGTGCCGTTATCGACGTTTAAAGGCGGCATCTCCTTTTTTAACCAAATTTATTGCCAAGTGATTCAGGCATGAACTTTGTGTTGTTCGAGAGCCGCGAACCAACGAATCGACCTGAAAAATAAACAACTGAGGCGGTAAATTGTGCCCGTTGTTATTATTTGCGTTGTTGACCTTTTCATAAATTGTGTTTTTGGGTCTTCTCGCAACAACCCGTGAACTTAAAAACCTGGAGATGGGCGGACGCTCTTCAGAGTTTATATAATCGAAACGGGTTATACCTGAACGAAAGGGAAATTTTTGAAGACGAGTCTCTCTCGTATACTCGGACGTTTATTGAAATTTAATGGCTTTGTGTTGACTGTTATTTGGCCGGGTGTATTGCCGAGCGTGGCCTAAATATCATTTATGTGACGTTAATGATTCGACGAATTTTTACGTCTGAGAACTCAGACTGCGAGTTCGGTATCGATGCAAGAGCGGCTATCTACAAAAATCCTATAAACTATAGACCACAAAAACCAAGTAATGTAAAAACCAATATGGAGACCGAGTCATAGCTAATTTTCTAAGGTTTAATAAAAATCGCAACTTTCAAACTCCTTATATTTGTAGTTCTACTATATCGTTCTGGACGTTTAAAACTGTCGACATCAAAGGTATTCTAGAGAAAGCGAATACCCTAAAAAAAAACAAAAGATAAAAGAACTAACGCTTCCATTGTTTAGGATATGAAAGACACGAAAACCATCTAAAATAGTACAAGTTCTGATCCTTAGATATTTAGGCCATCTACAGAGAACATATGAGGGTAGCATGGAACGACTAATAATCCAGGGGCAGATCGACTGGACTGGCCAAATAAGGGTATGTATACTTCACCTGACATTATACCGTTTTTACGACGTAATCCGGTATTTAACTATGGTACATTTTTATGCATGTCTAACCGCAAGTCAACCTCGTTTGGGTTTCTCTTTGTACTTCGGTACTTCATGCATACAAATGCTGAAAGCTGACGGATTTGTGTAGAATTTCAGCGGTGAAATTCCTCGATTATTATTGGTCCTTGCAGTGAAAAATCTTTTCTTACTTTAAACCCCCGCTCCATGGTCAACTTGTCCACATTATACTTCTTATCACACGTTCCCCCTTCTTAAGAACATGCAATAACTGCTTCTTTGGGTAGGAATTTGTACTGTACTGTGGCATACGGTGTTTTAGCGTTTTGTTCATCAACAACAATTATTACGTCATCGACCACAATCTCAAGTTCTTCGTCGCTGGACATCGCAAGTGACTAACAAAATTGAATGATGTTAGTATTTGCTAAGAAATAAATTGTAATAAAATGAACAATTCAATAACCGCAAGTTGGTTTGGTTAACTCCAAAGCTTCGATGACTAAGAAAATACTGTTTCGTACTGTTCAATTTCACCAACCCCCACAAATCAACCAATAGCAGCAATATTTTTAAATTTTGTATTGCTTTCCTAGGAAATTATTTTAGAGTCATTATGTTAAAATCAGTTTAAGCTTTCTAATTTGTATTTAATATAGGAAATCAACCTATCTAAAGAGATGGGTCCCTTCCGCCTTACAACAGGCGGGTCTTAAACTCATTTCGAAGTCAAAACCATAGGTACCTCGTTGGGCGAACTTATTATTCTAATTTTATCGAAACACAAAACTGGATCTTGCGCCTACAATTGAGAAACATGGCGAGAAATGGTTAATTGTGATCACGATTCCTCTGTCAAGTGGAAAACGCTGGAGATGTTTGTAGTAGAAATAAATACACATACATATATACATATTTATTTAGAAACTTAACTCATTACAATAAATTGCCTTTGTTATTGTATATTGTTATATACAAATACATATACAGTAGAGAAGAAGCGAAGCCCAGCAAAAGCTCTTAACCTCTTAACACTTAACCTCCTAAATGTTTAAATTGAAAACTAAATAGGAAGTTATAATTACATTGATAAATTAAATATATTATGATAGAGAAATGTAATAATAATATGGAATAATAGAAAGTTATTCAAAGTAAAAATAAGAAGAATAACATTGAAAATCAAATTATTTGAGAAATTAGCAGTTTCAACCTGAAATTCTTTTTAAAGAATTTAATGGAATGTGATTTTACTGAATTACTGAAAGATAAAAGAAATCGTATGAGTGAGAGTCTGTAGGGGTGCCTTAAGCCACTGATTGAACATTAGGAAAGTGTAATTTAGCTCGTAAGTAGGACGGATTGGATGTGCTTATAATTTGGAAAACCATAGACGCCAAAAAGTATTTGAAAGCACTATCAATTTTTAGCCAGTTACGTTCCTGGATTTTGTGGGAAATCCTATCAAATTTACGCAAGCCGAAAATAAATCTCCATCAGCTGTTTTGAATTATTTGCAATCTGTTTTTATTAATACTATCAAAACATGGGTAATAGAGGACTAAACCATAGTTCATAATCGAAAAGACAAGTGATGGAGCTAAAAGTTTCCGTAAACTGAAATTAAGGACAGTTCCATTCCTGTACAAATGGCGCAAACCAAATAAGACTTTTTCACCAACAAAACAAGTCTACAATCAAATATAACAAAAACGTTTTTTATTTCAATTCACAATTTTCCAACGTTCACCGTTAATTAATAGATACATTTGGGATGCTTGTTCCATGTTAGGTTTAGGAGAAAAGAACATTACACTGCAAGAGTATAGAAATAGGTTATGCAAATCTAAATTGATATAAATTGAAGCAATATCAAATAATTTAGGATGGAAGGAGTAAAATAGCTGAGTGTCATCAGTAAATGAATGCAAATTTAAATATTCGATGGATGTATAAATATCAGAAATATAAATTGAGAATAATATAGGTACACTTGATGATAGGGAGAAATTCAGAATTTACATTGTCAAGGATAACTCTCTGATATCTGTTAGCTAAGTAGTTTTCGAAAAATCAAGACGAAGCATCATCAAAACCGTAGTAACTCAATTTGACGCACATTAGTTTATGGCCAATTCGATCAGAGGCTTTAGAGATAGATATATAGATATAAGTGCAGTCGCAAGACCATTGTCTAATGAACTAATAATGTGATCGTTGATGTGTAAAAGTAGACTACGAAATCCAGATTGACTGTTCGTGAAATAACATAATTGTTAAAAGTGGTTTCGAGGCAATTGTTAATATTGCTAAAAACAGAAGTAAAATAATGATTAATATCACTGGGATTTTTAAGTTAGGTGGTATTTCCAAAGTCGGTCGATTACAAATTTTAAACATATTTAAAGTTTTCTATATCTCTTTAGAATTCCTAGAATCGAAATTGTAAGACAAATATGCCGATTTTTCTTTAGGTCCTGCACTTGTACCAACATTCCTTATTTCTTTATAAGCAATGTAGTCAGCGATAGATTTGGATTTTTTATATTTCGACAATAGTACGTGTTAACCAAGGAGCATAGATTTTGGTGATCAAACAATGAAGTTATGAAGAAATTGAACACATCTATTTTCAGATCAATATAATTTTCGTGAATACTGAGATGCTAAGGGATACCGACAAGATCCTGTTGAAAAGACTCATTATTGAAATTTCGGAAACATCGATATTGTAGAAGCAATGGGTATTGACGGAAGGCTGCAGATTTGATTTGACAAAAAACTGCGAGATGATCAGAAAAATCATTATGCAAAACTCCAGAAGAAGTATATGTAGTAGTCATATTAGGTTGGTTAGTATAGATTGCGTCCAACAATGTTTGAGAATTCTGGGTTAGAGGGGCGGGTTCAGAATTTAATAGAGAAAAATCATACGCTTCTAAGCACATATAAATAAAGTTAGAGTTAGTTGATCCCGTTGCAATTGAAGGTGGCTAAACCACAGACAGCAGCAACACCTTTAGGAATATCATAATTTCCAAATCAAACACTAGCATTGGAGGTTGAAAAAAAAATGCTATGTAAAAGCCAATATGGCTAATTGTTGAAGGTTTATCGAAAATAAGTTAAACATTACACTCACACTTTTAGGGGAACGGTCATATTTAGTTAAAATCGGAAATTTCAAACTGAAATAATCTGATTAAATAAGCATCTATTTGCAAATACTCAAGATTCGACAAAGAACAATGCTTTTGGAAATTTTTGTCTTAAATATTTTGCTTGCAATCCTAGGTAGCTCCGATAGATATCCTATTGCAGTTCTTTTTCTTTCGGAAAGCGATTTTTTTTATTACGTCTGCAAAATTTTAAGTATTATATGGATTCTTGAGGCATCACGGTAGTAAGTAACATTCTTCATCTCTTCTTTTCTTTTTTCTTATTCTTGTGATGTAAAAAATAAGTCCCAAAAATGCTGCCGCATTGTCCCGGGAATTACCGTACTCCAACAAGAAGCGAAGAACGCATCTGACTAACCAGTTTCTTGTGAGTCATGGACAAACCTTATCAAATATTTGAATTCAATATTAGTAATAATAATTTATCAGTTATAATTTGTATCAAATAAACTGTCCATTAATATTATTTGCATATTACTGTAGATGATAGCCTACGCAATTCTATTGTTTAAACAACTCGAGTAGTGGGTGCAGGTGGCGCCATCTCTGATGGAAGTGTTTTCGCGGGAATACAGGCACGTTTTTTCTATAAAGCAATAAACATATAAACCTAGCCTTTGTGATTTCCAGAGTTTACGTTTTACAGACAATAAAACTCCACTGCAAAGTTTGATGGTATAGGGTAGGAATAAATAAACATTTTTTTTAATTGATAGGGCATAAATATTTGACTTTTCTTGACTAAGCAGGCATTTGAATTTTTTATTTCAAGTGGTAGCTCGCTGAGTATTACCAATACTATATCTGTATCTAACAGCCACAGTGGGTATTTGAAGCACGTAACGAAATCGAAAGCAAAATGTCCGATACGCACTTAATGATGGAAGATTTTTGCTTAATAACGAAAGTATATCGATATCAAGTAACGATAAATCAACCTAATCGGACCAAGTCGTTGCTTAATTGCCAAACCATCCAATTTCTAATTAATGTAATACAATACGATCTGATGAAACTGCTCTTAACTGAAGCCATTAAAGACGTTCGAATTTCGTGAGAGATCCTACTGCGATTCTATCTTCCCAATGCAAAGAAATGCTTGAAGTTAAATTCTTTGGTGAACAGGGTGTACACACTTGAAGTATCTACGAATAGTTGTTTGTTGTTCTAGCCTCGGAACAAAGAAATAGTAAAATCTGATGATAGACTAGACTTAATCCTAAGAGGCTTAGTCTATAGTATTAACAATTGTCGGAAAAGTTTGTACATAACTTCCAATTGATATTTCTTGAAGGAACTTTTCAAGATTATGGAAAATAGTTTTGATTAGTTAGTTCCCAATGGTGTGATCATTATCGAAAAGGGAAGTAACGGACTGAGACTCAAAACATAAATTCATAAAGCAGAAAACAAACGTTCATGGTGTTCAGTTAGCGGTTTTTATCAGAAGTTGAAGGTTGCGTAAACAGTTCAGAGTGTTAACAACTTAAGGTAGTAAAATAATAATATAATTATGTGCTTATAAAACATACCAGGCATTACAATAATTACATTCACTATCACGTGAAAGGAGGCAGACTGATTTAGATAAAAATATGGTTCAAACCCTTCTTTTCCTTCTCGTTAAATTATATTTAAGGAAAATCACATTACATTGTTACCAACTTCAATACGTAAACAACACTTTAATTTGCAATAAAAAACCGCTGACGTAGAGCTTTTTCCTGCTTTCACACTATTCGAGCTGAATTGATACAGACTTTTTATATCAACTCTCACAAACTCCTAGCTTTATTCTACAGGCGGATAAGATTTGGATCGTCCTGTAGAAATGCCTTTAGAAAATCTGCGGTCATAAAATCGTGTCTTCCTCCCGTTACAAATTCGATTACAAAACGGTTTTATGAATCGTAGCATCTCTGTTTGCCTTGGTAAATGTGATTGTTATCGAAATACCAATAAGTAGCGAATTATATAAATCTTGATAGGCGGCCATTGTAAAACACGCAATTGTGAGCGAAATTACGCTGGACCGGATCGTGTAGAATACGAACTAAATTGTGGAAAACGTTATTAGTCCCAGCTCTTGTTTGCGGTCGTTTTCTTTTTGCGCTTATTATTGCGACTCGTTTACGTTCTATTTGCACTTTACTTACGACGCAATTGTTATCGTGATCGCAGATGCGTTTAACGCGGATAATGGGGAAAACGACTGAAACAAGTATAGAGAATTTTTATTCATTTTTCAATAGCTTTTCCCCGTCCTACTCCCAATTACTTTTTCCCCATTACTTTTCTCGTGCCAAATGATTTCTTCTCGAATGAAATAATATTTCTGTACAAAAAGATGCTCTGAATGATTCGGTAAAGCTCAAGCTCCGTTTTATTTTTTATTTGTGTTGATGCGTGCTATAGTTTGCATAGTGATGCTTGTTTCTGAAAATTGTTAAAAATATATGGGGAATATTTATCTATACAAGCGGCAACATATCCGGTTTCAAGTATTGCGAAAAACCCAAAATTGAGTAGGCAAGAAAACTCTTTCTAGTGATACTGCGATCAACAAAATTGGATTCTGTAGACGAACATATATTAGGTGATATCAGCAGGTAAACCAGGGTAGTAAATGTACATTTTTGTTACCAGCATAAATAAATGTGACTTTAATGCTTAAATATACAATATGCTATTTTTCAATTTTGTATGAACAATTTTTCTATAAAAAGGGAAACAATGCATAAATAACATCAAAGCACCAAACAAAATTTAATTCTGAAAACCTAAAATTTTTTTTTGTAAAAAATGTAAACCATTGCAGTAAAGTATTTTTTTCTACTCCCGTCTGTAAAATGCCCAATGACACACCGATGCGGGAAGCGTCACTTTACTATGTCAGTTTCGTTTCCCACGGATCCGAAACACTTCGGACATTTCCGGGATTTTACCGTACTGGTTTGGAAGCAATCGGATGTTTTCGGAGATATTTCCCACGTTTTGAATTTTCAAGTTTGTCAATTCTGACGGTCATGTTAGTGAATGTATTCGTGTTGTTTTTCGAAAATGTACCCAGAAACTAACGGTCGTAGAAAAAGTATAGTATGCAACACGTTCGGGAAACCTTGTAAGTCACTCGTTTATTAAACACTCGTAAATCAAATGCCATTTACCGCACTTGTTGCATAAATACGCAAGAAGCGTAAATTTTTGTTACCGGGATAACAAATGTGACTTTCCCGTTGAAGTCTTCAATATACTTATAAATAGAGAAACAATACATGCAGATAGTACAATCAGAGATCCAAAAAAATGTTATTCTGTGAGCCTGCAATGTAAGGTAATATGAAATGCACTGCACTAAAGTGATTTTCTAGTCTTTCAGAAATATTTTTGTAAAAACAATTTTGTTATAAAAAGAAAAACACTACATAGAGTGCCAAACAAAATTTTATTCTGAAAAACAGCAATTATTTTATACTGCCAGTAGAAAAATAATACGTATGTCACTGCAGTAAAGCGTTTTTCCAGGCTTCAAGCTGTGTAAATTTGTATTGCCAGCATAAAAAAATTACATTCCCGCTGAAGTCTAAAATATATTATTTATTTAATTCTGTAATAACAATTTTACTATAAATTAATCAGAGTGACAAACAGAATTTTATGCCTTGAACAGCTAACTTTTAAGTAAGCTACTGCAGTAAAGTGATTTTCCAGGCTTGCAGAAGTATTTTTGTATTAACAATTTTATTATAAGAAAAGAAACACCACATAGAGGTTGCAGAATTAGAATGTCAAACATATTTTGATTCTGAAAATCAACAATTATTTTATGGTGTCATCAGAAAAATAATACCACCACAGCAAAGTATGTTTTCCAGACTTTAATCAATCAATTAAATTCAATCATTTTTTTTACCAGCACAACAAATGTGACATTCACGCTGAAGTCTACCATATGATCACCATTTTATGAATTTTGCATAAACAATTCTTCTATAATAATTCATAAAATTTCAAATCAAAACGGCAGGTGAACATATCATTCCGAAAAAAACAATTCCTCACTTTTATAAAAACAACTTTTTCTTTTACATTCAATTTTTTGGTTTAGGAACAAAAATTGTGCCGACCTGGGGTTTTTAATCTAAGATTTATTGACAAGCTTGCAATAAAAAACCAATTATTGAAATTTGCCATTTTAATGCCCCTAATTGCGTTAATATACATTGTTGAATCCTTGCTTATAGAAACACAATTAACCACAAATTCCTTGATAAAGCTGATATTTTAGTGTCTGCTGTAGCCATTTTCACCAAAGTGATAATTGATTCAGTAGTTTCCTGAAAAAGTAGATATATCTAAGTTTTCAAGTATCAACGTAGGGTATGCTAATACCCCGTTCTTATTTATACCACCCTGTCGTTCTCATAAACCGTCTCTCTAGATATTTGAAACGCGTCAACCATGTATATAATTGCGTCTACGCACACGCTTCTTTATTAAGAACGACCAACACCGTCATGACCATATCCAAGAACCATAAACTGACCTTTACGAATTCCGAACTAGCCTGTCTACAAAGTGTTCCTCACCGGGCGTGGTCACTGCTTGCGAGTTATCACACCAGAACGGCATATTATTATTAATCGCGGCAGCCGTGGCTAAAATCCCCGCATCCTGCGCCGCATAAAAAATACCCGAAGCGGAGTTGTTGCAATCCAAGATGGATCGATAAATAAAACAGCAAAAGTCTGCGCTAACGGAATCGGGTGCGCCAGGTGACCGCTTCAGTTTGTCATTTGTTTAGTTATGGCGGGCGCAAGATAGATTTGTTTCAGTTTGCCGGTCGTGAGGCTGAGATTCGTGATAAAAGTCGTCAGTGTATTGTTACCTGTTACCGATTCGATGAGTTTTTAACTAGAAACGTGGTTTTCTTTGACACCAAGTGGTGTCCAAAATATCTTGCATTATTAAATAAAACCTAAAAGAAATGAATGAAAATAAGTCTTATTTTCTGATTAGAAACGTAATTTATGAAATTTAAATTCGCAACGGCTTACTACTAACTCAATGTAGCTATGTTTAACCCATGAATTAAGCTCATTTTTCATTACGTGGCTCAATGTAAATTGAACTCCAGTTTCGCGAAATTTATATTATATTATATTATTATTATTATGTTCAAAACGCGCTCACAGTAGAACCAAGGTCTTCTATTTTAAAATTGACATATTGCTTGGAAATTAAAAGTTAAATTTACTTTTGATTTTTTCACCAAGAGATTGAATTCTCAGATGGGAACAATCTCCAATATCTCCCAATATATTTTTAAATAATCTTTGTAAAATATAGTGGCTTAGCCAGTTTTCTTCTGAAACGCATAAATTTTGATATATTAACTAAACTTGTGTTATTTTTAATAAGACCCTATATGTTCCCCTAGATATTCCAAATACGAAGCATATATCTTTAATTTTTTTTTGTTTTTTTTTTACATAAATACATTGATAGATACATTCCTCTCTCATAATTGTCATATTTTTGGTAGTTGATTAATTTACAAAACAATCTTAAAATATCAACTAAATGACAACTAAAATATTAAAAATATTAAGAAATTAAAAATATATGCTGTATATTTGAAATAGCCTTTATGTCCTACATATTCTTGAGAAGCTGAAGATTAATGAAATTATTAAAATAGACAAGATTTTTCATTAAAAAAAAAACGCAAGTTTAGTTTTTATATCAAAATTTGTAGGTGTTAGAAGAAAACTGAGGTCGATACTAGATTCTACATAAACAAGCTGATTCAAACCAGATTTCACCCTTTTTGACGCATAATGCAACATTTTCAAAATCATCCAGTATCTAAAAATACAAGATAATTATATGATTTCTGCTTGTTTAACTTTCTTTTCACTCTTCTGTTTTCTTTATTAATAAAGGTTATAAATACTACAACAATCAATAATTAGACACACTGTACCCTACGGAAAGTCGAAAAATTGAGGTTTAAGGTGACAAAACCGAATAGGATAGATTTATTAAATTTGTCAAAAATGGCCCATTTTGACAATATATCGACTTGAGTTTGTTTTCTACTTGCACTTCTATTAAATATTGTTTCCAAATGATCTGGTACGTTTTTTGAATTATCAAAAACGAATGAGATTTCCACTTTGCCTTAAAGGCTACGCGTTATTTGAAATTAAGGCGGATTTGCTCATTCGCCATCTCTGCGTAATGAAGTGTTTTTGTAAAAAAGACGAGAAGAAAAAGAGATACTGCAGATTTCTTTAATAATTTCATATTCCAAGACGGCTAAATAACAAAACATCTAACTATACCAAGTTCAAGAGATGAACCATACAAATTATTAACGGCTATTTCGCTCAAAATACCATTTAATCTATAAGTCACGTTAAAATTTTTGTGTTCCTTAAAACTAAAACATATTTTGGAATATGTTATCTGTCTGCAATGAAGCTTTTTATATTCTGTAAGTCCACATCTTCTTGATATATAAACGTTAACTAGAAAGTTCAAGAAATAAGCCTTAGAAAATGTTGTAAACTGGGTCCAAGTGTCTTGCTGGTCAAAGTTGTACGTGTACGTGAACACAAAACGCTTGGTATATTTCACATCCGACGCAGATAATGATGTATAAGACAAGTCCGTGAAAGTCCACCGAAAAAAATTACATAAATATGTATGTAAAAGGAACGCTCACGTATTTATATGATGTCGGAAAACTATTTCTGCATCGTTGAGCAAATGATTAGAAATTTTTAAAAATCCCTCTTCTGCCCGACCAATCAGCGTCAGATGATTGATATCAAACAAAAAACCGTTTGACATTTTCTCGACCAATTTATATGGGCGAGAGTGATTTATAGGACTAGGTAAAGGTTGACGTAATGGTTTCGTTCGGATCCTATACCGACTGATAAGTCTAAGTCATGCCACGGGCTACCCATTAAACGTAATATCAAATCGCATCGGCGTGTTATAAAGGGCGCCGTAAATAATTTTTTGTGCATTGTTACTCCTCCCTCCAGGGATTCAATTGCTTGTCTGGGTCACTAGGCCCAGTTATCTTTGTCTTCTTTTTGTAAATTGTAAGCAAACAAGGATAAAGTTGCCTTCATAATAATGGTCTGTAGTGCGCATCTGGAGACGCAGCAATGTCATAAGTCCATAAGTTGGAAAGATGGTTATAAGATTTTTTAAAGGAAATATGCATTCTAGATTCGTCCTCACTTGTTGGTCATTTAAATTGTTTACAAGACTTTTTACCAACGCTATTTTCTAGTTGCTTGTTATAACTTTAATTTATTTAATGCAATATAAGATTTAGCTGAAATATGTAAATTTGTATAAAATAAGAGGTTACCAGAACCCATTTAGAGATACCAAAAAAGAGATACACAGTTTGCTTCCTAGCGCACGATGATAAGAAGTTTAAACTTGCGACTGAACCACTCGGATTTCTAGCAAACAATTTCCTCATCTTTTGTTTTCTATAGAGACAGCATCTTTTAAAAATTCTCAAAATAGAATCCATGATTCTAACCTGGATTCTTACTTAACACTTGCTCTATCTACTTACTAAGAAAAACGATAACACTAAATATATACAAATAATAAGTACGGACTTAACAGTATTAGTAAGATTTTTTGCTCTCAC
Source organism: Cylas formicarius (assembly GCF_029955315.1). Lineage (NCBI taxonomy): Eukaryota > Metazoa > Arthropoda > Insecta > Coleoptera > Brentidae > Cylas > Cylas formicarius. Next base: position 21,412,061 of record NW_026844326.1, on the reverse strand, counting down.
ATAGTGTTTTTTAATAGCATATGAATTTAATAGTTCCAAATTCTCTAAATTCTATTTTTCGATTTTTATATTCGATGAATTTAGTGATTATTGTAGAAGGAGCCGTGATAACTTGCTTTACCCATTACACCATTATCATGAATATTTTTTAAAGGATAATTTTGAAATCAGTACTTAAAAATGTCTACAGTTGTATCTTCATGATAGTCCAAACTAGAGTCCTTAATATTCTTCGAAGACAGCACCAAGCAATTGGTATTAATCCCTCTGATTCAGCTGGAATTGTGGTGATGCGTTTTTCTTTTGATACTGTATCGTGTTAATCGAAGCAAGTTTTAATTAGGTAAATTATATATTTATCTTTGGATCGATATTTTTTAACTTCCTGAAGATAAAGAAATCTCCAATCCCTGCGGTTGCATTACCACTTGTTACAAATAACACTATGGTGGGTGGACGGCTGGTTCCATAGTTTTCTAGCTAATTAGTTTAACCCTATAAGTTATATATAATTTTTTACCAACAGATGTTTCGTAAATAATTTTTATTTTTTTATCGGGAATATTTCATTCAGTTTTTATTTAAAAAAAGGTTTAGTAGAAAACACAGCAATCAGGTGGTATTTTTCTAATTAACGCTCCCCGCCGTGACACTGAATCTAAACTGGCGGTGACTTTGGTTTTTTTCCGGGCGCTGACATCTCGGCTGGTGGGCTTCATGAATAATTTACTCGTCCTTTGTATTGTGCATGTGTGCGCGTCTTCCTGTGTAGCTACATAATATAATGTCCGCGGATTTATTCACAATATAATAAGACCATATGTCTTCCTGCCGTGAGACGTATCTGGAGTACTCTCGCTGGAAATTGCTCCGGCTTCGTCTGCTTTGCGGCACCGACGATGATTACAGGCCGGAAATTCGGGTTTTCTGTGTGAGCTAGACAACAAAATGAGCGTTCGTTCATTAATTTTTGGTGAATGTCAATTTGCGCTGACGAGGAAGTTTTAGCTGAATGTTCCATAGTTTTGGTTTCTTCGCTTTAAGAACGATAATAATTGATAGGATAGAGAAGAAGAGACTCAAATATTCCTCAAGGAAAACAAAGTTCTAAATTAAATTATTGAACTGTCGCATCATGGTGGCCTACATCTACTCCTGTATAGCAGTTTTCAAGAGTATGGTGAAATGTGTTTCCACCACGATTACCTGTATCTGTGGACGATATAAACTGATTTGACTTATCAGCTTGCAGCGGTTATAGTTATTTAAACTGTTTTAGATTGTCCTAACTTATTTGGTCCGGTCCTCAAACAGGACGGTTGATGCAAATTCAGAGTATTTATACCGGCCGATTCGTATCGCAGGTATGCGGGGGATTGAAAACTTAACAGAACAAACTAGTAGACATGCAGAACAATTGACGGTCGTAGGATGGGCCCCTCGTTGGGCACGGGGCGTTTTAAATATATCACTACACGATACATATTCAGGAAATTTTAATGCCATGTAGGTGAGCCCGTTTATCATGTTTCTATACGCGGAACGGTCACAAAATTTCTCTCAGCTAATACGAATAAAGCTAAATCTCATAGCTTTATTTTTAAATTACCAAATGAAACCAAGTATGTGTGACTGGGCTGTCAAACTGCCAAAAAGAATATAAAACTAAAGCAGGACGCCCCTTAGCAAGGAAAATAATTTGAAATTTCATTTTTCTAAACAAATGCCAAACCTTCAAAGGAGTTTCTGTAGAAGAAAGTTAATTAAAACCTTAGCTTATACGAGGTGTGTTCAAAAACAAAAGCTGACTTTTAAGTTTTATCAAAAAGTATTTATTTATTTATCAAAATTAATGTTGATATAATACACTCGTGCTAACGTTTTAAAATCGCATGGTGGCTGAGGCATGATTGTGGTTTTGGTTAGTTAGGTTATTGGCCCAAAACTTAGACATAAACAACCAAATCCATGAATGGTTTTTCCACAATTCCTGACATTTTTATAGTATGCGTCTAACTTCAAGGTAATACTCTTTATTGACCGTACGAACTTGTGGTTAGAACTTGACGTGCTTTGTTCGGTGTTGGGGATTCTGGGTTCTTCCACTGGAACGAAAGTTTGCTGCTACACGTTTGATGCCCAAATCTTCGAAAAAAATACTCTGCGAGCCGATAGAGATGCCGACCTCTTCAGCCACTTTTCTAATAGTGATTCGACGAGATTTCAACACCCTCGTGTTGGGACGTCCAGAGCGAGGTTCGTCGTCGGCATCTTCGCGGCCATCTTGGAACAGCTTATATCACTAATGAACTTTTTTTTTTGCTCAAAACAGCTTCACCATATGCCGTTGTCAAATACACCTGTATCAATGTAACAAAAAAAATATCCAATTACAATTACAAAAGTAACCTTTCTTTTTTAAAAGACATCGTCTATTACTGGCATGATGTGTATATAGGAATATGCTATATCTACCGATCTCAATTGTTTTGATAACCGTGTTATTCCATACCAAAACAAAGGGTTCCCTAAAACTTGTGAAGGTTTGTTTCGTAGTTTTTCGACGGTCTTTGTGACATTTTTGCAACTAAGCTAATGTTTATAAGTGTCTAAATATGTTACAAGAATGTTGTGTAGCGTGTAGTGTACTGAAATGTTCGTCACCATTAAGAATGGCTCACGGATGCGAAATATTTGTGCTCGTATAAGTTGGCGGATCTCAAACTTGATAGTGCACAAAAACAGAATTCTCGTTCAGGACTTATCTAATTATTCATCCCTTTTAGGCAAGCATGCAAGACAACTGTAACGGTGACAATGTGATCAGTCAGATCTTTCAGTTCTTAAATTTTGGATAATGGGAATGCCTTGAATAGCAATATACGGGATCACTCAAGCCACGAGCACTTTTTCAATTGAAGAAACCTTTAACAGCTTTAAGAGCTGAAAAAAAGAAATAATAATGGTCGTGTTTCATTGTTATACGGTATGGAAGATTGGATACTGAATGAGGAACCATTACCAAACTCTATTGGAAGTTGTGTAAAGAAGAAAGAATGCCCGACGAGACTTGGTTAGTTTTCGATCAGTGGATATGTTCCCAGAAGTCGCGGATGGCAAGAAGAAGCATATATATGCATGTGCCCATATTTTGCAGACACAAATGGCATTTTTCGCAGCTGTGTTGTTCTCGAGACCATCATTGGGTAATTCGAGACCCCGATTCGTTTAAATTTATAAAATTAATCGTGACAGAGGGGCAAGTTTCACCGCGAAGCATTAAATAAAGCGAGTATATAAATCAAACCGAATACATCTAAATGTAGAGAGAGCCCGAGAAATGTAACCTTTCAAAGGTTAAATGTGCAGCACGCATATATCAATTACTCGATGCCGCGTGCTTCTCTTATTTGAATAACTTGGCCGATCTAGGTTTCGGAAACTGCGAAAAAACGCGCATACCACATCCATCATCGGGGGGGCTTGTGGTTAATTTTGACTCCCGGCTGAGTTTGCGCGGCAACAAAATGTCGACAATTAAGTAACCCGCTTAATGTTTATATTTGAGTGGGTAATACATAATCCCGCGGCTGAAAGTTTGCATCGTCGACGATAATGGCGGTTTCGGTGCGGAAAACATAAACATTCGCGAGACCCCGTTCGGTTCGATCTATTTTTCAGCTGCCGGATTGCTGTTTTTCTTTTCCCGTTCCTTTTTCAACGCGAATACAAGCTTGGCTTTTAAATTTTGAACGGAGCTTCAATCAATAGAAACGCGTAATTATAAAGAAAGAGAGTACACATTATAAGTCAGACATAGCGCCAAATGGATTGGGTATTCCACAGGATAGGTTCTTAAGCCCTGTTTTTCAAAAAAACTAATACTGTGTAGTTTAGAATTAAACTTTGTCAGTAGGAAATAGTAAAAAACAAAACAAGGAAAAGTAAAACAACAAATAACAAATTTCATGTTATTTATATAGAGAATTTTTGAACTCAAAATAAATAAGAACTAAAAGTTCGGATTATATGTCATAATATATAATTTCGTGAAAATCTGAACTTTTAGTTCTTATTTATTTTGATAAATGGATTTTCGTCAAGTAAAAGCCACCTCAGTTCAATTTTTGAACTACTGAATTATCTCATTGATAAATTACATCTCCACTACTACTAAGCGAATCCTATAATGTTGTGTCTGTGGCCAGATTTGGGACAATAGAAACAATTCTAAATGTGCGGCAAAATATAGTAATATTATATTATAAGATTGTTATTTGGAATATTACAATGAATAAACAAATTTATGTCACCAATATATCTTTCCGCTCAAACAAAAGGATTTTTGAAATATGATTCAGCAGAATTACACAGAAACTAACAAACATAACTTATCCTGTTTCATTGACCAATTTTATCAGAAAAATAGTAGTGTTCAAAAAAGGTGAAAAGAAACTTAAAACAATTACTAGTATTGTTAATTATATGTGGTTGTCAGATCCATGGTGTCCGGTGATAAGGGGTATTGCAAAACAGCATATTGAAAGAGCAATTTACGCAGGTAGCGTAAATTGCTATCTTTCAAAAGAGTGTGTGTAAAAACTTTGTCGATATTGATGAAACTTGGTTGGTTTGTCTGTTATTGTAGGAGGTGAATTCGATTCAAATTATTAATTTTAGTGGCGTGCTACCCTGGCACCGAGTCGATATTTTTGGTAAAAACAAATCCACCACAAGTTTATTTATTTTTTTCATTGCTAAAATGTAATTACTCATTTATTTATGATTAATTTATTTATGTTAAAAGTAACCTGCAAAATGGTGAAAACACTTTGTAGTAGCTGATTCGTGCCAAATTATTAATTTCAGTGGAGGGCCGGTGTGTCCTAGTCGATATTTTTTGTAAAAACAAATCCGCCACAACTGTTTTACTTTTTTTTATTTGGGGCAATAATTAAAAACGAAACTTTTTCGGATATTTTTGTAAATCATTACCTTATTTACTTATTTGTATTTTTTTTCCTGAATATTGCATTTTTATCAAATTAATTTGAAATAATATCAGGTACCATTTTAACAAGTACTTGTTTGTCTTTTTTTTTTTAATGAAACATAAACGCAATATATATTTTCCGATATTTTACATGCTTGTTTTGAAAACGGTTTGAGGTAATTCAATATAGTTTCTCGCTTAGATGGATTATTTAATCTCGCTATAGCGTGGGTTTTAATTTGATTCAATATTTATCAATCCATAATTATTGTTTACACAGTAGTAAAAACGGATTAAAAACGAAATCAAATATAATATGGCCTTAATAATTATTAAACGTTGATATTAATGAATCTGATGAAATACGTTCCGTTTGCAATTCATTAACGATAAAAAATGAATCTATGTGGGCAAGAACGTAAATTAGTACACATACATATTTTACAATAACAAAGTATTACTCCAGTTGACTCCACTTTTCCACTCTGATAAGCAGATTCTTGCTCAACTGACCTCCTGTACTTCGAAAACCCAAATTCCACAGATGAGTAAGATTGCGGAGGGCTGATCAAAGTTTCGATCCCTACCTTTATAGTAGTGCAAGATCTCGATCTAGAGGGAATACTTCTCGGTTTTGGTCACCTTTAGTTTGACAGATCTTATACAACCCTGATCGGATATTTTCGGAGATATTTCCCACGCTTTGAATTTTTACGTTTGTCGATTCTGACGGTCATGTCAGTGAATGTTTTGCGAAAATGTACCCAAAACTAACGGTTGTAGAAAAAATATAGTATGCAACACGTTCGGCAAATTTTTAAGCCACTCGTTTATTAAACACTCGCTCCGCTGCGCTCCGCTCATGTCAAATAAAATCGTCAAATGCCGTTTACCGCACTTGTTGCATAATATACTATTTCGCTCTCTCGGAATGCAAGGCAGTTTCTATGTTTTATCCAAAACTGGTTTTTATTTCAAATTAGCTCTCTCTAACCTCTAACCACAAAAATCGAGTTTGCTTACAAATCACACAGTGGTATCAATACGTTAGACTTTTATATTAGAGGAAAAATTTAAAAAAATATAGACATTTTTCGTACCTTTGTAGTTTTTCTTTAATTTCCGATGTAAGATTTCCTATAAAAATGTGTGTTGTTTTGCGAAAGTGTACCCAAAAACTAACGGTCGTAGAAAAAGTATAGTATGCAACACGTTCGGTACACTTTTTAAGTCACTCGTTTATTAAACACTCGCTCCGCTGCGCTCCGCTCGTATCAAATAAACTCGTGAGTCAAATGCCGTTTACCGCACTTGTTGCATAATATACTATTATTGTATGATTGGTAATATTTAAAAATGATTGAGAAAATAGTACACTGATGTAGATCTTGAAGAAACGTCAGTACCAGCCTCTTCAAAAGACCTAATATAAGTAAACAATTAATACAAAAAAAATTGGCAAGACAATAGGAGTCATGCAATATTTTGGAGAAAAAATGTGTTATAATCTATAGCTATAGAACGCACAGTTCAATAGATTAGAACTCGCTTACACTGAATAATTGTGAAGGGTTCAGTGAGATCGGAACGCCTCTAGCGGAAATTTTAAAAACCTTCATTGCAAGACGATGTTCTGGCGCATTTTGTCAATATTTGTTTTCTTCTTTTTAGCCCTCCATGAATGTGACTTACCCAGCGATCTGATTTTAAAATCGAGAAGTATTCGCGTGCTTTTGATAGCATAGAAAAATTAATTAATTTGGTACGGTATAAAAGAGGAACTAAAGTGGACAAAATAAAAAGTTAAATCGCGATTTTCGACGCGTTTTGCTTAAAAATTTAAAATCACATTCTAGACACGGTAGCGGCGCCGAAGTTTTCGGAACAAATCGATAATCTCCAACCAATGATTCGAATTACCTGCGATCGGAAAAAAATATACATATCGAAACCGCGCACGTTCTACCTGTACTCTCATTAGACTTTCACTCGCAACTCAATCCTATCGTGCCACTGTCTAAATGATAGTTATTGTACAGTGTGGCACCGATAATAATACACGCGCTTCTGTTTTAAATTTTAAATTATTTTAAAATCACCTCGATCGTTATCGATTTCGATAAACTCGCGGTAGAATTTATTTTTTTCGTTGTTGGTCGTTCCAACTATCCAATACTATTTTTTTTGTCGAAATCTTGTTTACATCCCCTTCATCGGCAGCTTTCTTTCTTGACTTGTCTTGCATTGTCACTATGTAATGAAATAAAGAATTCACTATTACTAAATAACAAAGTTCTTGTGTAACAAGAGCAAATTCGTGAAGCTGTTGAGTAAAAAGTACGTCGCTGAAGAATGCCTCTTTGAGGTTAGGGGAGATATTCATAGCGTTAGGTTACAATACGAGAAACTTTGGTCACCAAAAATGGCACTTTTTGGTTTGATATTTTAACAGATAACAGACCTGGAGTTTTTACAAAATTAAAACCCAATCCACTTCAACTGTACAAAGTCTACTAGTATAATGTCTTGATAGCATAGTAGAGATGTCTGTCCTGATTTAAAATAAATTCATAATGCTTTTAGCTCCGAAAGGAGAGGGCTGGGAGATGTTTGAACATTTGCGGTAATGAATGACGGATTTGAATAAACTTGGAGTTTTTAGAGAGGCATTTTGCTAGGCTATATTCGAAGCGTTTGCGATTGCATACATATCCACCAAGTTGCGTGTTCGGACATAATCACAAAAGACAATTTTATAATAAAATTATCCAACGATAGTTGGATAGTTTAAAAAATAGTGAAGATTGGAAAGTAATTTTATAATTTAAATAAATTATATTTAAAAAGGAAAAAGTGATCTAATGGCAAAGTAAAAAAAAATGTTATCAATTTTATACAGTTATACGAGTGCTTAGAAATTGAGGCTCGTTTTTAGTTGCCAATTTTTTACTGTACGTGAGTGTAGTATGTAAATGTTGTTTTCTTTTTTATCATTGTCCTAACTCCTTATCACATATTTATTATCTCATTAATATTTCTCGGGCGAGAGTGTGACTTAAGGCAACAGAAAAACCTCATGGCGAGTTTTCAGCTTGGGCGATTATGGAGAAATCTGAGACATACGGTAGATACACACACACAGACACACACTGATTTTATTTTGATCGGGGCACGCGACTCGAAAGGCAGTTTAATAGTTTCTAATAGCCTGTTTTTATGTAATTCAGTGATCTGAAGACCTCTCTCTTCGGTATATTTTGTCTGTAGGCAGTTGTCTATGGCGGACTTGTGGTTAGGCGGCAGCCTATTGTTGGCGCGGTTGCCAAGTTGCGTAAAAAATAAATATAAATTTCTTGGAAATGTCTTGACAATTAAAGGCACTAGGGTTTTTAAGGTCTGTGAACTTCATCACCGAAGAATTTTAGTTGATTGAAACCAAAACTACTTGAACGTTATGTTTTCATATGAGAAGAATAACATAAGCAATCGTACGAAAAAAATGATAAAAAAGCGATGTTTTTACATAAAATACACAGAAAAAGAAGATTCCGATAATTAATTTGAAAAATACAATAATATATTTGGCTAGTAAGACACACTAATGCATACGATATATATTGCATATTATAATATAGAGGTAACCTGGCAACAAAGCAGATGAAAGCAATTAACAAGTTCAGGACCTACATTGAATCGAAAATGAGTATTATGTGCACAATCCACAATATTATAATTAAAAGATGCAAAAACTAAAATGATATATATGTATAAAGTAATCTGTATCACAAAAGCAGAGTTTTTAAAAACTTACTTATCAAGCTTATATTCCAGGCTATCAGGATATAACGTTCGAAACATTTAAGTGGTAATTATACACGATAAAGAATTTTAAGAAACGCCCGGAAATGCATAGTTTTCAAGACACAGAGTGTCAAAACTTTAAACAAATTTGCTTCGTTTTCGAGAACAAAATGTAAACCAATTCATTCCATGCCTCTAATTGGCAACAAGTTTTAATCAGTTTTTTATTAATATCTTTAATAGCCGGAATGTGGATAAGGATTATTAAAGATATTAGTTAAAAAACAAATATAATTTGGTGCCCATTAGGGATATGCAACAAACTGTTGTTTTTTCCTGAAAACAAAAAAATACACGAAATTCAAGAAAAAAAAGATTGCATTTTTAGTTAGATGATTTTGAAAAATATTAAAATTGATGCAAACATCATGTCAGTGGAGCACACTTTTTTGTCAAATATATTTGGTAGTGTGTCTCCCGGGACACAACTGCACTTCATGATTTTAATTTAATTTACTCTAAATAACCCTCTTGTCACAAAAAACAACACTACCAAATTTAAACAAAATCGGTCACCTGGTGTCTTGAAAAGTATGTATTTTCATAGGATTTTATTATTTTATTCTAAATTATTCGAACGAAATATCCAGATACCCTGTTAATGAAAGAAAAGATATTGAGATCATAGAACAGGCTTAACGACCTACAAAACATTTTCTTAGTCAGATATTTTTTGAAAAAAAAGGAGCAAAGAATATAATTTACCTGTTTCTGCCTATTTTATATGGACAAGGTTAACCCATATAAGCGAACACAACAATTGTAATGACTTAATACGAAAGAGTCAGTTAATTTGATTTTAAGATTTTCACCTAACAAATCGTACTAAAAAGATAAGTTTGCTGGTTATATGCAATTGAGTAAAAAGCTTCTTTAACCCATTATATAATCTGATACCCGGCTTGGGGTACCAATTTAAGTGGAAAAAAATGTGTGTACCAAAGAGGACGGTAAGTATTATTTGTTTACATGTAATCGAACCAAAGAAAACTTCCTATTCTCATTCGGTCCCAAACTGTATAACAAGCCATCATCTTCTGGAAGGAAACAAATAATTTAAAACTTTTCATAAATTGGGCATCGTAAAATATGGATAAGTAAAATAAAATCTTTGTTTGGTTACACACTGGGTATTTAAATTTGCAAGACCGCGTTAAACAATTCCGCTGTTAGTTTTACGTGTTCAAGTTCAGAAAGCGTAATTTTCTTTCCCGTTTGCGACCCATGCCCAACGTTTTAATTATTTAAAACCAGTTTACCGTACGGTCCGGTGAAAAAACGCGTTAACACAGGCAAGTGTCATTCGTATCACTTGCACTTTTGACTTGTCCGCTCCAGTTACATTATCATTAAAGCCGTGTACTGTTAGGTATTTCATTATATACGCCGAGACACTTTCACGCGACGACAACAAAAAGAAGAATGGGGAAAGAGTCCCGATTCAACCGTTTGATAAGCTGGTGTTAGGTAACGAATTAACTTTTAGTTCGTTTTTGACGCGACTTTCTTCTGCTGATGACATGAAAGTAATATCGATATTGAAACTGGTCATATTTATTAGAAAATAAAGAAAACAAGCAACTAGCGGCCAAAGTTTCCATTTGCTACTCGTTTGAATTGGTTTGTCAGTGGTTTTGGCAGATAGTTTGTTTTTAGACTCAATTTAAAAATAATGTTTAGTCGCATTTGTTCCTCTCGAAAAACGAAGAGAATCAAAAATTATAAAAAATAATATAGGAAGTAAATGTAAAAAAAAATCATTTTCTATACATTTCTAACAAATCTTAACCTATAAGGATATTTCACTACTTTTAACATATTATTAGGCAACTTATCAAGTTAAAAAATATACAGAAAAATTTCTTTCCTGTTTTCTAGATATTGCACAAACTTTTCATATGACGTAATAATTCTCTTGGGCACGGAAATTTTCCGCTAGAAAATACTTTCTGTACTTTACGTAGACATTATTGCGTAATCTCAAGCGTCTCCTTAAGTTCCTCCGGTTGGTAATTGACCTGCTATATAGGGTGTGGTTGACCCCTGGTCCATTTCTATACCATAATCGGTTTGAGAGAAGATCTTTTACTCCGCTACGTTGATGGTATATTGCAGTTAAACATGCTTATCCGAAGAGTTCGCATGTAATTTCTCGGCCTGAAAGGCGATGTTAGCGTTTTAATTTGTACCGAGCGGTGCATTAGTGCTAACAATCTGGAATTTAAAAAAAATAATTACACAAAAAATTTAAGGATACACAGAAATGGAAATTTTATATTATATATAATATATACTCTAATATGGCTTATAGTTTGTTTTGATAAACATATAGAAGAGTGGTGCGCAACCCATGGGTAGCGAGAAAAATTTTCAGGGTCGCCAAATTTAAAGAACTTTATATGACCCTGTGTGATGTCATTGATGTCAATCACTCTAAGTAATTTTTATGACTCATGTTATCTTCGCGCATGTCGAAGGCGCGATATTAAAATTTTTAAATATTTTTGTATCACATCTTTCGTTTTTAATTTTTTCAAAAATCAATCATCCTCAACTAATATTTTGTTCTAAACGCTACCAGTGTAGTTACTATTTTAAATTTAAAGCAAAGAAATATTGTTTTTTTTTTATAAATTTGAACTGAGGTGGCTTTTACTTGATGAAAATACATTTATTAAAATAAATAAGAACTAAAAGTTCAGATTTTCACGAAATTATATATTATGACATGACAATTGTTTCGACAACACCGTTTCATCCATTTCGTCTGGCCTTGGATCTGGGCTTTCTTTGCAGCGGGACTTCTGTTGTTGATTTTCAATTTTATGTATTTGGGAAAAACCTTATTTTGCAGACATTTGTTAAAAAACCAAATGTTTTGGGAAAATATTCGGCAACGTAGAAGCAATTTAAAATACCAAATAGCCAAGAAACCAATTTCAGGTTCTTTCAAAAATTGAACTGAGGTGGCTTTTACTTGATGAAAATCCATTTATCAAAATATGTAAGAACTAAAAGTTCAGATTTTCACGAAATTATATATTATGACATGACAATTGTTTCGACAACACCGTTGACATTTGATAAAGACACGGTGTTGTCGAAACAATTCGTGAAAATCTGAACTTTTAGTTCTTATTTATTTTTATACATTTGTTTCAGTTTTAATGCTCTTACAATGGATAAATGGCTAAATATAGGTACCCAACGCCCAGAAAATGACAAGAATGACAATGATAATGATGGACCAACACCTACTAAACTTAGAAAGAGTGTGAAAACCCAAATAACAATGAATCCAGTGGCACTGTTGCTACTTCAAAAAATATTAGACAAACTATGTTATCTAATAAAAAATTAAGAAAATATCAAGAAAAATTTATTAAATACGGCTTTACATTTCGCGTTGTTAGTGGGGAAGAACGTCCATTGTGTGATAATTGCTCGGATAAATTAGCAAAAGAAAGTTTGGAACCTGCTAAATTAAAAAGACATTTGGATACGAAACATAAAGAATTTGCAAATAAATCTGAATTTTTTTTTAAAAGGCGAGCTGAAAGTATGAAAAATCAAACTGTATTTTTGAAAACATATACAACAATTTCTGAAAAGGCTCTACGGGCATCCTTAGAAGTTTTAATAGGAAAAATATTAAAACCACATACCTTTAGAGAATCCCTCAGAGATACCGTTTGTCGGCGAACTTCAGCCATATCACGCAATATAGAATCAGTTCTGTTAAATCCAATACAAAGCTCTCCTGTGTTTGCTCTACAACCTGACGAAACTACGGACTTAGCTAAAATGTCTCAATTAATTGTTTATTTGAGATACGTTTTTGAAGAAGTCATATCAGAAGATTTTTTTTGTTGTAAAAGGTTAGAAGGAAGAACAACTGGAGAGAAAATATTTCAAGTTATTAACAGATATTTTGAGGAAAATGATCTTGTCTAGGCCCACTGCGTTGCCATTTGTATTTACAGCATTTACAAGTAGTAAGACAGCAGTTCAAGGGTTAATAATAAAAATTTCTCCTCATATAGTAATCAACCATTGTATTGTTATTGTAATTAATTACATTAAAGGCAACAGCCTAAACAGTCCTCTCTTTTTAATACTCTGCATGAGAGGGGTTCTGAGAATGAGACGTTATTACTACATACTGAAGTTAGATGGCTATCTCGCGGCAAAATATTGCCACGTATTTTTGATTTGCGAAAGGAAGTTTACAATGTTTTGGTTTAAAAGAGACATATATTGGCACATTCATTCATTAATGAAGATTAGCTCGGAAAACTCAGTTACATGGTTAACATTTTCGAAAAACTTAACGATTTGAATTTGAGTTTTGCAGGGTGAGAGTACAAACATTTTAACACTGAACAGTAAAATCGAAGCTTTTAAGAATAAACTGATGCTTTGGCAAGAAGGATTAAACAAAAACAACACAGACATGTTTCCGTGCTTTTCAGAATTTACTAATGAAAATAATATAGATTTCATGTTATTTAAAAACATCATTTCCCATCATTTGATAAAATTGGGTGAAAACTTTCTGAAAAGGTTCGAAAAATTTCCAGATGAAGAATTAGATTGGATACGTGATCCATTTTCGTTTGATATTATTAATTCTAATATCTCTTTAAATAAAAAAGAACGGTTAATTGATATTTGAAGTGAGAAAACTCTCCGTATTCAATTTAGGTCTTTGACTTGCCAGAATTTTTTGGTTATCAGCTGAAAATAAATATGCCGATTTGAAAAACAGGGCAATCAATATTTTGAATGTGAATGTGAATGTGAATCGGGCTTTTCAAAATTAGTTGCCATTAAAACAAAATATCGATCTCGATTAGATCCAGAGGATGACTTACGGATTGCGATTTCCGATACAGTTCCGAACTTGGAAGAGATTATGAGTCCTTTGCAAGCGCAAACCTCACACTGAATTCTTATGAGTAAATGTTTAAATGTATTTTTTTTATTAAATAAATATTTGTTCTCATATGCATAAATAAAACCATTGTTTCAGAAAATTGTGTTGTGTGAAACCTCTAATAAAAGGAAATTTCAGAAAAAGTTTCATTTTAGCAACGTTGACGATTAAAAAAACCTCTACCGTCTACTCAGGGGTCGCGACAAATTGTTTCAAAAAAATGGGGGTCGCAAATGAAGATGGCTTGCGCAGAAAACAATTGGTATATGTATATAAAAATGACCTTCGGTGAAACTTTGGCGTGTACTAAAACTCAGTCCGATATTTCAACACAGAAAATTAAAATATACTGTAAAAGATAAATGATATTTTAAAATAAAAAAATTGTAACTGATTTTTCTCTACAACTTGTATTTATACAATGGACAGTTGTCTGGGCCAATATTTAAAAAAAAGAGAATAAGAATTAGTTTTAAATAATTAAATCCTTTATTTAGATTTTTTGAATGTCAGTTGTAAGAAGTGTAGAACACTGTACCAGAGAAATAAACAACAATAAACAATTGAGAGCTATACCGACAGCCAGACCACAATAAAAGCCACTCAATCTTCCAAAACCCTTTTGTAGGATGGTTAATTGCAGCTATCAAATGGATGAAAAGAGAATTAGACAGACTTAGGGATTACTTCTCAAGGAGCGATTGTCGGAACTGTGGAGTCTGATCAATTTTTTTTGTTTGTCCGTACACATGTCCCCAACATATGTTCACAGTTTCAGCCGGTTTGCACCTTTACTTTTTTTTGTGAGAAAGAAGCATTATAAGTGTTTTGTGTGCTAGGCGATTTTCTGCTGACAAAAAGTGGAACATATAATTCGCATAAAATTTTGTGTAAAAAATGAAATACAGTGATGCAAAACATTAGAAATGTTGATAACGGCATATGGTGGTCGATGATGAACCTCGCTCTGGACGCCTCAGCACGTCAATAATTGATGAAAGCGTTGAAGAAGTAAAACAAATGGTGTTGAAAAATCGTCTAATCACTATTAGAGAAATGGCTGAAAACGTCGACATCTCTGTTGCCTCGTGCCATTTTTTCCGAAGTTTGGCATGAAACATGTAGCAGCAAAATTTGTTCCTAAACCGCTTAATTTTGAACTAAGGAGCATCGTTAAGGAGGATGATCCTGATATGCTCAAAAAGGGCATAACTGCTGACCAAAGCCCAGTCGTCCCAATGGAAGAACCCAGAATCACCAATACCGAAAAAACCACGCCAAGTTCTATCAGATCTCAAGGTTTTGCTGACTGTTTTCTTCGATTATCGTGACGTAATACATCAAGAGTTCTTACCACAAGATCGTACGGTCAATAAAGAGTATTACCTTAAAGTTATGCGCCGTTTGCGAGAAGCAATACGAAGAAAACTTCCGTAATTGTGGGAAAACAATTCTACACTACTAATGGGTGTTTTTTTTTCGATGTATAGAACTTTAAGTTGGAATTACTGTTCAAGATGGCGACCGATTTAACAGTGATTTATTCTCAGTTTGGTTTGGCAATTCATCATGAATAGACTCACGCCTGAACAACGCTTGCAAATAGTGCAATTTTATTTCGAAAATAATTGTTCTGTGCGGAATACGTATCGCGCACTACGTCCATTTTATCGTCGACAAAATCGTCCATCAGAGCAATTAATTCGATTAACCATGGAACGTTTTCGCACCACGTTTACTCTTATTGATAACTCGCATCCCCAGAGACGACGTACGGTGCCTACAGAAGAAGCTATTGTTGCTCTAGAGCGTAGCATTGAGGAAGACCCGAATGAGTCCATCCGCCATCGAGCACAGGAATTGGATCTGTGTCTATCCACTTTATGAAAGATTTTGCGGAAGGATCTTGGTTTACGTGCTTACAAAATCCAACTAGTGCAAGAATTGAAGTCAAACGATCATCAAGTAAATCGCAGATTCGTCGAATGGGCCCAAAACGAGATTGCCGTCGTTCCCGATTTTCATAAGCGAATTTTGTTTAGCGATGAAGCGAACTTCTGGTTGAATGGCTACATCAACAAACAAAACTGCCGCATTTGGAGCGAAGCTAATCCTCAAGTGTATATCGAAACACCGTTACATCCAGAAAAACTGACTGTTTGGTGTGCTTTATGGGCTGATGGAATCATTTATCCATACTTCTTTAAAAACGATGATGCCAGAACGTTACAGTCAATGGTGATCGGTATAGAGCTATGATTACTAACTCTTTCATTCCTGAATTGAATAACCATGATGTCCAGGAGATGTAGTTTCAACAAGACGGCGCAACATGTCACACAGCTCGTGCCACAATCGATTTATTGAAAGACACGTTTGGTGACCGCCTAATTTCATGTTTGGGACCTGTGAATTGGCCTCCAAGATCTTGTGATTGAACACCGCTAGACTACTTTCTGTGGGGCTATGTAAAGTCATTGGTCTATGCGGATAAGCCACAATCGCTTGGCCATTTGGAAGACAACATTCGCCGTGTTATTGCCGATATACGGCCACAAATGTTGGAAAAAGTCATCGAAAATTGGACGTCCGGTTTGGACTACATCCGCGCCAGCCGTGGCGGTCATATGCCAGAAATCATATTTGAAATGTAATGCCACAAGATTATCTTTCGGATAAATAAAATTCATGTCAATCGAATAATCCATCGTTATTTTATTGCAAACTTAAAGTTCTATACATCGAAAAAAACACCCCTTATAATGCCCCTGCTCACTCATCATTGCTTGTGTCTAACTTTTTGACCAATAACAAAACCAAAATCATGTCTCAACAACCATATTCACCGGATATGCCTCCCTACGAGTTTCTCCTCTTGAAAAAACTCAAGAAACCCGTGAAAGGAAGGAAGTTTGAAACGATTGAGGAGATAAAGAAAAAATTGCTGCAAGAACTCAGGGCTATATCAGAAAGTGCTTACCAAAATTGCTTCGAGGATTGGAAAAAACGTTGGCACAAGTTTATTACATCTGGGGGGTTACTTTGGGGACAACATTAATTTTGGTGAATAAATAAATACTTTTTGATAAAACTTAAAACTCACCTTACTTTTTGAACTCACGCCGTGTATATTTTTTAAGAAACGCAGTTTAGCACGCCCATGGTACTCATGAATTATGAATCCAGTGTAAAAGGAGTAGATTTTTCTGACACCGAAATAATTGGGATTAATGATAGGCGATGGCAAAATCCTTCCGATAACATTTTTCATTTCGACGAAACGTTGTCGAACATTCGTCGCGTTGACGCCCCGAATTTATGTTAATGATTTGTTTATTGCGCAATCCGCCTGCCACGGCTGACATGCGTTTCGGTATTTTCCTATCTTGATGTGCGAGGATTTCGCTTAATAAGCTGGGTTGCATCATAGATATTTTGTTGGTTTTGTTTCTCGATAACTGGGTAGGTGTGGCGATTTGAATTTAATTATTAAATTAAAAACGTTGTTCGTTTCGGATGGACAATTTTTTGAAAATCTGATAGGATGCTGAATATTTTTTCAATGAAAATGACATTTATCCTAATGACTGTGAGCTTTGAATAAGTAACAGGATGAAGAGATTCTTGGAAAATGAAAGTTGCAGGATCTTATGAGTGCTAATGATGCAGATGTTTGTTCTGGGATCTCTATTAACAAACTTTCATTAAGTAATTAACTACTTTGAAGTACATCAAGTCGTCGTTTGAAGACCTTTATTTCACAAGGCTTAGTCATTTAATTAGAAAAATAGATAGATTAAAGAAAATACTGGTTATAAATATTAATTACCTTGAGCTATTGCTCGATTGTAAGAAGTATCCTAAAAGTTAATCACAAATAATAAATGTTACCGAAAACAGCAAAAACATTTGGGAAATAATTAAATGTGCTGCTCTATTGTTGTTAATAATGTTAAGATATTGAAATTTCTACAGTTAGTGAATATTTAGTTGCTAAAATTCAACATCAGGGGCTGGGATTTAAAACGATTTTCTTAAAGATTTTCTTTAAAAAACATATTTCTAACTATAAACCCATCGTGTTAATTAGCAGTATCAGTAAACTGGTAGAAAAATGTATTAAACTGTCACTGGTTCTTACCAGTTTAATTTCAAAAAACTAGTTACAGAAATGATAAATGCATGGGTCGTTTGCTAGTAATTGTAATCTATAACCTCCTCTATTGCTATCTCGAGTCGTATATTATTATTGCATCTACAAGAATATATTAGGTTAGTATTGTTGTCTAACTGTGGTAAATATCGTCTCTCTGTCGGGACATGTTATTTAGAACATCCGCCCAAATATTGCGCGTTCTGAGTTGAGACCGGTATTATCATTATTTCATTCTTCTTACATATGACTTCCAGAGCGTTCAGACTATATAGCAATATTCTTAGGGCAAGCCCTGTACAATTTTTCCTTGGAGGATATTCGGATTTCGCGCCGGTATATCATTAAATACTAAAACATTAAAAACGTTCTCAGCGAAATATGGGTTGCATCAAATAGTCTCTTAACAAATAGGTGACTCAACATAGCAACACATTGTTAGATGTTCTTGTACATTTTTTCTCTTGATCTTGTGGCCAAACCAGAAGTTGTTCGCATGGATGGTGTTTCGGAACACTGCTGCGTAAAATGTGACATAAATGTCACGAAGCAACATGCCCTTACAAAATTAGGAACTTATCGTGATCACTCAAATTTTTGATAAAACAATTTTTATAATGATATGTCGTTAATAAATATGCTCTGTACAAGACCCCTACTCTCACCATGGATGACCTCAAGTATCAAATATATGATAAGAGTTGGAAATAATGCACATCTAAAATATAAAAAATTTAAAACTTCCTCTGGAAAAAATATACAGTCCTTAGAAATCTTGTCATAACATCGATTCTAAAATTTTGACTCACCATTTCCATGTTAATCTTAAGGAATACTCTGATTTCTTGACCGTGGTTTTCGAACCATGATTGTTGTCAATGTACACCTCTAACTTTTGAAAAATATCTCAACTCGCATCAATTTGTCGATCAATTTCAAGATTGTAAGTGACACCTTTCACACAAACTTCATCTGACCAACTCTAAATCTCAGCTCGATTTGTTTGGAAATAGCAACGAGATTGCTTTAAATAATGTAAGTGCACATATAAAGCTAATCCCTGTACTTCGTACAAAAATTTGGGTGTTTTTTTTTGTAACAAAATGAGATTTAGACCTCACGTGTTTCATCCAGTCCAGCAAAGTTTAAAAATACTCTTACCGGTTCAGTAAAATTAAAACTATCATTTTCTATCTACATTAGCAAATTGCACTGTATTATACTGGCCCGCTCCTCTTCGTAAAGACAGAAAAATACATAAAACAGCTGTATAAGGTTTTGTTATTGATTGATCATGTCTCTTCTTCATATTCAAATTAAAATTGGGTTAGATTGGAAATTCGATGCGTATTCAAACTTCACCGCCAGTTACTACGTTGATTTGAAATAATTTAAAGATTCTAGGAGTCCCCATTTAACCAGCATCTCTTGCATCTCTTCCATTATCTACAGATAAACGAACCATCACGATACATAGTACATACAAGCCGCAGCATGCGAATCACATGATGGCCGGGGTCAGGGCTGTTTTGCCGATAAATTTTTAAAAGAGTTTATTTAGTTCATTTTGTCTATTCAATAAACTTTTTTACATTATTAAGTGGATTTTAAAATAATGAGAGGATTGTACTGAAGTGGCTTTTACCTGATGAAAATCCATTTAAAATAGTTAAATAAGAACAAACGTTGTTCAGATTTTCACATAAATATATTTAAATGAGAGCTGTTTCGGCAACACCGTGCCTTTATCAAAAATCTTTTTGATAAAGGCAGGGTGTTGCCCAAACAGCTGCCATTTAAATATATTTATGTGAAAATCTGAACAACGTTTGTTCTTATTTAACTATAATAAGAGGAAACCACATATTACCACATTGATATTTTCTAAAAGGTTGCTTAAGATTAGCAAACTTATCAGCATACAAATTTGTGAATTCAGGCAACAATGCCATAGATCCTAAAACGTCCAATAAAATTCTACAATTATAGGAATTAGTTTTACGATATTCCTAACCAAAAATAATTGTAAAACTGGTTTCAATAATAGTCATGAACGACCAGTTACAGTTTATAGAACGAATCTCTGTAAATTTCTAGTAAAACAGCAGCAATTATTTGAACATTCACTGAAGGATTATCTTATAGTATAGTTTGCAGAACATTTTTTATTCACATTAGTAAGGATACCAGAAAGATATTATAAATGAATTTTGCAATGACTATCTTAGATACCAATTCCCTATTAAAAAATGTTACATTACTTGCAACATTATTCCTTATTTAATGAATTTACATTTATGTGAAAAAAGTTTTAAAGATGACGTGGCATTTTTTCGTACCACTGTTACAAAATGTTGAAAAAAAGTAGGGAAAAAATAGTCAGACGACTTTTTACAGTGTGGTAGGGTTAAATAAAATGCCCTAAGGGTTTTTATTCTTTTAATATTAGTATTATTGTTTCCAATAACTTCAATCCAATCGTTTTTTAACTCCATCGTGTGTGCAGGATGTATATAAATATGGATAACTGGAAGACTGTTGGAAGCGTGGAGGACTGTTATAATCCAGCTTAAGTTTCGGTGTTTTCGCATTTTTATTGCATTGCTGTTTTACTACTGCAAAACCAAAAGTAGCCAATAAAAATTATTAGCTACTGCGCAATTTACTCTCATTTTCGTTAGTTTTCTCTATGGCAAACACCAAAATATTGCCTTAAAACGTAATTAAATTGCTCAGAACGTCTTATATTAGAACAAGTTAAGTGCTGAGAAAAACGGCTTCACTTATTTATCGACTGGTTCGTTCAAATACCAAACCGAAATGTCACGAATAATAGCCGAGGCACAAAACAGCTAAACCGTTGGCAAACAAATGCAAGTTGACTTTCAACCGAGGACGAATCCGGGGAAGCCACGAGACGGTGTGGCGGAACACGGGACGCTGCAATTCGTCGTCGCGACGCGCGTGGGAGGACGAGAAGGAGGCGTCGCTTGGCGGTTCGGGCGATCTGCCTGGCGCGGGAAGGAGGGAAACGGAGACGACGGGCGTACGCATCAATGGCGTACAATTTTAAATCGAGTTTAGTGGTATAGTCTGTCCCAATCTTCATCGTGCTAGCTTTTGCCTGGAGTTATGAAAGTTACCCACCGACGGCAATAAAACTCGGGTCCGGTAGGTATTAAAGGACAGAACATTAGGGACAGACTCTCAAAGGTTTAGGAAGTAATATAATTTTTTTGTTTTTTAATTACACAAAGAAAAAATAATGACATTAAACATTTATACTAAATGGCTAAATCGAATTCTGTTTCACTATTAGAGTCGTCATTGAAATGAATTAGAATGGGATTTATGTTGTTTTGTACTGAATTTTGCCGGCTGTCAATTGGTATGTTATTAATTATATTTTTTGTCAAATTTATAACACTGGGATTTATAGTAGGAGTAACATTTTCTGCTCTGATCTTTGATTTTATTTGGTTCCACAAATGCTATATTATAGCATACATACTGTTTTTTAATTGCATATGAATTTAGGGCTTCCAATAAATATCATTTCCTAACAAATATTCATGGATTTCAGTTTTGCGTAGCTAGATTCCTTAATATTTTTTGCATGTATTATGGTGATTCGTTTTCCTTTATTTGAAAGTGCTTCGGTCTGACAGTTTTGCTTAATTTGTATCGAACCATGTTTCATCAACGTTAATTATGCATTTGTTGTTTAATCTATATCGTTTAAGTTCTTGAAGGTAATTAAATCCCCACGTGCGTAATCTGTATGATTCCATTACTATTTGCCTTTTGTCTGTTTTACGCTACTTAATCCCAATTTAGAATTTAGAAATTACTAGGATGGTGGCACGGCGTATTGGCTTCATCTTTTTCCAGCTTTTTTTTTTCAGTTTATCCAAGGTAGGAACAAATTTGCTTTGATAAAGACAACACTACACTTATTTCTACGTTTATTTCTTCTCTTCGATTCTGCACTATTAATAATATCCCTTATCGACAATATTGACGTTTTTGGAAGTAGACAGGTTTCTTTTAAAACTTCTTCTTGAATAAGTCCACTACTAAATAAAGTTTCATATACATTTTTCACAACCTATTTTGCATCGAGCCACAAATGAATTTGACGCGACGTTGTTATACTCTCGTAAAATAACTTTTTCGACACGCACAGTAAAATCCACAAATAGTCACTCAAGAAATATATCACCACCAGAAATATATATCACCCCTGCCTTGTCACTCAACTAGGAATAAATTTTTTGTTAATTACTTTACCCAATAACAATAGATAATAACATCGTTAAAGTTTTATTGGGGAAAGTCCGTCGTAAGTCAACACGACGAAAATTGAGACAGACTATAAACTATCGAGAGCTAGCGCCCCTCTTGGCTATATGAAACACTAATTTTGTTGGCCTAATATGTATCTTCTTGCCCCGCAAAATAATTACGAGCTTAATACCCGTTCTTATTCGGTAAACCCAACAATCAATAATATATTCATAGGCAAGGGACAAGACAAACGATACAGGTAGATATCCTGTCAGCTGATATCCGTGGCAACATAGATGACATTGTTTACATTTTACGCTGAGAAAATGTTGCCAGTGCTGAGCATCACCATAGTTTTCAAGGGATTAATACATACACAATATGATTGTTAGGTTTAAGAATGAATAGATAAATTACATCATTTATTCGATGTAGTTTAACAAAATGTAGTGTTACTATTTCAATAACCCTAATCCATAAAATTACAAGTACATCTTTTTATCCTAACAGCAATATGGTTAGTAAGAAACGTATTTTTATCATTTTTGCCTACGTGTTGTACTACGTACAAGCGTATTCTTGTGAGAATAACGAGGTTTTAAGAGTGAAAAATTGGCTTAGGACAATAACATTATAAAGACTGATAGCAGAAATACCGCAAAGAAACTGGAAGTTTGTTATAAACTTGGAGGTTTGGATTCCAGTATGTCATTTCATAGGTATGTAAACAAATCCACTCGTGTATTCAATGGTAAGTGTTTCGCTTTTAGTGCTTCGTCGCACTTTCCCCGATGAAAACCGCGGTACTTACGTCATTTCACAGAATTATGAATTGTGAATTGAACAGATCCTATAAAATATATAACATTGTACTCGTAGTTTTTCGAAAAAAAACTCAATTTTATAATACAATACAGTGCACGGTTAGGTGAAGAAATTAAAGTAATTATGAACTCGATATTTGTGTTTTTAATCCACGTACCGTACTATACAAATATTTTTCTATTAATTCACAGAAGTTACTTTATTGGCTATGATTCGTTGCTCCTCTCGGGAATGGGTACCATAGCAATCATTCATATTTAAAGAAATTAAAAAAGTGTAGATCCATAAACACCTGTATAATGTCACCTAGTTTAATAGTGAAATAGAATTGGATTTTAAAGGAATACGTACTTATTTAGGTAATTTTTGATAATTTGCTAATAATAAATATTGCGTCTCAACTTATTCGCCAAAGACCAGCAAATGATACTATAAAATGAAATAAAAAGATTGATTTAATATATGTCATGCCCAATGTTAGTCGCTATACAGATATACAGGGAGAAATTATAAAATTATCTAAACGCAGAAATCTATTACATTCACAAATTAGGGTACTAGCGTTATCCGAATCCGAACTTAGACCGTTTTGAGTTCATACAAGGAAAGAATAATAGAAAGGTAATTGGTTGTCAATATCTGAAGCTGTTTTGGAGAATTTTGCTTTTGAATATTCCAAAAACCAGAAACTTTGCGTGTGCCATGAACTTTTCCGAGCGAATTGGTTTTGTTGTTCGTTTCCTTAATCGATGATTTCAATATCTTTACCATTTTTGAAATTGTCTATTCCCTATGACTAACATCCTACTACTCTGTCAACAATAGCACTTTGCAAAGGATAACAGAAGTGAGGGATGTCGAGGTGATATTTTGTAAGAATCTAATATTTCAATCTCGCATCAACAATGTCACATAATCCTGTCTTCAAATATTAGGTTTTTTTAAATAAACACATATAGGTTTTCACACTTATGTATCAGTATATTCATACTAGAATAAATTTTGCTTCTGTCATTTGGAGCCCTAGGCAAAACGTATGCAAAAATAGGATTGAAAGTTTACAGAGAAAATGTTTGAAATGCTTTATGTCGAACAAATCAGAACGAAACTAAGAAGACAAACAAAATGGAGAAAGCAATTCAAAAATCAACATACTTTATATTAAATAACAAATACCAAATGAAATAGCGGCATTAACACGTATTACAAAAATAGAGCGACAGGTTTAAACAAAGGTCGCAGAATAAAATATACAGCATATTATAATGATATCTGAAAATTAAAAAAACTCAATCAGTATATTGTTAAGCATTATTTTTTGACAATTTTCAACTCAATTAATATGAAGCAAATAGTTCAGGCCAATTTTCAACCAAATTTCATTTGTTCTCTTTCCCTTTCTCTTCCCTTATCTTTTCTCTGGTCGTTTCTGTTTAGAGACTCTTTTTTTTTAAAGAGCTATTTAACTTTTCGTCATATTTTATGAATAAGTGTGCTGGGTGCTATTTTCTTCCACAGTTTCTTTTTTTTTCCAAAATTGCAAAGAACAGCATTTCTTGCTTTGATTTTGGGTAGGTATCCATAAACTGACCAAAACTAACCACCTACTAATTGTCACAATTTGGTACTAAAAATGAAGGTCAAATAACGGTAGGTAAGAGATTATACAAGAATTTTAACAATTGAATTTACGTAACTCTGGAAATATGGCGGAAACAAAAGATGAAAAATTATCAAATTGTTCAAATCAATTTAACGAAAAAAAAAAGGGAATGGTTGAAATAAAATCAAAAGAACGTGGTAAAATTCAGTTTCGGAGATCCCATTGGTGAGAGTCAAATTTGCAATTTATATTTTAATCACGCCGTACGAAGAGAAGTTCCACATTTCGAAATGGTAGAAGATTTGTTCAAAAAACAGTCAAAACCATCGTCGCTTGAACGAAACCGTTGCAAAGAAGGATCCAGCAACGTTACGCCGTGACTACGGACTTTCTACATAGGGTGTTTTTTCTTCCAGCCTCCCGCTAGGTGAGAATTGCGAAACGACTGGCCAGCGAGCAGCCTTCACAGTCCGTTGAAATGGTAGCAACAATTCAGTTAGATATGCCAACGGTTAAAAAAACGGCGTAACTGCTCGCATTATTGCGTAGGTAGTGTGACCACGCCCGTTAGAAAGCAAAATCGGAGCAGAAATGATTTTGCCGGTTTCGGATATCTGCCGGTTACTTAACCGGGACGCTGAGATTCCCGCGCGTTGGTTGTTCGTCGACTAAATCGCACGATTTTGGTTTTCAACCGAAACGCTACCCAAAATGATCCAGGATACCGAAGATGTAAAAAATAAGAAGTTGTAGCTCGGTTGAACCATCTGGACGAATTTTCCATTTTGCGGACGTTAAAAACCGTCCTTAAAGTCGTTTGATGGTAGGCTCTGATGTAACTCGGGTGAACAGCGAGGAGATTTTGTTACGCACCGATCGCGATTGTCGTTTGTTTTTGTTTGGCGATTGTCTTACCAGATATGTGTGGCTAGGAGTAACTATACCGAGTGATCAAGTTTAAAGTACTCATTATTAAAATATTATTGAAATATATAAACCCTACATACCATACTATATATAGTTTACAGCATACTAAATATATACTATAGAACTGTGAACGAAACTAACGTCATATAGCTTTTCTTGCAACTTTTCTCAAGCTCGATGCACTACTTCGGTATGTATGGCGTCAGGCCAGACAGGACGGTAGATTTGAACTACTTTGTATGCCTGGTATATGCTTTCATATATATTATACCTATCATGGAGGTATATGACAGGTATGTGGACGTATAGAAGAGGTATATTGCGGTATAGAAGAGGTACATATATGTGTATATACATTTATAATAGGAAGTATATAATAGCCATACGGGATAATTCAGTGACGATAAACCTACACATGATAAAATACGCTCTCAACTTTTTTTACATTGTTGTTTGTTCAGCGTGTCCAGTTTTTGGTATGGTTTTTGAAATACCCCACTTATTTGATGAGATTTCCAAACCCGATATTCACATTACGAGTACAGTCTTTTTGCTTTATCATTTCTAAAAATTTAGCATCATCATATCACTTATTACCTTATGACTGGGACTATAAATTCTGAATAATTGTAAATGTAAATACAAAAAGGACGATTTGTTAGAAATTTTGGATACTCCGTATCCTACTGCTCAGCACCACACTTTTTCTAACGTCTACTTCGCTCAAATGTTTCGTTTGTTTCGGTTTTCGATTTGCTCGTATTCGATGGGGATGAGAAGACGTTTTGCTGGCTACGGGTGCAAAAAAAACGGTTCGCTGTTCAGCTGGCCTTTTAATAATTGTAAACAACAATCCGAACGGCAAAATAATTAACAATAAACCGTAGCGAAACAAAAGAACAGACAGTATCGCTTTGGTATCCGGCTTCATCGATTTTTTTTTTCTGTGCCGCATAGATATTTGCATTGCATTGCAAGTAGCCGATGTAGGTTATGCAATTAGTTGTTATTTTATTGTTTCGTTCGAAGAGTTATGGCTTATCGTTGATGCCATATTTGTTTATAATTTTTCTCCGATCGCCGATAATAAATCAAATATTAACTGGCTGCTTTAGTGTTAACGATGGGGTAAAGTTTACATTGCCAACACAACATTTCGCAACAATGAGGGTGAATTTAGGAATAGTATTTAAAAATACTTGAAACCCGCCATGTTGCAGAGGGGTTTTGCCCGGCAAAATTAAGCGGGTATTAAATATATATTATTAAATTAATATATTATAAATTGTAAAATTATATAATTGTATATTTTTATATGCAGGAGCACTAGATTAATTTAATTTTTTTTTAATTACACTTTACTCTTGAGGTTTTATCGCTTACTCCCTTATAAATCTTAAAGCACCTAATAAATATTCTCCCGCTGTTTTGAAACTTCAACTCCCTTGAGTTTCGAAGAACTGTCAAAGACGTTTTCCCAACTCCTTTTGTTTACAAAAGTTTTAAAAGGCTTTTTTAGTCAATTCTAAACTTTATCTAGATATTTATCAAAAACCAAGCACTCCTCTTTCACGAACAAATAGATAAAAAACAACTGAAAAGTGGGGGTTATAACCCACTAATAGTTTTCAATTGGTTTTGTAGTTACTTTTAGTTTTACAGCGGTTTCGAAACTTTTTATGAATTACTTTTTGGTAACTTATACAACTATAAATCTTCCAAATTTACCTTAGGCTTTATTATAAAAGCAATATCGCAATAAGACAGAAACAGAAGCATTACGTATTTTCCTAATTGAGATAAATTCCATCATGAAGCATTTTAAGCAGTGTTTCTGAAACTTAAAGAAAGATTTCTTAACAAAAATAGGGGTAATAAATAAAAATACTATAAATTATAAATGATATAATGATGCAGGATCACAAGATGTCGATTAATAAATTTTTTGTTGATGATTAACAAAAGGTATAAGGGAATAAAACAAACAGGGGGCGAATAGCTGAACACAATACTAATATATTAAATAATTACTTAGGCGCTACGACGAACTCTTTATGGATTTGATTATGTTATGGGACATTTTTAATAAGACAAGAAACTTATAGATCATGGAACATTATGTATTTTTAAAAAATGTCTATTTTTCCGGAAGTGTCATATTTCTGAGGAATCGCGTATATGTGAAAATGTATGGGACGTTCTATTATCTTGTTATGATACACTTTGATATATTTATAAAATGTTTATGTACTATTACGCCACTGTGTATATTTTTAACTTAATTAAATGTGCACTTGTACCTACTGGTGAAAAGTAATTTAATTGACTAAATAGTCGATCCATATATACATACGTATACCAAATTTTAAATTATTACCTTCGACCCGAATCACTACAATTAAATTGAACTGCGGTTATTAGCAATTTGCTTCGAAAATAATTAAGACGTATTACTAATTTCTGAAAAAAATAATGTTGTTTTATACGATGGCAACAATTTTGCTACAAATTCCAGCCTTTGAAGTAATGTCTTTGTTAAAAAAACAGCATGTATCCGTAATAAGCGTCTATAGTACAACATGGCCGGTTATTTTTCGCGGTTCACACAATAGCCTTATATGAGTATGAAGATGTCTAAAACATTTTACAAGTTTTACATAAACCACGAACGAAAGATCTGAAAACAACTATTCAGACGAAATTGCAGTAAATAAGGAATCTGCAAATGTCTACAAATCGGTACTCTTTGGGCTTTAAAATGCATGAAAATGTTTTCCCATTGAATCGCGGACTTTTAAATTTAATTATTTACCAAAATAGAGTACGTAAAGCGACACCTGGTATATTTCTTGGCACTCTGCGTTTAACGCTTTCAATCTGTGAGTGACTTTTCGTAGAATGTAGAACAATTTATTCATATCTACGAGAGCGCTTTGCTTAGCTGTATAAAGTTGCAGAAACAACTAAAAGTAGTATGCCAGATTACGTATATCCTAGCTTTAGGCTACAATTAGTAATAATTGAGATAATTAAACGGTGATTAATTGCTTCAAATTATGCCCAGAGTCGACCGTATCGTTGCGATATTTGCTGTTGTTGGCAACAATATTATAACGAATATGTAAGATAACTTTATATTCGTGCAAAACCGAACGATTCAGAAACCTTCAAGGATCGAAAACCAATTATCTAACGCACTGCGTCCCCTCGATTCGAAAAATATGTTTTCTTTTCTGCCCCGCCGCGGCCTTGCGTTTTACTAAACGAGATCAAACTCCCACGTTATTAATAATTAACAGGGATAGGTCGTTGCATTATTAATGAAAACCACCAACACTACAGGCGCACAGCCCAACACTACGATGGCACGGAATATAAACCTCTGTATATTTTTCGAATAGAGAATATTAGAATCTATGGGAGGTATTAGTCAGCGGCTCGAGTGCAATACAACACATATTTTTGAAATCGAGATCTTAGCATCTCCATTCTCCCTACATTTCTAATAATCCATTAAGTTTGGTAAACCCTGTAGAATTTGTCTCGTGGTTAAACAGATCTAAACTGGAATAGCACAAGGGCGTGATATGAATTTTACAATAGAAAAAGACGGTTAGCAATAGGGATTGTTGTCATTCTTTTGCTTTCTTATATACATGGAACAATCAGTTTTCTTCTAAATTAATTTTCGAAAGCAACAGCGCACACATTTTTATGTTCCAATATTTAAATAATGTTTTGGTCAGAAAACAGCAGTTTGTATTTTTTCAAAAATATTATTTCGTAAAAGTATTCATCCAAATATATACATTTAACCGACACAATTTATTTATTGAAAAGGAACATGTTTTAACATTCCTTTTTCTAATTTTTTTTCTAAACTTTGTTGTCCAATCAAAACTAACTCAATTAAATTTAAATTAAAATTAAAAAACACAAATATACATAGAATTGGGATAAACGATTGTTAAGATTTCTCAAAGCACAGCACAAAACACAACATTTTTATAGCAATCGCTCTCAACTGAAATTTTTCGCAGCTTAAGGTTTTACTATAAGCTAACGAACATTTATAAGGGGTGTATCAGAAATTTTGCTTTAACAACGATTTTTTATAGTTTTATAAGAAAACCATTGGTGTTAGAAGTTTTGTAAATATAAAAAAATCAGTGATTTTTAGGAAGGTATTATAGCGTTCCTAAACACATTATTTTATTCTTGAATTTTTATAGCTTCTCCATAAAAACCTTATATATCTTAAAGCACATAATAAATATTCTAAAGCTATTATGAAACTTAAACACCCTTGAGCTTGGAAGGACTGTCAACTTCTTCATTTGCAAAAAGGCTTTATTAGTCAATTGGAAACTATATCTAGATATTTATAAAGAAGCAAGTAGGCCTCTTTTAAGAACAAATACATAAACAACTAAGAAGTGGGGGGTATGATTGACATTTTCATACTAATAATTTTCAATTGGTTTTCTGGTT
Source organism: Cylas formicarius (assembly GCF_029955315.1). Lineage (NCBI taxonomy): Eukaryota > Metazoa > Arthropoda > Insecta > Coleoptera > Brentidae > Cylas > Cylas formicarius. The sequence goes on along the minus strand of NW_026844326.1, from coordinate 21,381,985 downwards.
ACTTTTAGTTTTACAGCGGTTACAAAACTTTTTGTAAATAACTTTTCGGTAATTTATAAAAAGTATTCCAAAATTACCTTAAGCTTTGTTATTAGACGAATATTGCTCTAAGACGTCTGGGTAAGTTTTATAAAAGTTTCCAATTTAATTTTTCAAACAAACTTCCATAGGCTAGTGTAATACTTTTTACACAACTTCTGGATTCCTCCTGCGTCGGTTTTTGCTGAGTCGAAATTGCTGACGTTTCGCCAATCATCCTGTTGGCTTCTTCAGAGCTTCACTGAAACTGGCTCGTATTTTACTCTGTACCTCCTTATATATTGTTTCAGGGGGTGGAGCTTAAGGAGGGGCATAATCACCATCTCGAATGACTGATTCCCAAATTGATGACAGGTAGAGACCTGAGTCGCGATTAAAGCTCTGAAGAAGCCAACATGATGATTGGTGAAACGTCAGCAATTTCGACTCAGCAAAAACCAACGCAGCAGGAATCCAGAAGTTGTGTAAAAAGTTTCCAAATTGTTTAATATTACTTGAAAGCTAATATAAAAGTGGGAGTTTTTAAAACGCGAAACTGGCATGAGTCGGCCATTGTTATGTTTTTCGAATTGACATAAATCCCTTCATGAAACATTTTAAGCAATGTTTATGAAACTTGAAGACATGTTTCTTTAAAAATGTATGATTAAAAAGTGGAAAAATGTTTCGTAATAAAATAAATAAAAAATCACCGTGTGAATTTTTCAGGGTTTTTAAGTTGTTATGATATTTATTAAGATATTTACATATTAATGTTTAAGTAAGAATCCACTATTGTCAACTTAAGACTGAAAACAAAATACAATAACGAAGAAACGCAATAAAATGTACCAAATTAATGGGGAGTAAAAGTTTTATATGAATCTAAAATTTGGTGGTCGTTACCTTTATAACATTATTCATTTAAATGCTTTAAGAGTAATGAAAATTGATAAGCTCTTATGTTTTATCAAAAAAGGTAATCGCACCGCTACCGTAACCGCAAAATACCAAACACCAATTAGTTGAGTTTGTTACGGTCATCTGCCATTAGCAGTAACGCCCCTCTCACGCTACATAAAATTAACCTCACAAAATCCGTATCGGCCGTTTTACTAAAACTATTCCATTTTGGTACATGGAGTTCACCGGGGTTAGATTGATAAATTGTCAATCATCTATCCACGCAGTTTCAAAAGGTTTACTTACTTCGACGGAGCGATCACGCAACTTTGAAGCTTTGCAGTTATCGTGATCTACGCGCCCTGAAAAAATGCAAAAAAAAAACAAACGCGTAAGCCGAATACGGAAAGCCGACAGCGAATTTGCAAACAAGAGAAAAATCGAGGCGTTTGCGGCAGCAGAGCGCGGCAGCGATCTATAGCCGGGCAGCATGAGGAGTGGCTGTTCCCTGCTCTCAGCAGGAGCTATTCTCGGCTGTCTACCGTTAAAAATCGACGGTAATATGCAGTAACTCAAGTTGAGGCGTGAACTACGGCCGAAACAAATAAAAGGAGTAGTCAAGGAAGAGTAACCTCTGTCGTAACCCCGTGTTGCAGGATGCGAAAGCCTCCGTATCCACGCTACTTGGAATGTCTGGCGGTTTTTTTGTCAGTCGCGAAGAGGCCTCTGCCTCGGCGGACACGTAATTGAAATATAATTACGGGCGTCGCTGTTACAAGGAAGCGTTGTTCTTTCGTGGTGAATCGTGGTGTTGGTGGTTCGAGTAAAAATTGGGCCCTCTGGCTTGACGTCGACCTATCACGAAGATGGGGCAATTGGAATTTTAAATTTTAAAATTTTATCGTAGTATTGATCTAATAATGCTAATAAAAAATATAACCTATATAAAAAAATGATGTTTCAATCAATATTGTTTATACTTACCTTTTGTCCTTTTGAAAATAAAAATTGATTTCAGTCATTTTTAACTGGAAATGTGACGAAACCTGGAATGTTGTTTGAGGATCACTAGTCCAGCCTGCTTGATGCCGAAATTTTAGAGACACCATTCAGTAAGTTTTTCCAGAATAGCTTTCGAATTTGATTTTGGACCCTCTAATTATTAATTATAATCACCTACTTGATGGCACATCAACCAGGTACTTGGAAAACAAATAATCCAAATCGGAACAAAGATGCCACAGGTCCCAAGTTTTCATGTCCCATTTCGACACAGAAATAAATTTACTTAACTAATATATCAATGTTCTTGTATTTTAAACTGGTTTTATTGAATACAAAATACAAATACTATTTTAACACTTTCTATTGATTAAAATATTTGGTGCAATAATTACAAGTACCATCCATACAAACAATGCTGAAATCACACAAAAATTTCTGGTGGTTCTCATTCAAACTCGTTATAACACTGCTGCATGATTCGCCATGCGAATTTGCCTTTGACGCATCTCCATCTTGTATCTCCTGAAGACATTTTCCGATCATGTGCTCTAAAATAAAAGTTTTTAAACACAATCAAAAATTTTGCCTCTTTGGTTAGTTATTTCTGATAGGTCTGAAACCATTATCACCGATTGTCGAAAGTTTCACTAAAATTCACCAACTTTTAGATGTACACTCGAAAACCTTTAAAACAAAACTATTCAGAGGGTGGTCAAGATAGATTTTTTTACTTGGTTCTGGTAACTATGTGTGGTAACGTGAATATTACAAGCTTAAAAACGGTTTCACCACATGCGGCTTTATATTTGACAATAAAAGAGGAATTTTATTATTATCCATTCACTTTTGCTGAATACACATGCAAATTTTAAATTACCTTTGCTTTAATTTTTATTTAATTAAAAATAATTTCAATTCATTTATATGTGTCATAATGAAAAATTCTAAAAATGAACTTATATAGAAATGACTAATAGACAATGTTGATGCTTTAAAATATTTCTGACCACACTGCGCGCCCATTGATGATATATCTTCTCACAGATTTGAAATTGAAGGAGGAGTATTTTATAAAAAGTATCGACAAAAATGCACGCCACTCAGTTTAATTTAATTTTGATTCGACTAAAAATGATTAAAAATAAGTTCATATTTATCACACAAAGAATCTAAAAAAACTGTAAAGTAACCACTTACACAAAGTAATCCAGGGTCCAGGGTCGTTCCTGATTGAGTTGCACCCAGGAATAATTCGATTTCTTAGGTCCTCTACATATAATATACAAATAATTTAACACCCTGTATATTAAAAAAGGCATTTCTGGAGCTACATTTATTTAAACTTATTTCATAAAATGACCTGAAGAACCATCCCCTTAAATGTTGCTGGGCCTTTATTAAACACCGTGTATATGCTTCACTTAAAACCAATAACTATGCGGTAATACGTTTTTTTATTTAACATACGAAACTACTAAACGTTTTAATTAACTCCACGAACGAACATTTTACCTCAAAAGTTATTACAAACTCTTGAAAATTAATTCGTACTCAAAATCGAATCTATATGTTTACGCGTAATAACGGAACCATTAAATTATTAATTGAAGCGTGTCAAATATTTTTCATATAAACGGTGGACGCGACGCATAAATTGTGCATTTTTATTTTCTAAAAACGGCACTTTACAAAGTGAAAAATGCCGCCACTTACTCCCCAAAATTAATAGTCAACAATTACGTTAAAGCCATGTATCATCGTAAAACCAATTGCGTATTTAAAAGCCACGATTAAGCGGTAAAAAAAAAAACAAAACAGAAACCATTACATACTGTTTTTCAAATTAATTACCTTGCAATTAATCTAATTAAACTGTCCTCCGTCTCGCTACAAATTACAGATCCAACGAACACCTAAATCTTGCGCAACGGTGTTTTTAATATGCCGATAAATCTATAAAATCGCTCCTTATCTCTTTATCTGAACTAATGGTTTGTACAGGAAATAAACTCACGCGATATTGTCGAGCAAGGACAATCGTTGCAGCGAGCCGTTATAACGATTTAGCCAATCAGTCATTCGTCGACATTTTTCGGTCAAAAATCGATATCGATTTCGTTTAGAATGTACATATCGACATGTCGACAATCGTACGCGAGCTTAGCAATTACTAAAATTACATGGTGAAGTTAATGCGAGAGTTGAATATGAACAAAATCATTCCTGTAGCAGCAAAGTGACGTAACACATTTTTTCCGCCTGTCCGACTACATCGTTCTTAATTCATCCGTGGTTTTTGCCTTGACAACTCCAAGCCACTAGGGTCGAAAAATAAGAATTACTAACTAAAGCAACAACAACTATATCCCCACTGATAACGTTAAAAATATATCAAGCAAGCTTGACTCAGGTACTAAGAAAATGAATGGGGCGTTAGAGCTTGAGCGTTTAACAGAAAAATTTTGTTTGCTCTTCAATGGTGTAGGAAAAATAATAAAGGAAGTATTGTTCTTTGTAAGGAAAAAGCTTTTAATAATGTACAAAGTTTAAAATGAAAATGTACGTATACAACAGCATTTTTTTTGATAATTTAAAGTATGATTTAACTGAATCAAACAAAAAATTTAAAAGAAATGAATTTGTGTGACACATACACAGGGAAGCAAAAATATTTCGCACAAAAAAGCTTGAAATCAAAATTAAAATAAGTCCAATTCAAGTCATTTGACACCGGCAAAAATGAATTTTTCTTTCCTTTACATTACTACGCGCTTTTGTTAAATTTCTCATCAAATTTCAAAAAGACAATTCAATATACACCGAAGGTGTTAATAAATATCCGTTTTATAAGCTTTTTACACCCTGTTCACCGATAACAATGCGTTCAAGCGGAAAGCGACATAAGGAAAAGAAAGCGTAATGCTAGTTTTATCAGCTGTTTTTAAGGAGTTTTTCTACCGTTGCTCTATAAAAAACAGGCTCGTGCGACAGGCAGACATAAAGAGAGATAGATAGATAGAGTAATAATAGGATTTTTTTAATCCGGGTAACTTAAAACGGTAAACCCATGAATTACGATGCGACAGCGACACTTTCCTAGTCAGACGGAAAACGCATTTGAATAAAACCGTCTTGCGACACTGGAAAACTAATTTCGTTTGTTAATTGACGTTAATCTGTCGCAATCGTGCCGTGCGATTCAAAATACGAAAAAAAAAACAAACCTCGTCGCGAACGAGCGACGCAAAACCGACACTGCCGCCGACTAAAGCGACGGCGGTGGTACTTCCAACGTCTCCGTCGGTTCCTCTCGGACGAGGTCCATCAGCCGCCTTTTGCGAAGAACACTTTCGATCTCGAGCTGCCCAGAACTGGAGCAGATCTTCTGTGGCGTGGTCCGAACATTACCAGCGGTACCTTCGTACAGCCAGTGTACCGCAGACCGTCGATCGGGCAGCACCACGTCCGGATGCTTCGTATAGCCTTGAACCACGTGCGCGCAGTACCAGGACGTACTTGAAGGGTGGGCGATTTTCTTTTGCTCGCCATCGAATGGTACCGGTCGCGGGGTTTGTGGTGTGATCGATCGTTGATGTCTCCCGGGTTAGTGGTCTGACGCCGAGTTGATATCTCTCTCCGCTGTGATAAATAAAATTCGACTAGAGTGATGGACGCCCTGTGAACTGTTTCGAGGCAATTTTTGACGTACAATGACTGTGATAGTTTGCGCAAAAACGGAAACCGAACTTTTAGCCCCTTCGGCCTGAGGTCTGTGACGTGCATTTAGCGAACCCCCGCAGGAATTTAGATAACGGCGCAACGACCTATCGGACTAGTTCGGGTTTATCCTAAGTTTGTGGATTGATAGTTAGGTAAGTGAGTGCCAGAAAATAGTGTTTTTTTTTTAAATAGGTTTTTTGTGTATATAAATCATCAAATTTAAATTTCAACTAAAACGTACTCAATTTTTTCAAATGCTGAAATATTATTTAATTTGTTCACGTGCCGTTAGGAATTTTTTGAACACTTTATTAAATGTTTTCTTTGATATATTAAAAACACTTTTCCTATAAATAATTTTTCAAATAATTAAATACTAAAATTCAGTATCCATTGACTACCACAAAAACGTTGAAAATTGATTTATTCAGCACGATAAATAAAAATTGTAACCTTAACCATTTTTGAACAATTTTTAAAACATTCAACTGCTTTTCCTAAAAGAAATTGATCTCCTATTGTTAGCACACTCAAATATAATGTTTTCTTTTTCCGTATCGTAAAACAAGAGGCCCTGTTACAATTAAAAAATTTCTAACGAATTAAATACTAAAGTTAAGTAAATCCGTTAAATATATGTACAGACTGAACTGTTCGAATTAACTAAAAGACCAAATAAATAACTAAATAAATACTTAAAATTGAATAAATCTATCACCAAAAAAATTAGTGTCAAAATATATAAAATAGTGACACGAAGAAAATGAAGTAGCCATTCCCGTTACTAAAGTTCCTTCAAAATAACATTTTATATGTCAAATGACATTTTAAAAATTTTAACGCACGCATTCCAATAAAATAAAATACGACAAACGCATCGTCATAAATTCTGGCAGGAATCGATCAAAAAAATGAGAACGAATGCAAATCTCTCTACTTGTACAAAGCAGTCTGAAATGATCGTATTTCCCATGGTTAACATATCTTCACAAGAATATTTCTATTTGCTAAAAGCTGTTATTGCGAGTAATTCCTATTTTGGTTGGCCGTTGGTTTCACCGGATATGATCGTTTCAAGCTTATCGTAATCATTAATAATCCTCATATTAACGATCGTACGAGACCACTATATACAACGCCATTTTTTTAATTGATATAGCCAAAACAGCGTCAAGTTTTCATTTTAATAAATCTCTATCCTCAATGGGCCCTCAAAATAGTCACTAGTTTGATAAATTTTAATGGTAAATATATTTTTTATTTGAAATCTAATTTTACTTAAATTTTAATTTCAATTTGTCTTTTAATGTCAATTGATGAACAATTACACCATTGTTTAACATAAAAAATTTGATAATAATGAAAATTTGTTCACTACCCTTATTCTTGAATACCGAGGACTAGAATTACTAAGAGTATATAACGAAAAAGAGGGCATTCCTCAAAATGAAAATATCATATTTTATAAAAAAAGTTCTTGATCGAAATAACTTCTGCTTTTAGGTAGAAATACTACAGGTTTTGGGCTATAGAATGCTGACCAAAATATATACTCAAGCTCTAACTATAAAAAAGTTATATTATTTTACTTCTAATTGATTGAAAAGTACACGATCAGTTTGCCGAAATTATAAAAATCAGGCACCTCCTAGGTTAAAAACATTTGTTTTTCTATATTTTCTTTCTTCTTATTCCCGCAGTGGTCTGAATTGATGAACGGAAATTCAGCCACTTCAAACATACCGTACGACCAAAATTCCTAAAAATTTTGAGTGAATCGAATTATTTTTCCACTTCTGTTTTTTATAAAAACATGTTTTTAAAATTATTTATTCGCGTCATTAATAATCTATAGTACAGGCTTTCCCAACGGAATATTTTATACTCATTCGTTTTTTTGTGGATCCCTAATTACTGTAAATTCGTAAGTGATTATTACCATTGACAAATCGATATGGAAATATCCATTAGAATATCTGATACGCATACGTATTTAAGTGCGTATTTATCACCCAAAAACAGATAGAATGTCAATTATTCTAAATTCCGTTCGCAAGTTTTCCCATCCACTCGAAATGATTAAACGGCCAAAACACGAATGATAGTGACTTAATTATCAAGTGATAAAGTCCCAGTTAGTAGTGGAATTAGACATAATTATAGCACTTAACTGGAGATATTTGTTATGCACCCGTTTACCTATCGATCCTCAGAAATAAATCACTGGGAACGGTAGAAGAATTCTTTGGTAGCCAAAAACGATAAGCTCGAGATTACGATTACTAATATATTTAATCGAAACAGGTTTTTGAAGTGAAAAAGCTACGAACTACCGGCATCAACTCCGATCTCCCATATAAAGTTATGACGTCCGTGGCAATTAGGCTAAGACTAGTCTACTTAATAATATAAAAAATAATACTAATACTAACAATACTAAAATAATACTTACAGATTTATTTCGGAAAGATTTGTTTCAGTAAGTGGTTTGGTGCTTAATCTAAAATAACGTGATTTTATTTTTCGACTAGGTAGGTAAAGTCTATTCATAGATATAAGAAAGTGACTAACTTATACGACTTAAGGAAAGACCCGGGCAAGCAAGCTGTAAGAATACAATATGACCGAACAGGTCCGTACTTTGCTTAGAATTTAATTATTTGGGGTTTTGTTAGGAAAGTTACTAAACAATATTTATTTATTTATGTATGTATTTATGTTTAAATCTAAAATAAAATTACAAATTATTTTTATTACCTACTTAAATGTGTCCAACTATGTGGAGGGATGTTAAAAACTTCAGTTTCTATAAGTTTGAGGACATTGGAGTTAACACGGGGGAAAACATTGTTAGGGCGAATGGCAGATTTCAGTTGGTGCCAAAGATGTTCAATGGGATTAAATATACAGTGGTAAGCCATAAAACTGTATGCCCTAGATTTTTTGCATAATTATCACAGCTATATAGAATCTCAATTAATTGCTGTTTGGTATAATCTCCGTGAAAATAAATGTCGTTATTATACATGTAGTTTTGGATTGTTGCTTTTGTGTCACATGAGGAAGGGGTTTTAGTCAACTGTCTACTGTGATAACTTGCATTGTCCATTACAATTACGCTATTAAAAGGAATGTTTGGAACTAGTTTGTTTTTAAACCAACTTTCAAATAAATCAGCAGTGGTGTCTTCATGGTAATCCAGAGAAGAATCTTTAATATTTTTCGCAGACAGAAAAAGTCGATTTGGAATCCAACCATCTTTAGAGCCAGCATGCAAAATAGTTATTCTTTTTCCTTTTTTTGATGGCGAGTTTGTTTTACACTTATCAGTTGAGTGAATCCAACCCTTTTCCGGGGTATCTTAAGTGTCGAACCAGCTTTCATCCAAGTAAATAATTGGCCTTTGTTGTTCTCTGTAAATCCTATTTTTTTCTAGATATTCCAGTCGCCATTTCCGAATTCTAAAAGATTCCATTAAAACTTTCCTTTTGTCAATTTTTTTAAATCTAAAACCCATGTGTTGAATACACTTCCATAAGGTTGTTCTGCCACATTTAACACCGGTTTCATCATTTTCAAGCCTCCTAATGAAGATATCTAATGTAGGCACGCTTTGTTCCTCGTATAACTGGTTAATTTTACGCCGTATTATATCTTGATCACTTTCATCTACACTCGAGAAAATGTCAGCATCGCTTTTTTTTGTTCCTTGCTGAAATGGGATTATTCATAATTTTCCATACAGTTGATGTTGGAATTTTCGTCAATGTGGCCGTTTCTTCTAAAGATGCTTGCTTGCTGGCACCAAGTTCAATGAGAGTCAAATATGTTGCGTAATTCGCACACAATTCAACACACGCTGTATTACACGCGAAATAAGAATGATTACTAATTAACTTAAACTAAGCAGTATACCAAACCAAAGAATATTAAACACAGGTAAGTATAAAATTATTTTCTATTACGGACCACAATTTTACCTGAATTTAAATTTCGAAATTTTAGGTAATAACCTTGTTGCATTGTAGGTTAATGACCACCCCTAGGATAATCCCATTCAAAAGCAATTGGTCACTTTCTTATATCTATGAACAGACCATACAATAATTTTTATGAGAGCATCCTACCCGTGTGTTTTTTTCCTTTCGCTGATCATTTTCCTTCCTATTTACTGACTTACTTCATGCAAAACTAAGCATCGAACAGAACCAATAATGGTAGAAAATGGCATCAGCCGAAGCGCCTATCTGAGAGCGTTAAGTTTCACTAACATTAAGGACATAAACATAGAAGAAAGCCAAGCGGACCAGAAGAACAAATTAATGACAACGTATTTGACAATAGGCACCTAACAACAGAAACAACCACCCAAATCTAGACAAACCCCAGAACACACAAAACAACGACAGATCTTGATAACCGTGGACACGAATAGCATCCTTAGAATAGTTGGAGGACAAACACAAGTTTAAAGAAGAACAAGAAAACGAACCCCGCGCAAATCAATTGATCGAGCCCATAAACAATAAATCTTCGCACTCTCACCATAAGTGCTTTACTTAAATCGACAACAGAAAACATCGTTAAAAGATCCACTTTATTGAATTTTTAACACGTTTTTTCAATCTTTCTTATGTGGAAACGTATTATATTTTAATGTAAACATCGTTACTCATGCACCCATTGTTACAATGCGATGCGTTGTTTGTTACGGTGGCCTTAAAAATTACTTTAATTAGTTGGTATTATGATGAAAATGACGCGCTCACAATTTGCAAGTCAATTCCGAACGATGTAAGAAGAAAAACCGCGTCGCTCGGTGAGGGTCCTTCAAGAATGACCCGTTCGAATCGGCAGTTGAGCGCATTAGCTTTCAATGCTCAAAAAAGGAAAAAGTTTATTATGCTACTATTTCCTTACATTTGACTACTCCACTGCATTCATCATCGTTACAGAAAGATACGATTGAATATTTTTTAACAACAATATTGAAAGAATTGGCAAAGTAAACTAAACTCACAAAAGGGCATAATATCTCAAAATTAATAATATATAATAATAAATAAAACATCCACAGCTATCTGTTGATTGCTACCGAACTATGTAATTTAAAATTTCTAATAAAATGTTTAATATTTACATTTAGTGTGAATTTAGCTAACATACTTTTGAATTTTTTTTTAAAATAAAATTCGATTTCAAAAATTTGACACTAGTTTAAAAAGAAAAATTTAGACATTCATGAAAAAGGATTATTTCTGTTTATCACCATATACAAAATACATAATCAGAAAAAGTTATGCAATGATGTTCTAATAAAATTTGGTTTTATATTTTCATCGCACTGCACTGGCCGCAAAACCTTTCGTAACAGGTGATGCAATATTAATGATTGATCGCTAAGGAAATTGACACATTACACGTCTGTCAAAATAACAAAAAACCATTCGTAAAATCGATTGAGGAATTGGTCACACTGTAGAATCGGATCGCTCGCGCCCCTCCCGCCCTGCGGGCGTGATCGTTTAGCTGTACTACTCGTGCCTTAAGATAGGGCCGACGGAACGTGTTGTTTCGCAACAAATAACTCCGTACAGGTGTACGCGGGTCAAAAGGTTAGTGGATCTAGATCTGGTCGATCGGGAGAACAACCACGAAGAATTCTGCCACGATGTTATGAACGGCGGTGTTACGGTTAACTGACGCGAGGTTAGACGAACTACGACTTTAATCTGCGGTACCGTACGTTCCTGTCATTTTGTCGGAATTGCAGCGTTGTCGGGGTTTTCGGTTGGTCATTAACGGCTCTAGGCAGATCAAGAAGAGAAAACTCGAATTTTCACTCATATAGATGGATGTTTTTACCTAAGATAAAAATTTTAAAGCATCTTGAGACATTTCGAAGCGCAATTTTATCGATGTCCTTAGAAAGGAATATACAAGCCGTGGTTCTTAAAAGAGCTTTCTTATAAAAGATAATATATTTGCGTGAACATGAACAGTGGCGTATGTCGTGATTAGACCTGACAATCCGATAATCGGACATCCGTGGCTCTAAAAACCCCCGAATTGTCAAGAGTTGATCGCGGCCGTGATGTATTTGAGAATAGGGAGTAGAAAAAGTTATTTTCTCTTGGTTTTCAAGATTTTCGCGCACTTAGAAAATGACATGTATAATTGTAGCTCCCGATTTAGCAACTTTACGTTCAATGTGGTGACAAATTAGTTCTGTCGATTATAAATTTTTGGTTAGGCTAAATTATTACTATCAAGAACCATACATTTAAAAAATAATAATTTATATAAAAGGCAATAAAATTAAGTGATAATCCAGAGGTACAAATCTTGTCTCCATTATTTAAAATTAGTTTCCGTGTGCTTAAACCTTGTAAGTTTGCCTAACCTTTTATTTATATATAGGAATGATCATTAGAAAATGTATAAAGTTAAAGAAGAAAAAAAAATCGAATTAATAAAAATAATGCTAAACCAAGCAAAATTTAAAAAAATTTGACTTCCATTAAAATTTGAAATATTATTTTCTACTCCCTACTTCACTTTAAAAAGTCAGCTTCGTTACCTGTCGCTTCGGACATTTCCGGTACTTTAGTCACGGGTTTGGGAGCAATTTTTCGTCACGGATGGTGTTTCGGCATTTGTCAGTTCTGCTACCACGTCACACGCCACAAATCAGTGAATGAAAAAGTGCAAAAGTGTAACCACGTGTTGCACGTTGATAAACTTCAGTCACTCATTTTATAATTATTAAAATCAAACTTGTGACTAAAATGACGTTTGTCAAAATACTTGAAAGATTGGTAACAAATAAAACAACTCGGGTTTAATCCGTTTTAGACATTTAAATTGTTATTCGAGCTTTTAACCCCCATTTCACCATTTTTGTTTATTTTTTGTGATAAAAGTGACTTTTTGAAAGTGAGACTGTATTTTTGAATATCGCTAACTAACCAAAACATTGTGACATTAGGGAAAAACTTGGCGGTTAAAATTCAGAAGTGTCGTTTAATGAGTATGTCCACAAATCGATTTTTTTTTGGGTATTTGTGCATAGTATCATTTATTGCAAATCTCCAAAGAACGCTGAGAAGTATCGATTGCGGTTTGCATTTTCTCGACAAATGTGTCAAATTTATTTAATTTACCTATTTATAATATAACTATGAAAATTTGAATATTATTACATTATAATCTCACACGCCAATGATTTATTGCCCCTCTCGGAAATTTTCTCTCACCATGCGTGGTTACTATAGCAACACTCATCCCTTACCAAATGACCATATTGACATTACAGCAAAGATAACTTTATGACTTATGTCGTCTGTGATCTTAAATCACATTTTCATTTAAGTTATGTTTTTGTCAGGTCAATAGCATTATAATAAAAGTATAATATATAATTTGTGTACCAACGCAATTGTTTTCTAACCGTAATAAAGTGAAGCGCTCGCACGAGTTCAACGTTATTGCGAAATTCGTATTAGGCGATCGGTGCGTACACTTATGAAGCGGAGCATCTAATTTTCATAAAGAATCTTTCGACCTACGTCGGTCCAAAAAAAAATGAATGAATACGATTATGGTAATGGCCGCGCGATTATATTCAAATTTGAAAGCATGTAGTCGCGGACGAGTTTTAATAGGAATCATTTTGTGGGATTGTGTCGACTCCGTTTTTTTCCTTCTGCAAAGATTCTTTAGTAAAAAGCGACAAAGGACGAAAACCGGGCGCCATCAAATCCGAAGCAGTTTTGAAATTCTCGTGGATTTCTCCGGAATCTGTTTCAAGTGATCCAGTTTTCGTTCCAGGTCGCGATTACGAACCGGTCTGCATTTTGTTTAAGCATTTTTTTTACTTTCACGCCAAGTTGCGTTTTCTTTTCGACCAAATACGCGGCGGAAAACATCCTAAATGGATTTTTTCCGGATTAAAATTGTTTGATTGTCGGTAGAAAGCGGAGATCCCTAAGCAAGTAGGTTAATTTTTTTTTCACGGGCAATCTTATTTGAAAGGTTACGATATTTGTTGTTTTACGAGAGAGCTATTTAACAAATGAGCTAACTAATTTTTCCCGACGTTTTCTTCAGCGAGCATTCAAAGAAAAAAGAAAGAATGCCAGTTTTTCTTTGTTTAGACATTAACAAAAGATGATTAATGCAATAGTTATTCTAACGAGGTTCTAAGAAAATTGACGAAAAAGTTAATCCGGCAACGTCGCATTCGTTGTCTACGGTGATAAAAAGTTATTAAGCCTATATATTTTTATTAAATATGTAAATACCTTTAAATAATTAAGAGCCATTTTTAAGAGAAAATATTTTTTTAATTTGTTTAGGATGTTTTTTTTTCTTATAATTATTGTTGTAATCTTAATTTTCGCCAATTTGGTTAGTTCAAACTTACTTCCCATGCATGCTTCATTGGCCATAAAAAAGCTCTTGAATTGGTTTTACATTAAAAAATAATCAGCATCCCACAATTAAAATATTTAATTTGTGCACCAACGCACTTATTTTCAAACCATATCAACCGAGATCGACGAACAAGATCAGAAGAGATAACAATAAGAAGAGGTGTGCAACAAGAATGTCAGTTTTCCCCGCTCTTGTCTAACCTTCAAACTATTCATATTCTCAAACACAAAGCTCCCAAAGGCTTCATGGGAAGACCATTAATCATCTCTAAAATACAAACTCGGAATACTCTGAACAACACGAGGGTACTTCTGTCAAAGCGAACAGCCTCGAACTCCTGTCCAGAATACGTTACTGCCGTTGTTTTGATTTGATGATGCAACCACACAAAATGGAGGCCTTTGAAATATAAATCTAGAGGTGAAGCCTGCGAATATCTTGCACGGACCGTAAGACAAACATAGAGGTCCAGCAGCAAGTGGGTAAAAAACTAAGGGCCTGGCTACACCGCCTTCCTCTAGATGTTACCTTATACCGAAAACGCCGGATCCCAAAAAAATTAGAATACGGAAAAGTCATTTGTAGTGACCGAAGTGACCCCGTAACTCGGAGAACAATAACTCCTTTTCGTAGAATGTGTACGTTCTAATTAGAGTAATGTTAGGAGCAACCACCGCAGCCCATTTGTATCTCCGAGAATAATCGGGCGCACTGCTATCTATAGAGTAATGGTAATGAGTAAATTTTTCCCTAATTAATCGTTAGCAGCGAACGCGCCGCGGATCGAAGTGGGTGGCACACTATCGGCGCAGTAAACCCGATTGAAAAACGATTATATCCATTTAGATTTGCATGTACTTTGCAATTTTTTTAATGCGATAAGGAAGCGGTTTGCGCAAATTGGATTAACATTGTCGAATAGCGATGCTATAGTCGTTGCTGATGAAACGCAGAGTCCAAGTTAAGAGAAGAATACTACACATATTAGGTCTAAGTCTATTAACCTGCGATTATACCGATTTTTCTCATTCGTTTTTATTACCAGGCCAGGAATAGGCCCAGATGAGAAACAAATATATTATAATAATAACACCAGTAATGCTTAATATTAATATATAAAATAAAGAAAGAAAAAAATGAAGAGAGTAAAAAAAGAATATTAGACTGAAAAACAAAACACTAACTGTTAAAAAGATAGGGATTAACCTGAAACCTAAAATGAATTTTAAGCTTAAGGAGAAACAGGAAGGTAAAAATGGCGACACAAAGCATTTTCCGACTACACAAATTCGGATGATAGTTCGTGTGAATCGGGCGAAATTATTGGCCCGTTTCGATATCGCGATATAGAAAATTGCCTTAAAACCGTCATATTTTCCAATAAAGACCTGGCTTCGGTCTCACAGCGCCACAAAAGACATATTTAAGGAGTTATAAACAGGCGAACAATGCTATCGTGTCTCGCGGATCAAGATAAGTGCAGAAGGCGGCGGCTGACTGATGGGTTTTCACGTGTTTTTTGCCACAAATGTCTTTATTGTCGATTCGCCATGACGGATTTTTTCGAGCACAGTTTTCTGCCGGATGGAAAAAATGTTAATGTATTTGGGAAGCAGTCAAACAAAGAGCGTTAGCAAGAAGAAAAATTATACCCGAGAAAGTAAAATGTTGCTTAGTTTAAAATTTGATATTGAAGAAAATACATATTACAGTGATGAAGTTGTTTAGCTTTAACGGAAATCCGAAGAACAAGGAAATAACACTAAGGAACTTAATAGAACAAAGAGCAGAAAGAGCATTGAAAGAAAATCATATCAGTCAAACCTAAATAAACCTAGGAAGAAATATCTACTACAGATGTTCTGTTAAACTAGCGAGTCAACAATCGAAAGAATTTTCACTGACTGAGACATCTCTCTACATCACAAAACCTATTTAAATAATGCATTAAAAAGATAGCAAATAATATGTGATGAATGGGTTTACCAAAAGCGCACTACCAGCTTGTTTGCTGACGGTCAAGATTTGATAGCTAAACAGATATAAAAAAAAACTATATTGACAACTTAAGTCGCTATTTTGGAGTAACAGAATTACGAAAAGAACCAACCAAATGATTTACAAGTTGTCCTTTTAGTCAATATGCAACTATAAATCACAAACCAGGGAGTTAACATAACGCAACAAAGAACGACTGATGGCTCTAGAAAGGGATTACTGGAGGAGAAGAGAGCACACGTAAGAAACGAGGAAATAAAAGAACAAATGTGTATAACTAGCTTTATTAGATAGCCAGAAAGGTTGGGTTCCTCCAGAAAAAAAGAACAGAATCTATTTCATAGCAATTGTTAGATAGACCTTTATAAAATTCTATATATCATAAAGACGTCCCCTACATATTTATTGAGAAAAGCATGTAGACAATTAAGGTTAGAATAACAAATACAATTGTACGTAGTAGATAAGTTCTTTACAAACAACACAATAAAAAATTTAATTACTGTAGATGCAGAGAATATTTCTTATGTTTCTACATAATAGCAACAAACATTGGAAATAATCGCCTATTTATTGATTGATTGATTTTGTAATTTACTTTATAACGAAATAAAGGCGCATTTATTATCGTCACGCTTCAGACACCGAAATGTAGTTTATTCCTAGAAAAACCGATGGCACATAATGACATTCCAATTCGTATCACGTATCGGCGTTACAATATGGTTGATTAGAGGTTGGTCTTTTCAAATAGGACGCGGGATCGATTAACAAATAAAATTATCGTCCGTTTTTATTTCGTCGGTAGAACACCCTTGACCTTTAACAAATGTTATTTTTTTGTGTGAGGTGTCTTCATTTTGCCGGGTGTGTTGTTGACCGTTGGCGGACTCGCCTACCAAATTGCGGCAAATTTTGTTTGAAACTGCTTAAGGTCTCACATAAGCGTTGAACAGAAAGATATCAAGCATCAAAATGTCAAACTCACTGTCACTATTCACCGCTGCAAAGTTCCCAAGTCGATTAAAACAAAATGCAAACCAATACAAGACTGTAATTTTTTTTGATTATTTTATTAGAATTTTTCATTTTTAGTTTCATTATTTTTAACGTCAGTTCGAAGTAAACGTCCTGTACAGGCAATCCGGAAAAACAACTAATTAATGTCCAAGGAAATAAAAATGTTCTGGTACGCATTACAAATTTTTCCCTTATATTGTTAAAATTATCGAATAATTCAGGGCTCCCAGCCATGTGAGGAACCTGAAAGAATCAGGATATTTCTAATTTAATATTATTTCATATTTAAAAAAGTAAAAGAGCTCCAATTTTTCAAATTGCAGAAAACCAGTAGTGCTATTGAAACTTGTAACCGATAACCACCAAGGTCCTAAATTTACCATGGTGCATAGTGTAAAAAAAAACTTCTTCCATAACAAGGTAAGGCTCTACTTCTAAGCTGATAGTGTCTTGAATGATTTTTTCAGTAGCCTTGCTAATAAACGACCAAATAAAAGTTTTGCAAATTGATTTTGTGTTGTAGTATTGAAGGTATAGTCTGTTCATGGATATAAGAAAGTGAACTGATATGAATTAAGGAAAGACCCGTGCAAACTGTAAGAGTGAAATATGGCCGAACAGGTCCGTACTTTGCTTAGAATTTAATTATTTGGGGTTTATGTATGTATTTATGTTTAAATCTAAAATAAAATTACAAATTATTTTTATTACCTACTTAAATTTTCCCAACTTTGTGGAGGGATGTTAAAAACTTCGGTTTCCCTAAGTTTGAGGACATTGGAGTTAACACGGGGAAAAACATTGTTACGACGAATAGCAATTGGTGCTAAACATGTTCAATGGGATTAAATATAAAGTGGTAAGGTGGAAGCCTTAAAACTGTATGCCCTAGATTTTTTGCATAATTATAGTAGGTTCAAGCTTTGTAGAACCTCAATTAACTGCTTTTTGGAATAATCTTCGTGAAAATAAATGTCGTTATTATACATGTAGTTTTGGATTGTTGCTTTCCTGTCACTTGAGGAAGGGGTCTTAGTCAACTGTATACTGTGATAACTTGCATAGTCCATTACAATGACGCTATTAGGAGGAACGTTTGGAACTAGTTTGTTTTTAAACCAACTTTCAAATAAATCAGGTAATGAAATGGGATAATTCACAATTTTCCATAGAGTTGATGTTGGAATTTTCGTCAATGTGGCCGTTTCTTCTAAAAATGCTCACGTTCAATGAGTGTCCAATAAATATTGTTTATAACTTCCTTAGTCTCAATAGAATAGTGTTTTCTACATTTGGGCAGGAGCATCTCTTCAGATACACTAGACTCGCACATATTTTGCATAATTCGCACACGATTCAACACACGCTGTATTACACACGAAATAAGAATGATTCCTAATAAACTTGAACTAAGTAGTATGCCAAACCAAAGAATATTAAACACAGGTAGGTATAAAATTATTTTCAATTACGGACCACAATTTTACCTAAATTTAAATTCCGAAACTTTGATGTTCATGACCACCCTTGGATAATCCCATTCAAAAGCATTTGGTCACTTTCTTATATCTATGAACAGACCATACTAGGGAATTGCTAGAGAAAGAGACTGCCCTGAGACAATTGCCATTGCTTCATTTCCACGAATTTTACCTTCCATTCGCGGCCGCCCGTAATTACAGACATTACAAACGATTTATCTACGAGAAACACCATCTTTTAAAAAAATATCAAATATAAATATATACCCCCCCCACACCTCATTACATTGTTATATGATTTTATATTGTTCTGAACGGAGCACATCGAGCGGCTGATTTGAATACCGTTCGAACCGCATGCGGCATATATAAATAAATAAAACATTAATTATCCGTGACATCTTTATAGTGTTAAATTGTTCTCGGGTTGTTTTACATACGACCGTGCAATTTGTTTCGTCTCAATTGCCTTTTTTTTCATCGGTCGAACTGCTTTTTTTCGTTGCCGCCACCCTCTTTGGCGGTTTAAAACGATCCGCGTAATATAGTTGTCAGCAAAAGTCGATGGAACAGTTTGGTTAGTAATTCTTTTATCGAGAGCTGCGTGATCTGCATTTTTTTTTCGTTATCTTAATAATCGTTATTATATCCCATGGAACGGATATTTCGATTTCAAATATTCTTTGGAACAATAAAAAATAAGTTAGGGTTTTATTGCATAAGTTAGGGATAATTACACATTAACAACATTAACATTAACATTAAAGATGCGTAGTTTTCATTGGGTCGCTTTTTTTAACAAAAAATTGTATTCTGAGCTATTATAGATTTCAAAACTATTTAGTTAGTTGAAAAAGATGTATAATAGTGGTATATCTAAGTCGTAATTGAATTGATTGAATTGATAATAAATGTAATAAAGCATTTTCCTATGTTTTTTCGTTTATTCGTCGTATTTAAGAGAATAATCAAATTCCAACATTGTTTCGATTTTTTCAGGCTCTCAAAGCGGCTATCCGCAGATACAATGTAAATTAAAACGCGTGACACCGTTTCAAAGCCTTTAACCTATAAGCTACAGCTTCCGGAACAGCTCACGAATCTGCGCTCAGATCGGAGAAATTCCGTGTAGCTTACCAATTCGACAATTAGAAACCTGAGCTAATTTCGACCGTGAACATTGCGAGACGGCGTCGATACCGTTCGATACGATCGAAATCGTATAGCAGGAAAGCGGACTCCTCGAATTTTACGCACGAAATTTCATTAGAAATTAATCAAAGACTCGCCATTTTGATCCCGAAACGCGCGGGTTTACGTGATATCGAGCTCACAATCCTGATGCAAATTAAAAAGAGAGCGATATCGATCTGTTTTGAATAAAGTGTCTCGGACAAAAGGCTTCTTTTATTTTCCGATTATTTTTTTCGAAATGTGGAATGTTTTTATGAACGCTGTTTTATTGTTATAAGGGGTGTTTTTTTCTATGTATAGAACTATAAATAAAAATAAAATAAAAATGCAATAAAACAACGATGCATTCTCCGATCGACATGAATTTCATTTATCCGAAAGATAATCTTGTGGCATTACATTTCAAATATGCTTTCTGGCATATGACCGCCACGGCTGGCGCGGATGTAGTCCAATCTGGACGTCCAATTTTCGATGACTTTTTCCAACATTTGTGGCCGTATATCGGCAATAACACGGCGAATGTTGTCTTCCAAATGGTCAAGCGTTTGTGGCTTATCCGCATAGACCAATGACTTTACATATCCCCACAGAAAGTAGTCTAGCGGTGTTAAATCACAAGATCTTGGAGGCCAATTCACAGGTCCGAAACGTGAAATTAGGCGGTCACCAAACGTGTCTTTCAATAAATCGATTGTGGCACGAGCTGTGTGACATGTTGAGCCGTCTTGTTGAAACTACATCTCCTGGACATCATGGTTATTCAATTCAGGAATGAAAGAGTTAGTAATCATAGCTCTATACCGATCACCATTGACTGTAACGTTCTGGCCATCATCGTTTTTCAAGAAGTACGGACCAATGATTCCACCAGCCCATAAAGCGCACCAAACAGTCAGTTTTTCTCGATGTAACGGTGTTTCGACATACACTTGAGGATTACCTTCGCTCCAAATGCGTCAGTCTTGTTTGTTGACGTAGCCATTCAACCAGAAGTGCGCTTCATCGCTAAACAAAATTCGCTTATGAAAATCGGGAACAACTCTTACTTGATCATCGATTGGCTTCAATTCCTGCACGAATTAGATTTTGCAACCACGTAAACCAAGATCCTTCCGCAAAATCTTCCATAAAGTGGATGGACACAAATCCAATTCCTATGCTCGTTGGCGGATGGACTCATTCGGGTCTTCCTCAATGCTACGCTCTACAGCAGCAATAGCTTCTTCTGTACGCACCGTACGGCGTCTCTGGGGATGCGAGTTATCATTAACAGAGAGTGGTGCGAAAACGTTCCGTGGTTAATCGAATTAATTGCTCTAATGGACGATTTTGCCGACGATAAAATGGACGTAGTGCGCGATACGTATTTCGCATAGAACCATTATTTAGTTTTTCAAGCGTGAGTCTATTCATGATGAATTGCCAAACCAAACTGATATTAAATCACGTGACAGTTGTTAAATCGGTCGCCATCTTGAACAGTAATGCCAACTTAAAGTTCTATACATCGAAAAAAAAAACACCCATTATTTTAATTTACAATATTCATTATGATTAACTTTTTTAATACTTTGATTTTTGATTTTGTGGGATTCATTTATGATTTCAATGATGAAATTATTAAAAAATTTTTTTGGATTGATGTATGCAAATTTGCTGTAGGAGATAAAGTATAGCATATATAATTTATTGACGGGCATCATTGAAGCAAAAGTTTTCATTTAAAAGATTTTAATGGATTTTTTTCGAACTTTAGTTGAAACGGTACACACCAAAACCTTTTCGCGCACTGGAACTAAATGAACTTGTCCTTTGGAATCAATATAACAAATTAAATAGAACAAAAAACACCAAAAAAGAGAAAGTTTTGGCGGTGAACATGTCAAGTCGAATGAAAAAAAAAATTAAGAAAGGATTAAGACCAGAGAAATGTTGTTTCCTAATGAGCGTTTGCGCGCCTATGATTTAGATTCTAGATTTTGTATTTACCATGGGCAACGCAACAACATAAATACAGGGCATCTCGAAATTAGACGTCGATATTTTAGTAGATTTTTAGTTAGGCTCCATGAAGATAATCCGAAACTAAGGCTCGATTTGTTCAATAGAGCGTAATAAAGTAAATAAAGTAAATATTCCGTTCAATTCAATTCAAAGTGTATTTATTGGTACTGGAGGAATACGTTATACAATAAATAAATACACCTGGTGGCGGGATCCAGCATAGCTGCTCATCTAACCACCTTTGAGCAAACATTATAAGAATTATAATTTAACAATCATACATAATTTAAAAAAAAAAGAAACTCGAGTGATTTATATATTTACATCTTTAATATAATCATCTTTGAACTTATAAACGACTTAGCAGTTGGACTGGTTCCGAAAATATTTGCGAAAAATCGTCCAGAAGGTTCAACTTTAAAACGAAGAGGTTGTGGACCCCAATTTGTACTTTAGGACGGTGAATAGTAGTTAAAATAATGACGTTTAATTTCAAAACACCCGGTGCTATTGACTGAAACTTTTTGAACTTGAAACCCTCCAAATCGAAGACGTTTAACGACGGTGTTTTTGATTTGACCCTGTTAATATGAGACAAAAAACAGTTACTTGCGTTTAACGCAGTATACCCGGTATAGAGGAGGAACGTATCAACCAGTCGTGATAAACGTGGGAGGCTTAATTTAGTTTTCAACTGTTTTTACGACTGGAAGATCTCGGATTACACAGTTCGCTTGATCTGTAATCAGATTAAAGTGAGACAAGTAAAGCATACCGTAGGATTTATTTTGACGATTGTCTGTGTTGCCGTGAATCTGTCTCACTTCCACTTGGCCTAGCCGCTTTCCGTATTTTGTAATACGAGTACGTAATGTAACCGGATGATCTGATTTTGGTGCCGGATAATATTTTCTACTTTTCTAATTATTTGACATTGACGTTTGGAAGGAATGATGTCCCCTGCGCTAACTAAATTGTATGGATTGTTTTAACACATACATTTGGTTAGTTTAGTTAGCAAAGAGCAAATATAGTTCAAATATTTGGACAAAAATATATCGTTTTTGAGATATTTTAATTTTCACTTTTTTGCCCAAAAACTTAGGTACTTTTTTGTTCTTATCAACTGAATTAAGTCCCCAACAATATTAGAATGAAAACATTTTGGAAGTCGTCCTACAATTTTCATTACAAAGTTATACAAAACTTTCTCTAATACAAAACACCAATTCGCACCAAGGTTATATTTGTTAATTCGCCCATTTTTCCGCGTTTCAAGATGATTAAATTTTTCGGTTCGTATAGGCAGGAAAAAGCAGTTCCTAACCTTCAATTTTGTTTTGTATGTACTGACGAGACATGGATATTTTAAAATGGTACAATTGGTCTTGGCAAAACCACTAAAGTTTATGAGCACAGTATGTAAAATTTCTTTGGGAAACTTAAATTATAAATGTCACTTTACTTACCCAGTAGTCCACTATATTTAGAATTGTAGCTTATAGCACGTAGTATTTAAATTGCCTGATATATTGCATAACATTTTTCTGTATATTAGTTTTTGGGTATATTTTTGCAAAAACAACACGAGTACATTCACTGACATGACCGTCAGAATTGACAAACGTCAAAATTGAAAAAACCGTGGGGTAAAATTTCCGAAAACATCCGATTACTCCCAAACCCGTGCGGTAAAATCCCGGGAACGTCCGAAGTGGCTCGGATCCGTGGGAAACAAAACTGACGTAGTAAAGTGACGCTTTCCGCACGCTAGATCGGAGGGTAATTAGGTATTTTACAGACGGGAGTAGAAAAACGGCACTTGACTCACGAGTTTATTTGACACGAACGGAGCGCAGCGGAGCAAGCGAGTGACTTAAAAAGTTTACAGAACGTGTTGCATGGCAATCGAAACTGACGTGGTAAAGTGACGTTTCCCGCACGCTAGATCGATCTGTAATTAGGTATTTTACAGACGGGAGTAAAAAAAACTTTTCCAAAATTGTTATTAAAAGAAATAGATTTTTGATAACTTTTTCGAGTTTTGCCGGTCGAAGGGGAAGCCTGTACTCTGTACTATGAAACTTTTGCATAAATTGATCCCGCGCGTTCCGATTCCCCCACTCCCCGCGATGTTTCGCGACGCTCGGTTTAGAAGGATGAAAAAAATCTGCATCGAGTCGCTTACCTTGATAATAATAAGTATAGGAATGTTATTCGGAATAAAACAGCAACGCCCATCGTTTATTTCTTGCACTAATATGTAGAAAACAGACGGTCCGACATCTTTAGCCTTCGCGCTGTTTTTTATGCCGAATATCGTCGTCGCAACGCGAAGAAAAAAATCGCTGGGTGTGATTCACGCTCCGCCACCACTATTTATGGACTAAACGAGGATCGTAAATATAATTGCAAAAATGTTGCGAGCGATTGAAACCGAGAAAATATGGAAGCGGTACGATGAACAGGTGTCGACTCGTAAAGTTGAACAGTGCCAACTGCGACCGGGGTGCTAATATTAATTGCGTTAGCTAAATAAGTTTTTTTTTAGCTTGGTGCGTGGCCGGGAAATTTATGATCGAGAAGCAGATGCGCGGGTACTAAATAGTTAGCGATAAATTACACCAAATAACAATAAAATCACACTCAGTTAATTAGTGTTCGTTTTGTAGTGACTCGTCTGCTCTGGGAACGTATGTCT
The DNA here is from genome assembly GCF_029955315.1 of Cylas formicarius. Classification (NCBI taxonomy): domain Eukaryota; kingdom Metazoa; phylum Arthropoda; class Insecta; order Coleoptera; family Brentidae; genus Cylas; species Cylas formicarius. The sequence goes on along the minus strand of NW_026844326.1, from coordinate 21,357,502 downwards.
GTTGTACGATAATTTGTTTACCGTACGAAACAAATTAGGTGACGTGGATGCCGAAAAGATACTGGGAAATAAATTAAGACGATTTTAAAATTTGTACAATATTCTCGCATTGTTGTAGTAAATAAATACCAAAACAGAACACACGCAATCTATTAAAATATACTGTGTAGTATAGGTATAAGTATATTATAATATAGCTATAGTATAAATGCTTGTTTTTAGAATATTTTCATAAATTTCCAAGGTGTTTGTTTGATCATTTTGAGTGCACCCGGAAGAATCATCATAATTATTAATTTGCTTAAGGTTAAAATTAATATTCTCTTTATTAATATAATTTTAGTTAATAGACCTCACTTGAAACTTTATTCTTCATTTTGTGCATAACATGTAAGATTTCATGAAAAGAGAAATCTCTAAAAACTCTTTAATGAACAGGAATTGTATTTGTTGTGTTATCTTTAAAACGGACAGGCATACCGCAGAAAATTATCGCCCAATAGCGATTACAGTCGCCTGTGGAAGTTTCTATGAAAAATTAAAAAGCCTGCATAGTTATTGTTTGATAATAAGACCTTTAATAGTATATTAAGCAAAAAGTGTGATAAACGGCATTTGAGTCAAGAGTTTATTTGACACAAGCGGAGCGAGTGTTTAATAAATGACTTAAATAGTTTACCGAACGTATTGCATATTATACTTTTCCTACGACCGTTTGGGTACATTTTTGCATAACAACCCCTTGCGGAAATATATCGCAAATGTCCGAAGTGACTCGGATTCGTGACAGACGAGACTGACGGTGTAAAATGACCCTTTACGCAAGCTAGATCGGTGTATAATTAGATATTTTATAAAAGGGAGTAGATAAAAATTGTTTTGAATCAAAAATACATCATAAACTTCTACTTCTATTCGAGACTAAGTTTAGGTCTAGGCTTATTTATTTTAATACACTATACAAAATGAACAAATATGTAGAAGGAAAAGAATATACTAATTCTCTTATGGAGAAATTTAAATCAAATCGCAAAAGTAAAGTCCCAAACGTAATACTTATATTTCGCGTGAATATTTGAAGTTTGTTTATGGGAGTATAAAAAACTTTTCCCAGGACTGAAGAACAGATTTTTAAGTCTAAACATTTCTAGAAAACTGTTTTTATACTTTGAATAAATTTTTACCTATTAATGTTTGTCACCTTGCACTGTTCGATCATTGTATTTTTATTTTTTATTGTCCGAATTTTAATATAATTTACTATCTCATTTACAATCATCATTTTATGTATCCATTTATGACTGACTGACGAAATTAATTGATCAACGGTTTATTTGTGATTTTCTTATTTTTATGAAGCAATTGCAGTATGGAGTGTTGTAATAACCAACTTCTAATTATAATTTCTTTTATAACTCCCTAGGCATTTCTCACCGAAAACCTTTAAATACACAAGGTGTTTGTATGAAAGCGCTGAATACATTAATATTGAACGAATGGAAACGATCTGTTTAAATTGAAACAGTTAATGCTGATAATTACCTTCCAAAAACTCGAGACGTGTTCAATGGGGAGAGTGGTTATGTATATGTATATTTGTGTTCGTTGTGGCATGCCTTTTAAATTGAGACAAGGTAATCGTCAGTCTCTTTACATTTTCAAATTTTTGGCGTAAAAAATCAAGTCGTCACATTATATTAGAACCTGCACCAAATTCAGGTCTGGAAGTATGTCGTTCATTTTACAGAAAAATTACTTATGAAAATGACAGAGATATAGAGAGAAAATACGCATGCAATATGGTTGACAAACAGAGGAAATATACCAGTTATTATTAGCAGTAAAATATGAATACCGCTGGAAAGAAAACGTTTAGAAATATTACAAATATTTAGAAAAAAAAATTTTTTTCAACACTTGAAAACTATTTAAGAGTTATATGAAATTCTAAACACTTTTCTTGGAATTGGAATTTTTTTGATCAATGAATCTGATTTTATTTTTCCCGAACTCTTTGCAGGGCACTATTTTCTTTTTGACGATTAATTAACCAAACTGTGCCCCAACAAAGATTAATTCCTTCCAGACAGTGATTTAAATCTTTACACAATTCGATAAGGCCGCCACCGAATCTCGGGATCCATATCCACGAAAATAAAAAATATCTCGGCATTTAAATGAGTCTATTTTGCATATTTTGTTTATTGCGCGGCCATCCGATAGAAATCTCCTTACATTAATTTTATAAAACAATGTTTTCTTCGTGATTTTGAAACCGCCCGTATGTGCGGCGGCACACGCCATGCCTAGCCGCCTAGATCTTCGATGATACGACTGCCGGGACAAATGCGACGTTGTCGGTTGTACTTTTTTTTTTTGTTCTCGAGACGAAGTGATTAATTAGTCCCGGTTACTTGGTTAATGTTATTGTCGAATAAACTCGATAATTTGATTCTGTCTCATAGTTTTATTATACGGTAACGTTTTTATAAGACGTTTGTAAGAAAACTTAACTTGTGTAACATTTTTTATAATTTTATAAGAAGTTTTCTAAGACGTCCAATACAAAAGAATAACTAACTAAAAAAACTAAGCACACTTGCTTTAAGAACAAATAAATAAACTGCAACTGAAAAGTGAGGTTATAATTGCATTATGGACATTTGAGATTTCGGCACTAATAATAATAATATTAATTAAAATAATAATAATAATAATAGGAATAAGAATAATATTTATTTAACAGCTATCCTTGAACATAACGCAGATTAATTTAACTATGTTTCCTATCTATTATATAATATGAAAAAAAAACATAATATTCTACCAAAAAAAAGAAACGATTTTATGTAGTTACAATACATCTGTGAATTTGACTTATAATAAATATCCACGTAGAAATGTAAGTTACAATTTAACATCAATAAGCCACTTAGTTAATTTCTTTCAAATGATTTTAATTTTATTTTATTTTTCAGTTCTAGAGGCAGTGCGTTATAAATTTTTTGCATTTTTTTATAAATTTAAATTTTGTCCAAGTTTAAAGCGTGTTTCATACTCGTGAGTTATTAATTTAACCATTAAATTAATTTTTTATTAAGAACAAAAGACAAAACAAAAAAATAAGAGATGGATATATATATAATTTTCAAAATTCTTTTTTGTATTACGTAAAGGGGCTGAACGTTTTCCAAGGTGCTTAAAATTACTTGAACACCTATACAAAACTATAGGTTTTTACATAGCGAACCAGGCTAACATGACGTCCTTTTATGTGGCGGTCATTTTTGTTTAGTTGAACATAAGTTGGACATAAATATCTTATTATATTTGTTATAATTAGTTTAAAAAAAATTCATGGGAATTTTCAATTTCTGTTTTTTTTTCAAAATTATGTTTCATATTGTTTAAAGGTAAAAAAAATGATAATTTTTTTTGTACCAAGTAAAAATAAGTCACGGAAGAATATTTGTAGAGTTTTTGAGTTGTCATAATATTTATCAAAAATATATCGCGGTCAACTTCTCAGTTAAATCACAATACAATGACAAGGACACGAAATAAATATGATATACAAAAAGATGAGGCGGATGTACAACTTATTTAAGGTTCATAATCTTAGTTACGTATAAATGGAGGGAAAAAGTTTTATATGAGACTAAAATTTAGTCACCGTTGACTGCGAAGTTTTATGAAATTAACGAAAACGTTTCGAGAGCAATCGATAACTTCTCAGGTGTTATAAAAAAAAAGTAATCGAAACGTAACCGTTACTATTAGAAAAAAAAATTAGTTGGGCTAGCTTTTCGGATAACTACTGAAATGAAATATTCATCTTAAAACAAAAATTTTATGTTTTGGTTCAACCGAACTTTGCCACTATTAAACCTGGTATAGGTTTGATCTACCAAAAACCAAAACTGAATCTTCTGACGAAATTTGACGTCCCAACATAAACGAACGTTCATTAAAGATGATATGGCGACATTTGTCAGATAACTTTCACCATTAATTATATTTTATTTCGCAATGTGGCGTTAATATTTTTCGGATTATTCTATTTGATTCTCATCTAGAATTTGCTGTGCATTTTTCTTTGTTATTCATTATTAGGGTAAGTTTTTTAAATAGCGAAGGGATAATTAAAGGAAAAATATATACACATATTTGGAAATATTTTCGTGACCGTATCGGATCCTATCATCGTAATAACATTTTATTGTTCTCCTAGTCAGCATCTGCAATATCATCATCTGTTGATTATTCTTCATTCAACATAGAAAATATAAAATTAAGAAGGATATAATATATGACATATGCTTAATATAACAGTAATATAGAGTTAAAACTTACATTTTTTATTTTTATTTTTTGCTGTTACAGAAGAAAGTTAGGACCTGCCAAACCACCTCATACTTGAAAAATATACAGATTTCACAATGCAAATTTAAAGTCTTCTCTGCCAGTACTACTACCATGGGTGGAAGTTTTTACAAGAAAATTAGTTGTAGTTTTTCGTTATTAATCTTTATTAATTGATATGACTGTATGTCGATGATTGCTCGCAAGTATAAAAATCTCAGAAAACCAAGTCAACTCGACACATTTGCCTAGATAATACCCGCCATTTTGGAGACTGTAACCTTGCCCCAGTAAAATCTTGCGTGTTCCGTTGAAGCTATTGTTATCTTATGGGATGATGCAGTTGCACAGAAAGTAGTCGTGTAAACAATTGCGGGAATACGACTTGTACTTGAAAGATAAGTGTATAATGCACGGTTGCAGAAATATTGCAGAGCGTCACATATTTTGAAACATGGACGATCATTCTCGAAAAATTGCCAAGGAATTAAACGTTCGAACGGCGAAACGTCAAGGTCTGTTTTGATAGAAATCTAAAAAATTTATAGTGCACTTGCGTCTTTACGGTTGTCTAAATATGGGTAACAAGCAATAAATTATATTAGAATAAGTTATAGTTGATGGCATTTTCCCATTAAACTCGCACAGAGATCCTATTTCTGACTCTAATTGTATACGCGAAATTAAAATAAATCAGTTCCTGGTGATGTTTACGGCCATAGTAAAACAAGTGGATCAATCACGTAAGATCACGTTCAAAAATATTTTTTCGTCGATACTAGTCGGTATGTATAATTAACGTCAAACTGGCTGCGCCTTATAATTTGTACCTCAAACTGAGTGCCATTATCACAAAACTTATTTTATTAGAGGTTTTTGCTTGCAAATGGTAAAAACATCATCCTGATTTATCAAATTTTCAACTTGTTCGTAACATTCATTCCTAATATTTCTAAATCGGGATTCAAGGTTCGTACAAATACGAGCCAGAAAACACTTTTTTATAGTTGTCTATCTAGTAGTTCTAACGGCAATGTGGTGGCCAATTCATCACCATATGGGAAACCTTTAATTCCTAGGGCAATAAAAGAAGGTTATCCTTTGTAATGAGTTGTCTAAAATTTTAAATACAACCATCAGACATAAAATTTGTTGAAACGTAAACAAAGTTTATGTAACAATGTAAATACAATGTTGAGTACAGTAGGATCCCGATTATCCCGGATAGCGTATCAAATAACACAATCTTCCACGTCACTATTGCAATCACCAAGCTGTTTGGAAAACGTGTGGTATCTTTCAGGCTCGGTTCCATAAAAAGTGCATTCCTAATGTAAAGACTTATTAGATAAAGGAAAAAGCACTTGTTCTTCTGGATAGTGCCCGTTTTCGTGCCGAAGATGGATAGTTCTTTGGATCAAAGTGTTATTGAAACAATAAAACGCCTCTATCGAAACGACCATATACACTTGGATGAAGTTTTTGAAATCGTTCATTATCAAAGATGTAACTTTTAATATCAAAGCAGCTCCACAACTCTGGAATGACAACGCTATTGCCTCATAAGTTCTGAATCAGAACGTCACAACCTAATTCGCCCAGAACAGAACTTGGAAATAGGGTTAATTACTAAATTTGCATAATTGTTTTATCCGGAAATTACTTTTTCATGATGGATGGACAATGTTAGAAATGTGAAAATACTTGTCGGTTATGAATGGTATTATTAATATTTTCGATATCATCAAAATCGAAAGGATACAATTTTTTCGACCAGTTTTATATGTTCGAGAATTCTTTGGTCCAAAAACATTATAAACATTTTTTACAAAACTTCTGTAAGTACTTATATATTGTTTGAGGGGGGCCGGAGCTAAATGAAGGGCTTAAACATCATCTCAGATGATTGATTCCCATATCGGTCTCCCCAATGTATTCTTTGCCACATATGCATGGGATGCCGTAAACTCCTGGAATCTCAAATGGATTTTTTTCTTTGGTGGATCGAAGATGTTGAGAGAATTTTGGGCAAGTGGTAAATCTGGTTTTAAATTTAAATTTCTTTGATATATGGTCAGTGATGTTTTTTATGTAAGAAAGGATAAGGGTGGCAAGTGTGGGACTGCTTTCACATTTGGAAGATTGTGGTGAAGTGTATTTTCTGATAGAACGCTTAATATCTTTAATGTGGAAATTATTAGAGGGAAGAGCAGAGGTAAGGTGTTTTTTAATTCTGGATTTAGTGACTCGAGCTGAGATAGTTTTATGACGCCGTAAGTAAGAGAGTCTGTGTGCCTACGTTTTCTGTAAATACGATGGACCCAATGTTAGGTCTGATTTTCTTTTGAAAAATTATTAATTTCTAAAGAGTGATTCAATAAGGGTTTCCACATTAAAATAATAAAAAAAACTCGGAAGAATATAAAAATATACAAATATTTTTATTTGCCATTTTAGATTAGTGTATTACAATTAGGTATGAAAGATGATATCATTCAAATGACCCCCGCGACTCATGTGGCATGACGTAATTCGTTTGTTTATTGAAATTTCCTATCACTTTTTGACACAATTCAGGTTCTATGCCGGCTATTTCGCGTCTAATTTCCTGTTTCAGCTCTGGAATAGTATTTGGTTTATTTCTATACACTCTGCTTTTTCGATACCCAAAAAAAAAAATCTAGGGGAGTAAGATCACATGATCGCGGCGGCCAATTGATATCGCCGTTACGTGAGATAATCCGACCAGGAAACTTGCCTCGCAGCAATTGCATCGTTTCTCTGGATGTGGGACGAGTAGCTCCATCCTGTTGGAACCACAAATCTTCAACGTGCATACCTTCCAACTGCTCCCAGAAAAAATCAGATATCATGTTTCGATAGCGAACACCTCCGCACCAAAATGCGCACCAAACAGTCACTTTTTGAGGATGCATTGCTTTTTGAACAATTTCTCATGGATTTTCTAATCCCCAAATACGAGCATTGTGTGTGTTTACAAAGCTACCAACGTGAAAATGTGCCTCATCGCTAAAGATGATTTTCGTTGAAAAATGAACCCCTTGTTCTCGTATCGATTCTGCAAACACGCGGCGCTGTTGATGATCTCGAGGTTTCAACTCCTGCGTTATTTGGAGTTTATATGGGTGTAGATGCAAGTCTTTTGTTAAAATTCTCTGTGTGGTTGAATACGTAAGGCCCACTCGCTGCGATCGATGACGGATCGATGTGTTTGGATCTTCGGCTACACTTTCGCGAACAATGGCAATATTTTGATCTGACCGACCTGCACGAGCACGTTGAGGGACTTTGAGGTTAGTTACAAATCCAGATTTTTGAACCACATTCCAAATTGACCTCTCAGAAGGTCGATTTTGTGCGCCGAATAATTCACGTAGAACCCGAAATGCATGATTTTTACACGTTGTTCATTTGTATATTGCTCCATGACTAATTTTGTTTATGTTTTGAGGTAGGAAATCTCATATGATAATAAACAAATACAGTGGCGTATCAAAAATATTTCAGGTTGTAATGTGGAAACTCTTATTGAATCGCCCGTTCAATGGTGAAACCTATGGTATATATAGTTTAAATGTCTAATAAAATCTACTAGGGATTCTTGACTATGAGGTCAAATAACAAAAGTATCAAAGACGTAACGTTTCCATAATTTTAGTTTTAGATGGAAGCTGTTCCCCACGTTTATTCCAAAATGTTTCCGTTCTTAGGAAAACATGTTTCTGACAAGCATTTTTCAATTAAGGTGGGAAGGTTTGATTCTAGATTCTCGGATTTTATTATATCTGAAATGATCTTGAGAGTTTCAGGAATAGGGACTTTAGTTAGAATTATAGGTCGAAACTAACCAGAATATCTTGTGGATCTAATATAATGCTTTGCAATTGTTCAATGATGTGAAAGGAATTAAGTACGAAACTATCAGTTTTCCCTGTAAAGAATTTTACTATTGAAGCTAGATATTTTGCCAGAGAATATGTTGAAGGACCAATGATGCTGACAATAGGTTTAAGGGGTAATCCTGGTTTGTGAAACTTAGGGAGTCCGTTGAGACGAGGAATTTTGGACTCATGAGGGATGATAGACTTTATCACGGAGTCTGATAGAGAGGACGCCTTAATTTAAGGTTTGTGTTCTCTAGGCGATGTAGGATTTTTTTAATTTGCCGATATGATCCATCTGTAAGAATATCTTGAATCTTCTCCTAATATTAAGTTGTGTTCATGATAACTATAGCATTTCCCTTGTCTGCTTTTAGGATTACGAAGTCGCAATTATATTTTAGAGATTTTAAAGCAATGTGTTCAGACATTACAATATTAGATGTAGTCGGTTTTGATTTTGTAAGGGTTTTTCGCGGTTTCAAATAGAATTTCAGTTGTTTAAGATGACAGTTTATTTAGGATAGACTCGACATTTGAAATGGGCATAATACCTGGGGCAACGACGAAGTTGGAACCTTCTGCAAGAACTGATTTTTCCGTGTCCCAAAGTTAGTGCGATGATAGATTTATCACAGTGTTAGGTAGTGGAGAAGAGTTTGGTAGTTTTACTAGTGTTAACGTTGGTTTTTTAAATTTCTGAATGTGATTTTGTGTAGAAGATAAACGAAAACTTACAGTACCCTGTGGAAGTTTCTTTGAAAAATTAACACCGTAAATGTTACGATAGCAAACCGGTCTAAGTCAATGTCGTCACACCGTTATTACTCACTAAAAATGTCAAAACGGCGATCTAGGTAAATAAACCGCGGCTCAGATTTCCAAACGAAACCGAAATTCAGTGACACGGATAAATTGCGTCTCGCTAACGGAAAATTGCACAGTTTTTCGTCATCATCCCAGACCTCCAATAAAATGAAAACAAACGTCGGATGGCGCAGTTGACAAATCCGTCGGTAATTTTCGACGGTATTTTTTTGGACTCGCTTCACTGGACCCGTGAACATCTAGATCATCGGGACACTGGCTGATCGGCCGCACAGCCGACGAAAGTGTTTGAAACTACACGCTCCGTTGCATGTCTTGGCATTGTCTAGATCAATTTATATGACAAATACGCGATACATTTTTTTTTCTTCAAAATCGAAAGTTTGGCGCTGCCGTTATTTAGAGTCACCGAGCAACCCATAAAAAATCTGCTTTACATTGGGTACGTTCCGCTATGTCGTCCGTTATTTGAGTAAGGTAAAGGCCAAAGAAGATTAGAGAAAGTTTTCTGAAATAAAGGAATTAAGAAAACTAATACCCAACCTGTAGTTTGTCGAAATGTACTTTGGAAAATGTTGCTTTATGAGTAAAAAAGCAAAGCAAGCTATTTGCTGTAGGATTGTATTTTCTGCAGCTGAAAAAATCTTCACCTCAACAAATTGACTCTCTAAAAGGAGTAAAGTAAATGACCTCAACGTATTAAAAGAAGAGTCACGTTCGAAGCAAAAAAAAATGTGTTTGTAGTAGGAGGTGTAACATTGAACTTCTTCTTTAAAAAATGAAGCAGGCTCTGAAATCTTAGCAATGGCGACGTTTTTTGATCTTGTGACGATCATTAAGGTAAATAAATACTAGGATAACACCTACCTCTGCTAGTTGCAGTGACAACATACTGACGAATTCAGATTTTGTTCACACCAGTGTAATAGAAATTTTAACCTCAGACCATTTGGCACAGAAAATTGAGTTTGAGATTAATCTGGATAAGGCTACAAACCTTGAGTATAAAATAATTTTCTTAGAGGAAAACAAAAACAGTTTTCTGTGCGATTTGGGGCGAAAAAATTTTGAAAATGTATATTCGATGGACATAGATGATGTAAATAATCATGGACACATACATAAGGCTGTTTGATTAATATTTTCCTATATCGTTTGTACTAAACCGAAAAAAAGGCGTTACCCCAGAAATTGTAAATTGGAAAAATGGACTAGATTTATTACTCACTTACTAAAGATACTTATAAAACGGCAAAAAAAGGAATATGATGAACTATTAAGAAACGCACAAATCGTTAAATATGACCAACAGGCAATTCACTAAGATAATAAAATGGAATGTATGTGGGCCATCGGCACAGAGATTACAGGAAGATTCCCTCCCAAAAATGATGTTAGAGAATGCCGGAAAAGTAGTCAATAAATATAATCAGTTCTTAACGTCGGTGATTCCAGTAATGTTAAAAAGCTTAAAATCGGAACCATATATCTGCAGTATTCCATATAACAACCAATCTATGATACTGAATCTAGTAACTAGCAGTAGATATCAAAAATAAACATAGCACAAATATTATTAAAAAGTCTAAGATTAGCCTTAATTAAACCGTTATACAAAAAGGGCGACGTCCAAAAAATGGAGAGCTATTGACTTTGAACTTGCTATGTGCAAAAGATTAACAAATTTTATGAGTGGGAACTAGAAAGTTGACGCAGACGGCTATATACCAATTTTTGAAGAAGTGAAGCAGCGGTTGGAATTTTCTTAGACCTATCCAAGGCCTAGACAGATAGATGCAATTAACAAAACTAGAGAGATATGGCGTAAGAGGTTCAGCGCTAAAATGAATAAAGATAAACCAACGTGCTCAAATCGTCAAGGTCTACAAAAATGGTCTGGTCGAAAAACCAAAAGTTTGCTATAATAACAATGGCGTAGCTCAGGGAAGTATATTAGACCCCATTATGTTTGTTATATTTATCAATGGCATATACACGGTTAAAGAAAGTTCCAGACAAATAATAATAAATTACGCAGATGACCCGAATATCCTAATTAGCTGCTAGTGTCTATATAAGCTCCAAAATGAATCAGAATCGTTCCTTGGTAAAATTATTCTTCAGAGCCACACAGTCTAATATAGAAACAATAGGCAACCTCACCGTAGACAATAAAAACCTACGCATGTCAGAAAATACAAAATTGTCTTGTTATATCTGAATGAAAATCTGGACTTGTCTTGTCATACAACTCAATTAATAATTAAGTTAAACCATGTAGTAGGACGGTTGCTATATGAACGAAACAACATTAACTATATTTTGCTTACTTCGAATGAAAAATGAAATACGGAATAATCTTTCAGGAAAAAAAAGTACTATTCAAGACTGTTTTGTAACGTATCGAAAGGTGTTTATACAAATTGGACTTTTGACAGTATACGCTCTATAATATTTGAATGAATTATGTTCCTTCACAGAAATAAACATTTATTCCAACGACTAAACACAGAAAATTATAATACGAGATCGGAATATTACTCAAATCACTCAAAAGGGTCCTGGAGATATGTGTGTAAAACTGTTTAATAAACTACCGCTGAATTTTAGACGAATTAATCCTAGGAATGCGTTTAAAAGCGAAATTAAAAAAACTCTGAATTGAACTTGAGCTATATAGATTAGACAACTATCTAAACATGTAAATAATGCTTACGTAACATTAAGAATATAATGTAGTATTACGATTGGTCTAGCAATAAGTACCTCTAGTTGTAGCAGACCCACTGCGGGTCTTTGACATCATTTCATTTATTGTTAACATAACTGTCACAATTATGAATATGTCTTCTCAGATAAGTAGCAAACTAACTACGTTCAAGCATTCCATCATAGCAAGATCTTAACTCTTTCGTTATACTGCATAATTTACAATAAACCCCTCATTTTCCCAGCATATTTGACAATGAAGCCTAGATACATTTGTATTTATTTATTTATTTATTTTATTATAAATCCTTTGTGATACATTAATGTAGATCAGACAAATCAAATACCTAAAACTAAACGGTGTTAAAATATGCTAATTGAAAATAGCAGCTAATACATTACATACCACAAATCAACAAAAGTTTCACCCTGTACCAACCTTTTCATGAGAGTTTGTCATTTTTTAAAATTTTTGTCTTCAAGACTATAGTTGAAAAGGGGGGGCGGAATTTTATGAATTTCTTAGCGGCGCAAAATATAAAAATTAAAAAATATACAAAAACTGCCGAATTTTTTTTATATTTATTAGCTACTTTGCTGTGCCACAAGAAAACTTGTGTGCCACCTAGTGGCTCGCGTGACATAGGTTGCCGATTGCTACCCTATACTATAGCTAAAAGGCGAATTTTCATTTGCATAATACACGGTAATCAGGTTGAGTATTTTTTTATGACTTTATCATGTAGTAGCATTTAGAGTAAACAATACCAGTGAGAATACCTGTTAAAATAACGAAATAAACAAAGGGCAAAACAGTCATACCAGAGGCTCATTTACAACGGCTTACGATGTTTGATTTTAAAAAGCGTCAAGACTGTTTTGACAAATTGATAATAGAAAATTCATGTTATGTCAAGGATTTCAATGGATGTGTTACCTGCGTACGCGAAAACAAATCCAGGTGTTTTGCATTCTATAAGGTTATTATATATATAATAACCAAAAAACACGAGAAAACGCTACCAATTCAGCAAGGACTGAAAATGTCTATACTTTCCGGTTATTGTGTACAAAGGTCGAACCAACAGTGCAAAAGCCCTTCTGGATTTATCCTGCGTCCGGTATTGACTTTGTCGCGCCAAACAAGTTTGTTAAAAAAAAATAATAAAATATCCCTTACAATTCAGTACTCTCATCAGAATCTAGAAAGAAACTTTCAAACAACTGCAGGATTGTTTCTAGAAACAATTTTAAGTTTAAGTTTAATAAACGAAATATACAGAAAAAGGTAAGATCGATATAGTCTTATAATTTTTTTTAAGTGTTAATATACTAATTAAGCGATTCGAACTTCAATTAAAATCTGCTCTTTAAAATGTACCAGAATTGCGACATTACGTTTTTGGAAAAGCGAACCTAAGTTAAGCAGCAATTCGACCTCAAAAAAGCAGCACCATGATTTTTGCTCCACATCGAGATATTTTACGAGCTCACTGTATTACAATATATCTGCACCTTACGGATAGTTAAAAATTATTTATGCCACGCTTCGAACCATTCGTCGTGAGGCGATTCGTCTCCCATTCATATCGATACAAACGCCTCTCTATGCAGGTACGTAAAAAACGACTAAACGGAACCCGAGGCGTTCGACATTGAAACAGCGACAAATGTCATCTAAAAATGCTAATCTGGATCGCAGCGTTCCGTGCGCCTCGAGACTTTCTTATATACGGCCTCACACCTAGCATTGTTAATAATAAATAAGAATAATAACATATTATATGTTAATACAAGAGATACGACGAAACTCTCGGCCATTCAAAATGTGACGTCCTAAGACTGTGTTTAAATTAACATTTGGTTTAGGCGGTACGGCTCTCTTAATGGGACGAACCGAATTCATTGTTCATATGGTAATGATTTCGGGGTTATGTAATGCATTTTTTGGACAGTCACTCTTTTGTTTTCGCCCGTGTAAAAACCGTTAATTTGACCGGACTGTGGAGCTTTTACAGCACGCCGTTACTTCTCTACAGTATTTCGCTCATTCTGAGATGTCAGCTACCAGTTTTGGGTATCTGACTTTTCCCTCTCCGTGTCTATTTATTTAATTGCAATCAACAAACCTCACAACCCAATATCAAATTACAAACACAAGAGAAATTTTTTTTAACTAAGTTCCTTCTATAAACTTAAAAAACACCAACGTATAAGCAAATACATACTCATCGAAGTGAAATATTCCTTTCAAGTGAATATGCCAAGGAGTGGACTCAGTATAAAATTCATCTCGTGGGCACAGAACACTGACAGCTCCTAAATGAATAAAACGATTTGAGTTGGAATATATGGGGAGCACCAAAGGACCGAATTATCAATCGGATCAGATTGAGACATGTGCAAGGATGCGGGAAAGGAAGCAACTTTTGCGGAAAAGAAAGAAAGAAACAAAACTGAGTACCGAAACTCGCAGACTTGGGGATCTGAATAAGTTACCCCCCCATAAAATAACGGAGTTTGTACGAGGAATGGGGAAGTGAGTACTTGGAACCGCGCGGCAATAGATCATCAGGTCGCAGCACCACGAGTTTCGACGAATATTGATACGATTTTAACGCCCTGAAGGCGGCCTGACTGTCTTTAATACTATAAAGTTGCTTCTCTGACAAGTCCAAGTGTCTGACTAGCATGGATAAAGCTCCTTGACAGCTATTTACTGTTTTAGACGAACATGAATCAAATCTTTCCCTACGCATTCGCCATTCATCCCTTTGCTTCGTAAGGAAGGATACATTAATACGGTCAAACGCCAAATTCGCTTGACGGCATAAAAACGCCTAATCGAAATGAAAAGTGCAACGAATAGAAAAAAATAGTTGCTATCGATCTCTCCCGTCAAACCGCAAAAACGAATAAACTTTCATCTTCTCAAATGAACATGAAGAGTAGCCAATCTATACCGTTTTGCGGTAAACGATTTTTTTTTCTGCTTCGAATGTGCCGGCGTCCCTCCGCAAAAAGAAAAAACTTTACGAATTGGCCCGAGAAATTACGATACGATTTTAATTGGAAACCGATATTAGAAAGTGAACGCGCGGCTTCAGAATCTGGATCGGAATTAATAAATAATAAAAACGTTATTATTTATACACGGTGCGTTCTGGTTTCAGATGGTTATCTCCGCTAAGGAGAATGCGTTTGAAGATGGCGGATAATTGCCGGTTTTTGTGATGGTAATTCGCGCCGTGTGTGTGTACCGAACTCTAAATCGCAGCGATTAGTAAATCATACGTTAGAGGAAATATAAATTGTCATTCATTAAAAGCATTTGTAACTCGGGCCACATTTTATATTTCAAATCGAACGATTCGGTCTAAGTATCACCGTCAGAATTTGAATATGCAAAGCATATATTTTTGAACATATGTTCAAATGAAGTTTTATTTTTAAAATGATGGACATTTAATTAGAAAACACCCTGTATTTCTTACTCAGAAAACATCCAGTTTCTTACGGTGACTACTATTTTTTGGTCGTATTTAACCAAAATAGTGGACTGTTATTTTATAGAAACTCATTTTTTTACGTTTTTTTTATACGTTTTTACTATTGATTTTATAAAATAGCTCATCAATATTTTGTTCCATTTATGATTCAAATTCAAATTCAATTCAAATGAGAAAGTTATTACCTCTGGAAAGTAGCAGGTCTATTATGTCCATATATGGACAGTTTGGACAGAATATTGGATCAAGCATAATAAAAAAATTAGGTATTCCCAATTTCTCAACGTTGCTTAATGGTAAAATATATTTGTTTAATACCAAACAAAATGACATTGCTTTTTGTGTAGTGTCCTTTAAAATCTAAGTCTTCAAAGACCAATTAAGGGATAGTTCTTAAAATGTTTAGATTGGTCTCGTACGTCATACCCATGCCTGCTAGTTATCACTGCACTGAACTTTCATTTACGATAATTATAAATTTCTATCGTCGATCTCAATTAAACAATAAACAAACCGAAACACAACACAAAACGCATGAGAAAATCTAAGAAGTCCTCGTCATCATCAATCCTCGAACCGACAGTCGCCTGTTAAAAAATTGCCCAACAACTCATTCTTCGACAAACGATCCTGCATGTCTCTTTTATCTTATTATCAGCTAATTACGGAAAAAATATGCTATAAAAAGGTATTTAGCATAAACCGCTTAATGTATTCATTATGTTTTAAGCATGGGAAATTTTAAGAATGGTCCCAAGTTAGGTAACGACCACCTATGGGAACTAAACTGACATCTTTGCATTGAAAAATAACAAAATAAGCACGTCGAGACAATCGTCGACTTATTCGGGTCAATATTTACGGCAAACAAAGTGGCCGTTTTTGTTTTCTTTGAAATGGATTGCCCAACGTAACCTTAATAACGGGTCTTTTTTTTACTCGAAACTTCTACTTTTGAAGACATTTAAGGACAAAGGATTTGCACAAGCATATTTTCGCAAACGCAGTTTTTATTTTGCGTTGCCATTTTGAAAGTTTTTTTGCGATTTCCTAAGTGACTCACGGGTAATTGTTGCAATTGGTGCGTAAAATGTCCGCTGGAAGCAGATAACGAAATTGGTCAATAAAATTTGGTTACAGCGCATAATTTAGGAAGTAGTTAGTCGGTGTACGGTCTTTTCATCGTCGTCGTCGTCAGTCGTAAAACATTAATAGATTACTTAACGGGAAAATGTATCTGATTGTTTGTATCAGTAAATCACCACTTCGGTCCTTACGTCCACCATTCAATATTATGAAAAATTGTTCGTAAATATTGTATAAATTGTCTAAATGAAAAACGGAGTTTTCTAAAGTATTGGAAGAAAATCGGAGTCAGTATGTTAAAAAATACTTTGTCGGACTATAGATATTGTTCGACCATTTCTATTCATAAATGCTCAAGTTTTCACAAAATTATCTGCAAATATATAGATTTGAGGGTACGGCTCAAATCGCCACACATTATGTTATCTGTTTTTAAAACAAAACCAAAAAACTCATCATAAAGGAATTTTGATATAACAACTCAATATACAGAATTACTGCTTCATAAACTTCTGGGTACGTGTGATTGTATACAGCTCATTATCAACATTTTTTTACAAGTTTTATATATTTTAATATAACATTAATTTTTGATAGAGATTGTCTGCCAATATCATAGAGGAAATTCAAATATTGCCAAAAAAAGTTGTATTTGCTTTAATTTTTAAATTAGTGCGACTATATGGCCGATTTCGAAGGAAACACAAAAATTAGGATATCTCAACAAGGAATGTTTAGTTAGGCAACTGCAACTATATATAAATGAACCGGCAACACTTGTTAAAATTTTAAAGTAAATTTTAGTGATGTTTGTTTTATATTGTGGACCAATTTAATAACACCATGTTTGGTTAAGAAAATCTGAGAATATCTTATAATAGACCGGGTAAAATTTATAGAGCCTGTGGAATGACAGAAATTGTAAAATTGTAATTGTCAAGTTATGTATTTTCTCTATATTTTTATTTTAGATTTACTTAAATGTTTTGCATTTTGCAAAGAATGCGATCTTATTAAACACACATTACCATCTCGTATCCGGATATGTCCAAAACTTTTTTACCGGGTAATGCTTTCTTCGGTTGTTAAAAATATGAACAAAATATTGATATATGGAAAACTATTGCGTTGAGGCTTGAGGCAACAAAATATCAAGTTTTATAAAATACCATACTATTTTAACCTTACGACTGTGCATTTTTGTTAGTATTTTTATTATTAGACAGTTCTAATTTAACGGACAACTAGCCCCATTTACACTAGGCAATTCAAGTACAAGTTAAAATTTTAAGTCGCTGACATGACTTAAGAATACCGTCTTACTAAATAGCAATTAAATAAATTTTCTGTTGATATATAACGAGGCAATATTTAAAAAGGAGTTCTAGTATTATTGTGCTATAAAAGCGTTCTTGTTTAGTTAGTTTTAATTTAAATTTATTAGTGTTATTGGTATTCATAGAACTCGATTCTGATAAATTGGGTAGGGATATTGTGCTTACATCTTATGTGGTGTATTTTCTCTTCCGATAACAATACACTTTTATTAGTTCATATCGTTTTTGATCGGAGTACAGCAGTGATTCTTTGAATTCAGATCAACTCAAACCCCATAAAGATTAAAAAAAATATATTTTTATGAACTTTTGTTTATTTTTTCAGAATTAATAAAGACTAACCGAAATTTAAATTATCAATTATTGGCATTTATGCTCTAAATCATTCCAGTTTTGCAAAATGAATAGGAAAATCATAATTTTCCTTTCGTGGCCGATATTAACCAAAAATTTCTACAATATCTCGGAGAAGAATGTGAGAATGCCTTGAGGTATCTGAGGATGTTTTGGAAAATAAATCAACGTCCAGTTCGAACCTGAAAGCGCTCGCCTTTGAACAAAGTAAAAGTTTTAAAAATTAGATTCAACTGGACGCTCAGCCTCGTTTTGAAAAAAAAATCAATTAATCTGTACATTGTAATGTTTTATTAACAACTTTCATTTCGCCTTGCATAAGAAGAAATAACATCAAACCAGCTAAATCATGGTCTATGGAAGAAGAACCGGAGTGAAACAAACGATTTTTTCGATGTTTTCGCCGATTCTGTCAAAGTTTTGCAATCGAGGAAGCAGAACACGAACGTGTAGTTTCGTGTGCCAGTTCGTTTGAAAACACTTTCAGAAATTGTTGTGTTTTGTCCTCGATATTTATTGCGGCGATTGTCAAACGGAAATAAGAGATGGACAACGGCGCCTTTCAGAATTACTCCGATTTCGATATAATAAATACGCCCACGGAAATTTTGTTCCAAATGGAAAGAAAATTTTATGTTAACGTCGGACATGACAGTCGAATCTAGCTTAACAATCGCCTAGAATAATGGACTTTCGAATATAGTGCTTTGCTTTTTCTTTATTTGAATGATACCATGATCTATTCAGAAAGAAATTTGTTCAACTTTTAAAAAAATTACAGGTTTTTCAAAAAAATGAAAGAAAAAGGTCTAGTGCAACACATATGTTTCTTAATGGCGTGTCAATACTAAAGGTAGATAATCTTTGATCTCCTTTCAAGCAAAAAAAATCGTAGGTCTTAAACTTCTTAAATTTTGAGTGCCATTCTCACATTGGTATAACAATTTCACATTTCAAATTCAAAACCAACTGCCAAAACTTAGAATGATTTAACGAAAATTTGTAATATGCAATTATTCCATGCAAATTAGATTTGTATCTTCAAAAATTATGGGTTAGTGTAGCGAAATGTACATTTCTAATTTAATTATTTTTAGTCAACAAGAGGTGAGACTTTTATGGGGAGAACTGACTCGACTAACCAAAGAAAATATTCAAAGAAAAAAATGTCAGCTGAAATAAATAAAAATCGATGACGAACGCCACTGATAGAAATCAAAAAAAGGTTGTGCACCTGAAAATGCGCCTCGATGAACTTTACTTAATTTACGGAAACCGCTGTTTAGATAAAAAAAACATTTTTTTGTTAAAACTTTAATTCCTGTGTATCAAAAAGATTCCAAGAATTATCCAGTTATTTTTTATACTACAAACCCTCAAAGTTCAATCCATCATTTGGTGAACTTGCTTGTAAAAACATTTTTTTCAAAATCAATCACCCAAGCCCTAAGATGTAATGTGCGAAGTAAACCAAAACACAATATCAAGATAGTGCGTGAATCCACAACTAAAGCAAAACTAAGAAACCATCACAGAAAGAGTTTAAAATTTTCCACCAAATATTTTTGTGTTATGCTGATGTCAATGGGGTTGTGAAATTGGGCATCACAAACGCAAAATAATTTATTATAAAATGCGTACTATTATTAAATAATGGTGGATAACACTCTACAATTGCAAGATTTTATTTAAAACATTTTTAACTAGTCAATTAAGAAGTGAATAATTGACCCATCAAATGACCAGCCCCAGCACTAGATGTAAGGTTTATCTCTGTAATTCTGTAAGAAAAAGAACACTGCATTTGGATTACTTTTAAGGTAAAGACGCACAATGGTGAAGATGCTTATATTACCACTATGTTCAAGTTAATGATTAAATCAGTCATATTTCAAATTTTTTAACTAGTCAATTAAGAAGTGGTCAATTGACGGTCAATTGACCAGCCCCAGCCCTAGATGTGAGTCCTAAAAACACCCAAATTGTGAACATTATCTCTGTAATTCTGTAAGAAAGTGAACACTACATTTGTAAGGCCAGATGTAAGGCCTAAAAACTCCCAAATTATGAAGATTGTCTCTGTAATTCTGTACGAAAGTGAACTCTGCATTTGGATTGCCTTTAGAGGAAAGACACACAATGATGATGCTTATATTACCACCAAGTTCAAGTTTATGATCAAATCAGTCATGTTTTTTAATGTTAAAAGAATGAATTTCTAAATTTTAACTTAATTTGTGTTCAGAACTCCCTTCCAATATATTTAAATCTTTTTATGTATTCGCCAACTTGGAATATGAACCTCAACACAAACCGCAAAAAAAATACAGGGCGATATTTTCTACTACAAAAAAGCAGACGCAATTCCAGTCATCTAGTAATTATCAGCTTCTTAAACTTAACATGAGATGCTTCGCTACGCTTTTGTCACATCAATTTCGAAACACCGCGGATATCGTTATCCGAACTCCGAAGAAAACGAATCATCTTTTTTCACGCCGGTCAGTCGCCTATTCAAAATCGATCTTCGCCGTTCGTTTTCTATATGCAAATAATTTCCTATGGTCTTATTTTTTTTTTTTGCTGTACGCATCGAGATCGAAATCAGTCACAGGGAAAGAGCTTTCTCCGCACCGGAATAAGAATGTCTCTGGCGAACACATCTACTGCAGGAATCTGTAGCTCGAGTCCCGTTCTGCTCTCGTTCGACGCTTTTTTTTTCCTGATCCGCCGTCATGCGTAATAGACGACCGCTGCACAGAAGTGTGTGTGTGTGTAGCAGGAGTCACGGCGCCTACTATACTACTAAACAGGTCTTCTGGAAAGGCCATTTTGGACACGTTAGGAAACGTGTGCAGAAATATTTTAAAATTTAATAAAATATTTACTTGTTGATTCACAAGACGGACGCATGAAACTTTTCAAAATGACAACACAAATTGAGAAACACTGTGGATCATCAGAAATGCACAACCCAAAAAGAGGAATGTCGAAATAATAAGAATTTTAAAAGAAACTCATTTATTTTAAAATGAAAGTAAAAAGAAATCACAATAATTAAATATTTAGATAATTTGTCGAGTGTTGTAAATTACTATTAGGAAAATCTTTCTCATTATTGTTATTTATCCAATATTTGTTATCGTAAATTGTTATATGTGTATAAATCTTCTTTTTATTTTGGCGCTGCCTTAATCATACCTATAAAAACAACCAGCTCAAAAAACATTTAAAAATCTATTAATAGACCTAATTATAGAAAAATATTTTCACTTCACTTCACTTTCGGTTTCTTTTATATCATTGAATTTTTATCTTAAGCTTATCTTAATAGTTAAAGACGTTTCCGTTAACGTTTCAATTTATTTTTTTCATGGAATTAGTTCCGATTTTATTTATTTTATTTGTCTACCCGAAAATACAATCTTGCTGTACGGCGAGGAATCAAAAATGTATAAAATATTTTTTTTTATTGAAGTTATTTTTATTTATTTGAATAAACCGTTTCGGTAGAAATTATAAAATAAATAGAAAACACCTACATCTAGATTCGATGTCAGAGACAACTGACGTTTAAAGAACATAAACTGGTAATGCAGCATAGTAGGCGCGAAAATCAGATCAATATTTAGAGATTAGACATTGACGATCAACTTATTTATCGAAGATGTCGATGCCGTATGGTTTTCTCTTTCAAAGCGACTCGTCGAGATGCTTCGGCGTACGAAAGTGGATCGTCCATATTTGGATGACCACCGGAGATTTTAAACCGACCAATTACGTAGCTCGGCCGGTACTCCTTAAGACACGGTCAATGAAATTTTTCCTTATGCGACATGCCGACGTTTTTATTTTAATTGTTATCTCCATTGTTAGGATTTTTTATTGGTCCTCCGAGGTCCGTTTAAAAATCGACGTATTGACATTAGGTCGATATGTTATATGTTAAGCTGTACATTATCTCGTTATCTTTATAACACTCTTCTGCTACTTACTAAAATCTGTGAGCTTTCTTTTTATATTTCATTCATCCTTCATTTTTTTGTTCTTAAATATGAAAATGAATGTGCTGTTGCAACTAAATCTCTCATTTTTACATTTTTGAAATTTCAATCCTAAAGACAATCCAGAATCTTTATTCAAGAAAGTCATATCCACCTCAGATTAGGTCTTAAAGAATTCCAATTTCTTTAATAATTGATATTAAACAATTTCATATCTTTAATTTTGGAATGCTAAAAAAGACTATTATTATTTATAATTTAAATTTTCTATTCGAAGTTGATACGGTTATCGCATCTTCAGCACCGAATACAGCACTATTTCGTCGCAAATGGGCCTATTGAAATTTCTCGACGATATTTAAGTAAAAGCTCACATGTAAAAAGTAAATTTTTGAACAGAAATTAGGTGTGTATAGATACATTGTCTGGCGATTAAGGGAAATACAGTCTTGCCTTACATATGCAATTGTCTGTTGGGGCAATTATCTCAGAGTCAACGAAGTATCTATTCAACAGAAATTGATTGTTTGAATCATTTCTTTCGGGTCTTCGACTGTTACAGTTACCGCAAATAGGCAAATAAATATTTAGTTCTGCTGCTTAAAATGTACCGGGTGACACTAAATAAAGTTACCGCTTGATTTGTTGAAATATGAATTAAAATATGTCAAAATATTTTTGAAATAAACTTCCACAGGCTACTGCAATACTTATTACAAAACTTCTGGATTCCTCCTGCGTCGGTGAGTGTCAGTCAAGCTCTGAAAAAGCCAACAGGATGATTGGTGAAACGTCAGGAAGTTCGACTCAGCAAAAACCGAAGCAGGAGAAATCCAGAAGTTTTGTAAAAAGTATCTCTCTATTTCTTGACATTTTCCTGTGCATCCATTTTTTTCTTACTTAATAAAAAATATATCTATGTCCATGTTTTAAGAAAGAGGCAAACCGCTTTTCTATTCCGTCCTACATAAGCTGATTTTGGAAGTTTTTTATGCAATATCGGATACTTACATAGTCCTTGTTACATATAAACATTGAACATTGGTCTTAATTGCTCGTATAAAATCGAGTCTTCAAGCTTTCCAGGGGACAAATAAAACGAATATTCGATCTTCGATCGATTGCGTTAAAGCACAGAAAAAGACGCCGTGTCATATTCGAAAACGCACGACTCCAGTCCGTAACCGATTCGGATATTGTCGATTCGCAACGTAAAATAATAGAAAAACAAAAGACATCCGTTCCCCGGCAGCAAATCAGGCCGGCTTTCGCGGCCTGCGAAAATTAACGTGCCTAACTAATTTTCCTGCGACTACGTGACGCCCCGATGACATGTCACCGAACTAGAAAGTGTAACAGGTTATTTGCATGTCGTCGCCATAATAATTCTTCTTTCCGAATTAATAGTTTTATTGTGCCGAGCGAAACCGGTTGTTTTTTTATAAGTTCCTGTGCTGACAATGCGTATTGTTGTTACGTCGGCGTCTTTTGTAGATGCATACTTACGAGTTACACATTTTTCGATGCTTTCGTGACGAAATCTTTGTACGGTGGCCGTCAAAAGTAAAGAGAAATCGGGATCCAAACCCGAAGATCAGAAATCAACCAACTTCGTTTACAACTTTTTTATAATAATAATAAATACATTTTTTGCTTTTCAAACAAAAGGCCTAATAAAACGCAGACATCCAGCAAAGTCAGACACTGTTCAAGCCTCAATTAAATGTAAACCAAATTATCCTAAGAACCAAACAAACAAAATTGAATATGTTACGCAGAGTTTAGAATACATTAACCATTAAATATAGTTTTCGATAAAGAGAGAAGTCGCAAGACAATGGAGAAAGGAGGGGGTAAGGGTAAACAGCAAATACAGAAATTATTGATTTCCAACAAGCTATTTTTTATACCGGTTTTTAAAAGTTTTGGTTGATTTAAGTCATGAAAATCTGTACGAAAAGTGATTTTGTTCAATAGATATTCAGGAGATTTGTAATTAATTAATTTAAAATGGAATGTAGCACGGTGTAACCTAAACCTATGGCATATATTAAGAAAACCCTAAACATCCATAAACAAGCCGCAAACATGAATTTTGTATTTTCTGTGAACTGTGACAAAACTATGGATTCAAAAAAGCAGTTTCTTAAAAACAATTGAAAGAAAATATTAGCTTTAAATTCCCATATGCCATTCTCTATTTGTTTGTAATGCAGCCTAGAGTCTGAGATCAATCCTAAACTTTTCGATGTATCCGAGTATGGTATAGGTACATTATGTACCTGGGAGTCATTTCCAAAAACCAACACCGACGATTTAGTTGGATTTAGTTGCAGTAGATGATCGGATGCAATTTTATAAAAGTTCTTTAAATCAGTGTTGATTTCAGTCTCAGTCTGCGTCATTTCATGATCTTAAAAAGAACAGTAAATTTGACTGTCAGCATATAGGTGATAATTACAATATTTTAAAGCCTTAACAAAATAAAACGTATAGATTGTATACAACAAGGGACCCAATATCCTACCTTGTGGTACACCTAACTCAACGGAGAGAATCAACCCAATGTAGTATCTAACAAAATTAACAAAGCACTCTCACAACTATAATCTTTTCTAAACCTGGATTGTTTTATAGGTAATATATCAAAAAGAGCTAAGAATTTTCTTATTTGCCTATCAATTATTTTTTCAAAAACGTTGGAAAGAGTAGGAGGAATGTTAATTGACTCAGTTGTATAAATTCTGTGGGGTTCTTTACTTTAGGAAGTGGTGCTCCCAAGATTTTGGAAAAGAAGAGTTCAATATACATTGGTTTATGACATTTGTAATAAAAGGGATTATAATCACCACCTATTGCCTTAGATTTAATATTTTTTATTATGTGAAATATTTCATCCTCTGTAGATAATGGAAAATGTAGCTCTTGATCAATATTTTCTAATGGATTTTTCTCATAGAAATTAATTCCTGATATGGTATTTTATTATTTTCGTTCAATTTTATAAAAAATTGATTCAGATCATTGGAATTTCGCAGATTATTTGGTAGAATATTTTCTTTTGACTTGGTTATCTTATCTTGGACTTTTTAACGTGTCTTTTTGAATTTTGAAATTTATATATGCTTTTTTTTAGCGGCGTATCGCTGATGTGGTATAATTTCGGAGTCGTTTATAGTGTTGATAGTGATCAGGAAGATTTTCCGTTATCCACGGAGCGTATGAATAATTTTTAGTTTTTTAAAAACGTTTTAAACGGGCGTGTCTATCGATTAAACCCCATTCAAAAAAGCTACTTTATCGTCAATGTTTGTAATATACAATATGCTATTCCACGACATGTTCTCCAAATCTATTTGAAAATCATCGTATGAAATTTTGTTTAAGGCCCTGTAACAAAAGTCTACTAACTTATTATTTGATTTATTGCAAAGTAATTTGACAAAAACCAAACAATGGTTTGAAATAATTTTTCAAAGAAACTTCCACAGGCTAATGTAATACTTTTTACAAAACTTCTGGATTCCTACTGCGTCGGTTTTTGCTGAGTCGAACATGCTGACGTTTCGCCAATCATCCTGCTGACTTCTTCAGAGCTTGAGTGAAACTGGCTCGTATTTTATTCTGTACCTGTTTACATATTGTTGAAGGAAGGCGGATGATGATGATGACTGATTTCCATATTGGTGACAGGTAGAGACCTGAGTCGCGGTTAAGATTGTTAGGTTGATTATAGATTTCTATAGACTCTCGGATTTTTTGTTGGTAGGAGAACTGATTACATGCAAGAATTTAGTTTTAGTTTTATAGAATAAAATTTTATGTCCAGTTTCATGAGTGTGTTCGGCAACGGCTGATGAGTTTATTTGTCTTAGTCGTAAGGTTCTTTCGTGTTCTTTGAGTATAGTTGATATTTTTCGTCAGGTCTCTCCAATTTATTCGCCATTTTGCCGCATATGCATGGAATGCTGTAAACTCCTGGCAACTCAAATGAAGTTTTTTCTTTGACGGACCGAAGATGTTGCTTAACCGCGACTCAGGCCTCTACCTGTCACCAATATGGGAATCAGTCATCCGAGACGGTGTTTATGTCCCTCTTTTAGCTCCGCCCCCCTCCAACAATATATAAGCAGGTACAGAGTAAAATAGGACCCAGTTTCAGTCACGCTCTGAAGAAGCCAACAGGATGATTGGCGAAACGTCAGCAAGTTCGACTCAGGCAAAAACCGACGCAGGAGGAATAAAGTTTTGTAAAAAGTATTGGTCTGGAATATTTACCAAAATCGGTTACATTATCTACATTTGCAAAAAACCAAAACTATTAAAGAAAGCCTTATTTCTGATATTCTAGAAGGTACCCTAATAGAGTTTAAATTGTTTTTCTACCTACGCCTTCATCAACCATGTATCGAAAAAAGTTAATATCTTTCTTTTTGAGTCATTTTGGACCTCTACTCACCGTGCGAGGTATATGTTGAAATACAAACTTTAATTGAATGCAGTTTTTTTAAAAATAAGATGATAAGCGATATTTGCAGCTGAATATTCAAAATACTACTACTATCGCCACTTTTCTAATTTCTACTTTAACCAAAATATATAATCATAAGAAATTTTGAGAATTTTATTTTGCGAAAAAGCAATTATGAAAGGAATGAACTGTGATATCGGAACTCTTCTGCCTTTTACAATTTCTTCGTCAAAACTATCGAACCTATCATCTCTGCTGTTGTACACAGCCAATAACCCTGAAATAGTTAAGTGGATATTAAACTTTACTAAAATTGACTGTAGCGTTTTTAGTTAAATATCTCGTAATATAAAATGTTTTTTTTTAATTGCAGGTATGTTTCCAACAAACGCAATCGCATCATCACAGCTTCCGAAAGGAAAATTGGTGAGTTTGAAAGATGTCGCTAGCGTGCCGATATCGAAAAGCAACCTAATAGAAAACTTAACCTCCGAAAACGCCTGGGCGATAAAAAACGTAACCGAAATTTATTTTTTCCTCGAAAAACGCACAACTCCGTTTCGCGCGTTGTATTTATCGCACAAAGGAGCAATAATTTCAACGATATCCTCGCATTTTATTCGATTCACCGGACAGTAAAAAAAAAACAACCTTTAAACGCATTAAGTCGGTTTTCTTTTCAGAAAACATAAAACCCGTTTCTAAGAAATTACAGTAGTATTAAGAATTACCTCGTCGAACATATGATGGCATTGCAACGGATCCATTATTTTTTCGTTATTTATTATGGGAAA
This sequence comes from Cylas formicarius, assembly GCF_029955315.1. Taxonomy (NCBI): domain Eukaryota; kingdom Metazoa; phylum Arthropoda; class Insecta; order Coleoptera; family Brentidae; genus Cylas; species Cylas formicarius. The sequence goes on along the minus strand of NW_026844326.1, from coordinate 21,330,146 downwards.
GTGGATCTCTCTAACAGTTCACTGTATAAGGTTCGCTTTAGACGCATAACGGAAAGCGTATGAATATTATATCTCTGTCGTATCATAGTTGTAGAGCGAAAAATTTCGGATTCTGTTTTAATTACTTTTAGGTTAGCTTGGCATTTGGCAGCAAGAGTTTGCGCGTTCATTAGAACGATCTATGTAATCCGCGACAGTTGATAAGCAGTCAAGTAGTGAGTAGTTAATCAGATTAATTCGATTACCAGGAACGTTCGTTATTTAATTTTTACATGAGATATCGAATGACCGGTACAGTCGCTAGTTGCCATTTCTCGAAAACTACAGGACCTAGTGCTTCACCGGAAGATGGCGCAATTGATAGGGTCAATAACAAAAAAGATTTCTGTAAAATTTAAGCTTGGATGACGTAAGATTGTTTAAAAGAGAAATGTTCCGATTGTTTTATAGTTCCAAATAAAATTGATAGCTGGCGCAAAAGTTATAAGTATAATTTTGATATCGTAATCGGAATGTGGATTATTGTAAAAATAATACTTATTTTCACATCAAACATTTCGTTCCTGCATAGTTTATCAAGGCCTAGGACAAGTACAAATCATATAAAAGACATCAACTTGCTTTAACGCAAACAATAACAAAAGAACAATGAAAGTACCAGCTACTGATTTTTGAAAATTCTAACCTAATAGATTCACCTCCTCAATTTATAATATTTTGTCTGGACACGGTCCCAAAAGAATGTTTTTCTTTTCGTCTCATCTACCACTTACGGCGTCCAACAATCCGATAATATTACGAATCTAATACCAGAGGAAAGGCATTAAATCGAGAACTATAATTCACATCCGATTAAAGTAATCACAATAAAGTGTTGTTTAAACACAGCAGAGAATATCAAGCCACCCGAACGAGTGGTCGTAAAACGTAGCTATTTTAATGTTAACTGTTACGGTTCGAGAACAATATATAAGGCCCAAGAGTGTGTAAAATTGCGGTAATGGTTTTAAACGGCGTAATAATTGTTCTAATATGAACACAAGTGAGATTTCACACCCGTTTACCTCCGGACTATTCTTCAAAATTGTTGCGCTGTTTTAGATTAAATCGCATCGAATTAAATCCTGTGTTATCTGATACGAACGCGATTTGTAAAAAATACGTTAATGTATTTAAAATTTCAATTGAAAATTATGTGTAGTGTATGACGTGGAGGGAACAATAAGTGCCTTTAAGAAATGTTGGAATAGCTACGCAGAATAGTGTTTTTGTATTATTTATTAAGCCCATTAATATGTACAGGGTTTTTATTTATATTTTACACCATAACTACAGCCAAACGTTGAAGGGTCAGAAACAACCTTAAATACAAAATATATAGGATTTTTATCTATTATCTTTTGGCAGTTTTAGCATAGAAAACAATGTTTTGCAAACCTATCAAAACCATATAGCTTTCATAGTTTCAAATACAACCATAAAGTTTGCCTATATTAAATGCAGCTATTTTGAATATGCAGGTTCCAGTTTTAGTAAAATTTATGTGATATAGATGTTACTTTTTATTTGTATTAACTACTTTTAAAAAATATCCGATAAAAATAAACTTTTCGTTAATTATTTCCATAAACATACAGCCGTGGATATTTAAACTTGCAAATAATAATATAATATTTAAATTTAAACGTAAATATTGGAAAAACGGCCAGCGATACAAACTTTATATACTTGAAAGCAGGAAGTAAATCATCGTAATGTCGTTTTGATAGATGTGAAATTCATTATTTTCTATTCTATATCTTTTGAATTTAAAGTTTTTATCTATCTATTAGGCTTTAGATATGGTGCAAAATATAAACAATATCAAAACGATTTTTTTTTAATTTCCAAAAACAGGGATGTTATGATCGTTACATAAATGTTTTATTTGTACATCAACAAAATTCGTAAATGTAATAATAATAATTTTAAGATACAAAAAAACACAAAAGCTGATGGTCGATTCTTTTCATTTAATGGAGTAATTAAGGAGATTTTCTTATATGGGCTTTATAGTTTTCTATCAGCTGTTAGAGTTCATCATGAAGAACCTGTAAGATTTCAGAGTTTGTCTTCTTTCCATTGAAAACCAATTAGTATTAAATCTTTTAGGTAAAGCTTATAGTAATTTCGACTTGCTTTTTTAAAATGACCTAAGGTGACAAATCGGTTAATGTTTTTATTTATTTAAAATTTCAACATAGCGTATTCTTAAACGTGTGAGTAACCCTAAAGAGGCGATTTTCGAGATGATATTAAAGTGACTTTTTGTGTTACAGGAATAGCATTTTTGACAAGCAAATGAGCCACTGACGTTTTTACATTTTTTCCCCAATAAGCAGCAAAAAGTTCTGTTGTTCCGTATTTTTTAGGTATCTCGTCTCGTTTTCTAAAAAAAGAAACAAAAGCCACTTTCTAAAATATTTAACCATTTTCTTATTAAAGTAAATATTTATACAGAAAATTTTAATTTCTAATTGCTCATCCCCAATAACCAAAAAAAAATGACAATATTCGATGGCGCGAGTTTTTTTTTTGTCAAAATCGTTGCTTAGTTTTGGTTAGTTCCCAGTCAAGTAAGGATTTGCGATACAAACTAGCCAGTGTTTTTCACTTTACGCTGGTGCTCTACAAACCGAAACGTGTAACGCTGAGATATTTAAGTACAAATGTCAGTCCCAAGGCAAACTCGAACGAAAAAATAACGAAATAATTAACGACTTAGTGACATTCCGCTCCGGTACGCGTATGAATTAAACTAATAAATCTTTAGGTTAATTTCACAGCTGCTGCCACTAACTTGTCCGTAACCTTTAGAGACGACGCTCATCGACCGTTGTAATACGTAGGAGCCGCCGCCTTCATTTAATTATAATTTTTAAATGCCACATTTAATAACAATTTGTACACGAACAGGGTCGTAGTTAAAGTCCGATGGAAACATAAAAGATACGCATTTCTAACTTTGATATCATGGGGCTACTACATAAAAACATAAATTCATTTATACTCAGAAAAAAGTTTTATTATACCGTTTTTGAGTACAATTTGACCCTATTTTTAAATGAACACACGGTGTGAGTTTTTGATACTTAGAGTAGTAATGCCAATTTTAGCTTTTCATTTAAAGCTAAGCAGCTTTACTTAGTTATAGACAAAATAAGCTTTATGGTAGTTAGGTCAGAGAGGAGGTAACACATTTTCTATGAAATTCATTGCAATACTTTTATCAATAAGAGACGCGAAACACCTCAATATAACATTAGGAATAAAAACCTGTAGCACTACCGTTTTAAAGATGGTCAGCAAGATCCATGTGGTATTCAAGGCATGTGGTTGTAAAATGCCTAAATAAATTATTTTAAATTATAAGCAAGTATAGCGCAAAGCTAGAAAAAAATTGTTTTAAAAAATATTTAAATTTGCTAAAAAAACTGCTAGTCGGCCAAAGAATCTTTTTAAGATGAAAATATAAAACAATGTTTGATTGACTTATTATTACTATTTATTATTATTTTTCATGGCTTATTTATTATATTCTCATAATTTGATAAATTTTTGGGCTTTGGTTCTTACTATACCTCGATCTTGTAAAAACTCGTTATTCAATTCCATATAATTCCCTATTTTCTGTCGAACAAAGAAAATTAAACAGGAATGAAACAGCGTTAAAGCTAATAATTCCAAACTGCATTATTTTAAGATTTTTTCTAGGCTAATTTTAGAAAAATTAAATTAAATGATTAAAACTAAAAATTGTAAATAATTTGTAATTATTTTTTCTAAATTAACTAAGCGAAACCAAATAACATTGAAATTTCTTAAATTTAGGAACTCAAATAATTTAAAATAAAATTCATTTTAGTTTATTTTAGTTAATCAAATTAATTCGTTAAAATATTTAAAATTATTTAAACAATGAACGAGATGGTTTATGCCACATCATCACTGCACACCGTCGATTAGAAAACCGATATAAAGAGTCCATTGGGCGGAGCCGGCTAATAAAGAACAGAGAAAATAGGAAAAAATGAAAAAATACAATAAAAAGTTTAATAAAACTAATCGTAGCGTATGAAAGTGGGCGTCGTCGATATAGGCTAGGAAATAATAAATTGCAATCTAGCGGGAGCCGATTTAATGTCAGAGATACACGGGATTATTGCGTATTAAAATATCGACGGCGGGTTCTAACGAGACGACGTAGCGGGCGAATTCTGATTAGACGATCCTAATCTGACGTGAATCGAATTGAAGCGTAGGCATCCACCCATCCGTTCTACGCTGAGGATGATTGCGATGATGAAGAGTTTACCTTCTATTTAATTTAAATTTCGTGGGGTGGCGTGCCAACCAAGATATGGTAACGGATATTTATACGGGGTTTATAAGAAACAATTATAACAATTTTATAACGATCGAAACACTTTGATGTTAGTTTTTAAAAAAGATAGTGCTCTTAAAAACCTTATTATAATACGTTTATTCGTGGGATTTTATAGCTTGCTTCCGTTAAACCCTCACCGTAAATCTTTCAAAGCTCTATTCTCCCAACTTCTTCCATTTACACAATGTTACAGGCATGTTTAGCTTAATTCTTTATCTAGATATCTTCTTTCAAGAGTAAATTCATTAACAATTAAAAAGTGAGGTTATGATTGCATAATGGACGGGTTACTTTTTTTTACAGCAGTTACGAAGTTTTTCATGAATATCTTTTTGGTAACTCATAAAACGATAAATGTTTCAAAAGCTCCATGGGTTGTATTACAAGAGCAATAGAGATAGATATTGTTATTCGACACATAGATAAGTTCAATAAATGTTTCCAAGTTGTCTAATATTACTCGAAAACCCGCGAACATGTAGCTTCGAATTGACATTAATACCTCAACAAAAAAGGAAAAATATCGCAATTTAAATAATATTCCTGAAACTTGGACACAAGGAAAAATTTCATGGGACATAATTTTAACTGTCAGGTTTATTATAACAAAATTACATTTTAAAGTGAATTCTTGAATCAAAATATTTATTAAGATATTTTCAAAATAATGTCAAAGTAAAGAAAATTATTGGGAGTTAGGAAACTCCCGAGATTCATGAAAATTCCAAGACACAGGGTTGGGTATACGCGGGAAGTCGTGAGGCCTATGAAAATGGAATATTGATTTATTTTACCTTTCAACATATTTTCAAAATACTGAGTTTCTGGCATTACTTTTTCGAATAAATTTTTAGATACTGATTGTTGTTGTTATTTAGAAAATTACAAGATATTATAGACCTGTGGACAACTAACTGAAACTAGATAAAGAAGAATAACAACTATTAAATAATACGCTCTCAGAATCTGCTATCAAAATGAAATAGATGATCTGCAAAAACGAAACTTCTGATCAAAAAAATTAAAACAGCTCGTTCTTGAATGGCATAAGAAGGCGAGTTTCATCGATGTTTGTATTGTATTGTAAAAAGGGCAATTTCGTAATCCATTTCAAATACTGCAGTTATACAACCAATTGTACAAATAACAATTCAAGCACAACTTCAAATACGGTCTATCCATAAAGTTATCGGGTTTATTAAACTAATGGGTTATAAAAGATGTAAGACCAGGCAGGAGACCTGACACTGACAATCCGCACCACAGCCCAATCATAGGTATAGAAAAAAAATTAATCCCAAACATTTATTTTTAAGTTTTGTCTTTTATTCTCTCGACTACATGGCAATCGAAACGTTGAGAGAAATTAAAAATTAAAACAATCGCAGTCCACATAAATAGTTTTACCTGCCACCAAATACGAAAGAAAAAAAATCTGGTGCGGACAGCGGGAAAATAATATCCCGCGGATGGTGAACCTGTAAATCGGGATCGATGTATTTATACGGTCATGATTGGCACCTATAGAACACAATTGATAAACGGCCGAAGCAAGTGATGTTCTAACTTTCGCCGGTCGATCGAATTGCCCCATTCGACGTAAAAAATAGGTATACAAGCGACGGCCTGCAAATTGCCACACATATGGTAATGGTCACGACTTTAACGAGGAGTTATGTTACGTTTGGGTAGTTTGCCGGTTGAACGATAGTTTGGCTAACTTGATTTGTTTATCTGCGCCGACGACGAAAAAGAAGGTTCTGGCCTATCTGAGGGTTCCTCGGCTCATCTAGCGTCGAGATCTCCGAGCAGTTAATATCTCCGTAGAACGCTTCTCGTAAAAAACTTCGTTTATTTGCATTAGTTGTTGAATATGTTCAATGACTAGGTTTAAGTTTTATGGCCACGCGACATAAATACAACAAATCGCACCGGCGAGGTCTCATATTGGGTGTGAGTTTTCTGAAGAAATGTTCCGCATCAATAATTCTGTCATGTAATGTCTTTGCCAAAAGCAAACAAAAGTAGTTGACAATAAATTAAAACCTTTCTTTAAAAATACTCATTGCTGTAATAATATTGCATACCTCTGGAAACATACGTATTATGGATATTTGCTATCCTCACTTGAACGTCCTTTTTTGTGGTATATATTGACATAATTAATATAACTAAAAAATTGTATTATTAATACCATCATTTATTATCCTACTTATCGGCTGAGTCATTATTTCTCCAACTTGGTAAAAGGTCAATAGAAATGTATCTCAGGGTTACTTGCCTCACCTGACTTCAAGATCTCTTGAGCTCCGATAAGCGATACCATGAACATTTCTGCGGGCACAAAATAAAATATTTTTTTTATATTACAACTTGATCTGTTTTATCTGTTACCAGTAATTGCGTTTCATTGTGGTCCAATATTCGCCAATATTAGAAATGTATCTGCGATACCTCATAACCTGAATATCTAAAGAGCAAATGGCAGATTACAAATTTGAGAGGGGTTAGGTATTGGTTTGACATTAGAAGAGCTTTTGTTAATTAGTCCCTAATTATGTAACTTTATATAAGTCCGTTCTTTGATAAGACAGCAATAATAATAATAGTATAATAATAATAATAATAGAAATAATAATAATAACAATAATAACAATAATAATAATCTGGCTTCAGCTATTGGAAAAGTTATGTTTTCTTTTCCCCCACTAGTACTTTTAAGGATAAAATCTGAGAAATCAGGATCTAACAAGTGAATACTTTTTTGAACAGTGGTTTATCGAATCACAAAAAGTAGTAGGACATGCTTTCGGTTATTTTTCAATAATTTCGCATTATTAGTCACAAACACCTTGAAACATCCGTACTGGCTATAGAAATCCAATAGCGATGTTTACAAGACACATACAATTCGCATAAACGATGAGTATCGAATTAAGACGAGAGTATCATCATCACGTAGTAAAATGTTATCGCATATCTTTACGGCATAATTCGCACTTGCACCAGACAAGGTCTCCCATTAACTGTCAAATCAATTTATTAGAAACATTAATAATGAAATCTCATAAGAAAAGGCTTTTGAGATGACTTTTTGAGCGTGGGCGTGGCATTCGATACGAACGGTCGACCACAATTTATGCGTGCGACATTTATTGAGTAAAGTCCTTTCCGTCTATTATATTAGTCGTCTGGGTTGGATTATATTTATTTTCTTGTGATAATGCATGAATGATAAATTGATAAAATAAATAATTGTTCAAATATTGGGGTGCATATAAAACCAGAAACCATAATAAATGATCAACATCTTTAAATATGGGTAATGAGCAAATTTCGGCTCAATAAATGAAAATAATAAATAAAGAAAAATTGATACTCAAAGCCGTGTCCATCAAATACTTTTTTTAATTTTAATTTAAACGGTGAATATGTAAGCCTTTTTAACTTATTGGAAATTTATTATAATGTTTGTATGGAATTAAAATTAAAATATGCTTCACATTTTTTATTGTGATAGATATAAATTTAGTGCTGAATTCATTAAAAGTCAAAATATATTTATTTTGAAAAAAAAAACAAAATCATATTTTCCAATTTTATAAATTGCAAGCACTCCTTTTCAAAATTTTGGTATATTTTTAACGTAAATAAAAACAATAACTACAAAAATACTTAAAATTTCAATGAAACTTGGTTTTATTACCTCTAAGCTATCAAATGCGTTTTTTTGCCTTAATTATTTTTATTATTCTAGTAAGAATTATACATAATATCTCATTTTGTAGTAACACAGTAAATTTAATCTTTCTTTTACTACAATGAAGATCTGCCAGGAGTCTTCAAGGACTATAAGCCAGCAAAACACGTTCTCAATTAACTTAAGTCCTCATATTAATACAAATTAAAATAATGATTTTTTTTTCAAAATAAACCACTAGTCGAAAACTGTCTATTTCCAAATTCTATTTCTTTTTTTGTAATCATTGCCCAAGATCTCGTTTGTAATTGCAACTATACAGAGTGTCTCATTCAAAAATAAAGTCCTAAACAAAAAGGCTAAGATCTAAACGCATTTTATTTATAAATTTTCTATAACTATCTATCAATAAAGGGAAAATAAAAAAATCACTTCCAGATAAGCAAATAAAATTTTATATAAATATAGTTTATTTTTACTGGTGTTGATCCGGGTATTTGAAATACATCTCTCTCTATCTAACGTACACAGTTAAAAAGATGCAACAATAGCAGAACCGATCCGAACGATAAACGAATAGGTTTAATAGCAACTAGTAATTATTTTGTTTGAATGGTACGAAATTTAGTAATCCGATATCTGTTATTATTATTAATTTGTTAAATTGTGATTTTTTCGTGACGGTCGTAGAAAAATTATAGTATGCAACACGTTTGGTAACGTGTTGGAACGTGCTGCATACCATACTTTTTCTACGACAGTTAGTTTTTGGGTACATTTTCGCAAAACAACACGAATAAATTCACTTACATGTGCCTCGCATCCGTGAGAAATAAAACTCACGTGGTAAAGTGACGCACGCCAGATCGTTGTGTAAATAGGTATTTTACAGGCTGGAGTAGAAAAACTCTTTATCTCACTCGGTCTGACGGCCATGTAGTGAATATATTGTGTTGCTTAGCAAATATGTACCTAACAGCTAACGATCGTAGAAAAAGTATAGTATGCAACGCGTATGGTGAAACTTTTCAAGTTACTTACTCGTTTATTAAACACTCTCTCCGCTGCGCTCCATTGTGCTCCACTCGTGCCAAATAAACTCGTCAATCAAATGCCGTTTATCGCACTTGTTGCATAGTATACTATAATATATACGTCTCTAGCAAGCTAGTTCACGTGTTTGGTGTCCACTTAGTTTATATTGGTGTGTTTTTTATATGGATAATAAGATTTAAGGTCTTTATTTGACATCTTTAGCCGAAACATGTCATGCTTTTTTTGAAATTAATTTTCTGTTTCGAAAAATTATACTGTAGACCTCGCGCTTTTCGAGTATTCCCAATATTTTTTATTATTATCAATAATATTAAATAATAGCAAAATGAAGAAAATTTTATCAAAGTACGCTGCCAACAGCGTAACGCTCGATATGAACCTCCGCAACCACAATAAAACAAATAATAATTCCTGGTGCACCGTTAGCGTTCGATTGCGACAGGTTCATCAACGGTCCAAACGAAATTCCTGAACATTATACAAACTCTTCTAACCGCTCTAGTTGTTCCACAAAGCTCGGAGCTTGGCCCACGGCAAAGAAAGCCCGGCAATTGCGCGCGCGAGATGTATAAAATATATGCGATCATTCGGTATAATAACGACACAGTTGCCAATTTAGTTTGGTCTCGTGCCTAGCTCGAGCTAATTCCGAACGTTTTACCGTTCACTTTAAATTAATGGCGGGCCGCGTGGGCAACGCCGGAGAAAGAGATATCCGCGATTAAAACGGGAAAAATGCGAGGGAGTCTGAGATTTCTTTGGATATGGGCCCGAACCGAAGTAGATGTTTTCACCTGATTTTAATGACCGGTATTAGGAGTCGAGAACTGGAAAGCACCCGGTAGTTAGAGCGTTATGTAGCTGTCAACTGTTTAAATGCTAATGATAATTATTTGCCGCTGCCAAAAGGATCGGTGTAGAGAAATCCGAAGCAGGTGGAATTTGCTGTAATTGCGGGTATTCCGAGTGTGGAATCAAAATTTAATCCACGTTTCGCGATTACTTAACAACACCGTCGGTGTATAACCTTAAATTATCGAGGAAATATTATTACGACCGGCGCGCCTGGTATTTGTCGCCATACGTACATCAAGTGCCGCAAAAAAAACGTTTATGTATGGTTTCATGTGTAAATTAGGTTTAATATTATATATTTATTAATGTACAAGGGGTGCCAAATATGCATAACATATCAAAGTTGTATTTTTGTAAATGGAAGACCTGTATAATTATTTCATAAAAAGGAACCTGCCTTTACGCTGATTATAAAATAAATAACACGTTACGCACTAATTATTTTTTACATTAAGGTCAGAATTAGCCTAAAATAAAATTGGCATGCGTCATCGTGGCGTCACGCCAACGCCACGTATTTTGCTTAGTTATGACAGTTGCCGGCTATCTCGAGTATTATTGTTGTTTAAAACTGGATAAACAAACTAATATTTTCAATCTTCAAAAAATTCGAAATATTAACATTATATACAAAAAAAGGAAAGTGTTGGGTAAAAGTAAATTTCTATTAAAAAAATTATAACTTAACTTATACTAAACTATTTTGTCACACATTATATTAAAGAAGCATGTAATATTAAATGCACGCATCAAACCAAACAACTCTTTATTAAACCTTGGACTACATTTAAAATTTTAAAAAATGTATCTCAGGGTTCCTCGCCTTACCTGGCGTTGTTATCTTTATAGTGCGATAACCGAAACCTTGAAAATTTCTACGAGCACAATACGTAAAATATTTTTTTTAGGTTATAATTTGATTATTTTCTGTATTACTAATAATTGCCTTCCCCGTTCGTCAAGTTTTCGGTAACTTGTTATTTCTTGCAGTTTGTAATAACTATATGCACCTGTATTGTTAATTACTTTGTTGTGTCCTTACGATTATACATGAGCCAAAATTTAAAAAAAAAAGTCTTGAAGATAGCCGGCGATAAGTCCGAAAGGGTGACCGCATATCCATTTTGTTGTATATTGTTAAAAAGGCTTTTGATTCTATTTAAAAATATGACGTTATGTTGTTGGGGAGTCCACACAGAAACATGTTTAAATGTTAACAAATTAAACAATCTGAAGAAAAATAAAAGATAAATTCGAAACTTTGGAGCACAGGTCCATACTATTGAACTCTTCCTAAAAACTACTACTTCAATTTGTAATAGCATATAGGATGTCCCATAAAATATGAAAAAATAATGACATAAATATCTGACTTAAACTTAAAAACATTTGTGAAAATTGTAGTTTCTGAGAAAAAGCTATTGGCCTACAATAAAATGTTCACCCTGTACATAACTTTATGTCTGAGGCGGAAACACATTCGGAGTCAAGAAAATGTTTTCTCGAAATTTACTGTTTTACAGAAGGCAGTCGAAAAAGATTTTTTTATATAGATTCAGAAACAATTAATCGATTGAGTGTCCCATTTCCGTAATTTTTTTGGAACACACTGCATATTTTTAAATATTTAGATTTGGTATTGTTAAGCAAAACAGAATTTTTTCCTAATAATCATTACTCTGCAATTAATTAGCGTATTACGTAACTAGGCAGTGTTGCAACTGCAACTATAGTAAGTGGTAGTAACTAATAGCGGAAAATCATTTATTTTTTATGAACCAAACAAAACTTAAAATTGCTCCTGTAATCCTTGAATACTTTCTAGCTCGTAAAACATAGAATCAATTTATTATTAATGAATGTCAGGTAATTTTCATTTTAGCGACAAAAATTTCGAAATCCAAATAACCAATATATGTTTAAAAAATTTTAAGACGTCACCTTAAATTAGGTGGTGAACAACGCCAGGCATTTCAGTTGGAATAGCTTGTATTTCTCGTATGAAATTAGGACGATTTATTATCTCTGCTCTGCGTCCACGTTAAGGCCCCCACAGACGTCGTTCTTTTTTAGCAATTTTACCCTCACGGTTAAAACGGTGCGGATAAGTTGGTCAGTGTGTAGCCAAAAACTGTCCTTTTTGCTGGCGTTCAAAAATATCTGCCACTGCTTGATTTTAACCGTCCGTTTTAAACGCGTTCGTTCAAGTCTGTCAGTGTGTGGTGCGAAAACAGTTAAGAAGGACAGTTTTATCAGTGTCGACTCACTTATTTTACACAGCAATAATTAGTGTTAGTTTTGAGTAGCGATTTTAAAATTGTATTGTTGAATAAAAATATATTGCTGTAAGTTTTTAGAATGACTGACTTAAGAAATTACAACAAGCAATTTATAATTGAGTTCTTAGAACTGTATACAAGCTATCCGTGCCTGTGGAAGGTTAAATCTGCGGAGTATTCTGATAGAGACAAAAAAAAAGCTTACGAAGATATGATAAAAAAGTTACAACCAGATAACTCTGCAACACGAGATTCCGTGAAAAAGAGAATTAACTCTTTACGTGGCTGCTTCCGTAAGGAATTGAAAAAAGTCATTCAATCTAAGACATCTGGTTCCGGTACTGAAGACATCTATAAACCACACTTGTGGTACTACGAATTTCTATTATTCCTTATAGACCAAGAAACACCGAGGAGCACAGTTACTAATATTGGTGACGAAGCAAGTAGCAATGAGGTAAGTATTACAAAAGGTTCTATTAAATGTTGAAAATTCCAAAATAAACTGAGCGATCAAAAAGGCAACTAATTTTATAAATAACAAGCCACGTAGCCATGTAAAGAACTTTGTTCAAGCATATTTGAACATATTTTCTTACCTTTAAGTAATGGTGTTTTAAAACAGAATATGCACTGCACGTTTCTGGTATAATTTGCCACTGAAAATTTTAGATTTTCGTAACTTCTTCCCGTAGCAAGAAATTTTAGTGTGGCGGTGAGACCTTTATGTGGTGAAATACTTAGTCTCATTACGGTATCTTGTTTTTCTGTCAGTGGTGCTACTAAAGAGAGCAGTTTCAAATACGTTTCTTCGTCCATCCGCAGGTAATTAAACCAATCTCCCGGTTCTAGTCGTAATTCATTCAAAATATTAACATGTGAAAATTGTTTTCGCTTGAGTAACCATTTTTTAACCCATTTGGAACGTTGTTTTTTAGAATATTTTATTTTAATAGCAACTGCGGCCACCACTTCTAACTTCGTCGTAAAATCCATCACCAATGATTTTTGCCCGCAATTTCAAACAAACTGAACGAAACATACAAAACAACGCGTATGTGTGGGGGGAAGTCGTTGTTCGTGTTTAACCGTGCTGTTTGACCCGTACGGATAAAATTGCTAAAAAAGAAGACGTCTGTGGGGGCCTTTAGAGTAAAACGAATCAAAAGCCATTAGCGATCACAATTTTCGCCTTTGGCTTCCGAAACGGTTCTACAAGCCGTTCCGGTTGCACAATCCAATCCTCCATATTATGGCCGATAGGTCACCCGCGACCATCTTCTGTGTGTCCCAACACTCAATTTGAGCCCCAAGCTATTACTACCGCTGTCGTCGTAATGAAAGTACGGTACTGGAAAATTACAGGGAATCAAAAACAGCAAAATTAAATCGGCATTAGCCTAGCCTCCACATGCCGCAATGATTCCCGAAGCCTTTAAGGGAATTTAATTGAAGTCGGATTTAATGGAATTCGCCGTTAGGAAGCGTTCGGTTATTGTTTCTGCGTGATGCGAGGCAAAATTGCGAATCGAGCTGGGAGATGATTAGTCGTCGCTCACGGCTGTCGCCGTCTTCTTCCGATTTTGTTAACGCGCAGAGATCGTTTGACGTCACGACGATAATGTTTTTATTCTCTATCCAAAGAATAAGGTCTACAAAATACTTTTTGACAGATTTTTTTATTCGGGAAACTGATATTATATAATATATATAAAATAAGATTTCCTCGCAAATATTTCACAATTTTTTTTCTCGTTTTTGTCCCAAGTTCCCAAGAAACTTATCAATTACTTCTTTAAATAAAACCCAAAAAAATTCTCGCACAAATATTTGAAACACCTTTCATTTGTGCCTGCTTCATCAAGCCATGTTTGATATGAAGAGGAGGCAGTAAACCTTTTTTGGGGTCAACTAAGCTATCGCTTAATACATTTTTGCTGCCGGATGTAAGGCTTGTTCTAGATTCTATTTGAGTCCAATGTCTATCTCTTGCCAGACTGTCCCGCTCACAAATAAAGCATGGACATTTTGCATAACCTCTATATTGTTCTAGAAGCATGCACAGCGCTTTAAGGTCACCACGAAGCATCCACTGATGTTCTTGGTAGTTTATTTTCTTCAAAATAAATAAAGAAATTGTGATAAATGTAGCGAATGTGCAATAAACAGGGACCCTTCTTCTTTTCTATCAGGCACATTTTGAAAATAAGTCATGAACATTGTTGCAATACACTAGTGGTCCTTCCTGAGTAAAATATTGGCATAAATCTTTTTCGCGTTCCTGGTAAAAGCTTGATGGGACGCCAGGTACCAGTCACGAATTTTGGACGCTAACAATTGGGATGCATGCTTTGGAAGGTACAAATCTCTAATTAAATCATTTAATTCGTTCTGGTTAAACACTTGGGGCTATCTGAAATCTTGTATGAAATCTGAGTCATCTGGGTCGGAATTAGATTCCTGTGATTTTGACGATATGACATTTCCAAGAGCTTTTTGGGAGGTAGGTATTGGTATATCTGATCCATGAGGAACTAGTCGAATAGTCAAGATTGAGATGCACAATTTGTTTCTTATTTTTTCTGTTGAATACTTGAACATTACCGTAACATCAAGGCGTACCTTTTTGCAAGTTTCTTCAACGCAAACGGAACAAACAGTGGAGGCGCCCAGGACTTCTTTTGACCGCCAAAATAAGCGTGCTATACATTTTTCACATTATAGTTTGCCTTTGCTTAACTACGACACTACCACAGACATAACAACAATTATATATTATATTATATTTATAATTATTATTATTAAATTTATACGAACATTAGAAATACGCAACGTCGAAGACAATAGTCGCGAATACAGCAGCACGACGACCAACACAACCAAACTGAGCATAAGCAGGTTACAACCCTGTATTGAAACTTCTGCACCAACTCTGCTGCTTTGCAGAGAAATCTATAATATCCATTGTTGAAAAATTACATTTAATTTCATAAAAATCACTGTAGACCTGTGTAAATAGCCGATTATTAGATCAAATTCTAAACACGATTTTGACCAATCCGATTTGAGATTTTATTCACATGTTCTGCATTCTATGCTCTGTTTCTTAATGCCAGAGAAAAAATCATTACTGAGCTGTAAAACTTAGTTTTCTTAGTCATACTCCATAAGAATAGTATGATGATTGTCGAGGATCCCCTCAGTGTCAGGTATACGGACAGGTAGCAACAGGCAGAAAACTTTGAAGCAAACGAATTTTCGTTACAAAAAAGCTCAAAACAGAGAATCGCTTTTAATAGAGACACGCGACGACGATAATTAAGAGCCGTTGAAGTTTTCATCTATTATCTAGACTAAACGATGGTAATATCGTGTAACTGCAAATTTACATTTTATTATTCTCTTGAAGAAACGAAATGTTTTAAGATCTGAGATTGCGCGTTTGTTTTGAAATTTCCAAGCAAAATTAAACTATTTACTTGTTGGTTCAAGCATAATCTGGATGCATTGACTACAGTAAAACGTTATTGGATAAAACTTTTGAAAATTGCTTCTACTTGCTGGTTACACGGCGGGATTTTTATATTTCTCCAAATAGTCTTTCAAAGTTCTTAATTTTCTCATCTTAAATGAATGAATAGCTGGCATATTATTTAATTTTTGGATTTTTGCAAAAATTTCATGATAGGTGCCTTCAAATTTCTCTAAAAATACTAATGCTTATTAAAAAAATGTTTGAAATATTCAATATTATTTTAAATACTGCGTCTTCTAACCATTTTTTTCCTCGTGGTAATGACTTTTATCCTTTCAAACTTGATATTGACGGGAATTTCGTATATTTTATATATTTTGTATATTAGTACCGCATAATGTAATTCTACATCTATTTCCTACGGCTTTCCATGTACCTATTTTCGAAGGTTTTCCCGTTATTTCTTATTTTCTATCAAAAGTCAACCAAACGTCGATCATGATAACTTTGATAAATTTTCAGTTGCTTTCGTATTTGCTTATGTCAAGCTCGTTATCCTAATCACTCGGATGGTAACCCTTAGATTTGCCACATATACTTAGCTGCTTTATGGTTTATTTGTTTAAACACAGGCTATCCAACAAGCAGTATTCTACCAGCACCCTCTTACAGGACAGCACAAAGTAAAAATTACAAGAGCAAACAAAATAAAAAGGTACTGTTTAGTATCTAGATCACTGCTATTCTTTTTCCCTTCCTGCTGATGTTCTTCCCCTGTTTTTACCGAAACGCAATTCCTTCAACAAATCGACCAGACTCATGAGTTCCTCAAATTTCAATGAAGCAGAGCTTTCTTTTCCATCGTTTAGCTCCTTCATATTCCCTAATCAACCAATACTTATTTGGGTCTCGTTTTCTCAAACTAAAAAGTGATGTTGGCGACTACATGTTGGAGTTGCTGCCTTGACTTTCAAGTAGATGCATGTAGGAGCCAGTCGATCATCATATAGAAAGCATTTAAAGAGGATTTCTCCCGATTGGACTAAATTAACGAATTGGTAGTATGGGTTTATTAAATCCTCAAGTAAACAGTAATAAAACCATGGTGACACCAATAACCAACTCAATCAATTTGTTTTACTTTGCCTGCCGATAACTAACCATTAAAAATACTTTGTGAATCTAGAGATCTCCAAGAGATATACGAGGTGAAGTGAAAACTCACATAAGACATGACTAGACTTTTAATTTGTTTGCTTCTCCTTTTAGATGTAGAACTGGGAAGAAATTACAAATATAGTTGTACCGTCACCTACTCGAAACCAATCCTTTGCAGTATGATTAATATTTTCCTGCATAACCAAGTAGTATTATTTCAATTTTTTGAAAGAAATAAACATTCAATATTTATTTTGTGGGAATGAAAAATAAGCGAATAGGAAATTTTTAAATATTAAATAGTCAGTTTGCGTTACAGTATGATGCTATTATTTGCAGCACTGTAAATTTATAAATCAACTAGACGTAAAACATACGTATATAAAAAACGATATCACGTGCAGATTTTGCGCAGAATCCCGAGTCAAATTTAGGAGAACCAGAGCTTTCTTTTCCTTCTAAAGAAATTAAATCTCGGCAATAACATTCCTTAATCATCATCCTGCTCCTCGTTTGGGTTTTGTATACTCAAGTTAGACCCAATCCTCTAGTATCTCACTCAGCTCGGTCGTCGACACTGTACTTATTACCATCCGTTTAATTCTAATGGACGAGATCGTTTTTTGGCGCCGTAGCAGACGTAGAAAAAACCGCAGTGTTTTCCTCGTGTACCGCCTCCCCGGCTAAAAAGCGATTACTTATGGCCGCCAACGGAACCTTAATTGCCGTCCGGGCCGAAAAATCTTTCTTAAAAGATTCCGCGCGCAATTGCTCAAACGCACATAAAATAATCCAGCCCCCCCGCACGGCGCCATTTTTGGGCTACCGTTCCCGACCGATTTTTTTTTCGGCTGGCCGTTCGAGGAAGGCCGCGGTATCACGCCGAATTCCCGAATTTTAATTAAGTACTTCTCGGAGATCGCGTTCCGTCATAAAATCAGCATAGAACTCTCGTTACGTCGTACCGACGACAAAAACGAAACGTCGCGGACGGCGGCGGAATCGGTAATGCGCAGCCCTCTTCATTAGCGAAGTTAATTTCCGTGTCCGGTACTCTACAGCGCACGCGCGTTTGTTCAAATATGTTGCGTGTGTCAGGGTAGATCCCGTCCATTATCAATGTTACTCCTCTAACCTTAACAGTTTAGAGAAAAATTTTAGACACAAATTGTAGGATTTAACGCGTAGGTTCAATATCCAACACGACCAACTAAATGACGACTTAATCTTTTTTGAACTGTGATATATTTAGACAATTTTGTGTATGCAGTTTGCAATGAAAACTTTTTTAATTGCATATGGTGGCAGTAATGCATATATCCTGCAAATATAAGTTTCCTTTTTGTTCCTTTTTAAAACATCTACACCTACAGCATATAAATGGTATCTCAATTGTTATCACTATAAGTATTAATATATTATAAATCTTACATATTATTATTATTTATACAAATAAAATAGATTGTTAATTGAATTTTATTATTTCTATAACCTAATGTATTTTTGTGCATATTATTCAGATATATTAATAAACCAGTATTTTGGTATTCCTTACCTATCGAATAGATTGTTTCAAAACAACAACAACACCACATTCTCACATTGCTGCAAGCTCCTATTCGAAATTGAAAACAAGTTGAAAACACACGATATCCGTGTATACTAGAAATAAAGATATATACATTTTTTAAAAAGAAATTTGAGGAAGAAGTATTTTATTAACACCTCATTAGGTCGAGGGGACTACAGGGGGACTTGCCGATTTCTTTTTATCGACTACAGAAAATATCAGGATATTCGTACAAGCAAAAGAATTTTATTTCAACAGAATAAAACTTAGTCATTATGTATATGGTATAAGGTAACTTTATATTTCATTAAACAGTATACAAAAAATACATTATTCCGAAATTAAATTATAGGAAATCTTAACATTCTTCTGAAGATTTGTCATGTCCTCTCGAAGTTATAATTAACGGGTCGACTGTCGAATCGATAAAGCAATCAAGATCCTAAATGATCCTGAAGTTTTCGTTGGTGTGAGTGCCGCCACCACCTAACAGCAAATAATACTGATGCGTTAAACGAAATAAATATACTTATAAAGGCGCTATCGTAAGTATGACGTAATGACTTTGCTATTAAAGTGGCATTCATTTCTTTTTACTCCATTTGGAGTAGTCAAAATTGAAACCCCGGATTTATATTTTTATAAGTTTTTAACTATCAAATTTTAGAAACTGTTCCTGCAATTGTCATTTCTGAAATTTTTATTTTAATTAATCATGCCCACTTTAAACAATATAACGACTCCATCGGGTCCGATTTTTGACATGAAGACGTCAGACTAATGGCACTTCGATAACAAAAAATAACAGTTATTATTCCCACCGCGATGCACTTGTTTTCCCCATATAGTACGTACAAACGCCGATTAACAAGGACATCTGAAAGTAGCCAATCAATTCGACGCCTAACTAATGGTCAGAGATCCTTTGACGTTATTTACACGGAGAAAGTGGTTCGATTTATATCAAAAGTCGCATGTGTGTTATAGATCAGGGCTCGCTGAGACGGTGACCATTTCCTGCGAAGCGTTTCATGTCCCGAGGCCTTCCTGCTGGTACAAGACGGCGGAAAATGTAGTGCACACACATGTATCATTAAACAATGAAAGTTGCGCGTCCAATATATTTTCTATAGCAATTTGAATGTGTGTTTCTCCTATTAATTATAATGCCGTCGACTTTGGCGTGGAAACGGTGCTCTTTCGTTGACGTTTCTGCCAGTCAATGATGCACCAGATACAAATTATTGATCTAATAGTATTTAGTATTCAGTAACAATTACAATAACTTATCGCACACATCTAACAGGAAAACTATGACAAAATCGATGTCTGTGGAGACTTCCTCAGAACAGTTTCAGAAATTGTCGTGTAGGGGGCCCTATCAGACTTATCACTCGTCATCTTAGATCCAACGCTGCCACGAAATTTCTATGATTTTTTAGCATAGGTTCCTACCATTTGTGGCCACAAAAAGGTTATTAGTGATAAATCATATAATTAATATTTCTCTGTATAATATTATTTTTCTTTTAATTTCCGTTCTATTTCTTGAAACACATACATGAAACTCCATTCCATTCCATTCTTTACTTACTTACTTAACTTTCAGTTTAATATAGGACTTCTGCAGTAAATAAGACAAGTGAGAACCAAAAAGCAGTTTACTATCAAGAAAGACTCCTAAGTTTTTAAATTTGTAATTTATCATTCAAGGAAAGTTTCAGATCTGTATAATTTCCTCTTTCTAATTGCCAAAAAAAAAACTGGGCCTTTGAATAATTGAGATTCTAGAAATGACTTCAAGGTCCTTATTTATGTCATCGAAAGACAAATTGTAGGTGTAAATAGAGAACAAAAAAGGTCCCAAAATGCCGCCTTGCGGAACTCTCCTTAAAATTGGTAGAAAGGTATCAAAGGCCTTGCTATATTCCAACAAAATCAAGCAAGAATTTCCATACACGTCCTGAGCCCTAGTGACATTAAGCAGTGCTGCAACATGATTATTAAGTTGATCATATATAATCCTCTCCAATATTTAAGACATTACACAGAGTGTCCGTTTTATGTGATATCACCATTGCTATCTCCGAAACTGTTTGGCCAAATTGCTTTTTGTTAGTGAAAAACTTTTTAAAAGCGTTGAATACCCTTGTTATATAAGAGAGCATACAAACGAAAGCAGTTCCTTCATTTTGTTGTTAGTAGTAAAATCTATCAAAGACTTTTCTAGGATGTGTGGTGAATAGTGTCAAAATTTTCCTACATTTTTCTCAATTAGTGGTCCAGAAAAATATAATCTGGTTTTCAAATTCGCTTTCTCTATCAATTTATTTCAGTTTTCAAAAGTGTATTTTTGGAACTTGGCGCCGAAAGTACTTATATATTTATATAAAGAGATTTCTACTGAATAGATATCAATTTCATTTGGATTTCTTTTATATCGGACCAGACAATGAACAATAACAGGCGTCGAAGACGGTTTAAAGATTGCATCGGGCAATTATTGTAAACCGGAATAATCAAATTTTGTGCCGGCGTCAAAGAAATTCTAAGATGTACAGCGAACGAGTCACGTTTTTACCATTGGCGAATAGAAAAGAGCTGCCGGAAAAAGCAAATTGTTATTTGATGAGATTGACCATAAAAGAAAAGTTCATTGAAACTTATTCGTAAAAGGGAAGCGAAATTTTTGATTCCCTCTCAAATGCCATAAGCGCCTTGATAGACGATATGAAAATTATCGGATGATTCTTCAATTCTATATAAGATTTGGAGCACCTGCAAATATCTAAGATTGTATGCATTTTTTTTAAATATTGGTTTTATTTGACCTGGTACCACTACTACACAAATCGAATAGATTCATTTATTGACTACGTTTCGTACAAAAGGGACGTACAACTGTAGCAAGTCAGAAGTTATATTCAAGTGCAATAAAATCACATTAAAAAATAACATAAAAACACACATCTAATACAAAAACAAAATTAGACAGTACTATACAGTTTTATAGCGCATCGATACCAGTGACAGTGTCATTGTATGCTCGCAGGGAGTAAAAACAATGACGTTGTAGGAATTCTTTAATCTTATGTTTAAATTTTCTATTGCTCATTTTTTTCACGGTACCTGGCAAAACATTATACAATTTCAGGTTCAATGAGTTGTTCTCAGACTTCCTCAGTCTAAACCTAGGCCGTCTAAGGAGATCCCCCAAACGAGTTGGATAGGCATGGCAATCGGAATTAGCGCTAAAGTTTCCTTTCGTTCTTTGTATCTCTAATAACTGGTACTAGATATAGATGCAAGGAAGGGGCATCACTTTAAATTTTTTAAAATAAGGTTGACAATGGTCCCTATATCCTATATTAGCAATGACTCATGGCCCTTTTCTGCATTCTAAAAATCTCCACAGCAGCTGAGGAATCACCCCACAGCACCGTGCCATAGCATAAGTGTGAATGTGCAACAAAGAAAAATAGACCATAAACAGAGTCCTTGTTCCTATCTGGCCTCTTAGTCGTCGAAGAACGAATATGTTGCTGCACAATCTATTTTTTAGGTCTGAGATATGTTGTTTCCAATTTAGACTATCATCGATCCTAATGCCAAGCAACTTGACGGACTGCCCTCCAAGCAATTGGAGGAAAACACAATACTCTGGGTCTTGTCTAAATTTAATTTAAGATAATTATTTTCAAACCAGACATTAGCCCTGTCCTCCAACATGCCAACATGCCAACGGACAACTCTTCGATACTCTTAGCAGATGTAGTGAAGGATGTATCGTCGGCAAACATCACGCAGTGATTGGGGGCCAAGAAATGATAAAGGTCATTTATGTAGATTGTAAATAGTAGCGGGCCCAGGACGGAACCCTGGGGCACCCCGCTTACTACTGATTCAAGTGATGAACGGTCATCCTGGTATTCTACAAACTGCTATCGGCCCTGCAAGTAGCATGCTATAAGATATAAGGGCTGACCTCGTATAACATATCTATATAGCTTTTTAATAACAAGCTGCTGAGAAACACAGTCGAAGGCCCTGGAGAGATCACACAAGGTCAAACCAACTAATTCACCCCCCTCGAGGCCCTCAACTATCCCACTCACAACTTTAGACACTGCTTGGATCGTCGCACACCCTCCCCTAAATCCAAACTGCCCAGACATTCGATCTTATTAATATAAGAAGTTAGCTGACCTTTTAGGAAGATCTCAAATTTTTCCGAACAAAGGCACGATTGAAATCGGCCTGAAAATAATAACGGTTGCAAAACAACTTTCATTTGGTTGTAATAAATAATTCGTATCCAAACAACGATTGATTAAATTTATTTTTTATTTACGGTCAAGTGCAATAAGGTTACAAGCAAGAACAGTAATCTTACATCATAATATCATATGATGTATAATGTAAGATGTATCATATAGAAATATCATGTTATAATATATAGATATAAAATTGATATATAATGGTTGAAAAATAAGTTAATAATTTTTTTCTTCAAAATAGCTGGAAAGATCATTACTATATGTCATGTCTAAATTTAGAAAATTTTTCATAGAATCACAAAAATGTAATGGCAACGCTGCATTGTTCCAAATATTTTTAATAATAGAAATCATAGCATCAAGATCTTCAAAGGACTGGTAACGATTCAATCATGGTAGGATTAAATTAGTACCTACAATAAACCTGAATGTCAGAATTCCGAGCAAGGAATTTTCAATCATTCGCTCAGATTGGCAGCACGTGCTGCAAAACAGAAAAAAAGTGAAATATAACCCAAACGCGCCAAAATTGGAATAAGCAGATACTATCTCCAAAGAACTAATATAAATAAATTACTAGTTAAGGTGCTTTACGGTTCTCACCATGTTCACATCGATCCGACTGGTTTTTTTGGTGATAATTAAAAGCGGAATCGTAGAAAACGTGGAAAGCGCCAGTTTTTCGTCTCTTCTGTACGAAGCAAGCTCCCAATTACGTAAATTAGGGACTGAAATATATTCTAATCGTATGGTACTTGTGTAAACGAGCTGTGTAAAAGCTCTTGTCGCTATCTACGGCGGGTCATCGTTCACGAGATGCCGCGTTTGTGATCGCGACATACCGAAAACCCAGCAGGCTGTGAAAACAACCGCTGAAATTGACAATTAGATAAAACGCCTACTACGCGACCCGAAACAATTCAACGGACAGGAGATGTCGCGACTCGAAAGCTTTGATTTTCGCCGAAACTATGTCGACAGATCGCCTTTGTGACATGCCGCTTACACAGATAAATAATTTTTATCGGTACAGGATGAAACGTAAATTCATTAAAAGTTTATTATTATTATTGGTGGCTCCGTTAACAGTTTTGTGGTGTAGGTGTAGTTATAATTTCATCATTAATTGGACCAAAACAAGCAAAATTAAAAGCACGTCCTATGAAACTAAGTATAACAAAAGTTCAAGTATCCATAAGTCGCGTTTAGAGAATCAATTTTCTCAATCAAAAGGTATTATTGGAATTATTGTTCTTCAGCGGCATAATATTTGCCGTGTGTGGAGATGGAAGAAATGAGCGATTAGTTTAATGCTGAAGATTCGGATCAATCCGTAAAGATACTGAATTGCCAAACGAACTATTTTGTTGAAGCAATCTCAACTTAAACTCATAAAACGCAACAATCCTCAGTTTTACTTGCCAAATTCTGAAGTCAATAAGACAAGTGAGAATCAAAACGCAGCTTAGTATCAAGAGAGACTTCTAAGTTTTTACATTTGACGACAAATTCAAGCGGAGTACCATTCAAGGAAAGTTTCAGATCATTATAATGGATAACTTCCTCTTTTTTATTGCCAAAAAGCACAACCTGGGTCTTGGAATTATCTAATATCAGACCATGCGCTTTGGAGATTCTAAGAATCAATTCATTGGCATAGAAAGACACGACCGAGAGTGATAAGCATATCATCAGCATACTGGTGACAATAACATTTATTTAGGTGCCTAGAAAAGGCAAAGGAAGAGAATAAAAAAGGTCCCAAAATGCAGCATTGCACAACTTCTCTTAAACTATGTAGAAAGTCAGACACTGCTGATCGTGCCGGCTACCTCCCGAGTAACTAACTAAATCAAACAAGGATTTCTTGACACATCTTAAGCCCTAAAAAGGTCATCAGTGACATTAAGCAGTACTATGGCCGTACTGTGCCAGGACCTAAACCCAAACTGGGAGGCAGGCAAAATATTCGAATCAGCGACATGATTATTAACTTGATCAAATATAATATCTCCAACATTTTAGACATTACATAGAGTATCCGTTTAATGAGATATCACCCTTGCTATCTCCGAAACTGTTTTGCCAAATTGGTTTTTGTCAGCGTTAATGTAAAAAACTTTGATTAGGAAATTAAGAGAATATAATCGACCAAATAGATTCATTAAAAGTTTAGTTGGTCTAAACTATATAGCATTATTGGTGGTTCCGTTAACCGTTAATTGTTGGGTTGCGGAAAACGCCGCAAGAATAATGTCCACTTACAATTTTATCAATAACTGGACATTGGACCAAAATTAGCAAAATTACAAACATATTCTATTAAATTTAGGACCAAATTAACTGTGCATAAATGGCGTAGCCTGCAGCTTTGTCAAAGTGTGCTAGGTAGGTTTAGAGAATCAATTTTCTGAATTGAATTGGCCACAATACCAAACGAACTATTTTGTTCAAGCAATCTCAACGTAAACTCATACAACGCAACAATTCCCAGTTTTACTTGCCAAATTTACCTTCCCCCAGAGGTCTCATTGTAAGATCGCCAATACGCGGCAATTTTGTGCAATTAGCTCTGGTCGACATTTTCGCATATCAAAACTTCTTCGAATCGTTCGAAATCGGTCGCTACAAGCCGACGTGTGTCCGCTCGGACCTGAGACCCATGCACCAGATCTAAGCACCATAAATCTAACCTCTGTGAAACGGTTGCAGGCGCACGCTAGCGACCTAACCCAGGGAATACGCCCAACACGACCGCTCCGCGGTGAAGACGTCGAACTGGCGCGACGTTGTCGGATTTACCGGGTGCCCGTACACTCAGCTCTATGTATACATTAATCGCTGAATTTAGTAGCTTTCAGAACGTCGTAATTTATTGCGGAATTTCGATAAACTCTGCAAATAAATAAATCTTCGTGAACGTAGCCACTTCATAATTGCCTAACTGACAACGTTAGCTCTGTTTTTATAAACGCCAATAGATATAATAATTCTTATTGTTATTATAAATATTATATTGACTTTATAGTTAAAGCCTAGCTTCCTATCTCAACACATTTCACCACAACCTAACCTAACCATGTGACAACTTCTTTAAAAAATATCTTCTAGATATTGAAAGATAAACAAGGAAAAATGGAAAGTCTAACATATTGAATTGGCAACTAAAATCTTTTTAAATAACTGGCACTTTATTGTAGCAGATGTAGACCTAGTAAGTAAATGAACTTTCATGTAATGCCGTTCTCATATTTGCTGTGTATGCTTTAAATCAAGATTATGCACATCTTGCATAAACTTTATTTTCCATCATTGTCTCACTGGTATCTAAAATTTGGTGTCATTGATAGGATAAATGTAATTGCGAATCATCAACATACTGCTGCATTCGAATGCTTCGCGGTTGTCAAAAAATTAATGGTAATCGGAATTTTTGCGTGGCTAAACTTCTGAAACAGAAGTGCCCAGAAAATTTCAACTTAATTATTGGAAAATGTGTATATGTGTTATACTTTTGTAGATGTATGAGATTTCATTCATTCAATTTTGGTTGTTGTTGACAGCTAGTCTGTTGATCAGCAACTTCAACAATAAAGACAACATTTAATATAACTTATTCATTTTTTCTATGAGGATATAATATTACTGGAAATTTTGTCAAATCAAATCAAATCAAAACTACTAAGTGGAATTAAACCGAAACGTGGCGAGCTCCGAATAACTCGTTAAGAGGACAAAATGTTAAAATGTACAGCCTCCAACATGACCACTTTGAAATTACCATCCATTTCTTTCACTTCGTCACCAAGAATTGATACCTGATACTTATAGATCGAAATTTCAATCAATAGGGTCTCCTAGGCCTGCAAATAGTTTTTTTTAACAAACCCCAACCTCGAGAGGCCATGGTGGTTATTGCACTAAGTACAAAATGGATTTCTACGATGCCATTTCTTATCGTATCTATATTTCAACGGTTTTTGTTTTTATACTCTAATGTGGCAGCTACATAATATGTATTTTTTCCAACAAATAACGACGTGACGGATTCCAAACCTAAAGAACTAACATGTGAAAGATGACTGGTCGGTGAGAAAAATGTAAACCGGGTGATCGAAACATGTCAGAATTTAACACAAATTGGATCGAACGGTTTCGGACACACGGCAACGTGGGATCAAGGAAGACGGCGAAATAGATAAGAGCAAAGAAAGGCCTGCGGATGCCCCGTCCGCGGTCGGCGCATTGCAAATTCCTGCGGCGCAGTCGAACGCGACGCGGCTCCTCTTCCTGATCGGTTTCTTATCCTGCTGCCAGGCCGCCGTTGGCTAACGTGCCTCAAAGGTCACGTGACACGTGGCTTGGGCCGTTAGAACCGTAGCGGGAACAGATGGCGCGCGCACTTTTTTTTCAGGCGGTCTGATTGTTCTTCCTGCCGTCGTGTTTCTAGATCGACGATTCGACGAGATGCGGGCAGCAGGATCGGGTGTCGCTTGCAACGAAATATTATCAATCACATGATGTTTTAAAACACCTTAAAGTAATATACAATGACTTTTCAAATGGCTTTAACACGGATGGACCACAATGAACTGCTCTATATACTGAGGATGCTTACGTGCATTGATATTCTTGCTTTTCATGATATGGTAGCTTTTAATAACCTACCCCTGAACACAAATAAATGTTTTACAAAGACATTTTCAAACAAAACTGATACTACAACTTTTAATTACCATCTGGATAACGTATTATTAACAAAATGTGACAGTTTTAAAGACGTGGGCGTAACGTTTGACACAAGACGCTATTTCAGAAATCACGTCGATGAAGCCTGTGGACGTTTACTCAAAATGCTCAAACCTTTGACAAGCACATCACTCAAATTGAAAACGTACAGAGAAAGTTTCTGAAATTTCTTCACTTTCATGTAAATGGTTTCTACCCGGCTAGGGGACTGCCACAGAGTGATTTATTATTAATGTTTAAGGTTGTTCAATCATAGGAGGTACCATTTTAGTTTTTTGTATAAACTTTGCAATTCATTAGTAGATTGCTCTGAGTTACTGAGCCAGCTGAACTTTCGTTTTCATGCCGCGGTAAGGGCATCACCTGTATTTCAACTCCAAGAACCAACTTTTTGATCAAAGGTCCTCTCTATCAGTTGTAATGATATTGACGTTTTTGGTCTTACTCGCCCACAGACATAAATGTGAAATGAAATAATGGCTTGTATGTTTCACTATTACTTTGCTGCAGTGAATATAGTTGCATACTTATTATAGTTATAGTTCTTAAGAGGAAATTATCTTCTAAATGGATGTTAGACAATAAAGATTATTATTATTATTCTGGCAATATAAAAGTAGCTCTGCTGGGGCTATTTTATTCAGAGTAAATGGAGGGAACAGTCAGTTCCCTTTGTTCAATGTCATATTATTTGGGCTGAATCATACACGAAAAAATGTTCAATTCTAAAATATTTATTTCCTTTTGTACATTTTATATATAGCAATTTACCACGGATAATGTTATACTATTCTTATAACAATATAAATATATAAAAACAACAAAATTGTTTCAAAGAAAAGAAAAGAAAAAAGAAAGAGGTTTCAAGTTGATATTAATTTAAAATCGCTTAACAATTCACACAATTAATAAATACAGTTTATACTTGCCACATTAACATTATCCGTAGATGTACCAAACAAGATTTTCATCGACCTTTAACACAATAGTCAACGTCACCTGCAGTTTTCTTGAACGGATACTTTTATTACGGCAGGTGCCAACTAAAAACAAGGTTACGCTCAAAAGATTGCCAAAATAAAGTGCAGAATCGTGTAACGACGTTCACATATCTCCGACAATGTAATTTTCGAGATATCATAAGGGGAAGTCGGAGATATCGTAAATACAGATGAAGTCGTTAACGTGAAATAAGCACATTTTAAAAGGTTTCGCATTCAAATTAAAACAGTAAGCTACAATATACGGCTTAATTTACTCCGGCGAAATGATCTCGTCAAATTGAATATTCATACTCGGGATCCGAGACGGCACGTCGATTAATTCGACTGCGCGATGGTCAACCGCAGCGTGCAGAAGGATTTTTGAAAGCGAACTGCCGCGATAAACTTTTAAACGACGAGATAACGTTTGATGATTTGATTATAAAATAACATTTCCGCGGACTTTTATGCATATCGTAGTAGAAAGATGACCAATTTTAATGCGTTAAGGTTTGAAGGAATCAATGATGCTTGTGGCGATAGAGTCAATTTTGAAATCTCTATTTCGGTTATAATGTAATGATGAAATCCCAAAGTCGTCGTTCTAAATGGAGATAACTAAAAAGCAAATTTTTCAATTCTATTACGTTTTCTAGAACTTTATCAGAGCTATCTAAAATTAAAAACGAAACATCATCTGCTGCCGCTGCCAAATTGATTTATAAATAAGATTAAAAAGTACTTTTTACAAAACTAAGAGAAGAGAAGCTAAATGAGGGGCATAAATACCGTCTCGGATGACTGATTCCCATATTGGTGACAGGTAGAGGCCTGAGTCGCGGTTAAAATTGCTAGATTTTTTATAGATTTCTAGAGACTCTCGGATTTTTCGTTAATAGAAGAATTAATTACATGCAAGAA
Source organism: Cylas formicarius (assembly GCF_029955315.1). NCBI lineage: Eukaryota > Metazoa > Arthropoda > Insecta > Coleoptera > Brentidae > Cylas > Cylas formicarius. The sequence goes on along the minus strand of NW_026844326.1, from coordinate 21,300,697 downwards.
TTTGAGTTTTATCGAATAAAATTTGATGTCCGGTTTCGTGATTGTGTTCGTCAACAGCTGATGAGTTTATTTGTCTTAGTCGTAAAGCTCTTTCGTGTTCTTCGAGCCTAGTTGATATTTTTAGACCAGTCTCTCCATATATCCTTTGCCGCATATGCATGAAATGCTGTAAACTCCTGGCATCTCAAATGAAATTTTATATTTGACGGACCGAAGATGTTGAGAGATTTTTGGACGTGGTAAATCTGGTTTCAATGGCAAGTGTAGAATTGCTTTCGTCCTCATTGCTATTGAAAGGTTGTGCTGAAGTGTATTTTTTGATCGAACGCTTAATATTTTTAATGTGGAAATTATTAGAGAGAAGAGCAGAGGTAAGGTGTTTTAATTCTGGGTTCAGTGAATCGGGCTGAGATAGTTTTAAGGCACGGTAAACAAGCGAGTTGATAACCGATGGTTTTTGGGTCGGATAATGATAAAAATCTACTAGGGTTAGTATATACTACTAGAGTTAGTATATATTTATAATACATTTAAACTCTATACTCCCTAACATACGTTTTACCATTGAGTTGGAAACTAATAGTAACCTTCTATTCTTAGATATTCTTATCAATAGAAAATCAGACCTAACTGTGCAATTTAAAAAAAAATGCTAAAGTCTTGTTGAGGTACATTTCCTATATTTCGGATGTAAATTTTGTAATGTTAATGTGTTCGTAATCCAAAAATGAAAGTTTCGTTCGAGTGTGGTAACTCCGCAAAAAAAAATGCGAAAATAATTTTCCCAACTTACGTGAAGAAAACGACAAGTTTCTGAACGCACTTATCTGCGTTCGCAATCTGAATGCAAACGGCCGCTTATAGCGTTCTTTACGATATTGTTATAGTTGTCAATAATCCGAATGAAAAACATCTAACGAGCGTGGAAGACTTTTGTCGAAGACTTTTTAATTTGAGACCTTTCTCAGTATAGAATTTTAATCGAAATCGTGATTTTTTCATTTAGCCGAGACGATTCCGGAATACCAAGTTTGATCTCGCAGAACTAAGATGTTACGCAACCCGACCGGTAAAAATTATTGCAGCGCTTTGGTCTCGGAGATCCGAACGACACGAGAGAATTTTCGCTACTATCGTACCATTTGGCTTACGATTAAACAAACACAAAATAAGTCCTTTAATGAGCGATTCTATCCGTCAAAATAAAATTGTTCATTAGAAACGGCTTTAAATTGACAGCTATTAGAACTTGCTAATAACGGCCAATTAGTTCCCAAGCTTCGCGCCGCCATATTATGTACCTACGTTTTGTAAAATCGTTTGTAATTGACAGACGTAAATGGATAAATTAAATTGCGAATTAATCTAAATGGAGTTATATTTATTAATTTTGGTCTTTCTAAAATACGTAAAATTCGTAAAAGAATAAGTAGTTAGATATGCGTTGTCGAAAAAATATTTTTTTGGAAAGAAAATGGGTCGAATTTGCAAAGAAATTCGTTTGTTTGCTATGCTTGTAAAAACCTTTTTCTTCACTTCGAAACAATAAACTATTTAACAATGGATGCTACAAGTAATTTAAATAAATCTTAATAACACATGTAGTAAATGTAGCATGTAGCAAATAATTCTCGATAGTTTAAGTTTAGGTATTCAAAGTTGCTTGAAATATTGGAAATTATAAAGAAATATCAAGTAAATAAAAACTTATATAGGACTAAGACTAATAAGAAAATAGATAAAATACAATTTCATTTGTAAATTTCAGTCAACAAGTTTCAAGTAACAGTGCAGAGAAATATTAAGAAAAAAATAGGTCTTAATTGTTCACAAAATTTGGAAGTGACTTGAATGTTTTGGGATTAATTTTAACATTCAATAAACAGCCAAAAGTAAAAATATTTCAAAGGGTTAATGAAGCAATAAAAAAAAGACTTTAAAAAACGTTGTTTTAGGGATTCGTTAATACAATTTATAAATAGCACGGATTATAATATAAATCTATGCATATCGCGAAGCAATAGGTAGAAAGTTTTTTTTTAAACATGATTTATTTTTGTTGGTCCAGATTATGAAAGTTATATAAAAAACAAAAAACAGTTTTTTATTGTACGCTTTTAATAATATGCCACAAATTAACATTTTAAACTTCAAAAGGCTCCGGAGCATTCTTTTCAAAATTCAGAACATATTTCGAAGGACCTCTACAGGGTTGTTTTTCTTGCATAATAACTTCGCACAGTTTTGGTTTCATATAAAACAGATTGAAATATTTTGTCCTCTAATTTATAGTAAAGAGAAATACAAAAAATAAAGCAATGCTGACCTAAGGTGTTTATGTTATAGACTCTGAGATCTCAGGTCAGTTCTGAAAATCGACCAAATGGCCATAAAAGCTTTTTTTTGGTGAATCCTTTAACTTAAATTTATTTTATTTTTTACTCTCTTTACTCCTAATACTAATAAAAGAAAATAATGCCATAATAATTCGCTGTTAATGACCAATTACTTTGGTAGTTGTAACTTGATAATCACAAAATCGAATAAAAAACATGCTGCATAAAAATGAGTACATCACTGACACAAATGGGGTAATAAGATGAAATACTATTCGAGCCGACACCAAAATCCGAAGACCTTTCGCCCGACCTCACGTAATTTTTTAATGGCGGCTTGTAAAAACTAGAATTTCTCACACACAAACTTTCAAAGGATGCCGCCAATTTGCCACGGTTCGAAACGCCGCGTTTACACCTCAAAAGTGTCGTGAGTAACGGACGTTCGGAGAAGAAAAAAAGAAGATTCTAATGTGACCGAGTAATGACGCGAGAGAGAGATTTTTTTGTTCTTCCACGGATTGTGCCAAATTGAACCCGCACAATTTGCAGTAATGAAACGGGATCGTTAGACGATTTTTTTGAGTGCGTATTTTGTTGAAACTATAATGAACTGGCTCCCCAGGCGTGTGTTATGAAAATGTCGTTAGATGTTCGGAACCTGGTCTTTACTATAACGAGCTAGTGCGGTTTTTAGTCTGTTCGGTTATTAAATAGATGAAATAAAGCTAAGACGATCACTGAGGATGTCAAAAATATTGTTTATACAATGGTAGAAAAGGCCAAATCATCATCATCATTTGCGAAAATGCTAATGTAAAATTTTCTAAGGTCTGTAACAGACTCGCAATGCAATGTAGGTATTGAAGTAGGGGTAGAAGAACTGCTTTTATTATTATGGGCTACAACACATATAATAAATATGTACCAATATGTATTATATTATATACTATTAATTATTATACAATAGTGATTTAAAAAAAAAAAGTAGTACTATCATCACCGCATTTTTCAAATTCTCATTCATTTGATATAATCTATTGAAGTAATTTATTCACATATAATTTAGTTCTTACTTGCAAATTTTTTCATTTTTCATGTCCATTGCCGTAACAGGGACACTTTTTCCTGAAAAACTAGCAATTCAACTCCCTCGCTCATCTTCTTCAAGTATTTATGTATAAAGTATTATTCAAAATGCAACACTTTCACTATTGAATTCTCAAACGGAAAAGTATTCATTATTATAAATAGACCCGATATCCACGGATAGCGTCCAATTTATTCTACAGTTGATTAATTCCAAACTCAAAAGCAATTTATTTCCATTTAGGCCTGTTTCAACACTTGTCAGATATTGTTAAAATTAAAAAAAAAACTTATGTACCTACATAGTATAAAACAAACATTTTTACTACTATTAACTATTATCACAGTCTATCTTTTACCAGATATTTTAATTTATTGCACAGTGCAACCTTCTCATTAGGTCGTAATTGTTCACAAAAATTGGAAGTGACTTGAATGTATCGGGATTAATTTTAACATTCAATGTACAGTCAAAAGTAAAAAGATTTCAAAGAGTTAGTGTCAGCAAACAATTAGCAATAAAAATAACGGACTTTAAAGAACATTTTCGTTCGTTTTTACAATTTAAATATTTCGCCAGAGCGTGCTGAGTTACCCAAAAAAAGCTTGGATTAATATAAACTTAAAACATCTATGGAAACCAATATGCTCACTCTCCATATCGGGTAGCAATATGTAGAAAGTTTTTTTTTAAACATGATCTATTGTTATTGGTCCAGGTTATGAATATTATATAAAAAACAAAAAACACTCTTTTATTTTTAATTGTACGCTCTTAACAATATAGCACAAATTTTTAAACTTCAAAAAGTTCTGGAGCTTTTTTTTTCAAGTGAATTAAATAACCTTACAATAAAATTCCATTTCAAGATTCAGATCATATTTTGAATAATGTATAGCAGAAATAGGTCTTCCGATATTTTTTTTATAACTACTAAACGCAAATTGCTTCAGATTATGTAAATTATCCACTAAAAAAACTAATCTCCATAAATATTAAGACCCTTGCTGTGACAATATAAATTAGAACTAAAAGTTGAGATTTTCATGAAAATAATTTTGGTCTAAAGATACTATTAAGCAATCTTTCAATTTGAATTTAATTGTCAGATTTACATCTCTAAGGAAGGTTTGATTATGGGAAACCCACTTAGTTCTTTGTTAGCCGAGATTTTTATGGATAATTTGGAAAATATCATAGTAAAACATCCTTCAAGTAAAAGTTTTCTATGGTGGTATAGATACGTGGATGATATCGTTGCTTGCTTTTTTAGAACGGACAGACAATTGATTTTTTTTTAAATTACATTAACTCAATACATAATCGTATAAAATGAAAGAATGAACAGGATAACTGTATTAATTTTTTAGACTTAACTATTACGAAAACGCAAAACAAATTAGATTTTTCCATTCCTTCACACACGGACACAGTCATACATAACAGCTCAAATCACCCTTATACACACAAAATGGCTGCATTTCACTCTTTTATACACAGACTTCTTAATACACCACTCTCAACAGAAAATTACAACAAAGAACTTAAGATCATCAAACAAATTGCACTGAACAACGCCTACAATCCGTCCATTATAGATAAAATTATAAATAAAAACCAAATCCAGACAACAGTAAACTCTATTTATCCGAACCTTGTACAGAACAGTTTCAAAACATTTGTCAAAATGTGGTTTAAAAATAGCTTTCAGAACTAACAACATAATAGGAAAATTTTTAAAAAACGATGAAACGAAATGTCCAAAATCTCAAAAATCAGGTGTCTACAGGTGGAAATGCGGATCTGGTCCTAAAATTTATATTGGGCAAAGAGGTAGATCCTTCAAGAAACGTATTAACGAACATAAAAGGGCGTTTAAAAACAATAGTCTACATTCTAATTATGCTACACACTTAAATACAAAAAACACATTTTTGACGACAATTCTGATATTTTACATACAGCTGCTGAAAGTAGAAAATTAAATTTATTGGAAGCAATGGAGATTAACATAATGAGACATTCAAATGTATTGCCTTACGATCAATTATATTTAAATACCTCTTCTTTATTAAACTTAAATTCTCACAACAACATTAATTAAGGTTTTATTGTCATCTTTCGGTATATACAGTAAAAGGTTGTTTGTAAATATTACATTTGAGAAAGACACGGTGTTGTCGAAACAATTGTCATGTGAAAATATATAATTTCGTGAAAATCTAAACTTTTAGTTCTTATTTATTATGTTAAATGGATTTTCATCAAGTAAAGGTCACCTCAGTTCAAGCCTTGCTGTACACTGTACACTGTAATACAAGATGTAAAAATGTTGCAATTGATTTTCAAAAAGTTTATTAGTTATTGAAGAAAAAAAATGTAAGTCTCATCAAAAGTAGCACTGTCGTCGAAGGAACTATCAACTTATATTTGAAATCGAGGAAAAGAGAAAAATCAAATCTACCAATTTGTAGGTATATTTTCATTTTTTAAAAATCATATGACGGCGTTATTAGGTTTCGCTTTTGAGGAAACCTTTCTACTACCTTTTGCAAATCCTTCAAATTTTGCTCTGTAACACCATTTCATAGGTGTATTTTTCAATTTTTATAAAACACTAGGTGCCTTAATTCGTTGCTGAAAAATCGTTGGTTTTGGTTCATTTGGTTGCAAATTTGGCTCTAGTTTGGCAAGTCATTTTTAATCCTATTTCATTTTATTGATCGCTAACATAATTAAATTTATTTTATTTAACTGTCCTGGTTTCTGGGGTTCGAAACTTGAACTTGAGTAGCGTAAAACCATCGAAAATTGTGATTATCTAGGCCCGAGGGTCATCGCAACCGATCCCGCGCGAACATGACCTCAAACATAAAAAAACGGATTCGCACCATAATTCCGGGAACAGCGCGGCATTTCTCTAATAAGAAACCATTCCGGTCGCAACGACAAACACCGTCGTGCAAAACATTGTATTTTCGAAGCAAAACAGTTGTTCTTTTGCACGTCCAACGCGACACCTATTGTTTTTATCGGGCACATTACAGTCTTGGAAGTGTCACGTACTCGGAAGATTGTGTCCATCCGTTTGTTTTATGATCGGCCTAATGCCTGCCGTTGCAGGACGAGAGATAAGAGGAGCAGGAACGAGCGACCGTTGCACGAAAATAGTTCGAGGAAGATAGCGATCGGTTTTTCACACTCGACTAGTGAATTAGAGTCCGGCAATGTCGAGTTGGGGCGTTTGCATTCTAATGATCGCATTACACGACGGCAGGACTTTGACTCCGGTTATTAGACATTTCATTTCGCCTAAGTATTTATTTGTTCCAAACTAACTACGCCAAACTGTTCTTCTGTTAAGCAATTCTTCATTCTTCTTTTCATGTAATAACAAATCGACAGTAAAGTAAATTTTTGTCCAAATATATCGGCAATTAAAAGATTCATTTACAAATGTCATTTCAAATTGAAATTCCTCCCTTTCTTCTTCTTTCAGCAAACTTTAAGCCAACAAGCTCGAAAATTTGATTTTATATTTCTACTTATCGGCATCCCCTAACGCGAGAGATGCAATTTTCCTGCGATTAGATCTTAATGAAGATATCATTGTGCCTTATATGAAGCGGCTAAACCGAGAAAAAAAGTATCGAGGACCACACATGCCCATTGTTACGTTTCCTGAAAATTTGCATGTCGTTTTAGTCAAACAGCTATTTTCACCATTGTTTTGTGGGCACCCACGTTTGCCTCTTCGTGTAGTGAGAAATATAATTGGATATGGCGAAAAATATTGAAGTCTGCGTATATGGCAAGATTTAAGACCTGAGAACGAAAATATAGCGATAGCTGCACAGTACCCTTCACTGTATTGTTAACCTTTATATAGAAGGACTATTTATTAAAATGTATTTTGAAAAAAAAAAACTTTTATTGGAAGTTTTCGGCACAAAAACGATCAACAGTGTCTAAAGAATGTCAGAAAGGTGGCCAAAGAAGCTGGAATCCCTTCAGTGTTTTATTGATGCAGATGCCGAAAAATCTGAAACAAAAACATTCCGTTAATATTTTTTTTGTCTTGAAAATAATACTTTCAGTTGGTGATTTGATAATACTAATTCTATTCTATAGATACGGCCATTCATAGCTAATCGAAAATATTATAGTGTAGAATCCCGAGCTCAAATAACTCATATATTGCTCTAATATTAAAAATGTTAATGGTTTAAGAACTACAATTTGTTATTAAAAGACGAACCAAGGATTGACGTCAAAATAATTGTGATTTGCGTTCAATCTCCACAAAAAAGTATTGAATGATACATTTTTCACACTTTGACAATTTTCATGTTTGAGGATCATATAAACAATAAATGACTTCTGCCAATTTAATAATTTCAATTCAATTATTCTTTGATTCTTCAGGTACAGCATGTTCGAGTTCTAGGAGATTCCTTTGCATTTATAAATTAAGTACTAGATGGTCCCAGATGTGCTCTATATAATTCTAAACCATCCAAACCTTACTAGATATTTAGATGAAATTCTTACCAGGTGTGGTCTTGCATTATCATGTATTAATTACAACATATGATTCTAAAATGTCTCTTATATATCTGTCAACAGTGATTGTTCCCCTATTCATTACAACTAATTCTGTACTACATTGTAATGAAAAACACATAAAAGAATCGTCAGGATGATTGGCGAAACGTCAGCAAGTTCGACTCAGCAAAAACCGACGCAGGAGGAATCCAGAAGTTTTGTAAAAAGTATCACAGTAGCCTGTGGAAGTTTCTTTGAAAAATGAAACCAGTCGTTAATTTACATGTTCCCCGGCAAACCTCATATGGCGCACACAATGTGGCTACAACTACCAATGTGGCTACAACTACATCAGTTTTGGTCGTATTCGCTTCTGTGTTAACGATTGGGCGTGTATTTCGCACATCGCGTAAGTCATTTTGCAGTTGTAACACGCCTTATTCCTGCAAACGCAAATAACAATCATCTTGACGGCTTGTCAAGCGAGGACATGCAAAAACAGACCTTCCAGGTTCTCCATACCGAGAGACTTGATTGATTAATATTCACTAACTTCGCAACATAAGTTTTCATTCACGCATTTCGTTATTCTGTCAACGCTCTGACTGACAAGTGCCTACTTGATCTCTTTAGATGATTGTTTTGCTCGCATCTTTTCCGATTATGCGATATATTTTTGCGCAGTATTTATAACGTTTGTTAAACGATACATATGTATCAATTTGACTCGATCATTAAAACCGTATTTCCTTGCAGATCCGGCAGAGCTGCGGGCCCGCCCCTTGCCCACACCCCCGATGTCCACGGCGGACGCGGCCTGCAGTAGCCCCCACCTGTTCTGGCTCCCCCGCTGTCGCCCCTACCAAATACCGCCGGCCGTTATTATGCGAGAAAAGGACGCCTCGCCCCGGAAAATGTTAGTCGCCCAGGGCGGCCACTCGTCGCCGAAACAGGCGGCGGTATATCCCCTCTCGGTTCGCGTACCGCCGCCGGAAGACGCTCCCTTCGACTTAAGCAGAAACACGAGCCGGTCGTCGCCGGGGCCTCACATGAGTCCCGCCGGTCGACCTCCTCCCGGACCTCAAGAGCCTCAAGGCGACGAACAACCTCTCGACTTAAGAGTGGAACACAAAAAGCTTAGTTTAATTATCATGAGAAGACAGGTAAGGCTATATTTAAAACTATGCTTTCATCTGTGCTTCATTTTTTTTTCAAAAAACTTTACTAATGATGGTTCATGAACCCTAGCTTGGATCTGCCATTACCTTCAACTTCACTTCAATTTGGTTTTCATTGTTTCCAGATCGAGGACGAAAACCGCAACATCATCTCACCCACTCCAAGTACGTCTAGCGAAAAAGACGACGTGGTAGTCGAAGATCGGACGTCGCCTCTGTCGACGACTTCAGCTCCAAAACCCGCATTCTCCCCCCAACTCCCCGCGTATCCCGGCATGCTGTTTCCGCCCCAACCAATTCACCCCATGATGCTCGAGGCGATGTACCGCGCGCAAGGCGGAGACAAAGTGCCTCGTCTGCCTTTACCTTATCCGCAGTCCCCTAACTACCCTCAAAGGTACCCGTTCCTGAGTCCCAACATGCTCAGTCCTCCTGTGAACAATGTTCCTTTCGACATGCTGAGAAACGCGTCGAACACGGCCGCGAACACGCCCAAAGTGTTCGACCCGGCAGCCGGCAAAGTCAAAGACCGATACGCCTGCAAGTTTTGCGGAAAAGTGTTCCCCAGATCGGCGAACCTTACTCGACACCTCAGAACCCACACGGGCGAACAACCATACAAATGTAGATACTGCGACCGGAGTTTTAGTATATCCAGCAACTTGCAGCGACACGTTAGGAATATCCACAACAAAGAGAAACCGTTTAAGTGTCCGCTATGCGAGAGATGTTTCGGACAACAGACGAATTTGGATCGTCACTTGAAGAAGCACGAGGCTGACGGACCGACGATCTTGGACGAGAGAAACGTGCAGAGGAGGAGCATGAACAGGAACCTAAGTGATGAATCCTATTTCGAGGAGATCCGATCGTTTATGGGCAAAGTGACCGACGGAAGACTATTACAACACCTGCAGCCGCCCAAGAACCTGGCAAACTTCCCGTTACCGCTAGCTTCGAAGCTGTTCGACACGGGAAAGAACATACCAGAGAACAACAAACCCGACTCTCCCGTCGACGACGTCAAACGCGACTCGTCGTACTTCTCCGACAAAGACAATTTCTCGTCGAGGTCCTCGACCAGCTCGGAGACATCACATAAAGACGATGATAACAATAACGCTAAAACCGAGGACGGCGGCAAGCAAGGCAACGAAGATAGCAACAATAATAATAATAGCAGCAACAACGGCAATACATGATCGCAGCTGTGATATTCCACTCGGACACCTGATGGATGGGTTTATTTTAACTCAACACTATATGAGTGGGTGGGTTTGTAAACTCAAAGGATTGTTTTCATCTGTGTCATCGCGGTTCATCTGACATTTCAAAGTTCAAGATTAAGAGAAAAGAGTAATTTTTTGACTTACCTTACGGGCTTCTAGATAGGGTGTCTAACTAAGATGAATACGAGTCCTTATTTTGGTTATTACTTTTGGTATGACGGTAACTCATAGGTGGTTCACATTTAAATTGCCTTTAGAACAGTATATTTTTATTTCAAATATAGTAAGATGATAAAAACTACTTAAAAATTATGAATGGACTGTTACAATATAAAACAATGTTTTTTTTTAATAAATCAAAAGCGAAAATTTTGAAATTGCAATTAAAATTTACGAAACAAATTGAACCTTGATTTCATAAAAAAAGCCTCAGAATTATTCTCTTCTACTTACTCTCTAATTCTGACAATAAGCTTCATATTTGGATGATGCATCCTACAGTGCCAGCGTCCTAGTTCCAGCATTTCTAGGTCTAATACTTCTCAGTCCTATAAAAATTTATTTCATTAGTTTTAATCCACAACCACAATTCTCCCCCTTACACAACAAAAAATAGACCATGTTTCTAAACCAGAACCAGATGAATTTCATCCAGTTGATTTGCAAACCTTCCGCGGTATGTTATAGGTACAAAATCTGCGTAAGTTAGATAAAAACGCGTAGAAAAAAATGTTGCCTAGCTTTACGGGCAAGACTGACAAAGTATTTTATGAGTTTCCGATGCGAAGGAATGCAAAAGCCACTGGGAAAGCAAAAGGTTAAACCGGATAAATTAATGAATGATTTCGTTATGCAATCGGTTAGCTATCCGAGTTGAATTAAATAGTAAACTTGGTATTTAAGAATTCGCATTTAGATTTAATTATTCGAATGCACAGCCGTCTGTTGAGTGTGTGGTCTTCTTGACGGCTCGGTCACGTTGGGCTAGATGATGGACGGGAATTCCGCAAACAGTTTTGACGGCTCATTGGCGAGATGCCGTAAAAAGCATGCGTGGGTTAAGGAGCACCTTATTTACGTACCTAACCGGTCGGATCCTCTGTGACTGTTGATTTCGATTTCGCCATCTGTTATTTTCCCCTTTTCAACGTTTTCTATAATTTACTGAGTTGTAACCATGATTGATGCTTTTCATTCAAGCAGATAACTGTTGTTAATTGTCTTTAATTGTTGTTCTTTATCATTTTCATGTGTTAATCGTCTTTCATTGCTGTTTCTTTACCTTCTCTCTCTGTTAAAGTTTCTGTGATGTATCTGGGCAACACATCTCTCTCTCTCTCTTGTGAGTCCAAAATTCTAACAAATATCGAATTATTCATTTGGTGACCAATGTATAATTGATTCAAATAACTAAAATTAATACACATTTGAAAAGAACTTGCCTCTTCAACTCTGTAATTTCGAAGTTGAACCCTTTGGAAACCGTCTGACAAGTGAAAAGTGTCAGAGCTCATATTTTATGATATCAAAATCCGCCGAACATATCATACAATATCCCCAAGAACTTTTCCTTAATTTGAAAAGCAGTCTGCGATAAATCCAGACTGCCTCTCAAAATATTTCTTTTTTCTGGGGGATACCATCAACACATCTACCATGTCGTCTGCTCTATTGTAGTTCAATCTTCTATTTTTAGTTCCTCATCTGACCATAACAAATATTTTAGTCTTACTTCTTCCTCCATTTTCCCTCTGTGAGCCATTACTTAACTAGCTACCTTCACTTTTCCAATATTCCCGATTTTCATAAATATTTTCTCTTATGTCTTCAATTCTATTTGACTATCGGATACTAAATAATTGACGTAAGTAATCTTCAACTTGAAATTCCGAATGGTATATCGGTGCGCTCTCCCCACTTCAAATAATTACACGGTAAGCGGCCGATCTAATTAAAAATCCAACGGAAAAAACGACAAAAATTCTCATAAAATTTCATCCATCGAGACAGGAAGCAAAGAGACGTCCATATTAGGTCTAACAAACGGCAGTACGGACGTTGCAGTAACTAATTAAGCGTTGCTTCTAAACTGGAGGTTAAACGTGAACGCAATTACGAGCCTTTAAAGAATGGATGATACATTAGCAAAGAACTACAAATTGCTCTACATCGCGCATAAATTAAACTAAATGGTTCGTTTGTGACCGCTTTTTTCCCCTATTTTTAGTCGCGACGGCAATAAAAATCACTTTCCAATTATTTTACGCTCGATCGGATCAACTTTCTTCTATTTATTATAGAGCCTTTATACGCTGGATTCTTCAACTTTGATGAAATGGTTTGTTTTTTTGCCGACATTGTTATGGTTTTGTTCCTTTTTGTCGATCGCCTGTGAAACGTTTAACGCAACGCTTATGCTTTTTGATTTTTTTTTGTTATACCGTTAGGAAGACGCCAGCGAAAGTTACTGTAAGTACGACGACAAATTGCTACATAAAAATAAAAACAAAAATTACTTTGTTAATTTATTTTAATTGCTCAAATGAAAGGCACAATTACCTATACGATATGCTGCGGTAGGTGAAACGCGGCAGTTATGATTACACTGCATACTCGTGTCACTTCTAGCTTCGTTGCATATAATTTCGTCTTTTCCTTCTGCTTTTTAAGTTATTCTTCGCTTTTTCTCTCGCTTTATTCCTATGTTCAACCCCTGTTTCGCATCGTCGCTTTTTAACCTTAAATAACCACAATATTGTTTTATAGCGAGTTGTTTATTTTTATTTTAACTTCTTTTGCACATACTCACCTGTGCCTTTCTAACAATTATTCTTTTAACTTTAACGCTTACTGTTTTCTACAAGCTCAATATTGATTTGCATTTAGCTTCTGTTTCACTTTTCGTTTATTTGCTTTTCTCTTTGTACTAAACTATTTTCTAAAAATTGCTTGTCTTAAGTATGGATATAAATATGCTTTGGTCGTTGTGTTTTATTTATTTCTTCATTCTTGCTTTAATTTTGTTACTATCTTGTTGGATGTATTCTTCCTCTTCTTCTTGTACTCAATTTTGATTTCATACCAATTGCTTATTTAACTTTAACTGTCCTCTTAGTTGAATGTTATTTATTCTCTCTCTCTCTCTCTCTCTCTCTCTCTCTCTCTCTCTCTCCTTTTCTCCCTCTCTCCCTCTCCCTCTCTCTCACCCCCTCTCTCTCTCTACCCCTCTCTCTCCCCCTCTCTCACTCCCTCTCTCTCCCCCTCTCTCACTCCCTCTCTCTCCCCCTCCCTCTCTCTCACCCCCTCTCTCTCTATCCCCTCTCTCTCTCCCCCTCTCTCTCTCCCCCTCTCTCTCTGTCCCACTCTCTTTTTAACATTAATTTTTTTTATTTCTTTGTACTGTCCTTTGTTTTTGCAGAAATTACTAATTCAACACTATAATTTGAAGTTTCAACTAGTTGTACTTGCCTAATTCGATATCCGCTATTTCAATTTCGTTCCCTTGCTGATCTCGCATCGAGAACCATCGTGTTTCGCTTCCTCACGATACGCAACGACGCGAGGGAGTCGAAACGAGTAATTTAATTATTGAATTCGCAATTAACGTTTTAATTGAGAGGTTTCCTTATTGAAGTGAACGGTGCACGAAAAATAAAACGCAAAAATAATAATCGATTAAATCTTTAATTTAAGTAACAATAAACGCTGCATGCCCATCGAAAGAAAGTAACATCTTGAATATCACGTTTTTTTTTTCAGTCGGCCACACGAAAGGAAAAACATCGAACGGTTGTTGTTTTTTGTCCGTCGCCCTTCACATGACGTGCGCTGTGTGAGAAAACTGTCCGATATCCTTTCGCACAGAGATGATCTGATAATTTGTACTGACTAGTTTGAAAAAGTCGATTTTGAAAGCGAGTTAATAAAACATGTCGATGTGTATTTACATTTAAAGACGCAATCTTGAAAAACGACGTTCATACTGCTAATAACACGTTTTAAACAAACGTCATTAAGTGTACTTAAAACAATAGGTTTGAAGATGCCGAAAACTTTAACAAACTTAAATACTCAGAAAATGTTATAACCTGAACTACGCCCATAATTGAACCTAATTTGAATATAAATCTCGATTTAATTAATAGACTATTCGATACATTTTTCTTCCTTTTACTTTCTACTACTGCATGCTTTAATGTGATTCGGTCAATAAACCAACTAATCTGCCGCAAAATCTAAAACCTTGCGAGCAATTTATCATCTTCGTTCCTATATATATATATATATATATATATATATATATATATATATATATATTATATATATATATATATATATATATATATATATATATATATATATATATATATATATATATATATATATATATATATATATATATATATATATATATATATATATATATATATATATATATATATATATATATATATATATATATATATATATATATATATATATATATATATATATATATATATATATATATATTTTCGATAACCATTAATAACTATATCCGCAGTGTGTGCTTTTTCTCGTTACTCTACTTACTGAATATTCTATCGCTTTGTTTCGATATCGAATTTTATTTTATCTAATATCACTTGGGTTATTTTTTACAATATATTTGCTTCACCATCTTATTCTTCATTGAAGTATTAATTAATGATAATAATAATAATAATAATAATAATAATATTTATTTTCCCAAAGACAACTACAAAACACTACAAAATACATAGAGATATAAAAAAACATTTTCTCAAAAAAATTCCTGTAGACTATAAAATGTTTTGGATAACAAAAATATGTTTAATCGTTTTGCTTGTTATACATGAGAATTTACTTGATATCCTCGATCTCCTATTGTTTATCATTTATTTGTTGCATTTCAAAATTCATTTTTTCTTCCTACCTAGATGCTTGTTCTTTCTCCTTTTTCCTGCTAACCTTTATTGTCCGCTATCTATTCGTTCTTAATATTTTTATTATAGTGCCATGTTTTCATTATTCCTTTCTTAATTTCGTTTTTCTTATTCTTAGGAACATTTATTCTCTGCTGTCTGAATTTCATTTTCGTTTGATGCTTCTATTAACAAATTTTCCTGGATTCTTTATTTTTGTGTATCTTATTCTTACTAACTTCTATTCTCTTCTCACTGAATTTATTTTCTTATGAAATAGTCGTCCACTGTGTCCTGTTTTCGTTTGGTTTTTTTATTTACTAATTTACTTTCTTTTCTTTCTATATTTTTCTGTACCTTTTACGCTAGAATTTTTGTTATTTAACTTATTTGAACATATTTTAATATCTGATTGTTTATCGTTTATTTATTATATTTTTTTATCTTTGGAAAAAAATACTTTAAATTTTAGTTCTCTTCCCTACTTACATGCTTATTATTTTATTCATTTTCACTATCTGTCGATTTTAATATTTTTTTTCTTTCTTAATTTTATTTTCCTTATTCTTACAAGCTTCTATTCTCTGCTACCAGAATTCATTTTCTTTTGGTTCATTTCTTTTTGTTTTTATTTAGGTACTTTTTTCATTTTTTGCACTTTTGTGGATCTTTCCAAAACTGTTGGGAAACTTGACTCGTTCTTTTCGGGCGAAAACGAATAGGAAATGCACGGACTGCGCCGGGAGGAGGTTCGCCGACCAATCAATAATGGGCGTGCATAAAACAGCAAAAACAAACACGCATCGTCACCCGAGGGTCACTAATAATAACCCAAGCGCCGGAGTAGCAGTTTGAAATACGTGTATCATCCTCTGTAATCTGCGTCGGACCTTGTTTTGGAACCGCGTCGTGAATAATATTTTATACCGCGGACCAAGTTTACCTTTCGTCGTTCGTAATTAAATAATTCCGTCCAAACCGCGCCCGAAGGCAGGACATGATTTTAACCCAACCAAATCGATTAGACTCTTTTTGTCCGTTAACATTAGACCTACCCAAGCCGGTACTACAGCTTCTTTTGGTCACTTGGTATTTCATGCATCACCGCGGCTCATAGATCAGTAGTACCCTCGGGTCAGCGAGGCAGTTACTTCGCGGTACCACCCACTTCCTGGCCCCTGGTAGTCTAGATCGGGCACTCCAGCAGTCCCACATCTTAAACGATACTAACGCGTGACCTCCGCGCGTTATTTC
Organism: Cylas formicarius; assembly: GCF_029955315.1. Classification (NCBI taxonomy): domain Eukaryota; kingdom Metazoa; phylum Arthropoda; class Insecta; order Coleoptera; family Brentidae; genus Cylas; species Cylas formicarius. The sequence continues at coordinate 21,284,140 of NW_026844326.1, read as the reverse complement.
GTTATTCTATTCTCTTCCGAATATTAATTCTAGAAAAATGTCGTACGTGCAAGCGTTTCACCGAAAATTTTCTCAATTACGAAGCTACACGATTGCGTCGACGACAACACGTGCCTAATAGATATATTAACTGGAAGTTAAACACTTGTAAAGCCATAAAAGAATAGTGCGCGATTGTCAATTGTATGAATGCTGCATGAATAAACTGAGCGGTTCGGGATTGACTTTCCTCACAGTGAGATGCCATTACGACGAGATAAATATGTGCTTTTACTAGAACTGGTCTCGACGCAGCGGTGTAGTTTTGGCATTTTTCTTTCTTCCGCATCGTTCGTAATTGTCTTTATTTCATTGTGTTTGTTAACGTTTGGTTCAAACACGTTTACATTCTCCATCCTCTTCGTTTATCATTCCTATCCTTGGCATTTTCCGAGATTAATCCTGCTAAAATTAATAGTACTGTGCTGTTATTGTTTGGCCCGCCTTATATATTTATTTGTTTTTTTTTTAATTTTGTTTTTATTTTTAGTTCATTTATTCAGTAAACGCTTACTGACGTCGTCTGCAGAAGACGACTTGAAATATGAAGCAAATAATATTATTTTCGTTTATTTCTTATTATATTTTAATTATCTTTAAAAAAGGATACTCTGAATTTTAATTCCCTTTTTTCTTTTTCTTATTAACTTTTATTTTTCGCCGTCTATCCATTTGTTGATTTTATTTATGCAGCACTATTGTCTTCCTTTCTTTTCTTCGATCCTTTCTTAATTTTATTTTTCTAAATCTCACGAATTTCTATTCTCTGCTGACTAAATTCATTTTCTCATTAAATAAAAGTCGACTATTTTCCAAGTTCGCTTTTACTTGATTCTTCTTTCTTTTTACATATTTTTCTATCTCTTATTCTTACTAACTACAATATCTCATGGGTGGAAATTTTTATTATATCGTTTCCATTTTTCATTAATATTTAACTTATTTACTTTAACATGTTTTGATATACGATTGTTTCTTATTTGTTATATTTTTTATCTTTGAAAAAAAATACTTTGAAATTTAGTTGTTTTCCCTACTTACATACTTATTTTTTCTTTTTCTTAATAACATTTATTGTTTTTACTATCCCGCATATTTTCTTTCCTTCTTTTTATTCGTTCTCCCATAATTTTAATTACATTATTCTTACGAACTTCTATTCTTTGCTAACTGAATTCATTTTTTTTTATAAAATAAGGGTCTATTATTTTGTCAATTTCGTTTTTCTTTTGATTCTTGAATTTACACATTTTATTTCTTTCTATTTATTTCTGTCTTTTATTTTTACTAATTTTTATAAAATAGTCCACTGTTTTCTGTTGCCTTATGTTATCATTAAACATTACGAATAGTTTTTGTCACGTTTCCATTTCTCATTAATACCTAACTTACTTACTTTAACATGTTTTGATATCCGATTGTTTATATTATTTTTTTTCTGTTTCTTAATAACTTGTATTTTTTGCTCTTTATTGATTATAATGTTTTTATTATGGTGCAATTTTTTTTTCTTAATTTCATTTTTCTTATTTTTACGAACTTCTCTACTGTTTTCCAATTTTGTTTTAGTTTGATTCTTCTATTTACAAAGTTTCCTACTTTCTATATTTTTCTGCTTTTTATTCTTACTAACTAGTTTTCTCTTTTCACTGAATTAATTTTCCTATGAAAGAATAGTTTACTGTTATTTGTTTTCGTTTTGTTTACTTACTTTCTTTCCTCTCTTTCTTTATTTTCCTTTTCCTTATACCCGAGAATTTGTATGTATTGGTAATATCTAACTTACTTATCTTGAAATATTTTAATATTCGGTTGTTTATCGTTTTATACTTTTTATTCTTTCGATACTTTGTATTTAAGTTCCCTTTCCTCCCTCCAAACTTATTTTTTCTTCTTTTCCTTTGTCACTTTTATTGTGTACTGTTTGAGTTCTTCTATATACTCATTTTTTTCTTCTATATTTTTAAGATTCTTTTTTCTTTTACTCATTTTCTTTCGTTCGTTTATCTTTTATTTATTTTTCGTGTAGATCGAAAAATTTAATTACAAATAAGTGTAATACTAATAAGTGTAAGATATGTGTATCAGTTAACCCATCAACGATTACTTTAATTTAGTTTTGTCGTGATAGCGCGCACGCCACTGTTTCGAAACATTTAAAACGCACCTGAAAATTTCTTCGTACAGGCCGGCGGATTTAACGGCGCGCATCAATTAGATTACAGCTTCGGAAAACAATACCTCTTAAAATTATGCGTAACAACAATTTCTTAGTACTCGCGTTTTCATTCTAATCGCCGCTAATTGGCGGTAATTTTTTAACGAGTCCCGAGAGCGTTTTACAAAAAAAAAATAGGCGACCAATTAACGCGTTTGTTTAAAATGGCCGCGGCAAGTCGGTGCGTCAGTCCGTGCTCTCAGCGATATGTTACACATTAGAAAGGGTTATTTTGAAGAATCTGCAACATTAAAATTTATTAGTGTACTACTTCATTAGTTGTCAAATTTTTGATAAAATAAATACCATCTATTTTTATTTGCACCACGGTACGAATTATAATGAAATTCTTCAAATTCTTTTCGAAATGTTATGCTACTATTTTCGCGAGTGTCGAACTTAATTGTTTTATTATCCCGCTATATTTTCTTTCTTCGTTTTCATTCTTTCTCTCATAGTTGTATTTACTTTAGCCTTACGTACTTCTGTTCTCTCCTGACTGATTTAATTTTCTTATAAAATAAGAGTCCACCGATTTCCAATTTAGTTTTCGTTTGATTCTTCTACTTTCAAATTTTATTGCTTTTTATATTTTTCTGTCTCTTATTCTTAATAACTTATATAAAATAATAGTCTACTGTTTTCTGTTTCCTAATGCGTTAGAATTTTTATGTTATCGGTTTAAGAATAATTTTATTATCACAATAATTTATCACGTTTCCAATTTTCATTAATATCTAACTTACTTTAACATAGTTTGACATACCATTGTTTATCGTTTATTTGTTATATTTTTTGTCTTTAATTTTCAGTTTTCTAAGATGCTTATTATTTCTTCTTTTTCTTACTAACCTCTATTGTTCACTCTTTATCGATCTTAATGTTTTTATTATGGTGCAATATTTTTTCTTTCTTTCTTAATTTTATTTTTCTTATTTGTAAGAACTTCTCTACTATTTTCTAACTTCGTTTTCATTTGATTCTCCCATTTACAAATTTTTCTATTTCTAACTTCTAACTTCTTTTCTCTCTTCACTGAATTCATTTTGTTATGAAATAATAGTTCACTGTTACTTGTTTCGATGGTTTTTCTATTTACTTATTTTCTTCTCTTTCTTTAGTTTCCTTTTCCACATACGTGAAAATTTTTATATTAACGATAAGGCCTAAATCTAACCTATTTACCTTCAAATATTTTAATAACCTATTGTTTACCGTTTATTTCTTACATTTTTTTATACTTCGAATATTTTGAATTTTAGTCCTCTTTCCTATCTCCATTTGTTTAAAATGGCCGTGGCAAGTCGGTGCGTCAATCCGTCCTCTCAGCGATGTGGTACACATTAGAAAAAGTTGTTTTGGAGAATCTATAACATTAAAAATTATTAGCAACATTTTGATAAAATACGTACGATCTATTTTTATTTGCAGCCTGGTACGATTTATATTGAAATTCTTCGCATTATTTTCGAAATGTTATACTACTATCTTCGCGAGTGACAAGAATGGCAAACGATAAATATTATGGGCGTGCCTCGGGGTTCTTCGCGTGGGCCGGCCTTAAGTTTTCGTTACGACACGCGCCGTATTTTAGTTTTATCGGCGATTTTATTATCTCGGCAACGAGCACTGCCGTTCTGTACAATTATTGGCGGCAGTTTGACGTTAGCTGAGAGCAACAATGGTCGGGGAAATAATGTTGCAGTTCCAGGTTAAGATTGCGAGCGGAATTGATGACCGCGCGTAAAGTGTTGACATAACAATAAAGGTGACGTGGGTGGTAACCGCCATTTTTTTTTCTAAAGAAATGTTGCGAGACCAAAGAAGGCCTGTGTCGTTCACTCAAAGAATTCGTATTCATATTCTCGTTTTTTGTCTTTCTATGATTTTTTCAATTTTCAAAAACACAAAAAAATGATGACATTGGGATGCATGTTTTGTATGACACGACTTGTTTTAAATGTTTCCCTATTTTCTCCCTTAGCAGACATGTTAGTATTCCCTCGGCCATCTCTTGCTTCCTGTCATTCTCATTTTTATGGTTCCTTTGGGTGTTTGTTTAGCGTCATTTACAAAAATGTTGATATTCTTCAAATTTCATATGTGAAAGAACCGAATGCAAAAATCGACCGCCTTCCCAATGGCTTTTCGTGTAAGTGCGTGTCAATTAAACAAAAAAATGTTATGGCGTTTACAGGACCGGACTAGACAGTTTTGCCTTATGTTTGTTTTAGGCGTTTTGAGGTGATGTAAATTGCATTTAATCGGATCGCGTTAATGTTTTCCGCGACTAGACATTCGAATCAGTATTGAACGTTATACACTTTTGTTCCTTCCTTTGACTAAGAAAAGTGTCCTTTTTTATCTCCATTTTCCTTATTTTTGCTAGTGTTAAGTAGCACCTCCAAAACAAAAAGCACCATCTCTAACTTACCCTTAAGATGCAACGACTAACTTTGTATTTCGTCCTATTACTTTTCACAACTTGTAGACGTTAATTTTGATTTTAAAAAAATGTTGTGTTCCTAAAAGTTTTAAACATTTTAAAAATGTTTGCGATCGTGCAATCAGATGTTTAAGTTACCTTTTGTTTTAGCCCTAGTTTTTTATGAGTAGCTTTAATTTCTAATACACTGTAAATCATATTTTGTTCTGCTGCAAAGGCTTATCGGATGTGTCAAAATCATTCAAAGTTGATTTGCAGGACACAGTTGGTATTGTCTGCCATTTTTATCAGCCGTCTGTCGGAAGTTTCTGTTTCTAGATTAAAAAAAGTTAGAACATGTTCACCGCAATTTTCGAAAATTATAGTACCTCCTATACTGTACAGAACTAGTTAAAATTATAGGAGTCCCAAGTACTTTTAGTCATTCGTGGTTACCAAGTTTGTAAATTTGTTTTAAACGTTAATTAGTCACTTAAGTAGAGTAAAATTAAACTTCCTCCGTTTCGAGAGGAGAACTACTTGCGTTTGGTGTAATATACTTTATAAAGAGTAATTTGTATATTTATATACCTGTTTTTAAATGTAATTATTTTAATAATAAAATCTTTTAAAGTTCAAATGCGTTTTGATTTTTTAACTTATTATTTAATTGTAGAATTTCTAATGCAGATTATTTCGAATAAATTCCTTCCATGCTACTAGTCCTAGCGTCCTTAAAAAAAATGCACACCTGGCGCACTAACAAATTGATTTATGATTCATTGAATGCGATGATAAATAAAAAATGAGACGAGTACTTGGAAACAGTTGTTTAGGAGCATGAGGATGATTTTTGCTTCAACAGGATACGCGACTAAGGTCCTTGTCATTCCTGTCGACGATGTTTCATTAAATTTCGATCATATATTAATTGATATTGCTGTGAATGCTTGTTGGTTGCTGAGCTGACTCGTTTCTTTTTTATTTTTAATTGGATAAAAGCGTTTGCACATTTTTACAACACTCTGTTATTTTTAGCATTTGTTGAAGTATATTTCTTAAATTTGATACGGGACAATTTTTTAAAATTTTGTTGATTCCACCTAGCCACTTAATAACACCAAACTTAAGTAAAGTGTGTTAAGTTAATCACGTCGGTTATTGATGAATCGAATTGTTCACGTTTCAATAATAATGATTAACGAAACGTCTGCAAGTTCGATTCATCAACGCAGGAAGCATCCAAACCATTTGTAAGTAGTCCAGTAGTTTCTTCGAAAAATTAAAGTAAATCTCCAGTTTGTAAAGCGGTCTTTAGTCTTCATTCATCCTGCAAAGAGCATACACAAGCATAATAAGCTTGATTTCAGTATGTAGAAGTGACTGACTATAATAGTATAGTATATCGTGTTAGCTTCCGACGGACCCTCCCCAATAAAACTTGAACGATATTTTTACCTACTGTTATTGAGCAAAGTCATTAATAAAAAAATTATTCTTACTTGAGTGACGAGGCAGGCATGGGCCAGGTATATTTCTTTCTTTCTGATATATTTCTTGAGAGATCATTTGTGGCAGTGTTGAATAATCGTTTTTATAACAATGTCGCATCGAAATCATTCGTCGCCTGATGCGACACAGATTGTGAAAAATGTTTGTTAAACTTTAATCACTAGAGTATGATTTCACAACAAACTTAAAAAAAACTGTCTACTTGCAAAAAAGTTAATATCGTCGATAAGGGATATTATTAATATTGAAGAATTGATTAAAAGGAAGTGATTTTTAAACTCAGCGTATAGATAATAGTGATCAGGCCCTAATAAGGAAAATATATTGTCTTTATCAAAGCGAAGTTGTTCCTACCATGGATAAACTGAAAAGAAGCTCAGTGAATGTATTCGTGTTGTTTTGCGAAAATGTATCCAAAAACTAACGGTCGTAGAAAAAGTATACTATGCAACACGTTCGGTAAACTTTTTAACTCACTCGTTTATTAAGCACTCGCTCCGCTTGTGTCAAATAAACCCGTGAGTCAAATGCCGTTTACCGCATGCCGTTTACCGCACTTGTTGCATAATATACTATAAAAGGCAAATAGTAATAGAATTTAATTACCTTCAAGAAATTAAAAGATATATATTAGACAACAGATACATAATTTACCTTGATGATGATGATGGTTGGATACACACGCACTGTATTCAAAGTATGGGTTGATTCCACTCCAAACTGTCAATCGAAAGCACCTTCAAATACATAAAAACCATCACCATAATATACGCTTAGTCAAAAGACGGATTTGTCCCAAACTGCTTGCTGTTTGCAAAGAATATTAAGGATTATAGCTTGGATTATCATGAGAATATTAGTGCCGAATTTTTTGAAAATTGGTTTCAAAAGAATATTTCAAAATATTCCCAACAACTTAAGCTACCAAAGCCGTCTGCTGCGCAAATTAAGTTCAAAAACTGAAATCCAGAAATATTTGTGAGAAAATAATATTTATTTTTCAATGCAGTTACAAAAAATCGCAACTTTTGGAAGTCCTAAATTCATATGCAATTAAAAAACAGTATGGATGCGAGCATTTGGCTGAACAGGCTGGGCATAGTGTTTTACGTCTTCCTCCATATCATTGCATGTTTCACCCCTTAGAGCATTTGTGGAACCAAAGTAAAATCAAAGCAGAAAATGTACTAATACTTTAAGTCCCAGTGTTATAAATTTGATAAAAAATGTAATTAATAACATACCAACTGTGAGCTGGAAAAATTCAGTACTTCACATTATGAAAATTGAGGACTCTTACATTTCTATACAAAACAACAAAAATCTCAACTCAATGACGACTCTGATAGTGAATTTAGATCAGATTTAGATTTATATTATATTTATATTAGAAATGTAATTATGTATAGATATTCTTAGCTATCAATTTATTGTATATATTTAATGTCATTCTTTTTTCTTAGTGTAATTTAATAAGATTATACCCAGCCAAAATAAACAAAAAAAAAAGATTAGGACGATCAAGTTTGCGACAGGCTATACATAGGTACTACTACGAATCTTTTTGGGAACTTTAAACAATGATGGTCAAGCCGATTTATTCGAAAACGACACTATACTCTTGAACTGCATAGTTAAGGAGCGGTTTTCCTCAAAGTCTCCCTCTCTACACAAAAGAAAGATAGAATTCGCTAACCAGAAAGCCATTCCTTCACTTGGGCTGGGAGTCGTTCATAGTCTGACGTGGAAAGATAACGTATAGTTAAATTTTTTCGACTTACAATCCTAATGCAGCAAATATTATTATGGACTGATTTGCAAGAAACAAGTTTACATATAAGTTCTATAGGATTTAGTTGGCAATAATATGGAGGCTGTTTTGCTATATCTTCCACGGTGTAACGATGGTGTAAATTTGTTATATTTAATAAATCTTCTTTTACAATATTTAATATCTTAAGTAATTAACCAGTAAATAACTTCTCTATGGTCATGAATAACTACTACTAAATCAGCAACACTTTTGATAAATGCTTTTCTCTTCGAGTACTGCTTTGTACTTTCCAGTAAAAGTGCTTCACCGTTATGCCTCAGGTTATGCTTTTCCCAAGCAATAGCCGTATCCTTCAAAGAAATTCACAAAAGCTGTGCAGCTTTTAATTGATTAATGTACCCTAGATCCAGTAAAATATTATTTTGCGTGAGAGAACTTTATTAACCATTCAGATAAGTCACAAGAACAACAAATGGTACGTCAAGAGTATGACAATTACATTGGTTATCGCAGTGGGAAAATATATAAAAAAACATTAATAAAGTACACACAAATTGCACTAAATTATACAAAATACTTCAAGATAATAGATAAGATGTAAATAATACATAAAGTGAAAAGTAAACATATAGATAACAAAGTCACAAATTATTAAATATTCGTATGCTTAAGCAGCTCAAAATATTCATCGGTGCCATAAAAGGGATTCTCTATAAAGAAAATTTTCATTTTCTTTGGTAGATTGGTAGTTGGTAGATTTTTAAGGCTGCTTAACAGAACATTGTATAATTTAACATTGATTTTAATAGTTTGCGAGGACGTCAGTCTGGAGTACGGTAGGGCGATCGAATCACCTTGCCTGGTGTTATACTCATGTCCACTAGTTAGTGTGCGATAAGAATCAGCATTATCATGAATGTATAAAACAGATCTGTAGATGTAAGTAGAGGGCAGCCTCATAATCTTCATATCCGCGAAGATGGGTCTGCAGTGTTCACGCGGACCAGCGCCGCTAAGTAGCCGCATGGCCTTCTTTGGGCCAATTTTTTTAAACAGTGGTTGAGATGCCGTAACAGGAACAAACGCCGGGACAGTGTGGCGCAGACTTCGTCGATTTGCCCGGTCCATGACAGATTTCTGTCAATAACAAATCCCAGTAGAGTAATATTGTCTTGATGAAGAAAGTCTACTTTGCTACAAGAGAAAGTCAGTTCTTGAGTTTTTTGTTGGTTAAGGACTAGATTGTTTGCAGAGAACCACTGCTGAAGGGCCCTCACAGTCTCATCAACGTTTCAGTAAGCATTATATGATTCCTAGCTTTTGAAAGAACGGCAGTGTCATCTGCGAACAGGGTCACGATTTTATTGGGTATGGACAGCGGCAGATCATTTATGTAAATAAAGAAGAGCAGAGGCCCCAGTACCGAGCCCTGAGGCACGCCGGAGACTACTGGGAGAACGCTATCGCTTGACACGCCGCTACTTTCAACGTACTGAAACCTGCTGTCTAGATATGACTCTATTAATTGTAGAGGGATACCCCTGACGCCGTAAAACCCTAATTTGTTCAATAGTACGACGTGGTCAACACAGTCAAAAGCCTTTGTAAGATCATACAACAGGGCCTTCGAAATCTCTCCATCATACCCCTGGACCACCCTGCTCACAAATTCTATGAGCGCATGGGTTGTGGATTTCTTTTCACGAAAGCCGAACTGAGAGTTGCTCAGAAGTTTGTGGTTATCAAAAAATCGTGAAAGGTGGGTTTTTAAGGCTTTTTCGATCACTTTGCCAAAGATAGGGATGATTGCAATGGGCCTCAAGTTATTCGGAATGTGATTGTCTCCTTTTTTATAAACAGGAATTATTTTAGATAGTTTCAGCTGCGATGGAAATTCGCCACTTGAGAACACTGCATTAGTTAGGTAAATTAAATTCATGCCGAAGCATTCAGTGGAATTTGAATTGCTCAGACTCATGATAGTTTCATGTATTTCGCTTTCTGAAACTGGACTCAAAAAGAAAGATTTACTGGTAGAGAATTTCTTTAAATACGTATAGGGATCATTGGATTTTCTAATAGTTGAGATTAGATCCTCGACAACCTTGGAGAAAAAGAGGTTGAACTCATTGGGCGTGATCGAGCTGGGCGTGACTCTGGATGATCGATTGGTTTCATGATTGATTAATGCCCAACAGCTTTTGCTCATGTTGGTAGATTTGTCTGTCTGTACTTTGTCCATGTGTCGCGTGTGGAATATATTCGACATTTAGTTTTTAGGAACAGCACATTATCCCTCTTATTTCTGAGGTTACGGTCGATCCAGGATACCGGGGGCCGAAAGGAATTGTTTCGCTCGACAACTTTAAAATACTGTTCAACGTTCGCGGTGTAGACAAGGAGCAGATTGTTTGTTAAGATTGATCGGTCTTCGTTCATGTCCAACAAAGGTTCCCAATTGGTAGCTTCAAAGCTCGCGGATAGATCATTTAAACCGGTCCGTGTAATTGGTCTAAATCGAGTGGGATTTTCAACCGCGGGACCAGAGTCCGAATGTAGTTTAAAACACACTGCTGAATGGTCAGAGATTGCTGGATCCACACTGCCAGCAGTAAATAAAGTTGGAGATATATTGACAAGAAAATTGTCATTGCAGCTTGACGTGGTTTGAGTTACTCGGGTGTGGTCACTGATTGTAGGAGAGATACCAAAGGTAGATAGTAGGTTGACAAAATCCACCATTAAAACCGTTAGTAGTCAAGTTGAATTTGATATTAAAATCACCTGTGATGATGAGTTTTCTTTTTAGAGAGTAGAAATCCCTTAGGAGAAGCTCAAATCTAGACATAAACAAGTAAGGGTCGCCGTGGCTCCTCGATCTGTATACGTTTATGATTATGGTGTTTTTGTGGATTAATTCTATTCCGCAAAATTCTGCGTGAATATCTAACGAGTATTTGTCTAAGTCTAGAGATTTGCAGTGAACTTTTTTTGTACTATAAATTGATACGCCCCCTCTGACCGCAGTCTGACGGCATCGAAAACTTGTCAATAAAAAATTATACACGCTCAATGAGCTCAAAACCTCTGCATCACAGACAATAATAATAATAATAATAACAATAATAATAATAATAATAATAATAATAATAATAATAGCAATAACAATAATAATTATAATTATATTAATATAATTATTACCTATATGCTCCTGATTCAGTTCTGAAAAATGCTCGCCTCCGGGGTACTGGGATCGAGAAGTTTTAACGGATGAACCCATACGTTACCTACGACAAAGAGAAGAACAGGGTTGCTTTTATTGACATTGCTGCTGTACCACCTGCAAACCTGCAAAAAAAACACAGAAAGTTACCTCTGGCAGAGGACGTCAAAAACACCTGGAGGGTGCGTGCTGTCAGAACGATTCCAATTATAATAGAAGTCACCGGAGAGATTGCCCGAAATCTGACGACTCAGCTGGAAAAATCGAATTTACCGGTTTGCCCGTTCCGACCACTCCAGAAGGCAGTGATTCTCCCTTCATGCAACATCATGAGAAAGGTTTCAAAGATTAACTTGACCGACCAATAGACTTTAAGCGCTTTGCAGGCGACCGCCTGCCAGCTCTCAAGTGACAACTCGCAACAAGGGTGATAAAAATAATAATAATAATAATAATAATAATAATAATATAATTAAAATTATATTGAGGAACTCTGGTTTTAAAGTCATTCATATTTATGTCTAAATAAAATCTACGCATTCCAAATTACAAATATATATACCTTGAACTACACATCACAGAAGAACCTTATAATAACACGAATTTAAACACTTTAGTTACTTTGCACAGGAAGACGTACATACCCTTTGAAATAGAGGCTAAAAGTTTTCCACAAACCAAGTAAACTTGATTTAAGATCGAAATCTGAGAAGTTGATAGTATATTATACAACAAGTGTGGTAGACGACATTTGTTTGCAGCCGAGAAGAGGTCGCAGTGTCTGAACAGTGATAATGCAGACAGACAAAAGAGAGAGAGTATTACATAACTGTATTTTTTTTTAATCAAAAGAGTGAACTTTGATTGGAATTACACTTTTGTATGCTCATTTTTCACCCTCACTTTTCTTGGGAAGTTATCCTCTTTCTCTCCCGCAACAATTTAACACCTTTTCTTTGGTGCGAATGTCGCAATTTAATTACTGACCTTATAATACTGTGAGAACTACGCAATAACAGCAAATACAAAATGCGTTAAACTAAACGCATATACTTGTAAAGGCGCTACCGTAAGTATGTTTTAATTACTCTGTTATTAAAATGTTATTTCTTTCCCTTTACTCCGTCGTACAGTAGGGAGCCATTTACCATAGGGATCAAAAATGTTTTTTCGCAAATTGAAATTACAAAATATATATTATAATATATTTTGTACAAATGTGTGTGTACAAAAAAGAACGCCATTTTATACAGGGAGCCTTACAGAAAAGAGGAATCCAATAGAAATCAAGACCTTAATATAGCAGAAACTGATATCCCATCTAGAATATAATTTAGACAAGACTATTTAGACGGCAAGCTAAAGGAAAAGTATGCTAATAATTGTGTTGAAAAATACCGCTCCTCAACAAAATTTATTACTTAAGAAAAAGCTACAAAAGCCATGTGTTTCTGTCGACGGCGGTCCTGATAAAAATATCCGATATACAAAAACGACTTTAATTACGGGATAAAATTTAAAATCCGGGCTCGTTTTCGAGTGCGAAACGAGTAATTTTTTCACGCCATTAACAGAAATATGTTAATTTTGACCATTTACGGCGTCGACCGAACAACTTTACGACTTTCGTGAAAAATGTCGCGTAATTGCTGAAAGTTATGTTAACGATTAATGGTATCAAATGTTTGTAAGCCGCATTTTTAATTAGCCGAGCGTCCGCGCAAAATAAAGATGGCGACGTAGCAAAAAAGAAACGAACCGTTTCGCGGGACGCCCATGCCTTGAATATGCCGTAGATTAGAAGTCGAGATAAAAAATGTATCAAACATATAATATTTTCGCATTAAACGAACAATTTGTTAAATGTTAAGGCCATTCGACGGATTTTTTTCGCGCGAGCGATGAAAAAATTGTGGTTTAAAAGCAATAATAAAATAAATGGTTTGTTTGTTCTGATTAATTGGATAAAAAGGAAATTTTATATGATATGTATTCGGACGATTCGATTTATAACGGAAAACGGTTTATCGTTGCCGTATAAAGATACTAGCGTTTCGGAAAAAGTTGTGTGTGGGGGGGGGGGGGGGACGAAATTAAAGTTTATACCGTAAAAATGCGTAATTCAATTTTGGTTAGTACAAACCGTGAAACACTAAATTAGAGTTTCACTAATTTGCATACTATAGAAAGACGAGACATTATTATAATTTTAGTGATGGGCTAATAATTGACATGATCAATCACTCCAAGATCAAGATCAAGTAAATAAAAACTTATACAGGAAAACGAATGTAGTGTTTACAATACAACTTCATTTGTCGATGACCTATAGTCATCGCTTCCCACATTCTTCCTTCTATTAATTGTGTTTATTCCCTCTTGCGGGAGAGTTTCAACGTCCTTCATTTTAAAAGTGGTCTTATGCCTTGCTGTCATCCGTTTTACTTGAGTCCATACCAATTCACACATTAACTCCGTTTGGAAGCGATTTGATCGACAACAAATTTCGTACAACGAAGTTCATTTAATACTCAATTCTCAAATCTTCGGCTTTCCTACTGAATCAGTTTTTTACAACTTGCTGACGTTTTGCCAATCATCCTGTTGACTTATTCAAGGCATTTTCGCATTCTACTTTGTACCTGCTTATATGTTGTTTGATGGGACTGAGCTAAAGAAAGGGTATGAACATTGTCTCGGATGACGGATTCTCAGATTAAGTAGCGACTAAGATTGTTTGGTTGCTTGTAGAATTCTATAGATTCTCCGATTTTATCATTGGTAGAAGAAGAAGAAGGTTTATTCAAATTTACAATCTCCAGGTTGCATCTTTTTGAAATTGCTTCTTATTTAAAGTAAGTCAATCAATGACCCTTTTGTAGTGGTAGCTGCTATTATAGATGACCATAGCAGACCCAGAAAGAATAAAATCTAGCATTTGATGCAAGTAGTCTGCAAAAACAACAGCATTCATGTCTTCATGATAGTCTCCAGTCCGTTTTGATTGGACAAATCCATTTTTGCTATCAATGTGAATATTTTTATTAATCTTTTACCTTTGCCAGTGTCTTATTCTTCCGATTACTTTTTTACTTACTTTTCACCCTCATTTATTAGAGTTTCTTTTCTTCCTGCACTTCCCTTTGTTGACCTGATGAAGTCGCGTTTATCCAAGTCGTTATATTCACTGACAAGTCTTATCCTTTTCTTTCTTCTTTTAGTTATAAGATTAGTAGATTTAAGATTACTTATTTCGTCCCCTATGTATGTATATTCTTCCCTATGGACATTTTCTACCCACTGTTCAAAAAATTGTAACTTCGTGTTGGACTACTCTCGTGCGTTGGGTAATACTATGTTGGGAAAAATTTAAAACATTGGGTTATATAAAATATTTTAATTGGAAAAAAGTGGGACAAAACCGATTGTTTGTTATAATAATAGAAAATCAACAACAACATAAATCAAAACTTCTTAATCGAAGGACATTTGGTCAGATATGTATGGGTATTAAATGATGTTTGATAGCATGATCCAAAATATTTACAAATTTTGAAATTTGGCCAGAAGTCACAAATTACCATTCACTACCCCCTTATGCTAATTAAAATCTCTTTTCCGTCTAAATATATTGCTCTGTTGTTTCGGGGTTTATAGATAAAAGCAAGCAAAAAATTGAAAAATGGGAACTTATTTTAAAAACTTATGTTCAAAAGTAATAGATTAATATCAAGCAATTTTTAAATTCAAATATCAAAATGTTATCCATTTGAGGTCAGTTTCCATTAAATACAAGCGTTGTGTCCAATTAGTCACAAAAGTTTTATATTATATTTTAATTTACTCAGAAATTTCAGGGGTCCTGAAAACAATACTTGAACTAAAAAAATGAAAAAACCTTATCGGTTTGAACAGCTTGAGAGCATGGAAGGTCGGCGGTAATTGCAATAAGTACCACTTAAGGCCGTACGTATTTTACATTAGGGCAATAAAAATAAATTGAGGTTAGATAATCTTCGCAGAAACATATGCAATCCATGTTGGGTCTTTACTGTAGGCGGTAAGAATTTTCTTACGGTTGAAATTTGCATTTGACCGGAACCCGTTAAAAATCTTGCCCATTTTATGGTTCCGGTTGCTTTTCACGGTTGCCGTTTATTCCTTGGACAATTCCTTGAAAATTTTGCATACTACTCAAATGGCAATCAAGCCGTTTTTTATTTTAATTCCTACGGTTCGTAGAAATAACATTAACACCCGCATAGAATAATTGCGATCGCTGTCATAGATAAAAAATTTTCAAGAAACAATACAGACCGTGGATTCTCCTCCCCATAACGATTATTACGTCACTGAAAACTGCGTTTATGTAAAATTTTATACGCTGCTTCAGGCTGCAATCGTGATAGTTGATAAAACCACTGCCATCGACACAATTGCACTTGCAGAGGTAGTTAAACAATTATAAATAATTCCTTTGCACCCAGAAAGTAAATATCAACAAATATGGCAGTTTTGAAAATTGACAATTAAAAAATTGGAGCCATCTTCATCACTCACTGTAAAGATAGACCTAATGTCTATGAAAATATAGAAGCTACTTAAAGCATTTAAAATTAGTCAAAAAGAAGTCTTTCGGTTGATCAAGTCCACCTCAAATATCATACTAATGTAATTAAAACAAATAGACGCTACCTATATCATTTTGGATGTTGTTTCCCTAAAGCATAGATAAGAATGTTACCTAGTTGCTACGGTTTCTCTTATTTCCGAATTAGAACACAAAAACATTCGAAGAGAAAACAACTGAAAGCCCCGATAATTGGTACCTCAGGATGTAAGCACAAATTGAATTGTATTCTTATACTTTTTTTAAATTTAGAGGCTATGTGAAAGCGAGATTTATCAATCACAAAATAGATAGCTCGACACAACACAAAATACACATAAATTAATAATGAGAACTAAGGTGTACCTTGCGATCTGACAACCTGAAAAAGTTTAAGTTGCACAACTTAATATATACTTTTGTGGCATTTTGGTGGAAAATTGAGGACTAATGTTGCTACAACGACAAAGCTGACTTACAACTTAGGACACAGCAGAGCAACAATTATAAATTCTGTTTTTTTGTAATGATCCTACAGGCTGCATCAGTTTCATCTATAACAGGACATAAACATCACTTCTTCTAGAAAATACGTTGTTTTCAACAAGTTTGGAAGCAGTAGAGAGAATAGGAAGGGAAAAACAAGATTGAATGGAAAAGAGGATGCGACAGACGATCCACAGGAATGTAACAAAATCGCGCACAGCACTGCTTTTTTCAATAACAAATTTGAACTATCGAAAGAAAACATCTCAAAAAGTACGAAAAACCACAAGACGCCTATTTGAAAAAATATCATTATTATTATATACTTTAACCGAGTACAAAACGTCGTAACCCCGTAAAGGGTAGGGTGTGGTGCACGGCCACCCACTTGAAAATCATCGGCTCGCTTTCTTATGCTTTATTAGGCTAATATAATATGCAAACTGCAACTAACTTCCAAGCCGGCTCGGCGATGCCCACTCGATTTGAACCACTTCTTTACGTCGCGGTTGGCTTCGAGTTTTATTGCATCGGTAGATCTTCCAGATTAATTATCGGGAGGGTTTGTTTCGCCCATAAAGATTCGTCCGTTCGATATATGCGTGCGCGTATCAAAGATACGCCTCGGAACTCTTCGATATCTTCACTGGAGGATGTCTAAATACCGAGGTGAATCACTTTTTAGGAGTACATATTAACTTGGCTGTAACTGGTTGGTCTCGCTGCCTACGCGTTATTTTTGCTTTTTCTTTTTCTCCAATTTTCTTTAGCCATTCTTGCGCTCTACAGCAGTCTTAAATTCCAGTCCTCTACTCCCTATCTATTATCACCTGTCTAATGAACTTTCATACCATTACAGGTTTCTAGTTTCCTTGTTATTGAGCAATCTACTTCCAGCTCCTGTAACCTGTGGACACCTCAAATTCGACCGTTCTTATTTGTTTCGTATAGTTGTTGTCATTCGCCACACCTCTGCTCCTTATAAGGTCTGTACTATTTCTGGAAATATTCTTTATTTGTTTTGTTTAATGGATGCTGTGGACTAACATAGCAATCCATAAGGGTGTTTTCAGGTTTCTTTTCCTCTTGCTACTTTTGTCTTTATATCTTTTACCATCTCAAAGTATTGACGATCCTAAATACTTAAAAGTCTGTGTATTCATAACAGGTATACAGTGATTTTGATGTTTGAAAGCTGTTCGCTTATTTGTACATTTTTGGGGGCCCTTTTTTCAAAAAGTGCCACATTTTTGCTCTATCGCGTCATTTCTTTTATAGCGCTCTATATATGTTTGTTCCATGTTACGTATAATTTTTAAATGAATTGATTTTTATGAAATTAAATGTGAATAACACTGGATAATATTATATTTCTTTGCAAAGCAACAGAGTTGGCGCAGAAACCGTTGTAATCTTATAATTAGTTTGGTGGTGTTGGTCCTCGTGCTGCTGTGTTCTCGGCTTCGTTGTTTCGTGTTTCTAGTGTTCTAGAACGTATAAATATGGAAAAAAGACACTGTGTGAACAATCCAAATAACTTTTGTTATATCTGTAATAGTTATGTGGTACCAAAGCAAAGGCAAAACTGTAACTTCTTTTGCGAAAAATATAAACCACGCTTATTTTGGGGTAAAAATTGCCGACCAAGACAGGTCCTGGGCTCGTCATACTGTTTGTTCTATTTGCGTGGAAGCATTAAGAAACTGGCAAAAAAGGTAGGAAGAAATGTTTAAGCATTGGTATTATTATGGTATTGCGAGAGCCTAGGAATCACAGTGATGTTTTTGTTCGTGTAATGTTCTAGTATTCAGCAGAAAAAATAAGAAATAAATTGCGTATCCGAATCTTGACTCTGCTATTCTCATGGACTGGATGTACCGGATACCTACAGCCCCTAAAGAACTAGAAAACGTCATATAGTCAGAATCGGAGGAATCTAATTCCGACCCAGATGAGAGAGCCCCCCGTCCAGAAAAGTTTTACTGGCTCCTCTTCTTAACAAACTTGGCTTGATGAAGACGTTTGTTAAAGCCCTGGACAAAAATGAACAGTGTTTCAAATATTTGTGCCAGAAATGCCCAGCGATATCTGATGCCAAATAAAAGAAGGTATTTTTGTTGGGCCGCAGATAAGAACATTATGCAAAGACAAGGATTTTCAAGTCACAATGACCTATGTCGAGAAAAACGTCTGGGTTTCATTTAAAGAAGGAATTGATAAATTTCTTTCAAACTCTAAGAGCGAAAACTACGAAAGTATTGTTCAAAAGATGTTACAACACTTCCATCGTCTAGGTTTGTAATATGAGTTTGAAAGTGCACTTCCTGTTTTCACACTTTTTTCCTGAAAAGCAGTTAGCGAAAAACAGGGAGAGAGGTTTCACCAGAACATTAAGGAAATGGAACAGCCATACCAAGGCAAATGAAGCATAAATGTGATGGCGGACTACGGCTGGATGTTAAAATGGATTATGCCCTTAAAAACACAGAAGAAGACGAAAAAAAATATGTAGATTTCACTTTTTTAAACTAGGATTCCACATATTTACTAAATAAAAAAGTTAATTATTTTAGAAATTTCGTTTATCTAATAACAAATCAGCCTACAAAAATTCTGTCAAATCAGCTTTCAAAATGAAAGCATCTGTCAAAAAGTTTAATTTTGTAGACCAAATCCAAAGCTAAATCTGCAATATGTTGTCCAATATACGAGAATTCAGTTTTACCCACCCATGTCTTTTTTTCCTGTGCAATGTGTAATCTTTTCGTTATATTAATCCATTTCTCTGCAACGTTTATTCTTTCCATAGCTTTTTATAGTGCCGACACACTGTCATATGCTAAATCTATAAATGTGTTTTGGTTTTTGTGGCTTTGTTCCTTTCGGTGACCTGCCTGACAATATTTTTCGCAAAAAAATGCACTACTGCCTCTCTTTTTTTTTCAATCATCTTTTTTTGTCTCTTAAGATTTTTCGTATCTCGATTTGTAATTTTGATTACTTAATGCTAAAAGCCGCTACAAAAATACTTGTTCTTATTACGCCAGAAAATCCTTAAACAGCACAATGCTTAAACAGCTAATATCTAGAAAATAAAGTTAGAAAAAACTGACATTTCCCTAAACCCCACTTTGTGGTCGTGTATTTAAACGACCTGTAAAACGTTTTAAGACAAAAAACCTATTTTAAGTTGCTTCGACATTATTAATTCAAATATCCTTAAGCGGTGCCTACGACACAATATATATTTTTCCAGATGAGGATGATGAGGTAATACTCAAACTGAAAATCGAAGTCTACAATTTGTTTCATAGACTTTACTATATTATGATCCGCTGCATTTTGTCTTAAGTGGTTAGTAATATAAAGGAAACGCAAGAAATTTTTCGTATTTTCATTTTCATTAACGACGATTGCTTTAGAGATAACGAATAATAGTCTACATTAAAATGTTATATACTTAGAAAGGTAGTAGCATCGCGGTCAGAGCAAGGTAAAGTCCGTTCATAGATATAAGAAAATGACTAACTGCTACGAATTAAGGAAAGACCCGGGCAAGCTGTAAGAATGAAATATGGCCCAATAGGTCCGTACTTCGCTTAGAATTTAATTATTTGGGGTTTTGTTAGGAAAGATACTAAACAATATTTATTTATTTATGTATGTATTTATATTTAAATCTAAAATAAAATTAGAAATTATTTTTATTACCTACTTAAATTACTTAAAATTATTCATATAATATATCAGTATCACTATCGCTATCATTGCCTGTTCTAATTATTATTTGCAATATGGATGTACGATTGTTCTGCTTTTTCTATATGTTTAACAGAATTTGGACAACTTTGTAGAGGAATGCTAAAAACTTCTGTTTCTATAAGTTTAAGGATATTGGAGTTAACACGGGGAAAAACATTGTTACGACGAATCGCAGATTTCAGTTGGTGCCAAACATGTTCAATGGGATTAAATACACAGTGCTAAGCCTTAAAACTGTATGCCCTAGATTTTTTTGCATAATTATCACAGACGTATTCCTTTTGTAGAACCTCAATTAATTACTTTTTGGTATAATTTTCGTGAAAATAAATCTCGTTATTATACATGTAGTTTTGGATTGTTGCTTTTGTATCACATGAGGAAGGGGTTTTAGTCAACTGTCTACTGTGATAACTTGCATTGTCCATTACAATGGCGCTATTAGGAGGAACGTTTGGAACTAGTTTGTTTTTAAACCAACTTTCAAATAAATCAGCGCCATTTCCGAATTCTAAAAGATTCCTTTAAAACTTGCCTTTTGTCATTTTTTTAAATCTAAAACCCATGTCTTGCATACATAAGGTAGTTCTGATATATTTAACACCGGTTTCATCTTTTTCAAGCCCCCTAATTAAGATATTTAATGTAGGCACGCTTTGTTCCTCGTATAACTGGTAAATGTTACGCCGTATTATATCTTGATCACTTTCATCTACACTCGAGAAAATATCAGCATCGCTTCTTTTCCATTTATTTGTTGTTAGTTTCCATATAGTTGATGTTGGAATTTTTGTCAATGTGGCCGTTTCTTCTAAAGATGATTGCTTGCTGGCACCACGTTCAATGAAGGTCAAATAAACATTGTTTATAACTTCCTTAGTCTCAATAGAATAGTGTTTTCTACATTTAGACGGGAGCATCTCCTGAGATACACTAGACTCGCACATATTTTGCATAATTCGCACACGATTCAACACACGCTGTATTACACACGTAATAAGAATGATTACTAATAAAAATAAACTAAGTAGTATACCAAACCAAAGAATATTAAACACAGGTAGGCATAAAATTATTTCTTATTACGGACCACAATTTTACCTGAATTTAAATTCCGAAACTTTAGGTAATAATCTTGTTGCATTGTATGTTAATGACCACCCTTGGATAATCCCATTCAAAAGCAATTGGTCACTTTCTTATATCTATGAACAGACCATACTCTTAAAAGCCAGGGCACCTCCGACAAGGTGGTCAGATAACCTGGTAACTAAGGAAGTAAGTAAGGGAAGCTGGACGATACAAATACTCGGACATGACGACGGCACTGTGCTAAAGAGTAAGTCGAAAAATATCAACTAAGGAAAAAGATCATTAGAGATCAGTGAGGTTTCGAAACTTCAACCAAATGTCATAATAAATAGCAAAATTATCCGAAACGTTTTTAAAAACGGATGATCTGGCAACGTTCTGGCATCGTCGTTGGCGAGATGAGTGAAAAGGGCACCCGACGGCTAACTAATTAATCGCCCTCTTCTGCAATTAATTATCGAGCTATTCACGCTTATTTTTCCAGACCGCGGTAAGTGTGCCACTCCGTGGGTGTAGTCGAAGGCCCAAGGTCAGGTTGAACACGAAAAAAATTCACGATAATCGGCTAATAATACTTTTACTTATGGCTTACCGCATCGACTGATTGGCCGAGCGCCTATTATGGACGAGAGTGTGCAATGAATGTTATCGGGTCATACATTTGCCTAGCCGAGGAGTTAGATGTGAAATTGATACTCGGTTCGGAGATATATGCAGCAGAATTTTGATGACCCGATCATCTCTTACAAAATCTTACAACCAAAGAAGATGTCTAATTTGATTCGAGTATATGATTCATGACTATTTGGTGGATGTGCGAAAAATGACATTCTGACGGTGGTTTTGCTTACTTTCGGTTAGTCATCTTCTATTAAAAAAACATCTTGAATGATTGTAGTCTTTTGATTTTACCATATCGGGGAGTTTTGTTTTATCTAAGAAGTTCCAAACTCAAGCGGACTTACCTTAGCAGTTACGGCAAAATCTAAATTGCTTTTTCGCAATGAGAACCCAAAAAGATTTAATCTATTAAATGTAAGACATACGGTTGTAACAGCGACCATCAAGGAATTATATTTAACGTAATATTTAACATAATCGTTTTGTTTTTTGGATGAGGTTTTCTTAGATAACTTTTAAGAAATTATTTTCTTCAGTTCTATACGGAACTACAGAAATTTTGTTTTTCAGTTTTTCAATGGCTGTAGAAGTTACAGTAGAGTCCACTCGAACAAATTTCATAATAAGAAATAAATAGTGACATTTTGATTTAAAAACAAGTTTATTGAGCTCCTTTGCTATCCCAACCGACAGGTTGCGGACTGGTTGTTTATTTAAAAAAAAAAACCTTTTCACTCAAAATCTTTAAAAATAAATTTAAAAAAATATCACCACCCGAGCATATAACTGTTGCCCGTACGCAGTCACAAAAACATTCCAAAATGTTCCTGAAAAGGCAAAAATTTATCCATTCAGGCATTCGCCTTGTCTTGGCCCAAACTCGCCACAAAACAGGCTATACATACCTATTTATACTTCGACCAGAAAAATAGTGGTTTTAAAACCGCAGCCCCCTATAGAACACCTTGCCGAACAGACCAAAACTTGTAACCATTCCATGAGCGTTCTAGGAATTTATCTACCTACATTAACAAGCGAGATATAAGTATGTTTTCAATCTTCAATATAAAGTAACATTTTATTACGTTCTATTTCATTACATTTCTACAAATTGATTTGTTGTTAGTCTTCAAATTCTGCGTTGTTTTCCATATCTTCTTCTGACAAGGGAACATTTGCTTCATCCCACGGTCTTCACATTTTAAAGGAACCTTCAAAAAACATTTAATTGTAAAATTGTAATAAATATTTGTCTGATCTTATCTACCGCGAGTATCATCTATAGTCTTAAAAAAGACTGTTGTTGCTTAGAAATCGAAGAACTATGTAGAAGACACAAAAGTAGAAGAAGAAGAATGTTGTTAATCGACAGGCACACATGACAAAAATGATTATTTTCAAACTTACCTTTAAGATAAATAGAGCACAGGTACTTACCCTTGAACTATGCGGCCCCGCAGGGCTAAAGCCTGAAAATCAGGTACATAAATACGTTCTTACTGCAAGGATCACAGTGAAATACCTGCGTAATATATACGAATATATTGCAATTTAGATTAAACTTGTACTTATTCGAAAATACCCGGCAGCATCAATGCTTAATCAAATTTAAAACGGTCCATTTATGTTTCAAATAAAAATATCAAGTTTTTACAAATATTCGTTAGGGTCCATCTCAGGCAAGATCTACTTAATGCAGAATAAACTCCTGTTGGGATGCGGTTAAGGTACTGTAAAATACTTAAAACGTCACAGCAATAAATGCACTATATTTTTGGTTGTATTATACCGGCTATCTCTTCTTTTAGATCATATCAGTGGCTCATTAACATAAAGATATCGCGTAAACATTATTGCTACAGATAAAATAATGCAACAAAGAACTAATTGCGACACAGGTCGCTACGAATTGCGAACTCCATTGTATTCCGAATAATCGTATATCGAAATATAGGAGATATCTTATCGGCATTAACGAAATATGGATTCTCGAAATGGTACGGGTATAATTGTTAGGTCGGGAAATTTTCAAAAGGATCGGTTAATTCTAAATGCCCCCGCCACGTGACTTACAGGGTTATCCTTAAGTTGAGTTTATTCCATCTTGGTCATGGAACTCGTTACAATAAACAACTTTTCGAGTAACAAAGATGACCCATAACAAATTTTCAGATTGCTGTGGACACTCATGAAAGGTCATCGTTTCAATATAGTTCGGTTTCTGAATATATGAGTTCCATTTCCACCAGCAACTATTGTAAAATATTCACATCTAAAATTATTCCAATCGCAAACCGAATGGAACTATTGTTTGGATCTAATTATTTTATTCAAATTTATGACGAGGAATGTACTATTGGGTAACCACGATGTTAGTATATAGGACAATGACGACGTTCCTCTTTTGAAAAGATAAAATTTTAAGATGCACTTAACCGTAGGAGGTCCGCTGTTATCAAGATTGAGTCTAGAGCAATTTCAAACGTATAATGAAGCAGTTATGTAGATGATATACCAGCAAATTACGGAATTTAGACGAAATGGGCAGTAATAAAGATTTATCCACACGATTCGAGCATTCATAAGTCAATTATTTGAGCATTCAAAAAGTTGTCTTGTAAAGTAATTCAGTATCAATCTTAATCTTAATTTAAATATAAGAGCGCAAGCGCCTAAATCTCAACATTTTTATGATTTTATATATAAAATATTGTGTTAGCCAGTTTTCACTGCAAATTTTGAAGGCGACCTAACATATACTTTAACTTTAACAAAGCATATTTATCTATAAAAAGAAGAACTTCAGAGATTATTTAACCGTAGTAATAATGGGTTTTCTTTTTCTTCTTCTATTTTTTATTCAAATCACTCAACTATCACCTTTGCTGGAGATACCGAGCCTTTGTTCCTCTTCAGGAAACAATAGTCAAAATCAAAGGCGTGGCAAATATCTCCGAAAACATCAGATTACTCCCAAACGCGTGCGGTAAAATCCTGGAAATGTCCGAAGTGACTCGGATTCATGGGAAACGAAACTGACGTGGCAAAGTGACGCTTCCCGCCCGTTAGATCGGTGGGTACTTAGGTATTTTACAGGCGCGAGTAGAAAAAAGGTATTATTATTGTTATGATTAGGAAACATTTTTAGTTTAAATGATGTATTAGCTTCCTCGGAACGATCTACGGTGGCATCTTCATACAACTGGGGAGCAGGCGATTAGAAGTACTACACCCGATCAAAGAGTTATATACTGCACTTCCTCGGGAGTACAAGGCTCTTCTCGTAGAGCTTAATGGATAGGAAGGTCTGAATGGAGACCGCGTTTCTGTTGTTTGATGATATATTATGCAACAAGTGCGGCAAAAGACGAGTGACTTAAAAAGTTTACCGAACGTGTTGCATATTATACTTTTTCTACGACTGTTAGTTTTTGCGCACATTTTCGCAAAACCACACGAATACATTCACTGATATGACCGTCAGAATTGACAAACATCAAAATTCAATCCGTGGGAAATATGTTCGAAAACATCCGATTGCTTCCAAACCCGCGCGGTAAAATCCCGGAAATGTCCGAAGTGGCTGGGATAAGTGGGAAACGAAACTGACGTGGTAAAGTGACGCTTCCCCCACGCTAGATCGGTGTCCAATTAAGTATTTTACAGGCGGGAGTAGAAAATAGTATATTATGCAACAAGGGCGGTAAACAGCATTTGACTCACGAGTTTATTTCACACGAGCGGAGCGAGTGTTTAATAAACGAGTGACTTAGAAAGTTTACCGAACGTGTTGCACACTATACTTTTTCTACGACCGTTAGTTTTTGCGTAAATTTTCGCAAAACAACACGAATACATTCACTGACATGACCGTCAGAATTGACAAACGTCAAAATTCAAGGCGTGGGAAATATCTTCGAAAACATCCGATTGCTTAAAAACTGCTGCGGAAAAATCCCGGAAATGTCCGAAGTGGCTCGGATAAGTGAGAAACGAAACTGACGTGGTAAAGTTACGCTTCCCACAATAGAAAAAGATATTATTATTAGTAAATATTTTTTAGTTGAAATAATTAGTATTAACTTTCTCGGAAGTACTGCGGTTCAATTCATTTAATTGAAACACCTCGGGAGTACAAGGCTCGTCTCGTAAAGCGTAATGGATAGGAAGGTCTGAATGGCGAAATTCAGTTGTTTAAAATATATTTCTAGTATAATTCCACATCAAGACTTAGTAATCGGCTAAGCATTGCACCAACCAATTAAAATGTTGGTTTTCAAAAGCTCATACCACGTCCCGCCAATAATAATAATTACTTCTTTAAGTGCGTCGGCCATATTGAGGATGGCGTTAGCGGTCCCGACAATGTACGACAAATCTCCAGACTCGCATTTAATGCACCAGCCGATGCATTTATAAGGACTTTGTATATAAAGTTTTGCTACCCATTACTGTCCCGTGTTCGCGATCAGTTTTTTTTTTGGACGGGCATGAAGGCAATTCGTTCGGAATACGTGACACATGCTCGAATTGCACTGTTTCTAGAACGCGTAAAGTGACGTTTAAGGAATCCGATCGAACGAAACCAATTCTCAGGAAAGAAATAAAAACGCAACCCGCTTCAATCGTACGCATGTAAAGCACGCTTGAGATTCAGAATGGCTTTATTTGCAACGTCAATGGTGGCACCGATGAACCAGTACGCTCTCCGACCGATAAACAGTGGCGGAACGAGGGGGTTGAGACGCGAAGACCACAAGAAACTAAATACAGGTTATGGTAAAATCAAATCAATGAATGTATAGGGTGAGCCGTCAATCTTGGGACACTAGCTCAACCCAGAAACCAAAGTTAAATACAAAAGTTAGTTGGGGTATTACAAACCTTCAATTTATTTTAATGTTTAGTTTTTCATTTTGCGTGGGCGAGTATCAACTTTTTTTATTTTAAATTGAACACCTGGTATATTACTTCATATTTGAATTCTATACAAAATTCTAGACATATTTTGTGTATAATGTCTTATACCTAAGTCTAACCGTTTTTGACATTTTTAATTTTTTATGCCAAAAATGACGTTTGCAGGACGTAAAATATCTGCCAAATTCTTCATTCGAAAGCGTTTACTGTTTCACTTGAGTAAGTTTTGTTGTATACAAAGGACTGCAATAACGGATTTCATAACAAATTTCGATACATTTTTAAACAGGGTACTTGAAAAATAAGATTAAAAATGAAATAAAAAAAAGCCAAGAAACTTAAATTAATGGAAACTACCTATTTTTAAAATCGTGTCATATTTAGCATTAAAAATTAAGACAATGTTATATAAGGTTGTATATGCCTAATATTTTTACTTTACTTTTCCTTTTACACATTTGTCAACCACAAATAATACGCTGTTGCTATGTAAGTTCAGTTAGTGTAAAGTGGCTACGACGGCGTTTAAACAAAACAAGTGCTAGAACGCTGCTTTCTTGGACGTGGGTTTTGTTGTTGATCACTGTCACAATTCAAATGTTTTTTAACACTTTTTCATTTATTTATTTATTGTTTATAAATTTAATTGTTTCGCTTTCTTGCGTATCATGTCTAACACAGAGGAAAATATATGTTAAGAAGTTACATATCGATCAATAAAAACCGGACCCTGACTCTTAATTGCGCCCAGAAAAAAAGGATCTACCAACACTTTAGAATATATGAAACCTTCGAGAAAAAAAAAGATGGACGTTATCATATTTTGAATGCTGAAAAGCAACTCAATATTGTGTTGCATTTTTCGGAGACCACTGAAGGTTCAAGACGAAATGCGTCTTTAGATCTGGATGTCAAAAGAACAACGCTTCGAACGTGCCTTCAAATAAACATCTGGAAGTCCTAAAAATTCTGTCCAGTGCAGAAATTAGAGCAACCGGATTACAACATCAGGTTAGATTTTTGCAACAATCTTATGGAGAGACACTTTTCAGAAAATATATTTGCTAATACTATTTAGGCAGATGGAAAAATACCCCCAAGATCAGGTAGAATTTCTGTCAAAGTATGGTGCGCCTTTTGGAGATTCAGAATAATAAGCCCAGTATTTTTTGATCAGAATTTAAATTCCCAACGCTACTTAGATCCTTTAAATATTATTTATCTCTCTGTTGAAAATGAATTGCCTGAAAGGGAACGATTCAATTTAATTTGGCAGTAGGATGGCGATCACCTATTTAAATGCACACTATAGAGAATGGATTGGGGACAATGGTAGTTACGCCCGGCCTCACAGGAGCCCCAACTTAACTCCCCTAGATTATTTTCTATAGGGTACCCTTACGCATTCAGTTTACAAAAACAAACCGTCAACTGCCGAAAAACTTAAATGTTGGAGAAGAGAAGGTTTCGGATATTTAAATAGTACTGAATTTGTTAAAAATATTGTTATGTATTTAGAAACCCTTGTACTACTTGTATTGCCCAGAGTGGAAGACATATTAAACAATTGTTACAATAATTATTATCCTTTGTAAGCTATTAATTTTTTATTGATTCGCTCGTTAATAAAATATTCACCAACGTTATCGAGTATCCTTGATCTTATTCTGTATAAATAATGCATACATAATTTTGCTTAATCTTTGGATCTTCATAATCGCATCGGCAAGATGGTCGACTATGAAATGGTAAATCATAGTGACAGCACTTTAGCACTTGTTTTGTTCAAACGCCGTCATAGCCACCTTACATTAACTGAACCTATATGGCAACAGCATATTATTGGCGTTTAAAAGGAAATAATTAAAAAAGTAAAAATATTAGGCATATACTACATTATTCAAAATTGCCTTAATTTTTAATGCTAAATATGACAAGATTATAAAAATTAAAATGTTAAATTAAAGTGTTAAAATTAAAAAAAAATTTTTTGGAAGTTCATTTTTAATCTTATTTTTCCAGTACTCTGTATTAATATATAAATCGAAATTTCTTATGAAATCCGTTATTCGAGTCCTTTGTTTACAACAAAATTTGCTCAAGTAAAACAATAAACGTTCGGAATGAAGAAACTGGCAAATATTTTACGTCTTCAAAACGTCACTTTTCGCATAAAAAATTAAAAATGTCAAATAAATACAAATAATAAATAACATAACATAACAACAACATAGCAAATAAACAAATGTCAAAAAAATACTTAGGTAACATAAAATATGTCTAGAATTTTGTATAGAACTGAAAAATGGGATAATATACTCGTGTTCTTCCTAAAATAAAGTTGTTATTCTCTCACGAAAAATATGGAGATATGGTAGTGTCCGAGGATAAATAGCCCACTCTTCAGTTCTTATACAATACAACATGTTTATTTACTAAAAATTTATCTTGATCAAAAGAACGTCCTCAAAATTGATTTTTTTGCAGTTGTTCTTATACTCTCTTCCAAATTATTTTAGAAAACTCTCCAAGATCGAGATCACGAATCGTTTCATTTAAAGTGACGCTGTGTTTTGGTATACGCAAATTAACAAGAAAAAGAGAACATTTGGGGTAATTTTTATTTTCCATGACAAAAGTATTATAGATAAAAACAGACAAATCCTCTTATATCAATGAAAAAATACTCAAATTTATTGGGTAATGGATAATGTGCAATTCCTTGTTCGTTTAAATTAAAATTCAAAAACAACGATGGGTTTGAGAAAAATGAGAAACTGCAAACACGAAGCAGTTTCTTGAACAATATCTTCGAAAATCTGATATTCGATTTCAAGAAAAATGCTCGCATACGTCTATCATCCTTTTTTTGCGCATTTTTTGCAGTAAATAGATAAACAAATATACAAGGTGGGTCAAAACTACTTTTAGACATCTACATGTCGATACCAAGTTCCTCTCCAATCTTTTTTAAGTGAAATTTCAGTTGCTTGTTGACCAACGAACTGCTTTGCGTATATTAAAAGAAGAAAAGTATCATCCGCACAAAATTACACAGTTTTGTGAAACTATGATGGAAATGTGCAGATCCATTTTTTCATTATCATTACTGTTGTTATTATGATGTAGCCACGTTTTGTTGAAATTATACGGTAATTAAACAAAATTGTAGGTTGAACCGAGGTGGCTTTTACTTGATGAAAATCCATTTATCAAAATAAATAAGAACTAAAAGTTCAGATTTTCAGGGAATTATATATTTTGACATGACAATTGTTTCGACAACATCGTGTCTTTATCAAATGTTATCAAACATTACATTATTAGTACATTACATTATTAGTACATTACATTATTAGTACATTACATTGATAGTACAAATGATTCCCTATAGTTAAGAGAATATCATACACAATATCAACAAAAAATAAATATTTTTTTGCGGGGATTTTGAATGACAAAATTATTGAACCTTATTTATTGACTAAATTCCTACTCTCGAAATTTATTTCCCAAATGCACATCAGCCTAAGATAGACAGAATTCTCTATCCACATATTATCCACATATTACTTCACTGGATTTTTTCCTCTGCTGAGATGTATAATCAAAATTGCATAGGGAAAACCACAAAATTAAGATGGTTTAAAATTTAAAATTAGATACGAAATAAAGACAATTAATGAGAATAATGTTTTGGAAGAGTTTTTAAAGCGATTAGCATATTGTCAAAAAGTTAATGGTAGGTATTTTTAATACCTAATGAAATAATTTCTTTGACATGTCCTGTTTCTATAAATTTTCTGTGAGTTAGAAACTTCTTCTTGAGTTCAATTCCCTGAAATTCATTTTTAATTCTGTTTTTTAGACTTTTACTTATAAAAAGTGGTATTGTTCTATATTTTAGCGATTTACTGTATTATATACTATTCTGTCTTGCTCTTAACCGCATTGTTATTAAACATAGTTATAGAACATAATTATTTTAACAGGTATTTCCATTTAAAATATTTACTCTTAAGCGAAATATATGACCATTAATTTATAACACTCACAACATTTACATTTCATTTTAATATAATTAATTTTTCGGTTTGTCAAAATAAAATATAAAAATAATCTCTTAAATCTCTACTAATACTAATCAGAACTTGTTTCTATAAAAATTAATAAACCATTTTTTTTTTGTATTTAATAAATACTGAAATCGTGATGTATAACAGAAAATATTTCACTCAGTTTAAAAGGGATTAACGAAATATTATATATTATGTTTGTCTTTGTTTTGGTTTAGTATAGTAGTATAGTATAATGTTCAATGTACAAATTAATTATTACCAGCTGGATACAATAAATAATGTGATAATTATTTTTTCTGGATATTTCGACCCAAACCGCGTCCATCTTGTAAAACATTTCCTCATCGCCGGCATATAAAAAATCAGTCTTGTAGTACATTTATATCCATGGGTATCGACCAAAACGCCGCCTTGCGTAATCAAAAACGGCCGCTTAAACAGATTCTATAAGGATACACCGATTAAATCGATGAAAGCCTAATAGGCAGTAAAACTTCGTAAAAGTCCATTCATAAACATAAATCGGTTGAAAAAAGCGCGAGATCTAAAGCAACGAGCACTTTCACTGATGGCTTGGAACGTTGTTGGGCTCAGCCAGCACGAGCTAACGATATTTATGTACAGGGTGTTGCACGTCGGCGAACATTGTTTGTTACTTATCGGTGGATGGTTTAAGTATGCCCCAGAAACTAATTTGTTATTGCCGTTGTAAGTTTGCGATGGCGGAGGGCGTTGCGAATGTTAAATATCAAGAGGTCTTCAGGGACCTGTATGTATACATTTGGTGTTGAATAACTCTTTCGGAATTTGGCCCACATTTTCATTCCTCCTTTAATTTCCGTCCCAATAATTCGTTTAAATTTCTTGCCAGTTTGTGTTTACATTGAATCGAGTGGTCAGTCTGTTTCCCGTTTCCGTATGAACAGCGGGAGTTTGGTTGTTCCAGACAGACCATAATATGAAAAATTCAAAACCTAAATGAATAAGCGGTCTTCTCCTAAAAAGTGCCCAGTGCCCAGTTCACGGCTTGAGATAGCGATTTGACATTTGGAAGGGTTAATATAAGCTGAAGGTCCAATTTTTTGACAATACGTAGTCGATGGTTGCACTTTGCACGTGAATTTCAAAAGACACAACCTAATTTTTTTTTACATTTTTGGATTCAGGAGATCATTCTACGTAGGATATGACGGTTTTTCACTGTTTTTTTTTTAATTTAATTTTTGAAATTTGTATCTAGAAGGCTGGGACCATCATAAATACTATTCACCGGGCCACCTGTCAAATGTCAAATTGTTGCAAAAAAAGTACCGGTTTTAAAAAGTTTTTGTTCCCACCACGGTGCAATTCGAAAAAACTAGGTTATCCTAAGAAATTAATAGTTCATTACATTAAATGCTATTTGCCAATAGAAAAGTATATAAAAGTCTCATTTTAATTTTTTCGTCGATATTTCCTAAACCAAATGACCGATCGTAAATCTGAAGCCGTTATCAAATGCATTAAGATTCCTCTAAAACTTTCCCTATTTAACCTTTGCTGTATACATCCTTCGAAAATTAATCAATGCTATTTTATCTGAATGACTATTTGGTTAGAGATCTCCAACGATATACCGTTTTTCCGATATATTAACTTTAATATATTTTAATGAAGGTCTAACGCAGGCCTACCTCGCTTGGGTTTCTCTTTGTACTTCGGTACTTCGTGCATACGTGACGAATTTGTGTAGAGTTTCATTGTTGAGATTCCTCGATTATTATTAGTCCCTGCAGTGAAAAATCTTTTCTTACTTTAAAATGTTTATTATAAATATAAATGAAGGAGTAAAACAATGTATTATTTATAAAAAAAATAATCTACATCAAAATAATCACTACCGTCACTGGACTCGTCTGCCATATTAATAATTAATTCTGGCGCTAGTCGATTTCTGTAAACATTTTCTTCTTCCATAACATGTTCCTAGATTTTTTCCAACTAGAAGCAGAATTTTTTTCTACTTCACTTCTAGTTAATTCTATTTCCCCAGATCTAAATTTGGGTGAGGTGTTTTTTGTTCATAAACTGGGTCTCAACTGTCCCCATATAAGTTCTATCGAATTAAAATTGCAATGATATGGTGGAAGACGGATAACTTTGAATATCCGCTCTATGGCCAACTTGTCCATATTATACTTCTCCTTAAACGATTACGTCTTAAGAACTTCTAATAACTGCTTCTTTGTATAGGAACTTTCAAAATACGTATCATTGTCAAGCAAACAATTTTGAAAGACTTCTTTAGTCGATGATGAATTCGATATTTTTTTCACTTGTGCAGAATGGTAGCTGGCATTCTGAATCACAACACTTTTTGGTGGAATATTCGAAAGCAATTTTTCAGAAAACCGTTTTTTTGAAGTATGTCTGCTGTCATGTTTTCGTAGTAGGTAGTCAATCTTTGCTCCTTTGACATTTTTTGCAGAAAGGAAAAAAGCGTTATCTACCAATCAGCTTCAGAACCCGCATATATTATGATAATTCGTTTGCCCCGCAAAACTGGCACATCCAACGAACATATCCTGCTGTGACCATCAGTTCATTCTTTCTTGACTGTATCGTGCCTGTCAAACCAAGTCTCATCTATAGATATGATGGGGACGTTTTTATCACGAATTTTTGGGATTTTTTTCAAATATCTTGTCCTCCCCTCCGAAATTCTTCTTGATTTTATCAAAATTTGTTTCTTATTGTATTTATTGTAATAAAAACCACTTCTTCAGAAGCACATTTAAAAACATAATTTTGGCAGCAACCAGCAAATTTGTCCGAGTCCTTGATCCATTTGAATGTGACGGATGTTCATCAAACCAAGTCCCATCTATAGATATGATAGAGATGTTTTTACCACGAATTTCTGGGATTTTTCTCAAATACCTTGTCCTCCCCTAAGAAATTCTTCTTGATTTTATCAAAACTTGTTTCTTATTGTAATTATTGTAATAAAAACCACTTCTTCAGAAGCACATTTAAAAACATAAATTTGGCAGCAACCAGCAAATTTGCCCGAGTCTTTGATCCATTTGAATTTGACAGATGTTCATCGTCAACGATTATTACATCACCGACCACAATCTCAACTTGGTCGTCGCTGGCCATCGCAAGAGACTAACAAAATTGAATAATGTTAGTGTTTGGTAAGAAATAAATTGATATAAATTGTATATGGTACCTCTCTAAAAATTTCACAGTGAGTCTTGAAAAACAACTGGCAAGTTGGCAATTACTAATTACAAACACCAACCAAATCAGCTAGTAGCAATCTGGGAAAACATACGAGATTAGCGCCAAAATTTCCCGGCCTGACATAGACGCAGCTCCAGTATCACGATAAAACGTTGTCTTCTTTTAAATATATATCTTCGTATTCTGTAGTGAAAGAATGGGCAAAACGTTTTCGAATGGGGCAGGAGTCCCTTGAAGATGATTCAAGAACTGGTCGACCAGTGGAGGTCATAACGGAAGATATTGTTGAGATTGTGGAAGAGGTGGTATTGAGTGATCGACGTTTAAAGGTGAAGGAAATCTCAGAAATTACTAAGCTTTCTGATACAAATGTTCGTCCATTCCTGCATGGTCATTTAGGTATGCATAAGGTTAGTGCAAAATGGGTTCCTAAAAACCTTTCGGCTTTCCCCCCCTTCGGTCTTTTTTGGAACTCTGTGGGTCGGAACCGAAGCCTGTGATAGAAACTATTGTGAAGGGAGATGAAACCATGGTTCTCTATTATGATCCTCTATCTAAAAAAGAATCAATGGAGTGGCGTCGTAAATGTGAAGCACCTCTCAGAAAATTCAGTCAACAAAAAAGGTGATGGCCACGATCTTTTCGGATTGTGAAGGAATTGTTTTGACAATGGTAAATATTACGCAACATTATTACATAAATTGCGAGACTGCATATGTGTAAAACGTAGAGGAAAACTGACCAGAGGCGTGCGTCTTTTGCACGATAATGCACCTGTCCATACTGCTGGTGTTGCACAAGCTGCCATTTTAGAGTGTGGGTTCCAACAGATAGATCATCCTCTCTATAGTCCAGATATGGCCGCCAGCGACTATTATTTGTTTGGATATTTGAATAAGGACTTACGTGGACGGTGGTTTAACGACGAAGTTGAGTTAAAAGGCGCTATTTTAGCTCATTTTGCAGACAAATCAAAATAATATATTTTTAAAAGCATTAAGTTGTTAATAATGAGATGTAATAAGTGTATTGAAGTTAAGGGAGATTATATTGAAAGATAATAAAAAATTGTTACTCTACTTTGTTTCTTTCATATTCAGGCCGGGAAATTTTGCCGCTGCCCTCGTACATTATAAATAAATTATTTAAATAAGATTTTTTTATTGCTTTCCGTGGAAAATATTTTAGAGTCATTATGTTAAACCATTTAATTGGAAATCAGTTTAAGCTTGAAATCGAGCTACTTCAAGTAGGGCCAGTTTACAGGGAATATAACAGTTTAGTCAAAGAAAATTTCCCTACTTTCCGCACGGCACAGTTCTTGTCGGCTAAGATCTTAGATACGGCCCTGGCTTGTGGTACACGTGCTGAAAAGAATG
This sequence comes from Cylas formicarius, assembly GCF_029955315.1. Taxonomy (NCBI): domain Eukaryota; kingdom Metazoa; phylum Arthropoda; class Insecta; order Coleoptera; family Brentidae; genus Cylas; species Cylas formicarius. The sequence continues at coordinate 21,248,773 of NW_026844326.1, read as the reverse complement.
GTCGCTTCCGCTTTACAACAGGCGGATCTTAAACGCATTGCCAAGTCAAAACCATAAAAGGTTGTGAAAACGGTATATCGTTCGGTGAACTTCACCAGATCAGAGAAGCATTTTCACAATATTCGCTCAGGAAATGATTTTGACATTCAGTGTATATGCAAAAGCAACTGTTTGGCGATGCTCTTCCTTTGTATGACGCTCTGCATGCTGAATTAAAGAATGTACAAAGCGTTAAATTATTTACAAAAAAGGTTAAAACAATATTACTTAAATATAAAAAACTGTTTCTTTTTAAATGTTCTCGCTATAGATGGGGTCTCTGTAACTAATGTCTCGAACGAACCGCGCTTTCCCTAAATTGCGAAAATTCGCTCTTGATCATGAACCGGCAACTTCGCAATCGCTTCTCGTTTCATAAATAGCGGCTCATTAGTTTTTAAAGTCGGTGTATACCGTGCTTTAAGCGGTGGTCCGGCCGTAGACGTCACATTGCGGCAATGTGGCGCGCGTCTCAGTCACGTAGCGCACGTTTTTAACCCAACTAAGAGAACGTGTTATGACCCCACGTGCGTTATTATTTTAAACGAGATGCCGAAGAAAAAGAAGCGCATTTTTCCGTAATCATATCATTTCGGAACGTTCGACGAGTGTCATCGGAAAATGCGACATTTTTTGCTCCATTCTTTTGTTTTTAACTTGAAGTTGATTAATGATTTATTTATGTATCGGTTTCCAAAAAGGAACCGTTACACTCCAATTCAGATTTAAAATGTTGATGCTGCCCTGCGTGCTGCAGAGGTTGCACCGCCATCTACATGTAAATGTAGTTTATTAACATTTTGGAGAATAGTTGCGATAAATATGACTAACCATCCATGGAATTCTTTTTTTAATAATGAGTTGTGCCTAAACAAAAGTGTTTTGAGTTTCTGGTAACTTGTTGACAAATTGGATCTTGCATTTGCTGAGGGTAAAGTGTAATTTCGACCTTCGTAACTGTTACTGGCTAAATCCCAACAAGCAATAATTTATTCATGAGTAAGGGATTAGAGGAGGGCGGGTCAGGTAGTTGTGGACCAAGGGCCTATTGTAAGAAAGAATCGCTTGTTATCAGTTGTTACGCACGGGTGTTTCATAAATATTCGCAATGTTCAAATTGTCTGTAATAATTGTACTGAACAAGAAGAGATTCGCGAGAACTTGGCAATAACTTTGTACGCTAGAGACAAATCACGCGTGAAATCTGGCGTACCAGGCATAAGATAAGATCATAAAAAATATTTTATCCGCTTTTATTTTTTCTTATTATAGAAATTCCTAATTAAATGTGTTGAACGTGTCCCTTTCTATGAAGAAAATTGCTTAATTAAGGTTAAAGAAAAAAATTCTAAATATTATTTTTATGTGAAAATTTATGAACTTTAATGTAACCCTGACACTGACAAAACACCTTCCCACTTTTTCAAAAAAAGTTTTAAGTGTTTTTTCAATATATTATCTTTACGACTCAATACAAAAACTTTCCACAAAACCTAAAAATTTTGGAAATACTGTGAAACCCTTGTTAAATCTATCAATTCATATAGTTCTGTGAAATCTGGTGTACCATGGTGATTTTCTCCTAGTTCGTACATAACCGAAAGATTTTGACCTATAAGGTTAAAAGTATCAGAATTTATTCTGAGCCTAAACACGTATTTGAACAATTTCTTCATTTTTAACAATGAATTATTGTATGAAAGAGAAACGCAATAGTGAGCAATATGTGGTAGAGGAAAAATATGTTCCTTTTATCAAAACCTGCTTGTCACTAGAAGATGAAACCAATATAATTATTAGCCGTACCACCTATAGAGCTATTTGTAAGAGGCGATTTAGAGTCCGCAAAATAGACAAAAAGCGCTCTTTTTTACCCAGGTACAACACGATACAGTTCCAAATAATGGTTTTATTTCAGTAAAAATTGTCAGATCAAAGCACTTTCAAATAAAGGAACACGTATCACCATAATTCGAGGAGAAGAGTGATTTATTACAAACTGCTTCCTCCTGTCTGAATATTAAGGACTCTAGAGTGAACTATCATGAATATACAAGTACAGAACTTTTTGAAAACCGATTTCAAAATTATCCTTCAAAAAATATTCCCAATAACAGTGTTATTGCCATGGATAACGCAAACTACCACAGTCGCCTGCTATAAAACGCACCAAATTCATCAAATGAAAAAACTGAAATTCAAGAATGGTTGTGGAACTGATATCATATGTCACATTCACAGTTACTCTAATGTACAAGTCCAGTAGATACTTGTTTTTCAATACCCAAAGTTGTGTCCAAGTCAACAATCTATTTTAGTAGCATTTGAAGCGCACGATTAAAAAAAACTACAGCCTCTGTTTTCTTATTTGATAACCAGAAAAACGTTTTATTTTATACGGGAATTTTTCCAATTACGCAGAAAATTAATTCCCTCCACCGCACAATTAATTCCGCGGTAAATATACAGGAAAATTGTCTGGCTGAATATTCAATAAATTATTGCTGACATTGCGTTGTCGACTGATTAGCAAAATTGAACGGTTAAATGCTTATTCAAGTAGCTGGGAATAATAATTAATGAAATTACTAAACGCATTAAATACGATAATTAGTCCCGTGTGTGTCTGTAGAAAAAATACCTTTCGTTCCGCACTATATATTAAGGTTAAATATTAATATAGTAAAATTATTGCAAAATATACACGTACGAGCAACAAATTAATATATATCGTTGTACTTCCTGGAGGATGGCTCGTCAAATTACATTCGGCTTAAAACCGAAATATTGCTCGTTGAAAATGGCAAGCAACCCCCAAGACGTGGTTTAATATCAACAGCTTTCGAAAAAATACCTGTGAACTTTTGTAAGCGATCCATCCCACTTTTATTTTATTTTTAAGCTAGGGCTTCGTCATGCGAATCCCACACGATGCTTCCATACTGTGGAAGTAATATAGTGCAATATTTCGCTGAAGGGAATCCTTAGATACATTTTAAACCGTCCCAAATCTGGGTGGGCTGAACGTTGTCTGCGTCAAATTTGCGTATCGTATTTTGGGCAACGAAATTCTAGTCAACTATGTGATCATGTTAAAATTCCTAAACCGCTGGTATAAGAATAAAACGCTTGAATTGCGACAAGTTCCGAACTTTATTAAATTCGTGAGCCTCAATTTAAAGTTCTTTGTCCACCAAGTCAGTTTTTGAGGTTAGGGAACAGAGCGTGGTCGCTGGATGCTAACTCCGTCAAATAACATGGATGAGGAAGAAATTCGAACTTTAATTAGAGAATTTTGGCTGAATCAACGATTGACGAGGGTGCTGATGCATTTCCATGGTGATCCAAGATTTTTGGCCGCCAAATGGCGCCCTATTTTCTCAATTTCTTTGTTCAATCAATCCAGTCCAAGTACATAGTACTCGCCACTGATGGTTTTTCCCCCTTTCAAGGAAATCAATCAAAAATAATCACCTCGAATCCCCAAAAAGCCTTTTGTTAAGTGACATAATCCTCTTTGCCTTCTTTAGGCTGATGCACCGGTTGCTGTCCACTGTTTAGACGGTTAGAAGATTTCGTTTATAGAATGCTAAATTCTCACTTGAAAGAGTTTTCTTTTTAACTTTTGCTTTGAAATTAGCAGGAACATCATCTATCTTGCTCAAAGCCAACCCTTTCTTATATTATCGCAGTCTTCACTATCTCGGACAGTTTTAACCTGCGGGCTTCCATATTTTTTTTAATTCAGAAACCCATCTTTTTAACCTTAAATATGATGGCGAAAAACCATTCAGTGTGTCAAATATTTAAATGGAGGTGCCAACTCGATTTCAGGCCCGGGACTTCTTGAAACATAAAAGTTTGTACCCAAAAATTATAGAGTGTACATACTTAACGAATTGCTTCTTTAGATGTGGAAAATATCCATTCAAAAGACATTTTTTTATATTTATTGTAGTTTTTTCACTTAACTTGCTTCTTAATATTTCCTATTTATGAATATTATCAGAAATATCTACAAGAAAATGTCAAATTTGCCTATTGCCATTTTCGGATGGGTACCTATCATAATTTGGACCTCCGATCTTTGTAAAATTCTATTGTTTCTCTGTGAATAATTTACTGTCTATTCTTCTGTTTCTTTATTTTTTATTCTCTTTTACTTCTCCTTGTTTGTATGGGCTCAATTGTCGGTTCTTCTCTTTTGTGTACATTTACAATCTTATTTCCTGTAGTTAATTTTAACTTTATATCGTGTTGTGTATCTTAATCTTTGTTTCAGTGCAGATTTTCTTTTTATTTATAAAACATTATTCATTCGAATTCTCTATTATATCATCCAGTAACCTGATATATCAGTTCTTTTTCTATTCTTCCTTTTTCCCTAAAAACTTTTTATTTTAAGGTATTTTCATTTCGTATTCTTTTAATCATTAGTTGTAAATAAGGGCTTCTTCTATAACTTTTTACCTTCCTGCTACATCATCTGCGAAGGCACCAGCTGCAAAGCCAATTTGGCGTAATCGACTGTACCCTATATACTTTGGTTTTGTTCTCTAAGATATATTCTCAATCAATTACTGTATGCACCAGATTCCAAACCACGTTAACGAAACCGCGTCGTATAGGAAATAGTAATGTAGCGAGCAAGTAAAACTGAATTGCAAATAATAACAATTTGCCTATACGCGTGTGTACTAGTACCGCGTGAAATAGATGTGTTTGGGTGTGGTGGCATTTCGTAAAACCAAGGTGATACACTTTTCGTACTACTACGCTTCACAAGGCAGATAGAATCTTTCGAATAGTCGCGATATCATTACACAGACCGGTTTTTTCTACTGGTTTGTTTGCCGCATTTGCGATTATCGACGTTTTTCTTTTTGTCACAACTATACGATCTTTAATTATTGCAGTTTGCCTTTTCCGTATGACCAAAAATTACGGAATAACATACAGGGTGATTCACCGGTGCAGTTACATGGTGCACCAGACGTAGGACCTTTCTGAAACTTTACATTACGTTACGTAAGCGCTAACGATATTGCGAAGAAACGTTGCTGCTTCTTTAGCTGTTTTCCAGAAAATTAATATGTTATCTAAATATATATATTTAATATGTTATCAATAATAAATGGTAACAAAAATAAATAAATAAATACGAAATGAAATAGAGAAACACAGAATTAAAAAAGAAAAGAAAATATAATATCATAAGAAAAATATCATAAAGGAAAAAATGACCAAGGGTGAAGCTTAGCCCTTTCATCAAGAGGCTTACAATGAACCCGAAGAAACTTTTAAATATTTTAAGGTAAACTCAACTCAATTATAAAAAACAATAATTTTTTAGAGAGTAAAACAAAACGTGTGACATGTGGGTCTTAAAAAAATGTAAAGAAATGTTTTTTTGAGTGCACGAGACAGTAAATCGTAAGTTTTAACAGCACAGCAGGAAAAGCATTTCTGAAATAGAGCAGATGTAAACACAAGAAAAAATTGCTTATCACCCTCTATGTTCATCCACTTCAGTTCAGTCATTTTTGGAGAGATATGGTTATAGCTAAGTAATCCAAAAAGAAATGCACAGGGTGAGTCAACAATAGGTTAATAAACGAGTGACTTAAAATGTTTACCGAACGTGTTGCATACTATACTTTTTCTACAACCGTTAGCTTTTTGCGTACATTTTCGCAAAACACAAATACATTCACTGACATGACCGTCAGAATTGACAAACGTCAAAATTCCGAGGGAGCTCGGATCCGTGGGACAAGAAACTCGCGTGGTAAAGTGACGCTTCCCACACTCTAGATTGGTGTATACAGTATACAGGGTGGTTAAAAAGCGTGACATGGAACACCCTATATTTTAATTTTGTATTGAACTCGTTTTGAAATTCTTCCACATTTTATTAATAATAATACATATATAAACCTAATAGTTTTACCATAATATTAATTTTTCTAAAAAAAAATAGTTTTCACACTTACAAAAAACCTACGACAGCGTCACCCATGAGAACGTAAAACATAATATAAAATAAACGAGCACATTTGGATCAGTTTAAATTGAAAAATCGCGATTTTCCTAAAAGGCATATTATAAATTCTTTTTTTTTGAGAGATCCTAGGAAAATCTGCAACAAGGCCAATTTTTAATACTTTGCGATTTATTTTAACTTTACCCCTTTTTCGTTTAAAGCGTTTAAACACAGACTTTAAGTAACCAAAATGTGTTACACAATGTGCTATTAATTTCTCGATCGGTTATCCCCTGGGGTCGATAAATAGTTCACCGGATTTTTCAATAAAAGACTTTCCTATTTATCGCTATCTAACGATCCGAGCGCTGTTTGACAGTTAAGGTCTCGTTTACAACGCGTTGCGACACCCTTCTTTCGTCGTTCAACCTTGCTCCGGTAAAAACACAGAAATCTCCGGGTGTGGCCGCCGTATCGTACCGAGCCGTTTCGCTCGGAACATTCTACGCGGGAAGCGGATTATCGATCGCAATATAGATTCGCCTTTGTTTTCCGATTTTCGTATCCCCCATCATTAGATTCGAAGCGCTAGGTTACGCATATATTTTTTTTTTTCAGTCAAACAACGCGTAACGATTCATTACGTCTGGCGTTATAATTAATTTCACAAAATTACGTCACGCGTTTGGGTCTTTTAAAAATTCTGGGCGGGGTCCGCGGAAGGCTATAGCAATTTAGATAGAAGAGGTAGATTGCCTGTAGGTCATCTGACATCATCCTCTACTTTTCCGTGTGTCCGACAGTAGACGGCGGAAGTCTGCAGATCTGTTCGGTTTTCATTATGCCATAGTTTACAGAATAATATATAACGTTGCTTCAGCTTGCTTTGCTTGAGCCTAGTTTTATAGCCTGATATGTTTTTGTTAAGGGCAGGGTATGGTAGACATTATGGTCGACAGGGCATAGATATACAGAGTGGTCGGAATTATACTGGGGAAATTTTAACAGCGTATTCATCAAATAAAAATAAGGAAAAAAATTCATATTAACTTATGTCCGGAGACAAAATATTGCAAAAAAAATCTCTTCCCTATTTTGCTTTCAAACTTGGTAGTTATACTATATTATGCAACAAGTGCGGTAAACGGCATTTGACTCACGAGTTTATTTGACACAAGCGGAGCGAGTGCTTAATAAACGAGTGAGATAAAGAGTTGACCAAACATGTTGCATAATAAATTTTTTCTACGACTGTCACGAAAAAATCACAATTTAACAAACTAAAGAGAATAACAGATTATCGGATTACTGAATTCCGTACCATTCAAACAAAATATTTACTACATTAAACCTAGGCGTTTATCGTTCCGATCGGTTCTACTTTTGTTGTCTCTTTTTAACTGTGTACGTTAGACAGAGAGAGATGTATTATGGGATACGTTAATTAAACCACGGAATAAATACAATTTTAAAAGGTTATTTAGTTTATTTAACTTTTACAATTGATCATTAAGTAGTTTATTTAAAGAAAAAGACTGTAATTGGAAGAAAAATTATCCAAGAGGATTAAATTTTTAAGATCGTGTAATCAAGAAAAAGCAAGTCAATTTTGTTTTATTTGTACGTATGAGACATGGATATTTGAAAATGTACGGGAGTAGAAAAACAAATTTATAACATAGTGAAACTTGTTTTTGTTTGACCAGTGGCGTTGGTGAGAACGTTTTTCTTAATTTAAATAATAAAACAAGTGCTACACCAAACGGTTCGTTTTCACGAAAAAACTGAACAGGATTGATCAGGGTATCTATATTTACTAATAAACTCAATTACATTATTTATTATTAATTTAGCATTAACTTAACTGAAGGGAACAGGCACGCATTGTAGTGGTAGTAGGATGGAATTAGGACAAAAGAGTATCTAAGTAAAGATTTGGTTAAATAGAAATGAACTTTAAATCTTGGTGGCATGCATTTTGCTCACCCAAAATGCAATTTTTACATTTATTTTACAGTGTCTATTAAGGAGACATATTTTTTAATCATATTGAAGATTTGGTATGACAAGGAGATTCAAATTATGGAAATCTATCAAAAAGTCTAATTTTGTTGTACTGATATGGCGGTGTCGTACATTAAATACTTTTACAATTGAAAAACCGGCAGTTTTTCATCGATTGAACATATTAAACCAGCCTGATGAATGCGATACTTCTCTATATTATCTAGACAAAGCATGCATAGGCTGGTAAAAGTATCATAAACAAACTTTTTAGTATCACGTGAGAGACAACGACTACTTAAATTTTTGGTGGGAATCCAGAGAACCAAACTTTTGTAACTTGTACAAAAAGGAAAAACAAGGTTTTTTATAGATAATTTTACATTTAATATTATCAATTTGATTGTCATTTACATAATGATTTATTAAAGTTATGTGTATGTTAAGATAATCTATTCAAATCAGAATTTCTCAGAAAAAGACTAAGTGCGTGTCAGATCGCCACAAAAATGACAATCACAAAAAATTGCAAACAGAAATGGAGCTAAAATACTACCCTAGGATACTCCTTTCTTAAGAGCCAAAAGCCTAGAGTTTGATTCTTTAAATATAATTGTTTCACTGTATCGTATGTCGTGACGAATTGAAGTGAGGATTTCATGATTTATCATATCAAAGATTTTGCTAAAATCAAGTAAAACCAACCAAGAAATGCTAGGCAGAATACTAACAAAACACAAATGATCAAACTCTCGTTTTTTTATTTTTTCCAGACTTGAGCTTTTTTCATTTGCTAATACAAAGCTTTCGTAAAGTTTTTTTATAAAACTTTGACGCGAATGCAGTAACCTGCCTAAAAACAAGATTCGATAAGGTGACAATAAAAAAAGGATCGGTTCCCCATTCTTTAACTGCTACCGATAAACATCGACATGTTTAATTTGCCACACCATTACAACTGATGCGTATTCGAACTCGAGGCATTTAAAATCGATTTAATGCTTCCATTCATTCATATGGATGGCTTAGTTCAGATGCATAATGCATGTTTGTATTCAAATCAAATTAACCGAGAGATAGATGTAGCATGTCTCGGAATAAATTAAGTGGCAGCTCCCGCCTAATCCTAATTTCATTTTAATATAGCACGCGGAAAGTAAAATACATTAATTTTAAAGGTAGTGATTATAATAATTAAGGTACAGGTAGTTTCTTTGTACCGTATGCGTTGAAGTCTCTCGTGTATGTGTGTTCAAAATAAAACCCACCCTTCGCCCTACGCGTGTCCTATCAATTGAAAACAATTTTGTTATAGACTTAGTTTAGTATCACATTTATAATTATTATAACGTTTTCCCGTATATTTTTACTTTATATCTGGGGTGGTGAAAAAAAATTGATTTCCTTAAAAAATTTTCGTCGGCAATGCACGTTATTTCAATTTTTTACGCATCTGTTTTCCTGCATGAAATAAACTAAAGTCCGCAACTCATTAACTTACACAATATAACATTATATTAATGACAGTATATTACGAACCTGGAAAGTGCACAAATTTGCTAAATAATTATTTATTTTACCTGAAAAATCCATTTGCAAAAAAAATAATGCTCTACGATTTTGAAGTTCATTACTGTACATAATGCGAAAAATATATTTTGTTTGGTAACTATTTTATCTTTTATCTTATCAAGTAACCTTTGGCATCACAAAAAAACCATATTAAAACTTTTCAAGGCGACGGAACTGTTTTGAAATTTTTCGGAGAAGGCTTTCTTCCTTTTTTTCTGTAGGCAACTCTGTAGGTGGGTAATCGAAACCAAAATCTTTGATTCTTTTTGTCGTTGTTACTAAAATTGTAAAAGAATTAGAGTCATACTGCTAATTGTTATAATGCAAAAATATTACAAGATAATTTTGGATAATAAAATTACACCTTCCATCGAGTTTGCACAAGACATAGCACCAAAGAAATAAACGGATATCTATAACCACAATACAAAACAAAACTTAGATATTAAGCAAGTACCTAAAAGAATCAAAAAAATAAAAACCAAAATGAAGAACACGAACAGAACGAAGATTTGCCAAATATACTTATGTGTTCTTTATATAGTACCTAAATAGCTCCGGTATAGTCTAATGCTATACCCTGTGGATGAGTTATAAATAATCCAAATCGGTGGTATTAGCCGTAGTATTGTACCTATAATGATTGTCACAATTGACACCTATGGGTAAGATGAAATGGTGCACAACTTTGAAGAAAGCGAATTTTGTTTACGAAAAATCTCAAATCAAAAAATCAGTTTTTAGTGGATTGTGAAAAATGGAACAAGTGCGTTGAAAATGTGAGCATGTCGCACTTTGATATAGAAGAAAGGATTGATAACATACTGGAAAACACTGTATAGCCCCATATTATTTTTCTGGACGACAACGCAACATGACGGCTAAAATTTAGAAAAAAATAAGTGGTATAAATAGTTTTTTTTAATAATAATATTTTCATATTATTCTTATTTTTTTATAAATTTTTATTTCCTTGATTTTAGAACAATTAATATCTCAATTATCTGTCCATCTCGGTAATTATAATTATGCATAATTATAATTATATTAATTCACCAAACTCTTCTCTCTAATGTACGCAAATTAGTGTGACCCTAATTTATGATAACCTTTAAGTTGTGCATCCGGTTTAATGATCCCTGTCAGTCCAGATGTATATTTTATTACTCTCTCTCGTTAAGAAACGAAATATAAGATTTTCCTAAAAACACTTCCGTTTACGGCAGAACATCTAATTAGGTGTATTTCTATCGAACCTAAAGCAAAAACGGAATTAAAAAATTATCGACCTCATTCTCAGTAACCGGGACATTTTGTATTATAAACATTGCCCGCGATTTGTCCCTTTTCAAACAAAAGTAACCGCAGAATTTTCGATGAAACCGATACCACACCAACCGCGTTCATGTCAAGAAATTCTGTGCTAAAGTAGCTTCCCGAAAAATTAAAATTATCCACTTTGATGATGTATAGTATAGTATGTGGATTGGCTTCTCCACCAAAGTCTATTTTTGGTTTGAATTTCAACCTCTTTGGGGGCCTCTGTTATTTGTAAATGTAAAGTATTATCTTTTACATTTTATTACAAAGAGTTGAATACTCCAAGAATCTGGGGATTGATTGATTTCTTCAACTGCAAAAACCAATTGTAGCGCAAAAATTATTTTATTTTGCTCTGGTTGGAATATGCTTCTGTAATTTGGCACCCCTTAATGCCTCAAACACTGACTTGAAGTGTTTAAAGGCTTTTCTTAAATTTACTCTTATTTAAAAAAGATCTCAACTCCTCCTCTGCTATAAAGATTGGGCATCTCCTCTTAACAAATAGGAAGGCAAGATGCTGGGAAATTTGTTTCTTATAAACTTGTTTAATACTCTTTTTGCTATCAAACTTGAACGTTAAAACCCCGTCTCCAGAACAAGGTGTGTAGAAACTTTTGAATGTACGAAATCATTTTCTGGTTCCAAATAGTTTTTTGAAGGCATAATGAGCATAACATGTGATAAAGTTAAACACTTGAACATTTCATATGGAGTGTAACAGGCACTCATGAATAATCGTTATAGGTTGGCGCGATAATGTGTACTAAATCTTACCACAGACTAAGTGCGTGTCAGAAACTTGACCGCCTTTTTGCTGAACGGTCGTAAACGATCAGCATATCCACCCCCTCTAACATAAATAGACCTCGCCGATCTAGTTGCTTAAAGATGAACGTCCTCGAGTTCGAGACTATTATGCGGTTTTCGATGAACGTGTGGGCAACGCCATATTGCTTTCTAATGGTAAGTAGGAGACTCATCTTAATTGAGTTATCTTTATTAATGCAGCAGTGCGTTTGTACTGCCTACATGCGCGCAGACTACGAGATATACGGGGTTGTTCGTGACGTACCGATGGTCTGGTCTTGATTGTCAGTTGTTCTTACATAAATCAAAGAGCGTATAGAAAAAAGTAATGGTAAATATTTACATAAATTGGGGTGGAATACATTTATTGTTAGATAGATAAATAGATAGATAGATTTATTTCGCCATTTTTTACACATATAAAAAGTATTTACATCAAATGGCGCGCCAGTAGTACAAAAGAAAAAAGAAAGATTAACGCTGACAACTTGTGGTTGTGGATAAATAAATGGAATAAACAATATAAAAATTCCATGCGTGAAAGCAATATGACAAAATATACAATAGACATACACTACAAAAGTACAAAACATAAATTATAAAATGTAAAAACGATGGAATCTAAAATTTAACTGAAATCGTATCGATAGGTAAAATATATGTTGATTTAAAATTCGTGTTTGGCCGAAAGGGTGTATTCTGTAATCGAGTAAAAAGCGTGCCCCAGAAGAAACAGTCTAATTACTCTGAAGAACATTCTACAAGTCGGTGCGAGGCTTATTCCTTGCGGAGGTCGTCAGTGTGGAATAGTATGGTACGATGAGGTCTGCCTGTCTGGTGTTGTGTGCATGTCTGTCAGAATGTCTTTCAAAAGCATGTATACTTTCATGGACGTGGGTCAGGGCACGGTAAATGAACAGACTAGGAAGTGTCATGATTTTTAGCCTCTTGAAGATAGGGCGACAATGTGCCAGAGGTGTTGATCCGTGAATTGTGCGTATAGCTGTCTTTTGCATTCGGAAAGCTTTGGCTGCATGGGCAGACCCGCCCCAGTTGGTTATGATAACAAACATTCTCTAAATATATGCACCGTGTATTTGCAGAAATTACTTATTATTTTTGGAATCACTTAATCGGAAAACACTTTAAAGAAAACACATTAAATAAAATGTACTTCTGTAAACAATTTTTATAATTTATTGTTTGACTTGTTTATATAATAGAAAATAAGCATATTTGAAGGTGAAACTGCTGAGCCCACAACTTCGATGAGACGCTAGGGTTATTTTATTGCTGCAAATATTTTGCATTTTCAATATCTACAAACAAAATAATAAATTCACCTCTTACGCTTAAGAATTTCTCGTAAATTCATGTTTTTGCAGTAAAATCTAAATTGAACTTCATACACGATTGGCACAGTACAGTAGCGGCAATTTATTACAATCGCTCAACATCATTTCCTATACAGGATGAATGGTGAATAACTGCTTTTTTTAGGCAAAAAATCCATCGCCCAATATTAATGACTGAAAATTTAAATTATATGTTCGAATTTCTTTAAAATAGATATGTCGGAGTTTTTTGAGATGAGATCATTTTGCCCGAGGACCAAAAATCTGTTTTAAAATGCTTTGAGGCAAAAAATAATAATCTCTTTATGTTCGTACATCAGAAAGTTGTTTTCTGTTAGTCATTTCATTGGACTAAAATACATTATTCATTTGTATTAAATTAAACAATTTTTATTTAGATCTTGTACTTTTCTATATACGCGAAAGCCACAAAAAGTGAGAATAGATTCGGGTCTATTTTTGTACACCTATTACAATACTGTTTCTTCACTATTTCTTCATTAAAAACTCAACTAATAGCAAAATTTGTAATCATCTCCATATACCAATAAAATTACTTAATGGTTATAAAAAATAGAATAAATTATTACTATTAAACTATTTCTGCATTCTAGAAGAGTGTTTTGAAGCAATATTACAACACGATTATCTCCATATCTCAAATTGACAACGACAAGAGTGGCTTTTCTCTGCAACTGCAATGGCAACAGAAGACAGAAGATATGATAAAATTAAACAACAAACTGAAATATATACTTAACTTAATCGGAAAGTAAAGCAAAAATGTAACGAAGCTCGAGAACACTGGGTGACAGGAAAGTGAGGAGGTTGAGAGACTACATACGCAGGAAGGTAAAGCAGGTTACTGGCTCACTCAGAAGAGCACCAATTCCGCCTCTTAAGAAAGAGAATGGAACCAGCGAATCTCCGTAATGAGTGGAAACAGTATGCACAAGCACTCTTTGAAGACCAACGAAATTTCAATTCCCTAATCGTATCGGAGGATCTAAGTGGGCCTAAAATTCTAGAGAGTGAAATACAACAAACAATTAAGAACATGAAAAACCAAAAAGGCCTATATACATCTGGCATACCATGGATATGCACAGGACACGAAAAGAAGAAGAAGAATGGCAACAGCAGCTGAATAATTACAACAAAGAAAAATAAAGCATAAGAAAAATTTTTGCACTCACCAAAACAATCAAGCGGCGAAAAATGAACATGTTACCAGATCAATTCGTCCACTCTTAGGTCTTGGTCTTGCACTCACATGAAAATACATCGTCAGCAAATAATTAAATTCGTTTATATTATTGTTAATTTATTATATTATTATTATTGATTAAAGGTGTATGTTGGGCTTCTGTTGCCTTTACTCCACAACTCGTTAAGTTTCTCTAGTCGTTTTCAGGTGAATACTGCATGTTTTGTAATATAGAATTAAAATTGTTTCTATCCACATTGACGTGCTGTAAACTAAATTTGATGTGGTGAGTAAATTAATTTTTTTCTACTCCCGTCTGTAAAATGCATAATTACACACCGATCTAGCATGCGGGAAGCGCCACTTTACCACGTCAGTTTCGTTTCCCACGGAACTTAGCCATTTCGGACATTTCCGAGATTTTACCGCACGGGTTCGGGACGAATTTTAACGTTTGTGATTTCTGACGGTCATGTCAGTGAATATATTCGTATTGTTTTTCAAAAATGCCCCAAAAAACTAATAATTTTTTGATTTTTTATAATAATATATATTATACATATAATACAATTTATAATTTAAGTTTCCCCACAGAAATTTTACATACTGTTCGCATTAACTTTAATGATTTTTACGGTTTTTATATTAATATCTTGCCAAGACCAATTTTCAAATATCCATGTCTGATCAGTACAAATAAAACAAAATTGAAGGTTAGGTCCTGCTTTTTCTTGCCTTACGATCTTAAACGTTTTAAAATTCTGTTTATTCCGTTTATGTGACATAACCAGTAATACATCTCTTTCTGTCTAACACACACAATTAAAAAGAGACAACAATAGCAGAACTGAATAGCAGAAATATTTTGTTTGAATTGTTCGAAATTTGATAATCTGATAATCTGTTATTATTTTTAATTTGTTGAATTGTGGCAATCGTAGAAAAAGTATAGTATGCAACACGTTTGGTAAACTCTTTATCTCACTCTCACTATTTTTAGTTGATTTTATTTTTAATTTCCAACTGATTTTCTTTGGCAAGGTGTCTGTCTAACGGCGATATCGGGTTCACTTCTCACCCACACCGTTTCCAATCGAGGAATGTATGTGCGGGGGCATCGAAAATTACAATAACTAATAACAAAATAATTAAGGCAGTGAAACAGATATTAACGATGCTGACAGCATAAGAATTCCGCTTTAATTAGTCTCGAACGGAGACAGTTTGATGGAAATGGACCCGGTTGCACAAAAGTATACTTTTAATCGACAGAGAAAGACGGACGCAGGGCCGTACGCGATAGAATTATTTAAAAAAAAATAATCTTCGCTTACTTCGTCGTTTGTGGCAAGCGTCGATCCCAAATATCGGACGTTAATTCCGTTATAATGGTAGCGTTGCGTAAACCTTTCTGCACGTGTGTGGCAAATAGCGAAACCGTAAAAAATAAAACCGTGTAAATATGGAAAATATACGCAATTTATGGTTTTGATTTAATATCTCTGGCGCGCGGAAATCGCAATACGTTTGCAGAACAATTCTGTTTACGACAGGATAAATGTTGTTTTTTTTTTGTTGATAATAGAAACGGATCAGGAAATTCTCATACTTGATGTCGGTAAATTCTCGGCGCGTATTTTGAAAAAATGTAAAAATAGCCGTATTAACAGTGCTGGCTACAGTAAAGGTGCGGATTTCAAAGGACTTTTTCTAAACGCAAGGTGATTTCATAATATTTAGACAGCGACAGTAGTCGTCAAAACTTAACTAGTAACTCGTTAAATCTTCAAATAGATGATTATTTAATTTCGAGCACCACGCAAAAAGGTAGAAAGTAAGAGATGGTAAAAAAAGAAATAAGGACTGTAAAAATACAATTTTCCAAAGTTCATTCAAATAAACGACAAAATAATAATAATGAATATGCACCACGGGACTAACCAAAATACATTTTCATTTTTTAGAGGCACATGTTTTAACTCATCTGAAAGTGGATTGTAAATTCAGTAAAAATTGGTTATTTTTTAAAATATTACTTATAACTGGAATCATAAAGCAGGTCCAAAAAGGAGTATTTTATTCAATGAGAACTCTTACGACGTCACTGGCCTGTCCCCAGAACACAATGTATAGGGCATTGTAGAGAACACTAATGCGTAGTATTTTTTTTAAACCTTATATAAGAAAAAGTATTAGAACCCAACTATACCAATTTTAATAATGTTACAATACAGGGTGTTTGAAATATCGTTTGCGCCCCGCTTAAGACTGTACTTCGTTGTAAAATCTTTGATTACGGTTTGATTTTGAGAATTCTTGGAGATTTCTTTAAGTGTCAACGAATTCTTCTTCAGGGCTACATAAAACCTAACTATGCTAATTTTCATGAATTTCAAATACAGGGTGCTCGAAATATCGCGAGCGCCTCGCTTAAGCTTTATTCCTGCAGAATGTTTGTTTATGGCTCAATTTTGATAATTCTTTTTTTCTTGGATAGATTTCAGTGAAACACACTAACGATTTTCTTAAAATTAAATATGATTAGAGAGGGTTAGATATGAACTAAACAGACTTTCGAACACTATTTTTTTAATTAAAAAGGATTTTTAATTCTTATCTAATAATGAAAATAACTGCATACTGTTTCCTTTGTAAAACCGAGTTTTCCATGGATAAGCGACAGACAAATTCACTCGCTAATTTATATTTTAATTTCGAATTCTAAGATTTATTAAGATGATACTAAAAAATAAATGTTCCTTAAAAAGTCTTTTTCATTAATATTTTTTGAAATTTGTATAATTAAAATTTGTATGATCTTAAAATCACACATACGTAATTTCAATACAATATTTCCAATATTTTTTTAAAACATTAAAAACTTTGGTCATTGGACTAGTTACTTTTAGGTGGTCCTGAACACGAATCTGTTGTCATTTTCAATTTGAAAAGATCTCTAAAAGTACTTTTCTATTTTCCGCTTCAAAAAACTGTGTAATCGATGCTATACATACATTTCTCTTTAGTAAGATCTATCCAGCAAAAAGGAATTATCAAAATTGAGTCATAAACAATCATTTTATAGGAGTAACGCTTAACCGAACTTAATGAAAATTAGGTTTTATGTTGTCTTGAATAAGAACTCGTTGATACTTTATTCTTAAAAAATCCCTAATAGCCGTTCTCGATATTTGACATCAAAAATTAGTCCCAGTTAGCTATGACTTCAGGTTAATGCGTTTTTGACAGATCTATCCAACAACAAAAAATCAAAATCAAACCGTAATCAACTATTTTACAATGATCTACAGCCATCTGCGGGCGCAAACTATATTTGAAATACTCTGTATTGAAACATTATAAACATTGGTATAGATAGGTTCTAAGTAATCCTAAATAAGAATTCGTTGTCAATGTTTCTTTTAAATCCCTCTCTTCTGCATCTTTTGATGAATAGCCCGATTTGGCCATGACTTTAAGTTGAAGCAATAAGCAAAACAAGGTCATAGTGCATTTTTCAGTGACCCATCCAACAAAAAAAAATATCAGAATCGAACCATAAACAAAGATTTTATAAGGGTGTACACGTCTGTATATAGTGATTGATTATTATTGAATTTAGAAAATTTTCAAAACTAAAAACATAATTTATTCTATCTATTCTCCATTATGCGATTTCGATGACCTGAAAAACAAAAAGAAAAATTTCGAAATAGGCTTTTTTACTTATTTTTTTGTCTTGGTAAAAGAAAGATATTAATTTCCTATTTCATAAATTCCACCTAATCCGTAAGTCTTGAAAACTTTCAAACTGCATTCAATATCAGCTATTAACAAACAATGAAAGATTTTTGCAACGATTTGGTAAAAACAGTCGGACGCTGTGACACAATTAACGTGAACTGAAAAACTTTTATTCGACTATTAACGTGCTGCCCGAAGTCTTTACTGGTTCAGCGGAATCACGATTTTGAGCATTTTATTGCGAAAACTCTTTGGAATTTCAGATTTTTATCTACATTTGCTTTACTTTAGTATGTACGGCGGATGCAGTCTGTTATATTAACGAAATAAATACTAGTCGGCTCTCTGCTAGATAACATAAACTGTTTTCACTTCATTTTTTGTGCACTAGATTGGCCCCAATTTTGAAAGTTTTAAAAACGCAGTAAAATCGTATTTAAAGGCTACGAAACGTGACTACCTTCAATTATTTTATATATTTGTTGAGCATCATGTGGCAGTACATAAATATCAAACTTCAAATGTAATAACCAATTAGATTAGGTTATCTCACAAATATTTTTGATCATACGACGACAGCTAAAGAACAGTTAGCTTTTTCCAAAGTTGTTTGGATGAATATATCATAGTTTTGTGGATACATTTATCTAAATTCCATGTTAAATGTGATGAAATAAAAGTAATATTACTTTTCGCACTGGTTAGAAGCCTAGACATGCGTCCAAGTCGACGAACGGTACAGCATTTTATGAATTTTGAATCACTTGTTTTGCGTCATGTTGACCAAAACGGGAGCCGAGTTGCAAAGGGCACATAAACCATATATGTTCCACACGTGAGTTGCTTTCTTCTCGTTTTGAAAAAATGTCCGCGCACGTGTATAATAGCGCAATAAGTATGCATTTGTAATCTGCCTCGAAGAGAACAAAAGCCGGTCTGATTGCGTCCTAAAATCGGGTTATTGTGCGGACCCAGAGTGAATACAGAAATTCTGACACAAAAACTTAACCCTTTATATATATTTTTCAAAGAAAAAACTCCTAAACTTAGTGCGAAGATGTTTGAGCCGTCCAGTTTGTCAATGAACATATTTTTCAGGCTTCATATAATTTTGGCTTTTCTTTCTCAGATGTGTAGTTGATGTTCTTCCTCAATTCACTTTGCTTTGGCAGGAATGCACGTATGGGACCAAGAGATTGATTAGTATGCAAAGTTATTGTGTGCTTTCTGCCTTGCGCAGCGTTTTCGTCAGTTGCCATTTTTTCCATACATCTTTGTATCCCTGATACTCGAATACGTTTAGTCCGTGATTTCGATGCTTTGTATACCGATTTCCACCACTTCCTTCTTGGTTTTCCTAAATGACACAAATCTTCGTATCTCGGGTCTCGGGTGTTATTATGATTATAGGTTTTGGCTACAGCATTTTCCTCAAAGTCAAGGTGAAGGGGGCACACGCACAATGAAACTTAAAATTTAAGTTCTAATTAGCAAAAAGCGACGTCAAGAGCTGTAAAAACACTTTAATCTTGAATAATAAGAAACTCTTAATCGTATGCAGAATGCAGGTTCAGGCAATGATTCAAGCGTTGAATATAGAAGTTTTTCTACTCCCGTTTGTAAAATTCCTAATTAGCCACCGATCTAGCGTGCGGGAGGCGTCACCTTACCATGTCAGTTTGGTAGCAATCGGATGTTTTCCGAGATATTTCCCACGCTTTGAATTTTGACGTTTGTCAATACTGTCGGTCATGTCAGTGAATCTAATCGTGTTGTTTTGCGAAAATATACCCAAAAACTAGCGGTCGTAGAAAAAGTATAGTATGCAACACGTTCGGTAAACTTTTTAACTCACTCGTTTATTAAAAACTCGCTCCGCTCGTGTCAAATAAACTCGTGAGGCAAATTTTACCGCACTTGTTGCATAATATAACTAATATGTATAAGTATTTTTGAAAAGACTTCAAAAGTTCTAAGATCTTTTTAAGAGTTAAGAGTTTCTTATTATTCAAGATTTTCTTCCTCATATGCTCATATCCTTCGAGCACCCGGCGAGTGTTGGTTTTCCAGCTCGCTAAACTCGTGAATTCTCTTTTTTAGAACTAAAATTATAAGTTGCAGTTGTGCGTGTAGCCCCCTTAAGTCTTGAAATATGTAAACCTGGACTTTAAGGAAAACATGCGCCACCGTTCTTTCACTTCTTCGACGCGGTTTAACGTTAACCGTATGCAGTAGCCAAAAGCTATAATCATAATAAGACCCGAGAACCCCGTCGGATTTTTTCGTTCGCCACGAACGTAGATACCGATCAAGCGGCACGTTTGGCCTTTAGTCAAGTTAAATTACCGCGAAATCCGCCCAGGCAATGCATATTACGGCCGCGCATTCATCATTGCAGAAACCGATTGAAATGTAAAATATGATGCGTATTATACTTCCCTCGGCCAACCATAAAACTACTTTTCAGGCGCAAATATAATATTATAACGGCTAATGAAATAAAACCTGACACTGCAAAACGTGCTAGAACATAAAATGCACTTGAAAGCGACCCTTGAACTTTGAATAAACATCCTGCATTTTCATGTCCTTTAGGCAAAACATATTCGAATATCAGAGAAATTGAACATGGAAAAATCTCAATTAACCAAATTACTACTTCAACCGAGACTTCAACTAACAAGAAGCGCTGAGACACGAGCTTTAAAATAATAAGACAACCCATATTTCTATGAAAATTATGATAAACCTTCAAGAACATTAAACTCTGCGGAATGATGATTCTCTTCCTTATGCATATCCTGCTTATCTTCAACACTTTTGAAAATAAATTATATGAATAAATGAATGAGATATTAAAAGATTAGCAATATAAATGCGTTGGTGTGGACCTGGATATAGATAGTAGTTTTCTTCACATCCTTCAATTCGCCGAGTAATATATGAGACATATAGTGAGATCGGTTTAAAAAGAATTTTCAGCAAAACCAAGTATCTGTCAGTGGAATCTCCCAAACACAATTTAAATGTTGATGGACAAGTAGTCGAAGCCTCTCTGTCTAGGTGTAAAAATATCGAGGGAAAGGTAAAGTAAAAGAGGAAAACAGATAAAACTAAGAATACATAACAGTAAATTATGCAACAAGTGTGGCAAACGGCATTTGAGTAATGAATTTTAAGTACTGCTGGAAAAAGAAGTAACGGAAACAATTACTACTAAATAATTATCTATAGAAATTTTTACAAGCAAAGCTGGGAGCATCAGAAATGGTTTTTCTTAGGACAAGTTGTTAAAGGACAAGAATAACAAAGAACGAAATAAAACGAAGAATGAATGTAGAAACAGCGAAATCACGAGAAATGGAGAGACTCAAACTTAAGTGGTACGGACATATACAACGAATATGGCATAACCGTTGATTACCTAATAATTTCCTATGCACTGGATAGGAAGAAACAGTCCTTTTGAGCCCTGGCCTCCGAGATCCCCTGATGTTACACCACTCGATTTTTTTTTGGTGAGTGATAAAAAAGAAAGTTTAAAAAACAAGACCCAGAAATCAAGATGAACTTTGTGCCAGAATATTTATAATGTATAAAATTTAATTCAACTGAGGTGGCTTTTACTTAATGAAAATCCATTTATCAAAATAAATAAGAACTAAAAGTTCAGATTTTCACGAAATTATATATTTTGACATGACAATTGTTTCGACAACACCGTGTCTTTATCAAATGTAATATTTACAAACTACCTGCTACTATATATATCAAAAAATGACCATAAAACCTTAATTAATGTTGTTGTGAGAATTTAAGTTCAATAAAGGAGTAAATAAGAACTAAAAGTTCAGATTTTCAATGTTCAAATGTTTACATTTGATAAAGACACGGTGTTGTCGAAACAATTGTCATGTCAAAATATATAATTTCATGAAAATCTGAACTTTTAGTTCTTATTTATTTTGATAAATGGATTTTCATCAAGTAAAAGCCAATCAATAAATTCAATCAAAGTTCAATCAATAAATCAAAATCAAAAATTGATCGTTAATTTGAATGTCTCATTCTGTTAATCTCCATGGCTTCCAATAAATTTAATTTTCTACTTTTTGTGGCTGTATGTAAAATATCAAAGTTGTCGTCAAAAATGTGTTTTTCTGTGTTTAAGTGTGTAGCATAATTAGAATCTAGACTATTGTTTTTAAACGCCTTTTATGTTCGTTAATGCGTTTCTTGAAGGATCTACCTGTTTGTCCAATATAAATTTCAGGACAAGATCCACATTTCAACCTGTAGACACCTGATTTTTGGGATTTTGGACATTTCGTTTTATTGTTTTTTAAATATTTTCCTGTTGTGTTGTTAGTTCTAAAAGCTATTTTTAAACCACATTTTGACAAATGTTTTGACACTTTTTTACTAGGTTCTCCTATGTATGTAATTGTTTTAAATTGTTCGTGTCCTGTATTAGGTTCGGATAAAAGAGTTTACTGTTGTCTGCATTTGTTTTTTATTTATAATTTTACCTATAATGGACGGATTGTAGCCGTTGTTCAGTGCAATTTGTTTAATGATATTAAGTTGTTTGTTGTAATTTTCTGTAGAGAGTGGCGTATTAAGAAGTCTGTCCATAAAAGAGTTAAATGCAGCCATTTTGTGTGTATAAGGGTGATTTGAGCTGTTATGTATGACTGTGTCCGTATGTGAAGGTTTATGATATATTGAAAAATCTAATTTGTTTTGCGCTTTCGTAATAGTTAAGTCTAAAAAATTTATTGAGTTAACCTGTTCAATCTCGATAGTGAATTTTATACGATTATGTAATGAGTTAATGTAATTTAAAAAAGAATTCAATTATCTGTCCGTTCCAACAAAGCAAGCAAAGACATCATCCAAGTATATATACCACCATAAAAAACTTTTACTTAAAGGATGTTCTAGTATGATATTTTCCAAATTATCCATAAAAATCTCTGCTAACAAAGGACTAAATGGGTTTACCATAATCAAACCTTCTTTAGAGATATAAATCTGTCAAAAAAGTATTTTGAATTTAATGGAAGTAGAAAGAAAGACTATTAAAGTAATGAAAAAACTAAAATTCGTATGTGAGGTTAGAATAATAATCAGAACAACTGTTCCAAATACCTTTTTTCAATATCTCTCAATATCGAAAATTCACTCTGTTTGTGGATTCGCCGGGTTTTATAGCAGCGCAAAACTTTAAATATGTATTTATTTTAGTAGCCAAAAAATATGGGAGTCTTCATCTTAAATTCGACACACTGTACATGATAAACCAATTTGAATATCAAAGAAATAAAGATATAGTTGGTAAGATGAATTGTGCCTGAAAAATCTCAGCTAATTAAACTACACAATTCAATAATGAATACTTGCATTAATTTCAAATCGAAATGAAAAAAATGGCTATCAACATATGAAAAACATCATCATATGCTGTGTTTTTATAGTATGCAACTTTTTTCGTCTATGATAGTTTATTTTAGATTTCTCGAAAATGAGTTTTTGCAATCAGATATTTTCCGTGTACCCAAAAACTAACGGTCCTAGAAAAAGTGTAGTATGCAACACGTTCGGTAAACTTTTTAAGTCTCTCGTTTATTAAACACTCGCTCCGCTCGTGCCAAAAAAACTCTTGGGTCAAATGCCGTTTACCGCACCTGTTGCATAATATACTACTGTGATATACCTAATTATATACCGATCTAGCGTGCGGGAAGATTCACTTTACCATGTGATTTTGGGAAAACCACAAATGCTATAATGTGTATTTGTCCAAATCACCCGAGGCACCGGCGACGAACACCCGAAAGCGGCCGAATCATTTATCCAAATAAAGAGAGAAGTTAAAATACAAGTGTAAACACGGCTCAGATAGCAAATTAATTTATAAAATGCTGTTAAATTATTTTATTTTGGTTAATTATCTATGTAGATGGTTTCAACTATACAGTGTACTTACAAACAAAATAAAATTAACAGTTTACAAAACAAAGTAGAGGTTATTGGACATGATATAAAGAACAACATTTTACGCTATTGTTTAAGATAAAAAAACTTACAACTTCTATTAAAAATACTACAATGAAGGTGTAGGCATGTATTTCATTGGCGCCTAAGGGATTTTTATTTTATATTTATCGTTAAGTAATTGGGCGCTGTTCTTTTCTAAAATTTTAATGCAATTTCAATTTTTTCATACATTTTATCCTGATAACTACTTAGGTAACTTTTACTTTTTGATTCTTGGGTATGCTAGGTAGCTGGGTAATTTTTTTCATAATCCAAAGTGTTTTAATTAATGGATAAAGATATTGATAAATCATATTGCTTATTGAATAAATTTAAAATTCATCAATAATTTTAGCTGTGAGAACAATTGGGCACACGTTTTTATTAACGTTTCATGATTCGTGATAATCGCCGTATGCAATTTTCCGAGTAAAAAGCACCTAAATACAATTTTAATATAATCGCAAAGATTTATTTAAAATAATTGAGAATCTTTAAACAAACACATTTATGATGGCTCTACGGTTAATTAAAATACAACAGAAATTTTTTAAACTGAGTCACTGTAAATATTATCAGATGTATTTTACAGAGATTGTAATGTATTCTCTATTAAAGAAAATTCTTTCTCCCCGGAATCGCTTTACCGGCCTCCCTCCCGCGCTGCCCCGAACAAGCCCCGAACGTCCCGATACGATTTGGACAAATACGGCCATCTCGTGAGTTTCTTGTTCCAAGGATCCGAGCCACTTCGGACATTTCCGGAATATTACCGCACGGGTTTTGGACCAATCGGATATTTTCGGAGAGTTCACCGCACGGCTTGAATTTTAACGTTTGTCAATTCCAACAGTCATGTCAGTGGAAGGTATTCGTGTTGTTGTGCAAAAATGTACCCGAAACCTAACGGTCGTAGAAAAAGTATAGTGTGGTTTGTTAAACTTTTTAAGCGACTCATTTATTAAACACTCGCTCCGCTCGTGCTAAATAAACTCATGACTCAAATGCCGTTACCAAACTTGTTGCATAATATACTTCTTGCTCTGCTTCTTGCTTCTTGGTCTGCTCCAATGAGGGCTTTAGCGACCAAAGGTTTAAGAAATACACGGGTCAAAATAAAATTATTTATTAATTAAGTACAAAAATGTAAAAAATATCGTCAAAAGGCGGTTCATTTCCAAGGAATCGGGTGGAATTCCCATTGCTGGGTTCGGCTCCCGTCGCAGTCTTTTAGAATAAGTTCAGCTTCGTGCCCTTTTTCTTTGCTGACGTCTAAGCACTTACGATTGCTCACATGTCGCAGTTGTTTACTCTGAAACCGCTTTCGTTGGAAATTTGCACCCGGCAGATATAGTTTAGACTTACGTTCTTCTCGTGTTCCCACTTCTGTCTCGAATAACCGCTGCAAGCGAGTATTCTAACTTTCATCGGACCCAATCCGTCCCTTTCTGGAGCGTCTAGGCACACGGAGTCGTCAGTCATGATGAATCCGTCCTGAGTCATCACAAACATCTCCTCTTCGATGTCATCTTCTAGGCACCTTCAACAAAAGCCATCTCGATTTCAATTGCAATTGAAGTAGGTCGTCGAAAACGTCTATTACGTTTCTCCAAGAAATTGAATTGTTAAATAAGCTTTAAGGTTTTAGTAGGTGCAGGATGAAGTCCACCACCATCACTTTTAAAGGAAAATGTTTTTGTAATGCCACAAGGAAGCAACTGGTATCACTGTGGCTCCACTAACACAAAATAGGATAGTATACAGGGTGAATATCCTATTAGACATTTAGACATTAGAATGGCTTACAGTAAAAACCTGAAATGTTGGTTAATTATGTTAGCGAATTTGAGCTACCTGTAAGATATTTTTGACCATCCGGTGTTGCCAGATGCACTCGTAACATATATCAACTCTCGTTTTTTAAATGAAACACCCTGAACATTGTGGAATTTTTAATTATCTTGATCATTTTCGGACATAAAAAATACTTTTTAAGAAATTTGACAACAAACAACCCGAGAGAACGGCTTACTCCTAGGAGTACTATCCATTCTGTGAATGTAAGACACGACTAGCGATGCCACATCATCAGAGTGCCTTGTTTTGTAAATCTTTCACATTCAACGCAATTCGTGTTTATAATTCTTTGTCACATGAATTCAGTAAATCAAATTTATATTCATTTAAAAAAAGGTACATAGATCATTTGTTACAAATAGAGTTTTTTAATAATGTGTTACTAATTATGTTATTAGCAAGGGATTATATTGAGTTATCTTCAATTACATTTTCTGTAGTGTATAGTAGAGTTATGTTGTTCTTCCGATTTTGCAGGTATTTTTTATATTTTATTTGTTGTTCGTCCATTTGTTATTGTTATTTAAAGCTAGACTGTGCCGCTTTTGAGCTATCTGTTTACTTTGTTTTGAAAAATATTAATATTGTATATTGTTTTTTTTTTTGTTATAATAAAGGCTATTATTATTATTGTTATTATATAAAATAATTATTTTTTTCGCAAATAGACACTTGAATTTTTGGTTGCGGTTCTCTATTAAATTGCTTTATCATAATATAATAAGAGAATTAACTTATCGCGTACAAGGAGTTCATAAGATAAGGCCCAATTGGCAAGATAGAAAAATTCATGTTACTTGAGAATTTTATATAGAACACCCCATATTTTATATCACCACGTAAATGAGCAATTAATTTTCCATCGAAAAGTATCAAACTATGGTATATCTATTTTCACTGGTTTTCGAGTTATAAGCAAAAAATCAAAATATTTGAATTATAGTGATTACTGTATTAAAATGACTGACATGGATTGCATTTAATTGAGAAAGAGAAGAGCAAGCACGATGGCACATAATTATGAAAACTCAGATATTTTGAATTTGTTTTAAATTTATTTTGAGGGTCAAAGAATTGTTTGAAGAACGTGGAGAGGATTTAATACATTTGCCTCCAATGTACGAGAAAAAGCTGATAAGAATTGAAGAAAATTTTCGAAACCTAGGTAGAAGGGACCTTCCAAAACCTGTTACAAACTCAGAACAAAATGAAATCAACGATTTGGCATATTTTCTATTCCGAGAGCTAAAGATTATTTAGAGATATCTCATTCGCCCATTAAACGGATACTGAAGAAACCTACTTTTTACAAAACTTTTGGATTCCTCCTGCGTCGAAATTGCTGACGTTTCGCCAATCATCCTGTTGGCTTCTTCAGAGCTTGACTGAAACTGGCTTGCATTTTACTCTGTACCTGCTTTTATATTGTTTGAGAGGGGCGGAGCTAAATGAGGGTTATAAACACCGTCTCTGGTTCCCATATTGGTGACAGGTAGAGACCTGAGTCGCGGTTAAGATTGTTAGGTTGCTTATAGATTTCTATAGACTCTCAGATTTTTCGGTGGTAGTTTATTAGTTTTATCGAATAAAATGTTATGTCCGGTTTCGTGATTGTGTTCGGCAACACCTGATGAGTTTATTTGTTTTAGTCGCAAGGCTCTTTCGTGTTCTTTGAACCTTGTTGATATTTTTCGTCCAGTTTCTCCAATGTAATCTTTGCCGCATATACATGGAATGCTCCTGGCATCTCAAATGGAATTTTATCTTTGACGGATTGAAGATGTTGAGAGTGGTAAATCTGGTTTTGGCGTTATACTTCTTTAGAACTTTTGATATGTGGTCAGTGATATTTTAAATAAAAGGAAGGACCACAGTGGAAAGTGTAGGATTTCTTTCAAAAACTTGATCTAAACGAAATTCGAAGGGCAACAGTTTCCAATGTTAGTTGTATTAACCGTTTATTAGTCTTTAACAATAGTCTTGTGTATAACAATTTCTATGAATATTAAATTTTGGCATATGTATTTCGTTCCAGTTTCACTGTTACAATTACTCATTTGACCACGGTAATAACGGAAAATTAATCTTATTTATGTAAACGACAAATTTGTTTACCAAAAACGTCACCATGGCCGGCCAGAGACTGCTTTCCAAATGAAATATGATTACTTTAATTCGCTTTAATTGCAATATTTTTGTTTTTTGCTTATAACTACAAAACCAGTGAAAATAGGTATGCCATATTTGGTGCTTTTAGATGGAAAATTAATTGCTCATTTACATGACAATATAAAATATGGAGTTATTTAAAACTCTTACGTAACATGGATTTTTATATTTAATAAGTTAATTCTGATATTATATTATGATAAAGCAATTTAATAGAGAACCGCAACCAAAAGTTGTCTAGCTGTTGGGATTGCGATAAAAATTATTATTTTATATTGCAAAATTTCATATATAGTAGGTAGTAGTATAGTATATGTTACATAAAAAAGTTCCAGAATATTTAGAAGAATCTAAATATGTAATAATATACAGGGGGTTCCATTTAAAAAACGAAAGTTCATATATGCTACGAGTATATTTGGCAACGCCGCATGATATATCTAGCTGATATTAGCTAATATAAATAACCAACATTTCAGAATTTTACCGTAAGTCATTCTCCATAAACATATAAAACACCGTGAATAACCAATTAAATTGGAACAAAACTACTTTCAGTTTTAAAAATCAGGTATAACACACTTCTCAAATAACGCAAGAAAAAAATTGAATGAAATCAGCAAGTTTCGGGTTTTCAGAATTTTAGAAGTTTCAAAAAAACATATTGCTGAGCTCTAAAATTAGCATCGCAGTTTTCTATTTTCCTAAAATCCCAACGCACCTGTCTATTTTGGCAACGCCCATGGGCTGATTGATCCATTTGTCCGACCGCAGCGGTCTCAGTAAACACAAGTCCTTGCCCAAATTTCGAATTTTACCGAAAAAACGATCGTTCGTGGGAAAAAAGTGCTGAGGCCAGACGGTGTCGAGGTACCATCGGAAACTCTTGCAGTGCAGCCTCTCTTTGAGTTCCATTCGAGCGGTGACGTTTTGCCTTTCTTTGGCCGTGCGAGCTTTATCATTCAACTTAAAATAAAATTTACCCCAGTCGTCCATCCAGACGAGGGCGACTCGAGCCAAATTTGAATACAAGACGTTCGAAATGCCTGTAAAAAGCATTTCCCTAATACCAAGCGAATGTTCGGGTGAAGTCATTATTTACCACCCGGAAAAGAATACGGCGATGATTTTCGAAACACGTGACCCACGTGGGAACAGGGTACTATTTGGATTTTGCCCCCGCATTGCCATATCCTAAAATTAATCCCGGATTGAATATAATAAAGTCCTCAAATTTTCAAGATGTACCCCCGAAATCTCTGTTTTCTAATTGAATGTCAATAATATAAGGCGGCGACTTTTGGGTCCATTTTAAAAATAAAACTGCATATTAACGCTCAACGTCTTAACTTGTGAAATACAGGATAGTAAAGTTTTCAAAAATGTAATATATTTTTTAATACATGTAGTATATATAGACATTTTAATTAAATTTGGTATACATATACTACGTATGAAGAGGCATTATTATTTAATGCACAACAATTTTCTAAAATACGTTAGTGGCGGGAGTTCACATATTAACCATTTTCCTGAATTCAGCTAAGTTTTATATACAGGGTGTTTTCTAATTGAATGTCATTAATTAAGATTTTTGGGTCCATTTTGAAAAGAAAACATATGTCCTAAACCTCTTAAACTTTTCAGATCCAAGGTGGTAAAGTTTTCAAAAATTAAATATATTATACTAGGGGTACCCATAAAAAACCGGAATTGAATTGCCGCGCGCAGAGCTTGTATAGTACACCTTTCTGCCGCTGGGTTGTGGATAGTACAACTTATTGCGAGTTCAACGCCACTTTCGTTTTAAATTTAACTTGTTTTGTTCACAACGTGCAGCTGTGAAATCTTGTTTTCTGCTCGGTAAAAGTGCTGCTGAAACTGTTTCAATGTTAAAAACAGCTTATAAAGACGATGCGATAGGAAAAACTCAAGTGTACCGTGGTTTGTTCGCTTCAAAAATGGCGACGAGTCAATTGATGACTGAC
Source organism: Cylas formicarius (assembly GCF_029955315.1). Taxonomy (NCBI): domain Eukaryota; kingdom Metazoa; phylum Arthropoda; class Insecta; order Coleoptera; family Brentidae; genus Cylas; species Cylas formicarius. Next base: position 21,218,686 of record NW_026844326.1, on the reverse strand, counting down.
CTCGTTCTGGACGTCCATCAACTGCTCGAATCGACGAAAATATTGAAAAGATTTGAGAGTTTGTGCTCACAGACCGTCAAAAGACAATTGAACAATTATCAAAGATAAGTGGGGAAGATTTGGGAATGAAAAGAGTTGCTGCCATGTTTGTACCTCGTGTTCTGACTGACATGCAAAAAGAACATCGAGTTGAAACATGTCGTGCTTATAATCAACAGCTTGAAACGGATTCAGACTGGTGACGAGTCAGGGTGCTATGGTTACGATCCAGAAACGAAACAACAGTCCAGCCAATGGAAGACGTCACTGTCTCCCCGTCCAAAAAAATGTCGTCAGGTCAAATCAAACATCAAAACGATGCTGATTTGCTTTTTCGACATTAACGGCGTTGTTCATGCAGAGTTCGTTCCACCAGGTGAGACCGTTAATCAAGCTTTTTATCTGGAAGTTTTAAGAAGATTGCGCAACAGTATTCGACAAAAAAGACCCTATTTGTGGCGGACTGTTTCTTTCACCACGATAATGCACCTGCACACACAGCCATTTCTGTTAAGCAGTTTTTGGCTAAAAATGGCTCCTCTGCCCCATGCTCCATACTCGCCTGATCTCGCTCTGTGTGACTTCTTATTTTCACGTATGAAAAGGGACATGAAAGGACAGCGATTTGACAACATTGAAGAGGTCGAGAAAAAAACGAGGGATGAGCTGTCGGCTATAGCCAAAGATGAATATAAAAAATGTTTCGAATAGTGGAAGCACCGCTGGGACAAATGTATTAGTTATAATGGAGAGTATTTTGAAGGGGATAAGGTCGTTCTGTGATTTTCAAAACAATATATAGTTTATAAAAAATGATTCCGGTTTTTTTTGGGTACTCCCTCCTATTATGCAGCAGGTGCGATAAACGGCAGTCGACTCAAGAGTTTATTTAACACGAACGAAGCGAGTGTTTAATAAACGAGTGACTTAAAATGTTTACCGAACGTGTTGCATACTATACTTTTTCTGCGCCCGTTAGTTTTCACTGACATGACCGTCAGAATTGACAAACGTCAATATTCAAAGCGTGGGAAATATCTCCGAAATCATCCGATTGCCCCAAACCCGTGCGGTAAAATCCCGGAAATGTCCGAGATGGCTCGGATTCGTGGGAATCGAAACTGACGTGGTAAAGTGACGCTTCCCGCACGCTAGATCGGTGTGTAATTAGGTAGGCAGTAGAGCAAATTATTTTTATATCTCTGATACCATTTTAGATATTTTAATGAAATTTCATACCGATGTACTATAAATCAAGAGGCATTATTTAGTGTACCATTTTTTTTTAATGCATCAGTGGCGAGCGTACGGAATTTCTCCTGTCTATTTTGACAGAGAAAACCGCGCGAAGGATTTAAAAAATTCAAAAATCATATCTGTTCATAAATGAATGCAAATGTCATTATTTTTTTAAGGAAATCAGTGGCGTGCCACTGACCGTCTATGAACAAATAATATTTTCACATTTTAAAATAAATCGAGAACTTTTTTTTTTGTGAAAAGTAAAATATCTGCTCCTTTTATTTTTGCAGTTTTAATGAAATAATCCAACATCCTAACAACAAGATAAATAATAAACGATTCTTATTTAAATTAATTTAATTTAGTTAAGTTTACATATTTCGTATTTGTACTTCGGTTTTTTTTAATTATTTTAATAAAACAGACAAATAAGTACAAAACTAAGAAAGAATAACAATAATAATTCTCTGTACGATGTCATATTAACGATATTGTTAAGATCAGAGGTTTTATTTTTTTAATCGAAAACCAGTGGCGTACCAGTGCCTCTTTATATATAGTACATGTGTGCCAAATTTCATTAAAATATCTGAAGTGGTATTACCGATATTAAAATAATATATATTTTATTTGTGAAAACTTTACCACCCTGTATCTCAAAAGTTAAGACGTTTAAGACATAGATTCATATGAAGTTTTTTTTTGGAAATGGACCCAAAAATCGGCAACTTAATTATTGACATTCAATTAGACCACACCATGTATAACATCTTGGGCTTTTTTATGCATAATCTTCGATAGAACGTCGATAATTAAATGTGCTGTAGACCCTGGGAAAGTATAGAAGTATAAAGAGAAGCTGTTAATAAGCCACTCCTTTGAATTTTAAAAAATATTTTAATTGAGCGATATGAACACTAAATTTAATTAAATCAGATTAACGTGTAGAAAATCAATTAGCAAATAAGAAGATGAACGGGAAAAGGACTCACTAGCGCAGTTACAGTGCAAACAAAATAAGACCGATACAAAAATGAATCAAACAAATGTTTCATTTACAATATCTTTTGTTGCTCTACTGTGGATAAGTGGACACCTTGTATACCCACTTAGGACAAATGTATAGCAACGTATATGCAACTTTTAAAGCACAGAATACTTTCCAGAGTGTGGTACAGATAGAATCAGTTACAACTGTGATCTTTCTTAATATAAAACTGTAGAATTTAGTGATCTTAGCCGTATTCCACAGACGTAGTATTGTACATGGTGATTGTCAAGGGTGTCGAGACTGAGAGCTAAATAGACAGGTAAGTGATTAAAATTAAAATTATAGTTACTGTCCGACAGTTGTTAGCAAAGTTCGTTCTTAAAAATGGTTAGGTTCTAAATTTGTTGCAGAGAAACGGATAAGCAAAATTGCGCTATCTAAAAATCAGAAAATTATTATTCTCAAAGCTCTTCGCACCCAAAACTCAACATTCGGAGTTGCAAGAATAGTTTCAAATCTGTTCGAATCGGGTCACCAAAAAGAAATAGAGAAAGAAATTTAATTGTAATAAATCAGGATGATAAGACTGCCTTGAGAAATACAAACAGAAAATCGCTTTTGATAGGGAAAGACGAAATTATTTGTTGGCGACCACGATATTTGAGGGCTGTTGGTAAAACATGGCGGAATAACAATTTAAAAAGCGCGAGTCAAACCTTAATGAGGGAATAAAAGCACCCAGCGAGGTAAGCAAATAATAATTACTCACATTGGTGGATGTTGTTGATGTTTTTGAAGACTACTTCCAACTAAATGATAAATTTTATTCCTCCTGGGACTGATATAATCATGGATAATAATAATAAATCCGAAAAAATATTCACATCTCCTTCGTAAAAAAAAATGGTCTCTTCATTGACTTACTTTAAATAAGAAGCAATTTCATGAGGATATACTGAAAAAGGAGCTATTAGAGAATGTAAATTTGAATAAAACTATTTGTACGAAATTGTTTAAAATCAAATATATTCAAATCTGAAATACGGAATTTTAAAAAAAGATTATTGCAATTTTTCTGAACTTTATGATATTACTTTTAAGTATTAAGTGATCTTTGTCATTGCACATTTACATTTTATTACTCTCTCGCCTCAAGAAACATAGTATCGCTTTTTATCCTTACCTAAACGACATCTCCAGGTTCTCCCCTCCCCAAACGTCCATGCCCTCGTCATAGGACCCGATCTGGAAGAAAACCGCCTTGTCGACCGCAAACAACCCCCCTGCCATCGCAGGAGTATCGAAAGGTTGAGTGGTGTCTAGTTTACGCTCGTCTAATTGTTTCCCGGACAAAGTGAACCACCTGCACGAACTCGCATATAGTATTCCGTATTAAACGGTTATGGTCTGTTCATAGATATAAGAAAGTGACCAATTGCTTTTGAATGGGATTATCCAAGGGTGGTCATTAACATACAATGCAACAAGATTATCACCTAAAGTTTTGGAATTTAAATTCAGGTAAAATTGTGGTCCGTAATAGAAAATAATTTTATAACTACCTGTGTTTAATATTCCTTGGTTTGGTATACTACTTAGTTTAAGCTAATTAGTAATCATTCTTATATCGTGTGTAATACAGCGTGTGTTGAATCGTGTGCGAATTATGGAAAATATGTGCGAGTCTAGTGTATCTCAGGAGATATCTCCCAATCAAATGTAGAAAACACTATTCTATTGAGACTGAAGAAGTTATAAACAATGTTTATTTGACTCTCATTGAACGTGGTGCCAGCAAGCAAGCATCTTTAGAAGAAACGGTCACATTGACGAAAATTCCAACACCAACTGTATGGAAAATTGTGAATAATCCCATTTCAGCGAGGAAAAAAAAAGAAGCGATGCTGACATTTTCAATGATCAAGATATAATACGGCCTAAAATTTACCAGTTATACGAGGAACAAAGCGTGCATACATTAGATATCTTAATTAGGAGGCTTGAAAAAGATGAAACCGTTGTTAAGTGTGGCAGAACTACCACATGGGTTTTAGATTTTAAAAAATTGACAAAATGCAAGTTTTAATTTAATTGTTTAGAATTCAGAAATGGCGACTGGAATAGGGTTGGATTGACTCAACTGATAAGTGTAAAACAAACGCGCCATCAAAAAGAGGTAACAGAATAACTATTTTGCAAGCTGGCTCTAAAGATGGTTGGATTCCAAATGCACTTTCTCTGTCTACGAAAAATATTAAAGATTCTTCTCTGGATTACCATGAAGACACCACCGCTGATTTATTTGAAAGTTGGTTTAAAAACAAACAAACATTACTCCCAATAGCGTAATTGTAATGGACAATACAAAACCCTTTCCTCATGTGACACAAAAGCAACAATCCAAAACTACATGTATAATAACGACATTTATTTTCACGAAGATTATACCAAAAAGCAATTAATTGAGGTTCTACAAAGCTTGAACCTACAAAAGGAATACGTCTGTGATAATTATGCAAAAAATCTAAGGCATACAGTTTTAAGGCTTCCACCTTACCACTGCATATTTAATCCCATTGAACATGTTTGGCACCAACTGAAATCTGCCATTCCAATGTTTTCAAACTTATAGAAACCGAAGTTTTTAACATCCCTCCACAAAGTTGGGCAAATTCTGTTAAACATATAGAGAAAGCAGAACAATCGTATATCCATATTGCAAATAATATAGAACAAATAATAATTAGGACAGGCGATGATAGCGATAGTGATACTGATATATTATGTGAATAATTTTAAGTAATTTAACATAACATACAAAAACAAATAAATATTGTTTAGTATCTTTCCTAACAAAACCCCACATAATTAAATTCTAAGCAAAGTACGGACATGTTCGGCTTGCCCGGGTCTTTCCTTAATTCGTATCAGTTAGTCACTTCCTCATATCTATGAACAGACTTTACCTAAACTGCAGGTTCCAATTAAAAGCGCCCCAGTGCAATTCGAAACTCTTGACGTAGGCGAAGGTATCGTCGTGGATGATATCGATCACGGGACAGACGACAGTCTTCGGGTTCCTTTTTATCACAGACAATAGGGGCTCCAACCATCCGGTAGTGCACTCGCAGTGAGCGTCCAGGAATGTTAACACTTGCCCGTGCGCATGGGCCGCCCCCTTCAAACGGGCTTTGATCAATCCGATGCGTCGTTGACTACGGAGGAGTTTCGTTCTCACTGGGATCTTGGGTAAATAATCCTCGAGAGGTTTCCGAAGGTATTCTGGAACGATGAGAGTAAAAAAAAGAAAAATAGGTAATTCGCAATTTGCCCGCGGTAAGCAGTCCTTTAAGTTTACGAATTATAAAATATTAGAGGCCAGTTTTGGTTAGTTATTATTATTAGTTGAGAAAACAAGACGTTGTGTCTTATCTATGTTTTGTTTAAGGTTATTGTTGGTGAACCAAATTTCCGCCATCCGCTCAACATTATCAACATTGTGCATAAGTTCATTGGAGTCATAAGTCATAAGCCATAAGTCACAAACGATGTATCGTCCGCATAAAGTGTACACTTAAAGTCATTGATGTAAATAGTGAACAGTAGCGGACCCAAGACGGAGCCCTGAGGCACCCCACTGCTCACAACCCTCAACTCCGATATGTTATTGTTAAAGATGACACACCGTCTTCTGTAAGTTAAATATGACCGGATAAGTTCCTGAGGGTGACCACGGACACCATATCTGACAAGCTTCTCCAGAAGGAATTCATGAGAGACGCAGTCGAAAGCCTTAGTGAGGTCACTCCAGGCCCTCCACCACGTCTCGCACGACCCTGCGAACCGCCTGCACAGTGGAGCAGCCGGTCTTAAAACCAAATTGGGAATCACAAATGCATTTTGTTTTTTGAAAAAATCGTGATAATTGATTTTTTAAAAGTGTCTCGAAGACCTTACCAAGTATGGGAACTATTGATATCCGGGAAGCAAAAGCAAAATGCAACGTTTTATTTTGGCTGCAGCAGCAAAATTACATTTTAATAAATAGAAAAAATAAGAATGATCAGCTGATGTAGCCCCCTGATTGCGGATAAGATTCATTTTTTTTATCTTTACATATCTGGCTTCTTACGTAGTATCTGTGCTAAATTACGTTTGCTTATTAAATTTAAAGAAGTCTGATTTACAGGTTAAGTTAGAGTAACCATTGGCTTCGCATGTTAGTTCGACTGCTTGTTGATAAATTGGAATTTTTTTATTTAGTCATTTGTTTTTGTTTACTAAAATAATATGGTCCGGTCTAGAGAACATATATTTTTATTTCAAAATTACTTGTCTCGAACTTCGGTAAAAAAAACAGAGCTTAAAGAGTTCGCTATTGGTCAAAACGAAAAATATCGGTTTCAAGACAGGCCTATAAGATACGATTAATAAAATAAATGTATGTCTGGGTGATTCTGTTTTAACTGTGATTTTTTATGTTTTGTATTGTTTGTTCTCACTGGTGATTAATTAATAATCTATAATGAAATTTTTGTATTAATAAACATATCTCAACATATTGTTTATATAATATAATTTGTCATTCAGGGATAAGTTATAATATATCAGCTAAATGTCAGTACAGTTGTCTATTACCCATTATCTATAAATTCTTTTTTGTCGCAAACTAATTACCGCATAAATTTTTATTTTTATGACCAAACTAAAAAAAATTTACACGTTTTTGGTTAATGTTTTAAGTTACCGCTAAATTCCAGTTTAACATTTCACGAATTTTCGAATTGGAATTTATATGACTCGAGTGCCATCTACCTTGAGATTTATGAGACGTCTAGATAATCATGTTGAAACTACGTCATCTGAATACTGTTTACAAACATGGAGTTGAAATGTTGCAAAGAGTCAGTAACATGAAACGGAAAATTTTAAATTTGTTTCTCGTCCTTGACTCTTTGAATTAGTAAAATCCTTTGAGACTTTTGTTTTTAATTAAGAGTTAACATTAGAGAATTATTTGAGCGAATTACAAATTATGTAAATAGCAAACTGGAATAATGTTCATGCGTATAATACAACTCAAAATGTAACCTTGAAGATGGCAAAAGAGTTCAATAAATTTGGCGCAAAAATGGTGTCGCTTAGTAAAGAATATTGTTTAGCGAATTTCTTATCTGCTACGGCAAAAGCAAATCTCATGTATGTTAGCATAATAGTTTTTGCGAATAAATAAGAGAAATTGGCAAAATGGGATCGTTTTCGCCAAGAAAGAAAAGAAGAATCTGTAGAGTGGAATAATCATTACCCTCGAAATTAGACTCTTCACAAAAAATTGAAAAAAAAAAAAAACTAATCCAGAGGCGTTCATGTAGATCATCTCTCCGAAAATATCCTTGAAACTCGTTATTTGGTTAATTTCCTATCTACTTTCTTTTCTACTGATAAAAATAATGAAAAAATAATCATAAGTGCTATAACTGGGAGGAAGTTGCGATAGGTAATAAACAAATCAATAGTACCATCATCATACCTCTTTCGCTTGCGTCATCAACCAGAACTATCTCCTCCAAAAGTTCTCCCGGAGAACGGTTCACTACACTCCAAACAGTCCTCAGCAGCGTCGACCACGCCTCGTTGTGAAACACTATGATAACGCTAGTTGTGGGGTACGTCTTATAATCGTCATATTTCGTGCGACACCTACAATCGAACACCATTTTGAAATCTATGAGTTAAGAACGTTTCGATCGATTTATACAGTTTAGAGCCAAAATTGTTCCTTTAACCATGGAATAGTACAAATTTTGCGCTGAATTTAAGGGACCAGTTTCTAATAAAAAATATTCTTTTTAAGTCGGTTTTCTCGATATTGTTGAAATTTGGCAATGTTACTTAGGAATGATTATTTTAAGTAGCCTCCATGTGCCAAGAAATGAATTTTTCTCCCAATGCTAAAGAAAAAAGATTTTACTCAATTATCTTAAATCAAACCGATTTACTTTTTCCGTCTGACATCAGGTAGAGTACGGTTCAGAGGTATCCGATCGCTAGCTAAGAGGTTAAACCTATTGATTTGAAACAGTTGCTGCATCACTAGGAGATCTTTGGGTTCGACTACGACCGGATTTCCCATACTTCCCGCCTCTGGTCGCGGATCGAAGTTGTTCTTGTTCAGCATATCGTAGGTGGCGTTGGGAACGTTTCTTTTGGAATTGCCCACGTAATGACCCACGATCACTTTGATTCCATTCTTTCCCATATATTCTTCTTGCCCGCTTTCCCTAAACGTTTCTGGTTTGTAGCTGCCGCTTTCGTGACGATTACGAAAAATTATTCAACTCACCTAAAAATGTGTTTCTTAGGAATGGAGAGAAAGTCGCCATCTCTGTTGGTTCGGATGTGTATTCTCCAAACTATTATTAGGACGAGCGTTAGGAATATTATCGTAAATAAGAGTCGTTTGCTTCTCCTCACTTTCGGTGGAAACATATCACTAAAAACAACGTCATGCTCAAATTAAGTTCAACTTTTGACCTCTCCGGTAGTGATACAAGAAATCGCGATTGAAATATATAGTATGTCATTTTTTTAATTCTATAAGATAACGTTTCTTTTTGCAGAACGCGAGAAGAGTATTTGTTTCGGCAATTGCTCCATGTAAATATAAATTAAAATACAGTATTTTGGTAAATTAAAAATTTAGCATTACTCTTCAAACAATTTAAAAATCATCGCAAATTTAATCGCTTTCGTAACCTTCATGTTATCTTGGGCACACTCTAATTTCGAATCAAAGTGTGACTGGAAAAATATATATAACTTTTGAAATCTGTGTGGCAGCTAACACCGCGCTACCTAACGTCCGGTAGCTAAAGCAAAATGACTTAAAGGTTGCTTCGTTTTTGTTTCGCACTGTTACCATGAGATGCCAACCGTGTGGACAAATTTTTATTTGTAAATACGCGATCAGTGAAGCGGATTAGAGGTTAGATTACAAACCACCGTTACAAGCTGTTAAACTATTTATGAAGTTCTTCGAGTAAAAAATAATTGAAAGTGCGGGTACTCACGATTGCTGTGCAAAAATGAAAAACACTCATTTTAGATTGGATTCGGCGCATCAAATATTATTTCTGGTCGCTCTTGTTTTATGGTACAACTGACTGACCATGAACCGACCATGTGGAGGCGTCTTCTTTACCACCACTACCACAATCGTTTTTTTGAAATAGGTATTTGGGTTTTTTATACCTACCGCTTTTTGTCTTGCTCAATAAAAAATCCCTGTTTTTCGGCAATTGCCGTTTTTTAAATAAAAATTTTAGTTGGCAGTGGATAGCAGTAGGCACTCCAAATTGTCAATAAAACACACCTGTAATATTCATAGTTTTTTTATTGGTTTACATAAATAAAAATCCTAGATAAATGAGAAATGCTAAGACTAGCCATAATAACATAATTACATACTTTTTGTTTTATGAATGTACAATATATTTCGTTTTAATCAATTTACAACTGAAATTATCATAGAACATAGAGATACTATATAACATAAATATCTTAATATGATATGGATTATAAATTTTTTAGAAACTTTTAAAATTTTATCTTTAGCAACATGCAATTATTAAATTTTGTGTTTAAAAGTTTGCCTAATAGTATTTTTAAATGGCAGTGCAACATTTGGTCTCCTTTTCTAAATTTGGCTAAACAATGTTTGTTTAATTGAACAGTTCATTTGGTAAGCTGGAAAACGTGTGCACCAAGAGTTACATTTTCCAACTAACATTAACTTACAGAACGATATTTCAAGGTGAATTAAATATAATTTGGAACATTCCTGAAATATGGTTCTATAAAGGCAGGACACAAACGGATATAATTTGGATGCCTAACGATTATAAATTTTGTATTTATTGTCCTAAAATTATTCAATAAGTGTAACTGTCAAGATTGAAAAAAGTTCGAAATTTTAAAAGAATATTTACAAAACACCAAACAAAGTCGAAAAGGCAAAAGGCTTATTTATATGGTTATATTACAGAGCCCCTAGCAGGCCCGACGCGAAAACAAAAATAAATAAAAATATCTGTACAGTGGCCCGCTCTCCGGACCCGCGTTGAGGCTTCAACTTTGACTAATAGTGATGGAACACTTATTGGTAATCAATTATTTCAGGTATATATAAGATATATCTTTAAAAACGTAATTAAAACAAGATCCCTCAAAAATATATGAAAAAAATACGCGATATACTTGTAAGAAATAGTTCTTCGCGATATGGGAGTAAGTTTTTTTACAAATATTTTCAAAAATCTCGAAACAAAACAATTTCGGTAAAAATTTAGCATGGGAAAGTGAAAAATAAAGCCTGAGTATTTCGAAATTTCTTAATAAATTTCCTTTTTTCTAATGTCTGCTTTATACTTGTGAGGTTTGTCTACTACATTTTGATTGATTATGAAAGATTTTTATGTAATACGACAATAGACACTTTGGTTCTATACCGCAGAGTTCTTGCTTAATTGAAACCCAGAAAAACAATTCTTTCATGGTGTACTGATTCTTTAAGGATATGCAACCCAAATTACACACATTGAAAATTGAGGGTTGCCGTTTATTTGTTATTTTTGCTATTTTCATTATGCTGGAAACATTTGTTGTGCGGAATTGTTTATTGCGTAAAATTATATACAAGTGCAAAACAGGCATTTAGAAATGTGTTGAATATTTATTTTAGTAGCACCGTTCATAGAATATACCAATACATATCACACCTCTCAGTCACGTGGTGCAACCTAAAACGAAATATTTACTGTCTCTTTTCAAAGCCCGAATTTATAAACTTAACAATCACCGTGTATATTTTTAGTATTTCGATTATTTACAGGGGAGTTGATGTCAGACTCGTCAGTGATTGTGAATCAGATAGAACATTTTGTTACCTTGGCAGTAGCCGTAGCTGGTTGATTCGCTTTCTCATTGGCACATAGAATACTTTAAAGGAAAAAAAAGGCACTCAGTGCATCGCTTTTTGCCTTTTGATTATCCAGGTGGGTGCATACAGGGTGAGCTCTTTTTAAACGTTAGGGGAAGTGATTGTGTGCCTTGGGCTTTGCGGAGCTCACCGCCTATGACCTTGAATTTCAACTGCAAAAACAAGTTTTCTTTTTGAAGTCAAAAATGGAACTGGAATGAACACGACTTAATTATACACCTAAATTTACCACAATAATATGAAGAACTAACACAAAACTAAAGTTACATTTAAGCACAGCCTGTAGGTTTTTGTATTAAATCCACATTTCTTCCGCTCACTCTGGACTGTTCTTATAATCACTTAATTCGCTACTTCTATACAGGACGTCCGGAACCTAAACGGACAAATCAAGACGTTCAATTCTAGGCTTTAGACTTTTTATGTTCCAACTTTCGTCCTGAGGATTGTATTTTTCTTTTGGCACTAAATAAAATGTGTAAGCAGCAAATTTCTTTGTCGACTTTATTCCCGGACGCGCTGTACAGTAAACTGTTCGAAAAATATTGGCAAAAATTATATTCTTAGAAAAAAAACCAGTAGATTCACACAGCCCACGGCCGTGTCTTGATTATTGGTTTTTCAATGGTAAAAACTAACAGCTATTGAATATATCACAATTTGGTATGAAAGAATGTGCTGGAAAAGGTAAAAACAACGATCGGCGAATCTAACACCTAAACTACGTTGGTGTTGGTGGTGGCTCGTCGTTTTTTTACCCTTGTCCAGTTCACGCGTGATTCAGTGTGTAGCGGTAAACCGGATCACTTGGGTATGTTAAAGTAGCGCAACACCATGTAGCCAAGTAATCTGAATACGAAGAAGAAACCTAATAATACCACGGTGTTCGCCCATAGCGGCAAGTATGTTCCCTGCGCCTCCAAAATGGCGGACACCGGGATGTGACCCGATTCGTGACAGATAGCGAACTTTGACTGTTGGGCACATCTGAAAATACAAGAACAAATATAAATATTGTTTTATAAAGCATGAAAATTATTCAAAACCAGCACACTATGCGTCCTTCATTTAGTGACAGGAAAAAATTGTTTTAAAAGCACCTACATTTCAAAATGTATTTTTTTTTATTTTTTTATTGATACAATTCACATCGCAAACCTTTGGTACTTTTTTTGTGATTTTGCAATTTGAAGTTTTGGGGCACCCCCCGTACTTCGGATATCCTATGAAAGCGCATCCGATATAGATCCTTACGTAGAATTCAGTGTAGACACAGTGTACATTAGGTTTCCAGATTTTTTAAAAAACTGTCTTTTGGTATCCTCAAAAATCTTTTAAACAGTTCAGGAATCGTTTTAAATTTATTTGTAACCCATTTTAACTTTCGATTTTTAATTTCCTACCCAAAACCTTGACGCATCACGTTCTTTAAATATTGGATAGCAGTAATGACAAAGGGAAGTGCAGCATTTCTTTTTCTAATTCTTGTATAATTAAACATTCACGAATTTATTGTTGGGGTAAAGCTAGTAATAGAACTTCTTAAAGAATTGACAACTTAACAAAGTTGTTCAATAAAAAATATCAAACATGCATCATGCCAAGAGAATGGCTTCTATCAACCTTCATCCCAATTCCTAAGTAGAACAACACCAAAAAATGCGAAGAACATCGCACGATTAGATTGAGGAGTTATGTTCTCAAGGTTCTTTTTAATATATAATCCACAATAGAATACACCCTCAACTAGAAGAACATATCAGGGACACACAAATGGGATTCAGAAATGGCCTAGACACCAGAGAAGCATTATTTGGAATTCAAGCATTGATCCAAAGAGCTCGCGACATTAACTGCGACGTGTTTCTTTACTTCATTGATTTTGAAAAGGCATTTGACAAAGTCAAAAAAAGCTCCTCGGAATACTACAGTCACCAGGAATAAAAGATGCAGATATGTGTATCATTGCCCACTTATATACTCAACACAAAGCGATAGTCCCAGTAGCAGAGTCAACATCTACCGAAATAAGTATATAAGTCCATTAAGGATGCGTTTTATCACCTCTATTATTGAATGTCTACTCAGAGCATCTCTTCAATGAAGCTTTGACTGAATGTACAGATAGAATACTGGTTAACGGAGATATCAATATTAAACAGCGCGGAAGGATTACAGAGATTAATTAACAGGATCATAATTAGAATTAAGAATATTTCTTAAACACAAAGAAGGCCAACATTAGGATCAGTAGCAAAAATCCAAACACCAAAGTTGATCTGCAAGTGAAAAACACTAAGCTCGAAAAAATAGAAACATTTCCGTGTCTTGGTTGCAGCTTGAATGAAAGATGGGATCATTCCTGGGGAATTATTGCTCGAATAGAAAAAGCATGCTCAGCATTCAACCGCTTCAGAAACATTTTCTGTAATCTAAACCTTAATCTCCAAATACGGCTGCGATTCCTCAAACGTTACGTGTTCTCTGTAATGCTCTATGGTATGGAGGCCTGATCTCATTTGAAATGTGATGCTATAATAGAATGATGCACATCTCATGGACACACGATATAACTAACGACACGATCTTGGAAAGAATGAATAAAAATAAAAAAGAAGAAGAATGAATAAAGAAAGAAGGAAGAAAACAAAGAACATAAAAGAAATGACGAATACTCCAACTTATAACACAGGAAAAACTAGAAGACAAAAGAAGACCTGGAAGGCGCAGAATCTCATGGTTACACAAGCTTAAGCAATGGACAGGGAAAACATCTGTCGAACTGTTCAGGGCGGCAGTAGACAAAGTTGGATGAGCCAATATAATCGCCAACGTCAACAGATGATAAGGCACTAGAAAAAGAAAAAGAAAAAAAATGGGTGTTTTGTAGAAAACGAAGATTAAGTGCATTATTAATTTTAATTGCAATGGACATTTTTGCCTTCAGACTTCGATTGAATATTGCACGAGACCAAGGTCAGTTGTTCTGTAGTGAAGTTGCAAGCAAGTTCTCAGTGTGTCATTGTGATTTACTGTTTCTAATGTGAGAACCACCAACATGACCATTTATATTGCCTTTGGATTTGGAACCCGTAAATATACCAACGTGGTATTTCATTTTAAGCTAATAGAATAAAAAATAACTTATATTACAAATAAAGTTATTATTAGTCAGTTGTTTGGAAATCCACTCCCACCAGGCCTCGACTAAAAAATAATAGTACATTATGCAACAAGTGCGGTAAACGGCATTTGACTCACGAGTTTATTTGACACGAGCGGAGCGAGTTTTTAATAAACGAGTGACTTAAAAAGTTTACCGAACGTGTTGCATACTATACTTTTTCTACGACCGTTAGTTTTCGAGTACATTTTCGCAAAACAACACAAATATATTCAAGGCGTGGGAAATATCTCCGAAAAGATCCGATCGCTCCCAAACCCGGGCGGTAAAATCCCGGAAACGTCCGAAATGGCTCGGATCCGTGGAAAACGAAAGTGAAGTGGTAAAGTGATGCTTCCCGCACGCTAGGTCGGCATTTTACAGACGGGAGTAGAAAAAAATCTTACAAAATGGGCAATCCATCGCTAAACTCAACGATCTGCATATTCTGGTAGGCGAAATGTACCATGGAAGTGTAACGCATCCACGTTAGCCACGTGGGTATGTTGGTGGCCAAGTATCCGCCGAAAAGTTGCGTCGAGAGCGTATACAGGGCGCTAATCGTAATGCTGACCTGAAAAAAAGCATGTTTAAGCAGATTCCGAGTCAAAAATTTGACGATGTTTACCTGCATGTCCATGCAACAGGCGCCGATGAAGAACCCGACGCTCTGCGCCACAATGGTATTCAACAACAGGAAACCCAACAGCTTAAGGAACACTAAAGGTGAATGGAAACCTACAAATGCGAGAACGAAATCGGGAATGTTCTTGTGAACGAATGCAAATTCTTACCCAGCATGGGATAAGATATCAAGTGGTAGATAGCAGGGAGGGTGACGGTCAGTGGTAACTCCCCCACCATTTTCGCTAAATAATAGGCAGACAATCGATAGGCGCCCGATTGCCTTTCCTTGTTTATCACTTCGCGTTCGGGCGGAACTAAAAGCTTTTGATAAAATGGAGCTCAATGAGTTAACAAGCGTCTTACATGAACTGAGTGCCCCGAATAGCGCGAACAGCATCCAATACGTGGTAGAGAAAAACATCCAGCCTTGAATGTCGTGCAGAGCTTCTTCCCTTCGTTCCAACTGAAACCAGAGGAGACCGGCCAGTATACCTAGGCCGATCGTTTGTACCCAGTTCAGTTTCGATAACATCCTGGGCCTGGCTTCCTGAAAGTTCCTTTGCGACAACACTTTGAACTGGGTCCAAAAACTCGTGGGCCAGTTAAAGTAACAGTCTTCGCTGGTATCCGAACTGGCAGAGGACGAAGCGTGCGAATGGGTGTCCAGCCATAATCTTCGGACATCGGGTTCCATTTGTTCATCTAAAAACGTTCGACGTCAATCTAAAATTTCGCTAGGCAACTTCTCACGCACGTTCTAAATTTGGGTAGGGTCCTTGCGTTGCTTGCAAGATTTTGTGATCAAACTTGTCCGTGATGTAGTGCATTTCGTGACACCTGAGCTCGATCGGATAGTCCTTGTCTTTCCTCGTTTGTTCCGCGGCGGCTATGAGTTTTTGTCGAATTTCCGATGAAGCTTTGACTTGTTCCACTGAAACATGGTATATTAAAAATCGGTTTTCCTCGTATGGATCCTCGGCCGTACGTATAAAATCCGCAGGGTTATAATGAGGCATGATGTTGAGGCCAACGCTGCTGAAGAAGTCCACCACTTTGCACGTGTCGCCGAAGTACGCGGTTCGGCCGTTGCAAAGCAGCAGCAGCTTGTCGCAGAGATGGAATATCTGCGACGACGGTTGGTGCAGGGTGACCACCACAGTTTTTCCTTCCAGTACCGCGTACCGTTTAAGCGTCGATATTAAACTGTGGGCCGAATGCGAGTCAAGACCGGACGTTGGTTCCTAAAACGTGGACGATATGTTTTAAAAGACGCAAGAGGATGGGCCTTTTTGTTGAGTTTAATTTAACAGTTGTAAGTTGCAAATTTAAAAGACTATCGTCGGTCAAGTGCCATTCTTCAACCACCTTAGTGTCCAAATAACCAATCTATAAGAACATGAACGAAGAAGTCAGACTTTAAATAAGTAGGGCGTCCACTATATCTGGATGCTAACAAAAGTCCGCATCTGTAAGAGCATGGTGCTGACACTGACATCCACAAAAACATCAGATATGATTAAGAATAATTGCGAGTAAGACAAGGATGGGCAGAATAAAGGATGAAAATAACAGGGAGAAGTGTAAATATCAGAAAGTTAGCTCATGGATCCAAACCACGACAGAGTGGAGTGCATAGGTATTAAGAATGTTGGTGTGGAAGATTCATTATAACGTCCTTTTAGGAAAGAGACCGGGGCAAGCTGTAAGAATGAAATATGGCCGATCAAGTCCGTACTTTGCTTAGAATTTAATTATTTGGGGTTTTGTTAGGAAAGATACTAAACAATATTTATTTATTTATGTATGTATTTATGTTTAAATCTAAAATAAAATTACAAATTATTTTTATTACCTACTTAAATTACTTAAAATCATTCACAAAATATATCAGTATCATTCTCGTTATCATCACCTGTTCTAATTAATAATTTTTCTATATTATTTGCAATATGGATATACGAATGTTCTGCTTTTTTGCCCAACTTCGTGGAAGGATGTTAAAAACCTCGGTTTCTATAAGTTTGAGGACATTGGAGTTAACACGGGGAAAAACATTGTTACGACGAATGGCAGATTTCAGTTGGTGCCAAACATGTTCAATGGGATTAAATATACAGTGGTAAGGTGGAAGCCTTAAAACTGTATGCCCTAGATTTTTTGCATAATTATCACAGACGTTTTCCTTTTGTAGGTTCAAGCTTTCTAGAACCTCAATTAATTGCTTTTTGGTATAATCTTCGTGAAAATAAATGTCGTTATTATACATGTAGTTTTGGATTGTTGCTTTTGTGTCACATGAGGAAGGGGTTTTAGTCAACTGTCTACTGTGATAACTTGACAATTGACATTACAATGACGCTATTAGGAGGAATGTTTGGAACTAGTTTGTTTTTAAAATAACTTTCAAATAAATTTTAGCGGTGGCGTCTTCATGGTAATCCAGAGAAGAATCTTTAATATTTTTCGCAGACAGAGAAAGTCCATTTGGAATCCAACCATCTTCAGAGCCAGCATGCAAAATAGTTATTCTTTTACCTCTTTTTGATGGCGCGTTTGTTTTACACTTATCAGTTGAGTCAACCCAACTCTTTTCCAGGGTATCATAAGTGTCGAACCAGGTTTCATCCAAGTAAATAATTGGCCTTTGTTGTTCTCTGTACATCCTATTTTTTTCTAGATATTCCAGTCGCCATTTCCGAATTCTAAAAGAATCCATTGAAACTTGCCTTTTGTCAATTTTTTTAAATCTAAAACCCATGTGTTGAATACACGTCCATAAGGTAGTTCTGTCACATTTAACACCGGTTTCATCTTTTTCAAGCCTAATTAAAATATCTAATGTAGGCACGCTTTGTTCCTCGTATAACTGGTAAATTTTACGACGTATTATATCTTGATCATTGAAAATGTCAGCATCGCTTCTTTGTTTTCTCGATGAAATGGGATTATTCACAATTTTCCATACAGTTTGATGTTGGAATTTTTGTCAATGTGGCCGTTTCTTCTAAATATGCTTGCTTGCTGGCACCACGTTCAATGAGAGTCAAATAAACATTGTTTATAACTTCCTTAGTCTCAATAGAATAGTGCACACAATTCAACACACGCTATATTACACACGAAATAAGAATAATTACTAATAAACTTAAACTAAGTAGTATACTAAACCAGAGAATATTAAACAGGTAGTTATAACATTATTTTCTATTACGGACCACAATTTAACTTGAAATTAAATTCCGAAACTTTAGGTGATAATCTGGTTGCATTGTATGTTAATGACCATCCTTGGATAACCCCATTCAAAAGCAATTGGTCGCTTTCTTATATCTACGAACAGACCATACCTCTCTCTTTATTGCAATCACCTCTCACTTACTAATTGTAACACTTGCATTCTCGTGGTCGATCAGTCGAAAAATCAAACCGAAAAGAGGGAGATAAAAAACATGGAACTAGGTCCAGATTAAAAACTTAAAAAGGACAAAAATACACTGAGGAAAACATAAAAAAAATTGAGAAGAATAGGTCCATAGAGAAAACTAAAAGATAAATTTATTTCCCTTTTTATAACTTCTATAGATTTAGATTTTTTAATATCCTTCCTCTCTTTCTTTTTTTAGTTATAGTGAAGATTCTGAAAACGAGAGGTGAAAAAATGGCGATTCTAGTGTGATACCCGACTAATACTATTTTATATACTATAATACTATAATTTGCGTAATCATGTACGTTTAGAATGACATTTGGATATTCATTGCGTATCTGTGTATACGATCACTGAAAAATATAGACTCTGCACCGCCGCAATCACACCCACTGACTCGTAATTAGATATTTTCCACCCGATTTGCTAATGGCGACCTTAATTACCGTTTCAAATCGCCACTTACGTCCAACAACATGAGCGACGGATTCGTTAGGAGTTCGCAGGCGATGTTGGCTCTCTTTTTCTCCCCTCCACTAAGGCCTCGTTTGATGTAATCACCTATGATGGTATCTTGGCAGTTGTTTAATTCTAAAACATCTATGATATGGTCGACGTATTGCATTTTCTGCGAATGGGGCATCACATCGGGTAATCTCAGTCTTGCGGTATATTCTAAGGTTTGTCTGCAACAAAAAGAATAATAATACCGTCAGAGTTGCAACGCAGCTAAATGGTAACAGCTAACCTTAAAGTTAAATCCGGAAAGAAAATGTCTTGTTGCAACACGTAACAAATCTTCCTCTTCCATCGTTTGCAAAGGAGGTCTTTGTTGAAGAAAATCTGACCGGAGTCAAGTTTCAGTCTACCACTTAGGCAATTTAATAGGGTTGTCTTCCCTGTAATACCAACAAATTAGTAATATTATATGGAGCGCAGGAAAAATTTCGGTACAAGACTTTCCATTGTAGAGCCAAATAGAGTTCGAAAAAACATCAATATTGAAGGTGCATTTGGCAGTGTTTCAATTAGGAAAAATAAAATGTAGCGACCGTAGATTGTTGATTATTTATAGGCATAGATAAAAAGTGAAAAAAGGTCGGTCACACTGAAGAATCTTAAGAAAATTGAGCAGCAGAAAATGCAAAAAGAGATTGTTTTTATTTGATTGCAGTATAGCAAGGAGTGCCCTCTACAATCTACACGATAATTATCTACAAATTCATTCGCGCCAAAAGGAAACCAATTCCAAAATTTCTTGCAAAAATATTATTTCAAAATCATGGTAAGTATGGAAAAATTAAAAATTTATTCCATCGGTGCGACTTACCGCAACCACTCGGTCCCATGACGGCCAAAATTTGACCGGGCCTGACCAAGCCGTCGACATCTTGGAGTATTTGCCTACCGCCGACGGAAACGGACAGGCCGCGGAAGGCCAAATGGATAGGAAGCGGCCTCTGTTCCCCGAGGAGGCAGGGAAAGTGAACGGCAGTTGAGTCTACTCTGAAATAAACGACAGCCGTGTAAGTTTTCGCTAGAAGCAACTTTGCGAACGCCCCCCGTATGCCAGACACATACTTAGGTTTTAACCAGGGGCGAGGACCTCGTTCCAACGCATTTAGCTTAATCACCAACTCAACTATTTGTCTAAACTAGGTAGTAGTCTGGCATGAGGAGTAAATTTAGTCTCCGAATGGCGCGCACCGTCCGCACCAATCGACAAAATTTCGATGTGTTTCAGTGCTCTTAAATCACAAACTAAATCTTAATTATGAACTCCATTGGTGTCGCAAGCGGTGCCTTAAACCCAAATCTTCTTTAAAAAATTATCAGGGGACTGTAAAAAGACTTTTTAAATCGCTAGCGGTCATTTTTTTTTATTCAAAAATAACGGCGTGCTTCTCAGAACGCCACTGGAATTTGTGATTTTCGTCTAATTTCACATTTTCACGGGATCTTGAAAACCGTCAACTTTTATGTTTCAATTTAATTCACGAGTGAGAATTAT
Organism: Cylas formicarius; assembly: GCF_029955315.1. Classification (NCBI taxonomy): domain Eukaryota; kingdom Metazoa; phylum Arthropoda; class Insecta; order Coleoptera; family Brentidae; genus Cylas; species Cylas formicarius. The sequence goes on along the minus strand of NW_026844326.1, from coordinate 21,198,188 downwards.
GACCAATTTCTTATTACAACATTAATAAGAGTTTCTTTCAAATTTGTACTACAAAATTATCGTTCAAAAATAAAACTAATTTAAAATTTTAGGGTGAAAAATGTAATGGTCCTTTCCAGATGCCTAACCAACCAGCATTAAGAGTAAGCTTTTTAATTTTTACCTATTCAATGATTCATTAATTAATAGCATTTTGAATGAAACGGAACTGGAAAAAAATTAACCGATGCAGCTTGTATCTTTCTTAAAAACAAAAACACAATTTCAAAAAAAAAATGTTTATTATTACCACCTGATGTGCCATAAATCTCGCATGATTGGGTAATCCAAGAAAACTATTCAACAACAATCCGGAAATTGGTGGTGAACAAACAATTTCTTCATTATTGGCACCGATGATGTTTTGTTGAATTTAAAATCTCGTCCTACTCACGTCTGAAATAATGCCGAAACCATAAAAATCGATTGTTTGTTTTTATTGTTTCGATTATTTCTTGTATTGACGAGGGCATTTTTCTATCAACGCCACATTTTGCAATAGCACCAAAATGATCGGGTTCGGCATAGAAAATGTCCCCGATAAATAAATGCATGTTGCACACATTGTTTAGAAAATTATACGCATAAACACGTCGAAAATAAACTATGTAAATGGAGCGTTAAAATTGTTGGCGGAAAGTCCACCAATTTATTTTCTGTGAGTCTACGGCGCAACGCAACGACCAACGTCAAATAACAGTTTTTCCGGGCTGACAGTTAAAATTTGCCACTAGATTTATCGACAGTTTAAAATGAAATAAATTAAAAGTAGAATGTTTCGATATTGAATGAATAATATTTAATAATCGGTATCTACCACGCTACTAAGATCACAACAATATTCAACAAAATGGGTATGGTGGACAAAAAGATTAATGCAATGAACAGGAGAGATAAAAATAGGCAATAAGTAAAAATAAAATTTAGTCTTAACATTTCCTCATTTTTTAGGGTAGGAGTGTACATTAAAACTTATCGCTTAGGTTTTTATAAATAACACTCAGTCAAATTAATTGTTCTACTTGGAACATAGCAGTTCTTGAAAAATGTTAAACTACTTCTACCAAGTTCTTCTTTTATTTTTCCTATAACTGAATCCCTGCAACCATATGACCCAATATGCCAGAAGCATATGAACCTGGACGCTAAGAAACGGTTCATCCAAATACTTCTGAAATGAGTCTGAAAAGTTTATGAAAACAGCTGGAAGACCCAAAATAATCGATAATTTAACCAAAACATTGTCAAATGCAAACCACCGATGTTGGCTTAAAATGCATGCACCATATACCACGGATAAACTGTTCATTCTATGCTAATTCTAACCTGACATAATCAAAAATTTAACTAGCACAGGACGCAACGAACGTGACCGGTTCTCCTCTATCTGTGGATAGGTGGATACGCGTATAAATAGAAATCAAATTGCAATATACAATTCTATTTGAAAAACGACATTCTATCCACTCAAATTAACCCCCATCAATGTCAAAGTATAGGTACATTTCTCTGATATAATAATAAAAAAGTCTTTTATTACCAAATTGACTGAGCTCGCAATGGATACTCTCACTCAACCACATGTGGAAGAAAACGTTTAAAAGTGATCGAGAAACACTTCTCGGCAGTTTGACTGGTGTCGTTAGAAAAATTTTGGACATAATTCCAAAATCAAAGCAAAATTGCAATGGGTCAAACATCAGTCCCCGTGCAGCTTCTAACCCTAGATCATATAAATTGATCATAACTAACTCAATCTGCTGAATTTTCTTGGGAAACCGGCGTTTGATACAAACAATTAATACTAATTGGATTAGTTTATGGCCAAACTATTACCTGATAAAATTTGTGCACATTCAATATCGTTTAAAATAAAAATAAGTAAAGGTAAAATATCATCGTATCTATTATTGTTATTTCAACCTGGCAACCCTGTAACGAATAAAATTTGAATCTCATCCCGCTGAAGCTTTTGGAAACGTCTTATTATAAACCGAGATAGATAGAAAAAGGTATGTTGTTTATTAAATAAGCTGGAGTCATCCACGTTCGTTTATAAGTTCTATACTTATAACCTGCGTAAAAACCGCGGTCAATGGGCAAATGTTCTTGGTTGACTGGGCCTCCTGGATTGAAAAGCATTAAATAACATTAGCATTAATAAACTTTTGTTCGATCCGATTATCAAGAAGGGTGGAAAAAAACGGCGCGCTTGGTGCGGCCCCGCAAGTTTCGTGGACACCGGCTTGGTACGTTGATCCTCGGGGTCAGCGGAGTTCAACGAAGGTCACGTGACGCTCCCGGCATCGATCCCGGGAACCAGCGATGAGCAACGTCCGTTGCGTAATTTCGCTCCCGAGGGTGCAGCTGCGAGATGCCGAATTATCGATATTCGGATAATAAATAAAGCGGAGGGTATATGGTGATCGGAGAAACGGGCGGAAAGGGGAAGGGTTATTCGCGAGATTTTGTCATCGTCGTCCTTAAAAATGTAAGACACTGGAGCAGTATGGGGAGCTAGACGTGGGACAAAGTCATACCGTGTATTGAAGAAGACGGACATTAATTTGATACATTTAACAATTTGGTGTGTTCAAAAAGTCCACCCACAGGGGTAGACTTCAAAAACCACTAACTCCTACCACCATGTGTCTGTAATATAGATAACACAGATTTTCGCGTAAAACCAAATTTTCAACAGTAAAGAAAATTTCAGGACTTGCGTCCTGATGAAGGACCCAAGCAATAATGTCGGGATACGAAAAATGCCCTTCCCCCAAAAGTATCTGCTATCAAAAATCATGAAAAGCATAACATATCAATCGAAAACAAAATGAAACTAAAGAGAATCTCGGACCATAAAGTGTTAAAAAGGTTACAAAATATATGGATGCACAAACCAGACGCTATTAATTAGATAACAAAATAACGGTCCTTGTCGTCGGGTCCGCTGTTGTAAATTGAACACTTGACATGTTTCATAAAGTTCATATGCACATTTTTCCTAAAGTGCCTGGTGTTAAAAGTCTAAAAAAAATCCGTATGAATAGATTCAAATTACTAGTCCCCTAAAATTTGACGAAAAAAAAAGTCAGCTGCTGTATTTTTGTCTTTTTCAGATTCACCAGTCAAAATATATATTTTTTTTGTTTTCTAATGTTAGCTTTTTTATATGCAACCAAATGCTAAATTGACCGGAAGAGTAACTTATAGTTTAAAGTAGCAGTAACAGTAATCCTAGTAGAACGTGATAGCTACAATTTTTTTGAAACTTAGTTTTGGTTAGTTCAATTTAATAATATTTTCAAAAACGTTTCTCATTTTTGCAACTTACCCAAATTGCGCTAAGCATTCTTGCAAGCATTCTTGCGATCATAATCTACAAACGACAAAATACCATCAGTGGCTAAAATCTATCGAAAACATCCGGAAACTCCAGAACCCGTGACATTCAAGCTGAATGTCACATTTGCTCACTCTTGATCAGTGCAAGGGTATTTTAGAAAAAATTTCTTTTATTGGACATATCACGCCGATTATGTTTAAATTTGCGGTATACACAAAGATTAAAATGCAACAACATCTGTGGATATCGAATGTTTTTGGTAGATATTTGAAACACTGATGATATTTTGGCGTCAGTTCTGATGATTCTACATGCAGTCAGTGAAAGAACAATTATTGCATAAGATACTATTCGTTCCAGGATTTTATTTTCATTTCCGTTTTTTTTTTAGAACTTCGCAGATCTTTTCTATGCGTTGAAACGTAGTCAAAAACTTGTCTTGCAGCAACGAATTCAAACTTTTTAGACCAATAAATTTCGAAATACTCAGATCCGGGTGGGATCGAATTGACACGTGCCGTTAATCATTCGAGCCCATAATTAACCGTGCAAAGGCAATTATTACAGTTGTGGACATTTCGGCCGAATTCTATTACAGTCGGACATGACGGCCGTAAACATATTTTCGATGTAAATCATGGCTCCGATACTTTTGAATCCAGTTTAATAACTCTTTAACTGTTTATACAATGTTAGCGGGCAAATTTTAATGGTGTTTGGTTAGTAAGTTATGTATATCTGTTGCAATCGCCTCGACTTTAGTGTTATTTGCTTTGCCTAATTTCATCGACGAATGCAGGCATTACAATATCACTCTTTAGAGGCGATACCAGTACCTATATGCCGAGATAATATTTATTTGTATTGGTTAAGATTTAAAAGTGGGACAAGGGGTAACGTAAACAACTATGCTGCCTGTGTATGTATATATCGCACAATTCTTAAACTGCTATATTGCAACATATTACATCTCTGGTTGGAAGTAATGCATTTCTGAATCCTTTGTAGACTTTCAAAAAGTAAATAAGTATTTTTTATTGGTAAACATATTTTTGAAACATTTCATGATAATTTTCGAAAAGAACGGAGTGCATGCGAACTTTTCTTTAAATCCATGTGGCCAATTTCAAATTTTTACACTCCATCGTTTTTAAAAGAATGCAGAAAAATTTTAATTTTTTTTCAAGTTGATTGTCTGTATGTTTTTAACGAATAAAGTCTCGTAAATAATAACTAGATGAAAAAAAGTTTATAAACATTTTCTGAGAATGCATAAGGCAAAATAGTTTTTTTAATTAAAGTTACGTTTTGACAAGATTTCGTGTGTTTCTTATATTACTTGGATTCAAAGTATTTGAAGTAACGGAAGAATTTTTCATTTTAAATTCTGATAGTTATTTTGGCCGGTATTCGGAAAGAGATAAATTCGAAACTCTTCTGCTTTTATGTAGGTATAGTCCATTTTATTAAAATTACTTTATTACAAATGTTACTATTGGTTTGGTTACTATTACAAATGTAATAAATATTAACTGCAGAAAAAAAATTGAACAATAAAAAGAAATACTCTACTCGAAGATCAAAGAAACTTTTATTCATTTAAAATGAAAGACCACATGTTTGAAATGAATTATATAATAGTAACCATGTGACTTTTTTTACTATACATTTTATATACTGGTCTCGCTCTTAGGTAGGTGATGTTTGGTCTTATATATAAGCTAGCTTAGTTTTAGTAATATTAAGGGAAAATCAGTGAAAACTCGACACTTGGAAGTGATGCTGTTGTATAATTAAATAAAAAGCCTATATAATCATTATGACTAAAAAAGTTTATCAACAGTTTTTCACTACCTTTGCAAAACAGCATGAATTCATTCACTGAGTGACATGTGAGGTAATCCTTAGGATTCACAAACATCAAAATACCATCAGTGTCTGGCTAAAATCTACCTAAAATATCCGATCACCCCAAAAGCGGTTTCTAAAGTATCGGAAATGTCCGAAGTGGCTCGCGACCGCGGCTAATGAAGCTGACGTCTAAAGACTTTGCGCACGGTTGATCAGTGCATAATTTTAGGGAAAGGAGTTGAAAAACGTGTTTTATTTTAATTTCATTAAGTTACATACTTATAAACACCCAACCATTGAGTTCTCTGTTCGATTTGGTTACTATTTTGCTTTTTAATTACGTTTGATACTTCTTATTTTTGAAATAAAGCGACATTAATCATGAAACATCGCTTTTTTATTATTTTTCCCTATAATTTCCCCATTCGAATTTCCCGCCATAAAAGTATTTACTTCGTCTCGTAGCTCACGGTGGCGCTGGCAAAGCGGTTTTAATATTTACGGTGTCTCAGTCTTCTGTATGGTTTTGGCTACGTAACTAACATCGCCGCGGTGCCGACCGAAAACGACTTTCTATACAAACGAGTCGCACAATATGTCGAAAACGCGAAAAAAAAATGCGTGTGAGTGTGTACGTATGCATATAACTAACATACACACTCACACTGGGCGAGAAAGTGCAACGACCTTAAGCGTTTGCGATGTTTATTTTTAAATTTGTCGCCGATATTGTTTTCGTTTGCGCGTACGTTTTATAAGACCCCTCGAAGTGTGTCATTTGATAGTCTACGCTGTTGGGAGATTTATCGCGAAGCATATAATAGGCTGGCACGGAGAATTCGCGGAGATAAAATATGATTATTACGAGACTTTTTCGTACGATACCGTCGTTTCGGAAAAATCGGCTCCTCGTACGCCTCGGCAACAAACAAACGGAAGTTATTACTCAAGTTCTTTCGAATGAAGTGCGTATTTAATATACATGGTGATTCAGAATCACCGCTTACCCAATCGGTTTCTTTAAGTGAAGGAGGATATCGAACATCACATCACTCAGGCCTCAGCAGGCTAGCCGTGCTCCTTCCTGGACAGAGCGCTCATCAGTTTTTACAAATCGTTTCCTCTAGGTTTCCATTGTCGGCTCTGACGGCACCAGATCAACAGCAGGTTCCGGTCCTGTAAAGCTGAGACCGGCAGGCCTCCTGGCCACGGAGTCGGCAACATAATTTCCTAAGGGTGACCCCACATTGTCAACTAACGCGTCAACGACTCTATGGTGACATTCTAGTGCTAGTTCAGACGTAAAACGTGGTCTATGAAGTATGAAAACGGTCTGTTTCCGCTTCATTCTCTTATTTTCTATTATTTTAATAGGGCAAGTGGGCCAAAATTAACAGAGGCACGCGATAAACTTTCAATGTTTATCCCGTAAATCTATTTTCCAAATATTCGTAATCCTTCACCTCTATTTTTATCCCCTCTTCGCGCAGTCGGAAAACAAAAACGCGACCGGTATACTTCGACGTGAGTGCCACTTTCTACCAACCTTTGCATCAGTTTGCTAGATTCTGTTCCCAACAGCATGTTATGTTGGTATGTAAGTGGAGTGCTTCTCTTGACCAAATCATCAGCGTACGCAATAGAGTATAGTGATTTTCCTAATTGCCACTTACCAAATAAACACGGATTACTATCTATCTGGATCTAACATTTTAAAGTAGTCGCAAAGAACCAAAAACATCATTCTAATATTTTTAATTTCATTTACTATGCTTCCTATTCAATCTTTTTCAAAAATGACATTTCCGCTAGATCAATTCTCGTTTGTTTGTTTGTTAATGTGCAGCTTCCGCTCCATACCACAGACTAACTGGCCTAGTCGTAGTCATATTTTTTAAATATTTATTCTTAATAACAATTTAAATTAGGTAGTGAATATACTATATAACTTCAACGAATGCCTTTCAAATGTAGTATTGGGGCTGGTCAACTGACCACTTCTTAATTGAACAGTCAAATGTTTTAAATAACAGCTTGCAATTATAGAGTGTTATCTATAATAATAATATGCATTTTATAATAAATTATTATTCGTTTGTGATGTCCAATTTTCCTATAACCCTATTCAAGAATACTCGAATGCGATACTTAGCGATTCGAGGAATCCCAATAAAAATATCGACTCTATTTAGTTCTGAGAACGACGCGGCGGCACACGATATAAATAAATATAAATAAATAAATATAAATTTCATTGTATTTTTAAAATTATTTCGGTCAATTGACACGAAAAAATTTGACCGGCCAATTGCACAACTCTAGTCAAATGTGACCTCTTCCTCATGCAGAGTTCAAATAGGTGCACAATCGAAGTACATAGTTGCTAACTAATACTAGTATCGGGTTCTTTATACCGCCGTTGCTTTTAACGTGTTATTTCATTATCGGAGGACTTGCAAAGTGGGTATTGCATACATAATTGGCAATTTTAATGAAATTTTATGCCAATGGTCAGTTAGTAGTGTACATGTTGTATAAATCAATTTATCTTTGTCTAGTTAGCGGGCATTAAAATAGACGGAAGAAAAATGTTGTGATTATTGTTCGGTTGCTTGCAATCTATATTTTTATATATTCGGAACCGGAAACACTTGATGCATTTTTCGATTTATATATGATTGGCATAGTAGTGTAACAGACGTCCCCGTGGGCAACGCCACTGTCAGCGGTCCATTTTTTTTTCATTCCTCGACGGCAACAAAGGCCGCCACTTTTATCCGTGTAATAATATCAACGCATTGTCCGCCCGTTTCACTAGGCCCGAAATTTCAACGGGTCAACGATCTGCACCAGGTCACTAGGTCAGTAGTCGGCTCGAAGATCTGAAAAAAAATATGTCGCTCCAATCAAAGAGAGTCTTTGTTGAGGAACGGCCTTGTTAAATGTGTGCATCGGTAATGGTCGGTTTGTTTAGCCGGTACGCGTTCGCCTTCCATGCATTTCCGCTTAAACCCTTTCTTAAGCTTTTCTTAATACGATGATAGCCGAAAACGAGACGCTGCGTATATGGGTCATTTTATTCGCAATACCACTCACTGGCAGTCAAAAAGTGCGCCACTTTTTTTTATATATTTTTTATTTATTTTTAAGATGAACCAGTAACGCAAAACTTTTTGCGTCTCAAGACAAAATGAAATTATAAAAACAGTAGTAATCACCAAATCTAGTTTATTCAGAGCCGCCACTGGGATTGACAATTTCGAGCTCAGGTTTCACTCATCCCCTTATTAAAAAAATCAAAGTATGATCAAAATTGGCGATGACGGTTTATAATACATATCAAATACTCATTATTATACTTATGAAATGTGTCGATGAGAAATCTGCTTCAATGCTGATACGCAGTTATATATAGTGCAATTGTAGAATGTTATCAATCATTATTTAATAATAATACGTCTTTTATAATACATTATTATGCGTTTGTGACGTGTAATTTACCTATTCCTCTTCAAGGGATATCCGAATACGATACTTAGCGATTCGGGGAATCCCAATCATAATATAGACTCCATTTGGTTTCCAGAACAACGCAACCGCGACGTAAAGCACAATATAAATAAATATAAATTTCATGGTATTTTTAAAACTATTTCGGTCAATTTACACAAAAAAAAATAGACCGGTCCACAACCCTAGTTATATACAAGAACACCCTGTATATTGGGAAAATAAAGTAATAAAACGTTTCTTTTTAAGATTTTCCTTTTAAACTTGACTCGACCTAGGTCATTAGCAGAAAATTCGGTCCATGAACAACAATGTAAGTTTTAGAATATATGCAAATTTCATTGAATTGAAATGGTCAGTTTCATATTAACAGTGCGGCGTTTCTTCGAAATGCCAATTTAAAACCAAAATCAAATTTTCAAAACGCTTCTTGCTGGTCCGAACATATTTTTTTTATTACGATTAAAAGAATCACATGCACGCAAAAAATGTAGAAAAGTCAAAATCGAATACAAATTTTTGTACTACGGTAATCAACTGTTAGAAAAACGCAAATACGTCCGATTTTTGCTCTCTTATCCTTTTGAAAACGAACCTCTCCCGTTACAAAAACAAGAGTTTTTTTTTCTTAAGATCAATTAGATTTCCCTAAAAGATTTGAATATGCACAATTGTAGTTTATCGCTTGCGTTTTGGTTAGTTTTAGTTGTGCAAAAACGGCACTCCAAACAAATTTGCTTTTCACCAAGAACTCGGTAAACCGACAACGTTGCGGATGCAGGTGAAATTTTGAGTCGTCGCCGTAGAAAAAATTTCACGCGCTTACGTAAAAAACCACGACGAATACAAAACGCGACAATTATATTGCTTTTTCCCGGGTCAAAGAACCGATTTTTCTCAGTTCGCTCGACGCACCCGAAAACTTTTGTTTTGAACCGGCCGTGCCAATTTGGCAACATTTAGCGGACCAACGCCGTTCGAGGCCGCAATTCCGTTTATTACACCTAATTTTAAGGGGCGCCATGGGTTCGTCCCTTTGCGTGCGGAGCATTGTTCTCATACCTTTTTAATAAGGTGTTCTTAAAAATATAATTATTTTCCTCAAATATGGATGGAATTTTGTAATTATTTCTGTTATGTGGAGGGGACACATATTTATTTATTTAATTTTTCAAAATAACATATAATTATATTTTTCATTCATAAAATTTATGAATGAATTAATCAATCTTAGAAATAAAGTGAATGTCACTTTTTTCCAAAATTTAAGAGTTTTCCATTCATCCAAATAAATTTACATTTATTTCTTTTCGTCTATTCGTGAATAATGCTTTATCTTTTCTATTTCGAATGTTCCTTTTTTTTATTACGTTACTTGAGTTTGCGCCCGTTCGGCTTCTTCTTATTGTGACTGTAATATACACATAACAATTCTATCAATGCTTTATCAAGTGGTCTGTGAATAAGGTATCAAGTTTGTCCAGAGAAATGGACTCGTCTTCTGAAGAATTGCTACTTTCATTACAAATACGCGTTCTTCAATTCTTAAACATACTATTTTCATCGAGGGAAACATTTTTTTCTCGAAAGTCCAGAGCTGTTTCAGGACGAAATTCAGACTTGGCAACAGGGTAATCGATGAAATTCAGTGACAACTAAGTTCATCTCTATTTTCTTCTCGGTACTCTAAACTACTAAGCGCGAACAAAGTGTCACTTTGTTCGGAAGCTTTAGTCACGGGTTGAGGAGCGATCGGACGTTTCTAGTAGATAAATACCTTGACGTTTGTCACTGGCACTTCACAAGTAACTCGGTAAGGGTAGTCTTCGGGCAATTGGGTATCAAACACTGGCTTCGCTACTTCCAAAACAAACTCGTGATTAAAGTGGCGTTTATCGAACTTGTTGCGAGTTATAAAGTGGTAAAATGGATACTTGAAGAGACGCCCCGTGTTTTGCTCTGGTATTCCTCGTATACGCGGAAATAAATGAATAAATGCTGATTTGTTGCCGAATTGTGCCAAACCAATTACGCCACCATTGCAGCGAAATTATACTCGGTGCCTGGTGAATAATTAATTGAAATTTAATTAAACTTGCTAATTATAATAAATATATTAGATATACCTATATAATAATTATAATCATATTCAATTAGCAAGCATGCTTTTTAGAGCCTTTTAAATTTCACTGTGACTTACGGGATAGTCCTAAACTATCGAATATTATCAACAAAAATGTCAGCTTCAATTCAGCCCAAGACAATACGCAAACTTTCTGACCAACTAATCAACTGCAATATGTACTATATAGTATGTATACACAATTGCATATAGTACTCATCATTAGTTTGAATTAGTTTGTAAAAAATGTTTTTATTTATTACATAGATATATCATGATCTATGATGGTAATTATTTTATTCAAAGTCTGTTTAGTTTGGCTCTTTTTGTTAATTGTGAAAAGCATCCACCTAGTTTCACACTACTGCGATTACAGAATATCTTATCTTTTAGAATAAAGCAAAAATAAAAAAATACGCTTTGCGACACTCTGTAGTCTAACTAGACGAACAGATCCGCCGCCATTGTGTGCGAATATGATAGTCCAAATGCAAACGCCGAACTGGCTAACAATAAAATAAATCAGTTGTACAAAATATCGCGTTCCCAAATTTGGCACACTCCACTTTACCTGTTTGGTCGCTTATTGATTAATCGAATACCATTGGGTAAGAAAAAAAAACGAATGTCGATTACGGTCACGCATGCCAATGACTAATGCTCACGGTTAAATTTACAATGTAAGATGGAGGTAATCCTAGGCTAAAGAACGGGTACATCTTTATACCTGTTTCATTTTTTTTAAATGGGTTTAGATCGTTTAAAGCCCGACCCATCCACGGTCATTATTATGTAAGATTCTTAGAGCCTTCGTCAGACCGCCAGTGACAATGGATTATCACGGAAGAGAAGTTCTAGAGTCGCTAAAGTTAAAGTATCGCAGCGCAAAACCAAATAATATGGCGAAAAAGCGGCCCACAATTACATTCCTGTGGGAGTTTGGTTCTTGCGGAGAGGTACGATAAAAAGCTTGAAAGATAGTTGAACGCGGAGGGTGGTGGCAATGACTTGAAGCCAAAAGTCTTCATTATTTAAAAGAACTAGGATTTGTGGGAGATGAAGAATGATCACCGACCGACATATAAAGTTTCCTCAGTAACGTCGAAATGTCGTCCCATAAGCCACCAGGCAAAAGACAGATCTTGCATTTTAGAAGCCATTCATTCATCACCAGCGTTACGTCCGTTGTACGTTGTACAGCGTACGTTTGTACGTTGTACAAAACAAGACAGAAACGAGAAAAAACTGATATTCGTCGCCGCAAAGAACGTGTATAATGTTTCGAGTTGACTTTTTCGCTATGGCATTTCTTATACCGCTAATAATTTTTTATTGGTTTGGTTGTTATTAGTTTCCATAATTCCAACTTTGTATTGTTTGGATTTTCTTGGTGGTGCCCTTGGACACAACACGATGTACTCTAGCTTTATAATTTACTAGAGTTCATAATTCGCAAAAGTTTTATGTACGAATTTAGAAGTAATTTTTTGTAAGGTCATTCTGTCTACATTATGGGGAAAATAATCTTAGGTCACAATGGAAATAATACCAAATCGGTAATGAAATTTATGGAGATGATTACTATGTATCTCTCTGAAATCAGTAAGATGATTGAAGCGATAAAGCGACACAAAGGAAGTACAGGTTTGCAAAAATACTTAATTAAACGAATGGGTCAGTATTCACGCTGCCGGTATACACTAACACGGCAGCCAATCAATATGAAATACGCTCGGTGGCTAGGTAGGTAATGTTGGATAAACGATTTCCCCTGAAAATGCAATAAAATTGATTATCCGGTCTGCGGCGCCGGTATATGCGGCATTAATCAAAGCTGACACAAAACGCATAAATTAAAGGTAGTTCCGAAATTATAACAGCGTGCAAGAAAGTCCGGTTCGTAGTTTGAGATATAAATAGCAGCTACACTATTACGCGACAAGTATTAACGACAAATAATGACGAATACAGGGTGATTCATGATTCAATATCTGGATTTTAATTAGAATTTAATTTGGAATACAACTCGAACTAAGCACTACAAAAATTCCAAATCGTTTTAAAAGGAAAATTTATGCCTTGTGAAATCGTGTGAAACCTGCCTTTTGTTTCCGTTATGGACAAAAAGTACAAAAAGGGAGTTGTCAGCATCATATAAGGGAAAAATCATATCCCAAGGGAAGTCCAACCGGAACAAATTGAACTCTTTTTTTTTAATTTAAATTCATAAAAAATTCTTGGGATCCCTGGGATTGTATTTAACAAATTTAACCAAACTTTATCCTCCTTTCCCGGTCAAATTTTAGGGTAAACTTAAATTTGATGCTGCCTAGGCATAAACCGCAAGCCATTTTGAATCTCTTAGGCCAAAAATATTTATTTAATTTTTTTGTATGTTTGTAACACATTTTTATGTAAATATTTACTAAGATTTAGGTAATTCTTTAACTGTCATAATCCTGTAATTTGTAAATCATTTAAGACACGATTTACTAACACAAAAAATATTTTTATCCCAATCCACAAAATCCGCATATTGCACAAACGATACGTTACGAAAAATATAGAATGCGACGACAATAACTTTCTATTCTCGTCATTTTCATTTTCCTACAACGCCCGAAAAGGTTCCGGAAATTTACGACCTCCGGTAAAACACCGTGTGGTCACAGAATAACACTATACAGAAGCGAGAACAATTTTTGAACGGGTGAATTGTGAGACAGCAGTAGAAACGATTGTATTGATTATCTAGGAAACGCCTTGTTTCATCAAAATAAATGTTAAATGAATGTCGTTGGAAAATCCTCGCTAGAAGTATTGCAATCTGCAATTAGAAAAAGGAAACGGCGTTAATAAAAAAAGGTTTTGAATTTACAAACTATGAAAAAATATCCGGGAATCCAAGTTTTCACGTCGAAATCGGAATGACAAACAGAGGAATAACAATTTCGGGAAATGAACTTTAGCTCAATGCATCTAGCTAACAACGAGCGACATCTTACCAAAACATATTTTGTTAAAAATACTTTTTCACAGGTTATTCTACAGCTCCTTTTTGATGCATAAATTGTTACACGGCAGAAAAATAGACGAATACACCGTAAATTGTTTATAATAACTCGCTTCTTGGTTCTTCCGCCATAACCTTACATTTTTCATGACAAAAGAATAATATTTGAGTCATAATAATTGGAAGAGAACCTTAGTGAAAAAACTTAAGCGCTCCTCACTAAACTCGAGATGTCGGTAACGGTACATCCTACGGGACAGAAATGATCAGCATCGAAAAAAAAATTTTTTTTCTGTCCGTTCTCCGTTTTCTGTTCCAGGGTTTTTCGACGATAACTTCCAAACGGTTTAGGCTACACGCTTCAAATTTTGTTCCTTTTTTACGGCATAAGATATGTAGAAATGACTGCGGTCAAGCTTCGGCGTCCATCTTTTCTTTTTTTTGATTTTCGACTGTTGAAGCTATCGACTTCAAATTTGACAGGCGAATCTATTGAAGTTGGGTTGGGGGGTCAGGAAGTATTTAAAAAAATAAAAAATCGCGTTTGCAAGGATCTAACATTTCTCAAAAAGAGAGATAAGCAACCGAAAAAATTCTTGAACGAGAAGACGCACAAGATTTGGCTCGGAAAACTTTTATTATTGATAATTTTTCAAGAATGTACAGGGTGGACGGCATATTAAAAAAAAACTGAAAAATGGGTAGCCTTAATAGTGAAGATTGGCGGCTATCACTAAGAGACTGTGTTTCAGATGTTAATTTCTTTTACATGATTTACATAGCCCGTATAGACAGCTAAAACTTTTGTATTTAAGGTTTTCACCCATTGTAAAGGGTGTTCCCGCCATTCCGTGCTATATAAGAAATATGCTGTGTCCTAAATTTGCAGATATAGACTTCAAATTTAGCAGAGAAGTAAAAGTTCATGCCCGCATTTAAACAGTTTTTTTTTAAATTGAACTTTTCTTTTTGTTATTTTGGCTTCCAGAAGAGCATGCTTTTCTCCATAACCATTCACCGGATCGGCAAAATTCTTTAACCCACAGGCGCGGAAGATCCAGTGCTATAACATTTATTTCAGTCATTTTTTCGATTATATTCACGATTTTCGAATTATAGAGAAAAATCTAAAAGAGCCAGAAAATTGTTCTTATCCAGATCAAATTATTAACCGCGAATCAAAAATCGTAAAAAGTATTGGCCAATCGGTTCAAACAGTGTCACAGGCCGCATCAAGAGCTACAATTTCTTTATTTACGGTTTTCGTCTATCACACGCGCTGCTCTAGATATTTGAAAAAATCCATATGAAAATCTACCTCGGCATGGTTTCAGAAAAAACTTATTTTCTCGAAAACCATTTACTATTTTGGAAAAATTCTTGGACCAGGAAACGTGTGAGCTCCAGGGCGCTTCATTTCCGGAATTTTTTCAATTCTGGGTAAAAATATCTAAAAGATCCCATTTTAGTTTGTAAATATTAGCTGTTAATGAAAAACTATAAAACTGTAAAAATTACGTCCAAACAGTATCTTAAATTGTGAGGAGAGAGAGAGTTTCAGGTTTCGTTTATCATACAGGGTGGAGGAGATACTTGGAATAATATCATTGGAAATCGTTATTTACAATTTTTCATATTTATCAAAGATTGTCGTGACTTTGAAATTCGTGAAAGACGCTTTATACCGGGTGTATGCACAATATAATTTCATCGATTTTGCGAAAGTTCCATTCCAAAGCGGCTTCTTTTTGAAATAGAAAGCTGTTTCGCGCTACGCCCTACGAACAGGGAACTCAGACGTAGACATCAGCACAAGGGGTGCAAAGAAAAAGCAGTATTAGGAGCTTTCTCCTTTTTTTTAAAGGTGAAT
This sequence comes from Cylas formicarius, assembly GCF_029955315.1. Lineage (NCBI taxonomy): Eukaryota > Metazoa > Arthropoda > Insecta > Coleoptera > Brentidae > Cylas > Cylas formicarius. The sequence continues at coordinate 21,182,437 of NW_026844326.1, read as the reverse complement.
GATTATTATCAATTATTATGTCCTATCAATTTAGGGATAGGCTTAGAAAATCTGGTGACGGGCACAGACGTAGACGATAATCCCAATCGCCTGAACATACATGATCAAAGATCTTTTAGGTGCCACGAACAAGTAGGTTTACTACCGTTTTCGTTTATTATTTATTATTTTCAATTATTATTATCTATCAATTCCAATTTTCAATCCAAAACAACTTGGCGCTTTTGCATGGCGTTGTTCTGGTAGTTCGGGCAGCCGTGGACGCAGTTCCATTTCGGGCGTCTTTCGGTCGCATCCGAAAAACTCGTTCGATGGCCGTCGACGACATGCGTGACATTCCTGGGCCACATTTTAACGGTGCCTAACGGGAGATTTTCGGTGCCCCGGGCGTCCATGTATACGCATCCGCCGTGCGTAGAGGCGCACCTGTCTGTCGGTCTTTAACGTCGGTGGCCCCACTTTCTATTTTATCGGACCGATGATATCTTTCTTTTTTTTCTTTTCTCTTCTATCAGCCGGCCAATTATTCGAGTCACATAGACACTGCTAGTTAGCAGCACACAACGATCTATCATTTTCTGATGTGTAGGTAATCGTGATAACGATCGATATCTATCGCGCGGTTATGTACCGTTAAACAATTGGGTGATCCGTCCGTAACGAGGTTTGATTTCTTGACGTTTCGATGTGTCGTCTCATCCTAAGAAGAAGCCACGCCCATCAGACAGAATTAAACGATAAGATCAAATAATTGCAGCAGAGACCAGAAATATTTATATCAAGCAAAATTGAACGGCGATATCAAATTTTAGTTTGTTTCTCTTGACTGGTCAATTGATCGATCAATTGCCAGAAAAAAAATTCACCGGTCAATTCCACAACCCCATTAACGAAGTATATTCATACAATAAAAAACTTATATTTACACAAAAATGGGAGAAAAACAATTTCCTAAGTCTATCTGCCTATTTTTTATTCTCTGCTTTTTTTCTCTGCCTATGTACTAAGCATTTCCTTTATGGTGCAGGTTTTCCAATAATATATTGCTGAGGAAGCGGAATCCAATCTTGAAGGATGGGGTATATTTATTTGCCGAATACCGAAATTGAACACTCGTTTCCTTGAATAAAATCCCCACCGTTAAACCAAAGAAATTCTGAACAAAGTTCAAAACTATAACGCATTAAGTTAAATTTCGATATACGATATACTTTTGCGCACAACTCAAATCGATCAAGCGTTAGAAAAAGTGTCCAGACTACAAACTCAACCTTTCGAAGATATTTTACAATAAAACGGCACCTGTCACCCACCAAACATTATACTTTAGGGTAATAAAACAATCAAAAGTTACAACCACTGTCGGTGGTATATAATTTTGCAACATTGTTTTCTTGAGTGGGGCCACATTTCATCATTCTCAATGTTCGCTTTCAGCGACTAAACGTCTTTAAGTGCGTTATAACTTCTGCCGCATAACGACCCTGGAGAGGCCCTTTTTTTCTATCGAGACCGACTCTCGACAGCTCCGTTTTGACTACGCCGTTTATTATTTAATTTGTACCGCTTTTTTGTCTCTGTTAAATCTATAAAATTCCTAAACGTAAACCAACGATAATGTCTTGCACAAATTAACCGTCGTTTTTTTAACAGTCATTGATCTAGATTACAAGTGCGTAACTACCATTTTCTAGTTAATTTTTTAGTTTTATTGCATTGACGATGGAACCGCACCATCACACTCCTTTACATATGCCAAGAGGGGCACTGGTACAAGCAAGTCGATTAGATTTTGGTGAGTTTTCTAATACCGGAATGTAAAGTTTGCCTCTAGAACAATATCCATAAATATGGGTTAACTCATAATTTCAATGATGCACCGGCCGCGGGTCATAGAGATTCCGCCATGCCAACGGTTTAATAACCTTGGATAAATTTTCCTCTTCTATAACAGGGGGATGAGTCAATATCGCTAATTGAACGATCTGACTAGTGTGTTGTATAAGCCAACGTTCGTTTCGCTCATTAAAAAAGTTCAGATGGGCAATTGCTTAAATTCGGCTCGATGCAATATTCTAAAATTTTCAGCGAACTAATAAAAAGTTCTTTGACATCGGAGTTCAATGATTGGGTACCACAACATTTGCAGATTTGAACCCGATCCGCACCAATCAACGCGACTAATTTTTGGCAAACTCATAATAATTGGCCGTTTATATATACCGGTACGGTAGAAATTCGTTTGTTTTTCGGGGAATCGGGACACACTGTAGTTTTGTTGTTATTTTATAGCCTCCTAGAATCCCATGATATATTTTTTAAATCTTCCTCATAGGATTCACGCGGTTTTTGTGGTAGAATCGTCTGACCTCTACCTACGAAAACTTCTATATTTTAAATTAAAAAAAAAAAAGACTTTTAACCCGGGTTTGACAGTTACTAGCTTTGGCAATTACCAACGGCTTCATATTACACTCGTAAAAGATACTGTCGCAGTATTAACAAAAAAGTCCATATTTATTATATTTTTCCCTTGTTATATTATGCTAAGAGATTTTTAATATTTCCTGAAGATCTCGCAAATTGATTGTTTTTTCACTTAACAGGCCAAATTGAAAATGACTTTTTAAATACTGCTTTTTAATATTCTCCACCCCCAGATTGTGCATTTTTGAAACTCTTATCCATATACGCGAAAGATTTGTTGAAAAATTAAAAAAAAAACACATATCTTATCTGACGAGGAATAATTTTTAAACATGCGAAGAAGAGCGGAGTATTGACGACAGAGCAGTTAATTTTTTGTAATATTGTTACTTGTTAATTTGAGACTTATTTGTTTATGTTTATGACATTGCGAAGTAATAGAAAACTTCGTGTTTTAGAAATTGTAATCAGTGATTTGTTTTTTTGGTAAACCTTTATAATAAGATGCGCCTCTGACGCAAAACTAGTTATAACACGACCAAAAATATAGTGCATTTATTGCTTTATCGATTCAACTATTTTTCAGTACCTTAACCGTAGACCTTCGCAGGACCGTGGTAAAACCCATCCCAACAGATGTTTATTGTGCATTAAGTAGGTCTTGCCAAAGTTACGAAGTCAACCGTAAGAAAAATTGTTGCAGATGGGATAGTCAAGAGGAAAGTGAGAGAAGCACAATATGCCAATAGTGTATTTAGACGAAAAGTGGTTCGACACGTACGACATGGTAAAAAAACCATGGTGTGATAACAGTAACAAGTGTGTACTGGAGGTGCCGCCTTCACATGCAAAATGCATAATAATTTTTCATGCTGGGTTCAAAAATGGTTGGGTGAAAGATGCCTTATATTACCCCCTTATCATTGTATATTTAACCTGACTGTGTTGATTTGGTCTGAGGTGAAAGCGCATATAAGAAGAAAAACGTAATTCGGCAAGAGATACTTAACATATCAGTACAAAGCCGGTCTAACTGTAAAAAGGTGACGATAGTAGCGATAGTGACGATTTTTTAAGTGACTGATACTTTATTAATATTATATTTAATATTTTGTATATTAATAATGATACTATGTAGAAATATAATGAAATAAAACATAAATTGTTACTTTGTACTTATCTTTTTATGTACATGTTTCAAAAATTGCTCCACGAAAAATATTGCAAACATACTTATATCCCGCTTGTTAGTGTAGGTAGATAAATTCTTAGGACGGTCCTGGAATCGTTACGGGTAAGGGTGTGTAAACAGTAGGCAAAGTTAATCACCGGGTCGGTTGTAAAAGCACTACGTTTCTGGTGTATGTATACCCCGTTACTTTTTTTTTAACAGCTTCGAAGGTTGATGTTGAAAACTGTAAACAAATTCCCCAATTTGGTTGCACATTCGCAATCTACGTGAAATTCTCCTTGAAATGATGTATGACGTTGACATTTAAAGCTAAGATGGCCGCCAAATGGCAGTTTTTTCCAAAACCTAGGTTTGCCATAAATTCGCTGCTAAATAATTTGTATTGGCTAGTTAGTTAAAGAAAAAATTATACGAAAAGTCTTTATAAGGCCAGTTTTTTTTTATATTATTTAATAACTGACGGAGGAAGTTTCCCACTCTTTCCCGCATTTACAAAAGTAGTTTTTTAATTAAATATTTTGATTCGGCGTCAAAACACCTCTTGTTCGTGATAAAAAACACACATGTATATTTCGATTACCGAATTCGAATTCGTGGTCTATTTTGCCGGCCATCTTGGAAACAAATGTTAACATGTCATGTGCAATTTTAACGAGAATTTCACGAAAATTGAAGCAGGATTGCGGGTTTCCATATAAGATTATAAAATTTTGCCACTTGCCAACAAACCAAATATGTAAAAATAGACTCCTTGCCGGCTTAAAAAAAATTAAAGCAACATATTCAAAGCTGTAGAAAAACGCATGTTATGCGCCACCCGGCGCGTGTAGGCTTGCAGCCCAAGTCAGGATTGTGGTGCGGACGATCCATGTCCGAGTAGAGATTGCATTGGGGTGAAACTCGGCCGTCCGTAAAGTGCAACGCACCCGAAAAAATATCGATTATCCGACCGAGACCGCAATTACTACATTATTGCCATTTTCCGTGTCAAAAGTCAAAGAGTATATGAGTTTGTTCAACCTGCGGTCGAAGCAGAGGAAAAAAAAGAGACAAAAAAATAAAAACAACGCCCGCTAGATTTGCCGGGCGCGTAGAAAGCGACACTTGCGAAAGGAATGGCGCAACCATACTATTGACCCCGAGCTGGGTTTTGTTGCGTTTTATTTACTTCTTTGTGCGGCTGTATAATGAATGAATAAATTTTAGAAAACGTAAACATGCACAAATTTGCTCTGCAAAAAAAATACAAAAAAACAAAATTATTAGAGAAAACATTAATTGAGCAAATTAATTGAACAGATAATAGAAAAACAAGATATATAACTTAATGAAAAAAATATTATAATTTATAGATAATAAATAATAAACAATAAACAGTAAAAAAATAGATATATATTACTTAATGAAAAAATATTACAAATAATCAAACTACTATTGCACTGACAACGGTCATGAACTAAGAGTAGGAACAGAGATACGCACTAAGAGGATAAACATAATATTGAAGTAACGGATTACAATTTTGAAAAAGGAGAGCAATATGCATTTTTTTTAGTATAAGTAGAACTAGAAGAAGTTGCATAACGCAAAATCAAGATAATGAAATATAAAGAAAAAACTCCTATTGGAACGAAAACGGCATTAAACATGCAAATATTAGCTTAAAACCTCACTTTCTGTCATTTAATAATAGTGATAATAATATTTATTTCCCCAAAAACAACTACGAACTTGTATAGGAATAGTCAAAATACATAATAGGTATAATAGATATAAACATATAAAAAAACATTTACTCAAAAAAATCGTCTAGGCTATAAAATGTTTTGGATAATAACTATTTTTTTAACGTTTTTTAAATAGACAATGTTTTAACTTATGACAGATTGTTAAAAATACGACACCCAAATCAACAGGTGACCTCGAAGTCGTCGACAGCGTACAATAGGGAACCTGCAGCTTACCGCTCTGTATGCTTAGGACGTACCTCGCCAATCAACTTAAAATTCGATAAATTATTAAAGCCATACAATAACATTTCAAAAACCAATAGACTCGCTAATGTGATAATTCGTAATGTGATGTTCGTAATACTCCTAAATATACGTTTTTGAGCCAAAAATACTTTATGGGCATTTACAGATGCTCCCCCACAAATCGATTTCATAACGTAATCTCGACTCCACTTTCGCATAGTATAAATTAAGCAACTATTGCCTAGTTAAAAGCTCACGAAGATTTATAAAAAGATAGTTTACACTATTTTGAAATAAGAGTATCACGAGGAGACTTCCAGTTTAAATATTCATCCAAATTCAATCTACGAAACCTCCCAGTATCTCCACTTGCGATTAATATTAATTTTTCCAAACACCAATCTATCGAGTACCCTACAGCACTTCCCTGAGAGGTCGTCGTCATCGGCACCCGCATACATCACAAAAACCGGATCAGGAAAAATTGTCAATATACAAATATACAAATAATTCGAAGAGTACAGGGCCTAAAACTGAACCTCCTAATTTACACCTCCCATTCAAAAACCACTATATACCCGAAGCGTACAGAGCTTCCTCAAGTTCCATAAAATAAACATAGTCAAACGCCCAACTTAGGTCGCAAAACATTCCAACCGGGCATATATGCGGAAACAAGCAGCAGTTGAAGCGCTTCTATATTTGATCAAATTCTAGTAAAACTCGATTTTTTCATCACTTACTGCACCAAGAACATCAACATCATTGACAGCAGATATTCAACACCAAAAAGTAGCTTTTTCAAGTCGTATGCAGTCACGTACAAGTAAAAATAGGCTTTCCGCTACTCATCGGACCGAAGGCTACAACAAACCTGCAGATATTTATGCCGGAAAAACCGATTTTGGCTAGATTTCACCGAAATCGACTAGAACAACCTCCTGTTCGAATCAGGAAATGATGTTTTAATGTGATATCTGCTGATTTATTGATGCGTTTGTTATAATAACTGGAGGAAACGCTACTGAGACTGGAAAAGTTGCTGTTCGACCCAGCAATTGATGTTTTCCAATCTCTGTGAGTTTGATGTAAGAAAAGGTATGACACAGAAAGTGAGGTTCTAATTTGACATCTGTGGGTTTAATGCCGTTTCCGTTACAACAAGTGGCGGAAAAGGCGCATTTGATTACAATACATCTAATACACTGACTGAATGGGGGGTGTATGTGTGTTTAGGATTGCTTAGTTTTTGTGAACGGTATTCAAATAAGAATGGCTCTCGCTCGTAACTCAGAATTTGGTTGCGCATAGACAAAAAATTTCATTGGTGAACATGCTTTGAACTTGAGATAAGTTTCAAAGTTGTCAGATGCTCGCTAGAGGGCACAACTGCCCTGTTAAAACCGATAAATCAAGTTATTACACTCTTATCGTATATGAATGATTTTGGGGTGGCTCAAAAGAATTTTTTATGCTTGCAAAATAACGTTGAGGGTGATTAATTTGCTCTGTAAATAGCGCTCTCTACAGTTTCTTTAAAACATTAAATATCTTTTTATATATATGCTTGAGACCTTTGACTAAACAAATATTTAAAATGATTTATTCCCATAAAGTAGTTCTTCCAAATTTCCTTTGGCTCACTTTGCCTTGTCCTTGTCTAGGCGCCCCGTGCCAATGATCTCATCGTTATTACATTGTTTATTCGATATTTTTTAATTCGCACAAATTCTGCCCACGGCCGAAACAATTGACGCTCGTTGCAGTTGCGTAATTTGCCGAAAAATTTGATAAGGAACGATCGCCACCGATTAACGACTAGAACGTTGCGATGCGAGATGTGATAAGGTCAACGATATTTCGATGTGACGTTTCTGCCGCGGTCAATTATTTTTAGTTAGGTTTGCCGGCAACGATCGATTTGTGGACCGCTACGTGGTCACTTACTAATAAATTGTCTCGTTTATGGCTTTATCCCTTAAAAGTGACGTCACATTGCCACATTCCGGTAGAGTTTTCTGATAGAACCTCGCTTCAAGTTACTGGCAATCTTACGTGCGCGAGTAACTGACATAGGTAACTAAATGCTTGTACGTACAGAAATTGTTTGACATTTATTTTCTGCCTTTGAAGTCACTGATCAACCCTAGCGTTCTCCTAGCATTGACTCATATATAATGCAGCAATATTTTCCAAAAGTCTGGAAACATTCTCATACTACTATACTACAATTAGTATACTCCTCGTCCTATTAAAAATTTTAAAGAGAATAATGTATAGGAATTCATTTTAAGTCACAATATTCTTCCCTTGCATCAAGCACGTAAGGGTCACAGCACAGCATCAGCGCTATTTCCTGTAGTAGATGATATTGGATAAAACGAGGTAATTGCGGTTTTCGTTTCTCTTCCGAGGCTGCAAATCTGTCGAAATTCTACTCTAACTTTACCCAGGTTACTATCGGTATCCCAAAAGACTCGATCCTTGACCCATTTCCCAGATTGTCTCATACTCAAGCAAATGCGGGATGACCAACAGGTATCTGCAGATGCGTCTGTCCTTCTAGACTCGGAGTTAGAAGTCATAATGAACCGTTCATTACGGCACAATTAAATTTAAAGTCCTATATAATGCAATTTACTTGTATTTGAATGAGATTAAAGAATTTTAATATCACAACTTTACAACTTAAGTTGGATAAGCGTGTAAATACTTTAATGTCCAAATCTTATTAGGCACTGAGGTTGCTCTCTACTCTAATAGGGCAACTTCAGAAAACAGATACAAAGAGTTCAGAATTCAAGCAGTCGATTTATTTATCGACTTAACAAGTATCACATCACATATTATTTCATTGATTGTGTCCTTAATCTCAAACTCCGCAAATGTGAACACCCCCGAAATAGTAAAATTGCCAAAATAAGAACACTAAATCGCGACTTCACTGTACCTACTAAATTTAAATAAAAACTTAAAATTTAGTCCAGTTAAATGCTTGGATATCAATTGCATCAATCATTTGAAGATGTACTTTTTTACCAATAAAACGGTTTATTATTATTATTATCTGCTGTTCTTTTAAAAAGTAATAACTTTTCGTGGATTCCATCAACATCACGGAATGACCCGAGGTCATATCTAAAAGAAACCTGTCAAATAGCTTATTGTTGCCAACGTCTGTAATAGATAACGCGGGCGTTGATACAACGCGAGATTTCCGACTTTGTTGTATTCCGTGCGAAGAGGTCGACGACCTCGCCGATAAGCGACGTTTTAATCGTCCCAGTTTCGACGGGAGCGAACGTTGGTTTTCGACGATGTTGTCGAAGAAAACGCATTTTCCTAGCCGAAAAATCGATTGTCCCGTTCGCTGAATACCCGAGACTAGAATTAGTAAGAGAAAGTGACAGTAATACAGATATTTTGTCTGCTGCAGTGCAAGGGCGACTAGTTGGGGAATTTTTTGAAAAATAATTTTCTTCTTCTTCGTCCAATGCATATATCCGTTAACCAATGCTTGCAATAACATTTTCCAGAGTCTGATATCTCGCAGTCAAGACATTTTCTTCCTTACAATCCCACTCCTGCGTTCGATATGCTGTTGATATGTTTTAAGATTTCTTCATTTGCCAATCTAGCCGATACCTCATCTTAAGAATTCTACGATAGGGTGACCTCAGCAGATAATACCTCAGAGAAGTACCCACTAAACACAAGACTACGTGTCTTAGTCTTTAGTAAAGATCAAAATAGGAGCAGGTAAGCACTCTGAGATGCGATATCTTATTTCCTAGTCGCATATCCAATTCTATTTCGATGCGCATTGAGGTGGAGTCTACAGACATATTTAGGCTTTTTGAAGATAATCATAAATTTTGCTTTGTTCTCCCACCTTATTGACCAGTTGTTCTGGGTCTCGTAGGCTGGCAGGTTAATTCCCATTTCCACGTTTCTCCCAGCTCCTTCAAAATTTTTTTCCCAATACAAATTGACAGCACACATCCCTGTTCCACCCCCCTAATCTTCTAATCTTTATGGACCCAGTATTGTCTAATTCTAGTTGTACGACTTGGTTCCGATATAGATACTCAATTCACCATCATGTATCAAGCATTTTTAGGAACTGCATTAATTTTGTGGTGTTGTACGCGATCGAATGCCTTTTCGTAACAGTTGTTTCGCTGTAAGTTGCTGATGCTGAAGCAGAGTTGGGGGTGAGCTCTCCGTCATAGATAGAACTGTCGTCGACCCTGAAATGGCAACACGTTGTTTGGTGCCTTTCTCAAGCTGGATACGTACGCTGCTATATAGTTGCACCGCGCGTAGAAACTGGTTTGACCTGGCAACACCGTTTTTTACGCAACCAAATATTAATTTAAGGTGAAAGTCAAGTCGTTGCGGAGCCGCGGTAATCTCGTTCGCCCAGGAGGTCAGACTGTTTTGTTTTGGTCCATAAATTACAGAGATTTTTTTGGGCAACAATGAATTTTTAATAGAAAATGTTGGTCTCCAAGTTGCAGAGAGCCAAAAACGAGGACTAGTTTTAAAACGAAAGTAGATTTGGTTCCATACAGGGACACCAGGCTATATTGTTATATTGTTCAAAAATTCAGTTATCCCAAAACAATACTCTGGTATCCCAAGGAAATCCAAAAAACCATGCCCAAACTAAGTCACACTCTAAACGCTTAACCTAAATTTCAAGGTATTTCAAGTAAATGGCTGTTTTACTAAGCAAGATTCAAATTTCTACTGCATTTCGCCTAATAGACGGAATGACGGAAGAAAATTTAGAACATTTTCTTCCGTGTTTCACACGGTAGAATTTCAGGTGCTGTGTTGTGTATGAATTAAGTTTAACTCTTCCGATCTTCGAGTACCTACGTACCCTAGCGTTTCCTCATCCTCCAAGAATTTTGGGATTATGGATGTATGTTCGGTTACGCAACAAAAATATATATAAATTTGTCCGTCCCAACTGTATTACCTAGATCATTCTTGTGGTTGCTCCTTGAATGTTTACCCAGTTCGTAAAGTAATGATCATGCTGTGTCTCTAAGGGATTCTCGTTAGGCATCTACCCTATGATTGGGTATTCAGCGCCGAAATGCTGTTACTCGCATAAGCACTAAACCAATCTTTTGTATTTTATTGTAACTTTGAGAAAAACGTTAAAATAAGAGTCGACGGTTACATTTGTCGTCGATCTTGGACGTGGTTACGAATATATTCTTGGGGTGGTTATATACTTCCCTAACAGGCATATCCGCTTTCCCGATTCGTTCTGGCGGTTCCCCTTTTCATAACACCCTTTCCAAAAAGATTAGTCCAATTAGTTGTTTTGTGTGGATACAACAGCACCTGCTAACACGTGGTCCTGTACGAAACTGCATTGAAGGCCATTCATCCGCATTGTTTGTTTCATTTATTTATTGTACCCTTTTTTTTTTCATGGGTTAATAAACGGTTATTTTTATTATTATTTATTAAGAACATATTTTGATGAAAAACCAAGCAGAACAGCGGTTAATGGAACGTATAATAGAAAAATTATTAGGCAATCCAGTGCGATGCTGAATTGTCGCTATAAAACGTTTTACGAGTTGTTTGTTCGACTCCGAGCCGGCGGGATACTCGAAGCGTAGGTGTGGGTGTCCGTTGATGCGGATCAGGAACGTACACTGTAAACGACACAGTCGGAAAATTCATAAATACGTTCATAAGTGTCAACTTATTCACATTTTTATTGTTTAAGTTTAGCTCTTCCGATCTTCGAGTACCTACGTACCCTAGCGTTTACGCATCCTCCAAGAATTTTGGGAATATGGATGTATGTTCGGTTACGCAACAAAATTATATATAAACTTGTCCGTCCAAATTGTATTACCGAAATCATTCTCGTTCAACGAATCCTGTACTTCTTGGTTGCTACTTGAGTGTTTACCCATTCTCGTTAGGCATCTACCCTATGATGTACAGAAAACAGTCCTTTTGGAAACTGATATCCTAAGGAAAATTATTAGCTAAAATCTTTGGACCTACATCCTCCCAATTTAGACCCAAAATCTGGTTGATTGTCGCTGGGATAAAATACCATTACAAGGCAATCAGTATTTTATATATTACATTTTATGTAATTACCTTGTAAATATACACAACATCCTAAATCCCTGAAACACTGTAATTATCATATGTATGCAGATGACATGTACATGTATTATATTGACCTTGCTGATAAATAATATTGATATAGATAACCTGAAAATGGAGGCAAAAAACATCTAAAGATTAAGCATGTCGCCGTATTGTTAGAAGACGTAAGGCAAAATATAAACTATTATCTTTAAATTAAATGAGCAAGATATATTATTTAAAAAAAAAAACTTACGTTTAATATCGGATCATACAATGAGACTTAAAGAACATTTTGTTTTAAATCATTAATGATTGGGTATTCAGCGCCGAAATGCTGTTACTCGCATAAGCACTAAACCAATCTTTTGTATTTTATTGTAACTTTGAGAAAAACGTTAAAATAAGAGTCGACGGTTACATTTGTCGTCGATCTTGGACGTGGTTACGAATATATTCTTGGGGTGGTTATATACTTCCCTAACAGGCATATCCGCTTTCCCGATTCGTTCTGGCGGTTCCCCTTTTCATAACACCCTTTCCAAAAAGATTAGTCCAATTAGTTGTTTTGTGTGGATACAACAGCACCTGCTAACACGTGGTCCTGTACGAAACTGCATTGAAGGCCATTCATCCGCATTGTTTGTTTCATTTATTTATTGTACCCTTTTTTTTTTCATGGGTTAATAAACGGTTATTTTTATTATTATTTATTAAGAACATATGGTAAAATATATAAAATAAATATATAATTAGTGGTGTCGACTAATTTTCTCGTAATGGTATTTCATTGTTGTGAGAATCAACCAGATTCTGGGTCTAAAGTGCGAGGATGTATGTTCAAAGATTTTAGGGGTGTTGATCTGGGTAAGAATTTTCCTTAGGATATGGGTTTCCAAAAAGGCTGTCACTCTTTTTTTTCGTAGCACTACAGTTTTGTTTTTTATTATTCTCTGCTCCATACATCTCATTTTTAGCACTTGTCCTAGGGCAGTGGTGAATCAGTTTCTATAGTGCCACCTATCTTTAACCAAGAATTCAATATGACAGTGTCTACTGGAATGTCCTGTATATTCCTAACCAGGTGCAATGACGGCCATTAAATCACATTGTTTGCTTCATTTATTTATTTTCTAGTGGGTTAATAACCGAATACACCAGTTTGGTTTTCCAGTTGGTCATGCTTTGGTTCAGTAGTCGTGTTCTTATCGACATTTTTAAAGGGAGCCTTGGCAGTTCAGGGATCAGATCTTCCTCGGCTTGGCATTTTTGTACTACTTTCACTTTATTCTTCGATAGTGTAACTCTTGCTAGCCGATCAAACTGGGCTTTCTGTAGTTTGCAGAGCCCTCGTTCACTGTTATTTCTTTGTACATAAAGTTTCCAAGTGTCTCCTCTAATTATATTATTATTATTATTATTATTACGCCAATGACTCCATCTCAGCACTCGGTCCATTTTTCCCATCAACTACATCTTAACCAAACGTTACCGTTTGCTAGATTAAATCCAACACATTTAAGCCAATTCAAAATCGCTCCGTCTCAATCGACGACTCCAAATGACCCACATAATGTCAATCGTGAACCGAGCAAAAAAAGAGAAGCAGTGCCGAAAAAAACCGGTCGATCTCAAAGTGCGTAAAACGCCCCGTAGCTTTTGAAACGGAACCAATCATCGAATCGGCGCAAAAACGAAACGCAAACGATCCGTTTCATTATCCAATTAAAAACGCAATTTTGATGAAAAACCAAGCAGAACAGCGGTTAATGGAACGTATAATAGAAAAATTATTAGGCAATCCAGTGCGATGCTGAATTGTCGCTATAAAACGTTTTACGAGTTGTTTGTTCGACTCCGAGCCGGCGGGATACTCGAAGCGTAGGTGTGGGTGTCCGTTGATGCGGATCAGGAACGTACACTGTAAACGACACAGTCGGAAAATTCATAAATACGTTCATAAGTGTCAACTTATTCACATTTTTATTGTTTAAGTTTAGCTCTTCCGATCTTCGAGTACCTACGTACCCTAGCGTTTACGCATCCTCCAAGAATTTTGGGAATATGGATGTATGTTCGGTTACGCAACAAAATTATATATAAACTTGTCCGTCCAAATTGTATTACCGAAATCATTCTCGTTCAACGAATCCTGTACTTCTTGGTTGCTACTTGAGTGTTTACCCATTCTCGTTAGGCATCTACCCTATGATGTACAGAAAACAGTCCTTTTGGAAACTGATATCTTAAAGAAAATTATTAGCTAAAATCTTTGAACATACATCCTCCCAATTTAGACCCATGATCTGGTTGATTTTCGCTGGAATGGAACACCATTACAAGATAATTAGTCGACACCATTAATTATAGATTTCCAATGTTTCATAATCCTGTTATGTGTTAATTCTTAATAGACAATAATAAAAATAACCGTTTATTAACACAATAGAAAAGAAAGGTACAATAAATAAATGAAACAATGCGGCTGAAGGCCGTCATTGCAGTTTCCTACAGGAATACTGTACTATTATTTTTCGAAAGGGCGTTATAAAAGGGGTATCTGTCAAAAGGAATCGGGAAAGCGGGTATGCCAGTTAGGGAAGAATAAAACCACTCCAATATATCCGTAACCGCGTTCAAGGTCAACGACAAATTTAACCGTCCACGCGTATTTCAACGTTTTTCTAAAAGTTACAATTAATGAATAAAAGAAAACAGAAAGCTGTTGTAGGCGTTCAAAACAAAAGATTGCCTTGGTGCTTATGCGAGTACAGCATTTTCGGGGCTGAATGTCCAAGCATTAATGATTTTAAACGAAATGGTCTTTTAAGTCTCAATGCATGATTCAATATTAAACCAAAGTTTATTTTTTAATAATACATCTTGCTGATTTAATAAAATAATATTGTCAAGGATATATTTGGCCTTACGTCTTCAAACAAAAGGGCGACCTGCTTAATCTTAAGATGTTTGTTGCCTGCAATATCAGTTTATCTATATCAATATTAATTATTGGCAAGGTCAATTTCGCATGGATCAAACGACTAATTGAGGATGTAACGGGTTGCAAGAACTGCAAAGCACGGATTCACCAAGAGTTCGCAGACTAATTTGCCGAGTAGTAGTAGTATTTGACTCACGAGTATACTTCAGGTCACAGCAACGACCGATCGCTAAGTGTTGTAGGCAGGTAAAATTAATGGACAAAAAAAGGAAAGGTCCCCCAGAAGAAGTAAAGGATGAAAAATAAATAGACAAAGTACAATTGAGTTCAAGCAGTTCCTAAATTAAATAACAAGAATTGTAAAAAAAATCACCCAGAAACCATTAATAAAGACGTTACTTAAAAAATTAGAAAAAAAAATACAAATGGAGAAATGGAAACAGACCTTGAGGCTGCAATGGTGTACGTATGTATCAAGGTATAGAGAGTATTAATCCGGGTTGTGATTGCGTTTCTAGCAAATGGCTCGCCTCCTTGCTAGAAGGTTGGACATTTTGTCAAGTCCACATAATTATTTCTTATTATGATTGCCATGTGTTTTAATGTCCATATAACATCTTTGCTCTGAGATGTTAAACGATGGCCGATTAACATTTCAGTAATTTTGGTCTCCCTGGTTGCGGCGTCAATGTAGGTTGACTTCATAGGGAAAAATGTCTTAAGCAAGTCTAAGAAATGGTAAACCACAGACTGCGTTACACTATCCATTGAGTGCCTATAATGCCTCTCCATCACTTGTTCTTTTCTCGAAACTGTTTGATAATTTCAAAACCATGTTAGTCACTTACATTTTAAGATGTACCTTTCATTTCTTTTCTCTGCTAGCTTATTTTCTACCACTTCTAAAAACATTACATTTTCTATTGCGAGTTAAGTTTAAAAACACAAAAGCTAATCCGACGAAACAAGTCAAACGTCTAAGCGTTTGATATTATATATAGGATGTCCCGAAATTAGACGTCATTATTTTAACCACGTATTCTGTGACCCAAAATAAGGATAAAACTTTATATAAACTAGGCTCCAAAGGGTCTTAGTTTTTAACACAAAATCCCGGAAATGTCCGGAGTGGCTCGGATTTGTGGGAACCGAAACTGACGTGGTAAAGCGACGCTTCCCGCACGCTAGATCGACGCAGACGCAGACGCGAGTAGAAAAACAAATAAAGCGCGTCATTAACTTCCAAGGATTACTCAGGATTATCTGCACCTCGATTGCTAATATTAAAATTAAAAAAAAAAACAATTGTAATTCAATTTTCAAAAGCATTTTTTTCGAAAACGGTGTGTTCAAGCGAGGTGCGACAAGGGTACCTTATTTACGCAAATTCTGCAGTCCAAATTACGAAATTTCGACAAACAAAAAATTTGGGGCAAATTTTTCCCACGCCTCCCCTGTGTTACCCACCCCGGAACCTGTACCAAATTTTATTTAAAAATATTTACGCGTTTCGAAAATATTTTTAAAAACTTGCCATCTCTTCTTCAAATTTAACACCCTGTGTGTTAAAAACTAAGACGTTTTGGAACCTAGTTTATATGAACTTTTATCTTTAATTTTGTCACAGAATACGTGGTTAAAATATTGACGTCTAATTTTATTTGAGTTTTTTTTTTATTTCTAATAGGTTTTTTTCAATAGGAACCCATCATTCCATCATTTTAAAGTTTGGGAAATATCTTGCTGAACTATTAACAGAAATAATACATAAAAAAACTTCTTGAAAAAATTGAAAAACCATTTGTTTTTTATGATCTTTCCAATGAGTTACTAGTTAGCTCTTCTGGTAAAAATGTTCTCAAGATATCTTATAAGCTTGTATAAGTTTCAGTGAAATTGACAATTAAAAAAAAATAATTTTAGAAAAAGAGCAAATCACAAATATTCAAAATTAAACACCTCCAAATGTGTAAAAATTAGAATTTTTCGTAACGGTTTATTACTTTCAGTTTTAAAATACGGTTACTACGGTACCAACCCTGACGAAACGCCCTTCGGGATTTTAATCGAAACGGGAGGCGTGCGACCGGGTCCCGATCCAAAAACCCAAGCCGTGAAATTCGAGAAATGACTTTCGGCGACCGCCAGGCGAACCGAAATCAATTCCTGACAACTGAACGAGTTCATTGACTCCTTATTTATTGTTGGAGAATATTTAATTTTAAATCTAAATGAGATTACATTATGTGTGTTTGTTTAAAGTCTACACGGTTTTTATTGTGTGCATAACACATGTAATCGGAAGGATTGATTATGGGAGTACCAACGGCCTATCGAATTATCTAATAAATATGTCTGGATATTACGCGACGTGCAGTATTTTTTGATATGGTGGACGTCGCGAACGCGATCGCTCACGGAAGTGGGGGATTTTTTATAATTTTTCGTTAGCTCGCACAATGCGTTATCATCGCAACGTTGCCAGATCGGTTCGTAGCTTAAACAACAATTTCGTTGCAGTTCCACATTCACTCGTAAAAAACTGAAACAGAAACACTTTATTTGAAAACGAATTTTCAAATCAATTGCAATTTGGATTGCCCTTATAGTGTCCAAATGACCAACCAAATGAGCGGCCGCCATCATTGTTATTAAAACATTTGAATTTTTTTCAAAAGTTTTTAATGCAGTAGCGAATGATTTCGATTTTCTCTTTTCAGCTTTCAATAAAAAAATAACAAAAACGATAAAGTATTTTCAAATTTCATTTGACACCACTCTTGTAACCTATTTTAGATATTTTCTTTACGTAGTTGGTCAGTCGCTTTGGTTAATACCATTAGCACTTACAGTATAAATGCGTGGTTGGGGCATAATCAAAACTAACCTATCCCACCGAAATATTTGTCTGTAAAGAGCAAAAGCGAGCACCAAAAAAGAGAAAGAAGACAATTCCCGTAGCGTTTTCTGTAGTCGCAGAGTTAATCGTATTCTAAAAATTAAAATTCCGCCTTATCAGGCGCAGGCAAGACCTTTTATAAAATATTTATTACATCCAGACATTTCGTTATCAGCGATTTAAATGTTGCCGATATTTAAAACGCCGACTGAAAGCTGCGGCTTCAATTTCACGTTAGCGACGAGAAACCATAACATTGATCCACGGTTTTAAGTTACCGTTACCAAATAGAAGTATATGGTCTGTACACAAAAAGTAATTTTAGCAAGTCAAAAACGATTATCTAAACTTTTAGATGCTTAAGTTTTGATAGGGGTTTTTGCTCCCCTTGATTTTAATAAATTAAAAATAACGTAAAAATTTTAATTAAAAGTTCGAAAAACCTGAGTGCCGCAGAAGAAATAGGCCAGTACCGCCCTGGCGTCGGTGCATTGCCCCGCGAAGTAGGCCCCGACTTTCTCCTCTTAGGCCTGTTTTATTGTTTTCGCATTTTCAAATAAAAATAACATCTCGTTTCCTTGAAATTAAAGAAAATATTCGAAGCAATAACTTTTGAACATTGGATTTTAATTTTTCGTCCTTAGGGACGACGAAAAAACGTTAAAATGAGGGTCAACGGTAAAAGTTAACGCTGACCTTGAACGTGGTTATCGATAAATTCGGCGAGTTTTATTCCTCCCTAACTGCGTATCTGCTTTCCTTACTCGTTTTACCGGTTCCCCTTTTTATAGCACCCTCCCGAAAAAGATTATTCTAATTAATCGGAACCATTGCCGGTTCGCAAGTATTTTTAATCTAGAACGAAAAAATATGTTTTATGTTTATATGTACAATTCTGATGAATAGACCAAAAAATGTAATTACCCACCGAATGCCATAGATAAATCTTTCAGAACAATAATATCAAAATACGTATAAAAAAAAAACAAAAAAAAAATTCTTTCTACAGAAATTTTCCTTTAAACATAATAGATAAGAATTGAAACCTTTTATTACAAAAGCGCAAAAAAATGTAGGATCAGAATGTCATGGGGTCATCATGTGTGAATAAACATGTAAATTGAAAGGCTGCCTTGAGAAAGGACCATTTGGAAAATGTCTTGCATATCACAATTTTCCGAGAGTATCGACGATACTAGCATTTAATATTTTCGCAACCTGGCACTGGCTCGTTGAAGAGTTGAAACTCCTTGGAAAGTAAACAGGACGATCAGGGATCAGCCAATCCTGGCACTTGATCAGGATGAAGGATCAAGGGCTGATTGGTACTTCTTGCACAATGTGTTGAGTTTACTTGGCAGTAACGTCAAAAGCTTAAAAGCTTCTTGGGCATTTCTTTTTAAAAAAAAATTTCTTGCTATTTATTTGTTATTACTCTTAACGACAGTCGTACCTACGCGACAAATTTTAACAATGACCAACGGAAAACATTGCAAAACTGGTGTTCGAAAATGAGGAAATGGCCGATGGTGGCCCACCCGTCGCCAAACACTCCGTACAAATCGGATCGTTGAACAGCGCCATTAAATCTGCCATTAAGTCGTTACCGGTTATCGGTTTTCTGGTATTAAAATTGATTATATTGACGCGAAACTTAATTTTCGAAGCGAACGATATGTTCCAAGCTTTCGCCCGCGAGATTACCAGACCGCATTCCCATGGAATAATCAATCTCTCAAACGAAAAGCTGAAAAACGGGCAAAGCAACGCGGCAGCCCGGGTCCCGATGTATAAAAGCAAACGTCGTTGCCAAACCGCCAGTACGGAGTTTGATTTCGAAATTGTAGGTTCTCTTCCTTTTGGTGAGCACTATTTTCAAGTAGAGCAGGCAACTCATTGGGTTCGCCCTTCTTAGTAAGGAGACACGTTTCATAATAACAATTTTTAATGTATAATAGACGAATTTTATCCTAAGCTGTACAAACTATAACTATTGAACTATGTTCTCTCCAATAAAAAGTAAAAACATGTATGTTTAATTAATGTGGTAAACTGTGTCATTAAATTTAATCAACTGATAAAGAGCATGATGATGAGGTGAGGCCCATATCATCCTTGAAAGTACAAGGAAATTCAGTTGGGTCATCAACTCAGGGCAGTAAAACCTAGTTTTATGTAATGAAAGGCACCTCCTACGATTTGCAAGTAAGAGAACATTAAATATTTCTAATAGTTAGAAATCACTATGTTGATTGCCATATTGTTGAACCATATTCCATTTTCGTACGTACATACAGCAATTTAGTATGGTTGCTTGCAAAATCTCTAGAACTTAGGCTACGAACTAGTCCATCTCCAGAGACTATATCAATGTGATTTCTAAAGAACAGATTAGGTCTTTAAAAGTGTCATATCTTCTTAATAATACCTTAATCAAGTGGTAATTAAGTGTAATAGTACCGGTTATATTTGAAAACGACATTGGCGGGACAGGGTATTATTGCAAGGAGACCTAAAATGATTTTGCAGAGATACACAGTCAGTCACACTGTAAATTATTCTAAACAATTTTACATAATCAAAGAGCAAAATTTGAATGTCCGGGTTAGGGTTTTAATCTTAATATTTCAAGCCCAAGATTTATTTATGTATGAACGAAACGTCCTGAACGAACGCTGCGCTGTGATTAACGAACGTTTCAAAATTTCGTGGATAATCCGCAATGACTGCGCCAACAAACCCGGCGATCGAACCCCGCTAGGAAAGATCGCCTCGGTCGGGGACAATATGTAGAAGCGGCAACGCGGCACGCAACAGCTTTAACAACAAACAGGCGAGCATCGTCGGCAAGATGGCGCCCGGCTTACTGACTGACTAAGAAGTGGGCCGGGGTCGTTGACCGCGGCGCGAAAGTAGGCCCAGGGGCGGAGCGAGAGGGGGAGGCGCGGGCGCGCGATGTGTCGGCTCCGATTCGGCCGACGAAATCCCCAGTTCCGTGTTGTTCAATTGTTTTGGTTTTTAAATTGCGTTTTGTTTTGAAATGGCGCCCGTCAAAACGTAAACAAACGAGAAGCGTGAACGCGCCGCCGCCACCGACTTCTTCTGGAGTGAGTATTCAACCTTAGAGTAACCTTTATTGGTCTTTCAAAACGCACAACTAATGGTTAATCAGTCCCAGTGGCAACTGATGTAAGTGGTTTTGCTAAATACAAATATGTTATATCTAATCTTTTAGCAATCTTCCTTCTACCATTCCGTGCCTCGTCAACCAGAATGCTATTGGTACCAGGTGTGGCTTGCTACATCAGCATTATCTTTCACAATGGTTTAAACTGCTTTGGCAGAGGACTCTTTAGAAAACTAATAGTTCAAAAGCATATGGCGGTGCGACCGCTCCAATGGTTTGACTTTGCAGGAGTTTAGACAACACTTTACTAAAACTAAAAACCTTCACATTGTTGAAGAGTTGGAAAGTAAACCAGGCAGAAATCTATGAGCTAAGCTTGGACCATTAGTATCACCGATACAGTATACCTCATGTACGTTTCGCAGCCTTGTTGACGCAGAAGCATTGAGCAGAAGCTATATAAGTGTAGATGACAATTTCGGAGACCCTTTTAATGAGAATGCTACCTAACTATCTTTATCTAGTATAAGATTACAGCATGGTACATAGAGGCCACGCCTAACGCTGATAAAGTGGGACCTTTTGACGCCACAATGAAGAAAATGTTGAGAAATTGCAACTGAAATCAACCAATAAGAACTTACGATGTTTATCAGTCCACATGGCCGCTGAAAGTTCGTCAATTCAACTGCTTGCAATGGGGCAAAGTGCAGATTAATCTGTGAAATTTAGGGGCATCTACGAAACTATCATAGCCATTCTGCTCCGAGTTCAGCTCAGTGGTTTGGCTACGCGATGTTCAATGAGCAAAAATCAGAGGCAAAGACGCGAGAAATCTCCAGCGGGGCAGAGTTCTTGAAATAAACGGAACCGATGGTGGACTTGTCTGCACGTGTTTTATGTAACCAACCCCGAAAATGACGCGACCGCCATGTCCGTCCGATGCGGTTGACGCACGCCTCTGAAAACGGGTTTTAACCGATCGACCAAAAAACACATCGAAAAAATGCACACCCGACGCGTTTCGAACATTAAAATTTCATTGTAGACAAAACACTCAAAATCGGGAAACGGCCGCGCGCACAGAAAGAAAAAACTTTTTTAATGGTCGCCTTTTTTGGATCCCCCACGGTTCGAAGCGGCGTTGCCGGATCGCCAGTGAATTCGGGGATTTCGGAAGTGCGACGCGACGACGGCGTCGCAGCTACTTTCTCTTTGAAAAGTTCGATTTTTATCCAGATGGCGCGGCGGAATACGTGCCAAACTTCACGTCGCTCAAATTGTAGTTAGAAGCGGGCGCGGAAATTATGTCACGTTCAAATTTTACGCGAGGTTAATTTGAATTTCGACGGTGATTCTGAAAAGTTCAATTCGATCGATCAATGGGAGTTAAACAAATCGGAGTGTTAAATGTGAATAATATAGCTAAGGGTGAGAATAGGCATATGAAAAAAATATAAACTATCGGTCGAATCATCTAATAATCCTATCCTTTGGGCGGGGCTACAGCGCTAGGCGGGTCGCCGTTTAAGACCCGCCTTATAAAATTTCGTTGATTTGACTAATTCGCATATTTTTGTTGCATCCGCTGTATCGCGTTTTTCAGCAATTGTCTCAAAACATTGTTTAAAAAAAATTACAAAAAATATAAACAATATAAATGGTAAAAAACCGATTTCAGCGTTGTTGTTGGAGGTCTCAAAACATTGTTTAAAAGAATTAGAAAAAATGTAAACAACAATATAAATGGGAAGAAAGCGATGTCAGCGATGTTGTGGCAGGTCTCAAAACATTGTTTAAAAAAAAATACAAAAAATGTAAACAATATAAATGGTAAGAAAGCGATGTCACATTTTAGGAGCTTTCTTGTAGTTTCTTGGATGACGGAAGACAGAAGACGGTTAAAAATCTAGTTAGTTATTTTTGCCAGAACATACAATTCGGTGCTTGATCTCTGCATACCTAACAGCTCAAAGTCAGTGTTTCAAATTTGTAAATATTTTTAGATATTATATATTTTACTATTTTTTTATAACATCATTAATACTTGTCGGAGTCAGCTTTACTGAGCAACAACTCCTATAGGCTGGCTGGCTACGGCGCTTGGGGTCACCATTTAAGGCCCGCCCTAAAAATACGATTCTTGAATTCGTGTATAAATTCAATCGCATGTTTCTTTTCTAACAATTATTACCAATAATAGAATATACGAGGTGTGTTCAAAAAGTAAGGTAACTTTTAAGTTCGATCAACAAGTATTCATTTATTAATCAAAATTAATATTGTCCCCTTCAAAGTAATCGCCCCCAGATATAATACACTTGTGCGAACGTTGTTTCCAATCCTCGAAGCACTTCTGGTAAGCACTTTCTGGTATAGTCTTGAGTTCTTCCAGCGATTTTTTCTTTATCTCTTCAGTTGTCTCAAACCTACTTCCTTTCATGGGTTTCTTGAATTTTGGGAACAGGAAAAACTCCCAGGGGGCCATATCCGGTGAATATGGTGACTGACTGACTGGTTTTGTTTTTCTTCAAAAAGTTAGACACAAGCAACGATGAGTGAGCGGGTGCATTATCGTTATGCAAAATCGATGAATTGTTTTCCCACACAATTCCGGTCATTTTCTTCGTATTGCTTCTCGCAAAGAAAATAATAAGCAAAACATTTGATCGAACTAGGCCTGTTTTTTTTTGTGATGACTGCGCTTTGGTTTCGACGTTATAACCATATTCGTCACCAGTCATGACCTTTTTGAGCATATCAGGATCATCATTGACGTTCTTTGACAGCTCTTGAGCGATGCTCCTTCGACGATCCTTTTGTTAAGCAATTTCGGAACAAATTTTGCTGCTACACGTTTCATTCCCAAAACTTCGGAAAAAATTACATGGCAAGAGCCAATAGAGATGCCGACGTCTTCAGCCACTTGGCTAATAGTGATTCCACGATTTCATCGATTATTGACTTGCTGGAGCGTCGAGAGCGAGGTTCCTCATCGGCGTCTTCTTGGCCGTCTTGGAACGGCTTGTACCACTAATAATTTTTTTTTGTTCAAAGTAGGTTATCATATGCCGCTGTCAACATTTCAAGTGTTTTGCCGCACAGTATTTCATTTTTTACACAAAATTTTATGCAAATTCTTTGTTCCACTTGTTTTGACAGCAGAAAATCGCCGAGCACACAAAACACGTCTGATGCTTCTGTCTCACAAAAAAAGTAAACCTGCAAACTGGCTGAAATTTATGTGTACCAACATAATAAAAAATATATCGAAGATCGAATGTACGTAGCCCGTCCAATTACAAAAGTCGCCTTATTTTTTGAACACACCTCGTACATTTAATAGTACAATTCTTGTAGCAGCCAAGAAACGGACTCAATATTCTTGAACTACACTTAAAGAGGTTTCTCAAAGTTAGTTGATGAAAAAAAAATTATAATTTATGAATTGGGATAATTTCAGCTTGCTTCTTCCGATTTATTAGAATTCCTTCAATATTTTCATTACGTTTCTTAATGAAGGGGATAGTTTCTTGAGGTGATGGCCTCAACAATGGCCGGTAAGATCGTCTGATCCTAATAGTATAAATTTCTGTTTAATGAGGTCGTCTAACGGTTGAGAATATTTGAGGCAAATTTTTATAATCATATATCTATTTCTTATTAGTGATAAAAAATTAATAAATTTAAACTATTCTTGAGAAGTATGTTGTGTTGTTTATTACTCAAGAATCTGACAAGAAAACCCCAAGAGGGTATTTTTATGCCCAAACGACTATACTATCTAAAGAAAAGATGTGCTTGAAATAATATCAGTGGCGTACCACTGTTTTCTTAAAAAATACGCGACGCAAACCGCGATGCGATGTAGCGGCAATAGCGTGTTCGTTCTCCCATAAAACGAAAGTCGTAGGACAGAGTACATTTCGAACAAAAATGCAAGTGCGAGATGAAAAACGCGGCAACAGACACTCCCGAGACCGGTTCGTGTTCTACAGAAAAAGCCAATCGGGCTCGTTCCCCATAGCCCGATGATGAATCTAGCTGTATCTTGCGTACGCTCGGTCATGATTGGCCTATTTCCTCCTGCATTATTGTTGTCTAGTCATTCTATATTGCTAGTGTGCTGACTTGGTGTGTTTCATTTGCGCTAATGCAACGGTCGATTAACTTCTCGACACGTTGGACGCCTGATATCTCTTTCAAGTTTGATATGATAGAAGTATTCGAATTTTGGCCATACTGATCCAAAAATGTAATGAAACCAACAAAATTTCCCAAGCTCACTACCAAAATACATGGACTCTGACTTGGGTTGATGGTGACAAATCGTCAGAACTGTCAATAACGATATTTTTATTTTTTTACATTGTAAAATGTGTACAATTTTTTAATTCTACGTGGAATAAATCTTTGCAAAGTTTGAAATTATCATTTGAAATACGTTATAAATCCGAGTAGTCGAGGAAAAGGTATTCTTTACAATTATAAATTAAATCTGAGTGATTTAATAATTTTAAGTGTGAAATGAATGAAATAAATTGAGAATTCCAGTAAACGAAGGAAAGGTATTCTTTAGAAATGCAAATTAAATTTGAGAGATTTTTATTTTTTGAAGTATGTAATTATTCTTATATCTTGAATTGCAATGAAGCGTTGTGAATAAATTTTTAATACTATATGGAATAAATCCTTGCAAGGTTTGAAATTATCGTTTAAAACCAATTACAAATCGCCGTAGGTGAAGAAAAGCTATTCCTTAGAAATAAGTGTAAATTAAATTTGAGTGATTTAATTATTTTTTCTTTTATATTTTGTGACTTTAATGGACTAATAAAGTGCTGTGAATATTTGGAGTAAATCTTTGCAAAGGTTTCAAATTATTGTTTGAAATAAATTAAGATGAATAAAACGTATTCTCTAGAATTAATTCAAAATTAAATTTGAGTGATTTAATTATTTTACGTGTGAAATTCTTTTATTTTGAATTTAAATGCACTAATGAAGAGAAATGAATGAAATAAATTGAGAATTCCAGTACACGAAGGAAATGTATTCTTTAGAAGTGTAAATTAAATTTGAGAGATTTTTATTTTTTGAAGTATGTAATTCTTCATATATTTTGAATTGCAATGAAGCGTTGTGAATAATTTTTTAATCCTTGCAAAGTTTGAAATTATCGTTTGAAATAAACTACAAATCGACATAGACAAAGGAAAGTTATTCTTTAAAATTAAGTGCAAATTAATATTCAGAGATTTAATTATTTTAATTATGTAATCCTTCCTATACTTTGAATTTTAATTTATTAATGAAGTGTTACGAAAAAATGTTTAATACTATATGGAATAAATCCTTGCAAGGTTTGAAATTATCGTTCGAAACCAATTACAAATCGCCGTAGGCGATGAAAAGCTATTCCTTAGAAATAAGTGTAAATTAAATTTGAGTGATTTAATTATTTTTTCTTTTATATTTTGTGTGCTTTAATGGACTAATAAAGTGCTGTGAATAAATGAAGTGAAAGGTATTCTTTAGAAATGTAAATTAAATTTGAGAGATTTGAAGTATGTAATTCTTCTTATATTTTGAATTGCAACGGGCTAATGAAGCGTTGTGAATAAATTTTTAATACTATATGGAATAAATCCTTGCAAGGTTTGCAATTATCGTTTGAAATAAACTACAAATCGACATAGACAAAGGAAAGTTATTCTTTAAAATTAAGTGCAAATTAATATTCAGGGAATTAATTATTTTAGTTATATAATTCTTCCTATACTTTGAATTTTAATTTACTAATGAAGTGTTATGAAAAAATGTTTAATACTATTAAAGGTTTGAAATTATCGTTCGAAACCAATCACAAATCGCCGTAGGCGAAGAAAGGCTATTTCTTAGAAATAAGTGTAAATTAAATTTGAGTGATTAAATTATTTTTTCTTTTATCTTTTGTGACTTTAATGGATAAAGTGCTGTGAATAAATAGAGTAAATCTTTGCAAAGGTTTCAAATTATTGTTGGAAATAAATTAAGATTCTCTAGGATTAATTCAAAATTAAATTTGAGTGATTTAATTATTTTAAGTGTGAAATTCTTATTGCATGTACGATTTTCTTTTTGCTTTTTAAATTCAGAATGGTAAACATATTGTATTATATAATTATTAATATAGGGGTAATAATGCCTTGAAGCTACGAAAATTAAATTATCAGAGCTGGACTTTGCAAATATGGATTTTGGTACTTCCTTGCTTAAACAATTGATTTCCAATTTTACAAAAATAAAGTTATAGGATAATTCAAAATTGGAATACCCTGTAGCCAAAACAAATGAATTTCGAAGAAGCTCATTTTGAACCCGACAACGTTGGTGTAATTTATTTTTCTAAAATTAGAAAATAAATTGGTTTTTGTAAAATATTTGCTAGTCTACCCCTAATAATTTATTAATTAATTCATTCACATTTGTTATATTTAACCATTACCATGAAAAAGTTTCGGTAAATCCGAATTTCTAAAGAATCGTATTATAGTCGTAAATTCATTGAGGCGACATCCGGGATTTAGTATCGACCGATCGGCTCGGTATATATAAAATCCACAAATCGGCCTCTACTTAAACAGACGTCGATGTGCGTGATTCGTGTAATTTTCTTGATGTTTCTGGTATTCTATTACTTTTTAATTGGTTAGGTCAAGCCACATGCTAGTTTTTTTCTTTTCACGCCCAGCAGTCCAATCAATTTTTTCTGTTTCATTCCCGAGAATAATAAAATTCTTTTTGGTTATAGTTTTTACTTAGTGTCTACAATTCCTCGAAATATCAGAATAAATTATTTGCTCCCAATATGGAAAATTAACTGTTCAGGGTGTATAAAGATTTTTGCAGTAGATACTGCTTTAATCTTATTTTAAACGTTGTTAAAGAGTTACATCTTATTTCATCATTAAGGCGATTAAAGACCGCAGTATACAGAATGATCTAGTATACTGCGCAGTATACAGAATGACATTTTGTTTTGTTGTCTGGTGTTTGAGTAAAGTAAAAATAAATAAACTTGGTAAAGTCAGGATACCGTCTTTATTAAATAAATTTCTACAAGAATGAGAGCTTCAATGTGAGAGTAATACATTTGTAATAATTGTGACTCCGCCAGTATAGTGCGCAAATTCCTCAATAGATAAATATCAGAGTTGGACCGAGAAATCAAGAACTCGCAGTGATTTTTGTAGTTAAAACTTTTTTAACTCTCTCAGACTGAACTATTTTCTGAGAATGGTGGGATCTTAGAAACGTTGTCTTATCGGGATTTAAAAACAAACTATTACCGTTAAACCAGTTATTGACGTTGCTCCACACATCTGACAAATAACAATGGAAGTGTCATCAGCATATAGCGTCAAAGAACGTCATAGCGTCATAGAACCGGTTTGTACATCATTGACATGGAGTGTAAATAGGACAGGACCTAAAACCGATCGCTGTGGGATACCTATATCAATATAAACTACAGAGGAATTAATCCGACGACTGAGATTATCTTTGTCATTAAAAACACTAGCAAACTGCTTGTGCTCCTACAAAAAGGAGTCTACCCAGCTATGAACAATATCCAATCCCTAACGACATCACAAAAGATCCCAATAGGGCACTCTCCTGATTCCAGGCTTTTCATTACATTTCCGCAAAACGATGTCACTGCCGTTATGATGACGTTCTAGCGCTAAATCCAAGTTCAAAGAAAGTATATTATTCCCTTCAAGAAAAAGCATCATTCTTTCAAGAAATGCATATTCAAATACTCTGAAGAAACTCATGGGTTCTGTAACTGGACGATAATTTTCAACCCTCTTTTGTGTATTGGAATTACTTTGCCTGTTGTTAACTGGTGGGGAATAATGTAGATTAAAAAAATTGGAATGCTATCACTACCCGAAGATTTCTTGTTTTCTATGTTTTTATAAAGTAAGTTCTATAATTTCTCTGCACTAAATGATACTAGAAAAATTGCAAATTTCGTGTTATTGATAGGTATCAGCCAAGTTTTCAAATGTTTAGTAGTTTTCTCATAAACGATCGCCAATAACCGATAACCATTCCAGAAAGGACATGTTCAATTATTTAGAATTTAGAATCCATTAGAATAAGTGATAAGAATATGATATTATTGAATTGCTGCTACATTTTTGACCAGGCGTATGCGCGTAATACCATTCTTCCTTTCAACGAACACCATTGGGTATATAAAGATCAAACGCCAGAGAATGAGATTTGAAGCAGTCATCGAGAGGACACACAAAAATTTGGAAGAAATTACACATGGATTTTTTTTTCTATAGAGTGGTACAGTACAGTACTGTAAAGTAATAAAATTTAAACGCGACAGAAAACGTCCACAAACGAAATTTAAATTTTCTAACACTTAGAAAGAAAATTAACAAGGTTTAAAAACCTTTGCATTTTTTTCCGTTTGGTCGGTACTCCGTCATTTTGAATTAGTGTGGTTTGTAGCTGTGGGAGGCCAGTACCAACACTATGATTTAGTTGGAAGTTGTATTTGATTTATATTGGGTGTACGTACGACGACCGGTCGCCGGTACATAACACGTAATCACAATACGCCGATACATTCTAAAATGAGAACCGAAACCCGTATACCTACATCAAGTCATAGCCCAAAGAATTTGGGTCACTCGTGCTCTTATACGGTATACGAGAGTAATCATCAGATCTTTGACACGTGTTCCCCAACACGAAGTGTCAGTTATCGAATTTTTATTATGGCTCGTTTGTAATTAAATCCGCATCCATCATCAGCGATGTATATAAGTTGCGGCAACGTTTAACACGTAAACGGAAAATAATTGATATCCGGCTGTCTGTGTTAAAGGTTATATGCGTGTTTGCATAATTGTTTTTTGTTTTTCTGATCCGCGAAGAAACGAAGAACCGACAGTCGCCATAAACGGCGCAAGATGCAAAACAAATAAAGCGTTCTATGAATCGACGACGTAACGCTCGAAGATGCATCTTTACAAACAAAGCAATTGCTTTAATGAATTTATTGCATTATGGTGCTATCGTGTCAAGTGCCGTTGTAAGTGCATTATTTCTAAATTGCTCTCTCGCTCGCTCGTTTGGTGCGACCGCATGGGCCTACATAGTATCGCCGGGTACAAAATACGACGCAACAAAATTTTTCAGTAAAGTATAGTGTGTCTCAAATTATATCGTCTAGACTTTGACTTCTTCATACTTATTGTTGCTGAGGAAGGGACAAGAGAGGGACGAGTCGACGATGATCAGTCGTCTGATTTTTATATCACTAATTTTTGCCATTATATCTGGCTGAGATCACTTGTCATTAGATGCAAAGCAAATTGTGAAAAATGTGTATGAATGTCTAATAAATAGAAGATTAATTAAGAAATAATCATTAAAACAAACCTGCCTATTCGGATTTTTGAAGCAGCTCCTCTAAAAAGTTTGGACGATATACACCTGACACTGTCTCTCAGATCGCGCAGACATGATATTCTCCTTCTTCTTATACTTGTCTATACTTTCCTTGCTAGATTCTCGGTGGTCCTCTGGGTTTTTGATATTCTCATAAACTTTGTTTTTTGTTATGTTCACTGTTAGTTCTTCTTCTTGGTCGAATTCGATCATTTTGTTCATTAGCCCTTGAAGATCATCGATGTTTTCCGTGATTATTATTATATCATCTGCATATTGCTAATCAGTACTACGTTTACCTTTATTTCAGCTGTCTCACCTTCCAATGCTTTTTTTAGGATTATATATTAGTCCTATTTGTTTTGCTTTTAAGGACTTCCATTAGTTGTCTATGGGTACTCTGTCAAAAGCTTTGTTGTAGTCTATAAAACGAATGCATGATTCACATCTAGGCATTGAAGTGCGAAAAAGGCCTCGCGCGAAACCTACATTTGCGAAATCGAAATTATGTTCCCTCTATGTCCATGCATTGCAAAATTGAAGATTATTGAAGAGAGCCCATTGTAGTTAATCTTAATTAATCGGATAAATTTTGTACTTACTTAGGTAATTATTGATAATTATAATTGTGATTGTGAAAAGGGACAAGACTAATGGTTAAAGTCCAGGGTTCTAAAAGGTTTTTCGAAGAATGCTACTGTTTTCTAAGATTACTTCCTGATAGGGGTTATAGATAATATTAACTGTCTAGGGCGACGCATACAACAACAAATTCGTCTTAGAGAAAATAAGAAATTATCGACTGGCTTACCACCAAAGATACTAGATTTGAAGATAACATTATGAAAAAAAAAAGTATATGGATGAAGAGGATTCGTTGCTAGAAGAAATAACCTGTTCGACCAAGCAGTGAGTGACCCCAAAGAAGTGGCATGTTAGCATCATGTTAGCAAAGAAGAAAAAATGTGATAGCTCCTTTAATGATAATATCAATATCAATATACCTTTATTATTCTGGAATAAATTGTATATAACGTTGTTGTAGTATATTATTGCAAATTGTACAGGATATCCGACCATATTGGTAAATGCAAAAATTTTGCAAAATTTCAAGTTTTAGAAACAACAAGATTGCTTTCGAAAAATCGTCGCTGGGCGGGGCAAGTTCGTCGTAAATAGCGCGAATCAGCTCTTATTTTCAAAAGAAGGATTGTTTTTCTATCGTGCTCCTGCGGACCACTATGGAACTTTCGCAAAATCGATGTAATTTGATTGTGAATACACCCTGTATAAAGTGTCCTTCACATCTCATCGAACTTCAAAGTACAAACTTCGGTAAATATCAAAATTTTTACTGGTAATTGCAATTTAAAATTATATTTGTCAAATATCTCGCGTCCCCTGTATTATAGACGAAACCTTAAACTCTCCCTCGAGACAGTTTACGATACTATTTATACAAATTATCACATTTTTAAACGTTTTTCATTTATCGCCAATAATTCACCCACAAAAGCGGAAATTTCTAGGATCTATTAGAATTTTTTGCCCCCAAACGACGTACCCTGTATATTATTCCAACAATGTTCGAAATAGAGGCCCTGGATTTCCTTAGTTTCCTGGTATCCGAATTTTTCCAATGGAGTAAATGGTTTTCAAAAAAGTACTTGTTTTCTGAAACCATGCAGCACGTGGTAATAGTAAATGAAGTCATCGCTTCTAGATTGAGGGCGAGAAATGATTTACATTTGGATTTTTCAAATATCTCGAGCCGCGTATGTGATAGACGAAAACCATAAATACAAAAATTGTAGCACTTGATACGGCCTATAAAACACTGTTTGAACGGGTTAGCTATTTTTTGTACAAATTATGATTTATGTTAATAATATACTCTCTAAAAGAACAATTTCCTTGCACACGCGATTTTTAATTTTTTAAAAATAATTCCTGACCCTCCAGCCCCCCCCCCCCCCCCATTTTCAATAGGTTCCGTCACAGTTCAAAACTGCATATATGTGCTAAATATGAAGTCGATTGCTTGAATTTTCGGACACTTATCGTGTTTCATAGAAATTCTCAAAAAACAGTCGAAAATCGCGAAAAAAAGATGGATGCCGGCTACGGATCGAGGCCATTTCTTACAAGCAAGGAGGCAAATTTCAATTTTGTTGCTCCAACACGGTTCGAATGTTATTCAGGAAAAACCAAAAGACGAAAACTGACAAACAGATTAAAAAATATATTTTTCGACGCTGATCATTCTGTACCCCGGAATTTTTCGAAAGTAACAAGTCGCTAGAATTTTTTATGATGTTGACTGACTTTTTGTTCATTTTGACGAGAGAATTTTTAATTCATATAAAAAATATATAAGTCGATTTCTCATCTTACTCATCTCCTCTCCGTCTGCTACGCACAGTGCCGCTGAACCGGTAAAATTGGTAGCGGAGATTAAAAGGCGCAAAAAGGATGCCCTATTTTCGGGCCATTTAAAATGTACTCCCATTTGAATTGCGCTGGCTCACAATGCATCCACTGTACGTAAAAAAAAAATAATAATTGGATATAATTATGTAAAGTGCCCCAACCTTGCATAATTTAACCTCAATAGTTACGGAACAGAATGTCAGTTGTAGTCTATTCCGCGGTCGGTCATTTGAAAAGGTTACCACCGTCGGTTTTCGTAATAGCGTGGAGGCTTTTGCCTATACAGGGTGTTACTTGACGATAGGTCGTAATTGGAGGAGTTTCTAAACCAAACCATAACCAATAATGATTTAAACATTAGTTTCTAAACCAAACCATAACCAATAATGATTTAAACATATGTCCTAAAATGTTAGGTTTGAAAAGTTTTTTTTTACAAAAAAAAAACATCCTCTGATTATTTAAATTAATTTAAAAAAGGAAAAACTTTCTAAATAAGAAAGTTTAAAAAAATATAGAAATAAAAATTACACTAAACCTCTTTGGTCCCAAAAATTAAATCACAACAATGTGTTCCAACTATGAATAGCCATTTTTGATGTAGGTTTTTTCATTTGTTAACTAGTAGCGCTATTGATACGTTTTGCCCGCCACTGCTTTCTTTAGAATAAAAAGTATTTTTTAGATTCCCATTCATTTTTAACTCTTTTTGCAAAACTTATCTTAACTTAACTAACCAACCCAAAAATCTGTAAATATTTATTATTATTATGCAAGAAATTGTAATGACGCAACAACCGTTCCAGCAAGAATTAACCACATTCTAAGTCTAAAGTGAGGGGATGTATATTGGGAGATAGGCCTGTGCAGCCGATGTCTAGAGGGAAAACAGTGACTTTAGTTCTCCATATCGTCCACATATATATTTCAGCTTCTACTCGACTTCTTTGCGGATAGAAAAATGTAATGCTTCTCCTATAGGATGACAATGTTTTAGGTTTACAGATTCACTTTGTCAAGTTGATTCGGAGTATGGGATAATGGACGGAACCACCTTCGAGCATTCAATTCAAATTGATACTATTTGCCCAGCTCAAAGTGTAGTAAGTGTACTTGTTATGCCTATGAACATATTCTTTTAAAACAAGAATTCAGCAGGATGACTACAGCTTTTCTATGCAGATTATACACTTCTCATTCCATCTGGTTTTGGCTTTTGGCAGCGTCTGATTTAGTTTTCATGGTGCCTATACTTGCAAATGAATACGATGTGACCGTGTTAACTAGAAAGTCTTGCATAGTTGGTCAGGGTTTGGTTCAGTAGTCGTGTTCTTCTCGACGGTTTTAAAGGGAAATTCGCTGGATTAACCAGGGACTTTTTTCTACTTTTGCTTGATTTTGTGATAGCATTAATAGTCAGATGGGGCTTTCTCTAGTAGGTATCTTTCGAGCTTAAAGCCGTCACCTAATGTTAGTATTATTGTTGTTATTATTATTTGATATTGTTCGCACATACTGATCTGTTAAGTACTGCCGAATCAATTTTTACCCTTTCTGCGGTGCTACAAAGTCACATATTTACGCATGCGCATTGAAATGAAAATGAAATGAAAACGTGGCTAACATTATACTTGTACGTTGCGTATGTTGGTCACTATTTTGAATTTTAATCAATTTTGAGGTATCCCGAAAACTCGTCTGTGCTTAAACTATCAAACTTGCATTCTGTATTTTATTTATTTATGATTATATTTTATTACTTTTATATTTGAAGTTAGTTCAAAGAAATTACCGCTTATCGTTAAGTAACGATGAAGGATTAAAAGCTTCGAGATACGATTACCAAAATCGAAGTTACAACAGGCGAATTTAATTATTTCGATCTAACGATCCTAGATTATAGATCGGTATCCCAAAATGTCGTCGTGGTATACAATTATTCCGAATTATAGATCCTTCGAGAGAAAAAAAATCGAAGCTTCGTTACGAATCGCCAAATTGGGCACGATTACGTCACGCATGAGGAAGCGCCTGTCGAAAAAAAAAACTTACCGCGCCTACACGTCCGCGAAGGCTGATATTTAAAACCCCTTACCTGAAAAAAAAACATTTTAGAATATTTTGAGATACGAGAAAAGCGAAGAATTTCCGCTTTTACGTCAAAGGTCGATTTGAGATTTCGATGGAATCCGTCGTCATTTAAAAAGCAATTGGGGACAAATGTTTGGGGACATTTGCTACTTCTATTGATGTGCGGGAGGAGACTGATGCGTAAAAAACATTTTTTGATGCGAGATACACAGTGCGAAAAGTAAACCTCAGTTTTTACATAAAGGTAAATTCAGAAATGTTGAGGTACAACTTCCATCAAGATATTTCTCATATTAAAAAGTTTTTAACATTTTGGATACTTTTGTGAGATATCTCCGTTATTTTTAACTTTTTGATTTCGGGGATGGTTATTTTTTTATATTAAAAGACAAAAGAACTGGTAGAAAAGGATAGATTATTTTAAACATATTTTTTTGCCATCCCCATCGTGAAAATTATAGGCAAATACTTTGACTAACTTCGAACTCAACTGCACTTTGAAGTGTCTCCGCGTAATTAACAACAAACTGTCAAATTGAAGACCGAATTTCAATGGAAGTGCAATGTAAATATACCGCTTACGCATTTTAACACTTCTGTTAGTTTTCGTTTTAATTTTTCCAGCGGATACAAAATTCATTACAATTTTAGATACTCAACAATGAACAAGAAATTCTGGTGTTTTTGGACAAATAACTCAAAGTCAACTAAAGGAACCTTCATTATTTTGTGTTGTTTCAAGCTTAGTATTTATAGCCAAACGCATAGACCAAAGGGATTAAAGTTTGAGAAAACTGCACATATGACCGCTGAACCAATCAAAATAAAGCTTGGAAATAAACACAGTAGCCTACATAGCCTACTCATGGATTCGAAACATTGTTCCCAAAAAAATTACGTTTTTGGTTTTTTAAAATATCTACATTGGTCCGAGAGGGTTGAAATTTTTATT
This sequence comes from Cylas formicarius, assembly GCF_029955315.1. Classification (NCBI taxonomy): domain Eukaryota; kingdom Metazoa; phylum Arthropoda; class Insecta; order Coleoptera; family Brentidae; genus Cylas; species Cylas formicarius. The sequence goes on along the minus strand of NW_026844326.1, from coordinate 21,146,808 downwards.
GAAGATGGAGGTCAATGACGTCTATCCGCAGATATTATAAAGTCCCCCCACCCCCCGCTCAACCATTTTCGATTAATATTCTCGATTCATAATTTTCATGTATGTCACGATTTTCCTCAAAAATTTAGATTTTTAATTTTTTAAAATACCTACATTTCATTTTAATTTTCTTTTTTTTTTAATTTCATTAAATATAAATTAATTATATGTAGTAACAGTACACTCAACACTTTAGTCACGAGCGGAACGAGTGTCTAAAAAACATGCGATTAGAACATAATTAATACATACAGATTTCTATTTATATTTCATTTCAATTTTTATTTTTTAAAAATTTTATTAAAGAATTATATATAAAAACAATACATTTAACACTTTAGCACGAGCGGAGCGTAGCGTTCGCGTTTTCACCATTGGATTCAAAAAATTATGTTGAGGGCGGAAGCTATCATAAAGAATCGCTTTTGAGGAGGTCGCCTTTTTGAGGTTTCCGGAGTTATTTGAGGTCGAATCGGGATGCGAAGGGTATTTACCTGTTGAGGGGCCCGAAGGCTACCGGAATCCGTAAAAAGGACCTTCCTCAAACTTGAGAAGGTTTTGAGGTACCAGAGAAAAAATGAGTCCTACGTCGACGCGCCTATACTCACTTTTCTGAACGGTCATATCCTATACCTCGCATATGCTTTTTGTTAAGAGTGCCTCCTCAAAGTTCAAAAAGTTTGCTATCTTGGTGGTTTACTGACCGAATCGGATCAAAACCGGCCTAGGAGTATTTTTCGGGTCGCAAACACCGTATCCACCTTCAAAAATTACCTACCTCCAAAATTCGAAAATTTGCCGTTTTTAAGTATTGTCTTTGTAGGGTCGGCTTAAGGCCGTCGTAGGTCCTGCCCTTACAATTTTTTAAAAACTGAAATGTTGCAAATATTTTGACTGACTTCGAGCTCAACTTTGAAGTGCAAGATCAACGCTCTCAAACTGTCAAATTCAAAAGCGAATTTCAATGTAAATGTAAACTTCATTTAATTTTCGTAATGAAAATGTAGATACTTCAAGATTCAAGCAAAGTAAGGCATAAACTTCGGTATAATTTATTATAAACAAGTGTCATAAAAAATGTATACACTATGCTTAAAAGAAAAATAGAAGAAATTAGACTATGAAGTGAATTAAGGGACACAGAGAATAATCATGTTTTCATAAAAATAACGAATTTTTTAAATAAACCAATCAAACAGATCTATGGGTATTCTTTATTCTTCACGTGCGATGGAATTTTCCCGACAAGCCCGAGAAGTAAAGCCACATCCGTATTATCAGGATACAAGACGGAACGGAAGTACTTTGAACGCAATGGGAATCGAGAAAAGAAAAATAGTCGCCTGTTATCACCTCGTTCGAAGCATAAAATAAGGTTTACAATACAGCTGGGTGCGTGCGTGTGTGTTTGTGCGTGGAATTCGTGATCGCGGAATGCAAGTGTGTTAGGGACCTTTTTGCATTCAAGGACGCTGCCTCGAACAGTTTCATTTTTTCTTTGCCGCGCACTGCAGATTTCTGGTTTGGTGCTGTAAGTGGGCAAGTATTAGAAAATCGACATGCTTCATTACCCAAAAACTAGTTCTGCATATATGCAGGCTTAATCTCTCGCATTGAGGGGGCTATGGAAGCTGACTTTATGGCGCGAGTTTCTTCACTTCGCAAAATGGCTCGCTTTAATTGCCGGCCTGTTCGAATATACGGGGTTTTTGTTAAACGTTAATGTCAATGTTAATTTTAAATGTCAATGCTGTTAATACACAGGGTCTTTATTAAATGTGCTTCGTATGGATTTTCCGAAGATTTTCTACGTTTTTTTTTTAAATCATATTTGCTACAAAACGACGTTCTGAAAACTACATTTGCATACTACATGATTTTCTTTTTTAAATAAATAATAATAACTCTGGATTGCGTACCATATTCGAAAATAAAACTTAAAATTAAAATTTAAAGTTACCCGAGGTAATATAAGTTGTGAGACCTTTTCATTAGTAACCTTACTTAGCATATTTGATCTGTTTTTTTATATTATTGATGATTTTATGCGTATGGATTTTGCGCTTTAAAGTAAGTTTATTGTTTAAATTTTTACTGACTTCGGAGAGTTTCTAGTAGTCTCTATGTTGTTATTAAAGTGTTGATAGTATTTTATTAGTTTCTGAGAGATTCTGTCATGTTTTTCTTTTACATTTGTAAGTTTTTGACTGCCTATATACAAAGTATATAATAAAAATATATCGTATGACGACTGTTTCTTTTTTTCATTTCCTGATTAAAAGCACAGTTCGGTTTTAAATACACCGAAAAGTCAGAAATTGGGAAAAGTATGGTCAGACGAAAAAATATCGGAAAATATAATTTGAAAAATATATTTAAAATGACATTTTGGAGCTGTAAATGACAAGTATATGAATTAAATTTATATTTCCCGCGTTGGTTTCAAATTCTCTGAATGACGCGTCACTATTGTTCGAGTTAAAACGTTTTCGGAAGCTGGTTCCACAGAATTTGCATCTCTTTAGGCGAATTTAAATCAGTGACTTTGCCTTGAATACATATGAATATAACTATTCAAATAAGAACCAACGACGTCAGAGAAAACGTAGTCTGGAACAAGACACAGAATTCGTGACCAAGCCATTCAGCATGGTTAAAGAACTGTCAAATTGTTGAGGTGCTTTGTTGTTCGCTGCTATGTTAGTTTAGTTGTTATTTCCTTGCAGCTGCTTTGTTTGTGGTATTGATTATTAGGTTAGGTTAAAAAAAAGTTTTTTTTGGACCTAACGCACAAAAAACCAGGTGCAAGTTACCTACCTAGAAAGTACACACAACGTATAAGCTCTTAATATTAATGGGAGGATTATCTTCATTCCAGTTTTGCATTTTCATATATAAATAATCATATCTTAATTTTTCAAAGAAACTTCCACAAGCTATTGTAGTACATTTTATAAAACTTTTGGATTCCCCTACGTCGGATTTTGTTGAGTTTGACTCAACAAAAACCGACGCAGGAGGAATCCAGAAGTTTTATAAAAAGTAATCATATCTTATCACCAATAGATCATTAAGCCAATATACATATCAAATATCAAATAATATTTTAAACTCATTTTGAAATGCTGATTCCTTTTTTTGTGCTGGTGATTGTTTACGCTTGTAGTTTTTTTGAATTCTTTGCCATTTGCTATGACATCGAAGGATTCTTTTCACTACGTTATCAGCACCAGAAGTCGGAATATTATTTTTTTCCATAGTTTGATAACTTGATCTGGTACATTTTTAGCACTTAGTCTCAAGGAATATTTCAGAAAATTAAGTCGGTAAAAAAATATACACATAATCTCTTACATTGTTGGTAATTTTTGTTATCGGTTTACCGATGAAATGTATTTCTTAATTCATATTAAATAATTAGCATATAATTCACAAATAGCGATAAATTATTTGGCTACAGTAATACACAAGAAGACACAACTCGGAAGCTTTAAAAACTTTTACGCAATATAAAAACATAAGAGGCGGCATAGAGACGATATAAAACCACAGATGGCGCTAGAATAACAAGAAATGAATGAATAACAGAATTAGCAAACCCAGACATAAAGAATTAAATTATAAAATTTCTATTCTATTTTAAATGAACCCGTTGAGAAATATTCATGTATGAATGTGTATGTATGTATGTGATTAAAGTAAAATTATAAAAGAAAATATCGTTAGAAATTTGATTAGCAAAAAATAAACTAACATGCAAATGGTAAAAAATGATTTAAAAACTGTTATTTTCTCAAAATAAAAAAGTTTTATGAATGTTGTGAAAACTCGTCAATTTAATGAATAAACTGAAATCCATGAATATAAGTACCCAATGCAAATATCTTCAAAATGGTTCGAATAATCGATAAACCACAAGAGACCTTTTTTGTAAAGCATTAAATTTTGTAAAAGAATAATTGAAAACAATAACAAATACAAAATTCAAACAAAAAGTTATTTTTCTTTAAATTCTTCAATCTTTAAAATGGTTCGATTTATCGAAAAAGTATGCAAAACTGTAATGAGAATAATCTTCCCATTAATAATATTACGAGACCTTGCTAGAGGTTACTAGCAACTAGTTTTTGTGTGTCTGATAAAAAAAAATCGCACTATTGAATATGGAGGCTATTAAAATAATAATAAATAGAAGCATTGTATACTTTTGGAAATCCAGCGATTTCCTGATTAACAACGAACAACCAAGACTTTATAGTAAATAATTTGTAATTAAAATGAAATCAATTTGTCATTTTATTTCTTGGTTTCGGCGTTTGACTATGACTGTGAATAACATTGGCCTTTAATTGTTGCTACTCCTTAATCAGAAGTTTTCTGTGTCCATAATAACGAGAAGGGAGGCGTATTAGAAAATAGCGTAAAGTACGAACCTCCATTTGAATTTTGGAGCAAATTTTGCGTCCCACATTCTTAACTCTTTTTGCAAAACTTATACTATTTGTCTGTATCTATACCAACTCAAAAATCGGTATATATTTTTTATTATTATGCAAGAAATTGTAATGAGACAACCATTCCAGCAAGAAACAACCACATTCTAAGCGTTAGGAGATTTTAGGATCTTGAATTAGTTAGAACCTTCCTTAAGAAACTGGCAGTTCCCAACAGGCCTGTTCAGTCGAAAATAGTGACTTTGGCTTCTACCCGGCTATATTTTCGTGTAATGAAATAGAAAAAATTAATTAATGGTTCTCTCAGATGAAAATGTTTTAGGTTTACATTAGTTGCTACTTGTTTGGGCTCATGATAGAAGTTTTGAGCCTTTGAGCGTACTAAATATAATTCGTAAGTGTTTTAAAATTTCGCATACTTTTGTGAGGTGTCTCCGTTGTTTTTTAGAGATAAATAATCGTGGTTTTCGAAATAGTGTGCAACCTTTTGATTTTGGGGATGGTTATTTTTTAAACCATTAAAAGGGCAAGAAAACTGGTAGAATAGGATAGAATTTTTCAAACATTTTGTCATTTTGTTTCTAATAATCACATTGGCCTTTTATTGTTGTTACTCCACGTTAATCAGATTTTTCCTGTGTCCATCAGGACGAGAAAGGAAGCGTGTCAGAAAATAGCGTAAAAGTTCGAACTTCCATATGAATTAAATCAATCCCGGTGACGAAGAACGGGAGGATTCGCTTCGAAAGTTCTGCGCGTAACACGATCTTCTCTGTCGCTCAAGTCCCCCCGCCGCCCTCCTCTTCCGTATTATTATGATCAAAGCCGGCAAGGTGATATTTCCTATTAAAGAACAAACCGCTTTTGGCGGCCAATCGGGCGGCGACGCGTAATCAAAAACCCGATCGAACACGAATTCGGCGTTATCCCGAAACGCGAGAGCGTTACTCACGGGCGTTTGACTTACAATGTCAAATAAAGAACGCAGAACGCCATCATCCAATTAACGCGTTAAAACGAAGAAACGAAATTGCCCGTCCGCGCGGGCAAACGAACTCTTTGGAAACGTTTTCCGACCAAATAACGACGCTGTCGTTTCACAACTCTCAAGGCGACTTTCTGTTTCCGATGTCGCAACATTCTAAACGATTAGTTGAACGTTGAACTCCTTTTGTCTCGATTTATATTTTTAGGCAGGTGAAAGATACCGAAACGCGGGCCAATTTTAACTACGGAGATAAGGACGCGTGTCGCGATCTGTAAGACGCGTTCCTGAAATGGCCACCAGGGTGTGTTTTTTGAGAAATAATCTTATATGTGTAAGAGATGGTAACCATAAAAATCAAATTTTAATTTGAAAATGTATAATATATATATTTATTTTTTTTTAATTAAATATTTATTAATTATTTTGGTCAAAACGAAAGGTGATCAATCTGTCAAAGAGGTGACACGGTTCGCATCTGAAACTAAAAAAATTAACCTGAGTACCAAAAGATTATTAAAAATAATAAAACAAACTTAATATTACTTAATATCACCGGAAACCACAGATTACACATATATCTTATCACGGCATAAAATCTGGGACTGAGTTTAGATTGGTACTAAGGGCAGAACACACATTGTACTTATTTCAATCACTAGTCCTAATTATTTCGATCGTCCAATGGATACTAAGGGCAGAGACACACGAAGTATTCTGTCGCAAATAACCACACCGGCACTGAAGGCCTGCAACACGCGACTGTGCAATAAACCACAGATTATAATATACTGAAGAGCAGAGACACATATCAGTAGTGCTGTTTATTTCGATCGTGGAATAATACTAAGGGCAGAGACACACGAAGTATCCTGTTGCAAATAATCACACTGAGCAGATTGATTTAGATTACTCCTATCGCCGCTAAAAAATTAAAAGCAATGATAACACTATTATTGAAACAAACCTAACCTATAATAAATAAATAAAATAATGTCGCATCTTTCCGTTCTTTTACTGTGTACTGTTAAAATACATAAACTATATTTAAAAAGTCAATGTCATTCAATATGACTGAATATTGCCCATGGGGAAATTTAAAAAAGTGTGCTTTGGAAAACAAAATAACACAAATCAGTGTCTTTTGGTAGCTTTATTTCTAAAATAATTTTCCACTTGTAGAAGTGATTGATATGTTTCCGTGTTTATTTTCAAAACATTGAAAACTCAACTGTTTCTGTTAGAATCAATCTCTGCGATGGAATAACCTGCACTGAGACACAAATATCTTAGTATTGTATCCGTATTATTGTTTTTTAGTATCGTAAAACAGGGTGTTCAGATAGGGAGTCAAAATGATATATCTCTTAGAAAAAATGTAAAATACAAAAGTTAAACAAGACTAAAAGAAACAATATAAAATTATTTTCAAATATATATGCGAAACAAAACAAATAATTTTCAAATAATGTAGGGTTGCGATGGCCAATGTTTTCGGATTTCCGATAGCTGTAATTTTATTATGCGAACAATTTTATTAAGTAGTACAGTCATTTATCCTATACTTATCTTGAAGTTAGTTCGAATCGTTTATACCCGGTGAGTCAAAAGGAAAAATATTAATTTTCGTAAAAAAATCAAATGGAATACTCTGTAGATTATACTTATAATTACTATTAATGCTCCTTCAATTTTATTAACCATTTCCTATACCTAAATTTAGTATTTTTTGAGGTATACACATGTTTATGAACAAAACTCCGAAAATTCGTCAAATTATGAGAAAATATCGAAATAAGCCAAGAAATATAAAAATAAACCGGCAATTTTTTTATTTTGTGAAAAAAAAATTTCCTTTTATCCATTCATTTAGAAAGTGTGCCTTTGTTCAGACCCAAAATTTTATTGAACTATAAATAATGTTTTCAGATCGCACCTTTTAGTGCAAAATATAAGTTGTTCATGCAAATGCAAAATGGCCCTACAAATAAATCAAATAAAACTGATTTAAACAGTTCCTTTTCGTTTTGCAGTTTTCTTCTTAGTTTTTAAGTGTTTTTTCTGGAACTACCAGCAATTTTAATATTATCCCTACCTTAAATTACTGATTTTTGTTGCGCAGTTAATAAATTATTTCCGCATCACGTTTTGTATTAACACATTCACGTATTTATTTTGCTCTCAATCTTTTATGATATTTTCGTACGGTTTGAAAATGTTCAGTGTTTTGTTCGTAAACATTTGTATATTCCAAAAAATACTAAGTTTAGGTATACGGAAAGCTTAATAAAATTGAAAGGGTATTAATAGTAGAGTAATTAATGGAACTATAATATACAGACTGTTCGATTTGATTTTTTCACGAAAACTTATATTTTTCATTTTGACTCCCTTTGTATAAACTATTCGAACGAACTTGAAGACAAGTACAGTATAAATGACTCTACAACTTAAAATTGTTGACACAATAAAATTAGAGCTGTCATAAACAGAGTCAAAAATAGTGAGTTAAACATAGGGCATTTTTGTCGAAAAAATATCCACAAATCGGAAAACACTCAGTATAGACCATAACAACCCTACATTGAGACTGACGGTGATTAAGTTAATGCCATAATATACAGGGTGTTCCGTTTACAAAAATATAAGTTTGATTTCCAACATATTTATATGAATCACCTATATTTGGAAATAATTTTAAATTGTTTCTTTTAGTCTCATCTATAACTTGTGTATTTAACATTTTTCTCTATAACAAATAATAAACACATTATTTAGACACCCTGCTTATTATATTGCAATATTCAATGAAATGGTATGGTAATCATTATTATTGACGTTTTAAATAATAGTGTTGTAATTTTATCCTGAAAATTTGTCCAAAAATGGCGACATTACTTTGTTTTTATTTCATTTTACTAGCGTGTCAGAGCTACCTTTTGCTGCAATAAGATAAAAATATCGTTGTATTTATTTTTTTTAGAAAATACGTATTATTTGTAGTGATCAATTCGCTTAGGACAGCGTTGACGACGTAAGAAAAGCCCATTTCAACGACTTCATGTTTGACAAAGGGAAGGGACAAAAATAAGTTTTTCCAAAAAACTTTACCAACTTGGCCAACGAAAAATACTCGAAATTATTTATAAATTTATAGAACTCGATTCTTTTTCGTGGAATGGTTTTTGCTCTACTTAATGGAAATTTTTAGGCCGGGCCTCTATATCTCAAGTGACCCCAAGTCTTTATGACAACTACTTTTCGATATAGGGCCGAGTGCCCTTCTTAATTGGTCATCCGGTAATCATTGAATCGTAAAATAGCCAGCAGGGAAAGCTTCGTATTCTACTATTTTCAAGAATCGGTCGCCCGATAGTCGGTCCGTGTCAGAAGCTTGCGCATCATCATTTCCTGCGAGGTTGCCGCTGTGACGGAAAACGCGAGGAAGCTTCGTTACGTCTCGGCACGATTTTGATTTCCCTCACGCCCGATCCGGTGTCCGGGGCCCCGACCTAGCCCAAGCAGGCTCAGCTTATTGCCATGCCAGAGGCGAGCGGGGTGAAACACCGCGGTCCGATGGGGCCAACGTCCCCAACTCGTTGCGGGACCCCGGCAGACGCTTTTTTGTCGACACAAACGGATTTGCAAACTGTAAATTGGTACGACGACGACAACGAGAAGCGGTATGAAAAGAAAAAACGCAATCTCCGCAAAGATTGCCGGCATATTTTAAACTAAATTACTTTCGAAACGGACGGTGGTGTCGCTCGTTACTTTTAATGAATGGGGTGAGTTAGAGGGGGGGGGGGGTCAGGAGCGCGGGATTTTTCCATGCAAAGTCGACTTAAATGTGAAAATTAAAAAGGATTGTTTAAGTAGCCCCTGCTCCAAAATGTGAGCCACAGCCATGATTTTACCTCCTGGCTAATAATAATAAATAGTTAAGGGGTCCTTAATTAGAAACCAACAGACTAATATTTCGTTATCTATCATTATTTAACAGTAATAAGAACGATAAAATAAATAAAAATAAATATAAATTTCATGGTATTTTTAACATTCAGTCACTTGACCGGTCAAGTGACTGGTCAATTGTCACAAAAAAATTTGACCGGACGATTCTACAACGTTATACTTATATTTTTAATATACGACGCGGTATAGACGTCAATATTGTTAAATTTTATAACTTCTGCAAAAAATAATAATTTGACGAAGTTAAACGCTTCCGAAAAATGTGTTTACCTACTGGTGTTGCAAATGTATAGAACGAACGTCTTAAAGTAATGACAAACTTCGAGGTCGAGCATTGACTCGTGAAAGAGGAAAAGAGAAAAAATACACATTTTCTTCACCAAACTAACGGGCATATTACAAACTGATCAAACTGATTGGTTTTAATCGTTTTTCTTACTTATTATTTCGTTAAAGAAAATTTTTTATTTTATTTATTTCCAGTTTTCACTTGAAATAAACGAGCTTCAATGAAAAAAATAAATAAAAATATAATGAATAATTAAAGTTGTGACTCGTGAAAGGGAAAGCATAAAACATACACTCTTTTTTGCCAAACCAACAGATAATATTACAGATCAATCATTTTTTAATCGATTTTTTTTATTCATTTATTTATTTATTTATCAATGGACCAACCGCCCAATATAAAATAAGGTTCACGTAAACAAAATAGTAAAAAACAAAAAAATAAAAAAAGTATGACAAACATTAAGAACGCAGTAAGGACACATATGACAGTAGCGAGGCATCAACACATTGTTCACATAATAATATTTAAAAGTCAGACAACGGAACAGTTTTACTGACAATCTTTTAGTTCTTTCTTAAATATTTTTGCACTCTGGAAGTAGTATGAGGAGTGGTTTATTATGGTCTGGTGAGCCCAATCTTACATAACAGCTCAGGTCCATGAGAATTTGAGTGCGGTAGATTATTAGATTCTTCAGTTGAAGAATATTGTTAATTAGGAGATTATTTAAGTTTTTTATTGCAAATAGACGCGCCTCGTTGAATAAAAAATTGCACCCAATAATAAATAGATGTTTAATAATAACAAATTTTGAATCGTAAAGGTAAAAGTTATAAAACAAATAAAAACATCTTCTTTGCCAACCAACAGGCATGTTATAAACTGATCATCTTATAATCGATTTCGTTTTACATTCGTCAGTTAAAGCATATTTTTGTTAAAACATTATTTAGGTTTTTTATTGTAAATAAATATACTTAAATAAATAAAAAATTACATCCGATAATAAATATTAAAAATGTTGATTCCTGACAGGGAAAGAGCAAAACAAATAAAATTTTATGTACACATTTTCTGTAATAAATGATTGCTTTTTAATCGTTTTTTTTTCTACTTCATATAAAGAATACTTTTTCTTAGACTATTTAAATTTTAATATTAATAAAAAAGTAATAAATAATAAAAACTTTGACTCTTGCAAAAGGAAAAGCATAAAACAAACTAGAAATAAACATTTTCTTTGCCCAGGTGACAGGCGATGTAAATGATGTTTTTTAATCGTATCTGTTTTGTGTCCTTCAGTGGGAGAACGATATTAAAGTTTTCATTATAAATATATGTATTGAATAAAAAAATACATCCTGGGTAATCCGAACATCCCATTGCAACAGGGTGTTGCAAGGGGGCTCCCGCCGCATAGACTTGTTTGTCCGAGTCGAGATGACCGCGCAAACTTGTAAAGGTGGAGTAATTAAATTTAATACGGAGCCGCATTTTTCGACCTTGAAACTACTGTGCCATAAGCGAACGCAACAAGACAGGAAGCTGCCAAAAAGAAGAAGGCAAGACGGTTGAAACGAGTGCGCGCACAATTATTATCATTTTTAAATAAATTTATAACCTGGCGGAAACTCGGAGCCTTTTATTATGTTGTTTTAAGGTCGAAAAACAAAGAAAAACTGCAAATCGCGAGTCGCTAAGGACGCGTTATTGCCAGATCAAGCAGATAGAGGTAACTTTGTCGCCAGATTGGTGTTGCTCTCCCCGTCCCCTTTTTAAATGTTTCCGCCATTTATCGAAACGAAAAGACCATCATATTTTGACACAAAAGGAAATCGCAACTATGAGGTATGGTCTGTTCATAGATATAAGAAAGTGACCAATTGCTTCTGAATAGGATTATACAAGGTTGGTCATTAAAGTTTCGGAATTTAAATTCAGGTAAAATTGTGGTCCGTAATAGAAAATAATTTTATACTTACCTGTGTTTAATATTCTTTCGTTTGGTATACTGCTTAGTTTAAGTTTATTAGTAACCATTCTTATTTCGTGTGTAATACAGCGTGTGTTGAATCGTGTGCGAATTATGCAAAATATGTGCGAGTCTAGTGTATCTCAGGAGATGCTCCCGCCCAAATGTAGAAAACACTTTTGTATTGAGACTAAGGAAGTTATAAACAATGTTTATTTGACTCTCATTGAACGTGGTGCCAGCAAGCAAGCATCTTTAGAAGAAACGGCCACATTGACGAAAATTCCATCATCAACTGTATGGAAAATGGTGAATTATATGTTACACCTCTTCTATGAAATCAATATACGTAGTCCCCCTTCTAGTCGCTAGGTGGCACCACAGCTTTAAAGCAGAGCCAAAAAACTGTGGAATAACTTACCATGGACGGTATATTCGCCATCTATGGTCTTAACCTCATTCCTCTTTTTGTGCTTTGGTGGCACATGTTCATTTTTATTCGGCGTCGGTGTTTTCAGCTTTTTTCAGCGTTTTTGGAAGTTAAATGGAGAAGTACAAGTGAGATTTACGTTATTCCTTATCGGATGAAGAAAGAACCTACCTACGACGAAAGATTAAATCTTTCCATCCGCGATTACATAATCGCTAGTGGCGTGGTTCCCATCAACGAGATTTTCTTACAATTGGGAGACGAAGACCCCCCATCTTTCCCACTTATACGACAGCAGTCGTATGTAAGTGTTTCACAATTGGAAGCAATCCTTTTGTGAGGGGGTCGGCCATACATATGGTTTTATATTTTTTCGACATCGAAAAAATAGAGTTTTCTGGCTCGTCCGGCTATGGATGAGGCGCCCGGGATACTGGGACATAATGAACAATTTTTTATGGCTGTTGGAATGCATTTACTCCATCGTAAGTATATTTTTTAGGCCCTTCAATTAATTCTGATGTCATTGTTGAGCCCCTTGAGACGGATTTAAAGCAAAATGGCCTTTAAGCTATGGGGTCGATAGTCCCAACACAAAGTTTGATGTGTCATGACATTTTGGCAAGTCAGATTAATACCTTTTTGAAATCCGGTGTGTCCGAAGATTGTCTCAGTGACCTTTTGCGTTGATATCCTGTGCCGAAGAATTGCCCGCTCAATAACTCTCCTAAATTGAATGTGCAGATGAAATCTGCCATCAACAAAGGTGGAAAGAAAAGGGATGAGAGACTGACTGCAACAAGGGGTGCTTTGATGGTGGTTGGTAGGACGCTCTTGACCTTGCTTTTGAAACCGGTTAAGGATGAGTAGTACTTACTTCTCATCGAAATGTTGAGTAATGCAATATTTGTTTTAAGCAAAATACACCATTTAGGTTCAGTATATAGAAGTTCAGCCGCGTTAAGCCTTTCGCTGGTCTCAAATGAAATGCAGCCTTGTATGAAGGAAGTGCTCGTTGATGCTTCTTTGCACTCTTGTTTATATGGAGAAGATTTGGCTGATAGGCTCAAATCAATCAGATTAGCTGCAGATTAGTGGCCGAGTTAAAGTCAGGTGCATCCGGAACAAGGTTTTTATAGCATACAAATTTAAACTCGACCGTCCCACTTCGTTTCCGGAAGTTGCAAGGCTGAAGTGGGTGAAAGTCATTGTACCCTCAAAAGAGGGAATACAGGAAGGTTCGAGAGGAAAGGGGGTGGAGTTGTGTCCCCAGGAAAAAATAGTAAGTACTTTTGTTGAAAGATTGCACGAGTTTCGGGACATTTGGAACTCTAGAACTCAAGATGCACAGATTCTACCTTGGTTAGATGGATATAAAATTCCATTTGCGAGGCCAGTTATACAGGACTTGATTACGACAGATCCTGTTTGGTCCCAACAAGAAAAAGATTCAATTTGTAATGTGGTCAAACACCTGTTAGAGATAGGTGCAATTGCAGTTTGCGAACCTTGTAAGAATCAATTTATTTTACAGATCTTTTTGGTTTCAAAATTGGATGGTTCGGTTTGATTAGTTTTAAATTAAAAGAAACTGAATGCTTTTATTGACACTTGTCATTTTAAACTGGAAGACAGAAAATTAGTAGAAACACTCTTCACAAGGAAGTCCTTTATGACCACTCTGGACTTGAAAGAAGCTTACTTTCTAGTCCCAATAATTAAAAATCAAAAGAATTTTCTAAGATTTTATTTTGATGCTCTCTGTTATCAGTTTAACGTGTTACCCTTTGGTTTATGCACCGCCCCGTGGGCCTTTACAGAATTAATGAAATCTGTGGTTTCTTATCTCCCTGCCAAGGCTTTTCCCTTAATAGTTTATTTAGATAACTTTACTATTTGGTGATAGTTAGCTATCCTTAAAAAATGTTCAAGTAACTTGCAACACACTGATTAGGTTGGGTTATGTTATTAATTATAAGAATGTTTTACATCCTTCGAAATCCCGTAAATTTTTAGGTTTTGTTTTTTTTGAATCCCACCACTTGTTTTTCTGATGAGTAAGTAAGTTTTGCAATTTGAACCGTTGCGAAATAAGAGTCTTTGCCGAGCTTTGTGCTGTGCTAGTTTTCAGTTTGCCCAGCAGTTTGTTACAGTTGGGTATATACTAAGAATTTTTGAGAGAATCAAATATCTAGCCCTTCAAGACTCTGTCGATAATTATGATATTTGGATGATAATTCCTTGTTATTTACGGAGGGATTTTATGTGATGGCTAAAAAGTTTACAGAATCCTGAATGCCCTGTAAGGCAGCAATGTTACAAACTTGAGATTTTCTCAGATGGTACTCCTTTGGGTTGGGGAATTGTGCCAGAGGACTTTGGAGTCCTAGGGAAGCTCAGTTTCATATTAATGCACTAGAATTAACTGCGGCCTCATTTGGTCTCTAATGCTTCGCCTCGTATTTGACTAACTGCGAGACACTTTTGAGGATTGATAACACAACTGCTATTTTGTATGTAAATAGAATAGGGTGAGTAAAATTTCCTGTTTTAAACGAAATTTCGATACGCCTTGGGGTTGGTGTGAAGAAAGGAGGTTATGGGTTAAAGCATCTCACATTCGATCATTTTGAAGCGCATAAGGAACCCACGAATTTGAATTTTGATGGTGAATGGTACCTTTCGGACAATGCTTTTGCTAAAATAACAAGCAAATTTGGATTCCCATAAATCGAACTGTTTGCTTCTCGCCTAAGTAAGAAATGCGGAAAGTTTATTTCCTAATTTCCAGATCCGGAGGCATCTAATGAAGACGCGTTTACTGTTTTTTGGAGCGACAGTTTCTTCTATGTTTTCCTCCCGTTTTGCTTGTTGCCACTTGTTTTACGAAAAATCAAGGCTGATTGAGCTACAGGGATCGCAGTAATCCCTTACGGGCACAGCCAGCATTGGTTTGCTTTTTTTTCATGGGAGGCGTTGTAGTTATTTATTGTTTCTAATTCCAGACAAATTACCTTCTTCTTGTGACAGGAGAGGTCACCCTTTGTGGAAATCCCTTACCCTGGCTGCAGGGATTTTGTCAGGCAAGCATTCCAGAAGATTTGCTGGATATTTTTCTATCATCTGTTCAGAGCGCTACCTTGAGGCATTTAATACCTGCATGCATTTAAACTTTGGTGGAGCTTTAACGAAAGGAGGGGAGTGGAGTGTTATTACTTCTCACCTAGGCTGTATTAGATTTCCTTACTATTCATTTTAGACAAGGCAAGTCCTATGGCTTATTGAGTTCTTTCAGTGCAGCACGGCCTTATTTTTGGATCAGATTTATTTAACAATGCAAATCTAACTAGGTTTTTTAAGGTGTTTATAATCTAAGGCCAAGTAAACCAAGATATAACAGCACTTGGGGCCCTAGTTATGTCCCTGACTTTGTAAAAGGGTTACGTTCTAATGACTTGTCATTAAAGCAATTAACTGTCATTAAAACAATTAAATTAGTTTCTCCTACTGAAGTTAACGATTGTACATAGAGTCCAAACGCTCTCTCTTATAGAATTGGTCAACATAAAATCATTTCCAGATGGATTAGAAATTAGAATAACGAATCAAATTAAGATTTCAGCTATAAATAAGACTCGACCTGTTTTTTAATTTTGCATAAATATGAAGATGTAAATCTTTGTGTGGTTTCAAATATATTATTGAGAGGGCCAGTGCTTTAAGAGGCAGTGAATCTCGTTTACTCATTACATTTAAAAAGCCTTGTAGGGCAGCAACTATACCCAACAAAAGTAGATGAATAAAGATAACTTTAGAAGATAGTGGTGTCTACACTTTTATTTTTACTGTTCACAGAACTCGACATGCCTCAACATCGTCTGCGTTTTGTAAAGGTGTTTCAATTGATATGATTGGAAAAACGGCAGATTGGTGAGAATGCTCTAAATGTTTTCCCCTTTTTTATAATAGACCTATTTGTACAGCAAGTGCAGGCCTTTTTGTTAATGCCACATTTGGGACATAGAATTTTTCAGAAGGTTTGTTTTCTCGGATAGCCATTTATTTTGTATTTGTACTCGAGGCTTTCATAAACTTCCTGGATTTCCTTATATAGCCGAATAAAATCGTTTTATAACAAATTTGCTGAGTTGCCTTTGAAAGTCTACGTATATTGATTTCATAGAAGAGGTGTAACATATAATTCAATGATCAAACGAACTTACCTGGTAAGTGAAGTTCGATCGTAATTATATGTTACACCTCTTCGTAGAAATCACCCATTCCCGCCCAATTTACTGTTCTGAACAGTACTAAAATGCCCTTTGGCAAATTTATTATAAACGGGCTTTAAAATAGAATGAGGTTAAGACCATAGATGGCGAATATACCGTCCATGGTAAGTTATTCCACAGTTTTTTGGCTCTGCTTTAAAGCTGTGGTGCCACCTAGCGACTAGAAGGGGGACTACGTATATTGATTTCTACGAAGAGGTGTAACATATAATTACGATCGAACTTCACTTACCAGGTAAGTTCGTTTGATCATTGAATAATCCCACTTCAGCTAGGAAAAAAAGAAGCGATGCTGACATTTTTTCGAGTGTAGATGAAAGTGATCAAAATATAATACGGCTTAAAAATTTACCAGTTATATGAGGAACATGGCGTGCCTACATTAGATATCTTAATTAGGAGGCTTGAAAAAGATAAAACCGGTGTTAAATGTGGCAGAACTACCTTACGGAAGTGTATTCAACACATGGGTTTTAGGTTTAAAAAAATTGACAAAAGGCAAGTTATAATGGAATCTTTTAGAATTCGGAAAATGGCGACTGGAATATCTAGAAAAAATTAGGATTTACAGAGAACAACAAAGGGCAATAATTTACTTGGAGGAAACCTGTTTCGACACTTACGATACCCCGGAAAAGGGTTGGGTTAACTCAACTGATAAGTGTAAAACAAACGCGCCATCAAAAAGAGGTAAAAGAATAACTATTTTGCTTGCTGGCTCTAAAGATGGTTTTATTCCAAATGTACTTTCTCTGTCTGCGAAAAATATTAAAGATTCTTCTCTGGATTACCATGAAGACACCACCGCTGATTTTTATGAAAGTTGGTTTAAAAACAAACTAGTTCTAAACATTCCTCCTAATAGCGTCATTGTAATGGACAATGCAAGTTATCACAGTAGTCAGTTGACTAAAACCCCTTCCTCATGTGACACAAAAGCAACAATTCAAAACTACATGTATAATAACGACATTTATTTTCACGAAGATTATACCAAAAAGCAATTCCTTGAGGTTCTACAAAGCTTGAACCTACAAAAAGAAATACGTCTGTGATAATTATGCAAAAAATCTAGTTTTAAGGCTTCTTGTCACTGTATATTTAATCCTACTGAACATGTTTGGCACCAATTGAAATCTACCATTCGTCGTACCAATGTTTTTCCCCGTGTTAACTCCAATGTCCTCAAACTTATAGAAACCGAAGTTTTTAACATCCCTCCACAAAGTTGGGCAAATTCTGTTAAACATATAGAAAAAGCAGAACAATCGCAAATAATATAGAACAAATAATAATTAGAGCAGGCGATGATAGCGATAGTGATACTAATATATTATATGAATGATTTTAAGTAATTTAAATAGGTAATAAAAATATTTTGTAATTTTATTTTAGGTTTAAACATAAATAAATACATAAATAAATAAATATTGTTTAGTATCTTTCCTAACAAAACCCCAAATAATTAAATTCTAAGCAAAGTACGGACCTGTTCGGCTATATTTCATTCTTACAGCTTGCTCGGGTCTTTCCTTAATTCTTATCAGTTAGTCACTTTCATATATGAACAGACTTTACCTATACAACTCAGAGCACTGCATCAAACGAACTGAAAAGCCTCCGGTACTAGATTTTTGAGTGAGACGGATAGTAATGTGGATTGTTTTCATTGTCATGCAGGTTAATACCGATTTTTTCTACCCGTTTGGGTTTTTTTGTGGATATATCGTTAGTTAACTACTTGTTTGAAAAATAATTTGAATAATTAATGTATTGAAGTAAATGATTTTCATATATTTTGAATATTTTTTATGGTGACCATAAAACCTATTTAGCGAACGGTAACCTAGACCAGAGCAGAGCTATTGCACCGCGAAAATCAGTTAAAACGCGAAACGACTTTCTAGAAGGTTAAGGACGTTCCAACGGAATTTTTAGTGCATCGAACAGACGCGCGCCGTCCATGTGCATCGGTGCAACCGAGCGAGAGAGGGTTTATTGACCCTTTCCGGATCTTCCGTCCCGTTCTGGTGAGACGAGAGGAATAGGGGGGCGCTGCTATCGCCGCGACGGTCGTAAAATTCACTCCGCGAGATGGAAAGACGCGAATTTTCATACCTATACGAGCGCGTCCTTTTTGCATGAAACAAAAATCGTTGACTAAGACCCGGGAGCCCATTATCACACGAACACCATCACCAACTAAGTAGTGAAATAGTCGGGCAGGATTAAAATGTAGGTACACGGGAAAATTCGTAGTAAAGAGAAGAGTGGGCGAAAGAGATTGTTTTTTTCTCTTATATCTTATTAACTATTTTTGCTGAATTCAAAGGTCTCATCGCAAAGATGTTACACTGCCTGTTTTCAGAAGTTCGCTCAAACCTTTAAGTTATTGAGTCCTAAACAATTTGATAGTATAGTTAAAGACTATCTTCTGTAGCGCTAGTTCTTCCTTTTTAGCTACATTACACAGCTAGAATGCTCTCTATTTACTTCTTTTTGTTGTACAATAATTAAGCAGATAGCTTTTTATTTTTTAGGTGTGATTTTTGCATGTCATCTTATTATTATTATCAAAATAAATACAGGTTTTATAAAGTTAGGTGTAAGAACAGCTCTGATGGTTTATTATTATTATTATTATTATTATTTTAAATATATAAACCAACCACATTCCTTTTTCACTCCGGCAGGCGACGTCACTGTACTAATTATTTACCTCTATTTTTTTTCAATTCAATTAATTTATTTTATAATTTAACGGGTCTTCATTCTGTCGGATACAGTTTCTATTGTTTTATACCGGATTTCCTAGTAAGAGCAACTAGGTAAAGTCTGTTCATAGATATAAGAAAGTGACCAACTCATACGAATTAAAGAAAGACCCGGGCAAGCTGTAAGAATGAAATATGGCCGAATAGGTCCGTACTTTGCTTAAAATTTAATTATTTGGGGTTTTGTTAGGAAAGATACCAAACAATATTTATTTATTTTTATGTATGTATTTATGTTTAAATCTAATTGTCGTCAATGTGGCCGATTCTTCTAAAGATGCTTGCTTGCTGGCACCACCTTCAACGAGAGTCAAATAAACATTGTTTATAACTTCCTTAGTCTCAACAGAATAGTGTTTTCTACATTTACGCGGGAGCATCTCCATAGATACACTAGACTCGCACATATTTTGCATAATTCGCACACGATTCAACACACGCTGTATTACACACGATATAAGAATGATTACTAATTAGCTTAAACTAAGTAGTATACCAAACCAAGGAATATTAAACACAGGTAGGTATAAAATTATTTTCTATTACGGACCACAATTTTACCTGAATTTAAAAGCAATTGGTCACTTTCTCATATCTATGAACAAACCATACAGTATTAGGAAAACGCATAGTCTCAGAAATTTGAAAAGAGTAAGTAAATTCGAGATCCTGACACGGCCATACCAGGATGCGCAGTTGCTACATTGATTTTTTAAAGCTGAAACAATTTTATTTAATGGCCTTCGCCTTATCTCTGAAAGGAAAGTGCTGGGGTTGTTGGAACGTTTTCGGAAATAAATGTCGGTGACTCCAAGAAGGTTTAACGAATTTCAATAAACTTGGAGGGGTTAAAAAGGGCTGATTCGGGCCTATCAATCGTGTTATGTGTGGATGAGTTGATAGCGCTGGCTTACATAATAGCAGAAATTAGTATATTATGCAAAAAGTTCAGTGAAAGAAAGTAAAAAAATTTCTCTGTATATATTTTTTTGATTAATAATTTGTTTAATTCTGTGATATTCTGTAATTAAAAGTATTGAAAGATATAAAATACAAAATGCTATTTGTTAAAATATCAATATCTTTATCCTAACCGAAAATTTCCGCTTTATGGGTTGTTATTAATGTCTAATTATTCATCCATATTTAATTTCGAAATAAAATTTTTAATTTTTCAAAGAAACAAACATACAAATCTTCTAGATTCAATCAACCTATTGGCTTCTTCAGAGCTTAACTAAAATTGTTATTTCTACTGTTAACTCTTATTGTTATTATTTTTTTTTACTACTTTTTTACAATACCTTCGAATTGCACTAACCAAATTAACCCAGTAGATGACAACAATCGAATATAATCTCGTTCCTTTTCTCTTGGGCAATGGGCAAAGTAAATTGTAGTAACTGTGGTAAACATAAAAGTGGACGAATGCTATCCCTTAGAAATGTATATTCTTTCAAAATTGAAATTTCCCAATAATAATAATAATAATTTATTAAGGAATTCATTAAGGAGAAGTCTGAACTTAAAGTCACTCACACTTAACCCACATCTAAATACATTCTACACATTTCATGTAAATTAAGCACATTATAACAATAATGTATGATGTACCCCAAACTACACATCAAATAAGAACCTTATTATAACGTATAAAGTTACACTTGATTTTTGCAATTCAGTTATTTCAGCCGGGAAGAAGTAAAAAAAGTAAAAAACTTTGATTTGAGAACATGATCTAAGGAGTTGAACCAAATTACAGTAATATAAGTAAAAGAACACCGAAATTTTGCAATTGAATTGAAATTATGCCCCTCCTCAAAACTGGCTATATTTTCTAAATTCCTAATCATGATGTTCGCTGCATATCCACAATTGTAGCACTCAAAGCGATGATACAACCGTGCATCATCAGCAAAAAACTGAGCTTGGCACCATGCAACCACACCACCCAGATCCGCCGTATAAATCGAAAATAATAACGGTCCAAATACTGAGCCCTGTGGCACCCCGGGTAAAACATCCATATTCATTTATCTGTTTGTGTGTATACTACTTTTTCCAGAATTTTGGACAAAATCGGTAATAAGCTTATCGGCCTTCAGTCTTCAAATACGGACGGGAAGTGGTACGATCAATGTCTCTTTCCACAAAGCTAGGCAATATTCGATTTCGAGGCAACAATTCACTAAATGTCAAATGTATTTATCTATTGATTTCTTTGGTATTACAAAAAGTTATGATTGATGCACATTTGTTATCGCTCTTCTCAAACAAGGAGACGAACGAATAATTTTCTGACGTGTTTGTAATATTGCGGAGCTGCCATGCTTCTGGTGTTTTATGTTTTTTACAACTTGATATAGCTTTATGTCTGTTTCATAATCATTTTTAGGTTTGAAGTTCACCATGGGGCTTTTGTTATACGAGCCCCGCGAAGAGGGGTATGCTTATTACAAATTTCAACAATATTTTGCGTTACAAAGTGGACCTTATCATTTATATTTTGTGCCAGTGCAAGTCAATATTGAACTGCTCAATATTTATATGTTTTAGGTCCTATAAGTAAGGTAAGCAGGTTCTATAAGAGACTTAGGTTTAGGACATTGAAAATATATTTCACGAAATACAATATTGTGAGCAGATATGTGGTCTACATTCAATGTTCCAATTTTCAGAGTGATTTATGAAGGAAGGGTCAATTAAAGTTTCAGAATGTTCAGTAATTCGAGCAGGTTCAGTTAACATTTTCTCCACTCATGCAAAGTTAAAAAGAATGATGATATTATTGAACGATGGGACAATATATGACATTATATTGTCGAGGACGTCAACAGCTCGGTCGACACAGCCCCCAGGTAGATTATCCGGAATAATATAGACTAAAAGACACTTTTAACGAAATATGTTCTGTAATCTGATTTTTTGTGATTTAAGCCCCACCTCAAACTAATCGCAATGAGAAATTGTTATATATATTAAATACTTTTTATTTTAACCTCGATTTTAAATATTTTTATAATATATTTGTTTAGTTTTAGGAACATTAAAATATGTCCGCCTTTTTTACGCGAAAACGCAAGTTCCTGCAATACGAAAAGTAAAACGGAGCAGCAGACGTCGGTGCGGAACGGGCTGAAACACGTTCGAATCCCACACCTGTTTGACGCCATTGATATAACAATTCGTATAAAATAGTTTTCGCAATTAGAACGGAGAACCCGAAAATTTTATCTCGTCTTATCGCGGAAAGGATAAAAGTTCTTCGACCTTCTAAAAATAATTCCATCCCAAATACGTTTTTATTACGTGTCGCTCGAATTTTGGGATCTCAAACGCGGTCGGAGATACAAAGTGGCTCAAATCGGGGCCAAGTTACACGAAAACCGAAAAAAGTCTACAAGCATTTTCTGTTTCGGCAACGGCTGGGTTTTTGGGTATATTACGAACACTGACGATAAACTAACTTTGTTGAATCTTGGCATTATTCGATAGGCACGCCCCTTTAAAGCGTTTTGAAAAAAATAAACCACCCCGAAATTATACTATATCAGCGATACGCCGCGAGAAAAAAGAATATGCGTGTCATAAATTTCAAAAATCAAATTCGAAGGACATATGGTCAGAGTTAAAAGGACTCAAAATAACCAAGTCTAAAGAAAATATTCTACCAAATAATTTGGGAAATTCCGATGATCTGAATCAATTTTTTATAAACTCTGAATGCTAGATCACGAATTAATCAATTTTTTATTTTAAACAATCAATTAGAAAATGTCGATCAAGAGCTACATTTTACATTGGCTACAGAAGATGAAATACTTCACATAATAAAAAATTTAAGGCAGTTGTTGATATATTAAATATTACTCTAATACATTTTTGTTTTCCTTTTATAATCCCTTTAATTACATATGTCATAAGCGAATGTATATTGAACTCTTCTTTTCCAAAATCTTCACAATTTAAACAACTGAGATCAATTAGCATTCTTCCTACTCTTTCTAAAGTTTGAGAAAAAATAATTGATAGGCAAATAAGAAAATTCTTAGCTCTTTTTGATATATTACCTACAAAACAATCTGGGTTTAGACAAGGTTATAGTTGTGAGAGTGCTTTGACCGATATTACTGATGATTTACTGCAGGAATCGGATGAAGGCAGAATTGGCACCCTAGATTTGTAAGACTTTGACAAGGCTTTTGTTTATTGTTTATTTTACACAACCGGGTGTAGTGAAGGTGCACGCGCGTTTTTCAAATTCGTTTTTATCCGAAAGAGTTCGACAGGTGTTCCGAACCACTCTCCGTTGAGTTAGGTGTACTACAAGGTATACAATCGATACGTTTAACATTGTAAAAACCTTAAAATATTTTAATTATCACCTATATGCTAAGGACACTCAAATTTACTTTTATTTTCAATATCATCATATCATCTGAGGCTAAAATTAACACTGATTTAAAGAACTTTTAGAATATTGCATCCGATCATCTAGTAAAGCTCAATCTAACTAAGTCGTCGGTGTTGGTTTTTGGAAATGACTACCAGGAACGTAAAGTCAAAAACGAAATGATCATAAAAATTAATGACACTCCTAGATCATACTCGGATACGTCGAAAAGTTTAGGATTGATCTTGGACTTTGAGCTGCGGTTCAAAGATCACATTACAAACAAATTAAGAATAGGGAATTTAAAGTTAATATACAGTCATAGATATTTTCTTCCAATTTTATACAGTATATCGTATACAGAAAATACAAAATTTATGTTTGCGGTTTGTTTATGGAGTTCGCCGACAGGATTATATTTCTCCATACTTGACTGTTTCGGGTTGGCTTAACCTTAGCATGTGCAATAGATTTAGGTTACACCATACTACATTCTTTTTTTAATTAATTAAACATAAATCTCCTGAATAGCTTTTAACAAAATCACTTTTCGTTCATGACTTGAGTCAAAGAAAAAAATTTAAGTTGAGAATACCACAACATCAAAAAGAAATGTTTAAAACATCATTTTCTTATAGCATTGCACATACCGGTATACAAAATATCTTCTTGGAACTCAATAATTTCTTTATCGGAAAACCACCTAGCTGTTTACCCTTACCCCCTCCTTTCTGCTTTGTCCTACGACTGCGTAACGTATTTAATTTTATCTTTTTTTTCTTACTTTTACGGTAATTTGTTTACCTTAAAGTTGGTACCATTTAATATTGGCTCGTATAATAATATGTACATTTGGCACAGCAATAAATGTATTTATTATTATTATTATTATTATTATTATTATTATTATTATTATATGTCGAATTGTCAGTGAAAATTAAGACTAAGAAAAATGAAACAGGAATACTTACTTAGGTTAAAACAAAAATTCGAATTATTAAAAATTAAATTAAAGAAGGCACTTTGGGTTTTCTTGTTATACTGCTTTCTCATATCGCTTTCCTTTTCATTTGTCTTCCCCATTTTTATAACTTCAAAAGTGACTTCTAATAAATCAATAATAATAAGGGACTATCCGGAGCTGAGCTGCCCTGTGTATTTGTTACCGCTTTCGAGGTCTCAACGTCGAGGGTCTTATTTGAATCACCCGGTATAGAGAAAACAGTCGCACGCGTGGTAAGGTAACAAGCGATTTTTAATATGTCCCAATTAATTCTTAATTATTGTGCTCGACAGTCTATACTTTCGGGTAGGTCGATGAACCTTTCCGACTCCGAGTCGCTAGACGAAACACAATCGTTGCGAATAAAAGTAATCTACCGATACTCTCCGCAGATCTAAATCTTGAGTAAATATTTTTCGTCGCTAATATTATAAACCGTTCGCTCAATATCTCTTGCCAGATAATGACACGGAGCTTTAATTTAACCTTGAGTTTGAATTTAGTTGCCTTGTTTCATTACGGATTATTTGTTTTGCAGGTTTTAGTTGGCAGATCCGCGACCATCTATTGAGAACAACGTATTAGTTGTACCGACGACTGGCGCAACCTAGCTTAGAATTAGCTACTCTGCTGAACCAGTGCGTGACAGAATAGTACATAACAAAGTTATAAAAAGAAATTGATGATGAAACAAAACAAAAAAATCTCTACAGCTAATTCTCTAGATGCAGTAATACTTTCTTATATTTAATTTTCAATGTATTACACTTTAAATTTACCAGGTTATTAGGTATTCAATTATAATATTTTACGGCATTATAAAAAACTCCTCAGAAACATTTCACTCCGACGATGACGACGATTGTTAAAAATTCCCTAACCTGAACATTCCCGTCATGTATTTCGCGCCTAAGCACTATTCGTTCTCGAATCGCAGACACAGTATCGGGAGCGTTTATTATAGTCTTTAATAAAAAAGTACGGAAATGTAGTCTTCTACGAGCCTAAGCCACCGAGTCTGTTTATAAAGATTAGAAACATGATCATATTTTCTTAGGCCAGACTAAAATGTGATAAGCCAAGGAACTCGCACAAGTTTTTCCTTAACTTTTGACCTAAAATTTGCCTATTACTGCATAATATTTGCTTTTTAAAATGTTCTTTCAATCTTGGCCCGCTATCTAAACAAAAGCTCAAGTTCTTAGCATTATTAACGAAGTTAAGCACTGTGCCATCAATTAAAATATTTAAAGAACGTTTGATCCTATTCCTCTTATTTTTATTACCAAAAATTAATAATGAAGATTTTGTAGGGCTTTACTTAAGACTGTGGCTTTTGGAGTTCACTTAAAGTTCGTAAATCATGATTTATGTTTTGCTCTACCTCCAAAAGATCATTATCATCAAAACCATAATACATTTCTGTATCGTCAGCAAACGCTTGAATTTAACAGAAAAATAATGATTTTACAATGTCCGAAGGATACACAATAAACAACAGAGGACTTAAAATGGACCCTTGTAACACTCCCGAGAGTATTTGCACCTGATCCGAAAAATTGTCACTTGTGGAATATTATTCAAATATGGATGACATAAGAGTAAAAGATTCATTAGAAAATCAATAATATTTTAGCTTTAACATTAGAAGTTGATGATTGATTGTATCGAAAGCCTTCGAGAAATCTAATAGCACAAGAACGGTACTCATTTTCTTATCATACGCTCGAAAAATATCATCGATTACACTAAGCAATGCTACTTGTATCTCAGACTTATAAAAAATTCGAACATTTGATTATATATTAATATATTTCAAATTTTTACTCGTTTTCTCGTTTCACCTGCAATAACTATTGACCACTTATATTAACCTTGTCTGTCAAAATTTAATGACTATTCTACAAAAAATTACCTTATACTGTTTTTTTTTAATTTTTTTAATTTCTAAGATAACGTCTTTGCAATCTTTGTGATAAAAAATCTTAGAATGATAATCTTACAGCTAGCATATATAGTATATGGGGCCATAGTTAACAGAAATGTCAGTTGCCGCACCGATTGTATTTTATATATTGAACGAAGTTGATTAGAGTTTTTAATGTTAGTTGGAAAATATTTTAAAATAACATTTTGAATGCTTGAACTTTTATAGTTTTCGGTGTGTACGAAAGAAAAAACAGTACACGGTGCTAAGTTTGCGATAGGATATGCCAAACAATTGTTCAACTTTTTCAATTTGTTGAGTTTTAGTTTATTTTTTTATTTTGTATGATTTTTTTTTATACTGAGAATTTTCAAATTAAATTGTCAATTTACTTTTAGGAAGTTTTACATTAATTTATACTTTTTATGACTTTTTAATAATAAATGTCAAAGGCCACAAACTGACTTCCCAAAAATAAACTTCTTTTATGTCAAGTTGCTGGTAAAATACAAATAACCGAACTTTTCGTCCTTACCATTTTTAACAAAGGGTCGTATTTCCCCTATTTACATTCTGTAAGAAAGATGCTTTTATGTTGTAGTTTGCCATATTGAATTTGATCTATCTACCTCTATAAAGTTAATTTTAAGTAGCATTACGTAAGCAAACAGTATTAAACAAGCACGATTTTACAGTTTTACGCAATATCCTGATTAAATAGAAAAAATATAATAATTTGGCAACGCTGTGCCGCTGTGTGTTATTTGGCGATCACAGTTAAAATTTCCCCATATGCTATATGAGTAAACTACAAGAATACCCTTGTAATTTGTATTGACCTTTTATATTAGTTTTGTTGTATCATTGACGAAATTTTAATATTTAAAACATTCTAGACAACATTAGATAAGTCCTTTTTATTATTGAGTGTTTTCTTCATAATCGATATGGCATATAACTTTTCACGAAACGCACCGACCCGTGTACAAAATTCGGGCGAATCAACAATCCAAAACGAAACTGAAAGTCAACAGTCGAGTTTAATTTCACGGGCGGCAAGTAGTAAAAATGTGATATATTTATTTTTGCCGCAGGATCCCGCTGCGCACCACCTCTTTTTGATATCTTCTCCACAAGGAATGCGATCCGGCTGCTACATTCAAGCCTACTACGTATATAATACGTTGTAAAAAATTTATACAACTGCGAGAAGGAAAATTGTACAAAAAAAAATGCAACGACAAAACAACAATTAATTTTAACGAAAACAAACCGCTATGACTGTCATTATCGTAAAAATCCAAACCCCACTCGGCAGTCGACAACCAAAAACGGGGAATGACAGTGAGAGCCAAATGTCACGAGTTATGGGAAGGAACAAGCCGGGGGTCCGTTTTTACCGGAGATGCATAAGAAGAAAAATCAAAAATCCTTTTAAAATTACGTAATTTATCAATGTCAGCCGTTTTCGCTTCAAAACCGAGAAGCAATTTTAAACGAGCCGTGTTCTGATTTCCTACGCCAATCAAATTACAGCGGAACCAATGGTCGCGGAGACTCTTAATTTTAATTATTTTAAAGTAGGTTAAAATTTATTTACATTTATTTCCACCAAACACAAGGTGGCCCATTAAGAAAGCCTAGCTTATAAAGAGTTGGAATGAAACATAATATAGCTACTAGAAATATAGAGGCTGTGCAAATATAAAAAATAACTTTAATTTTTTTTAACAATCAATATGCGCATGCGCGTTTTTAAAAAATTAACTTGAGATATTCCACAACAAGGCCGCTGACAGATCGTCCTTGGATGCGGCATTTTTACGGCAGGCAAACGGGAATTAAGTGTGTGGGCATCGCTATTTAGAAAGAAAATTTCGCAAAATGCAAGTTAGCGGGTTAAATTCATTCAAGCGGCCAAGTAAGTATTTTTAAAATTTCAGGATTTCCCCTGGACCGCTTTAGTTGTAAAAATTTTTATTTCAAGTCTTTACGGAAACTACTTTTCGAGATAGGGCTGAGTGCCCTTCTTAATTGACCAATATGGTGCGACACTAAAGAGGAATTTCGGTGTTTGTTTGCCACCTGCGCGCCCGTTTCACAAATTTAGGCATGCGCAGGACGGATGTGTGTTATTTCTTCGCTAAAAAATAACACTTTCGCTCTTCTTGACTTTTTCATCTACGGTTCGCAGCCATCAATGTTTTGCCAATTTATGCAAATCGATTTTTTCACACCCAGGAGTGTTAATTAACGCGGGTGTGAGTGAACTTGAAAGTTTGGCCAGACGATTATTTTTGGTTTAGTTCGTTTTTTTTTTTTTTACTGACCGGCGAGGCAAAACGTTTACAGCGTGTTAAATATTTCCCCAAGACCATCTTAAAGCTTAGCCCGAATATGTCGGTTTCTCATTGAAACCGATTTGAAATTCCTTACATCGCAAAACTAGTAACGGTTTTTTAAAATGTAAAGTCGGCTCTCTGCGTTGCTTTTTTTATTTTAATTAAACGTTTGTTGAAATAATTACGAATTAATTTACCAGCGGCATTGAATTTTTAGATTATCCAATTAGAAATTGAATTTTTCTCGCATTTACCGGTTTTCACCGATTTACTGATACAAAAAAGTAAACTGAACTAATAAATTATTCATGTCTATAACATATTTGTCACAGTTTAAGGTTACAAGGAAAACACAATCGTCAACAAGTTTTATCTAGTTTACCAAATTACAAAATAAAAGTGACAAAGTCTTTACTTTTCTTAATGTTGGTTCACACAAAGCCTGAGAAAAATTGAAATACGAATTGACTTTCACTGCACTGATGTGTGTTTTATAGTAATAAGTATAATAAAAATATCTATTATTTAAACTGATGATGTTATTATGTTAGCACTAACCTTAAAGTTCTACCAAAAAGTTGTATAACTGATTATGAAACGTTCAAGAGTTTTGAAGTGTTAATTACAATATTAGAATTAGAAAAAAAACTATAGCAGAGACGATAGATGCACGTAAACATAGCAAAATAACGAAAATGAGTCCATGGAGCTTATTTTACAACACCATCTAAGCTAAAAAGAGCATATTAATAAATATTTTAATTTTTCTATTCACCTGATACTAATTACATGAACAAGAACACGGCTAGTAATAGCAACTAGCAGACAGATAGAGGTCTTCTATATTTCCAATAATCTCATCGATCTCGCTTAACATAATATCATTTTTCTAAATCGTTCACAATTATCCTGTGGGATTTTTTTATTTTCTACTTAATGAACCTTAATGTCATTTAAATCCTATATTAAGGAAGAAAAAAGCCATTAGGACTCAAAACAACGTTAATTAAATTTTAGCATTTTTATTATTAGAAATAACTGACACTATTTATTGTATTATTGGTTTTTATGATGATTTTTATCAGAAATCTGGCATGTGAATTTCATCAGAAGCGTAAGAATTCTACGATTTTTAAAAAAATCAAAACTGTTACCATCGGTACACTCGTACGCTTCTGAAAAAAATGCAAAACCCTTTTTGACCGACCATTTTCTTTGCATGACCGCAAACAACAGTTTGCAAGTTTTTATTATTGCCGAGTTTGAGTCCATTAGCTTTATATTTCAATTTGAAAACATTGGATGACATATGAAGAAGCTACGCGCATCCATTTTAAGCCATTTCATGTCATACGAGCAAATTTTCTCAAACCATTGATAAACCTAACACATGCATTTTCACATAAACAAAATGACAATATTTGAAGTCAGAGTGGACCAAGGATTCACATAAAACCTCATTTTAGTTGTTTTGTTATTGTATAGAATTTTCACGGAGTCAAAAGATTTTTGAAATATTTTTTCAGATCTTTTTTAAAACTAAGATTAACGCGTGCGGTCTTTAAAATTAAATTTTTAATTAACGCACAATCTATCAAGTTGTGAACTTGAGAAATTTCATTTAAGCTTTTTAAGTCATCATTCGCATATGTTTGAAATTCTTTATAATTGTTGTGGATAAAATTACCGCAAGCTTATGTGTCATCTGCAAAGCCTTGAATTTAAGGGAACTTAAAATATCAGAAGCCTAAAAAATATCTGTGATCTGATCTCTGAGAGACAGACACTGGACAACACTTCTGTTTTAGTATTTATCATTTCAAAAATTGTATTGATATCTGAACCTTAAGTATGATTTAAGAAGCATATAAAATTCTGAAGTGAAACTCTAGTACGGCGATTTTCTGATTTTCACGTTAAAATCGAAACAAGCTGGTTTCAAAATACGACCTCGACGTTTGCGTATCCGATGTTTTCCACGTTTAACGCGCCGCCATTAAAATTCAGGGAAATTTTCGTAATTTCCTTCGCCGTAAGTCGTAAACGCCTCGCAACACACCTCGTCGCGGTCTAGGTTAAAGTGGCAATAAAATTCATCGACACTGTATTCTTTGCACTCAGATAAGGTGACTTTGACATTGAAAATTTCATTTCAGATGATTAGTTTAATGACATGGACTTAACGATGCGCCGATTCCTATGCGCAGTAACATTTAGAGTCCGTTTCGGTTTGTGCGTAACGCGGGAGAGACTTGTTTTCGTTTTTTTTTTACACCGTAGGGTAGCGCAAACATAATGGTTTATGATGGGTGTTTTTTTTTCGATGTATAGAACTTTAGGTTGGCATTACTGTTCAAGATGGCGACCGATTTAACAGCTGTCAAGTGATTTATTCTCAGTTTGGTTTAGCAATTCATTTCGAATTTTATTTCGAAAATAATGCTTCTGTGCGGAATACGTATCGCGCACTACGTCCATTTTATCGTCGACAAAATCGTCCATCAGAGCAGTTAATTCGATTAACCATGGAACGTTTTCGCACCACGTTTACTCTTATTGATAACTCGCATCCCCAGAGACGCCGTACGGTGCGTACAGAAGAAGCTATTGCTGCTGTAGAGCGTAGCATTGAGGAAGACCCGAATGAGTCCTTCCGCCATCGAGCACAGGAATTGGATCTGTGTCCATCCACTTTATGAAAGATTTTGCGGAAGGATCTTGGTTTACGTGCTTACAAAATCCAACTTGTGCAAGAATTGAAGCCAAACGATCATCAAGTAAGGCGTAGATTCGTCGAATGGGGCCAAAACGAGATTGCTTTATTCTCGATTTTCATAAGCGAATTTTGTTTAGCGATGAAGCGCACTTTTGGTTGAATGGCTACGTCAACAAACAAAACTGGCGCATTTGGAGCGCAGCTAATCCTCAAGTGTATATCGAAACACCGTTACATCCAGAAAAACTGACTGTTTGGTGCGCTTTGTGGGCTGGTGGAATCATTGGTCCGTACTTCTTCAAAAACGATGATGGCCAGAACGTTACAGTCAATGGGGATCGGTATAGAGCTATGATTACTAACTGTTTCATTCCTGAATTGAATAACCATGATGTCCAGGAGATGTGGTTTCAACAAGGCGGCGCAACATGTCACACAGCTCGTGCCACAATCGATTTATTGAAAGACACGTTTAGTGACTGCCTAATTTTACGTTGTGGATCTGTGAATTGGCCTCCAAGATCTTGTGATTTAACACCGCTAGATTACTTTCTGTGGGGCTATGTAAAGTCATTCGTCTATGCGGATAAGCCACAGACGCTTGACCTTTTGGAAGATAACATTCGCCGTCTTATTGCCCATATACGGCCACAAATGTTGGAAAAAGTCATCGAAAATTGGACGTCCAGATTGGACTACATCCGCGCCAGCCGTGGCGGTCATATTCCAGAAATCATATTTAAACTGTAATGCCACAAGATTATCTTTCGGATAAACAAAATTCATGTTAATCGAATAATCCATCTTTCTTTTATTGCAACTTAAAATTCTACACATCGAAAAAAAAAACCCTTAGATACAGTTTGCGTGGTCGACAACTGTAAGACATTTTAAAACGAATAGCGCAAGTTTTACTAAAAAGTAAGGCAAAAGTAAAAAAAAATTGACGCGTATCAAAAAGGCATTTCATTTTTTGCGGGGCGGTTGCTTTCTCCTAAAACAAGTTCCACGTCGAAAAAAAGAAATTAATAACGTCGTAATACTTGCACCATCATCGAGCCGCCATCTTCAACCGTCCAACAGCCGACTTTACTACCCGCGTTTGGTTTTTGTACAGGATGTCCATTGTTTCATATATTTCGTAAATTGCCCAGGCCATAGCCATAACGCCCATCCTAAGTATTGAGCAGTAAATTAAATAAATTAGAAGAATTAATTTGTACCTAATTAATTTCTTCAAACAAAAAAATGCAATAGGCAACCGCATATAGATTTTCGGAAAGAAAACAGGATTTCAGAAAACATATAATCCAAAAATCTGAGACTAAAAACCTATTTAATTATTGAACATAAAGAATAAAGTGTACTTACTGTGCACAATGGCCCTGGCCGAATGCGTTCCCCTTCCCTTAAGTTCTTCTTTTTTGTTCGTTTTCGCAAATTTTAGTAAATCTTTTTGAGTTATAGGACCAAAAATATGTGTTCAAACAAAACACTGCAAACAAGAGATATTCAAGGAAACCAAAACGTGATCCTCGATTTTCTGAGAAAAAAATCTTACTTCGATCGTTGCCTATCAAACTGGCGCTAATGAAACAATCTACGAAGTCTTTAAATCGATATCGAGATTGTTTTGGGTAAAGTCTGTTCATAGATATAAGAAAGTGACTAACTGATACGAATTAAGGAAAGACCCGGGCAAGCTATAAGAATGAAATATGGCCGAACAGGTCCGTACTTTGCTTAGAATTTAATTATTTGGGGTTTTGTTAGAAAATATACTAAACAATATATATTTATTTATGTATGTATTTATGTTTAAATCTAAAATAAAATTACAAATTATTTTTACTACCTACTTAAATTACTTAAAATTATTCACATAATATATCAGTATTACCATCGCTATCATCGCATGTTCTAATTATTATTTGTTCTCTATTATTTGCAATATGGATATACGATTGTTCTGCTTTTTCTATCTAATCTTTAATATTTTTCGCAGACAGAGAAAGTCCATTTGGAATCCAACCACCTTTAGAGCCAGCATACAAAATAGTTATTCTTTTACCTCTTTTTGATGGCACGTTTGTTTTACACTTACCAGTTGAGTCAACCCAACCCTTTTCAGGGATATCATAAGCGTCGAACCAATTTTCATCCAAGTAAATAATTGGCCTTTGTTGTTCTCTGTACATCCGCCATTTTTGAATTCTAAAAGATTCCATTAAAACTTGCCTTTTGTCAATTTTTTTAAATCTAAAACCCATGTGTTGAATACACTTCCATAAGGCAGTTCTGCCACATTTAACACCGGTTTCATTTTTTTCAAACCTAATTAAGATATCTAATGTAGGCACGCTTTGTTCCTCGTATAACTGGTAAATTTTACGCCGTATCATATTTTGATCACTTTCATCTACACTCGAGAAAATGTCAGCATCGCTTCTTTTTTTCCTCGCTGAAATGGGATTAGTCACAATTTTCCATACAGTTGATGTTGGAATTTTCGTCAATGTGACCGTTTCTTTTAAAGATGCTTGCTTGCTGGCGCCACGTTCAATGAGAGTTAAATAAACATTGTTTATAAAATTCGCACACGATTCAATACACTTTGTATCACACACGAAATAAGAATGATTACT
Source organism: Cylas formicarius (assembly GCF_029955315.1). Taxonomy (NCBI): domain Eukaryota; kingdom Metazoa; phylum Arthropoda; class Insecta; order Coleoptera; family Brentidae; genus Cylas; species Cylas formicarius. The sequence continues at coordinate 21,112,569 of NW_026844326.1, read as the reverse complement.
AATAATCTTAAACTAAGTAGTATACCAAACCAAAGAATATTAAACACAGGTAGTTATAAAATTATTTTCTATTGCGGACCACAATTTTACCTGAATTTAAATTCCAAACTTTAGACAATAACCTTGTTCCATTGTATGTTAATGACCACCCTTGGATAATCCCATTTAAAAGCAATTGGTCACTTTCTTATATCTACGAACAGACCATACTTGTCAATTTCCTGGAATTAGCACTGAAAAACTACAAGCTGGTATATTTTATGATCCTCAAACAAGGCAACTTGTTCCAAAATTCGAGGCGTTCATTTGTTCAAAATTGTCTTGGTATGAATTACGTTGAATTTGTGGACACTATGCTTTTAAATTTTAATATTGTCGGTTGTAACGTGAGTATAAAAGTTGACTACTACCCGCATAGCCACCTAAATCGTTTTTCAGAAAAGTTACTTGATGGTAATGAAGTTCAGGGAGAAAGTATCCAGCAAGTCAATAAAACTATGGAAGATTCTTATTGAAAAGTTTTAGATGATAAGTGATCGTAGGGAAATCTAGTTTTTGTAATAAATGCTGAAATTCATATTTTTTTGTTCTGGTTTAACTGCCAATAACAATAACCTAACAACAAATATAGCCTAAAATTCTGCACTGCAAGATTCTGCACTAAAAAAATACTCAGGAACAGTTGAAAAGTGGCAGGCATAATAAATGTTTGCTAGTTTAAAGCCTCTCCTTTTCCCAGGCTCCATCAACCATCAAAAATTCGACACCCTGTATGCTCCGACCGCGACGTTCGATTTCGATGGTCCCGAAATGACATTTCGAAACCACCCACGAACAAAAATTTGCGAAAATTCGCCACGGCTTTTTATTAACCCGAATGACTGCGCATCTTGCGCGCCCCTATTGGAACATTAATCAAAGTTTGTTCCCGCATCGGACCCTCGGTCATTTTCTAAAACCGTGAATCTCAACGTGCTCCAATAAAAAGAGGACCGACCGATCGGACGTGTTATTTTCGTCGGGAAAAAGACATCCCGAGTTCCCAAATTGCAATTCGAATTGTAACAAAAGCCTTTAAAATCGCGGATCGAGGTTGTTGCGCTTTTAGGCCTATTATCTAGCGAGCAGATGGTTGTACGTTGACTGGCACAAGGGGAGCGGTAGCATAATAAGCCGCCGGCCGCGGTATTTCGTGGCAATATGGGTCGAGGTGTGCACACGGGGGCATGTGTGCACAGCTTTGCGTACAATCAGGTCGATTCTCTCTCTAGTTACGGCCAACTCGGCCGTTCTCGCTTAGTAACAGTTGTTAATAACACAGATATACAACATTAAACTTTTTGAAAGATGTTATACTCAGATTTTTTTGAGTGAAATCTTCGTCTTTTTGCTAGAAAGCTGCGTTGTCCGGACATTCGGCTTTGTGTTTTTAAATCCATATCCCGTTTCAACGTCCAGCAGTAGTCCGCCATCATCGTAATGCTCCATCTGGCTTGGTATCGTCGTTCCATTTCCTTAATGTCTTGGCGAAACCTCTCTCCCCTGTTCTTCACTTACTGCTCTAAGATTTTCAGGAAAATACTTCAAGAGTGAAAACAAGAAATGCATTTTCAAACTTATATTACAACCTAGACGATGAAAGTGTTCGGCGTAATTCTTTTATATACCTAATTTTGAAACTTAGTCAGGAATATTGTTGCAATACACTAGCGGTCCTTCCTGAGTAAAATACTTAGATAAGTATGTTTCGCGATCTTGGTAAAAGCTTGATGTGACGCCAGATGCCAGTAAGTCTGGACGCTAACAATTCTTCTAATTTTTCGGGTGTGAAATCGGAGTCATCTGGGTCGGAATTAGATTCCTCTGATTCTGACGATTCGAAGTTCTTTTGGAGCAGTAGGTTCTAGACTCTCGCATAGGAATATTTCTTCTTACCTTTATGCCAGTTTCTTAATGTTTCAACGCAAACGGAATAAACAGTATGAAGATCCCAGGACTTGGCCAAAATAACAAATACCAAAATAAGCGTTGTATACAATTTTCACAAAAGAAGTTATAGTTTGCCTTTGGTTTACAACCAAGACACTAGCCCCGAAAACACAGTAGCAGGACGACGAATACAACCAAACTACCCATAAGCAGGTTACAACGCTGTATTGACGCTTCTGAGCCAAGTCTGTCGAGAAATCTAATTTTATCCGGTGTTGCCAATTTACATTTAATTTCATAAAAATCAATGTATTTAAAAATCATGCCTAACATGGAATAAACATATTCATGTCATAGATATAGAGCTCCATAAAAAAATAACGTGATAGAGCAAAAACATGGCGTTTTTTGGAAAAATACAGATTTCAAACATCAAAATCACTGTGGACCCGTTTAATCGGTGTTATGTTTGACCAGTGCCAACTCTATGAAATATCAATAATGCTAAAACTGATAGTTAACCAGTCACCATAGTTTTAAGTCAGTTAATAGATACTTTGCATCTCATTTTAAATTTAAGGCAAAACATCACACCTTTTTTCAATGACCTGCTGAATCCTATCTGTTAGTAATTTTTCTCAAAAAAAAAAAATACTTCTATTAAAATTGCGGATTTAAAGTGCATACAGAGCAATTGCAGAGTGTCATCTATCATATAACCCTTTTAAAGGAATATCCAAATACGATAGTTAGCGATTCGTTGAATCCCAATAATAATATCGATTCCATTTGGTTCCCAGAACGACGCGATGGCGACGTAACGCACGATAAAATGAAAGACAAATAAATAAATATAAATTTCATGCTATTTTTTAAACTGACTGGTCAATATAAAATAATTTGACCGGTTAATTCCTCAACCCTATGTCAAACGAGTGAAACAATTTCTGCAAACATATTTTCAAGTATTTTTAACACCAAATTCCTTACCTTTTCTCTATGTAGTCTCTAAATATTTTGTCTGTCACCACAAAACTTTAAAACTGGTAAATCCCAGAAATAAGTTACCATTGAATAACCCACACCCGGCTCCAACTAATATACATACTCAGACATGACTTGATTATTCACGGTCATTGCTTATGTATATCCATTTGTATTTATTTTACTTAACAACCTTACTGTAAATACAGTAAGGTACTCGACAGATATATCCTCGCAACAAGTCCCGCTTTTGAAAACATGAAATTTGAACAATTTCTTCCAAAGCTTTTGCCTTGGTATGCTTATTGCACTAATTCCGGTGCTTGACTGCATATAAACAAGGATGTTTAGTATGTTAAGTAAAAGCAAAACTTGTTCCCCAGACCAAGACATTTAAGTGTTACTTTTTGTTCATATGGAAAACTCCTAAGATATACCGTTGAAAGATCAACAGTCAGTCACATCCATTTAGAATGGATCGTTTTGCGCAATTTTACAGATACATTTAATGGTTATTATTTTATTTATTGTTTATAAAAAAGATCTTTAAATTTTAATACGTACAAAAAACTATAGATAATAAATAAAGAGACATTTTCCCGAAAACCGACAAAAATTACTCATTAATGAGAAAGTTTCAGAATTGAAATCAACCCTGCACGTTACGTTACGTTAGTTTTAACTTCGTTATAAGGAAGAGAGGAATAGAGTTTCATTTTCTTGGAGATATTACATAGTGCAAAATTTTTGTGAAATAATTATTCCTTCAAGTTGAGCTAGAATCCAAGTTGTGTGAATTAGAGCTGAGATATTTTGGAAAACAGTCACTAATATTTAAGCGATAAATGCTACACTTTTAAGAAATGTATGTCTGCGACCACAGATATTGTTGTTAACATTGTTATCGTGTCAGGTGGGTTTTACTCCAACCTTAGAAGGGCTTTTCCCATTATTGTCTAACTTGTTGTCGTTGCCGTTGTCGTCCACCGACCACAAGTTTTCCAAATACTTTTCGCAGCGCTGTGTATATTATTAATCTCATTTTGTTGTTTATATCGTTTTTTCAACGGTCTACGTGTGTGTGAACCCTTTGAAAACGACACTTTATTTATTTGTATACGTACGATAAAGTGCGTTAACCCGGGAGAAACATGTGTGTCACTTAATATCGCAATTATGTTTGCTACAGGGAGGTATTTAGCCTTTAATTACTTCGATATTTTTATTTATGCGTCTGGGAGGAAACAGCGTTCGCTTTCGAAACGTATCGATCGTTCCGACTTTTCTCGCCGTGTAGATAAAAATATTAAATGGAAACAGCTGTTCGCCCCGAGAAAGAAAAATCGCGACAAGCGAAAAAAAACCTTTTTCACCGCGGCGGATTCCTGTTCTCTTAACCTTATTTTCTCTATAATATTTTTCGACGTACATAATATTAAATTTCCCTGCGATTTCTACGGCTGCAGGATGTTCGGTGTCAGAGACGTATAGGCGAGTGAGCGATTCTACACGATGACTGCCGTTCGTCTTTCATTAGGATAAAGAGTCGCTGCCGTGTCGATATGCGAATGGTCTGAAATTGAGCAACGCAATATTTTAGTGGGAAGATGCGTCAGTGTAACTCAGTAAATATAAACTGAGTTCTACAGAACGAGAAAGCAGACGGAACAGTAGCAGCGGTCATAAAGTGTAAAAAAAACATCTGTTCAAGAAATGAAATTTCCCTATATTTTCGATTTTTTTTTAATTTTACTATTCGCAGTGTATGAACAAAACCAAAAACAGCTGACAAGTGGCGATGCGTCATAGAAGTATTTGAAATGTGCAGACTTATCACTCTTGATATTACAGAAATATTGTTTAGAGTAGCATGAAAAGAAAAGCAGACTTCACCTTTCACTACAAAATTTGTAAAATACTTGTAAAGAATTTTATTTTTGTAATTTTAATATTACTTTTGTTAAAACTATAATTCCTGTAAAACGTTTCCATTCTTTTGTATTTTTTATAAGGTATTTCTTTCTTTGAATTTTCAGAAAAATTTGAAAATCCTACAGCTATTTAAAATCAATAAGTGACAGCAATGTTCGGAAGAGTCAAATAATTTAATTAAATTGAAAGCCTAGTAGTCCACTTTGATATCTCAAGTTTTAATAATTTGTCATTTTAAATCATAGTTGATCAAAAATACGCGATACTGGTCTAAAAGTCTTCCCAGAACAACACATGAAATAAAAACCTAAGGGCACCCGTGGGTGTGGTCACACATATTGTAGGTGCGACCTTTGTAGACCAAATATTACCTGGAGATTATTCTCAGTATTTCTTAAAGACGATATAATACAATATATAAAAAATCTACACCTAAATATATCAACATAAATAATATGGCAGCAAGATGCGCGTCAAAAATTTTCTAAATATGGAATATCCGAGGGGTTCGAATGGAGGAACCATTGATTGGCCAACCAACAGCCCGGACTTGACATAAATGGAATTCTTCTTCTGGGGGCACATAAAAAGTTAGAACTATTATTAAATGTCAATAATCTTAAAATTAACGAAAAATAGTGGCTACATACAGCAGCATTGAGAATAATAAAAGAAGTTAATTTATTTTTGTTGTTGCAAATATAAAAGCAACTCTTATCTTTAATTTGTAAGTAGGTCCTAGTCCTAATAAAATAAAAAGTGTGTTATGTAATTGTAATCAGAATAAATTGTTCTATTAAGTTGGTTAGTTTGTTTTTTAATTTACCTTCATATCTTTAAAAACAAAAAAGTTAAAGCCAATCAAAAGAACTTGAACGCGCGGTACTACCGACTGACCACCAGGTGGCGTATCGTTTAACTTGAAATCCCAATAATAGTCGTGATTCAACCCACAATAAACATAAAATAAAAGCCGTCTCTCTCTCAAAATCATATATTTCCTATTCGCGGGGTTACGCAAGACGGCGAGGCGCAATAATTATTGCGCATGCACGCGATAGACGCGCGCCGCTGTGCAAAATTAATGCCGAAAAAATGTCAAACGGCGCAGAAATTTCGCGGGTGCGGCGCCGGTACTTATTGCGATACTAAATAATAGGTGTTACCGCGTAATATAAAGTGCATTTATATTATGCTCGGGCCAAGCGTATTTATAAATTTAATTAGAGAGAAGTTCGTAACGAGTCGGCGATTTTTCCGCCCGCGGAGAGAAAGCGCCTTAACAAATCGATGAGTCACGCGCGCGCGCATTTTCTGTAGGTTTCCCATATTGTTTATTTGCCTATTTGTTTATTCGAAACGATGGGATAATTGCGCGGAACGAAGTTACTTGCTTGCCGGTCAATTAGATGTCGCGAAAACGGCGTGAAAGTTGTGTTGGTTTATTAACGCGGCTCAGGTCCCTACAAAAACTTTTTTTTTTTGGAAGACTCCAATTTTTATCCTTTTCGTGCGATAATATCATTACGCTATGGCATTTTAAATAAAAAATAAATTTTCCAGCAAAATAATCGATCCACGATATATTAGCGGTCGAAAAGAAATCGCAATAATAAATTAATTGAAGTAAATTGAGGTAGCGTATAAACGAACATCAAGCTAACCGAAACTAGACGTTTCGTCAAATTTCTGGTTTGGCCTGGGAATGGGTAGGGTCCGCCACTGGCTGCGTGGTTACAGGTGCCGTTTGTCGAGAAGTCGACTGGAATACACGACCCCCAGTAAAAAAGAAAATATTCATTGAAAAATGTTGATTGCTCATACCAATATTTATTTAGAACATGAGTTATAATATAACACACATGTACCATGTAATGAAAATAAAAAGTAGCTCTAATTTTGGCGGATACTGTATATCAATATAACGTTTTTCATAGATAGAAGCCTTTTTTAGAAATATTAGTAAAAAACAGTTTGGCATTTTTTTATGATAAGAAGATAAATACACTGGAAAAGTTTTTTTTTAAGTAACGACATATTAGAACTCACAAATTCTCTGCATTGACGAAACACTGAGTATTTTTAAAACACAAATTTGAAAGCATTTATTACTAAGTAATGTTTTAATTTCGACTTAAAACAAGAGACAAGTACCAGAAAAATGTCTATAATATCGATATGGATATTGAAAAAGAAGCAAAATTAAAAAAAAATAAGCAAAATACATTGAGGCACAACGATTGCACAGAAATCGATAATATTTAGGAAATTATGCAGAAAAACAACGATAAAATAAAACCTTGAGACCCTGTATCTCAAAAACGAAGCATTTTAGGACACGCGGTAACCTTTTACGTTAAAACTATATTTTCTACATGTCGTTTTGAACATTTTGTATACGTAAGTCCGTTTTATTTTTTTTTTAATTTCGATTAATTTGATTTTTAAATCTATGTTGGGGAGGGGGTGGCGGGGCTGCTAGTAGTTATCTCGCGGAAACATGAGTCGTCGCGGCCGGTTTGATTTCGAAACGAAATCGTCCCACACCTTAGCGGATTTTTCTCAAAGTAAACGAGATGCCCCCTCCCTTCCGCCCAGCCACCGGTGCATTTGTGCATTTTATTTGGTTCGCTGGTAACTAGAGCCAAACGAATAGGTATCGCGAACCGCGAGCCTTTCTAGATGGTGCCGGATATGCAAGAGAGAAACCGTGGGTGGACCCGGTGAACGGAGCCTACGGAGATGACTCCGCCGATGAGGTCTGACCTTCTTCTGCGGAACGCGACGCGAGATCGGAACGATCTGGGCCGGGTATACAGGGTGGTCTCTCACTTAAAGGCAAGAGGTTTAATGCTTTTTACCAATTCCAAAAATGGTCCGAGATATTCCGATACGTACTTAGATTGTGGCGAAAAAAATTTTTTTTTGTTTTTTTTTTATTTATTTCCTTCTGTTTCTCAATATGTCACAATTAAGTTGTATCAAAACATTAAAATAGGCCGATAAGTGTTATGACAGAACTACTTTCTTTTTGTTTTTTACTTCTGAAATTCTTCAAATATATTACGCCACTGTGTGTCCAATTGTCCGGCGCGAAGACTTTAAAAGTGAGCACCCGGTATATCCCGAGTTGAAATGTATTTGCGATCGGACCCGCTGACATTTTCATTGCTGCACTGTCGTCGCCGATGGGAGATTTTTCGGATGCCGTTGCAGTAAATCTAGCACGGTACCATTTCTGCAGGCCCGAATTGTCTCGTAGCAATCGTACAAAATTCGTTGGTCAAACGGGGCGAGGAAAACTAGGAAAATTTAAAAATAAAAAAGGTTCCCAAAAATACCGACGCTAAGGCTGAAAATAAATTCTGGAGTCTGGAGAAAAATGCTCCGATTTTGACTTCAAAATTGGTACTCTTACCAACAAAGTATTTTTTTCAACTGTTTTCTTCCAGACTTACTACAAAGAAACAAAAGAAAAACACAATTCAATAAATTGTAATAGGCATATCATGACAATAAACGTCTATATTAAGTTATTAGACAGAAATGTTAATTTTAATCCCCGCTTCTACTGTTGTATTTCTTCTTAACATCGGAAAATCCTGCCACTTTTCGGTTCTTCCAAAAGTATTTTCCAGCCGTTTCGTAATTTGACTTAGTAGAGAGCTCGGGATTTAAGTAGCCATTTTGTAGTAAATTTATTAAATTAGTTTGCTCAAAACATTTTATTTTATTTATTTTTTTAAAATGAATGCCTTCTGTGGATTATTTCGCTAGGGACCAGCTGTGACACCAAAAAAGTTTCGTTGCTTTATTTTAAAGCTTTACCGATTTTTTTTCAATTTCGCTTATGTACAAAGTTTTTTCTTCATTTACTAAGCTGGTTGTAGCTTAGCCAGTCTTGATGCCTAATAAGAGGACTATTTATAATATACCCAACTTTTTATTTATATCGTCAGCTGTTACCACTGCAGCTTTGAGGCTAACTTCACAAATTTCAAAAGCTTGGTGTCCGATACTAACGTGTTATTTGTGGGGCGTGTGCACTGAAATCCTTGAAGTGGTGGATATATGCACCTAGACGCGTTGATTTGTATTCAGCGCAATAATTCGTCATTAAAAAAAAAATAATTGCGCCGCATTAATATTGATGAAACGGCGAAGTGGGGGAAAAAGTGCCTTTATCTTTGTGTGAAATCGACGCACGAACCGCGATTCTCGTCGCTATTGTTTCCCTTTGCAGTTTTAGAGAATTGCAATTAAAAAATATATCGGCCTTTTTATGCGTTTGAAACCGAGTCTCGCGTTGCCGATTCGATTTAATACGGTGCATAATTTAAACATTATTTAATTTTTAATTAGGAATTATTCATTATTATGCAAAAAGAATTTTAATTTAAAAGTATATAATTACATGTATGGTATGCATGTTATGTAAGAAACATCTGTAAACTATTTTTTTGACAATTTAAGATGGTTTTTGATGGTTTTTAGAATTTAATCTCGTAACAATAACATTTTAGTACGTAAAATTTGTTAAGTCGTAAATTGAAATATTAATTTTATGCCTTCAACTTTTAATTTTGAAAATATCGAAAAGTTGTTCGTAATGTCAGATGCAACATTACATATTTTACATATTTTCATAAGCTTGTAAAAGTTGTATTAGTATTGATAATTCTGTAAAACTTCTGTAGTCAGGAAATAACTGCACATATGATCGAGAATGTATTATTATTATTGTGCTTTAGTATATTGAAATAAATTACATTACAATAAACATTACATTTTATTTTGATTTGCAAAATAAAATATTAACTATTCAAATGCAATAGAACCTTGTTCCAAAACTTAGTAATACACAACAAAATAGCTGATGTACAATTTATACAAAATTTTCAGAATTTGAAAAAACTAACCCAAAACTAACCAAATTATAACGATCGGTCATGTGGCGATCGTTGTCCGCATTGAAATAGACAATTTCCGGCCGCGTTCTACACGACTCCGGTCTCCTTCAAGTGATTCGGCCATGACCATACCTAACAATTACTTTGGTAAATTGCTTAGTATGCAACAATGATGAATGTTAATGCGCCTCGTCATCATCGTGCAAAAAAAGCGCATAAAAGAAAATAACAACAACCGTCGAAACAGCATTGTTTAAATTGTCTAAGATAAAAAAATAAACAAAAACAAAGGGGCCCGCGCAGGTCCGTACTTAACAAGTTTTTTTCGTAGTTTTTTTTTTAATTTATATTCAACGCCTTATTTGCAGCAGCTAATATTTATTTTGGGTAGAACCTAAGTTTTAAAAATTTACATTGATTTTGATTCAGTTTTTTTCATTATCGTTTATCAAGATTGAAAAGAAAAGCCTTGACCACCCAGTACTACACCTGGGGAGTCTTTTTTATTATGACTTTACAGTCCTTGCGAACATCACAATCAGGCCAACATTAAGAAATATTATGATTTCTGATTAATGATCAGTTAACCGCGGAGTGTCACAAAATTTGCAAAAGACAAATCTGATTTACCGAACTTGATCAGTTCCAGTTTTACCTTCTAGTTGACTTCAGGCGGAACAGACGAAAATTTGAAGGAGGAGGAACAACCTCAATAACCGACACTTAGCACTTCCCTATAGGAAGACTAGCAAGCCTTAGAACAGAAACCAGATTACGTATTAGAACACGAATAAATCGGAGACATCCATCAGAGTTACGTAACCAAACACTCAAAATTATCATCCGGAGTGCCATACAAGCTTGTCTGGATTCTCTCGACCTTTAGAGAGATAAGAAGACACTTCGAATCGTCTATGAAAATAATCATCAAAAACCGCGGTCATCGACCGTGAAAACGCGATTGCATCCCTAAACGCGACGACGGCGGTGGTGCATTGTAACCGCCCCCTTAGGTCGTTTCCTATTTCGGAGCAGCAGCGATGGCGAACGGATCACACGCGACGGCAGTGGGGGGAACGGCGGTGACGGGAGACCGGGTCAACGCCCGCTGAAAGTGAAAAGAGAGGGTCCGCAAGGATGCCGCAACGTTGCCGGCTCGTTTCCGTTGTTCCCGGCGCCTAGGGAAATACTTTTGTTCCCGTTTCGGAACCCCGAAAACGACGAGCCTGGCTTTTTTTTTCTACCGCAGCGACCTAAAACTCGAAAGCCCCGCTCCGTACCGGCAATTACACGATTTCGAAGATTACCGGTGTTTTCATTGTATACAAATGAATCGGTCGGATGCACACGACAGCCGTCTCGTTGCTGCTTTCTATCTGGGTTAGTATTCCCGCGCTAAACGTGCCTTGTAATCATATATAATTGTTGAAGTAACGTACCAACGTAGCAACCAGGCAAGTACTATAATAGCGTAGATGATTGCATGGATCTACCTTCGTTTGTTCGGCTCCGTGTTATTACTTTTAATTGGTGTGGAGAACCAACCGGGCTAGAGAACAGGAAACTGCCAGATGACAGTAGGTACTACTGTGGAATTATGACGACTTCTATGCTGTTGTCAACCAAAGTTTAAATTGCTAGCCAAGTTCTTGACGCTGGGACCTCATTTTGGAAATTGCAGTCGGTTGGTCGCACTGATGCGTCCTGGGCAAAACTGAGTGCGACTTTCCACAACCAAACAGATCGATTTAAAATATATGCAATGAAGAATGTTCTTACTAGTTATCTGCAGATAACTTTCAAATAACATGTCTACATCTACTTTATTTTTCTTTTTATTTGTTCTCACCATCCAATATTCATTTCTGAATTTACAAATGTGCCTCTAATTTCTAAGGTAAATAGAACATTGAAAAAGTAACATTGGTTTGATTAATGAACACTTCAGAAAACTCCCTAAATATTTTCTATTGCCAAAAGAACTTCGAAATAAAAATCTGCATAAAAACTGAGGGTTCTTGTAATTAAAAATTTAAATAAACGATTTTCCCATTTTATTTCCATAAAGTAAACTCCGAGGTAAATTCCATAAATTTTACAAGTAATAAAGTAGTGGTGGTTATGAAAAAAACAACGTTTCAATTTTGCGATCAGCCTGTACATTTCGCCGGCAAGGAAAAACAGATTACTTAGCTGCGTATGCGGAAGTCGTAAGATTGCTCTGAAAACGGCGATCCGCCCATTTATTGTCAGAATAGGTTAGTCCAATTGTGTTGCGGCTTTAAACAAGACAAATCGTTTTTTTATTGGAAATAGTAAAAACTATTTTTATTATTTGTATTATGGAGGCCGCGACTTTTGACTTCTTTATTGGCGATTTCATAGAGCTGGGCGGTCGACGGAGGCCGTAGCTTCACTATTGCAGCTTTTTTTTAAATTCTTACACCTTGAAAATAATACAAGGGAAGGACGAACTGATAAACTTAGTAATTGTATTTTAATCCAGAATGTGATTATCAAGACCGCAAAAAAGTGCTTCGTTACACATGACAACACTGGAAAATTTTCTGCCCAACCAGAAGACTTGGCAAGACTTGTTTACAGCTCTAGTAGGGTTGTAATTATTTAATACCCACGCTAGATAAAAATATACAGTTTTTTTATGCATTTCGGGTTCAAAATTATTTTGTTTTTAATATCCAATAACCTTTATAATTATTGATGGCATTGGTGTACTACATATTATTATTAGTATTCTATGATCAATGTTCCATTATTGTGCGATTTGGGTAGTTTCCCAAGCACTCCATACGAGTATTGGCAGAGCCAAATGACATGTTTTGTGAATCGTAGAGTAGTATGCTATGCTGTACGTTAGTTTTCTTCAGTCTTAAACCTATATCAACCTCATTCGTTAGATCACTTTTTACTTAGTCTGTCTATTTTTGTGGTCCAAATAATATCTGCTATAAGCTTTAGGTTATGAGCCGAATATAATCCTCATTAATAGTCAGCGCAATTACTTCAAAACAGAAGGAACGTCAAAGATGTTGGCTGCGAAGAACAGAGGTCCTAAGATCCTTGGGGGTACGCTTTGTCTCACAGAAAGATGTTGTTGTAGATAACCTGTTGCAATATTCTGCCAAAGTAAGAGTGGATTAACCAACCAAAAATAATCTGACAAAGAATTACTGTATCAAAAGTATGGAAAGCTGTTGCGTAATCTATATTTAAAGAGGAAAAAATGGCTTATTCTTGGATAACGAATTTCCAACGAACGTGGGAATGTTTTTTGCAACACCCTGTATATAATCGGTATAGACTTCTATATATCACTCATATGCTCATAACCTACAAAATCTTCTGCTTCTCGACCGCGTTTTGGTCGTTTTTCAAACTCGGTCCCGCCTGATGATGGAACGGATTTCGAAACTGGATAAAAAAAATTGCTCGCGCTAGACTCTTCGTTGGACTTAAACAACGGCGGGAAAAAACGGATCGAGAGAAAAATTACGGCACTTTGCTAATGTCACCCGACGTTCTGCGGTTATTTATGATGATTCGCCACGGCGAAAAAAACTTCTGCCCGCGTTATTAATACTAATTTCGTCTCGAATTTTCTGGTCCTAATCACTCCCGAAAACATCATCAATCATTAAAAAGTCATTAACAAACGCCGGGGCCAATTTTCAAGGACAAATCGGAAGGATTATTAAGAGCGTCTAAATGCGCTAGACAGCATACTGAGTGTTAAACCACAGGCCGACCTCAATCCATTTCGGAATACAATCGTTCGTCTGGGAATGTAGATGCAGTCTGTTTTCGGTTTGCCAAAATGACTACGTACAAATGGTGGACCTTTAAGGGGCGCAAAAGAAGGAAATGATTATCGGGGGAATGTTTTAACGAACGTTGTAGGCGAGGAGCCCCCGACCAAATAGAATAAGATAGAATTTAAAGAGCGGTTTTTCCAAACCAAGTTTATTACAAAAAAATATTTCCTACTTTCTTTACAGAAAACATTTTTTTCTGAAAATGACGATTTAACAAGAAATAATGCCACTTAAGTTATTTTAAAAGTCACTATCGCCACTTGTATCATGCAAGCGTGAAAGCATTAATTTATTCTTGGGAAACATTTGCGAATTCCCCTAGCACCGTGTGTTACCAGGAACCTTCCTTTTAATCTGATCCTATAATTGTTCTAAAACTTAGATAGTATGTGGAGGTGCATTATCTTCCATAATTTAGAAAAAAAGCCTACAGATTACAAAACTAACCAACAAACCTTTAACCTGCTAGGGTTTGTCGAACAGACATTACAGGAGATCTTGAGTCGTCGATTCTGATTTCATCCGAAACTAAGACATTTTCCAAATCTTCAATAGTCTTCAGTTAAATAATTCCGAAGCTCTGACATTTCTGCTTGCTATTGGAGGTGCAAAGCGATATTTTCCTTCCGTAATTACTCTTCTGCGAATCCTTCGGTGTTAATTCTTTTGGGTTCCTAATTTCGGAAACCTTGAATAGGTTTTTGAAACAACCCCTTGTGTAAGCTCAAACATTCTTGCAATTTGACTTTCTGACGTTCCTCGTTCTGCGAGAGCAATGATTCTTCTCCTCTGGACTTCTGATCTTATACCAGTGAGTTTGTTTATCTACCTGTTCATCAAACTATAAAGATTCAATTGAACTCCGAAGTCGGTGTCTCAAAACTAATTATAACATATTACAGAGGTTTCGGCCACACGGGCATCATCAGACATACAAAGACGTTGGGGACGACTTTGAAGATGGGCGATTTGATTTACCCATTCATGTACTTGTTCATCGCTCGTATCGAAGGAAAACTCGAATAATTCATATTGGAAAATAAAGGCGAAATTTCACTTGAAAATATCATTCAAAAAGCAAAAGGTGGCTACCGGTTTGTTATTCTTAAAACACTACAGCCTTCCTGCTGTCGCAATTAATTATCTTTGTCAGACCGATTTCGATATACAAACCGTCCAAAGCAATAAATAACACGAGAACTTATATTTACATATAAATTAGAGATTTACATACGCGTAGTATTTTTAATGGACGTATTTATTTCGATACACATATATACATACATAGATATAGCGGTAAATTATCGAGGTAAATTAATTTCCCGTTTGATTTTCGCTGAGAAATCTGCACGCCGACATGACCGACACAAGAACAAAGAAAAACGATAGAAAAATAGCCCTTGATCTGAAGACTAGTCTCTACTATAATATAATACGACCAAAAATATAGTGCATTTATTGCTTATTGTTTTGATGTTTGAAGTATTTTACAGTAATCGCATACCTTCGCAGGGCCGTGATAAAACCCATCCCAACAGATGTTTATTCTGCATTAAGTAGATCTTGCCTGAGATGGCGCGTAACGAAAATTTGTGAAAACTTGAAATTTTTATTTGAAACGTAAATGGACCGTTTTAGATTTGATTAAGCATTGATTCAGCGAGGTATTTTCGAATAAGTAGAAGCGTTTATTTTAATATATGTTCGTATATATTACGAAGGTATAGGACTGTGATTCTTCCAGTAAGTACGTATTTATGTACCTGATTCTCGAGCTTTGACCCTGCGAGGCTGTTTTCACTAAATAGTTCAAAGGGTACTTTATTTATGTTGTAGGTAAGTTAGAAAATAATCATTTTTGTCTCGTGTTCGATGTCGCGTCGTGTCGATTAACAACATTCTTCTTCTTGAATTTTTGTGTCTTCTAAAGGGTGATTCAATAAGGGTTTCCACATTAAAATAATAAAAAGAACTCGGAAGAATATAAAAATATACAAACATTTTTATTTGCCGTTTTAGATTAGTGTATTACAATTAGGTATGAAAGATGATGTCATTCAAATGACCCCCGCGACTCATGTGCCATGATGTAATCCGTTTATTGAAATTGCCTATCACTTTTTGACACAATTCAGGTTCTATTCCGGCTATTTCGCGTCTAATCTCCTGTTTCAGCTCTGGAATAGTGTTTGGTTTATTTCTTATCGCTCTGCTTTTTAGATACCCCCAAAAAAAAATCTAGGGGAGTAAGATCACATGATCGCGGCGGCCAATTGATATCGCCATTACGTGAGATAATCCAACCAGGAAACTTGCCCCGCGTTTCTCTGGATGTGTGACAAGTGGCTCCATCCTGTTGGAACCACAAATCTTCAATGTCCATACCTTCGAACTGCTCCCAGAAAAAATCAGATATCATGTTTCGATAGCGAACACCATTAACCGTAACATCGTGCTCCGCATTATCCTCGAAAAAAAAAGGGCCAATTATTCCTCCGCACCAAAATGCGCACCAAACAGTCACTTTTTGAGGATGCATTCCTTTTTGATCAATCTCTCTTGGATTTTCTAATCCCCAAATACGAGCATTGTCTTTGTTTACAAAACCACCAAGATGATTTTCGTTGAAAAATGAATCGCTTGTTCTCGTATCCATTCTGCAAACACGCGGCGCTGTTGATGATCTCGAGGTTTCTAACTCCTGAGTTATTTGAACTTTATATGGGTGTAGATGCAAGTCTTTTGTTAAAATACGCTGTGTGGTTGACGAATCGATGTGTTTGGATCTTTCGGCTACACTTTCGCGAACAATGGTAATATTTTGATCTGACCGGCCTGCACGAGCACGTTGAGGGACTTTGAGGTTAGTTACAGATCCAGTTTGCTCACATTCCGAATTGTCCTCTCAGAAGGTCGATTTTGGGGGCCGAAAAATTCAAGTAGAGCCCGAAATGCATTTTTTCTTGATCGACCATTTTCATAATAGGCTTGCACAATTTTTACACGTTGTTCAGTCGTATATTGCTCCATGACTAATTTTTATTATGTTTTGAGGTTAGAAATCTCATATCTCATAAACAAATACAGTAGGGTTTCAAAAATATTTCAGATTGTAATGTGGAAAATTTCTAGAAGGTCCCTGTTTTCTAACACAATAAAATGTGTTTTGAATGTTTACCATTTTATAAGAAATTCAGAAGAGAAAGTAGGAGCAGTAATAAAAACAAGTGACATGGCCAAAGTTCCGAAGTCAACTGTAAGAAAAATGGTTGCAAATGGGATAGTGAAAAGGAAAGTGAGAAAAGTACTTCGCGCGTTTTTAAATTTAAATTAAATTTTAAATTTAAAATTAGGCGTATAATCTACGACGCTTATAAAGTAAATAGTGTTTTCACCTTAGAAGAACTACATAAAAAGTACTGACAGATTTAACAAAGCCAAAGAGTTGTTGCCTACTTTTTTCACCACCTTTTTTTACCTTCACGTGGAATAACTCATAATAATTCTTCATGCTTGCTTCAAAAATGGTTGTTTGGAAGATGCATTATTTTTGTCTGCTAAAAACATCAAAGATTCAAGTGTGGATTACAATGATAACAGCAACAACAAACACTGTTATTGTGTTGGATAATGCCTCGTATCATTGAGCCCAAATTAGAAAAATTCCGAATAGTTTCAATTCAAATAAAGAAGAAATTGAAGAATTTCTGTACGAAAAAACAACTTCGGACATGAAATCTTGAGATTACCCCCGGTATCATTGTATATTTAACTCGATTGAGATCATTTGGTCTGAGTTGAAAGCGCATATAAGAAGAAATAACAGTGCAACAAAATTTAGTAATAGTACCATAAATGAAATTCGACAAGAAAAACGAGTAATGAAAGAAGAAAATATTTATCGAGAACGATTAGTGGTGGAGTTGATCATTGAACTAGGTAACGACCGTACCGATTTTTTAAGTGACTGATACTTTATTATTATAATATTTAATATTTTGTATATTAATAAGACACTAATAGAACGTAATAAATTGTTACTCTGTACTCATGAAAACATACTTATATCCCGCTTGTTAGTGTAGGTAGATAAATTCCTAGGACGGTCCTGGAATGGTTACGGGTAAGGATCTGCTCGGCCAGGTGTTCTATAAGGGGTTGCGGTTTTGCAGTAATAAACAGTAGGCAACGTTAATCACGGGATCGGTTATAAAAGAACTATATTTCTGGTTGAATTATACCAAAATGTCGGATACTCCTATTGCATTTTCTAAATACACCCAATCCAATTTCAAACATAAGCAATAATGACATTGTTATTAAAATATATATGTGGTTTGATATTTACACCGAATTACTATGAAACAGTACTGACTCAGTACGTTTGTATGTTTTGGAGCGAGAACATTAACAGCGGTGAAATAGTGGTGGATCTTGAACGAGCGTTTGAAATAATAGATATGGGTATTTTTGTGAAAAAATATTGGCCAATTATGGTTTAAAACATTTTTCAGAAAGTGGTGGTGATTATTCCCTGATATTAGATGTTTTTTTTAAATATTGAACTGAAAGTATTATATAACTGATTATGTCAAAATAGATTAAAATTAAGATTGTCAAAAACAAAGCGTCAGCAGCAAATTGTAAATGATTTTACAGCTCAGGACTATCAATCAATATTTTTAAATGATTCACCTAATGAATATGTGTCTGAAATTAAATACCTGGGAGTTATTCTAGACCCACAACCAAATTATTCTAGTCACGTCGATGATCTGTGTAGAAAGTTAGGCAAAAACAGGTTTTTTTTTTATAGGTATTCATGCATTTCTTGCAAAACTGGACGGAAAAAAATCTAGTTACATTATTGGCGAGACTATTCAAATTCATTATTTTTTTTTATTTTTGGGCATAGTATTGGTAGTATTTGTTTTTCTTTTTTTTCTTTTATCTTTTAACAGAACTTTACTTTGAATTACACTTTGAGCGCTTTCATCAATGACTTACACTAATCTGACTGGTCTTTGAGGGTTCCAGCTCTCTTACTCTCTCGCAAAAATTTAAGTACGGTGAACTTTTCAACTTGTCACTTGGGAACATCAGTCGACAGTTGTACAGTACGTTTAAAAAAACTTTTTCAATTACTGATATTGGAGAATTATTAGACCATCTTTTTTTTTTGGTTTGCTGTAAATGTCACTATTTTGTTGCTAATCTTATAATGCTGTGAATACTATGACTCACAGGAAACAGTGAAGCGTTTCACTATACAAATATACTTAAAAGGCGCTACCGTATAGGATTATCCATTTTTTCTCATTCAAATTTTAATTGAAACCAATATTTATCAAGCGGTGAAGTTCCCAGTAAGAAAAGACTATTGGTAACAGAAAATAAAAATAGCACATATTGTATTAAATTGTTAAAATTTGAAATTAAAAAAAAATACATGCGAAGAGCAGTCGAGAGAATGTTTCACTTTACATTATTCTGTTGGTGGTGACATTGTGAACGGTTTCTTTCGGGCCAACTTATAATTCAAAATATATTTACTTATATCAAGGTTGTCTACATTTTTTAATAAAGTCCCCTGAGCCATTGGGTGTCGATACCGCGTTCATCAATCACACAGCCAGTTATTGATCGATTTGGGATAGTTGCTTCCATCTCATCGACGGTTCTTTTTCTGTTCTGTTTATTGGAGTCAATTACGCGCTGACGTGTGACGCGTTTTTTAAATTGTATTTCGTTAAAAATTAAAAGAATCGCATACCGTTTGGGTTAAATGGACCGTTTCCACGACAACCGACGATAAGATGGGTCAGCAAGGCGAGTTACTTTTGGTTAGTTGGCCGATGCTATAGTGGCCGTGGCGGAACAACACCCGTTTCCTTTCCCGGTCTATGGTAGTTTTGCCGTGCGACCTCCAGCACATGCATTGCCTCCTTACACTGTTCCGCAAGCGCGTTAACTGATGAGTTGTCTTGCCAACTCTGCACCTACGTTTTATACTTTATACCCATAGAACATCCCTAGGTAACGCTATAGTATTCCTTCACTCTTTCAAATGATCCTTATAATAATAAGAAACATAATAGTCTTTATTAAGATTAAATTGGCGAAGTCTATCCTTAAAGCCACTCACATCTAACCAATATCTAAATACAATTTAGATATTTCAAGTAAAAGTAAACATAAAATTATAACAATAATATATGACCTACCTTAGACTACACATCAAAGAAGAACCTTATTATAACGTTTAAATGTACACTTGATTTTTAAAATTTCGTTATTTCTCCCGGGAGGAATTAAATGCCTATTTAACAAATTTTGCATGGACCAAGAAACTTTGATTTGAGAACATGATCTAAGGAGATCTAACATCGAAATTTTGCAGTTCTATGTAGCGGCATACTGAGCGTGGCTTGGTGTATCAGATTAAGGTCATGAATTGGTTTCCTAAATACAAATCTGTCATCCACATATTTAGGAATGCCGGGATTTATCACACGTTTCAAAGAGCATAGAAAGTTGTGTTGAAAACATTTTTTATTTTTAACCAATTCTATTTCTTGAATGCTCCGGATATACGAGGTGTGTTCAAAAAGTATCGCAAATTTTGAATTTTCGCGGGTTACGTATATTCGAATTTCGAATTTTTTGTGGCGTTATGTTGGTACTCATGTCTCTCATTTATGCCGACAAGCTGGGCCATTTTGAATGTTCATTTAATTGTTGACAGCTGCTTTGCTTGCACGTGTTTTGGATCGTCTTCGATTTTTACCTATTCAAAAAAATGGATCAAAGAACCTGTATCAAATTTTGTGTGAAAAACGAAATTGAGTGCGCGGATGCATTCCGAATGTTGACTGTGGCATACGGAGAAGCTACCTTGGACCGAAGCAACGTTTATCGGTGGTACAAAATGTTCTCAGAAGGCCGAGAAGATGTGAACGACAAAGAGCGTGCCAGACGCCCGAGCACTTCAACAACAGACGAAAAAATTAATGAAGTGGAGAAAATGATATTGGCTAATCGTCGAATCACTGTTAGAGAAGTTGCTGAGGACCTAAACATATCGATTGGCCATCGTGCCATTCGAATTTTATCAATGATTTGGGCATGAGACGGGTCGCCGCGAAATTCGTACCAAAATCGCTCAATTGTGACCATAAACGCATCGCATGAACATTGCTAATGAGATGTTAAACTCTGTCCACGACGACCCAAATTTGCTCCAGAGGGTCATAATTGGTGACGAATCGTGGGTTTATGGTTATGACGTGGAAACCAAAGCTCAATCATCTCAATGGAAGCTGCCGCACGAACCAAGGCCGAAAAAAGCGCGCCAAGTTCGGTCGAATGTGAAAGTTTTGCTAACAGTTTTCTTCGATTGCAGGGGAGTGGTGCATCATGAGTTCTTGCCACAGGGAATAAGGAATATTACCTGAAAGTTATGCGCAATTTGCGCGAAGCAATCCGCCAGAAACGCCCGGATTTGTGGAAGGACAAAAATTGGCTTTTGCACCACGATAACGTCCCTGCTCACACATCGTTGCTTGTGCGCGACTTTTTGGCCAAAAACAACACACTAATGATGCCGCAGCCACCGTATTCCCCAGATCTGGCCCCCTGTGACTTTTTCTTGTTCCCTAAACTGAAGAGGCCCATGAAAGGACGACGTTACGCTTCTCTTGACGAGATAAAAACGGCATCGAAGGAGGAGCTGAAGAAGATAAAAAAAAATGATTTTTTGAAGTGCTTCGAAGATTGGAAAAACCGTTGGCACAAGTGTATAATATCTCATGGGGATTACTTTGAAGGGGACAAAATAGATATTCATGAATAAAAAAATAATTTTTGAAAATGCACAAAATTCGCGATACTTTTTGAACACACCTCGTATGGTCATATATATATATATATATATATATATATATATATATATATATATATATATATATATATATATATATATATATATATATATATATATATATATATATATAAATAAAATAAATATATAATATAAATATGTAAAAGTCTCTCTCGTTTGTCTTACTGAAATATTGTGTAGTACCCCAGCTTAGACAATGTGACCTTTTATCGGCTACAGAAAATCCAGAATACACACGAGACGTGTTGTCGCTTTATTTCTAACTTACGCAAATTTGACCATACGAGGTGTGTTCAAAAAGTATCGCGAATTTTGTGCATTTTCAAAAATTATTTATTTATTCATGAATATCTATTTTGTCCCCTTCAAAGTAATCCCCATGAGATATTATACACTTGTGCCAACGGTTCTTCCAATCTTCGAAGCACTTCAAAAAATCATTTTTTTTTATCTTCTTCAGCTCCTCCTTCGATGCCGTTTTTATCTCGTCAAGAGAAGCGTAACGTCGTCCTTTCATGGGCCTCTTCAGTTTAGGGAACAAGAAAAAGTCACAGGGGGCCAGATCTGGGGAATACGGTGGCTGCGGCATCATTAGTGTGTTGTTTTTGGCCAAAAAGTCGCGCACAAGCAACGATGTGTGAGCAGGGACGTTATCGTGGTGCAAAAGCCAATTTTTGTCCTTCCACAAATCCGGGCGTTTCTGGCGGATTGCTTCGCGCAAATTGCGCATAACTTTCAGGTAATATTCCTTATTCCCTGTGGCAAGAACTCATGATGCACCACTCCCCTGCAATCGAAGAAAACTGTTAGCAAAACTTTCACATTCGACCGAACTTGGCGCGCTTTTTTCGGCCTTGGTTCGTGCGGCAGCTTCCATTGAGATGATTGAGCTTTGGTTTCCACGTCATAACCATAAACCCACGATTCGTCACCAATTATGACCCTCTGGAGCAAATTTGGGTCGTCGTGGACAGAGTTTAACATCTCATTAGCAATGTTCATGCGATGCGTTTTTGGTCACAATTGAGCGATTTTGGTACGAATTTCGCGGCGACCCGTCTCATACCCAAATCATTGATAAAATTCGAATGGCACGATGGCCAATCGATATGTTTAGGTCCTCAGCAACTTCTCTAACAGTGATTCGACGATTAGCCAATATCATTTTCTCCACTTCATTAATTTTTTCGTCTGTTGTTGAAGTGCTCGGGCGTCTGGCACGCTCTTTGTCGTTCACATCTTCTCGGCCTTCTGAGAACATTTTGTACCACCGATAAACGTTGCTTCGGTCCAAGGTAGCTTCTCCGTATGCCACAGTCAACATTCGGAATGCATCCGCGCACTCAATTTCGTATTTCACACAAAATTTGATACAGGTTCTTTGATCCATTTTTTTGAATAGGTAAAAATCGAAGACGATCCAAAACACGTGCAAGCAAAGCAGCTGTCAACAATTAAATGAACATTCAAAATGGCCCAGCTTGTCGGCATAAATGAGAGACATGAGTACCAACATAACGCCACAAAAAATTCGAAATTCGAATATACGTAACCCGCGAAAATTCAAAATTTGCGATACTTTTTGAACACACCTCGTATATCCGGAGCATTCAAGAAATAGAATTGGTTAAAAATAAAAAATGTTTTCAAGCACAACTTTCTATGCTCTTTGAAACGTGTGATAAATCCCGGCATTCCTAAATATGTGGATGACAGATTTGTATTTAGGAAACCAATTCATGACCTTAATCTGATACACCAAGCCACGCTCAGTATGCCGCTACATAGAACTGCAAAATTTCGATGTTAGATCTCCTTAGATCATGTTCTCAAATCAAAGTTTCTTGGTCCATGCAAAATTTGTTAAATAGGCATTTAATTCCTCCCGGGAGAAATAACGAAATTTTAAAAATCAAGTGTACATTTAAACGTTATAATAAGGTTCTTCTTTGATGTGTAATCTAAGGTAGGTCATATATTATTGTTATAATTTTATGTTTACTTTTACTTGAAATATCTAAATTGTATTTAGATATTGGTTAGATGTGAGTGGCTTTAAAGATAGACTTCGCCAATTTAATCTTAATAAAGACTATTATGTTTCTTATTATTATAAGGATCATTTGAAAGAGTGAAGAAATACTATAGCGTTACCTAGGGATGTTCTATGGGTATAAAGTATAAAACGTAGGTGCAGAGTTGGCAAGACAACTCATCAGTTAACGCGCTTGCGGAACAGTGTAAGGAGGCAATGCATGTGCTGGAGGTCGCACGGCAAAACTACCATAGACCGGGAAAGGAAACGGGTGTTGTTCCGCCACGGCCACTATAGCATCGGCCAACTAACCAAAAGTAACTCGCCTTGCTGACCCATCTTATCGTCGGTTGTCGTGGAAACGGTCCATTTAACCCAAACGGTATGCGATTCTTTTAATTTTTAACGAAATACAATTTAAAAAACGCGTCACACGTCAGCGCGTAATTGACTCCAATAAACAGAACAGAAAAAGAACCGTCGATGAGATGGAAGCAACTATCCCAAATCGATCAATAACTGGCTGTGTGATTGATGAACGCGGTATCGACACCCAATGGCTCAGGGGACTTTATTAAAAAATGTAGACAACCTTGATATAAGTAAATATATTTTGAATTATAAGTTGGCCCGAAAGAAACCGTTCACAATGTCACCACCAACAGAATAATGTAAAGTGAAACATTCTCTCGACTGCTCTTCGCATGTATTTTTTTTTAATTTCAAATTTTAACAATTTAATACAATATGTGCTATTTTTATTTTTTGTTACCAATAGTCTTTTCTTACTGGGAACTTCACCGCTTGATAAATATTGGTTTCAATTAAAATTTGAATGAGAAAAAATGGATAATCCTATACGGTAGCGCCTTTTAAGTATATTTGTATAGTGAAACGCTTCACTGTTTCCTGTGAGTCATAGTATTCACAGCATTATAAGATTAGCAACAAAATAGTGACATTTACAGCAAACCAAAAAAAAAGATGGTCTAATAATTCTCCAATATCAGTAATTGAAAAAGTTTTTTTAAACGTACTGTACAACTGTCGACTGATGTTCCCAAGTGACAAGTTGAAAAGTTCACCGTACTTAAATTTTTGCGAGAGAGTAAGAGAGCTGGAACCCTCAAAGACCAGTCAGATTAGTGTAAGTCATTGATGAAAGCGCTCAAAGTGTAATTCAAAGTAAAGTTCTGTTAAAAGATAAAAGAAAAAAAAGAAAAACAAATACTACCAATACTATGCCCAAAAATAAAAAAAAATAATGAATTTGAATAGTCTCGCCAATAATGTAACTAGATTTTTTTCCGTCCAGTTTTGCAAGAAATGCATGAATACCTATAAAAAAAAAAACCTGTTTTTGCCTAACTTTCTACACAGATCATCGACGTGACTAGAATAATTTGGTTGTGGGTCTAGAATAACTCCCAGGTATTTAATTTCAGACACATATTCATTAGGTGAATCATTTAAAAATATTGATTGATAGTCCTGAGCTGTAAAATCATTTACAATTTGCTGCTGACGCTTTGTTTTTGACAAACTTAATTTTAATCTATTTTGACATAATCAGTTATAAAATACTTTCAGTTCAATATATATATATATATATATATATATATATATATATATATATATATATATATATATATATATATATATATATATATATATATATATATATATATATATATATATATATATATATCTCACGTATTGATTCACGGATGGAAAAATGTGATGACACTATACTCCGGGATATCATCCGTTCGCTCGTTGAACTCCGACTGGAATCCTGCATCCGACTGGAATCCTGCAAATCCTGCATCCGACTGGAATCCTGCAGACGTCTGCAGGATATATATATATATATATATATATATATATATATATATATATATATATATATATATATATATATTTGAATACAGCAATCTCAAACTCATATAACACAGTTTCGAGATATGCGCGACATGATCCAAAAACTTCATATTCTCACCAATACTTAGACCCAGATTTTTCACAGACTTTACAAATTGAATGAGTTTATTGTCCACATACAGTCGGTCAAATAAGTCTCCGCACACATAGTATTTCTTCAGTTTTCTTTTAGTTTCTTCTTTCAAGTAATAAAAATAAAATAAAAATCATTTGAGACAATTTGTTTGAACGATAAAAAATGAGATAGTTTTAGAAGCAAGAAACTATGTCAAATAGGTCTCCATACACTTTAATAAACCACTATTCAGAACTGCTGATAGGACCGTTAATTATCAATATTTTATCAAGTCAGCTTGTATCAAATTTCGCTTAAATACATGAGTTATACTTGTTTTGTTTATGACGCCACTTTTAGGTCAGTTGTTTTTGAGGTAAAAGCAAAATGAGCGCTAAAAATTGCGAAATTCCAATTGCGAGAGAGATACTGGTAAAGTAATAAAAAAATCACAGCCACGCAGCCACGCCACGCTCTGGTCGTCCCAGGAAGTTAACTGCACGAGAAGAGTCTTCTGTTATGAAAAAAATTAGGATTAATTGCAGAGAAAATCGGGGAAGAGTTCTCAAAAAATGTTAACCCTCAAACGATTAGAAACTGCTTGCATCCAGCAGGTTATAACGGCCGCGTTGCCAGAAGGAAACCATTAATTTCGAAAAAATCGTTTGGAATTTGCCCGAGAACACATTAATAAAACCAGGGAGTTCTTTGGAAAACGTTATCTTTAGTGAGGAAACAAAAATTAACCTTTTTGGGTCAGATTATCGGAATAACGTATAGGGAAAAAATAACACAGCTCTGAAAATCGAAAATGTTTGTCCTACGGTGAAGCATGGTGGAGGCAATGTTTTAATGTGGGGTGCATGTCAGCTAATGGGACAGGCGATTTAGCTTTTATTGACGGAATCTTCTAGCGACATGGCTATTTGAAAGTGTTGAAAAACTTAACATTGAGGGGCGTTATTTGGCAAAATTGAAAAAATACTATGTATACGGGGACTTTCTTGACCGCCTGTATAGATTCATTCTGGATTTGATGTTGATTTTCTTTCTCTTGAGGGCAAAAATAATGACGTTACACTTTGATGAATTTAAACGTAAATTATGCCCCTCCTGAAAGCTGGCTATATTTTCGAAATCCCTATTCATGATGCTCGCTGCATATTCACAATTGTCGCACTCAAAACTATGATGCAATTATGTATCACCACCACACAACCAAACCACCCAGATCCGCCGTATAAATAAAAATTAATAACGGTCCCAATACTGAGCCCTGCGGCACCTCCGATAAAATATCTAGAGATAACGAGAGCGGATTTTTAACAGTACTTTTGCCAAGAGTTTTGTAGATATGCCTGCAAAAAATTTTACATTCTTGCATCTATATACCGACATTTGGCAATCAACAATTTATGATTAATAGTATCGAAAACCTGTGTGAAATCCATTAAAACCAAAGCTGTCGCCATAGACTTGTCACTTGCTCTCAAGATTTCATCACAAAAGTGCAATAGAGCAGCAACCGTGCTATGTCCTTTCCTAAAATCAGATTGGTGAATTGGAACTAACTCATTCACTGAAACATATCCATTTATCTGTTACTATACCACTTTTTCCAGAATTTTGGCTAAAATCGGTAACAAGCATGTCCAAATACGGACGGATAAGTATTCTTGCGAATTGGCACGACCAATGTAAACTTTTCAAGAGACATTAAATTCCAGAAATGCGCACGAAATGTTATTTTTGAAAAATGCATGTATATTGCTAATTTTATTTTATTTTAAATTGGGAATATTCATTGTCTGATCTCGCTTATTTCGACGTTTATCGTTCAATTCTGTTAAGCAATCGCCAAGAGAAAAACATAGTTTCTCTCGCCTGTATATTTCTGGTTCATTGGAATTCGAAATGATAAAAATTAATGATAATTAATAAAACCATTCGCCAGATATTGGGATATTCGCATATAAATCGTCTTTAAACTTTTTTTTGTCGGTTTGCGTTATCAATATTGTTTTGGTTACCACAATCAACGCGTGAATACGGATGACGACAAAAACAAAAGGTTTTTAAATACTGCGGTACTCGCATGTGTTGAAAGCCTTCCAGAATTTTAATATTTGTGGCCTAAAACGTAAACTGGAATGGTTATTATCAACGTTTGTCGTGATCCCAAAAAAGCGTAACCTAAAACAACGCACATATACAAAAATATTTTCTTAAAGAATACTTAACAGAATGTTCACAATCTCATTACAAAATATCAATGAAACTAGGTTCCGTTTCCGAGATGGCTTGAACGTTTTGGGGCAGCGGAGTGATATGATCCAAGACCTTCATAGATGATTTATTGATTATAACAAAGGTTTCGACAACGTACGACACGATTTTCTTATCCAGCTCCTTAGAAGAAGGAATCAGGAAGAAGGAAGTCAAAAAACTTAAACCGCAAAAATACGAATGGAATAAAAATGCATAGAGGTGTCAGGCACCAGTGTCGAGCACTAGTTTTGATTATAGTTAATCGGTAGCTCATTTAGCGCCAAGTAGATTAGAAGCAATAAAATTATTAAGTCTAGATGTGTCTCGGGGGTTTGTTGCCGTTTGTTTTTGTAAAAAGATCCCTTTATTACCTACATATGCATAATTAAAATTTAAAAAAAAAGCTGAAAAACATTACGTTCCTATTATCCCTTGACGAACCATTTGGAGTTTTATCACTCAAAAATCTGCAACTAGCTGCACGCGACAATATGACGTCAAATTTGGCTGTGCCCGCGACAAAGGCCAGCAAAACGCACCAAAGTAATAATTGTTGAGTTGAAAACTCGTTAAAAAAATCGTTAAAACGCCCAGTCGACACGTCAGAGTTGACATACATTATTTTCGGAACATGTTGTATTGGTCTGTGACCGTTAAAGCAAGCAAACAGGCGACCTTGGCCTTTGCCGCGGGTCGTAAACTCCCAAAAATACAGACACAATTACTGGTGTATGTATATATGTTTAAGAATTTTATTAAGCAAACTTTTCGAAAGATTTTTTTGAGACGAGACCGGGTCGTTTTTTTTTTTTTTCGCCTGGCAACAGGATTGCGAGTTCTTCTTCGAGCGGTATGTAACTTTTAGTTTCCAGAATCTATCAGCTTCCGAACTGTTCGAATATAAATATAGGCGTAGCGACGTCACGAAAAAAAAAAAAAACGCCGGGCGTCGGCGATAAGGTTCGACGCGAAAAAAAAAAGTTCTACGTTCTTTAAACTTTCAGCTTTCCGGCTTCCTGGTTAATACGTTGCTGCGAACGATAAGTCAAAAAAAATCTGTACGTTGATTCCTAGTAATACTTCTAAATTTTTAATTGAAGATCACTAATTCCACTAATAACTACTAATTCCTTTAATAATTTCGATGCAGATTTCTGTTAATAAAAACATAAATTTATTAAAAACTTAGAACTTTAGGTATACAAAAATATCAAAAATTCTCTGGAACAGTTTCAGAAACTGCAAGTTACTAGGTTACTGATTTACAATCCCAATTAAAATCGCTAGTTCGGGATGTTAAACCATCGTAATATTTTAAACAAAGAATAACATTTTCCAATAAAAAAACATACGTATGTCAACTCTCTGTTAACTTTGGACGTTACGAAGTCTTGTAGCTTTTAAGCAAAAGTGACAACGGCAGCTGTGCGACTTTTATGAACAACTGAAGCTGTTTTCTGTGACTTATTCGAAGAGTCTTTTCAATTTTACATTTACTGATAAGAGTTGTATCCCGAATTTTATTTTGGCCACTCAGAAGGAATTTTAATTATTTGACGAAGTAACCAGTACGTTCAAATACCTCCGTTGCAAAAATGGCCATGCCACTAATTTTACTTGTTAGTAGTTCATTTTTAAAATATTTGGAAAAATCTATTAATCGTTATTATATTTTATTAACGACGAATTTTAAGGAGTAGGTACCTCGCCTAGTACTATCTCTTTCATATTGTACCCAAAGTGGTAAGTTAACTCAAATATGGACGGCATGTAATGTCAAGTAAAACTAAGATAAGTCTGTCTGCAAATTTGTTTCGTTGTTTCTTTCCATCTTTATATGCTATCGGTCTTACAAGTCAATCCTTTAACCTACTCGTAGGTAAATCTGTGCGAAAAATGGCGAAATTAATGTATTATTGAAATAAATTGAAATTCTCGTAGCAAGCGCTCAACAATCAAACCAATAATATACAGTTAAGTAGTTATGTTTCATTTTTCCTCTTAAAGCTGTAAAATCTCAGGTGTAATAATAAGTTCGAGAAGTTATTTGAAAAAAATAGTCAGTATTACAGTTCTGCTGGGAAATATCATCTAAAATAGGAAACGGGAAGTGATAATAAAAGGTAAGATTGACATTATCAACGCAGCAACCAAGAACTGACCTTACGTCTTATAAAAACTGTTAAGTTCACTCACTTATCGAAACAAGTACTTGATTTACTCTAAACGCCACTACTAGACTATGTAACCACTCAACACGACAACGACGGTGAAGTCTGAGAATTTTTGAAATGCCCGATAAAATTCCACCACTGCTAGTTAATTATACGGAGAGTTATACGGAGATTATAACCAGACTCAAACTTAAGAGTTGGAAGATTTGTACGCCAAATATTATTTTAGCGTTCAAAAGAAAAAAGCAAATCTGTATTTCTTGAGTCGAACTGACTAAAAACACAGGCATGGCGAGAGCTCTGCGACGTCATCAGATGTTCTGACAGTTGACATCGAACTGGCATTCCTGATAGATCCGTAGCAAAAACAATTATAAGTCTGAAGTGCAGAGACTCACAGAGGTGGCGATACAGGTAACCCGGCGGAAGTTTTCGCGGCGTTGTCAGATGATAATTACAACGTCGAAGGAGGAAGTGATCAGTTCTTTATTAGAATTGGAGGAAGCATAGTCACTGAATTGCTGTCGGGCTATTTGCTGAAAATACATTGGAATCCACAAGTATTCACCGCAGAAAACACTCAAGGTATAACAGGCCAGGAAAAAAACTCTCCACCGATCATCCATACATACTAATGAGAAAAACGAATACTAACTCCCGTTTTACACTGACGCGAAGTCAAATATTTTGCATTATACTTCAGCTGATTGAAATTTGACGTTGCTGGGGGCTTTTCTATTTGATATATCAAAAACTTGATAACTACCAAGTAACTTGACAGTTGACCTTTGCGAAGAATACAACTTAGTGCAAAACAGGTCGGAGTTTAACATCTCTTTTTCACTTAAATGTCCGGTTTTTTAAATCTTCCCTGCACGAAAACCTCGACGACCGGCTTTTCTAGTCGAAAACGTCTAGGATTTCCGTTATTTTCAATTCCTCAAAGTTCATGTTTTATCGTCTTTATGGTCAAAATATTTTTCGGCCGATTTAAAATAAAAGCGAAATTAATATTTGCTCGTCGTTTGTGATTTCTGCCAAAGCCGTTTCGATCGGATTTAACTTTCCCTCTCTGTCGTGTCAACGTCCTGCGATATATAAGGACGCGAAAACATCAAAATCGGACGGGAAAATTGACGCTCTGAGTTGGCTTTGATCGGCGTCAGCTGTCCCAGGAAGGCGCGGTATAATTTTCCCGAAACGTCAAACGAGGGAAAAACATTCGGATTACCTGTGCGTGGGGACGGGCGGCTGCGGTCGTCCCATCGCGGACCTTTTCTCGTCCTTATTGGGAAGCCGTAGATAATCTTGATCTCCCAACAGAAACAAGTCCTTGGAGATGATCATGGCGGCCCCCCGAGAGCCGAAACTCAAGTCACTGTTTTTATTCACACTTGCGTACGCGCGATCGTATGGTGCATGCGAGCGGCGAAATCGGCAACATGCTCGTGAACGTGCGCGTGCGGCTCTAAAGACTCGCTTACGCGGCGGGCGATTCGTTACTGACAGTCCGACGCACCGTGCGCGCGAACGGACGCACTTGTCGTGCGGACTCGCGCCGCCACGTTGCCGCGCGTTTCGGGATTTTTCTCTGGTCCGTGTGTGTGTGACGCGCGGGATCCTCATTAAAAAGTTTGTGTTCCGTGTAACTACCAGATAATCCCAGCGATTCTGTAGCAAATTAACAACAATGGTTGTGTTTTTTTTTTAAATCTATTATTCAGTCAGATACTACATATACATATTACAACTATATTGTAATGCACTATTATACTATCTAGATATGAATTAAGGTGACTTTCCAAACAATGCATTAAGCATTGGTACCGAAAGCATTTTAACTGATTTATCTAATATAATAGGTTCGAGTCTTGTAAGAATTTAATTAAATGTATTTTTTCATTGCATAAATATTTTTTAATTTTTTAACCAAAATATTATAAGAAGTCTCACTTTTCGCAATGTTGGGCGGTGGATTGTATGTATTTGAGGCCGCACTTATTGGATTTGGCAATTCTTTATTTGTTCTGGCATTCCATAACTGTATGTCAGCGTGATTTCTTAAGTTGTGCGAGTGTATTTCATTGATATGGGTTATTTTGGTGTTGCTTTTGATTTTTGTTCTATTTTATTTTAATGATAAGTTTAGATTGTTCAAATTTTAATACAATTTCAATCGGGTTAATTTGAAGCGTTTCAGTGTGCATTTTGCAATCTAAATTTTGAAGATTTTATTTTGAATTATTTTTATTTTATTAAAGTTTATTTTATTACATGTACTACAGACTAGATATATAAGATATCTTATAACCGACAAGAAACATGCATTATAAATTTTGTATCTTGCAATTTCGCTTAAAAAATAGTTACATTTGTATAACGCGGGAACTGAGAGACCTATTTTGTTCTTTATATAACTAATGTGGGCATTCCAATTTAGCTGCTCGTCAAGCATTAGCCCCAAATATTTTATTTTATCAAATCTTTTATCTTAATGTTTAAGTTATAATTTTTTTAAATTTTTTGTTTAAATTAAATGTATTAAGTTTTTTCAATGCTCATTTTTAATTTGTTATTTAATAGCCAGTTGTAGTATCCTTACTTCTGAATTTTTTGCTGTATAAATTAAGACCGTATCTGCAAATGTATAATATTGAGCTTTCAATCCAACCAAGCGCAGACTCAAGATATACAACTTATACAAGATGGGCCCAAGGACGGAACCCTGAGGGACCCTACAATTATTAACCATAACTGCTACTGCAGTCTTCCAGAATTACGTATTGTCTACGGTTGGTTACGTATGTTCTAATTAGGTTTGACATAAGTCCCATTTGTTCGACAACATCGAAGGCGTTTCTTAAGTAGACGAATACAGCCAAAATCACCCTTCCCTGATCAAGACTATTTGATATTAAGTTCACTAAGTCCATAGTGGCATATAGTGTACCACTTTGGGCATACTTTAACAATTTTTAGTTCCTCTGGAAATTCTCCGGTACCCAATATATTATTTATTAATAATACTAAGATAGGTACAATGTATTGATTCAGGTTGACAAGATCCTGATATGTTAAGTAGAGTATTTATTTGATGTATCCGCAATGAGCTTTTCATTAATTATTATTTTGTTACTGTCTGTTACTGAACGTTACTGTCCATTGTTTTCTTGAATCATTTCCCGCTTTTTGATTTACGTTTTGTGCGATGATTGTTGTCATTTTTTAAATTCTTTAATTTTATTTTTAAATCTTTATTACTTAGATTGTTTTTACAGTGTTTATACTATTAGTGTTGCAGAATTTTCGAAAACTCTGGTGGTTGGTGTGTTGGTCTTTAGCGTTGAGCAAAAATATGCCGTTTCCCATCTTTAATCAAAACTGGAGAAGTAGGGTTTGAAGGGAAAAGTTCTAGAACTTCCTAAGTATTACTTGACAAACAGAAATCAACATGTTAAGATCAATGGTGTAACTAGTGAAACAAAATAAATAGTTGTTGCTATTTTGAAACTAGCTGGTTAGTATGAAAATTATTAAATTACCATTATTGGTTTTATATTAACTAGATATTTTAGATAATTTGTATATCCAATTGTATTTAGTTAATATGGTTACTACAAACGTCCTAGTCGCCTAAAATTGGTAGTTTAGGGGCTAATTTGCACTCTACAACTGTGGTACATTTTGCCCGAAATCAATTTGAAATTTTTAAAAAGAAACTTTTGTCAAACATACTAATGTATCAAAACAATGTTTCAACATAAAATGCAGCGGATTAAGTAAATAACACCAAAGCAAAGACCGCGCTAGTTGTTTTTATAGGATTTTGTTAAAAAAACGTTTGTTTTAAAAAATAGTTTGATCTTAAAAGTATGTTTCCATTATTTGAAAAAATAGTCAGAAAGTGATAATAAAACGTAAAATTAACATTATCAACACAGCAACCAAGAACTGACTTCTTATAAAAACTGTTAAGTTCACTCACTTATCGAAACAAGTATTTGATTTACTCTAAACGCCACTACTAAATTATCTCACCAATCAACACGACAACGACGGTGAAGTATGAGAATTTTTGAAATGCCGGATAAAATTCTAGCACTGTTAGTTAATAGTTATACGGAGAGTTATAACCAGACTCGTATTTAAGAGTTGGAAGCTTTGCAAAAACTGTTTTAACCCAGGAAAAAGTTTTTTTATAACTAATTCCTAAAACCGAATATCAATTCCCAAGATTTGTGCGCCAAAGTTCCTCTGCGATTTACCCTAAGAATGAAGGACAATAGCAAACTGAGTCCATATTATTTTAGTGTTCAAAAGAAAAAAGCAAATCTGTATTTCTTGAGTCGAACTGACTAAAAACACAGACATGGCGAGAGCTCTGCGACGTCATCAGATGTTCTGAGAGTTGACATCGAACTGACATTCCTGATAGATCCGTAGCAAAAACAATTATAAGTCTGAAGTGCCGAGACTCACAGAGGTGGGGGTACAGGTAATGACTGCTTCGACTGATGAGATATTAATCGTACGTTTTGCCCGAAATCAATTTGAAATTTTCAAAAAGAAAATTTTGTCAAACATATTAATGTATCAAAACAATGTTTCAACAAAAAATGTAGCGGATTAAGTATATACCACCAAAGCAAAGACTGCGCTAGTTGTTTTTATAGGATTTTGTTAAAAAACGTTTGTTTTAAAAAATAGTTTGTTTCCATTTTAAAAAAAATTGAAGTTATTTAGAACAAAAAATCCATAATCATCAACACATTTGTTTTTACACTTTATACTGAGAAGTTGTAAAACAAAACAAAGTGAAATTCTAACGCATTACTAAATAAATAAACAAAACTATGTTTAATGGTTTTTATTGAACATGTAGTTACAAGGTTAAGAAGGTTATAAATCCGCATAAATAGGAAAAATAATTACAATATTAATAAAAAAATAAATCTATAAATAAAAAATAAACTTATTTGACATTTTTTGCAGGAACTGAGGTCTATATTAGCCCATGCTTTCCGTAAAGCTTTCTTGAGAGCGCTGATGTTAGAAGTAGAAGTATTGCGTGTTCTCATATCGGGCGACCGCACTTTGTTTTAAATTTTGTATTAAAATGTTTACGTGCATTTCTTGCTTTATAATTTCCTTTATAAAAAGCAAGTTTTCCGCTCCTGCTGTAGCCATATAGCCCGCGCCGTGTTTCGTTGTCACTGTTTTTCTATTATTATTATGAAAAATAACGAATTTTCGCATCGCAATTAATGTATGGTTTCCTTGACTTCCCAAACTGAGTTAATATTTTTTACTTTTAGATTAGTAAATTTTGTAATTATTTTTGGTAATTATTTTCATTCCTATGCCAAATTATATTTTAAAATTTTGTGTTACATACTAATATAAATCATCAATTATAACTATTTTATAAATTTATTTAAGAGCTTAAATTTCACTTTGACTGTTTATTAAGTTGCAAAATGGGAACGAAATATAAAATAAAATTTCGTTTTAGTTGAAATAATTTATAGGTTAATAAGAAAATTTTTGCTTTTTTAATACTTAAAAACTTCACCAAACTGCAACAATGAATTATCTTATTGTTTAATAATACCACATTTTAACATTTAAATACTTCAAACGCTCTAGCTTGTTAAAGAAAACAACAGTACTTTTTGTAACGGTTTAGTCCTACTGTTAGTCATAAACTTTTTAGTTGAACGAAAAGGGGAGAAAATTTTCAAAAATATGGTTAACTATGGCTTTATGAATTAAAAACGATTAAAAGCTTCTTATAATCCAGTTGCAACTATACGACTATATTGACATTGATTTCAGGCTTTTTCAGGCGAAGACAGTCAACGCAGGAGGAATTCAGAAGATTTATAAATATAATTTATACATATTTATAAAATTGTGCACATCCACTTATACAAACTGTATAATATCCTCAAGATCGAATAAGTGTATACTAAAAAAATTCTTGGTTTAAACACACCAAAATCAAAAATCAAAATCTAGTCAGAAATTAAAAAAACGGATTTTTCAATTTAGCTTATACGTTTATATAAATTCTTGAACTTCTGAGAAAGGCTTTCTTCTTGAATTATCTAAGTTTCTTTGAGAAAGTCCAAATTAAACCCGGAGATGCCACCATAGTTCTATAATCTAGGCAATTTTTATGACGATTTACAGCTCGATAATATAAAACTTATTAATTTAATTGTAATAATTGTACCGGGAGCAATTTGGCATTGCTACCTATGTTTTTTGTATTGAAAAAAATTTTTTTTAATGTAATTTGGTAAGCAAATACAAACTAATTCTGTCAATTTTATAACATTATTATCATATTTCCAAACTTAAAAATGTCTTAATCTAATAATCTGTCCGATTTTAAATATATTTACTGAAAAGATATACGAAGTTCTCTGGCCAAAACGGACAGCTTCCTAAGTGCTTATTCTGGTTAAAACAAAACTCACTAAAGGAATATTCAGATTTTTTCTGTTTACGATCCAAATTTTTCATTTTCATCTCATAGAGTTTAGATCGTTACCATTTGAATGCTGATTGCTGTGTTTCCTAAATTCCTTGAATTGACAAAATCCGACTTTGCACAATACACTGAATAAATTGTCTGATATTTCTAAAGGCTGAATTAGAAAATACATTTAGTGCGAGAATCATGGTTTACAAGTACAATTAAGTTATAGGTTAAAAGCTATTAAGTTTGAATATAAATTTCGCTTAACTTAACTTAAATAGTGAAGTAATTATTCGGCACATTAAATATAATTGAAAATGTGTTTTTTGACAGATCACCATGGCAACGAATGAATTTTAGTGGAATTTGTTTCCTCGTGGATCACCATAGCGAATTAAAGGGGAATTTTATAGAAATATGCGTTGCTATGGAAATCTGCCAACAAAATCAATTTTGATTGGTTAAAAACTATTGTTGAGGAAGTTTCTTATCGAATACCACACGAGGTCAAATTAAATCCGAAAATAATTTGACGTCTAGTATTACTAGTGAAAATTTGTTTTATAATAAAAACTTTATAATAAAATTATAAAACGGCAAAAGTCACAACCACTTTTTAATGCTGACTTACCCTTTCATTCTTCTTGCCACACAGTAGCCGTAAAAAAATCTGCTCCCTACACCGATTGCGAAAAAAAAAACAACCCCGGATCAAGGACCACAGCTAGTTATGAGGAAGATGTCCCGCGAATGAATAAACTGCTATAAAAAAAATCTCCGGCGTTTACAAACGGAACAGTAAAATGACTCCGTTTTATTTTAATTTAAATAAAATTTTATCTTTTTTAATTTGAAGATTTAGCCCAAAACAATACCAGAATATTTACCCAAGGATAAACGTATTTACCGCCGTTTGAAAATTGTTTAATTTTTGGCCTAACAATAACGCCCGAAGAGACAACGAACTTTCGTGTAATAAATAAAATAACTATAGATATCGTGTCTCTTCCAATACCTTTAAATCTTACGTAAAAAAATCTGGTTGCGTGCAAATTTCAAAAATACCAACTACTTCAACTATCGCGGATGTATTAGAAGAATATTAATTAGTTAAATCCTCATAATCATAAAAAATAATTGGACTATATGATAAGGATTATCTTGGCAATTACTGATTGCGAGCCTTTGGCAATCGAGTTCGTCAGTTGCATTTGAAAAATACGACAGAATAATTATTACAAATTATGCAATAACTGAAGGAAGTTATATTTCTTTTTATTGCAAAATTATAAAAATTTCAGTTAGCAGGAGGTAAATTGTAAAACCGTAAATCCGATTCTAATCTTCTGATTCTTCTGCCATATATACCTTTGGAAATCTACCCCAAATGAATTAAATTATAGAAACAAAAAAACTTCCATGATCTTAAAACCGCTGACCGCTCAAATAGTTATCCGGACATACATTTTTATTTCTTTTTATTGGTGGAATGGATATTTATTATTTATTTATTTAATGTTTATTTTAATTGACAAAAGACAAATTTGTTTGCTGAATACAGCTTAGAAATCGTAATAGCTACAATTAACTGGTGAAAAATAATAGTCATTAATTTAACAATAAAAACACCGGATCAATGAGTTATACAACCACACATACAACCGTGCGCCGACAGAAAGCGGCGGCGCTGTGATATAGTTGCAAATTTTGTTATATTTCATGAATTGCATCTCTTTACTCATAACAAGCTGCGAGTGGAATATGGGAATAGCTAGACAACTGTTCCGATCTTCGCAGAAGGAATGTATAAAATAATATATATTTTGTGTTCTATGATACTAATCTTACCACAATTCCGGTCTGATCTGTGTCCCACAATGTTACCAAAATTGGTCTGTGGTGCTTATAGTTTAGGAATTAGTCTATGGTGCATTTTACTAATAAATTTTAATTTTTGGAAGGGTCCAAAACTTGCAAATAGAAAAACTAAAACTAATCATGGCTGGTGGTTCTGATGCAGCTGAAGAAGCAAAACTTAAAGGACTTTCCAAATATTTTAACAGCATTACCACACGAGGAAGAGCCAATGTACGTATATCGCGTTTATAAAACGATCAATTACATAACAACCAAAAATGTTTTGTTCTTAATTATTATTAATATTTCTAATTACTCATAACGAAATAATCACTTATAAGTCTAGCACTAGGAGTACATATTTTTTTATAAAGTTATGGCATGAGTTTATTCGCTGACGAAAAAATCGCAACAAGTTCTTGTGGCGCTGCAATTCCCTTACTTTTAACATCTAAATCTAGAACCCCCTGCTTTAATTTGCTATTGAACATAATAATAACGAAGATTTATGTTATGTATAACTTTATTTTCCATTTTTAGGTAGCAATAGCAACACTTTCGTCACTGGCATTGTTAGGGCTGTATTATAAGTTAAAACCAAAAAAACAGAGTTAAGATTTTTACTATATCTCATAGCATTAGTCGTTTTAATAATGTATCTACTCCAGTATGAATAAAACCCATGCTACTGTAAGGTGTACACTTTGTTCATTTTGATAATTTGCCACCATTTTTTTTAAATTAATTAATTGTTAAACTTTATACAAAAGTTTTTATTAACTAAAATCAACATTTAAAGTAGCATGTGCTCCTAGAGTCTCAAAGAGTGCTGCTATTCAAAACATATTTTAAAACTGCTCGTGGTAAATATATTCAAATATTTATTTATAATGTAAAATATAAAAATAAATTTTTCCTCTTTAGAAGAACAGTTATTATTATTGCAAGTAAGTAAAACATTTTGCAAATTCAATTTTAGTTATAAACCTGGGCGATAAAATAAGGGTGGAAATATTGAGGGTTGCATAAGCATGAAAAAGGCTTACACGCTGCCACCTAACCTGAGTCGGTCGAATCTCGCCCGCATATACAAATCCTGCTTTTTCGTGTCGCTTTAGGAGTGCAATTATTTGAAAAATCAATCGTCTAATGAAGAGAAGATCGTGACTCTCCTCAACCCATTATACAAGCTCGCCGACATTTTGAGAGAGTTAAAGAGTAAACAGAAGAAGAACGAACCGATTTCGCCTTATTTAAGGTTATCTATTATTAACGCTGTGTTTGAAATGAAATTTCAAACGAAAGTCGATAAATTGATAGTAGCCTATCTATCCGCGGACTTGTCCTTAAAAGCTCACATCGTGTAAACACGGTAAACCCTTCGCCTCGCAATGACGGTACCCTACACCGAAATTCTGGTTGTGGGGGGACTACTCTTACTGCCGATTTTATACGAATCGAGTCATGTGTTTCGTTACCATCTCAAGTTTTTCGTGTATTATTTTATAGTCATGTTTAATTCAGTGCTCCTGATTCCAGTCTTTTGTTTGAGGGCGAAGAATGTGAAAAATTTGATGTAAGTACTTCTGTTTCTATTTTTATTGATATAATATCAAATTCGCTAAAAAATAATTTTATAGTTTCGTATCGTCGAACCGTGTCTATGTAACTTGTTGAACTTTACCATTATTGTATTTTTCTCAGAGCAATAACAGAATAATTATCTTATTAATACTCTGCAACTCAATAGAACGTTCACTTCTCGCTATCAAAGAAAACCTAAGTAAAATACTTACGTCCGTTCAATAAAAGATACCGGTTTAATTTCATATTACTGTTAAGTTGAATTCATTCTTTTAAAAAAATAATAGTAGCTTTCTGATATGTTTAATTATAAAAATGGCTAATTAATAACATATACATTTTTGTTGCACTTATGAGTTTAAAGAGTCCAATTTATTTTAGAACTAATTCCCGATGGATTAAAACTATAATCCGCTAAAGATTAAAGAAAAAAAATTATGTCCTAAAATGTTCCATTTCGGAGGGTTGAATATTGCAAAAAAAAAATCCTTTTTTCCTATTTTAAAAAAATCTCTTCTAGATTTTGCTTTCAAACTTGGTAGGTATTATAACAATTAACGACTCGATTTAGCAATAAGCTGAAGAGACGATTTTTGCTTAGAATCAATCAGGGTATCAAAAATTATTAACCAAATTGCAATAAACCATTTGCGTGCCACTTTTTTTATTGTTTAAAGTAATTAAAGCGGTCTCACGAACGCCACTGGTTGTTTATGCCATACATTAGCATTTAAGTGGCAATAAGTTTGAAATCTAGGAAAGTTTTTTTTTAATAAAAAAGGAAATAAGTTTATATGAACTTCTTTTACTTATTTTTATCTGTCCAATGCGATGTAAAATTTCTCCATTATAGTTCGGACCACCCTGTGTACGCTTAAATAAGAGTTTACATGAAAAAACATGAGTTGCTAAAAAAATAATGAATTTGCTTTTGTTTTAGTTTAGCTTCGTATTTTTGCCGCTGGATCACAGCGCTTATAGGTATTCGGTGGATACTTCGCGGAAGTGATAATCTACACGAAGAAAGGGCATGTATAATTGTCTCGAACCATCAAAGCTCTTTAGATATTTTGGGCATGTTCAATATCTGGCCGACCATGGGCAAATGCACCGTGGTCGCGAAACGTGAACTGTTTTTCGCTTGGCCTTTTGGTCTGGCGGCCTGGCTCGCAGGACTGATTTTTATCCCGAGGGTCCAAAAGGATGAAGCGAAAGTTATTATGAACAAGGCGGCGGAAAAAATAAAATCTGATAAGGTACCTTTAAAGTAGACATTTGCTTAACAAAACCTTACGAGCCTATGCCCTTGAAGTAATAATTGTTTTAAAAAGCTTTATCATGCTTTTTCTTTTAATTTCAATGTTATTGGTGTAGCTTGTAATTAGTTGTCATTAAAGCAATTGGGTCTTTAGAACTAATGACATGCGCATCGCGTAAATATTTTCTATTGACACACAGACAAGTTTGTACAAAATAACGCAACAATTTATTCCCTTAGAAATTTTAGAATTCCTGTTCAGTGTGTTATTGATCAATAGAAATTATTTATTTATGTGTACTCGTATTTATTGATTTCGTAATTTATTTCACGGAAAAACAAGCATTTTGACTGAGAATATTACGATATACCTATTTAAAAACTGGATAATTTTGTTAAACGTTGCTCCCTATACATGTTATGGAAACGCAGATATTTTAGCGACAATAATTGTTCGAAGGTTACTGATCATATCACTTATTGTAATATAATGTAAAATCTGCAAATAATTTAGGCGTTAAAATAAATTAATGGAACGTTTGAACTACTTTATTTCCACAACGTTTTCGTCAGATTTGGAATTTGAATTTCCCGGTTTTCGTCATTCGTAAAAATATGAAATTGTACGAATTTAACAAAATAGTTATTTTAACTATTATTAAATACTTTAACCATTTGAGATATTGTGACCATTTATCAGGCTATCAAAAATAATTAAAAACCCTTCAGTTCAAATATAGGGTCATCAGCTTTTACAATTATGTATATTATGTGTGTGTTGCAGACCAAATTATTCATATTCCCGGAAGGCACAAGGCGAAACACTGGGCAAATACACCCCTTCAAAAAAGGTGCCTTTCACTTGGCCATTTCCGCTCAGCTTCCAATATTGCCAGTAACGTTTAGTCGTTATTACTTCTTGGATAAAGAAACGAAGCGATTCGATTCAGGTATTTTATCAATATTATTTTTATCATAGACATCTTTAAACGCATTTTTTTGTGGTGTCAATACTTCAACTTCTCTTCCAGGTGTAGTTATAGTTAACGCTTTAGATGCCATTGATACCAAAGGCATGACCTTTGGGAATTTAGATGATCTCATGGAAAATGTACGCGATAAAATGTCCGCGTCGTTTAGAGATTCCACAAAAGAAGTTCTTGATATGGTTCACCACAATAATTTGTGTAGTCAAAAAAATCTATAACTGTAATCATAAAGTGATACCGAGTGACCCGAATTTGGGTATATATATTGGATCTGACCATTATCAAATTTGCGCAGTATTTAAGACGTGACATGCCAAAATCACTTATTGAATTAAATCATTGTCATATTTGTTTTATATTTCGACCTAATGCGTTTTTTGAAAGTAATTTTCTCTTGTGTGTCAGTTACTACAAAGTATCAGAAAATTTTGCAATTTTTTATGAGAACGTTTAACTGAAAATTGTTTTTAATTAGGCAAGTTTATGCTACATTAATATCAATTTTATAAATTTGTTTATGAGTACGGTATTATTTTTAAGTTCATAATAACAGTTGATGTGGGCTATAATTTTGCGGAAAGGCCTAAAATTTTAAACAAACATCAGTATTAACTCCTTCATAATGATTATTCCATCGTTGAATTGAGAAAACCCATTGTTATTTTAAAATGATTGATTTATATAGGATTAGAGATTTAATCTGTAATTAAAATGTCAAGTTTTTAGTTTGATGATTTGTTAAGTTTTAAAATAAATTGACGCGACAGGCCTTATTGGCTCATATTTTTGCTGCCTTTGTACAAGAACTCTCCTGGAAATCTAAACCTAAACTGTAGATTTTGTAAACTTGATTTTAAGGCAAACTTATTTGATGTAAGGGAATAAAATTATTTGTCAGTATTTTTCGCAAAATTCAGTGTGATGTTTATTGACCTAGGTGCGGAATTCCTTTAATGTGTAACACAATTAAGGTACTATAATTTAGGCTAATAAACTTTTGCCATTATATATGTATTGAATGGTTGCCTAAAATATCTAGTATAGTTTTATAATATCGCATTCCCAAATTTGTGATTTTTGTTGCCATTGAATTATTTTTAATATGACTTTTTATAAATATGAAATACATACTTGCAAAACGTCGGTATTTGTTTCCTTATAAACACCACCCCATAAATGAAGCACAACCATATTCAAAGTAATTTTTACTAAGGGAAAAGTTACACGAACAAATTTAATATCAGAGAAATAAAATATCACAGATACAAAACTAGTATTTAAAAAATTGATCCACAATAAGGTTCAGTCACGTTCAGCTAACTGTGGTGACAATTATTTTTGCATCTTCGCCAAATGCATCCTATTTAATTAGGTTAATTAAATCTGGTTATTCAGAGGGGTCGTGTAGTTCAGCCCTTTTAGGGAGGCTCTGCACAAGTTGTCTTTTGACAAACATTTAAAATTATTACATACAGTGGAAAAATGATTTGATTTAAAAATTGCACAAATAATTTAAAAAGACACTTACAATTAAGACATGGGTCAATTCGTGAGAAATTAGCGATAATAAATTAAAAAAATAACACAGGAACGACAAAAACTTAACAAGAAAATTGGTTAAGAAGATTTAATTCTAGAGTAGGTCCGCGACACTACTCGGAAACCCTTTGAGTTCCCAAATAGTGGCGGCCAACCTACGCGCTTGCTCCAATACGCACGAAGGCGTCACTAGTCCCAAATGTATACAAAACAACTCGAAGCATTTTACTTTCAACGGTGAAGTTTTGGGAAAACAAGTTTCCTTCATTTTCCTGCAATTTGTTTTGCGTTACGTCCTATCATAAAGAGGCGACAAACTCACGTATAAAAATGATCCGTCAGGATACCAGGAAACGACCTAAATGGTCCTGGAGAAGAGGTAGTTTTCAGACCAGATCCTCCACTGTCTTCAAACCAGAGAAAGAAACTGCAAGTAAATGCCGAATCTTTCCATATTAAACTGGTGTGGCCTTCCTGTAAATGTCGCTGCGAAAATTTCACCATCTGCCAAATCTAAATATTTTGGTGTTACTTATGAGAATTGCCAAATGCAATTTTTACCTTCTTCTTTGTAAGATGCGCCTTATTTTCCTCCCATTCTAAGGCCGGTGTTGTTATTCTATGGGTATTGCGGTCGACAAACAAAAAGTGAACCAAGCCCGGAAAATCTTCCAAATACTTGTTAATGGTTATGGAATCTCTTGTAATGCCATAATTAAGGATAACAAAATCTGACACATTGCTGCAGGTAATTTAAGATGGAAAAGTTAATATAGCATACACCTAGTATTGCTTGATTTAAGATTAACATTTTTTTTTGTGGTTTACATTTACAATTACAATTAAGTCCAAGGTAAGTAAAGGTTCTTAACAATTCAGTTACATTTTCTTTGGCAAAAATATGTCATATAAATTGTT
Organism: Cylas formicarius; assembly: GCF_029955315.1. NCBI lineage: Eukaryota > Metazoa > Arthropoda > Insecta > Coleoptera > Brentidae > Cylas > Cylas formicarius. The sequence goes on along the minus strand of NW_026844326.1, from coordinate 21,067,979 downwards.
TATCTGACACTGCAAGAAAAGGATATGATCCAAAGGTGAAATTTTTAATTCCCTTAACTGTGAAAAATTCGGTGAAGGTGCTCAAGTCCTTCTTCACCTTCTGACTGATGTTCAGAACGTGCTCAGCACCAAAATCCAATACGGAATCATCCACAGAACTCAATGTCAATAACTGTTTCAAATTCTCTAAAAACCCCAAAAGTAACGTTTCTGCCCTTAGTATTGCCTCTTCGGATCCAGTTTTTAAATATTCCTAAATGGACATTATATTCATTATATGAATATACAGGAACAAATTTTACCTGATATTTTTTCTTTATCACGTCCCATTTTTTCATTAACTGCTTGTGTGATGCTTCAATATCAGTGTTCTTATTTTTTTTTAAAGAAATGTTTAATTTTTTTGTCGCCAAATCTAGATTCTCAAATGCTAGCTGAAGTGTTTCTTTGTCTCGCTGTATCTGAACACTTTGTATAGTGTGCAAATGACAAAATGCATCATAGAGCGAGCCTAAAATATCCGATACATTGTTTAAGGCAAAAATATATGATTCTATTATTATTAATCTGGCTAACCTGCAACTGATGGATTTCCTATTTCCATCAAATAGACCAAAAACATCTGATCACAAATTTCAACAATATGAATTGCATGGGGTATACATTTTGGTTCAGTCTCAGGCCCTGCCAAGAGGATTCTGTAACTTTCGATATTCTTAAAAACATCTCCGCGGCAGTGTGTTAGTATAATTGTAAAAAGAATATCAGGTGCAGATAGTTGTTTGGCATTTGAACTGAAAATTTATACCTCAGAGAAATAAACAGCAAATGTGAGATGGGTACCTTGAATACAATGACAGAAATTTATCTTTTACCAACAATAATGCATGTACCCTGGATAAATCTTGATACAAGGACAACTGGGTGACAGATTCCTTAAGCGCCTCAAGGCAGGTATTGCTGAGATCGCTGTTGATAACTAGTTGCTCTAGCGCTTCCACCAAAAAGGCTTGGTTATCCTCTTTTAATTTTAACCAATTATCATATAATTTATGGAGTAAAGAACACCTTTCTTTATTTAAAAGCAATCTAAAAAGATTCAAATCTGCAGCTGCTCAATAAAATGATACAAATAAACTCACTGATATACATCAGGTCCACACAAATATCTAACAAAAGTTATGCAAATGTTTAAAAAACCATCATTCTCGTCAGAAGTCATGCCCAAGAATAAGTAACCCATAAACTAAAAAAAACGAGTACGAATAAATAGATTTAGCCAGACAGTTGGGCTTCTACCTCATTAAAAAGCATTTTAAGTTCATCTTTAAACTTCATTGAGGTATACGAGTTACCAAACTGGCAATGCATTATACGGTGGGACGTTACAATAGGTGAAAACAGTTGAATGATAATGTTCCGATTTAGAGGAGCGTCAAAATCCCCCTTCAAATAAAAATACTATAGTAAACAATGTATTAGGTAAAGTTTGAAGCGCCACTTACTTCCAGCAGCAAACCTTCACTTAGTGCGAATTTTTTTATGTGATTTTCAAATGGATCGTCGTACTTCATAAAAATTATATCATTTAAGTGATCAAATATTAGCAAACAATTCATTTTCATGTTTTGTTGCTAAATGTTACCCATAACCTAAAATTCAGAGAATAGCATACCAAAGTTTGGTTGTTCTTTGGATGCCATTGCGGTGTGGTCATCTTAACAAATAACCTGTGTTGTGATAATTGTTAGGTATTAACAATTAACACTGTTGCAAGTTGGTAAGCCGTTATTAGACCTGCCAACTCAACTTGCGGTAGGTTGTGCATTGGGTGATGCAATCGTTAAAAATTTGTCTATAAATTGAAACTTGGTTGTAAGCTGGCCGAATTGCGTTACGAAGCAGTGGTCAAATAAAGCCTAATTAAAAAAACTGTTACAAATTTGTTGTCTTATGCATAACGAGATACATAATTATAAATCATGCGTTGTATCTAAGTAAATATAAACATAATCATAATTTGTACTGTTTTTACAAGTTCGGTAAAAGCATATTACATAGAAAATGCTTTTCAAACAGGCTGTGTTGTACCATACAAAAATTATTACATTTTCATTCACATCTCAAAATATTAGTCATTTATTTTGTTACTATGGCAGCTTAAATTAAATTGACAGTCCCGAATGTAACAAAATGAGGACCGCAAAAGTTCCACGGGACTCTTGACGCGTGATAGGGCCGAAAAGATCAGTTTTAGGACGCTTAAAAAAAATATGATTAACGTCCAAAAAAGCCAATGCGTTTTGATAATGCCTTTATTTAAGAGAATATTATCATAAGGAAGGGTAATAGCATGGTTTCAACAAACAAAATTGAAGAATACGTAAATAACATGTACTCCTTATCTAAACAATTATTCCAAAAAGAAAAACATACAGTGAACAAATTTTGGGAGAAAACTTAAATTTACTTGTTGACTGTGCCGAAGTAATCTTTGCTTGCGGCTACATCAGGTTTAATAGATTTTTTGCCTGGAGTCCATCCGGCGGGGCAAACTTCTCCATGTTCATCAGTAAACTGGAATGCCTGGACCAAACGAATTGTTTCATCAACTGACCGACCCACTGGCAGATCGTTGATTGTTATTTGTCTCAAAACACTTTTCGCATCGATAATAAACAATCCTCGGAAAGAAATCCCAGTGGATTCGTCCAAAACTCCATAATCGCGAGAAATTTGTAAGTTTTTGTCGGCCAAAAGTGGAATATTCATCTCTCCAAGACCACCCTGTTTACGTGGGGTATTTACCCAAGCCAAGTGAGAGAAATGACTGTCCGTCGAGCATCCAACCACGGCAGTATTGATTTTCTTGAACTCTTCAAACCGATCGGAGAAAGCTATGATTTCGGTGGGACAAACAAAAGTGAAGTCCAAGGGGTAAAAGAAGATGACTACATATTGGCCTGGAAAAATATCGGTCAACTTATTGGCCGTTAAAGAATGGTTTTATGTACCTTTGTAATCCTCCAATGATATGTCTTTGAATTGCCCGTTGACAACAGCGGTTCCTTTAAAGACTGGAGCTGGTTTTTGCAACGATGGCACCACCATTTTGCGCTTATTTGGTAACTGCACTTAAAACAAATTAGTGGAAGGATTTTAATGACGTCTTACACAGAAATTTATCCTTAAAAAAATGTCCCAGGCTGCCAAGAAAAAATCATTTTTCATTAAAAAAACATGCGAAACCGTGGATGCCAATCATCATCGGAGTTCAAATCGACATTTTGTTTTATATGAACCGCCTAAATTATTTATTAATATACGAAACTAATACACCGACGCAACAAAACATCTTCACCTACCAAAAGAACGAACAACAGAGGATGGAATGCACACAAAAAGTAAATTGAAGGTCGAGTAATATACCTGTTCGATGAACTTTTTTTGCACCTGCAAGTGTGTCAAGCAAATCCCAAGCGAAGCGAAATGGATTTGATGTAATTTATAAACAGGCTACTCTTGTAAATTGAAGGTTTATTTATTAAAGTAGCTAATAAAACAAACACCACGTTTTCTTCTAACTTATATTAACAGTTTTCTATTATTTACAATCGCATTTTAGGAAACAAGGGCACACTAAGCAAACGCGTAAATTACTATTTAATTGGGTAATGTTTTTTTTGTGATAAATTAAATCAATTGTCCAGAGTCACAGAACGAACCTTAAAAATTCATAGACCAAAAGCATGAAATTTTAATTTGGCGTTCTTGACATGGATTAAATAGCATAGGACAAACAAATTAAATTGTTTTGGGTCACCTTTTGTTCATTCAGTTCCTTATTTTGTTAAACGCTTAAAAAAACCATTGCCGATTAGTTGTAAAATTTATTGATTCGCCGTTTTTTTTTTGGATTAATGAAAGAATTTTGCCCGGCTAATTAAATATAATCAGACACACACCGTTTATTATTATTTACGGAATCATACACAAACACAAAAACTAATATTGTAAAAAAGTGTCGAATATTATCTGGCATCGAAAACAACCAATCGTTTTGTTCTTTTCTTGTACATTATACGGTAACCGCATTCTCTGCATCGTATGGGATCTCTGGGCCTTATTTCGTTTTCGTTGTGACATTCGCCACAAATGTAAACCATGGGGGCTTTCTGAGGCGCCGTGTCTTTACCGGTTGAACCTTCCGACATAGCTTTTACTCAAAATTAAATGTTCTACCTAAAAAATAACAAGTTACAAATAACAAGAACGTAACACAGATCGATCGAAATATTTTGATAGGTAGAACATTTAATTTTTTTAGTGCAAAGCTTATTTTATACATGAAACCACTTTTTTTTTTTAAAGTAGTTTAAAAACGTGTGACCGGCATAAAAATTTAGTCGGCTGATAAAAATTAATCTGCTTCATCTTAACTGTCGAGACGTAACTTTACGGCGTACTTTGGAATGGTAGAGTTTAATGATAATTTTACTCAGCGTACATTATTGAATTTTGAAAACGTGTTAATGTTTTTTGAGACGTATGTAATTTTAGTAATTTTTAAACTAAAACAATTCGTCACGTACTTTCAACGAGATAATTGGGGCACAAAAACCGGTTGACCCGTGTTAGGATCAACTACGATTGTGCAATGCGTCTTTTTTTAAATAAGATAATTTACTGTCCTCTCACTTTAGTCAACTATTGAGTTAACCGAAAAAAATAAGTTTTAAATATATACGTAATAGATAATCAAAACGTTGGATTGAAATTCGAATACTTACACAGATCTGACAAAAAAACTACCACCCAACGACACCGACTGTTGGATATAAAATGACAAACAGCACGCGGAACTGCAATGGTGACGACGCACAGATAAAGAACCACTTTCAAAGGTGCAAACTCAACGCTTAGAACGCTTAGGGGTCGACATCTGTTAATACTTAATACTTAAAGCGCATTACGCAGTTTAATTTCTTGGAAAATTATATTTTATTTTTGTTTGACAGCTTTACGTTTTCGTAAATTATTAGATATGTAATAAAATAGAGTACCAGTAATGTCATTTTTTTAAATTAGTAACAAAAAAACCATAAAACTTGTCCTCGAAAGAAATGGGGTCTGATATTTTTATAAACGCTTTTCCGACTCCCGCCATAAAGAACTATGAACGCGGAAACGAAATTCAAAGCACAAAGGAAATTTTGGCGGCCAAGTTCATTTACACCAAAATAGATTTTCGTTTTTGCAACTACGCTTCAAAAAAATAAAGATAGCATGAGATCTGCGCATTCATTTCTTATAAACGTTTTCGTTTGGCACCATTCTGGTATGTTATTAGGACAAACGTGAAAAATTCGTTATGCGAATAACGTTAGCAAAAGTGAGACGGACTGCCCTAATGAAGTGTGCGGGGTAGGTTGGCTAGACTGTGATTTTTATTGTCTGACTTGATGGTGATTTGCAAATTCTAACCAAGCAATCATTTTACAGCTGTTCAGAGGGGTGACTGACATTCGTCTGACGTCGCAGACACGGAAAAATCATTGTGGCGATAGGAACTGGTGTGCGTTTCGGTAGATCGGGTTCAAAAGAAAACTTTGTTTTTCGATAACTGTAAATACGTACGTAGGTATATCAAACAATGAGCGAATTAAGTCAAGAAGAGGTAAGTCCCGGTTTCTCTGTTTTTAGCAACGATTTCTTTGTTACTTACATCTATTTGCACTAATCCAAGGCCTTGACAATGTACATTTCATTTTTTTATTGTCGTTTTTGTTCTCTATTTAAGTACTTTTTATCCATTTTTATTTAATCAGGTTTTTTTTGTTGTTGTTTGCCAAACAGCTGAGTATGTTTTTCGATAGTGACGTTTAAAACGATGTTTTTCCTATACCACAAATTAGAAATATATAGTTAGGTAATTAATATTCAACATTAAAACGTAAATACAAATACAACTGTATTAAATGCTTTCTCCATCTAGTGGAAATTAAAGTAATAAATAAGATAGTTTGTGAATAATTGTGGTTTGTGAAATGTTAATTGATATTTCTCCAAACTTCTAGATTCGGAGAAGACGACTAGCTCGTCTCGCCCCCCTAGAAAGTGGATCGCCCTCGAACTCGATCTCTCCTCCCATTACCCCAATCTCACAATCTCCCATGAGCAATGCACAAAGTCCTCCTGTGCTGGAAACTCAAATAAATCCTCTGGACCAAAAATGTTTTATAGCGCAGGGATCTAGTAGAGATAAACAAGAGAAAGAGCTGACATTTCATGATGAAAAAGACAAAGAGATGAAAGATGTTATGTGTAATGAATCGGAGAATAGGCGTTTCGATGGTGTGTTTAAAGAACCAACAAAACCTATAGATATACAAACGCCAACAAGTTCCAAGGTGAGAGTTAGGGCGCCTCCTCAAAGAAGTGATTCAGAAACAAGTTCCATACATATGGAGGTTGACGAAGTTAGTGGATGTGCAGATAAAATGGGTGGTACTGACATTGATTCAGGATTTGAAAATATGGAGGTAAGTAGTAAATTGTTTGGTGGTATATTTGATGGTTTATTTATTGTTTGATTTGTTCCTTAATGCTACAGTTCTTAGTTAATCCAAAAAATGTACACATCTTAGTATCTTATCATTTTTGTCATAAGCGCTAAGAGAGTCCATAAACTATAGATTAGTAATAGTAAAAACCCGGTAATTTGACTTATTCGATAGTCGGAGAGCTAATGAACTTTATATCATTTTATGATGCCTTTTTTTATAACTTCGAAGTAGAGTTGTGTTCTTGTAAATTTATTAATGTACTAAATATGTGTTGTGATTTTTATTGTAAATTAAAATAAAAAATAGCTACGGGTTTCGCCAGGTGGACGAATCGGACGCCCAGAAAAAGGATAATCATAGGCAGCGGACGACGTCCTCATCTAGTGAACTGACTGTAGAGCAGGTTCACGAAACTATAGAACGCATCCTATCCGTATCATTCGACGGACCGAAAGAGAACCGTCTCTGCTTAATAGACCTAGAGAAAGGCGTCGAAGACAAACCCGAAATGCCGATCAGGAGCCTCATTTCGAGATCAATTTTCGAAACCATCGCTCACATAGCGTTCAACAAGGAGCCGTTTCAGAACGTGTCGCCCCAGAATCATGATATTTCGGACAATAATAGCCTCCACTCGGGATCTGTAAGTCCTACGCTGAACTCACCATCACCCAGCCACGTTATGTCGTGTCCCATACCGCTTCTGACCATGAAGGAAGCCCCAGACCAGACCCCTATGGCCTCCGCTTTGAAATATATCATGGACTCATATAATCGGGTTGCTGTGGAAGAAAGAAACCACCCGAAAAGGTCTAGCGTTCCGCCCTTGAGCGACGTCTTGACGGAAATCAGAGCTCAGCTTATCCAATATACGGTTATAACGGTCGAGGGTCCCTTCGCTTCTTTGGAATACCCCATCGCTAAATCTCCCCTTCTTGGACCGATTTTGCAGCAGGTTGTGCCAAGAGGTTTCCTGACCGAACTGGTCACTCGTACTTATTCCGACGAGAAGATGTTCGATCAAGTGTTTAGCCCCATTTTGCAAGGGTTATTTAGGATGATGCAGCACGCGGACATTGTCGAAGACGAGCACCGATTACCTTTGCAAACGTTGTTCGAATTGGCCGATATCAGGTGCAGTAATAGGCCGATATGTTCGTTGATTACGCGGCAACCTCAGTTCGCCATCGGGGAACCTTTGACGGTCGCAGGTAGTGTACAGAGTGGCCTTTTTATCTTGTGACACCACCTTGTATAGGGAACAGTCATTATTACATACTTAGTGTCCATAAAAGAAGACCCAGCACTCTCTTGGTGTCTCTTCTATATGTACTTTTTGATTCTGGTTGATTTCAGTTCAATGTATACACGACTTTTCTTCACATAATTCCCACTTACCGTACCTTGCCTATTCTGTGTCCCAATCGGATCTACATTTTTCACTTTCTTTCTGTAGATTTTATTCTTTGTAATATTGTACTGTCTAGTTGCGACTTTTTCAATTGAGTATTGTGCCAAAAAAAACGCAAAAATATACAAGAGCTAAGACTGGTCTAGAAGCAAACTTCAACACCATATATAACATGTTAACTGCAACTTTTTGTTTCATCTGCTATATTTTCTGAGACAAGGTGGTGTTCCGCCCTATCGTAAAGTCATTTTGTCTTTCCCGGCCATTTTTTTTACTCGCCGTTGTTTTAGGTGGACGCGAGGTAACGTTCACGTCGTTCCTCGGCCCTTTCCTGAATATCTCGGTGTTCGCCGAGGACGAGCCGAAGGTTGCCGAAAAACTGTTTTCCGGCAATGCGGTCAACGACAAAACCCTCAACCAGTGCCTGCAGCTCGAATTGGAGAACATCCGGAATACGCTGCACCGCATTTTCCATTACATTTTAGCGAATCAGGACAGCAGGGAGCCCTGTCTCAGGTACATCGCTCAGTTGCTCAAGTATAACGAGAAACGGGCGCAACTAGCGATGGACGAACGCCTATTGGCCGGCGACGGTTTCATGTTGAATCTGCTCAGCGTCCTGCAGAATCTCTCGGTGAAGATAAAGTTCGCGAAAATGGATCCGATGTATCCGTTCCACCCCGAAGCGATGATCAGCATCCAGAACGACACGAGACTGAAATTTTCCTCTCAGGAAGTCGGCGATTGGTTAGAGAAATTTGGTAATAATAATAATCGTTCCTCCTCACATCTGTAAACTATAGTCTCTACTGTAAAATAATAGTGAAAGGGCATAATACACTATATTCTTCTTCTTCTTCTTCCTATTGTATATAGGCACTATTACCTGTTCTTCACATCTTTGCCATCATTCAGTCATTTGGGAAGTTGTCGCTCCACCTTTGCCTAGGCTCCTTAGTTGTGCTGGTGATTTGTGCCTCGATATTTTCACTACACTATATTCACTGTAACAAAAATGTATGTTTAATTTCAACTAGTATTTCTCGCAGTTTAATCTTTTATTATTTGGTAACCCATATTTATAAACAAAACTAACAAAAACGTTTGGCAAACAATGGGTTCTCAGTTTTTATAAAATAGGTAATCAAAAGGTAATTAACCCGTGTGTGCCATAATAAAACGAAAAATGTTAGTTGGAATTATGGTAACCTGTGAGAGACTAATATAGAAGTCATTAAATAATTTCATCAACTGAGATTACCGTTGATAAAAAAAAGATTTTTTGGGGGTACTAGGCAAAATATAAGTGATACCCCTACGCTCTTTTAAGGAATACGAAAATTCCTCAGGATTTTTACTGCATCTCGAAAGAGCAGTTTTGTGTCGCCCTCGTCTTTAAAACTGTCATATTTTATATAAATTATTTATATATATATATATATAGCACAGCGAGAATCAATGCGGATCAGACCTCATGTCTCATCATATATGCCCCGCAATTGATTTTTTTTCTTCCGCATTCAGGCGAATCATATGACTTTTCCGCGCCGAAATTCTCTACCATTTGCTGGTTTTTGACCCTCCACTGCCACCATTTGTCCCTTTTGCCGGCCATCCAAAAGTATCAGCGGCGGCTGCGCGCGATCAAAGACCTGCAGAAGTTGCTGGACGAGACTGTAGCGGCGGAACCGCAGTGGAAGAACACACCATTCGCCAGCAGGAACAAGAAATTCATCAAACGGTGGAAGCATCAGGTCAAAAAATTGAACAAGTAAACTATAGGTCGCGAAAATACCCGCCGCGGAGGTGACACGAGCCTATATTTTAGGTCGAGAGCTTGTGCCAACGCGGGCCTGTTAGATAAAAACCTGATGGGCAGGTCGTTGATATTTTATACGACCGTCTCCGAGTATTTGCTCAGTCTAATGACCGGGGCGCCACCCGGAAGTCCCGTGCCGGACCTACCACTGCCTCCTCCCACCTCCCCTGCGTTCTACGCAATGCCCGAGTGGTACGTCGAGGACATCGCGGAGTTTTTGCTGTTCGCCCTGCAGTAAGGCCAAACCGGTCAAAGGGTGCGCCAGAAAATTTTATCATCGGGGTGATTTTTAGGCATTTTCCCGGCCTTGTCACGAAGTATGCCGAGGACAGCCTGATAACGTGGCTCCTGGTCACAATATGCTCATCAAACATGATCAAGAACCCGTATCTCGTTGCTAAGCTGGTGGAGGTTGTGTTTGTCATTATACCCCAGATCCAGCCCAAATGCGAGTTGCTTTATAACAGAATGTTGTCGCACCACATTTCGCGGACCGTTCTGCCTAGCTCGTTAATGAAGTTTTACACAGAGGTTGGTACATTTGAACTACTCGATATAGCGCGTTAATTTGGCGAGCTCTCTCGAGTTTTATGCCGCAATGAACTACATTTGAATTACACCACATCTCTGCCGGGAGTTTTACAGCAAGTTTATTTTGATTTAGGTGGAAACGACCGGTTCGAGTTCGGAATTTTATGACAAATTTTCCATAAGATATCACATAAGTCTCATAATTAAAGGCATGTGGAATTCTCCGGTACATAGGCAAGTTTTGGTAAACGAATCGAAAAACGGCAATCAGTTCGTCAAGTTTGTCAATATGCTGATGAACGACACGACATTTTTGTTAGATGAGTCATTGGAGTCGCTAAAAAGGATTCACGAAATACAGGAATTGATTGCGGATACCGATAAATGGTAAGTCCTAATAAATTTAATTCGTTTAACTTTCCTTACTTAGTCCTTCAGTGTTCAGTGTTATAAAATCCTTAAAGTTAATAATGGATTCTTTGGGGCAAGATAACTGTAAGCATAGGCATCTTCCTGTACGCACTTTAATCGTCATAAATAAAAATAAAAGAAATTTGCATTTCTTGCAGAATTGCTTCAGGTATTAATAAATAGAAAATATTTGATTTTTCTCAGTACAGCCATGTTTGTTTACAATATATTTTAACGATTTAAATATGTAATCAGATTCAGTTTTCTTTTTTTTTCTTTAAATGCAAACATTTTCGTGTCATCTCTTAAAAAAATATAACAAGTATTTATTATACTTAAAAAAATATTGTTTTTTTTTGTTAAACAAATTTTTTGTTGTGTTAATAAAGGTGTGTTATTGTTATTATCAACACTTTTATTATTATAAACTCCAAAAAACTTTAAAAGTTCCGTTTTTAAAATGTGGGTGTTAAACTTGCAGAAAACTTTGTTGATTTTAATTATTTAAATAAAATTATGTAACTTTAACATGTATATTGTAAAATATAACTTTTGTTGTTAATTTTTCCCGATTGTTCCCCTCCTCAAGTATGGAAAATTACTCAGTTACTACGAAGCTTAATGTAAGGTCACGAAAGGAACCCAAAAATATTTTATTTTGTCGGAAAATCTATTTATTTAAAGGATATTATAATCCATATAAACCCACAAATTTCTCTGATTCATTGTGCATTTGATATATTTTTGAATGTATAATCTAATTGCTGAGAAATGTATTTACTTTACTTACTTGCTTACTATGCATCTCACAGGAAGTCTCAGAAATATAAATCTTACTCTTATATATTGTTTGAGGGGGGTGAAACTAAATGAGCGGCATTAACATTGTCTCAGATGACTGACTCTCATATTGGTGATAGGTAAAGGGAATCAGTCATCCGAGACCCCTCAAGCAATATATAAATAGGTACAGAGTAAAATGCAGTTCAATTAAGCTCTGAAGAAGCCAACTGGCGAAATGTTAGCAAGTTTGATTCAACACAAACCGACGCAGGAGGAATCCAGAAATTTTGTATTACAGTAGTCTGTGGAAGTTTCTTTGAAAAAAAAATCCTTTTTTTTATATTGAATAAAGTTTTTCGTGAACCCAAAAAAAGCCACGCCCTCTCCGGTGGGTACAGCAAATAATAGCAGGGGCGTATTATAATTTTTCTTTGGATTGAATACGAATTGGTTGGAAAAACTTGCTAGTATTGTTGCATATGTTAATTTCTTTCGTTGGTCTCCATTTAGGCACCCATAATTTGTATTGTTCAACCATTTCACTTGTATTTCTTACAGGTCGAAGCTGTCAAACGATCAACAGCAAAGCAAAATGCGACAGCTCAGCGCGGACGAAAGGCAGTGCCTTTCCTATTTGACTTTGGCGCGGGAAACTGTCGACATGTTCCACTACCTCACCATAGACATTAAAGAGCCGTTCCTGAGGCCCGAGCTGGTGGGCCGACTGGCATCCATGCTCAATTTCAATTTGCAACAGTTGTGCGGCAAAAAGTGCAAAGACTTAAAAGTTGACCACCCCGAGAAATACGGTTGGGAACCGAGACGCTTGTTAAGCCAATTGGTAGACATTTATTTACATTTGGACTGTGATGCTTTTGCGGAAGCACTGGCTGGTGACGAGGTAATATAAATATAATAATAATAAATAATAAAATGAAAGATAATTTCCAAAGAATGTATTAAATTACATTTTTAAAAAAATGAAGAAGTAATACTTGTTCAAAAAAATTTTTAACTTTTCGAAAGGCACTTCGCTAAGTAGAAAAATACATAACTTTTGTCCAATTAAAAGTCTATACTGTCGGTTTTTTATTATCATACTGTAATTTTAGTGTAACCATATTCATGTTTAAAGACATCAATAAAGATCTATTTATAGATGCTCAGGTTACTCAACATTGAAAATCTGATGAACTTAATATACAAGGTATCAAATAATGTTCCGCAAAAAAAAATTGCTTAAGATAGCTTATTAATTGGGTCAGCATTCTTTGCTAAAATCTCAAGGGAGGAGGACTACTTCAAATATTTTTTTTGCCTGTGATGTGTTTTAATTGGTATTGATGTGATTTTTTACTAATAAAATATCTCTCTATGTATCTACTTTAAACAAGAGTGCCTTTTTATGGAATACTATACAAAAAATATGATTTTTGCCCAAGAAATTGAAAATAATTATCCCCCATTTTAGGAGACGTTTTCGGACAAACTAACCTAATTTTTTAATATTCTATTTTGCCGAGAAATTAGCGGAACATTAGCAGCATTAGGAGGCATTAAATTGTTTTCGCGTTTTGGATATCTTATAAACATATCAGAAAACTGTACTTCCACCAATTATAATCTTTAAAAATCTATTAAAGTTTTTCTATAGCTCCCATTTCATACTTTCACTGCATTAAAAAAAAAAATTGTTTAATGAAAGGAGTTAGAGTGCGCATAATTTCAGAATAGGACAGCACGTGGCGATTGCTATTGTTCAACTGTGGTCGGCCGATGCGGTGTGTTTATATTTTGTATTTTCATTTGTGGGTGTTTATTTTATAGGTTGATTATTCTCATATCTCTAGGTATGAAAATGAAATTGCTTCATATCATTTCATCATCAAACTTCTCCAATCGGTCACATGATAGTGTCCCATTCCGAAATTATGTTCTCTCTGGTTTACGAGTCACATTTGCCACACTTTTCTTTTTTTACTCTCAATTTTTGATTGACGTATTACTTGATATTAATGTTGATCGCAGATCAATTTGTAAAACCGTGAGAGTCCTCTCGATATACGCGGTTTTGCTAAACAAGGAAATAAATTATAATTCAAAAAATACTCAAATAAAGAACTACTATTTTTTTTATGGAAAATTTGAAATACATCGATTACTGGAAGGGGCTCATAAAAATATCAGTTGTAGTTTTTAATCGAAATTGTTAGGAATTATGGTCTCTCTTTTTTGTTATCATTTGTTCATGAAATGTGGAACGTAAAACCGAAATAAAAATATTTACTCAGAAAAAATACTCAATCATAAATAATCATAAAAATTTAAACCTTATAGTTAGGTTGGAAAGCATCGTTGAACGATTATAAATTTGCAGAGGTCTTTCCGTCGGGAACTTTTTAACGACGCCCTCGTCCGTCTAGAGCGGAACGCCATAAAAACGCCCGTCGAGATTGAACAGTTCAAGGAACTGGCCGCGAAAGCGTGCAGAGTGTTGGAGAACAACCAAAGGTGAGCACGTGCGTGCGCAGTCGCGTCGCATAGTCTCACCCTAAACCGTCGTTTTAGGTCAGACGAGTGGTTGGAAGATGCACCCGACGAATTTAAAGATCCCCTAATGGACACACTGATGACTGATCCCGTGCTGCTGCCCAGTGGACAGATTATGGATAGGTCCGTAATTATGAGACATTTGCTGAACAGCAATACCGACCCGTTCAATAGGCAGCCGTTGACTGAAGAGATGCTTTTGCCAGGTGAGATGTTGCAATTAATCGATGATGATCAGGGTTCTGAGTAGGACTTTTACCCATATATACATGCATATTAAGATACTTGACATTTGTTATGTTTATATTGTTATCAAACTTGCCAGGAATCTTTTTTTTTTAATTTTTTATTTCTAATGGGAAAGTCATCACCATTTGAATTCTATACAACTATTTATTTTCATTCAAGAAGCAGTTTTAACCGTTTTAAAGGGACCATAATTTCGTTACAAGCTTCAGAAGTTAACACACAAAAAGACATTAGTTTATCACTAAAATATTGCAATAAATTGGGATGTTTCAATTCATTCTACAAAGTATTTGCCAAAAAAAATGACACAAAAGAAAATTTTGAAGTTTACTTATAACTCTTTCGAATTCAATGCTGCGCTCAGAATATATGTACGGGTGTCAAAAATATTCTTTGACGCTACTTTTTTTTTTAAATATAAGATACATTTATGGAGTATTAAATTTTAGCAAAAATTGCCTACTAAATCACGCTTTCGTGAAATTATTTGGAAAAACTTATGAGTGATGAATTACAAATTTGGTCCTCGGGTTTCGAAAGTTTTGTATCTTTTTTTTTAAACGAATTTTAATTTTTTTATTTTAAAAACGGAATAAGTAATAATAAAGGTTTATTGAGATTGTAGAACAAAAAAAATAATTTAAAGTGTAAGATGGTTATAAAATATTTCTGAACATAGTTGAATTGGTTTGACTCATATAGCTACTAGATATGTAGAGAGGTCCTCTTTATGCTGATAATTTAAAGATTTTTAAAGGCGTCGATGACGAAAATATATTGAGATGGTATTTTCTCAAAATATGCCCGGATCACATTAAATGTCCGTGGTAAATGAGTTAAGTGGGTGGAGATCGCTGTTTAGAAAGAAAATGGTGCAGGTTAGTGGTGAAATTTAAAGGCATGCTATATATCTAATAGCCGTATGGTTTGACCAGTATTAGAGATTAGGCTTCATGTGTGGTCGCAAGATTTGTCCAGTAACATATATAAACGGATTTCAGTGGATGACCTGAAGGAGAGGATACGGATATGGAAAACGGAAAAAATACGCACGACACTGAACTGAGCGCGCGTCGCTTTAAAAATCGCGATACAAAAAAATCCTCCTAACGCGTGACCGTCGAACGTCAGCCCGGTTATATTGTACAAACATGGCGATTTTGATTTTTTTGTTTATATATTTTTGATTTTATTAAGATTTTATGGATTTATATAATATGGCGCGTTGCCGCGAGAGACAGAATAAAGAAAATATAGACGTTATTTGTTGGCACGAGACGCGGTCCAGTATTTCGTACAGTCGGTAACTGCCAATAGAAGCTTCGGCGCTTCGCAACCGTAAGCATTTAGTTCGGACCTGCGTATAATTAGAAGGGAATTGGATATTGAGCGTACTTTAAGGCTGATAAATTTAGATCTCACAGCGTAATGTAAGGTTTATATTTCTTAGCGTATTTCGTTTTTCCTTAACAAAAAGTAAGTTTTTTTTCTTGCGTATAAAATCGTCGGCCACCCGGTTCACTAACGGATAATGGATATTGCCGATGTATATTCGTGTTGACTACAAACGTAACTGCCACTAGGTATTTTGCGTTCGTAAACTCTCGAACGGGTTCGCGCAATTTTTATCGGCCATTTTCCAACTCGGCGATAGAAAATCATTCTTACGCACTTTTTTATGAAATAAAAGAAGTTCTGAAAGGTGTGATTGGTACGAATTTAGGTAGGACACAAAAGTTTTGTCGAATAACCGTCATTACTTCATAAAATTAATATAATAACAAAAATAGAAAACACTTGAGGGAATACTTATTCCAGTGGCGTAGGAACTGTTTGTAGTCCACAAGGATACGGAGGCCACCTGAATGACGCATCTGAATGCATGTTTTTCTCGAATTGCCGTCTTTACTTCATATAACAAAAAGTGGCGTCCTGGAAACAACTTTTTCTACTTTTTTATTAGTGCGTTAATTAGAATAATAAAGGCGTTATCGTTTATTGCTGATAAAAAAGACAGCAAAAAACGAAAACACTTGAGACAGCACTTATTCCAAAAAAATAAAATTAACAAACCCGGTGGCGTGGGAAGATTAGATAATAAATTTATATGAAGTGTATTAAAAGTTGTTTGCGAAAAACAGATTTCCGGCAACGTGTTCTACCTAAGCGAGCTTGGCCACCTGTTGTTTTTGAAGCTCGAAGTTTTCTCGAAAATCGGAACATAACGATAATTCTCGATTAATTATTCTGTAGCGTTGCCAACTTGGTCAAAAAACATTGCCTCGTTCCGAGTTAGTGGCCGTTCAACGTCACTAATCCTCATATTTTCGTGTATAATGTGGATGCGATGTTCGATATTCATTTTCAGTTCCAATGGTCACTGTTTTTGTTAAATAGAAAGTATAAATGGGAATTCATAATTAGTTGTACATAGGTGGTAAAAAATAGGTTGAATGAATTTTTAACTTGTAAACGTTCTTCACCCACCACTGTCGAAGTGTGATTCAAACCGACACAAATAATAAGTGCAAAGAAGAGGTTCGTTTCGGAAAAGTATGAGAAGGACGGATCGTTTTCCACACGCACACCGATTTAAAGCGCGTGGAGCCGGTCCAGTCTTTTTTCCTCGTAATATATAACAATTTTTTATATGAAATTTAGCGGTAGGATGTTAAAATAAATCAATTTGGGGCAAACTACTTTTTTTTACTTCACCCTGGCGTCACAACCATCAGGCCCGACGTATCGAATAAAGGTAAGCCATGGAAATAAAAGTAATTACGGGTAAAAATCGGTGTTTTATTTAAACAGTGAGCAAATGTTCATTTCAAAATATAACAGATATGTATCTTGCAACACGTGTTTGGTGAAATTAAGTCACGGCACCGTTAAGTACAAAAAATACAAAATCTTATTACGCAAAAATCAAAAGAAAGTGCAGTGAATTAATTTTTCAACATCCATCTTTGTTACCACACCAAAACAAAGCGGCCGGCACTTACATTTATGTAAAAAAAAAACTTTATTATTTTACACTTAGTTTTGAACACTGTCTAAGCCCAATATTTTTTTTACGTCGTATTTATTAAATCTAGGACTAATTGATTTATTGTCTTAACAGTTCATTGCAATAGGAAGTCTCAAATCACCAAGAATGGCTTTCTACAAGCTAAATCTGATTGCAAAATTTACTAGGCTTTTATAAAACCGTTTTGATACGGGGGTAATAACAGCAACTGTCACTAGCGTTAATGGGGTCTCTATCGAAAAAGTTTGTAATCAATTTGTCAAGTATTTTTTAAATTTAAATGGGTTTAATTTCATTAATTGTAAACTTATTGAGGTTAAAAATGTATCTATTAATTGGTCCATTAACCATTAAGGCTATGACCAAACATTAATAATCTTAAGGATTTTGTAACCTATAATTTTAAAATCAACGTTGCCACTGTCGCCTTATTAAAATTAACGCAATTAATATCCTAAATATTTTGGTGAAAAGAGGGCGGCACTGACCTACTACTAGAATAAATATTTGAAATATGATATTCCAAATTAAAACCACAACAAAACTGGCCTGGCTTCATACTAACCATAAAAAATATATTTGCTATAAAGTTCATCTCAATAAAACAATAAATAACACATTTAGCTGAAATACATACATATTAGTAAACAAAAATTACAAAAACATGACCAGACATTTACTATAAATTACTGAATGTTTTTAATACACTGAGAATCTCACACATGCAAACATAAAAAGTAAGATTTTGGTGTCTATCTTTTTGTTATAAACGGCAAAGAGGGCGCCATATTGCATGCCAAAACATACAAAATACCAAAATATAGATTTAACCTGGCGGTTTTTTTGGGTACATTGTGTATGTCATTTGATCTAAACTGTTTCTCGATTTTGAAAGCACCTGGTAAAGTGACTAAGGGCAAAACAAACCATTTTGAATATTTTAAAGTAGCTACCATGAACATGATATATGGAATAAATAATAAAAATGCATATAAAATATGGGATGCTGTGTGACCAATAATTATAGCCAAGGTAACAATTCCAACCTTTTTATCTGATTCAGCATCTCTAGTATTGTTACTGTGAAGAATAGCTTCTGTATTTAGGGCTAATGGTATTGCATAGTAAATAGTCGCCCATTCAACTCTACCTGTTTGGACCATAAATGCAAAAAGAACAGAAATGGGGCCAAAAATTATTAGGATCAATACGTCCCCTAATGCGATGTATTTGAATCCGACACCTCCAGTGTAGAGGAAGCTTGAAGACAAGCCTCCAAAGTAAACTAGTGCCAAGTGTTCAATTTTTGCTGGTGATAAAGCTCCCATTAGAATAAAACCAATGCACCCAAATAAATAAAGCAGAGCTCCTAGCGAAACTACTTCATCCTTTGTCAAAATATGGTCGACTAGGATTCTATCATCAGATTTTCTATTATCAATGCCTGGAAGGAAGATAAGATAAATGTTCAACTGATAATAATAGTGTAATAGTGTAAATTACCTTTAACATAATCAAAATAGGTATTCACGACATTTCCAGCACCATGAACGCAGATTATTGTAAAGAGAGTGAAAATTAATGTCAAATAACTAAAATCATCTGAGCCAGGATATTTGTGAGCAATGGTGGCACCTAATAAAGTAGGCATAAGACTAGCGCTCCACGACCAGGGTCTTAAAGCTAATACATAGCTAGACAACTTCATCAGCCCTGACTTGGATTTAATAGGAATCTTATTTATCTCTCCATTGGTAACTAACTGGGACACTTCTTGTTCTGCTTGTGACATACTTTCGCGGAAGTCTATGCTCGCTGTGAAATAAAAAACGCAACGAATATTGTATTGACGTAGCAGTTTTCACTTTCAACTTTGGAATCTATCAAAAAATAACGTGTACTTCTTTTAAACATTAAACTTATCTTTGGAGGACATAACCAAAAATTTTGCTTTAATTACGGCCACAGACCAGAAAGTAGAAATTTCAATGTGTATAGAGAGGAAACGCGGTATGAATATGTTCCGTGATTCCAGTGTCGCCACTCTTATTTTGAAGTAAAATAACCTGAATTTTGTTGTTTACTTTTTGTCTGCAACGAACCTACGGTTTTACTTTTAGATATAAATATGGTAAATGTTGCGATTGTTTTTAACTTGATATTTTTGTTACCTATGTCATTTTATTTCGATAAATATTTAAAAAGTTAGCTCTGGTGGAAGTCGTTGTTTTGAAACCATTTTACTTGTTACCCACAGCTTCCCAAATAATGGTAACGGGAAACGTAATTTACAAAAATTATTTAACAGAACGAAGAAAGTGACATTGGGCAAATCATGTATAAATGAGGATTTGAATTCACATTTTTTCCGGAAATCTTTGGCTCTAAATTGTATAAAATTTGTAGTCCGATATCTACTATAGGGCGTTCAAATAAAGTGTGCTGGTTTATTTTAAAAAGAAATTTATTTCTACCACTTTTACATTAACAGTCTATTGAGGTCGCTAAAACAAAAAATAATTGTATAAAAAAAGATACAAAAAAAGTTATATTTGACAATCGCATAACCACTATGTACAATAATAGAATGGATTAGTTAAATCTTAATAAATAATAGACTTTGCATAAAAATTTTAGGATTTGCTCTCAAAATGGTCGGGTCTGTCCTGAAATTAAAGTAAAGAAATTAGCGCACGTCCTTCCTAATCTAAACGATAAAAATATAAATGCGAATTTAAAAGCGACGGGCCCAAATAATAACCGACTGCGGCCAAAGAACTCAAACTAAATCTTAGATTAAGCGAAATTTAAATGCTAGACCCATGCTCCCTACTACCACTCACCTATCTGACGCTCACCCCTCAATTTCTGGGTGAGAATCTAGAATAAACATTGACACTGTGAACAAGAAATTTTTTCCACGAAAATTTCTATGGGATATTTACTCCAATAATGAGAAATCACCATCATTACACATTTATTGGAAATCGGCCCTTACCTGAACGAGAATGCGAACCCAACGACATTGGTGGATGATGACTTCGCGAAACGTGGTAAGGTGGTGGGGGCGTACCGTGATGCGAAGGCGTCCTATGATTTGGGGGCGGAGGGGGAGGCGCCATTATGATATTCAAAGGGGGAGGTGGGTACACGGGAGCGTACGACACTTGTTGCTGCTGTTGCTGGAGCTGCTGTTGCTGCAACTGATGGTGTTGCAGCTGTTGTTGTTGCATGTGCTGCTGCTGAAGTTGCTGAGAGTTTTGAATAATCGTCGCGAGATACGTTGCCGTCACGTTATTTACCGGGCTCGTTTTTATACGGGGCGGGAAAAGATGGGGAGGTGGCGAGCCCGGGGGCGGCGACGGTGGCGGTAAATTGTCCTCGTCCGATTCGCTGTCTTCCGGAGTTGGCGGTTTTTTAATAATTTTTACCTGAAAGCGTCACCCGGTGACGATAAAAACAAAACATTTACTGTCTAGTTCAGTCCAATTTTCTATAAAAAAACATATCTAGCCACTTTGTTGGTTTATATCAAACCCTATTCGCGCTGTTCAAGAAAATATATTTGAATACAACATTAGGGTCAGAATAATTATGACCCCAAGAGTACCTACCAGCAAAATATTCTGTTTCATAAGAGTCACTTCTTTAGCTTTAGTTTAGGGATGTACAATAGTGTTAGATGGATTTTTTTATTTACTTATATGCTTGTTGTAAGCGTGGCTAGTGTTAAGTAATTTTATTCTCTCTTGCGTTGGATTTAAAAAAATACACAAATTTTTATCAACTCTAAATACTTCCGACGAATACCAACCCAACATTTTTACAAATATAAACAATATAATAAAATAAAAGAAAATAAAAACAAAAAACACAGACCTTTACCTTCTTCTTCGGATGTTTCTTGCCCTTCTGCAGCTTCAAGTACCTCTTTTCTTTCGGCAGCTTTTTTCTCGGAGGCGGAGACGCGAGCTCTTCGCCAGCCGATGGTGACGTGCCCTCGCCGGGTCGCACGCCATCGGCGAAACTAACCAATTTGGTTTTCTTCTCGGAGGGTGACGTTGCGTCCGCCCTAGAACCGTTCGGATAAAATTGTACTCCATCCACTGGACAGACAATTAGAATTGTCATTGAAGCGCCCTCTATTAGAAAAAGTCAAAATCAAATTTTTGAATAGACATTTTTAAGTGTTGCCAAAGTTTTAGTTAGTACCAAGCCGTCGGATTGTACCGGGTGTCCCAGTCCCAGTCCCATACGTTTTACCATTGAGTTGGAAACTAATAATAAACCTTCCATTCTTAGATATTCTTATCAATAGAAAATCAGACCTAACATTGGGTCATTGTGTTTAAAGAAACCATACGCACTCAGACCGATACTTTAATGCATCGTCATATCACCATCCGGCCCAAAAATCATCAGTTATCAACTCTCTTGTTTACAGAGCCATAAAACTATTTCAGCCCGAGTCACTGAACCCAGAATTAAAACACCTTACCTCTGCTCTTCTCTCTAATAATTTCCACATTAAAGATATTAAGTGTTCCATCAAAAAATAAACTTCACCACAATCTTCTAATAACAATGAGGCCGAAAGCAATCCTACACTTGCCACTGTGGTCCTTCCTTACATTCAAAACATCACTGACCACATATCAAAAGTTCTAAAGAAATATGACGTCAAAACCAGATTTACCACTTGTCCAAAAATCTCTCAACATTTTGAGATGATTGAGATGCCAGGAGTTTACAGCATTCCATGCATATGCGGCAAAGAATATATTGGAGAGACCGGATGAAAAATATCAACTAGACTCAAAGAACATGAAAGAGCCTGACGACTAAGACAAATAAACTCATCAGCTGTTGCCGAACACACTCATGAAACCGGACACAACATTTTATTCGATAAAATTAAAATTCTTGCATGTAATCAGTTCTTCTACCAACGAAAAATCCGAGAGTCTATAGAAATCTATAAACAACCTAATAATCTTAATCGCGACTCAGGTCTCTATCTGTCACCGATATGGGAATCAGTCATCCGAGACGATGTTTATGCCCCTCATTTAGCTCCGCCCCACTCAAACAATATATAAGCAGGTACAGAGTGAAATACGAGCCAGTTTCAGTCAAGCTCTGAAGAAGTCAACAGGATGGTTGGCGAAACATCAGCAAGTTCGACTCAGCAAAAACCGACGCAGGAGGAGTCCAGAAGATTTGTTAAAAGTATCACAGTAGCCTGTGAAGGTTTCTTTGAAAAATTAACATGTATTTAAATAATTACTATTTTTCTTCGTACCTAACGCGTACTGTTTTTCAATGAGTTTAAATAAGACATTTTGAATGCAACACACATTTAAACTAAGCAATCAAGAGACTTTGACATCTCACTTACTCTTGTTTATTTAACAGTATACTCTTGCCGGCTTCTTTCGCAGTGGTGTTGTGTACGACGACCAACGACAACGGCGGCCATTGAGTGGGTTTGGCCTCAGAATCCTCCACGTCTATGTTCTCCTCCTCTTCCTCCAATTCCAAAGCTTTCTGAGGAAACGATGAACGCCGCTAGTGAGCGCGCCAGTTCAACGACACGACGTGTTAAGAGTTACCTTAATCATGTTTTCCGTTTTAATCTTCAGTTTGGCTTGCCGTTCGTTTTCCTTTTCCATTTTTCGCCGTTCCTTCTCTTTCCTACGCAACTCTTTCTCGTGACGTCTCTTTTCTCGTTCCGCGCGGCGTTCGGCCACCTTCTGCATCAGGGCGGCCTCAGCAGATTGTTTTTCCTGCACCGCGATCGGATCGACCATCTCTTCCGCCTTCTCGATTTTAATCTGCGTATTTTTTTTTTTAATGAACGATATGTACGAAACGAACCGGAGGTGTCACTCACTTTGGGGCTTGGCGGGAAAGCCGCCGACTCCGGCATGGCCAGTATGTCGCTGGGCACGATTTGCAACATGTTACCGACTTGAACGATCTGAGGTTTTATATCATTCATCGGGGCCCTTCCCTCAATGAGAGGAGGCGGCAGATGCATATACGCGGGCGGATCGGGATTCATATATCCCTTCTGTGCATCCTTGAAAAGTAAGATCAGGATCAATAAAACAAAAACACCACCAGGATATCGATTGCGCCGGCACAAGATTAGGTACTGCGTCGCTCGGGCCAGACAGCACCGTACATTTGAACTACTCCTTTTTCCTGACATTATACGCTTATAATGTCTACCAAACCTATACCTACATATACCTCATCCATATATCTCTCCTATATCTCCATATATGTTAGGTATAATGGTATAGACTGGGTGGTGCGAGTTATATTGGAGAAACTTTAACAGCGTATTCACCAGATAAAAGTCCACATAGGCTTATGTACTAAAATGCTTTTATTTCGGACGGAGTGTTGAAATATTGCTTCCAAATTTAAGCCAGTACAACCAGTGGCGTTCGTGAGACCGTTTTAATTAATTCAAATAAAAAAAAATGGGTATACCAATTAGGAGCACATGTAAACGAAAACGGTTATTTTTAGCGAAAAAACAGACCATTTTTGTTTTAAATTGATCAAAGTTCGATCTAAATCTAAATTTAATAATAAAATGACTATAAACCATTGGTGTACCACGAACGCAACTGGTTAAACAAAAACCAATTAATCTATGCTATAAATATGTTTATACGAATAATACAATACGTGTTTTTTTCCAATATTCAAACACGGACCACCCCGTGTATGGAAGTATGTCAGACATACGGAGTAGTTGAAATGTACCGACCTGTCTCATTCGAGCCACGTATACCTACCTATTCATAAGGCATCTGCCACAAGTTTATTTTTTCTCGGTCCTTGTTTATAGAATGAAGGATAAATGCCGACGAACAAAATGAGCGTTGGGACAACTCGATTGGGTGGGTATAAGATATATGATAAGTATGAAGTGCTTAATGACACTTGTGGTTTTTTCTTACTTGGTTCTCCGCTCTGACAGAATACAAACGCTCCGTAGTTTTGCCACAAAACTATAATCATTTCCTTTCTACCGACTGATCCATATAGTCTATTTCAATGTGGTGTAGAGTAATAAAACTTCATTAGGTAGGCAAGTGATTCATTGAATAATTAAGCAACTTTCATTGTATGTATGTATGTATGGGTTTTTGCCTATTCTCATCCATTTACCATCACTAAAAATGGCGTGCCAAAGGCGTCGCGCTAGGTTATTCGTAACAATGGAAGAATTTCAACAGAATAAAAATTGAGCATAATGTACATAGTATTTGGCAGCACTATTATTTTAACATTATTCAAGAAAATGCATTATACATGAATTAGATAAAAAATCATAATATTCTTGATGATCTCAGGAGATCTCATTTCCTCTGGTCAAAATTATCAAGTAATCAAGATCCCACATTGTCTCCTTATCTTTAATGACACGCTGGACTGCTTTTCGCCAGTTCTCTGGTATCACTTCCGTAATTAGTTTAAAATAGATATAGATATAGCATTTCACCCAAATATTTTAAAAACCGTAGAGTTTCCAGCTCCAAGATGGTAACTGGTCAAAAATGATTAAGCGGATTTACGATAGGGTATGAAAAATAATTTTATTGCCCAAAGTTTACCTACTCCTATAATCGACATCGAAGTCATGCGCGACATTCGTCTGTGTGAATATTTTCTTTTGTATCAGCCGCCTCCGCCTTGATATTCAATATGGTCGCTGACAGTCCGTCGATTTTACAGGTTCTGTACGCAAATGTCATGGGGTGCATTAAATTTACGATATGTATGCGATACTGTTGTGTGCTCACTAGAACCTGAAGAAAATTTGCAGAGACGGTCGAGCGGTTATGCTCCTCGGAAAGGATCAGCTCGGCTTTGCTACTTGACTGCCGAGAAACAACGATAAAACTGGCGATATGTATTTTGGACCGGAACCTTTCGTTGAAATAGCATACAGTGTACTGAAAAGCGAACTGAATAAATGATTCGGGAAGTATTGGGAGTTGTACTGAAGTGGCTTTTACTTGATGAAAATCCATTTAAAATCGTTAATTATGCACAAACGTTGTTCAGATTTTCACATAAATATATTTAAATGACAGCTGTTTCGGCAACACCGTACCTTTATCAAATGCGAATATCAAACGGAACCAATGTTTATAAATACAAAACAGGTAGTAATTACTTATGTATTAAATTGAGATTTAACAAGGGGGATCCGTTCAAATCCAGTTGGTCATTAAGTAATACATTCGAACCTCTCATTTTATTAATCTCCATAGCTTCTAGTAAATTTAATTTTCTACTTTTTGAAACAGTGTGTAAATTATCGAAATTGTCGTCAAAATTGTGTTTTTCTAAATTTAAATGTATAGCGTAATTAGAATGTGAACTATTGTTTTTAAATGATCGTCGATGTTCGTTGATACGTTTTTTAAAAGATCTAAATGTTTGTCCAATATAAATCTTAGAACATGATCCGCAATTTAATCTATAGACTCCAGAATTCTGGGATCTATTAGATATAGATTTATTGTTTTTAACACTCGTTTAGTGTAGATAGCGAGGATGCGGTGGGTCGCAGATAGAATAGCAACGTGTAACTCTTACCTCAAGTTTAAAGACGGGCACCTCGTCGCTCGGGACGATCTGCAGCATGTTGCCAACCTGCTTGAAACACGCTTGCCCGAGCCGGGCGACCTCCCTGTTGACCCTGAAGCCGACCTCAGTGGGCAGGGGCGGAGGAACGTTCGAGGAGTAAGCAGCGACGTACTGATGATGGAGATCGGGCGGACGCTTCGACGGATCGACCATGTAATTATTATATACGCCGTATTGTCTCGGTCTCGGCGAGCTCGGCTCGTCCAATCCCAGCACTTGATTAATCCTGACGTCTAACGGTATACGTTTCGGCGAATCGTATTCGTGGTCCTTGAATCTGTTACCAAACATCAGCTGCTGCACCGACGGATTGATGAAGTCTTCTTGGACGGGTGCTTGCAGAAGCAAGTCGTCGCTTATTGTCGAATCGGCGACGCTGCGCTTCAAACCTTCGTACGGAGACGCGACGGGCGACTTTTCCCTCTCGACCGCGGTCACGTGGTGTTTCGATGGCGCGGAATTCTCCAAAGAATCGCTGAGCCTTCGTTTCGACCTAGGCGAGTTGCTTCTCCGAGTCCATCTCCTCGGCGACTGCCTATCGACTGTACCGCCGCGTCTTCTGGGCGACGAGATTCTTCTCCTCGGCGACAGACTTCGGCGTCTCCTCGGCGAAACGCTCCGTCTCCTAGACGGAGACTTGCGCCTCGGCGACCTCCTAGGCGAGGACGCTCGGGGCGACCTGCGTCTCGGAGATGACCTTCGTCGCGGCGACGGCCGTTTTGGAGAGTGCGGTCGCCTCTTGGAATGTCTCGGCGACGATTCCCGTCGCCTAGGCGAACAGGCGCGGCGTCTCGGTGACGGAGCGCGTCTCTTCGGCGACGATCCTCGTCGCTTGGGCGACGTATCCTTTTTCCGAGTCCTGGGCGACTCTTCGCGACGGCGCGGAGACGAGTTTTTCCTCTCGCGCTTAGCGGAACTATCTTGTCCGCTGTCGTCTGGTTTAGGTTCGGCCGGCACTCGTATCTCTTCGAGGCACGTTTCTTTCTGATTCTTTTCGATCGGCGTCTCCAATTTCTTTTTTTTCGTCTCTTCGACCGCGCACGCATCATCCTCGTCCGATTCGTTCAAGTTCAGGCCCGAGTTCGGCAGCAGTCGTTTGCTGCGCAGCGTCAGGGCCGTGAAGGTTAGTTTGTGATTGACGACGGCCGCTTCTTTCACGACGTCGCGGGTGAAGCCGTCCGAAGTGCTGTCTTTTAACGACGGCGAATTAGAATTCAAGGTAGGGGGCGCTCGTGGATCCGGGTCGTTGACCAAATCCGAACCCCCCGTCGTCGAGATTTCCACGCCCGCCTTGGATACGTTGATGGTGGAAGTGATCGGCGCCGCGATGCTGGACGACGTCGTCGTGATGTTTTGCGTGACGTTCGGCTCGAAGCTCAGATTGATGAGCGGTTTGCTTGTGTCAGCCGGCGCGTCGGCCGACTTGGGCAACGGTTGAACTTCGATCGGTAGTGGCGGCGGCAGAGGAATGTGCTTCAGGAGGATATCATCGGTGGGCGCACTCGGCACGACGTTCAAATCGGCAAAATTAATCATTGGTTCTCGTTTCGGCTTTCGGAATTCGTCCACCAGCGTTACGGACGAATCGGAGCTGCTCTCGATCACTATGGCTTCCTTCGTCTCAGACGACACGGCCTTTATGAACTGCTCGTATTCGTTTTCGAGCGCTGCGGACGAATTGTTCGACGAGTTCATGCTCACGTCCGCCGTCAAATCGACCTTTTGCTTCGGACTGGACACCTTTCGGTCCCATCTGCCCTTCTTCCACGACTTGTCTAAATCGTTGACGCTCGAGTTCGCGCAAGCCTTCCCCCCGCTTTCCCCTTCGTTTTGTTGACGTTTTACGGGTTCGTGGGAGTCCGCCATGACGCGCAAAGTTTCCGCTTCGGACAAACCTTTCTGCCGTTCCAAACTGCACGCCTCGTTTATCATTTCGTCGAGTTCGCTGTTCTCCACTATCATCTCCCGTTTGAGGAAAGGCCCGATGTTTAACGGAATCTCTAACGAGAACGAGCTGCGCGCGGGCGACGTTCGCCTCGGACTCTGTATTTGGGCGACTTGTCTTTCGAAATCCTCCTCGTCGCTCTCCCACGACAGATTCATGAGCGGCTTCGGTTCCGCGACCTGTTGATCGTCCTCGCTTTCCCAAACCAACCTCGAGTCCTCCTCCCACTTTCTTTGACATTCTTTAATGTCGGGGGTGGTGGTTCTACGATAATCCTCTTCTACTGCTTCCGTTTTGAAAGTAACGAGTTCCTGATCTTTGGCGTCCGGCGTATCGCACGATTTCGCGTTCTGGTTGCATTTCTGCGCTAGAAACTCGGCCGCCCGTCGCTTCCGCCTGTTCCTAATCTTTTCCAATTCCTCCATTTCCTGTGCGCGTTTTTCCATCGTTATCTCGTGAAACTCGTTGTAAGTCCTGACGAGTTCCTTCGCCTCCTTCTTCAATTCTTCGATGGTGCCGAAATCGCTTCTCGTTGAAGACCGTCTTCGGTTTTCCTCTTTCGAAGCGATCCCCTCGCCGCTGGATGTTCTGCACCGCTTTCCCCCTTTATAGTACCGTTCTTTTTCTTTTCCGGTTTTGATTTTTTCTATAGGCGCCGCATCGCTTTTATGCCAACCTTCCGTTTCTTCTTTCTTCTTGAGCATCTCCTGTTCGCGTAAATATTCCTGATTTTTCTTTAAAAGATCTATTTTTACCGCCTCCACTTTCTCTTCGCTTTGTCGAGAACCTTCGTCCCTGACGCGCCTAACCAACTTCGGTTTTGCTTCTTCGTCGGAAGATAAAACCGCTCCGGTGAGGACCAGGTTTCTACCTTTCTTCTTCGGCGATGATTTTTCTTCAATTTCTTCTTCAAACGGATAACGAACAGCTTCCGAATCAGAAGCTTTGTCGCCCGATCTTTTAGATTCCAAATTGCCATCATTATCTACCCGTTCTTCCTTCTCCTTCTTTTTTCTTCTATCTTCGGCCGAGTCGTCGGAGTCGCTTCGGCTCTCGTCGCTCGTGCGCCGCTTCCTCTTTTGTTTCTTCCCTGATTTCCTTTTCTTGCCTTTTTTAAACTTCTCCTTCTTCTGTTTCACTTTCTTGGATTTCTTAGCATTCTTATCGTGGAAAGGTTCGTCCCTCTGCCTTTCCCTCTTTTTCTGCTTTTTGTCTGAGCCTTCTTCTTCTTCTTCTTCATTTTCCAATGAGTCAACGGAATATTTCTGGTCGTTGCTGTTGCAGATGTCCGCCAGGATATCCAGTTCGCCGAACTCAGCGGCTGCTTGTTTCAAGGACGCCTCCAGTAGCTCGATCTCCCGTTTCGTCTTATTATATTCGTCTTCTTCTTTAGACACATCAATACTGGTCTTCCGCTTCAAGTTTTCAGTTTCTTCATTCGATTTCTGATTCGCGCCTTCTTCCGTATCATCCTCGTCGTCGGAGTAGGTTTGCAAGAACGAAAGTCCGACGGAATTTTCGAGCAGTCTAGCTTCGGAATTTTCCTGCCGCCTCCAGTTGCGCGGGTACCATTTTCTCGCGTCGATTTTTTTATTCGCGGGTGGGCATCGTGGGGCGGAACTCCAGAATTTGACCAGCAACTCTTTCCTTTCGGCCGGCACGACCGCGGTGATCTGTTCCTTGGTCAAAAATCCCGGTTGGGATTTGCGATGATTCCTGCTGTAGACGATTCGGGGTTTGCACGCAGTGTATCTAAAGAAATGGCGACCCATGGGTTATGTTTCTTTTTTCGGAAAATTTCACTTTTTATTATTGTATAAATACTTATCATGTACTTCCAATTTTTCAAAAATGTGGGATGCTAAATGTCAATCAATTATTCGGTTTTTGGCTTTTTGATTAGAAAAAATGAACAAGTAATATATTTTCGCTCGTTTTTAGTTTTATGATTATGTAATATGTAAACACTAAACTTTCAAACAAAAAAAATCTACAACATATTTTGCTAGCAAAATTGCATCGTGTCTTGGGGGGGGTTTAAGATCCCAATAACGAAATGACACTGCGAAACAATAATATTACAAATCGAAGTTTAAAATAAGGAGAATGTTTCTATTTAACTTAACACTTACTGCAGAAATTCAAAAGGCACAACATTGGGATCTCCACTCCTTGGCATACACTTAAACGTCTCCATGCGAGGCGAAGGAGTTTCAAAAGCATAAAAATCTTGAGGACTAAAAGGGAGCCAACCATTAAACAAGGTTTTTTTTATTTTTACATTGAATGTGTTACATACTCCGAGCTTTTTGTTTTCAATTGCTTGAATAACTTTGATTTTAAATATGCGTCTTTTTCTGGATCCAAATTTAATTCAATATATTCAGACCAATTTTTCGGATACTGCTTGGGCCCTTTATCGACCACCTCAGTTTTGCCAGTTCTAAATTGCTTTTCCGGAGACGGGGACCTTCTTATGTTAGGATCCAATTTTCTTATGTTCCGACATTTAATCTCCCTTTTTTTAAACTGAAGTTTTTGGTCATCTGGAATATTTCCACTTATTGCAATCTCTTTCAGTTTAGAACAGAACATAAACAGGACAATAATGGTTGACTAGATATAGATTTCAGGTTCATGTTAAACTATTCGCATAGCTTGTGTTTTTTTATATGGGGGCTCACCAAAAATTACTTCATAGAATGAATGTTACAAGCACAAAAGAGGACTAATAAATTTTTAAATGGTAAAATAGTTGCTTTTCAATTTTATCCATCCATTTTATAGACTTTTAATGTAAACAGTTAATGCAAATCATTTTACCTAAGTTTCTCGATTATCATTACTGTTGCCATGTTTTACACAACACTTATTTAACACTTTTCATGTATCACCTGCCATTGATCAATCCTAATTAACCTTATCTTAAGGGATACACGACACTTACGTCAACATATTCATACTTTCCGAGACAGCATATTTAGGAAGAGTGGCATCAAAGAAGAAGTGAGAAACATGACATTGGTGGAGCTTCGAGTGACCATTCTTGTTCTGTTTATGTTTAGAGATTAAAACTAAGTACCTGAAGAAGATGATTGTGATCTGGCTCTAGTTATAAACCCAAATTTGGCAGTTTGTATGGTGTCAGTTTTGATGGGTGAGAGAGGAAGGTGGACAGGAGCAAATAGTTGATTTGGTTTTGTACTTAATTGATGTTCCTGTCTGGTACTCCCAGCAAATCCTGCCTTTTTTAAGTCTTCAATTTCTTGTATTATAGCTTTAGCAGCATCCTCAGGATAAAGACCTACACATTTAATATAATAATAGTTACACTGCCACATTAACACACAGAATTTCTTTAAATTTCAAATTTTCAAATTCAATAATTCCCTTGATATCTGGAAAATTTATATTCAAACTAACCTAGATTCAAAAATCAAAAGAGGTAAATTTTATTTAGCAAATTAAACTAAATAAAATAAAGACAAGAGGGAAACAATCATGCAAGTTTTCTAACCTTTCTTGAACTTTTTTAAAGAACTCTTCGGAAGTTTTTCTATATCAATATTTGCGTTATTCTCTTCGTTTATTGGGTTGCCTTTCAATATCTTTCTATAGGCCTGCAGCCGCTTCTTCGCAAGCAAAGCATTTTTTGAAGCAGACTTTAGATTCAAATCATTGTCTGTACCAGTTTCAGTTGGTATATCAAAATTGTCATATAAAGAAACTGAAGAACTGAACAAGTCATCCCTTAATTCTACATTATTAGGGGAAGACAGCGTCTCATGATTAACTAGAGCTTGGTTGCATCCACTCAACAGATTATTATCCATTTTTAAAACTTCGACCTAAAACTCAAAATAAAATCCGCCGAGTCTTTGCGATTGTGCCGGGCTTACCTTTTTAGCAAACAGTGCATATTGGCTATCCTATTCAAGTCGACATTGCTATATCGGCACTCAATAAGCAGATAGATATTTAGCGGGCTTTTATTACAATTTTTTTATTGATGTGCATTATACAACGAGTTTAACTAAAAGGGGTAGAGTTTTATTTTCGATGTATGTGACAAATTAATTTCCTAAAAATTGAATTGATAATAATTTAATAATTGAATAATTGAAAAATTTGGTTGACAATCATAACATGGATAGTTTATGAGAACTGAGAACACGAGCCACGAGAGACCTAAATCAATATGTAGGGATTTTATTGATAAATGGAAAATAATATCTTGGCAACAGTGACATGACATGACAAGTTTCACTGTTGGTGATCCTGCTGCGACTCCAGCGACATTTGACAATTACGTCCATTTTGAAAAACGACGTAAAAGGAAAGTTGTCAATAGCCATTGCCATCCATATTGATAATATATTTCCTATGCCTGCCCGGTTATAGAAGTTTGATATGGAACTCGAAAACAAAGTAAGTATCTGTTTATAATTTGTAATGATCGTACTTTAAATAAAACCTTTCTCAGGTTCCCGTATCAGACGACGAGGAAGATTTGGAAGCTTTACGTTTAGCTGCTCTGCAGTCTCTTAAAAGAAAAGCTGCTGGATCAAATTGTTCACAACAAATCAGCGAGCCTAATACGTTTGCGCTGAACGAGTTTGGATTTCGTGCTGGAATTAGGTCTCATAGGGGTTTCTCTAATAAGCGGGGGAGGTATTTTGGAGGCAGGGGTCTTAAAAATGTAAGTTGATCTTAAAAGCAAAGTAATCTCTGAGTAGCACTGGTTTAATTTTAGGGTCAATTTTTTAATGCAAGGGTTAGAACCAGCAACCTAATTTCCATTACCCCTGTGAGTTCAGAAGAGGATAAAGTCTCTGAAAATGCTGATGACACTAGCACAAAATTGATTCTTCCTCAGGATAGATACTGTAATAAAAGTAAATCTGAAGAAAAGCAAGATGAATCATCAAGTAAATTTGATAGGTATAATGACTCGGATGAATCGGACGAAGAATCAGAGGAAGAGCTTAGTTCGCAATCTGAAGACCTTAGCCCAAGTAAATTAGAGAGGTCAAAGAGTTTAGAGGCATTAATGAAAGAACTAGATGATGAAATACAAGGTACATTAAAAAGTGGTGAAAAAGAGGATAAACCAAAAGTGAAAACAAAAAATAAAAAAACGAAAGAAACTATGAAAGAGGATGTACAGAATGATGAAGCTGCAAAGAAAAAAACAGTGGATACAGAAGTAATTTCTGAAACAGAAATCACTGAAGGAAAGAACGAAGTTGTTGAATCCAATGCATTGAATTCTGTGCCAAATGAGAGTGGACCAAAGCCTAAAAGGAGAAGGTTGTCTCCAATTGAAAAGAAAGAATTTCATTCTAGAAATATGCAAAGAAATGTTCACAGTTACAGTAGACCACAATATTTGCCCAGTTTGCCTGTACCTTTTCCTTCTCTTGGTTCAAATGTCCTTCCAATATTTAATCCAAACTTGGCGCCTCCAATAGTAATGGTGCCACCATCAAATCCTCTATTTTATGATAGACCTCTTTCACCATTGTCATTAAATGCTGACACCTTACAAACACAAACGTTGGCTCCTTTGTCTCCAAGAAGTGCTGCTTTTGTATTAGAAAACAGAGCCATTATTGAAAAGAGGAAAAGGTCCCCAAGGCGTTCATATTCCAGGAGCTTGTCGCCTAGAAGCAGATCTATGAGTCCGAGATCACCTAGAAGGTCTCTAACGCCCAGAAGAAGATCACGATCACCCAAAAGAAGAACTTCACCTGCCAACCAGGCTCAGTTGCCTGCTCCCAGAGGGTTGATTTCACCTAAGAGAAGACTTTTATCTCCAAAGAGGAGGTCATTGACTCCAAAAAGAAAATCTCCATCTCCACGAAGAAGGTCACTGTCACCCAGGCGAAGATCCACATCCCCAAAAAGAGGGAGTAGAAGAGGTCAGTTGATATGATTTTCCTACCAAAAACTTCTTCAAGACACACTTATTTGCAACTACAACTTTTTTTTTCAGAACTTAGAACGTCACCCAAACTTAAGCCACACATTAAAGAACGTTTGGGTTTAAAATCCCAACAAAAACCCGAAACAAAAGTAGACAAAGAAAAAAACTCTTCAAATTCATCTCCTAAAAAAGAGGAAAAACCATTGGACCCTGTTCTGGAGGCCAGAAAACGTAAATTTGAGTCGAAGGAACTCAGGGTAAAAGAAGGAGTTATCAAGTTAAAACCCAAAGAGGAGACAAAGGTTGAACCACCTCTTGAAAAGGAAGAAACTAAATTATGTAATGTTACTGAGAATAATCCCAAAGATGAAGAAAATGCTGATGTCAAAGAAGAAAAGCTGGATGACTTAGAAGAGTTTAATGAGGATTCACTTTTGGAAGATTATGAATTAGATTTAGAAGCTAAAGTACATCTGTTTTCCGATGAAGAGGAGTCAGGAAGTGAAAATGAAGGAAGATTTAAGGAGAAGGAACACAACAACATCAAACCGCCCATACTACCATTCTCCAAGTTGCTTAATGGAGTACAAAAGGATGTACAGAAACCCTCACCAAAGTCAGAAAAACCTAAAAAAGAAAGTGTGAAAGAGAGTAAGGAAACTTCAACATCTAAGAAGGAAAATGAACCAAAGAAGATGGGAAGCTCCAAACCAGTATCAAAAAGAACCAGGAGCTCACCATCACAGAAAAGTCAGATTGTGTTGAAGTCAGATAGGTACCCTCCAAAGAAATTTGATAGGAAGATTGAGATCAAAATAAAAAACCCTTCAAAATATGAGAAAGGTGCAAAATCTAAGCAGACCAAAGAAACGGACATAAAGGTCAAGGAAAAATCATCAACCAAGTTAATCACAAAAGATGATGAGTATGAAAGTATTGAAAGAGAGCCTGAAAAAGATGTAGAGGTAGAAGAAGTAGCCAGCTGCAGTGAAGGTGAGTTTTTGTATAGTAACTATGATTTTATAATGTTCGTTTGTTTAGTTGACTTGAGAGCTCAGCTGAGTAAGAAAAGGGCGGAGAAAATGAATAAGGTAGTCGCTCCAGAGCAGGTGCCCAGCAGGCTATTACAGAATGCCTTGCAGAATGCCCTTCAGAAAACGAGCAGATCAAAAGGTCAAGAATTTTCGAGTTCTGGTGAGTTATAAAATGTAATAAATGTGTAATGTCCTTTTTGTATTGTATTTGTTTTAAATGTTTTTTTTTTTACTGATTAACATTATAAACTCACTCATATTGAGGCAATTTAGATCATTATTTTTTTGAAAAAGTCTACTGGATTTTTGCAGCTCACTTCAGTGACGGGGTTATTTTGGCTTTCCTGGTTTCATTTAAACTTACAGTTTCTCTCCCCTCTAGAACTGGCATCAATCAAACGTTTGTTCATTGCCGATTTTATCGCGAGTAAATTGCGGTTGACTGTTAAGTCAGAAAGAAGTGTGATGCTCTATCACAGTGGAAATTTAAAATTCGGTTTCAAAAGCAGGGCGTCGGCAGGTATCCATTTAGATTATCCTCCTTTTTTTTCTCTCGACCTTTTTTTTAAAGATCGGAATTGCTGAGGAAATCAACGTTTTCTAACCTAGTAATAATGGGCGCTTTTCAAAATACAAAAAAATATAATATAATATAAAAATATAATAATATTCATAGTAGGCAGCAAATGCTGATAAATTTTGAAACATTTTAAATTTCCACTTGGACAAGTCGGTTGACGTTTTGTCTCATCTAACCGTTAAAAATGACATGGAATTTTATGAGCGAATGTTAAAGTGACAGTAATGATTTTTTTTTTTAGCACAATTTAGAAGATTCTTGAATTACGAGATAATGAACAAGTTATTTTAATAGCTGACTTGTTCATATTTAAAATATTTATATCGGGGAAAAAAAACTTAATCACCAAACAAAGAAACCAAAATCTTATAGACCAATAAAATAAGAAACAAAATCCACATTCTCCAATTACAATTATGGCCGAAATGTAAAAAAAATATATCAAAAAGGCAGTTCTCAGACAACTGTTCTAAAGAAAAATTTGTAAAAGTTTTTCCTATCCAGTTCTAACAAACACCTCTTTTAATTTTATTCATAATGTATAAAATATTTGAATTCAAAAGATTTTCTTTTTTATATGTGTTTTTAGGTTTCTTATTAATGTAATACATTTTCTTTATTGGTTTGTGAAATATATTCCTCAACAGTATCACATGACATAATCTTCGAAGGGTCAAATGAGGCTTTGCATCCAAGTACCTCATCAGAGTCCTCAAAAAATCCCCAATGATAGCATTTTATCCTCCTGAGCGCTGCTTACTTTTTGTTTATTCTATAATTTTTAAGCAAATTTCTTAAGTTGTTTTCACATTCTTCTACAGTAACAAAAAGTCTTTATTGTATTGAACACTCATTTCCTTTACCATAATTTGATTTTTTTTGCATTCTTTTTCATTGGAAAATCTTTTCCGAAATCAAAACAATTTATGTGTAACGCTTGTATAAGACCTAATATTCAATTATCTTCTATCTTCCGTGTTTTCGCCATATCCAATCATTCGCTAGAAATAAAAAAAAATGGATTGAAAACAATGTCTATTTTTTAAAATAAAAAAATGTATTTAATATCCCATATAATTAAATGTGAATTATGCATGTATGTATCTTTTCCTACTTGTTCGTGTCATTTTTCATAATATCACAGTTATTGTGTAATAGTGACCTGCAGGCCTCCTTTACGTTCATCTTTGTTTTGTTTGGCAGGACTTTTTATTTCTTCCACTACACAAAAATTAATTTATATGCGGTACAGTACAAATTGGCTGTTCTTCCTGAACGAAGACTTTTGTTCAAATATGTTGTTTACGTTTTTGTTTAAATTAACGACAAAACCGTTGAATATTGGAACGTTCTATTCAGAAAACGGTAGACATCGACGGTTTCCGTCAATTTTGAAAAGCGCCCTTAATTAACTGTTGCACCGCCGACTTGATTCAAGTACCGATTCGTGGGGCTGTGAGACGCACGCAACTTCTCAGTGATCGCGATCTTTTAACGCCAAATTTAAATGTCGCGTTTTTCCTCAATCTGCGTCACAT
Organism: Cylas formicarius; assembly: GCF_029955315.1. Classification (NCBI taxonomy): domain Eukaryota; kingdom Metazoa; phylum Arthropoda; class Insecta; order Coleoptera; family Brentidae; genus Cylas; species Cylas formicarius. The sequence continues at coordinate 21,030,932 of NW_026844326.1, read as the reverse complement.
TTAGATGGAAAGCTGCCTATACATCTGCGTTTGGGTCTTGCCGGCCACACCGACGTATTTTCGAAGCCCAAACGCAAGTCGAGAAAGAGGAAGAGTCGCGAGGTCCCGGAGCAGGTATATACAATTTTATTGCGTCATTCCTTACCCACGTAACAGGTTGTATTTTGTATTAGTGTAATTTAATTTTCTTGTATCGATTGATTGGTGTGGGTGCGCGTGCGCGGGAGAGTGAATGCCGTTATGCTTGACGTAAATTTCTGAATTGCGAAAAAAACTTAAAAATTTATATTTTTCCTATAGTGTTAAAATTGACCCGACCGAAATAGTCTTAGAAATTGATTGTTTGCCTCATTCCGGATGGCAGACCCGAATGAATGTGGTTTAGTTATTGTGCAGTTGTGTAAATCTAGTCAAACGATGGAGTCTGTGATAATGCGCTGCTGTGCCGGATTCTTATACCTCTTTTATATGTATACAGGGTGTTTCGAAAGTTATGAACCAAATTTAAACAGGCGATAAGGGAGGTCATTTCCAATTAAACCGCTAGGGGTGTTCACAAAAAGTGAGGTTGTTTTCGATTAACGTGTTAAAAGGTAATAATTTTTCCATTGTCACATTAAAAATTTGGGATTTTTAATCATTTTGGAAATACTTAAACATTCAAATTTTCCAAATTTCTGCTTTTCACATGGTTGACATATATTCAGAAAAAATGTACCTCGCATTTCTGAGCTGGTATCAACAATCTAAAGCGCTTTTAGAACTTATTTTTTTGCATTTGCATTTAATGTTTCTGAAGGCAGATGAAAAAAGCCAAAAAAAGGCGTTAGCGTGTCTGAAAGTTGCAAATTTATCAAATTGGTGAGCTTCTATTCTTTTTAGTTTTCATGATTCGCTCACTAAAAAATATGTGGCACTGTCACACATAGTTTTTTTTGTTGATAATTTACTTTAATCTTAAATATTTAATTAAATATATAAGTTATTTCTAAAGAGCATAATCCTAAGAAATGTTCAGTCAAAAAAACATGATATTCTGGTTAGGGTAGTCAAGAAAAAATAAATTCAAAATAGAAAAACTCAACAAACCAAAAACTTAAAATTTTCAAGGATTCCGATAGATTCTTTAAATTTGGAAATGACATGCCATGTTTCCTATTTTAATTTGATTGATGAATTTTGGGTGACTGTATATTCGACGCGTGAGCTTATACTAACTGCATGTAGTAACTTGGTTTTTAGGGTTTCAGTACCTTTTTGCCAAAATTTTCTGTATAAGCAATTTATATTATCGCAACATTTTTAAAAATGTAATTGAATTGTAAAGGCTAAGCAAACTGTGGTCATGTTCGGTATGTATTTTTTATAGGTACATATAAGTGCAAATATTAAAAAATGCATACCACTAGAGTATTTATTTATTTATTTTTGATGTATTGTATTCACACTTTTCATAAACATTTTTAAATATATATACATATTTAAGTTCCGGTTCTGTCGAATGCACTAGTATTAATTCCCAAAATCTTCATTTTGACTGTGTCAATATAGTTTAGGGTTATCTGATCATCTGTAATCGTAGACTTAAGTGAGTTTTAAAAAAGGAAACGTTTTTATTCTAATTTGGTGCTCAAAATAACTTAACAATTGTATGTTTGTCATCATATAGGTGTAATGAAACAGAGGAGTGCTCGAAAAAATAGTCCAACCAATATCGGAGTAAATACAGCAGGAAATGTGCGAAATAAAAAATAATAGACTTTTTCAAAGTGATTTTCGTATTAATAGGTTCCATTTGTACCATATAAATTGCATTGAACGTGTATAAATCTGGTTTGTTAGGTTTCCAACTTTGTTTTATCTAAGTACAAAATTATATTAAGATTAAAGTTTAACCTAACCTTACACACAGTTTATATTGATTTGTACATAGACCTTTTTTTGTATATACTGTTGATAAGAAGCAAGTTTTTATTTTATTTACAATAAACACCTATTAAAAAAATAAATTGTTTCATTGACATTTCATGGATATTTGTCTTTCAACCCTATAAAAATACAATTATTATTCTGAGGTATCAGAATCTTCCTGCTGTTCTTGACTACTGAGGTACTGAGATATTTTTTCTTCAAGTTCTGTGTCGTTAATTAAATCTCTATTTGTTAAAGTGTTGTTATTACATCCAATGTATGGGCATTTTGCTTTATTTCTAGACTGTCTGATATACTGCAATATCGAAGTCATGTCATATATGTGCTTACAGATTTGATTCCTAACAGGTTTTTTTATTATAATCTTTGATATGGGATCAATGGGAGCAGAAAATGCATCTGAACATAATAAAGAATCGTCTTGAACTTGCTTATAATTTGCCTTATCCACCTTCTTTTTGGGTTTTATTTCTTGCACAGAAGCACGATTTTTAAAAATCTCTCCCCAAATTTCATTATCTCTAATTTCAATATCAGGCTGTTCCCCCAATTTGCTTTCAAACATGGCATCAATGTCATAATCTTGTCCGGGCTCATTTATGCACCCCTCTAGATCCTTGAAAACATTTTCAATTTTTTTGTGGTTGTTGTCGATGACACAATATTCCTTTCCTAGTTTTTCAAGTTTCTGCATCTCCTCATTTTTCTCGATGCCTTCCAAACGACTTACACATTTTTTCCATGTATTTAACGAACCGACACACTTTCCCAACAACGCATAGTACCGCTCATTAAGCGCCATTTTTCGCAATGAAAAGACTTGTTACTTTCACATAGAGTTGTGTCAATCGTCATTGATTCGGTTACTTTGATTCAATCACTTCACAGGAACGAACGACCGAATCCCGTTTGTTCGTAACGCTTCGATCACCTACCTTGTTCGCTCTCGCTGCCGCTCTAATCGGTTTGAAGTAACCGAATACAGGACGACCGATCGACCGAATTCGCCGGAATACTTTGAATGGTTTAAGATTTAAATGCATGACTGAGACAGGTCACGGAAAATGAATGCGGGTATTGTTATAATTATTCAATAGTATTGAGTTGCGACATTGATCTGTAGATTTGCTGATGTGTTTACTTTAAACAAACTAATGTATTGCTGCTACAAGCTAATACGTAGAACCTATTTTGATAAAATTATGATTCAATAAAATGGAGAACACAACTAAATATTATACTAACTAGAACAGAAAACATAACATATACATACACACAATAATAATTCAAATTCAAATGAATCTGAAACGGTCATTCGGACTGTTCGGATTCAGTGACTATTACCTTTTCGAAATTGGTCACTGATTGATTCGGTCTTCGTAAAATGAACGATTGACACAACACTACTTTCACACTTTAATTCAAAAATGATAGAAACCAATAATAAACATCTCTTCAGACTTTATTTACATCATAGCAGAGACCATAGAATAAAAAAAATACAGGAACAAGAATGAGCCCTCGGCAATTCTGTCAAAATTACTACATTTTTAAATTGATTATGCGTTTGTAAAATTATACATTCAGTCTGCCAATATTTCTTATCCATTTTTTTTTTACTTTCCCGAAAGGTTCTGTAATCCTTCCGACATACATTATAAATCTTTTGCATACGCTTACGCAATTGGTTGTATTATTCACCTTACAAAGATAATGTTTAAAGCAAAAACGGCGTTATTGTGCAGGTACACTAGAAAATAGAAACAAGCCTTTGTTTTCTCTTGATGAATAGAAGGGCAAGTAATCCAAAAAAGCTTCCCACCATGGTGGGGTTTTTATCCATGTTACGTACACGTTGCGTGTTTTATTAAGTTAAATATCAGGTCACTTTAATGGGAGTTCAAGATGCATCATTTAAGTAAAAAAAACTGTACACAAATTACAACAAAACTAGGACTTTTTTACCTATAGTAGAAGAAATAAATTAGGTTAGTTTGTTACAGGCGGTTGGCGATTAGGTTATCGACAAACGTTGAACAAGGATCCGCAGAAACGAATTTATTGAAAAAATGATAGTCCGTAGCACTGCGTTTGCGTCAGGAATCGCGCACCTCACGAATTTCCCGGACCTGGGAGAAAGGGAAACTTATGGGAAATTCACTTTGCCATTGGCATTGGCCTATTTGTCTTCCGTCCTTCTCTCGTCGGTATTTAATGTGGAAACGGGACCAAACGACACCCCAGTCAGTTGCGCGTTGCCGAGAGGGTTAGATTTGATTTGTTTGTCGATCTTTTCATCATTTTAAGCTACTTCCCATAGTATATCAGCGAAGTAAGTTATTTTTCCTAAAATTTTCCGCCTGCATTTATTGCTGACACGACTTTCGTCTGTTGTTAAGATGATGACTGCGATGACCAAGGGCTACAAAGTGACCGATGCCGAAAGGAAAACGAGAGTCGGCATCGCGGTGAAGAATTTGGAGGAGCTAAAGAAAAAGACGGTCGACAAGTTTAAATTGGCACATTGTCCCGACGAAATAGACTTTCAAACACCGGACGGGACCCTCGTCGACAACGACGAATATTTTCAGACATTACCCGCGCAAACCCTTTTGATTTGGGTGAAGAACGGCGAACGTGCCGAAACCGACGCGGAGCTGCTGTACAAAACTATCAGGGAGGTGAACGAGGAGTATCTGAATGCGGGCGAGAAGGTCCAAGAGTTTTTCACCGAGAAAATGAAGAACAAAGTTTTCAAATTGGCTGAGGTGTTAAAAGGAATCGACGTGGAAAAAGCGAAATTGAGTGCCAAGATTGATCACCCTGAATGGTTCGAAGGTACAGTTATTTTGTTGGCTATTTTTTTCGAGTTTTTGAAAATATTTTACGGCATACAGTCGGTGAAAAAAGTCGCCGTACACATGGTATTTTTTCAGTTTTCTTTTAGTTTCTTCTTTCACTTCCAATTAGTAAGAAATATATTTTAAGTAAATATCGGCAATCTCATTAAGAGTACTAAAATTGAAATAAAAATCATTTGAGACACTGTATTTGAATGATAAAAAATAAGGCAGTTTTAGAAGCAAGAAACTATGTCAAATAAGTATCCATACACTTTAATAAATCACTATTCAGAACTGCAGGTAGAACCGTTTATTATCAATATTTTATCAAGTCAGCTTGTATCAAATTTTGCTTAAATAAATGAATTATACTTGCTTATTTTTGACCCCACTTTTAAGTCAGTGGTTTTGACGCAAAAGCAAAGTAAGCGCTAAAAATTGCAAAATTCCAAAAGTCATACACCACCACAATCTCCGGATGTTAACCCCATAGAGCACCTGTGGGAAGAATTAAAGCGACGAGGGAAAAAACATCAAGTTACGAGTAAAGAACACCTCAAAAATAGGATAAGGCGAAAGTTTCCTTATTTTTTATCGTTTAAATCAGTGGAGGGGGAAATATTTTTTTCTACTCCCGTCTGTAAACTACCTAATTACCCACCGATCTAGCGTGCGGGAAGCGTCACTTTACCACGTCAGCTTCGTTTGCCACGAATCCGAGTCACTTCGGACATTTCCGGGATTTTACCGCACGGGTTTGGCAGCAATCGGATGTTTTCGGAGATATTTCCCACGCTTTGAATTTTGACGTTTGTCAATTCTGACAGTCATATCAGTGAATGTATTCGTGTTTTGCGAAAATGTACGCAAAAACTAACGGTCGTAGAAAAAGTATAGTATGCAACACGTTCAGTAAACTTTTTGACTCACTCATTTATTAAACACACGCTCCGCTCGTGTCAAATAAACTCCCGAATCACCGTTTGCCCCACTTGTTGCATAATTAAGACTGTTCATCATTAAGGTGCTCATCTGTAATTCTGTTTCTGAAAGAAGTTTTCCTAAGCTTCATTGTTGAAAATATTTTTTCGCATATATAAGATGAGCCGAACATTGCCATTGCATGAGTAATTGATTTGGGAAATTATCTGGACTTAAATTTTTATAAATTTCTAGTAATGGTACTGTATGAAAAGTTTGGTGAAAGTTGAATTTTGCATCAACTTCTTCGTAATTAACATTGAATGGGGTCGCAAAAATACTAAACTCTCTAAAGTCCCGAAATCTCCTTTCAAATTCTGAAGATAGTTTTCTCAAATAAATTTCATATTTTTTAATCTTATTGTTTGATATATTGAATTTTACAGATTGTAATCTTGGAAAATGAGAAAAATCAGATTTAGAGATCTAATTAGCAAATAATAATAACTGTAATTTGAAACTCTTCAGGTATTGCCAAATATCGTGAAGAAACTGATTTTTCCCTACACTTTATTTAAACTTTAAATAAAGTGTTTCAAATGATTTTTATTTTATTTTTATTACTCTTTATGAGATTGCCAATATTTACTTGAAAAATATTTCTCATTAAATGTAAGTGAAAGAAGAAACTAAAAAAAAACTGAAAAAATACTGTGTACCGAGTTTTTTTTGACCGATTGTATGTCAACTAGCTAAGGGGTGATTGATTGTTTTACACTTTTCTTACATTTTGGAAAAAAAGGTGAATACAAAAGTTGTAGGGTTTAATGTGTTAATTTAATATTACATACTTATTTATATACAAGGTACGCCGAAAATGTATTAGCCAAAAATGAAATCGTCACTTATTTAGCCATAGCGTCAGTTACGGCATATCTGCAATATTATTGTTCTAAATTCTATACACAATAATGTTTTGACTTAACGAAAAATGTCAAATATCGTCGTGGTAGATTAAAATTAATAAAAATGCAAACTGGGCCAAATGCGAATATACGGAAATACACAAGGAAGGTATGCGCATACCATCCAAAATTACATTCAAGCGCACTTATACAACATTTCAAAGAAACAAAACTTTCGAGACAACAAACTAAGCGGTGCGTTTTAAACACTGATGAAGAATCGAACGTCCTTTTGTTTTTGTATTACTTAGGTTAAACAACTTGTTTAGCCGAATAAATTCATATAAAATTTTAAAATTTTTTAGAAAATCGATTTAATTCCATGCGAGGTGTGTTGTTTGTTACATAAATGCGTTTGAATCTTATTTTCTATGGTCCGCGCCTATCTTTCCTGTTTATTTCCATATAATCCTGGCTCTATTTGAATTTTTTTATCTACAACAATAATATTTCGAATTTTTTGTCAATTGAAAACATTGTTTTTTTTTTTGTGAACTGTCGTAATTAAACAAAAGAGTGACGGGGGCGTGACGCCATGATGATGCATAACCTACTGACGGTTTTGTCTAATTGTTGCCTTAATGTTAAAAATAACCATAATTTGTTATATATTTCTGAAGTCAGCGCAAAATGAGCTTTCTTTTTACAGAGCTTTCAAATTAAACACTATGCTTGTTTGGCGTACCTAATATATCTATTCATTAGACTTTAAAACTTTTGAATTCACCTTTTTCTTCTAAAATAAGAAAGTTAGAGGGGTGTGTGGGGGGGGGGGTAACATCAAAATACTTTACCAGATTATTTATTGTTATCGTTGACTTTTTCTCTTTACACTTGAGCGATGGCGGCAGCTAAAAGTTTTAAGGGTGGTTTAAGGTACAATCGCCACTTAGAAATATTTCTCTTTCCAGAGCTCTCCGCTTCTTTTGTTTTTTTTTATTTGCAAACTTGTACACTTTTGTTTATTTTGGAGAACCCTGTTTGTTTTCACGCAGGCTTGGGCACTCGCGCCAAGACAAAAGAGGAATATTTGTCAATGAGGGCGCAGGATCGCATCCGAATGTATTTCTACAAAACAAAGGAGGAATTGTTAAAGGCGACCGAGCTACCACCCGGGACGCTGTGCAATTTATTAAACGACTTACAGAGTAAACTGAAATTAAATAAATACCACGGCTATTATTTCGACAGGAACGCTGCTGCTGGAGACGCGAACGTAAGCGCCCTCTGCAATGTGGCGGGCGTATTTACGTGTCACGGACGGTGGGACAAAAACGGTTGTCTTTACAATCCGTCTCATTCCATTAATCCTTATACGAGTCGGGAGGAGAGGATCGTCTTTCAAACGTGGAATCTGGATCATCAAGTCGAACGATCCAGAAGTATCATACCGGCGATACGCGAAGCTTTGCGGGAATCCGGGAAGATTATGAGGGACGAAAAACCCTCCGTCGACATAAAGGCAATTTACAACGACTTGTTTACCCTCAATAATCTAAAGCTGGTACATATCGTGTGCCACGACAAGGGGGCTCACGTGACTAAGAAAGCTGGACCCTATCTGATTACCTAATGAGATTCGACTCGTTGGTAAATAATTCGCCAGACAGATTGATAATATATTTTTCGATATCAGATTTGTTTGACAAAGTAAATAATATATTTTTTCTGGGTTTATTTGGCGTGACTCACTTGAAATTGGTAACAAAAAGGCTGTTTTGCTTAAAATATTAGGCACCTTACAGAACATAAAATATTTTTGCAATAACATTTTAAATTACCCTTGTATAACACAGTTGTTAAACATTTGATGTATTTTGGTGAAAGGTAGGAAAAACCTCGTAAAATAAATAGTTCGTTGTTAGAAAATAATTTTAGCATTCAATTATCAGTAGACAATATAGAAACAATTAGAGCGCCAACTTTAGGAGTTGATATTTGACAAATGATTTTTTTTTATGGATTATTATTTTTAAATTAAATTATTATTTTACTTGATAATTTTTCCGGTGGCACCATTTTTTTTTCAGTGTTTTTTTTAAATTAGTTTGAGTTTTATCGGTGGCTTAATCCTTTTAAATTGAAACGCTCTAAATGTTGAACGTGACAACGAGAATCCGAGAAAAATTGCCATTTAGTTTATACAATTAAGAATAGTGTTTTATGTAGGTTAGATTTAAATAGCATTTTTTTAATTCGTTTCCAAAATTTTTCTTCTATTATCAAAACACCTGTTTTGCTGCCAAATGCGTGCAACAAAATTACTATTTCCAGATTCAAATGGGCCACACTACTCTATAGACGATCTTTCAAAGCGCTTCGAATATACTTGACAATTCAAAGCTAAAAGAACGTAAAAAAAAATATTTCACATTTCACTTTTGATGACTAAACCAAACCGTATAATTGTTGCAAGTTTACAACATACCTTTTTATATTTTTAATAATTTTATTGTAGATTTTCAGTCGCCAGGAAGTAATACTTGATATAACTTATTTAGTGAAAAAAAGGAAACCCCCTCAAATTTTTTTTAAATATTTTAGTAAAATCAGTTAAAATCTTCCATCCGATTATCTTAAAAATGTCTGTCGTAATCTAACAACAATTGGTTAACTCAATTTTAAAACAATGCGCCACAATGCGAAACCCTCTAAATATAAATATATATATATATATATATATATATATATATATATATATATATATATATATATATATATATATATATATATATATATATATATATATATATATATATATATACTACGTCAAGTCGATAATCAGGTAAAACATATCAGTATATAGTATAATGTAATGTGGACTTTAGAGGAACCTTTCGCTAGCTATTTATTTCTAGTGCCCCGCTTAATTGATATAATCGATGCGAATGCGGCTATCGACTTGACGTACTTTTATTTAGCACATTTTAAACAGGGTGGTACTCAGGAATGTTCCAGTTTTTAACGAGTTTTTGGTGACGTTCCCCCGCAGCTTCCACGTATTCCAAAAAAGAAATACATTTGCATTTAATTTAATGAAGTCATCGATCATACATACTTAGGTTAGATGTAATCAAAGAATTACGAGCCCAATCTAGGCAGAAATCTTTTTGTAGAAGGCGATTTTCAGCTCGAATTGATATTCAAAAATCGAAATGCAAAGAACCTGTGAAAAAAAAAACGATTATTCGCTTAAACGCTTGATATAACTATGTAAACGTATTTGTTGTATTTTCCCCATTTAAATGGCTAGTTTATAAACTACATCGACGATGGAGCTTAATGCTATTATGTTTAATCGGGTTTTAACTGTTAAAATAGTTTACAAACTAACCAAAAGACGACTGATTTTATAAGAGCTTTCAATTAGTTCAACTCGGATTTGAAAAAATCTGCCCTTTATTTTTCCCCATATATCGGCAATATTACTACTTTTCGAACGATATACTCGTAGCAATTAGAGACTTGTTGACTATATATATTATATCGTTGAAGCATGTTACAAAAATCGAAGTAAAACTGTTTAGTAGTAAAGTGACAACTTATATATTTTAACTAATTATACGAGATGCTTGTCAAATGGTATTGTGATTACAATTTAGGAGTTACAGTTGCCACAGCTGCTTTGGACAATTTGGTAACGCAGCCCCTTGCTTCCGCAATAATTAGAATAGAATGTAGTAGGGTAAGAGACATATTTAATAACATAAGCGACGCGCTGTGATTATATTTTGACGTATTCTTTTGTCGAAATTCTTCGAGAAAATGTATTTTTTCTAATGTTTGATTTTTTAAAACCATTCTATTAATGTTGTTTTAACCGTTCGGTTTTCATGGCGTTTGAAAATAGGTTAGGATAACTATAGAGGTTACTGTTGATCTCGCCGTTAAGGGCTCGACCTGTACACTATGGAATATCTGGATAATAATCATATCAAGAATTTTATTTTAAGATTTTGCGTTATTGTGTACCGACTGACATAACCTTTCTTGTTTACAATAATAAAGGTTAAAATATCGATGTCTTTTTATTTCCACCCCAGAATCATTTTGCTATTAGATAATATAGGTTTTGTACTCCCGTCCCGTTATTAAATACCTAATTATCTATCTATTATAACGGATCCCAGCCACTTCGGACTTTTCCGGGATTTTACCGCACGGGTTTGGGAGCAATCGGATGATTTCGGAGATATTTCCCACGCATTAAATTTGACGTTTGTCAATTCTGACGGTCATGTCAGTGAATGTATTCGTGTTGTTTGGCGAAAATGTACCCAAAAACTAACGGTCGTAGAAAAAGTATAGTATGCAAGACGTTCGGTATACTTTTCAACTCGCTCGTTTATTAAAAATATGCTCCGCTGCGCTCCGCTCGTGTCAAACTCGTGAGTCAATTGCCCTTTACCGCACTTGTTGCATAATATACTATTTCACGCACTTTGTACATACTTTTTAACACTTATTTCGAATAAAGACATATTTTGTGAAAATTAACAAAGCGTCAGCTGCCATGTCACAAGACCGTCAACGTCAAGTGCTTATAATTTAATGTTTAAAATAAAATTATACTTTTCATATCAACATTATTTCATTTAGGATTAGGTAGTATAAAATTAGTAATTTTAATACGCACTTGAAGAAGCATTACCCCAGGAGATAAGTAAGATAATTAACACTGTTTAAAAAAATAATAAAAAGTTCTGTGTTTTTTACTTGGCTGTTAGTACGTCCCCTGTTAATTCAATAGTGCATGTTGTAACTCTTTCAATTCACATTAAAAAGGGATAAGGTTCGAAAATTGGCTAGATCATCTTTTAGTACTTACTTTCTGAAGGTGTCCAGAGTTACCTATTTTGAGAAAATTCACTCAGTTTCTAGTTTAAATATTTAGGAATATCCTATAAACAAAAACTCAAAAACATATATTTGGAATTCGCACACTAATTCTGGGACTTGTAATAACGACTATTCACACGTTTTCGCAAGTACTGTTTCTTTCAAATTGTCTTTTTTTTTTTAAACAAAAAAAAATAAACCAATTGAAACGTGTAATCTTATCCTTCCTTTTCCTAACGCTTGCCGGTTGTTTACGGTCTGACGTTTCTCCGCCTTATTGTAGGGTTCGTGTTGATAGTATGTGCCCAAAATAAAACTGCCAACTAGATTTTGGAAACATTTATTGCTATCGAGGAAGAAGACAAATTTCGGTACCAACGTTGGAGAAGAGACCACTTGATTATTAAACAACCGACAGGGAAAAATACAGTGAACGAGAAAATAGTGGCCGTGGGCCCTGGATCACTATTAATAATACCTAAAAAGCGCACGGTTATTCATGTAACACGTAATTAACCTAATGGAACGAAATATATGGCTACATTTAAATAATGATTAAATGATAGGTGATATATAAATAAGTGATACTGATAACCTATTTAAAATAACTTAGATTTTCAGGGAAACATAACAAGTAGGTATAAGTGGACAATAAAGCAATACAATTGTTTTAGAGTCGACAACTACTACTTTTTTTATTGGTAGCCTACTTTAAAACCACAACAAATACAAATAATGGAAGTAATGAGTAATAATATAAAATGTAAATTAATTCATAACATATTTAACACTTATATCACTGGAAAATGTGTTCTTAACATTAAGGACAATGATGATTGCGGTATATTTTTTAAAAATTGAAGTTGAAAATAAACACGCAACGGATCGAGGCGTACCAATAAAAAAAAACTATTTTTGCTTTTATCGGCTAAAAATTATTATAACGACACCGGAAGCAGAACTTTTTTTTCCGACCCTCGCAGAAAAGGGTGGTTGTCGCCGTTCGATGTATCTTTGATGTTTATTATTGCTATAATTTAACACCGACCATCCTAAACATTTTAAACAGATCCTAAACAATAACCGTCGAACATATTTTCGACCGGTAAATCATTCTTTGGTTTGACTTCGCCATGCACAACAAACTGCAGCATAGCCCACGTATCTGAAAAAAAAAGGTGGATTTCAGGCAAAAAGGCCTAAACGAAAAGTTAAAAAAAAATTGTACGAATGGGATACATAAAAAGGCAAATATCAATTTGAATATTATGAAGTTTTTCAGTCAACTTGTATTTTGAAATTTCAGAACTGAAAAAATTGAAAATGACGACGCGTGAAAAAAAAAAAAACAAAAGAACGCCCGATGCATAACTGTTCCTCTAGCCGTCCAACCGGAAAAAATTGATTTTTCTGTCCCTGTAGCTCGCTACAAGTGGGTCAAGGGCTGGAAGGTTGAGCTTTTGGGCCCAGACCGTCCCAGATATCCTCCGCAAAGTAGGTCAGCCGCCCAGATTCAACGGCGACGCGAAATCTATCGAACGATCCTCAAAATAAATTCTCCTTATGTCATTGGTAATTTATAAACGGATTTAATCGTCGCTATTCTTCGTGATTTTAATTAAAACAGCCTATACAGCTCCGCACAAAATTCCTAACTCGTATTTGTGTACGGGTTTTGGAGATATTTAAGGTTTAAAGTCTATATTTAAAGAAACACAAAATTTCTAGACCATGCTTATAGATTTTTTTATAGTGACTTTGAAAACTTTGAATAGCAAGGTTCAATATACCGTAGTACAGAATACGAGGGTTGGTGGATAAGTCCTGGAGCTGACAGAAGATTTATTTTTTTATCAGCAACGTATAGTACTATCCCTAGCATGATTTATAAATTTTTGGGTTATTACACTAATTAGTAATGATTTCACAGTCTTTTAACCAAAACACTATTAACATGGAATTTTCTTATAAATGTGCATATTATATATATCAGGTTATATAAAACTTTCAAAAATGGATGGATAACGCGCTGACACCCTCTTAAGCATCATATTCAGTGCTTAGAAGATCGGTTTTTGATTTTAAAAAAGGTCGCAAGAGTGATGAGCTCCGAAAAAGTGACAATACCAGAAATAGTAGAAAAAATCAGGAAAATAGCTGTGGAAAACCGCAGATTAAAATTGTCTGAGATAGTAGACACGGTAAAATTATCAGAAGAGCCACAATATTTTCAATAATATTTTGATGTGTGCCGCCGCGCTTGCTAACGCCTTAGCAAACATTGAAATGGAATTTTTTTTTAAGTGAAAACAAAGTTCTGATGAATTTTTTAGTCGATTTGTACCCATGGATGAAAATAAAAAAACGGTAAAAAATAGTGAACATGCACCGGTGAACCAGCTCCAAACAAGGCAACGGAGATTTTGTCAGGCAATAGGGTTTTAGCGAGGGTTTTCTGGGATGCAAGGTACCAATGGCGACTACTATGCATATTTAGTGGATTGATTGAGCGACGAAATAAAGAAAAAACGACTTTTGGAAACAAAAAATCTTGTTTTGCTATGACATATGATATTTCGAGAAAATTTTTAAGGTGTTTCTTTCATTATCAGGGACTTATGAGTCCATCCTAGTATTTACAAATAACGCAATGTAAACTCTCAGTCTTTCTGCCACGATTTCTAAATTTATTGTAAAATAAGTAGCTCTTAAATTTGTGAAACTTTAGTATAACGCAGTTTTGCGCATTTCTCAGGGGAGTTCGAAAACATCCCAGACAACTAAGGTCGGTCGTAAAATAGTCGCGTGTAACTTCGGTTGTATTTTAATCAAATCCTTCGCGAGTCAAGTTCAATTTATGGAACGTCAATTCTGCGACATCGACAGAGAGATATAAATTTAGGTTACGAGAGCCGGTGGATTTGCGAGGGTCGTCGGGGACCGAATAAAACCCCCTAAAACTGGGTCAGGTCCCGACGAAGGGGCGGACGGGCGGCGACCTAGTTTTGAGTCGGCCCATATCCCGACACAGCAAATATATGGTCCCTTAACGCGGCTTTTCCGATAAAGTAGGTGAAGAGTCACTTCGCAAAAAAAAACTAATACTTTCGGCATTTTCGTTGAATTTTTTACTTTAACGCCTTACGCGATGAATTAATTCGGATGCTCGCCGGCGCTCGATGCTTACTGCCAAGCTTATTAAATTAAAATTAAATATTAAAATATACAGGGTTTTTCAAAACAATTACGGAAGTATTCCTATTAGAAAAACATACTTTCTGCATATTTTTTATTTATTTATTTTTTTAATCGCATCCTCTGTATCGGCTAGTCCGAATAAAACTTTATTTTGCTTTCTGTATAAATAAAAGTTTTCAAAAACGCTCTCCCGAATTTTGAACATTTAGGTGGCGCAGTCGGGACAGATTTTCTAAGTAGTGGTGGACAATTAACTAGAATCTTCTGGGAGTTTCTGTGAAACCGCCAATCGTGGAAAGTTCGAAACTTTTGGACATTCGCTACGTGGATTTTCGAATCCTTCAGCGCACAGAACCAGCAGCAAGGGAACCATAACGACGGTCTACAAAGGTACAACCCGCATGTGACGAGTTGGAAAATTGAGCCGGAAAGGAGACGGAGAAATACGAAACTGTACGTGCTATTTCCTTTTGCCCCTCCTATACCTCTGTATAAGGTAAAGGCACGCCATTAGGTTAGGAAAAAGATAAAATAAAATTTAGAAGAATATTTAATACAAATTACGGTGAAAAAACTTGAAAATAAATAAATGGCTATTTGGAACTCTCGACGCTGACGACGGCAATTAACATAAAGCAGCAATAAATACACTTGAGAAAAACCAAAATAATTTAGCCCAAGAATTAGAACTACAAGTATCTTTATCAAAGGGCATAATTAATAACTATAATAAAACTATTGTGAAATTAAATGAAAATCAACGAAAACCTGGTTTAAAAACATTCCAAAATGCAGTATTAATGACGATAAATTTTTTTCGAGATTATCTTAGTTTTCACGGGATCATTACGCAATTAAACTTAGATTGTCAAAATATTATAATGTTTCTAGACAACCTAGAAGACGTTATTATGTTTGCAAAATGCGCTTCATAATACTATTTTACCGATTTCGGATTTGAATAAAATGCTTAAATATCATCACTCTATACAGAAAATCAAATTCCATAATTTAAAAACATTTTATCCTCTAACCAAATTTTGGGAACACAGGTAAATTTTGTACACTCGAAAGTGATCTTTGCAATCCATGTACCAATTTTAAGATCCGTATTTACCATATTTTCCAAATAATCTAAAATCAATCAATTTTTATACCGCAATACCCTTATATGGAACCAGCGGAGAAGAAGAGACAATTCCTCGCACAAATATATCCAGTCATCGAAGGAATCTACTTTTGTAAAGAAGAAACTCACCTCCGAGATGCATGCGTGAAGAACTTATTTGACGACATAACGAAAATCAACCTGTTCTGCCACAGAAGTCTGAAAAACTGCTAATCAAGTGTAAGGATCGATATATGCAAATCGAAGCACCAGTACTGATTAAGAAACCAGTAAACTGTCAAATAGAAATTAATGAAAAAAAATTCTTCAACGAAGTAAAAATCCAGTTCGGAAAACCAATTTTTTACCAAAAATCCAATTGACGGAAATGAACGCAATGAAAGTCCTGGATACCCCCAGTCTTTCAAAAATAAATAATGACGAAATATACCAGCTAAGAGACTTAGCACAAAAAATAACTCCCATGGAACCAGTGAAAGAAGAAACAAATACGTTCCAAATAATTGTTATTGTTTTTGGAATAATCATGGTTCTAATTTTAGTTTTCATCATTACGAAGCTCTTCTTGGAAAAGGTACGAGAATTGAAGAAAATCACATCCAAAAAGGAAACTTGCCAAGAAGAAAAATTGGAAGCTTTTTCGAAAAAACGTTATTTTCGAAAGTTAAGGAGGGAGGAGTTATATGCCCCAAACTGCAGAGGAAGTCTAAAGCTAAGCGAAGATAACGCCTCGCTGACACAGCATCGAAAGCCCTATTTATTCGATTGTCACATTGTAAAAGTACTCTTAATTATCGGCTAGTTAGAATAAAATTTTATTCTGCTTTCTGTAATATATTTTTTTAAAAACGCTCTCCCGAATTTTGAACATTTAAGTAACATTAAGTAATTCAAAAAAAAAACTTACCGAATGACACTGACAAAAATAAAATTCGATAGACGGGTTTGTTAGAACCTTTTTAAATATTTTAGTTTGGGTGCTATCAAACACTTGTAATAATGTTTGATTCAATTAGTTGTATTTTGTATTCAAACTAACTGAAAAAAAAAAAAAAAACTTTTCCAGGCACTCGTTTTTAACTAGTTCCGCTCGTGCCAAATAAAACTCGTGACTGCTAAAGTGGTGTTTAAGCATCCACCCATCAATCATATTAAACTACTTCAATTTTTTTTTGAGCTTATTATGATAATTTGGTAAGTAGTAAGTTGAAAAGAACTTTATCCGGATTTAACTAACATTAAATGTGTGAGTTACTAATTATTTTTTAATTTAGCGCAACAATTTATATTTATTAGCCAAATTAACTTAAATATCGATTAATGATGAATTTGCGAACAAATAAATTTATGTCTGAAAATGTACTTGGGCTTGTCGTTCAATAAAATTCAATTGCTGTAGATTAATTTGAAAAAACCAAAACAAACCAATATGTCTATGATTATTAGTGTTGGGACTGGTGACTACTTCTTAATCGACGAGTCAAAAAATGATTTAAATAACATCTTGCAATTGTAGAGATATGTCCAGAAATATCCTAATTATTATATCTTGGCACTGCAAAGCAACTTAATTCTTGTTTTTTTTTTTTAAATAATCACTGGTTAATTTTCAATATTTTTATTGATTTGACTGTGTCTTAAATTATGATTGACTTGGACAATAAGGAATAGTGTGCACCCAACTATACTGAACCTTCAAGCGGGTTTATAGTCAAAGGGCTATTTTTACCGAAATAAATAAATCCTTAATGCGGATCTCTAACACCCTTTTCAATCCGTCCAATCCGAGGATCAAAGGAACTTTTAATGCGACCAAGATAAAAATAGTTAATTTCTCCTTTGTGACGGCAATGAATGAGAAAATTGGAAATTATATGCCCCTCGTTGTCCGATATATTTAGGTCGATTCCACACAAACGTGAGGTGTTTTCTATATAGGTTGCCAATCTTCAGGGGGTGGTTTTTTAAGTACCTCAGAGGCCGAAAATATTTATGAAATGCAGACATTATTGTATGTTGGAAAAATGTTAGCAGTTTTAAAAGGTCTTTTTCACTATTGTTTTTGTTTTTCATGCCGAAAAATCCAAGAAAACAAACCATGGAAAACGTAATTTGCACCCTTGAAAACAAAGCTTTGATGGTCTACTTTTATACAGTTTTATACAGTGGGCTACGCAATTAATAGAAAATTTGTTCAATAAAGTGACGGTAAATGCTTTGGAAAAAGCGAATTCGGTATCAGTTTAAACGTTTAACTAGCATACATACATACATTTTCATATTTAATATATTATGTTCCTGTTATTGAAGAGAATTGTATGTTTTGCTTGCTTGCCTTGATCATAGGAAGTTGGAGTTCAAAAAGCTGAGCAGATTATAATAAAATAAAAAAAATGTTAGACCATAGCCTATTATCCGTTAATCTATATAAAACAAAATTTATACCGTTCAGCTTTAGACAGAACAGTGCACCAAGCCAAACGATAAGTCATATTAAATTATCTTTACGTTTTCTTGCATCAGAATTTAAATTGAACATATTGAATATACAAGAAATAAAATAAGAAAAAAGAATGAAATAACGCATTTTAAAAAGAAAATCTCTTCCACTAGCCTTTTATATAACAACATTGACCTACAAACCCTGAAACAATTATAGTTAAATACTAGACATGTGTACTATCCAAGCGTTCAGTTGCTCCAGGTTAAGTTATTTCCTATGCAAAGGTATGATATTGTTTTACTCTTAAACTTTAGGTAAGTTCTATACAAAAAAAAAAGGGCAAATGTTTATATTTTTAATAAAATATCTGTCTAAATGACTTCTGAGTTGGTTATTAGTGATATGTAAATACAATTAGAGATTAATAGGGTGAGTTGCAGTTTGAAAATGTATAACCTAGAAGGGACTAGGGATACATACAGAGTTTCATTGTGCAGCCGAGTTAATTTTAACTACAAATAAGAAAGTCTTTGTATATATTGTAAATTTATTGACCTACCTCATGTTTAAATAGCATGCTGTATACAAGACCACTAGAGATAATATAGTCGGATAGTTTTAATTTATTAATGGTAGGATAAAATTGTTTTCTAAATGGATATTAATCTGTTAATTATTATTATTATTATTAGAAATTCTCAAACAAAATGGCGCTGCTACATCATCGCATCAACCCGCTCCCGTCCACTCACCGTTCTACTGCAGCTTCGACATGAAATTACTAAGGTCGTACTGCTCGTCGTACTGCTTATGGTCCCACAATTCCGGCAGCGATTCGAGAATCGCTTTGACCCCGTTGCTACCTTTCGAACTTGAAGCTCCCTCGTCGCTGCCGGCATTGTGCGAAAATAAGTCCAGCAACTGTTCGGTTCCCATCGTCTCCAACTTGCTGTTCTCGCCGCTTATAACAGTGTTCGCGGTCTGCACTTTGAACTTTTGCAGTCTGCGAAAAAATAACGAATCAAATTTGTACCGGACGGGCAATGTGACCGATGCACGAACCCCATGATTTTCTCCTCCAATGTGGCCCGCGTGATCAACCTGTAAACATTGACGACCTTCCGCTGTCCGATTCTATGCGCCCTGTCCATGGCTTGGAGATCTTTCATCGGGTTCCAGTCGTGTTCGACGAAAATTACGGTGTCTGCGCCAGTCAAGTTCAACCCTAATCCACCCACCTGCGTGGTGAGCAGCAGCACGTCGATTGAAGGATCATTATTGAACCTGAGAAGTAAACGCATGTCGAACTGAGGAGGCTTAAAATAAATAAGAACTAAAAGTTCAGATTTTAACGCAATTATATATTTTGACAACACAGTGTCTTTATCAAATGTATTTGATAATTGATAACAATTGTCATGTCAAAATATATAATTTCGAGAAAATCTGAACTTTTAGTTCTTATTTATTTTGATAAACGTATGTCGCCGGCTTGGGTTATAGTGTGGTATAAATTAGCTAATGGACCTCTATACGGCCGGCTTAAAAATTAAAATTACAGCCATAAAAAAAAATTATTGACCTATTATGATAATTTTTATTTAATTAATACTATTTTTATCAAACTTTACTTTACATCACACCATATTATTATTTTTTTAATTTTTTAAATCAATCATCTTTTCTAGCAAAAACAATATAGTTCTGGCTGCTTTAATCAATTTAATTTAAATTTTGAAACAACGCTTATTTAACGAACAAAAACTAGAATTTATGAATTATTGAACAATTTTTTTTTCATTTTTCAAAAATCCAAAAAATATATATAGGAGAAGTTCGACAAGAGCGGGTTTATATTTAAAAAAATTGTAAACATGTGACAAAAAATAATTAATAAATCAATCACTTGAAAAAACACATTTTTTTAGTTTTTGTCAGAAGACGCGATTCTTTAATTGCCCATTCAAAAGATCCAATTTTCAAAAAAGCTTTCTATGTGGCTTTGGGTGTGGATTTTTCTAAATAATGGTTGATATAGAATACTTTTTGTTTTTCAAATAATATGAAAAATATAAAATATTCAACAACAAAAATTGGCATTCAATGTTACAGAGACACAAAAAAATGAAATTTTTCGGGCTTAAAAGTTGTAAAAAAATGTACGCCTGTGACAAAATAATGGTTCATATTGAATTTTTTTCTTCAGTCTTTGATTTTTATGACCTTCCGTGGAGATAGTATTAGTAAATTACAAAACAAATATTGAAAATATAGTTTTAAAAAAATTAATTAAAATTTGAAACAACGTTTATTTATCAACATTTCTTTAAATGCCTGTTTATAATATCAAAGCGACAAAATAAATTTTAAAAAAATTATATAACAACAAAAACTGGAATTCGAATTTAGAAAAATCGAAAAATATACATAACTGTGGAGAGCCCAGTCAGACTGTCGTTGAAGGAATTGTAGTTTGTGGTAAAAACAATAATCAAAAATCAATTTCCAAAATACAAAAAAATAAATTTTAAAGAAAAAGTTTCGATTTGGTCAATTATTTAAAAAAATATTTTGGTTAGTATTAAATAAAAAAAAACAGAAAAAAATTTTTAGGTCAAATTAAAAAAAAGAAAAAAATACTTGTTGGTTTTCAACTACCAAGCAAAAAAAATCTCAGAAAAACTCTTTTCATGGGTACCAAAATATATTTTAGAAAAAAAAATGAAACAAATTCGGGGTTTCTGTGCGAAACGCTCCATTTCCATCAACAGTATAATTCGAACAGGAAAATCCGAAAAACTCACCTCGTAACCACCGAGTGTCTCTGCACGGGCGGTACGGAGCCGTCCAGTCTCAAATACGTCACGTTAGGCATATGCTTCTTAAACAAATCGTTTTCGATTATGTCCAACATGGCCTTCAGCTGGCAGAATATCAACGCGCGGTGTTGATTTATGATGAAATCGGTTGACTCTGCCGGAAGACCGATCCCGCAATCGTTCAGCAGCTGCTTGAGGGCGGGCAGCTTGGCCGAGTGCGAGATTTCGTTGATCGTCGAGTTGTTCTGCTGCAGCTGCGCCATTATTCGTTGGTACTGCGGGTGAGATTGGTTGAGGACCAACTTTGGATGATTGCAAACGTTCTGGAGATAACGCAACGCCTGGAATATGTGCGTGTTGCCTTGCATAGAGCTTGCACTGGCACCAGACGAGATGGATTCCTACAGATATCGATATCGAGTTTAATATTGCCAAGTGACTCTTCGGTGTTACCGACTAACCTGTAAGGACTGGTGGGCTTGCGACTT
Source organism: Cylas formicarius (assembly GCF_029955315.1). Classification (NCBI taxonomy): domain Eukaryota; kingdom Metazoa; phylum Arthropoda; class Insecta; order Coleoptera; family Brentidae; genus Cylas; species Cylas formicarius. The sequence continues at coordinate 21,009,355 of NW_026844326.1, read as the reverse complement.
GGAAAAGTCTTCGTAAAGTTGCTCCTGCAGCGGACTCAGTTCGCAGTAGTAATCTTGGGTTATTTTCGGAGGCAAGTCGTCCAATACATCTTCTTTCATTCGTCGCAGCAGAAATGGAAGAACTTGTCTAATGCCATGAATGAATGTATGTATTGACAAAATGCGATAGAAAAATTGGGTTATTAAAGTTATAAATAATTCAATAACTGATAAAATATTGTTTTTTTTTTTGTTAGAAAAAACTATACAAAAAATTTGGAGAATTTCCTGAGACAAACGATTTTTGAGAATTTGGCGTACTTTTTTTATAATTGTCAATAAGAAATGCCAAGATCATACATAATTATATACGGGCTACTTTTACATGTGTAGGAATCCTTCAAGTTTCTATTTTTAATATAACCAATTGTTTTTTTTACTTCAATTTTTAACAGACATTTGCGATTTTTTATTTAAAATCTGACAAAATTTGATGAAAAATTATTTAAAAAAACGCAAATGTTTAACCAAAAACATTAACAACGGATAAACAATTAATAAAAATAAAGTGCCTATAATTTCTTTTCTACAGGTCCTCCGAGAACAAAAAATTGACCCACTAAAGCTCGCAACAATTTATGTGTTCAATTTACCAAGACCAGTTCAATTGATCGATATTAAACAAATACACATTTTTCAAAACGGCTCAACTGACCCAAAAATATGTATTTAAGTGCAACTTAGTGGTCAACTAAACAACGTAAATATGTTTCAAGGAGAGTATTTTACATTTTTATTAAAATGTCCTTTAAAAATTGTTCAAGGGGAGGTACATACATCTGTAGGGAAGGCTTGCGAAGAAAGAAATAATATAAACTTGTCATATTATTCTTTCGCTTTGCTATTCTTTTTCTTAAAATGTAGCCGTAAGGTGGCCAATCACTTTTGATATTCGTCTCACCTGTGCAACGCTTCCATCGCCAAAGCGCCCGCCTCCTGATCCTTCGGCGAGCACTTCGGATCCCTGCTCGCCAAAATCGGCCGCGAATACTTAGCAGTGAACTGTTTTTCCATGCCCAAAAAGCCGGGCATCAAGAAATCGAACAGGCTCCACAGCTCCAGCACGTTGTTTTGTATGGGCGTGCCGCTCAGTATGAGCCGGTGGTTGGCCGTCAAATTCTTGATCGCCAAACTCGTTCTCGTCTTTCCGTTTTTAATCACGTGACCCTCGTCGAGTACGACGTAGTTCCATTTGACGTTCGAAAAGAAATTGTTGTCCTTGCGCACGATGTCGTACGACGCGACCACAAGGTTGTACCGTTTGAATTGGTGACGTAGCTTCTCCCTCTCTACCGGCGACCCGTTGTACTGCAGCGGCCGTAAATATTTTTGGCTGACGAATTTTTCCACTTCGTACACCCAGTGGCCGGTCAGCGTAGGCGGACACACAACCAAAGAGGGCAGAGGAGCGCAGTCCGCAGACTTGTTCTCTTTGTAGCGCTGCTCGCGGTAATACTGATCCCCGGCCAAGATGCAAATACTCTGCAGGGTTTTGCCGAGGCCCATGTCGTCGCACAGTATGCCGTGCAACTTGTACTTGTTGAGGAACGAGAGCCAATTCACTCCCGCCTGTTGGTAGCTTCGTAATTCAGCCGCGATCGGTACAGGCACCACGTAATCGGGAATGGTAGATGGCGAGAGGAGTTGTCGGAGAAATTCGCGCTCCTTGTCGCGTTTCGCCTTGAGCGCGCTCCCTTTGAGGGCGACCGGTTCCGGAACGCCCCCGTCCAAAGGCATAAGTTGGACGAGCGTGGCGAAACAGTGGGTACCCATCAGTCTGACGGAGACGTTTTGGTCGGACATGCGGCCCAGCAGGGGCACAACCAGCAAAACTATATACGGGATTATGTCGTATTTGAGGTTGTCGACGACGCACGCTATGGCCTCCACGGCACCCTGCCGGTCTATATCACAGTCGGTGGCTCCTAATTTGGGTAATACCTACGAGAGGGCACCAAGTCACGTGCATCGTAATCATAGTTCGTTAATTAAATATAACCGGAGATTTCCCGCACATTTTTTTTTTAATTGAGACAAATAAAAGATGGCGCTTTCTAAATTGACATATTCACCTCGTTATTGAGTTGTGCGGTTCTGTTTGGAGAAAGTGAGTTGTGAGGGAGTGAGTGTGTGTGTTGATGCTCTATTTGTGTGTGCGGTTCTATTTGAAGAAAGTGAGTTAAAGTACTTAACTTGAGTATTTTCCCTGCTATTTGTGAAAAGTGATTGTATTAATTTTTATGTATTCCCATGAGTTATACAGAAAATTTTAGTAATGACATTTCGGTTAAAACTAAGTTGAATATAAAATGTTGTGTAGCCGAATGTTGAAATCGGACCAAAAGGAGGCATCGTTTTCCAAAGAACTTATAAATTAATTGGATAGAAAGATAACGGCTTGACAGTGGAAGAAACGAAATTGATTAAGTACAAATCTACAAAACATTATTTAGGTTTTCAATTATTTATTTCTAACTTTACTTGTACTTTTTGTAATTAATATTTTGTTAAAACATCAGGGTCCATAGACAGAATTACAGTAATTAAGACGACTCAAAATCAGTGTTTCACAAAAAGTTGTTTTTAACTTTAAGCTCAAAATATCTTTACTTTTATAGATATTGTGGAGATTAATATAAGAATTTTGGAAACCCGTGCACGAAATCTAAGTTCATTATCAAAGATTATACACAACAGCTGGAATTTCAATAGCATTTATAAATATATCCAAGTTTTGAGTGGTCGAATACATCGCTGGCCCATTAGAGTATTTAAAGACCAATTCCAAACATTTATTTAGTCACCTTGCCGTTTCCACTCCATCAGATCGGAGAAAAGAAACATGTATTTGAAGTCATCAAAGCAACCCTGAGGGAGTCCCCTGTCAACTTCTACGACTTGTCAATCGATTGATATCTGTGATTCAGGTAATTACGAATCAATTGAATCGTCTTAATTTTAAAAGTATTTCAACTTAGAACAGAGCATAGGATTACTACAATTTGGTAAAATATATGTAATTTTCTTATGAAGCTGAAGTTATGATGATTAAAATTTTGTGCCACTCAATTTAGGTTGACTTGAGTGATCGTAAAAAGTTTCGATTCGACCAAAGAGTGAGCCGTTTCGGCTGAGCAGTTGGAACACTCAACGGTCTCAACAGTTGCAACACTTCAATATCAGGGTAAAGCACAAAACTCCAACGTGAAACTCCAAATTGCACCTCCCAAGTAGCCTACAGAAATAACAACTTACTCTGTTTACGACCACCTCCATGACTTGCACCGAGTCCAGCTTGGCTAGCACGGCCAGACACCTCGAAGCCAAATGCCTCACCGCCCGATACGGGTGAGACAGCAAGACGCTCAGCCTGTTCAAAGTCTTGGCCATAAGCTCGGGCCGCAGACTATCGTGCAAACTGGGAGCCGTCACCTCGAGCACTTGCAACGCCCATACCAAACGCTCGGCCCGATCGTCGTCATCGTAGCTGGGTAGGTAAGTGGCGAGGTCGACGGTTTCCTCCAACTGCCCGATCGTCAGTTCCCACAATTTGGGCAATTTCGAGGGCAGATCGGGGCCGAAGAAGCTCGCGATTTCGGTGAGCGCGAGCGTCGCGCCGCGACACTGGATCCTATTCGTCCTTTGAGTTTCGTCGTCCTTTTTGAGTTCTTCGGTCTGAGCGTCGTTTGCAGGCGGTCGACCGGGTCCCCGACCGCTACTGTTGGATCGTCTGAACGAAGCGCGTTCCGCGATCCGTTGCTCGTTGACTAACGTCAGTATTCCGCTATAATTGTCCGTTTTGTCATCGCCTTTGTGAATTTGCGGCGTGAATTCCGGATCGCATCGCAAAAACGTGCACAGATTGACGAGGATCTTATCGTTCGGGCAAGGGTCGCGGCCGCGACACTGATCGAGAAGCATCGCCAAATGGCGGGCGGTTATTTTTTGCAAGTGCTCCTCCGGCTCGTGCTTGACGGATTCCATCAGCGGTTTCGCGACCGGGTTCAGTTTTTCCGGCAACGCCCGGAACGTCACGATGGCGCCAGCGATGGCGGCTGAAATCGAAACGCCATCGGCTATATTTCTGTAGCAAACCGACCGAATTAAGATAAAATCGATTGATTTTCATGGAAACTCAGGACGACGCGATAGCGATGTAACGCACATAAATTTCATTGCGTTCTTAAAATTATTTCGATCAAATGACGCAAACAAATTAGGAATAAGTTGGTATTGTTTATTAACAGTTAAGGTTTTTTTCGAAAAAAGTTTCGTGTTTCATGTTCGCCCCGAAAATACTTACAAAATGAGCAGAAGTCTGAACGAATCTGTTAATAAACAAAAAAGTTATGGTTATGGAGGTAAAAGCTGATATTTTTTGATGAATAAAACAACTGGATAGTATGGAAAAATTTATATTGGAAACTGACTGGGGCTTCGTTCGGTTTGGTGGCCGTATAGTCAGAAACACCATTAAGACTAGGAGTGCGACGGGGCTGAATTCTCTCACCTCTTTTATTTAACGTTTACTACGAGTATATATTTCAACAAGCATTAGAGAACAGCGAAACTGGCATAAAGGTGAACGGTAAAATATTTAACAATATACGCTATGCAGACCACACCGTCATCTTTGCTAACATTTCAGAAGGCTTACAGGAACTGATAGACAACATTGTAGAATCAGGGGATCAACATGGCCTGACAATAAATATATTAAAAACAAAGGTGATGGTCATGAGCAGAAATCAAAACTTACGGGCCAATATAAAAATATAGAAGAGGTGAGAAAGTTCTCGGGTGATGAATTACCCAAAACCTTGATCCGGAGGCCGAAATTTGAACACAAATTGAAAAAGCAGAATCCACTTTGTGAGAATGAAGACATTCCTAACAAATACTACCCTGTCACTGGATACTGGATACCGTTTTATGAAAACATACATTTATTCTATTCTCTTATATGGCATGGAATCTTGAACAATAAGAAATAGAATAATGCAACGACTATGTGGATCTTCCCACATAGACTTTTGAATGAGACTGTTATAAGAATGATGAATGAAACGACACAAAATCAGCTATTTGGGACATATATACAGATGAGAAAAATATCAACTTTTGAGATTGATCATGGAAGGAAGGATAGAGGGCCGAGTCTCCAAACATAAGAGAGTGCACAAGATTAGACACATACATGGTATTGCGAACGGTAAGGAACAGAGAAGAGTTTGCCACCATTGTCGTTGACCTTGAGTAATGGAGAAGGCACCTAAAGAAGAATAGCAAAAAAAAAGCAAAGTAAAAAAATTAAATTGTCGTAAAATCATTTAACAATTAAGGCATTCGCTTCGAACTCAAGAGTGGTGTCAAAAATATGTTGAGCCATATATTGATACTAAATTCGTAAAAAATGTCAAGATTTAAAAAAGTCAGTAGCTTACATTTGTTTTGTCAATTATATTCGTAAAGATACCTCCCAGGACTGTACTCGATAATTTCAATCAATTAATTAACTTTTTATATAGTAATAAAAACTCCTTACAAAAATAATTTTTTACAATTTTATTGTGCACAAGAGATTTTGGATTGTTGAACAGAAATTATTTCGGTGCTTTTAATTTATGTTTTTAAGTGTATTGTTATTTTACCCTTTTTCGCTTTTTTGTAATTGTTTATTTTCAATATTTCATTCTTTTTCTAGTAAAATTGTTTAGTATGTATTTAAATGTGTGAATAGTCTTATACATTACTTATTATGATTTAAATGTCAATTAAATTTTCATGTCTTAAAATTTTGTTACGATTCCTTAGTAATCCCAACAAACCCCTAATCTATCATCATTACAATTATTGTCTGGAATTAAATGTGGTTTATTCTATTACCTCAAGACACTAATAAAAATAATATAATATAGATATGTTTTTCAACTTTTCTAAGCATGTTACCGGAATTCGGCATCATTAATGCGTCGACCCACCTTTTGTACTTATGGTAAGTGTTCTCTGCTCCTTCCCAGTTTGCCTGACAGAGTTTTGTATCGCCCTTCTCCGCTCCTCCAGGCTCTCCTGTACTTTGGCTTTTAACTTAAAATTGACTAGAATAGTTTCAGTACTGGGCCCCGTCAGTTGCTCGATGAGGGGTAACGTCAACGGTGTTTCGTTCTGGACATCGATGGGCACCTTGTAGTGCCTCAACGTGGCCAAAAAATCGCGCGTCTCCTGCGCCAATCGCGTGAAACTGTGCGCTATCTCGTCGAAGTAGAGGTTCTCGTCCTGGCACTGGTGCAAACGTTGCCTGAGATTGGGCGGACAGTCTTTTGTTTCGGTATCTATCTTTGCCCATTCGGCTATCACCAAACCTAAATCCATGCATGGATTAATGTCTAGAGAAAAAAGTCCCATCCATTACTGTATCAAATTTTTCAATGAGTTATCAAATAAACGGCCTAAACATTTCCTTTTTTTTTTAAATCTGCTCATAGTCATAGAAGCCTACATAACACAGGAGTTTCTTGACCACAGATGTTAGAAAAGCCCTTTTTAAGAACTCCGAGTGCTTAAAAATGCCTCAAGCCTTTTTGAACATAAACATTTATTTAAGAAAAAATACGGACAAACCACTCCCCCTCCATTTTCCTACCAGAAATAGAGAGAACAGCATTAAACAAAATTTTTTTGTAGAAACAGAGTTTTAAAATTCAATATAACAATTCCGACACCTGGTAGGAGTTTCAGAAACTAGCTAAGAAATTTCCAGCATTTTCTCTTGACCGATTTAATTACTTTTTTTTTTAATTCGGACAACCGGTATATTAAATGTACTATTACTACTTGCCTACGACTAAACGCTGTTGCGCAGACTTCGAATTCAGATGGACCAACAGTACTTTCTCGTAGCAGTCGATGGGTTTCTCGATACCTTGGCTATAATCGATACCGGGCGCAGGTTTTACGATATAACACGACAGTAAACCCAACATTCGAGCGGCCATGCAGCGTACTTGGACGGCGTTCGCTTCACGGATAGCAGAAGGCGTTGTTTCGCTCCCTAAAATAATTGTTCCTAGGTCATCATCAGATCATTACCGTTTTTTTTTTTAAATTTTAATTTTCACCCATTTCACACATTATTTTCCTTTGTTTGTATTAAATAAACCACTACCACGATTGTGACTTCGTTAAGACGAAATCTGACACTTGCAATGAATCATGTGGCAACCCCGCACAGTTAACAATGTGTATTATTAAAACAGTCCTAGTTGGCTGTGTTTTTGAGATAAAGGATTATTTTAAACGCGCTGGGTCGTAATAAGATAATAAAAATGAAATCTTATTGATATTTATATATAAACATAATTTTTATAATAAAAAAATATATTGTTCTTTTGACATATTTTTATTACTATTATTAGTATTATTATTATTATCAGAAAAAATATAAACTAAAGACATAAACACTGGAGAACCTTTAAAAAGACTCCTTAAATTAATACAATATAAATATTTATACTTATTGTTACTTTTACACTAACCATTATACCTTTTTAGAAAACGTATAGAGTTCAATCGAATATTAAAAAATATACCTCACATTTTATATACCTTTGGCTTGTACCTCAAAATCTAAGTACGCCACAGAATTCTGAATGCTCAAAGAAAAATTCGTAAATTACGCACAAAATATTTGGCGATCATGTAAAATACGAATTTGATTCACATCCAAATAACTTTTTAAAAAAATATTAGTCTTTTTTGTATATTTTTTGTCATTTTAAAAATACCAAAATGAAGTTAAATCAAAAAAACTTATTTATATATACGAATTGATTTCTTTTAAACGGATCGAATGAGAAAACTTTAAATCAGAAAGAATTCAGTATTGTGTTTAGTGCCTTCATTTAGATTTTGAAATTGAAAGAATGATAATTATTGTGTTTGATTTGTCATCATTAATCTGTTCATGATTTATTATTATATATTATTGAATAATAATAATGTATGTTATCACTTATTTATTTATTCATTATTTGAAGGCTGCTTTAGCTATATTGCCATTAAGCATTATAATAATTAAAATAAATATTTTCAATCCAATCTTGTGCAATAATTGAAAGTATTAGACTATTGTTATTATTATTATTATATTACTATATTGTCTTCTGTAAACCATTGTATGCTATGGCTATCCTCCGGACGGTTGTTTATATTAATTGATTTTTTGGTTTTCGTCGTCGAACCCGAGAGACTCGCCGAAAGTCTCGTATAACTGAGTTAGTTGTAATAATTATCTGGAAAGTCTGGTGTGCCAAGTCTGTTCCTGTCAACCAAAGAACCCCCACATAAAATTACTGAGAGGCGGGGAACCGTTGCAGCAAATTCTTTTAATTTTTTTTTTTCAATTCTCATGGAACTTTTTCAATATTTTAGATATTTTGTGGCCCCACAAAAAAGCCCCGATTATTAATATTATTACCTCCGATGTACAATTTGGGATGGCCGATCGTATGATCGAAACTGTTGAAGCCGTTGGAGGATTTCCGATGGGACTTGGCGTGGATGAAAAAACTCGAATCGAACGGCACCCGTACCGATTGCATCGCGAGGAACAGCCACACCGTGACGAACGGGCACGCCGCGTGCAACAACTCGACCAACCCGGAGTTGCGCACCAGGTTGGTCCACGCTTTTTCCGCCACGTCGCGCACCTCTTCGATCGGCTCGACGAGGACGCGCTGGAACACGTGACGCATGGCGTCTTGCAACAGCTGCGCCGACCAAACGGTCGCCGATCCGTCCGCCTTTTTCTCCGTCAACGTGCACAAAGTCTGCAAGGTGGCGCGTCTCACAGTTGAAGTGCCGTGCGATAAAAACGGCCACAATCGAGGCACCACGTCGTTCAACGGTTGCGACGGTAGTAGGGCCTGCGTTTCGGGCAGGTTCAATATGGCGGCGAGCAGACCCATGAAACTGTTGCAAGCGGCGGCGAGTTCGTCTTGCTCGGAGAGCAGGTCCCACAGCTTCGTGACCACCTGCGGAACGGAGGTCGAGACCAATTGGGTTAGTTTCGATGCGACCGGTATGAGAGACGAAGCAGCGACGGCGCTCACATCGTCTACACCGTCCGATAACCCTTGAAGGATATAAGGAAACGCCGTCGGCAGTAGCTCGTCAATCATGTCTTCCCTGACGGCGAGGAGGTACTTCAAACCCAATAGGCCTCCGTGTCTGGCTTCCCAGTCTTGGTGGTCCAATAGCTGCAGCAGTACTCCCATCACGCTGCGACACGATTCGGGACGCATGAGTTTAATTATGGTACAGAGGACTTGGGCGCAAGTTTCTCTAACAGGAGCGACCACCGCGTCGGAAACAAAGTCCCCGAATCTGTCCAGCGCCAATACGCACAACAGTCTTATGGACACGTCTTCTAACCATATCTGATGATACGTCTCGTTCTGTTCGGGCGATAGATAGGTGGCGCGACCGGCGCCTTTGCCGTGTACGGACATCACCTCTCTAAGGGCGGTCGCCGCGCCGTGCCGAGTTTCCCAACTGGAGCTGAACAAGTCTTGGCTCAGTTGGTCGCAAAACCATTCCAGCGGCCATTCGCCTTGGTCCCCTGCTTCCAAATCTGATAAGAAAAATGCAACGATCTGAACATCGAGAGATCATAGGAGAGTGACAATTTAACAGAGTTCATGATCATTTATTATAAGCGTAAATGTTAAAATGTTAATGTTAAAATTGGAGGAAATGAAACAACTTGTCCCATTTTGGTCGTGACTGACGGGTACGTCTGTTGTTAGTGAAGATAGAGCCCTGCGTTTTCGCAAACCTTAGGTACTTTTTTGTGAAACGAAAGATGACGTTAACAAAATTGTCATGACTTGTCTAGTTTTTAAAATACTGAGTGATTTTGGAAATATGAAGCATCTCAGGTTTGCCATGAACTGTCCGAAAGATAGAAGGCGCAGTCGATATAGACTTTTCTACTATTAAAATAGGTTGGCTTCATGCAAATTATAAAAGTTTACTTTGCAAATACTGTACTGTCAGGAATAAATAAGGTAATAATCTTAAATATTTAATAAATTCTATTTTTAAAGCCTACCGCAACTACCTTCTTGAAAATTAAAAAAAATAATTTTTGTGATTTGAAATATTAGTATGCCATATATTACATTTGGTCTTGGTATATTACATTTGGTCATGATATCACAATTAGAGGGATACATGCCATGCAATGCAACTCTTTGTTTCATTTCCAATTTTTATACTTACAAACTGTTATTTGCATATAATGGATAAATAATTACGAATATCATTAAATTAATAACGACTTTTGCACCTCTTATTTTGGCGTTGTTTTGAAAATAGCAAATATTGTGGGTTATAAATTTTATTGTATTTAAACTATTTATTACCTTTTAAATATTATTATTTATTTGCCATAGCAACGCTTACATATTTGAATCAGTGGTTTTCAAGGTGAATTCTGGTAAGATACCCATTTATTATTATTACCCCATTTGATTTTTCAAAAATGCGAAATATTAGGAAGCAAATAAAGTTTGGATGGCGACCTAGTGCTGCTGCGAGAGGACTTAATTTCTGTTTTAAATCCTAATATGTGGAATACATCTCCAACCTCATTGGAGGAGGTTGAATATCTAAAATATCGCTTAAAAGAATATTTTAATAACGTTGTGATTGTGATTCACTACAAGTGCTCTTCTGCATACACACAACTTTTTTCTTTTACTGGGTGGGGCAGAAAGAACTTTCCAATTTAGGAAGGTAATAAAAACATACAAAATGCCGTTTTAAATCAGTGGGTTTTAAAAATTGACATAAAAAATTACACAATTGTTGATGTACTGAATAAACCACTCCTGATTATCACTCTCCTGATCGTTTCGACAGTAATTCCCTGAATTATCGACTTTTCAAAAGCTTCCAAAGTATTGGGACGACGTTGAAACACCCTTTAATTCAGGTAGTCCGAGAGAAAAAAAATCACATGGGGTTAAATGCCCAGAAAACATTTTTTTCAGAATCGTCATTGAACGGCAAGCTGCGAGGGTTGTTACTAAATCCTGATGGAACCTCACGTGCCTTCATGTTCTGTAGTACTTCTCTAGCATCTCATAATACCGATACGCCTAGCACCAGTAGCACCGTTTTCCTCGAAAACATACGGATCCCACACTAAATTCAGACAAGGCACACCAAACTTTAACCTTAGTCTAAGTTATAGATTATACTGAATTACATGAAAACTCGCTCCGCTATAGGCATAGCTAGATGCTTTTAAAACGGGGAACCATATGAATGTGAATAACGAAAAAAAAAAACAGACTTAATCTAACTGTTTAACGTAACGTCAACAAAAAAAAACAACGATGAAAAGATACAACTTTGAACTCAAAAAATAAAGGCAGAAAAATTAGGTTATAATCAACAAAGTCACATAAGAGTGAAATTTCATAAGAGGTGCGAAAAGTCACTAAACCCGAAACATCCTTAACGACTTATATGACAAATCAGTGTGATTGGAGCCAAAATGTTGACAGTTACCAACGAATATGACACTCTAATTCTCTACGATAACTTATATAGCGCATTGGAAGGAGAGACGAAAGCGTCGATAGTAGTACGCGAAGAAGAAATTGTTTGTACTATAAGCAGAAGTTGGAATAGCCGTAAAGAGGCCACTTGACATCCGCTAGTAACCAAAATCCTAGTCTTCAGAAAATGGCAAATAGCCATTATTAAGTGAAAACTGATACTCAATTACCGCAAGTGATACTGCTGTATCAAGTGCTAAATAGTTAAAAAAAAGCGGCGCTCACCATACTGAATGATTGCGGTTTTTTCCTCAGTCTTAATTTTCTTAGTATCAGGCTCGTCCCCATTCGAGTGTTGCCTATAGGTCGCCTGTCTGGCTTTCCTCTTCGCCCTGTTTATCTCCCTAGAACTTAAACCTTCGTTGCCGCACGAAATGACATCTTTGACGGGTTTCTGCAAACGCGACGTCCATTAGCATTTGAAAAAACCCACGCCGCATGCACCTCACCTTATTGATTACGTCAGCGGTGACGTCGTTGGAGTCGGCTTTGCCGGTGAGCAGATCTTCGTTCGAAAATAACGTCGACGTGTCTAAACCGATTTTCGCGGCCACGTCCAAACCCAACTTGCTGTTGAGCAATTGCCTCTGCTTAATCATACGCTCCTTAATGTCCACCCCCAACGCGGAATCTTCTTCGACATCGAACTCCTTGCCTTCGGACGCCATCAGGTGGGAGCTGTTGGCCAACACCTTGGCCATGTCGAATTGTTCGAATCGTAACCTCCCGATAGAAGACAGGGGCGTCGATTCTCCGCCATCACTGGCGGGGTTACCGTCGACTCCCTTCGGCGACCACCGGGGCACATTGCTGACGATAGCGCGAACCGCTTCGCTGGCGGCTATTCGGGTGTCCCAACTGTTTGAGCGCAGGTAAGTGGCAGTGCGGGCTAGCAAATTGTTCAATTCGTGAGGGTGCAGTTTTTGCACTTCCCCCAATTGCTTGGCAGCGGCTGATCGTGTGACGGGGGAACTTCCTGTCTCTAACAGTACGAATAACCTATCCAATCTGAAATAATATGATAATATATTAGAAAAAATAAATAAATTAGCTGCCAGAGCTACACTATTAAAGCCCTCAGAGCTACGGAACAAAATCTGAACTTTTACTTCTTATTTATTTTTTACATAGTTTTTAATTTGATGGGGCAAATTTTTGAGGAATAAGTCAGAATTTCTGAAATAAGGCACAGTGCCAATCGAAACACGGTGAATGTCCTATTAGACGTTTATAGGGAATGACTTACGGTGAAAACCTGAAACGTTGGTTACTTATGTAAGCGAATACAAGCTTCCTATGTAAAATATTGTTGGCCTTGCGGTGTTGCCAGATATATTCGTAACGTATATCAATTTTCGTTTTTTCAATGCAACACAATGTATATTATTACATGTTTAGATTCTGCGAAACATTCTGGAACTTTTTTACGTAACATTTACCATACCCATCTTGGACATTTTCGGAGATAAAAAATACTTTTTAAGAAATTTGACAACAAACAACCCGATATAAAATAATTTTTTCACACTTGAATTTTTGGTTGCCGTTCCCCATTAAATTGCGTTATCATAATGTAGTTTGAGAATTAACTTATCGCGTATAGGGCGTTCATAAGATCAGGCCCAATTGGCAAAAGATATAAAAATCCACATTACGTGGGAATTTTAACCCCACTTTCATATGGGCACGTAAATGAGCAATTAATTTGCCATCTAAAAGTACCAAACTATGGTATACCTACTTTCACTGGTTTTCGAGTTATAAGCAAAAAACCAAAATATTGCAATTAAAGCGAATTAAAGTAATCACGTTTTATCTGGGTAGCAGGCTCTGGCTAGACATGACGTTTTTAGTAAACAAATTTGTGTTTGACATAAATAAGCTTAATAGTCCGTTATTAGCATGTTCAAATGAGTCATTGTAACAGTAAAACTGGAAGGAAATACATATGCCAACAAAAATTTATTCATAGAAACTGTTATACACAAAACTAATGTTAAAGACTAATAAAAGGTTTTTCAGTACAAACAACTAGATATTGTGCTTCAAATGACCACCATTTTTTCTAAAACATCGATGGATTGACTTTGCACTGTTGCCCTTTGAATTTGCCTGCGATGTAGCGCTAATGGCAAATTGTGTAATTGTGTAAAATATCCAGATATCCTCGTTCAAATTCTCGTAGTAGATACAAAAATCTATACATTTCATTGTTGTTCATTAAAGTTTGTCAAATAAATGTAACTCTCAACTATGAAAATGCGATAAAATGAGAAATCCGAATGCATGTCACAATGGCCGGCCAGAGACTGCTTCCCAAATGAAATGTGATTACTTTAATTTGCCTTAAATACAATATTTTGCCAATATTAAAATGGCGTGTTCAATTAAAAAATTCCCACGTAACATGGATTTTTATATCTTGCCAAAAGTTAAGTGTTTAGCTGCACAGGTTGCGCAAAAAAAATTATCATTTTATATCGGGTTGTTTATTGCCAAATTTCTTAAAAAGTATTTTTTACCTCCGAAAATATTTAAGATCGGTATATCATATGTTACATAAAAACGTCCGAAAGTTGATATACGTTAGGAGTATATCTGGCAACACCGCATTGAAAACAAATATTTTACATCGGTAGCTTACATAAGTAACCAAAATTTCAGATTTTTGCCGTAAGTCATTCTCCGTAAAAGTCTAATAGAACACTCACCGTGAATAACCCTGTATATGTGGTAATTCATAAAAAACGGGATATTGCTACAATATGCCTCAACATACCTCATACAAATGAAGTTTTTTTTAGCATAATAATAATTTTAATAACAGTTTTAGGTTTTTTGACAAAACAAATACGAATTTGAAACTTATTCGGATCTGCCCCTAGAGGGTGCTGGTTTCACCGTATTATTTAGACATATGGAACACATGACGAAAATCTGAATGAGTGTTTAATCTTTCATAGAAAAGGTCTTAGGCGCTCTAACGTTTTCGTTTTTTGACTTAATTACACTTCAAAAGTTCAAGGTATTTTTTGAGATTTTTTTTATCCACACTTAAACGATTAAAAGATAATAATATTTTGGTGTCTAGTCCCGTTAGTACAGAAATTACCCAATCTTTATAAATCACCCTGTAGATCTGATGTTTCGATGTCTCTTACGAGAAACTTATGTCAGAAATTCTGACCAGCTTTTCAGAAATTCCGGCCGAAATGTTGACTAATTGCTTAAAAATTTACCTTATTAAACTATAACCTATTTTATTTTTGTTGTAGTTAATAGTATAGTTACAAAGTTTTTCTGGAAATGATTTTATTATTTTATGGTCTTTATGGAGACTTAAAAAGGCAGTAAATAAATATCAAATGTCAAACCCAATATTATCAGTGCAATCAAAACAGTTATAACGACGATCCCTGGAAATCCTGATAATATAATAGATAACTCATCTGTCGTATAAACCCTGTTTGAAATATAGAAATTTATACAAATCAACCTGAATGTATCGCATATAAAACATACCTATAAACTACTATCAATTGTTCCGCAGGAACGGTTTTTTAAAACAATCGCTGCTTTATTATATCGCGTAAGCGTTATCAACGAGGCTCATATACTGGGCATGTGCCGTCATCGCACATTTTTAATATATCATTCATGCACTTACAAAATAATCTATGGACATTCATAAATACTAAATACTAAATGCTTTAAAAGCAAAGAATTAATGTACGTACTTTTTCATTTGACTTGGCGGAAAATAATGTCAATTCACTCTGACATTTTATTCTTATTATCCGTGCGACTTCTAAAACTTCACTACTTTGACTAACTTAATGTATCCAAATGAAAACATTAACAAATGCGTATGAAATATGTGTCATAAAAGTTTCTGAATAAATCTTTATATCCAGGTAAGTTTGTGTACATTGATTGGAAAATTCGACATACATTTCTAGAGCAAGGCTAATAACAGTTTAACGATGCGATTAACCCATATTATCCCAAGCATAAAGAAAAATAAAAAATACTTTCTTCGTCTGAAATTATTTATTTTGTTGCACTTAACATACACGAAACATACAAAAAAATACTAGTAAGTAAACGAACCACTGGGAAAAAACATGAAATAATCTTTTGGGACACGTAAGATGTAACATATAAAAAAAACGCATAATTTTTTATGGTGCGCGAGCCGGTTTTATTTTTGGTGATATTTTACAAAGCATGAAGTATGTAAATACATATTACACTTATTACAAAAGTAAATTGTGTGGCTGTGGCAGATTTTACATGTCCTTCGGGCTTTATTAGCATGAACAATCATGACGTGACCTTGATTATCACAACGCACTTCATCTGTGGCAGGTGCAAGATTTCTTTGAGTAATTGTTTTATCAGTTTTTAAAAGTCGCAAAGCAATTGAAGATTTAAAATCAAATCAATCACTTCGTCATCAAAAAACATAAAAAATATTTCAAACGGAGTATTTCCAGGAAGCCTCACATGATCTAAATTCATCGGATATAGGTGTGTGAGTGTACTCAATCTGACCTATCTTCCATTTGACAGTAGAAGCAAGCCTGTCGTTTGCAGAAAGCATACGTCTTCTTTTGAATTCCAAGGTTTTATCATATGATGAGTCCCATTCAGGTTCAGTAGTTGATGAATTACAGGACTGTTGAAGGACAGCTGTATCATTCGTTCGTATTAGTTGGTTCCCCGAACTCTTGTAGATTTATGTTATCATTCATATCTTCTTCGTCAGTCATATAGACCGCGTCAATATATTCTGTAAATATTTTTTCACGTTATTTTTAGCATAAATTTACAAGGAATGAAATGCTACAATACATAAGAACACGTAAATCCAAATAATACTTACGACTTTCATTGTTATTGTCCTCATCCATCACCATCTCCTCCATAGCCTCCTCCTTTTAAGTCAAATACCTCGGAAATACCATATTTTACGAACTGAAACGTTCACTGCACAAGACACAAACTAATACTAAGAAGAATTCTACTTGCGCTGACTTGTCTAGACTTGCAATAACAAAGCTTTGTTTCATTTGTGCATTCACGCACCAGTAAATATTTTCAAAAAATAAAGCATAATCAATATAGTATTTCCAATATAATGTATGTAATCTACATGCTATAAACTTAACAAAAATGGCAATACAAATCCAAAATATATTTTTTTTTACTATTTTGGATTTACTTGAAAATGTGATACAAATTTATATACCGCTTTTGTTAACTTTTAAAGTCATATATAAGATCTTTCATTTAATCATAAATTAGCGATTTCTACGGTCTTATGTCCTTTAGGAGTGATAATAATAAAATTTCTAAATGGATGTGCAGAAATATTTCCTGTATGTGACAAAAAAATCATAGAATAGGTGCTGCATTAACGCACCCCTGGGACAAAATGGGTTAAATCATAATCTATTATAAGCTGACAGTTTCGCTTAACCCCTGAGATATAAAACTGATAATATTAAAAACACCGGTGAGTAATTTACAGTTTTTACTTTAGCACAGTACGTTCACATTATCTTTTTCTATAAACTTAAAACGTGTATTTCCCTTTTCGAGCACAAATGCAGCCAGGCCACCCGTACACCAAAATATCCGGCGGGATAATTCATAATGCAAAGGATATCGTGTGGGCGTATTAAAAAGGAAACGCTCTGCTGCATTATGCGATAAATACATCCACGTCCGAGATATCTCTGGATGAGAGGAATATTTTTGTTAGCAATAAACACGTCTAAAAAATAATACTAACAGCAACAACGGTAATAATAGAAGGCGATAGCATAAATTATTTCTAGCTGGTCGATTTTCGCTTAATCAAAGGAATTATAATTACGCCTTAGTTAGATATTTACGAAAGTTCTAAGATTAGGTAATTTTAAAATGGAAATAAAAGGTAATATGAAAGTTTATTACATTCAAACGAAAGCAAAAATACTTTGTACAATTGTATATTATAGATATATAATTTCAATTAATATAAAATAATAAAAATGTTAAAGACAGTAAAAAATATCGCAATTTTGTTTAATCGGCAACTGTTCAAAATAATTAGAATCTTTCATATCAATAATTCACAAATCGACATCGTTTATTTTTCACTGAAGAGAGTATTATTTGTTCTCGAAAGACAGGAAAAAAATTATTTCCAGTTTTTCCACGAAGGCTATAAGCAAGCGAAGCAAGAAATTCGAAAAATCTCTATCATTTTCTTTTTTGTGTTTATCCTTTTGCAAACTAAAAATTTTTATATTTAATTCAATGAAGTGTTTACTAATCTTTGACCTATTCCAACCAAAAATTAACAACAAATGTTTTTAATAATCGGTCACAGGATCTACCAGTTCGCTACGCAAATCTTCACTGATTTAATTACATCACATCCACCGATTTATAAGCCTATGGGCAATTAAGAGATAAGCATTAAAATCTACTAATTATGCCGTTAATTCAGGCCGCACACGTTATGTCCTTTCTAAATATGTTTAAGAGCGCATTCAGAACAATCATAAATTATTTTCATTTTAAAAATGACGCCGCCTCCGCTGTACTTACCTACTGGAAGTCATTATGCTTTGGCGAAATGTATCTCAATTTCCTGAAATTAGAGGAAAATAAACGAAATTATGGGCAGATTGGAACAGATAATTTATTTCCACGCACACGGTTTTATTTATGGCCATATGGCTGCTAAGTGAATTGCTGGCCTAATTTTAATGTGTAAATAAATAGGAAATGAATCTGGAGAATGTCGGAATTACTGTCTTGATTTTATATCTCTAAATTCAGATCAAATAACAGCGAATAAAATACGATTGTGCCTAATGTCAATATTGCTAAAATGTACCAAAATGTTGTTAAAAGGCAACAACTGTGTCATGCAGATTTAAATGTTAAACAAACGTCATGGAGAATGAATTTTACTGAAACATTGCAAATCCGTCCCGAATAAGCAATTGTGAGGGACTTACCGCATTCAATCTAGCGTTATTTGATTGCCATTAGCATTCTAAATCGCTTCATCCTAGTAAGTGGCCGTTTTAATAAAACAATCGGCGAAAATGTGCTTTTATATGGTGATTTTACTGAAGGAAAGTTCATCTTGCAATGGACAAATTTATACTGACAGCCATGATGTCGTTGAGCCCGACTTTATTCGAGCAACTCCTTCCCATTGGCGGAGATAACGAAGGAAGGTGCAAAGCGCAGCTTAGTCAAAGGACATACTACTTTCTTCAAGCAGATACAACCCGATTTTAAAAGATATCAAATTGGTTACTATGCTCCTTGTTTATGGCTGTTGGTATAGTGTTGCGTGCGTTTAATTATTTTCCAGATAATTTTAAGAATAGTCGATTTTTAAACATAAAAACATAAACTTATGAAAGTAGACAGTCGCTTGACGTAACATTTGACGTTTCCTAAATAGTAAACAAACCGCATGTTCTTCTTTACACATGGCGCGGAATGTTTTTGAAAAAAGACCGAAAAAAACGAAAAATCGTGCAAGCAAAGTTCATTTAGTATTCGATGAAGCTAAACGAAGGTAAAACAGCTTAAATATATAAAATATCTATAAAGTGCCCATATTTAACCTATACGTTGTTACCATTGCCATAGGGAGTTTTTGACTGGTTTTCGCAAAAGGAAATTGCAGCGAAAAAAGCAGGCGCAGGAAAAACTTGAGAGAGAATTAAAAGAAGAGCGGAAAAGACTAAAGGTTGAAGCCAGGGAATCTTACAAAAACCTAGTAGTGTCCCACAGGCCCATACCCGAGTTAGAAAACTTGTTAAATGAGGAATATGAAGAAGGAGACGTGACTGTGAAAGTAGTGGAACTATCACCAGATGAAATAGCCAAACAAAATCACTGGATAGGATCTAATAAATTAAAGTATGAGGACGAGGATGCATCTAATGACAATGAAGACCAGGAAAGTGTTAAAACGGAAATTCCTGGAATGGAACTAAAGCCCCTAGCAAAAAAGCAAACTGTGAAAAAACAATTTGTATCTGAAAAGCAGTTGAAAAAGGAGTTAAAAAAACAAGCAACAAAGAATGTTAAGAAGAGCAAAGTATTTCAGAAGAAAAATAATATAGAGAGGTTGAAACAGAAAAAAATGTCAAATAAGTTAAAACAACAAAATACTAAAGACAAGAAAGGTAAAAAACGGGGAAGAAATAAAAGAAATGTTAATTAAATATTAAAAAATTAAATCTGTTTATTTGGCTTGAACATTATTTTTAACACCGTCATGTTCTTTCCCTATATATTTTGAACCAAAGGGACAAATATGATTATTCAAACAAGTGGCACATTGTGGTTTCACTGGTTGGCAAATTTGCTGACCAAAGCCAACAAGCAAATGATTAACTTCACTCCATAATTCACATGGTAACCAGGCTTCTAGCGATTTTCTAGTTTGCTCTGGGGTTTTTGTATTTACCCATCCTAGACGGTTAGAAATCCTGTGGACATGTGTATCAACCCCAATTCCAGTTACTTTCCCCCATGCCGTTTTCATACAGATGTGCGCCATTTTGGGACCTACACCGGGCAGTTTGCACAAAGCTTCTACACTTTGGGGAATATCACAATCATATTGAGTTTTTAGAATTTCTGATGTTTTCTTAATATATTTTACTTTACTCTGAAAAAAACAAAAGTTATTAATAATAATTTTTGGACTATTCGCAAAGCATCTCACTTTCCAGAACCCAACTGGATAAATCAGTTCTCCCAAAATTTTATCTGGGGTGACCAAAATGTTGTCAACAGTGCAGCCATGTTCTCTTAACCTTAACATGGCAGCATGTACAACCTGGTCCCTAGTTTGGCTACTTAACATTAAAGCAAGAAGATTCTGGTACCTCATAACTTTGGGATTTGCTTTTTTGTCATGGCATTGGTGACATCCCATAGTATCGACCGGGGCATCGAATTTTTTACGCATTTCTCTTAAATTTTGTAAAACCTCATTCCAATTAGCTGGCTCCGTTTTCGAATTTTTTACATTTTTAGTATCTCCATAACTCTGGGGCAGAGAATTTTCATATTCAATTTTAATATGATCCCTTTTAACTGACGATAGGTTTTGAGGTGGAGATTTTGAAACCTTATCTTGGATTTCTTTGCTTGTATCGTCGCTCACTGATTTAAGAACTTTTTTGCGAACAAATTGGTATTTAGAAAAATCAGTTTCACTTACTTCCGGTTCTTCAATTTTACTGTTACTTCTTGTTGCTTTAACTGAATTTTTCACGCTTTTCATTGTGGCACGTGATAATTTCAAAACGATATTAACATTTCTAGTACAAAAGGATATACATTTCAAAATCAAAACCATTAATAAGTTAGGTTAGTTTGTACAAGTGAGCAAAGATAAAAAAAATGTCTTTCAACTTCGAATGAGTATCAAATACGAAGTTCACAAGCGTTATTTATTTGTGTTCAATATTAATATTAGACAATTAATCCTTAAAACTACCCAACTTTCACTTTACAAATAAAATTAATATTGTAATTGTATTAATATAGTTCTCTTTACTTCAATCAATATAAAAGATACCCCTTGGTCATCTCGGCTTCCTATATTTAGCTTGTATCCAAATCCTGTACATTTTTAAAAGTTTGCCTCTATTGACTTGTAACCTTTTGTCTGCTCTATTTTCCTCTTCTTCAAACCCTGTTTCTTCCATTAACTTTTTTATTTCCTCTAAAACATATTCAGATTTAAAACTAATTTTTACACACACAATCACATACCTTGAGTAAAAAAGTATACTCGAGTACCATCCCCTCTTGCATAAAAGTTTTTTCCCAATGATCTTCCTGGTTTAAATCTCAACTGGGCCATATCATATCTCCCATAATCTCTAAATAGTAACAACCCTCCCGGCTTTAGATAAATATATATATTTTTCACAACTTTTTGAAATCTAAAATGTAAATATAAAGGGGTTGAATAACTAAAATTGATTTTCTTTTACTTATCAGGGGATATTGCTGATAGAACAAATATCATAACAATAATATCTTGACTGTTTTTTTCGAAAGGTACACGCCATTCATCATTTGTAATATCCAAGGTAAAAACACAACACCTGTCTTTGTCAAAAACAGCAGAATTAGTTACAATATTGATAGCTTTTGAAGAAAAATCACAACCATATACTTTCAAATTTTTGTTGGTACTATACTGCAAAATTGGAAAAATGGTGTTGCCTACACCACAGCCTACTTCAAAAATGGATAATCCTTCATCCCTCTCATTGGTTAATTCTGGAAATTCAGTAAACAACCAATGTCTGTCCTTAAAGAACTTATTTTCATGGATATCATAAAATGAATCCCAAGAGGAGTTGGCCTCTATTTCATATCTATTTATATCTTCTTCTGAAAATTTAACTCCGCTATTTGCTGTTACTTTAGCAACAGCTTCTTTTTCCTGATTTTCATCCCATTCTACATTATCCCTACAAGGAATACACATTTGAAATTATTTATATTCCACTCCTCTGTGAGCTAGCACAATTTCAAGAAATCTATGGATGGCGAAAATTTCTTAAATTATTTAGCTCCCCTGGCAATATCATACCATGCATTGTGTTGGAAAACATCTTTTCCTTCAGTTAAAAATCTACTGCCAAACTGAGGCCGCTTGTTTTCCATATTTTTGAAATACTGCCTGCGTTCGGTACTTTGCAATGTTGGGTAAACGTTAGATATTATTTGTCTGCACGTTTCCGCTTGTTTTGAGCTAAATGCAAACGGTTTGATCAACTGTCGCCATTTTTTCAATCGTGAAATAAGATCGCGTAATTTCTTCAGCATGTTATTGACAGACTATTATAACCTGAAAAGATGTATTTGACCTAGTGCAAGTACACAAAAGTTCTGTTTTCTGGCAGTGTTCATGGAATATGTGGTATTACAGATTATTACGTTGAAAAGCAGAATACTAATGATACTTTAGAAATTATTGATGAAATAGTAAAATAATTCATAAATATAACCACAAATATATGGGGTTAAGTGTATCATCCAAGTTTTAAATATCGCGGTATCAACTATTAACAGTTCAGCCCAATCGTCGAAATGCCTTTCTGTATGTAAACATAACATTTTTTAATGAGTCGAATATTCCTGCACGCAGCCATGGTGAATTAAAATTTAGGTTAATTTGTCCATTTTCTTCTTTTTTTATTCCAACGAATGTCTGCACTAATTCTTTTTCGCCGAACTTTAGTTTGTTTAACTGCGAAAAAAATTACCGGGCATACAAATGGTGAAAAAATGGATATATGTTCTCGGAAATATTTTTGCACTTTATTTTATTTAAGGTTGTACACCTACAGAACCGAGTGTGTAACATTACGACTAGGGAGAAGACATAACAAGATGTCATATTGTTTTCAAAAAAGATTGGTATTTATCTAACTAATAAGAACTTTATGTTTGAAAATATATGCGTCTATGTAACACAATCTTTCATTTAAATAAATGGTGTATATTTGGTTGCCGATACACTTGAGCAGTAATGCTCGTTCATTTTACTTTAATTTTTTCCGGCAGATTGCGCTTATTAAACAAACACAGTCTGGTCTTACCATATCGATAATATCGCAGTCTTGATTTCGTTTTTTCGAGTTTTTGATTGACTATGTAACAAAAAATGCATATTTTTGACATAATACACCAATGTGTTCGATTTTGGAATCTACTGTTCTGACGAAAAATGTCCAATTAAGATTATTTCACATTTTCAGACAGGACGAATATTTAATCGGCTTGGTAGGACAACGTCGGCTGTGGACGTCATTCCCGATTTGACGTTATGCGCAGAGTGCATTTACCAAATACCGATGGTGTATGTGGTTCGGTGCGTTAAATTTCACTGAAAACATTTTTCCGTTTCGAATATTTTCTTACAAGAAGTAATTTTTATACAAATTTACATCGGCAAGATCGAGTAACAGTAATCTTGATAGACTGTCTTTTCGGGATTCGTGTCGAAATTGTTTGTTTTGGGCGTATTGACATCTGTCAAATCCAGGAGGGCGTATACATTCCTAAGGATTTTTTGCCGATTTAGTTTCACATATTCGTAACTACATATTTACCGGGACTCACTTATACAATACACGGATGCCGGACAGTGCCTTTTTAGGTTGATTTTTCGCGGAACGGGACAATATCCAAGAAAACTGTTTCCTATTTTGTCCCAGGTGAGTACTTCATTTTTCTGACCATTGATTTTTGCTAAAAGTAAAGGGAAAACAGTTTTTTTTATATAACTCTAAACTTTGCGGTAAAATTTTAAAACGGCGGGCGGCATAAGGGGTCAGATTTCTGGGTAATCCCGCTGTCAGTTTTATAAATTCAATTAATTACTGTGTATTGAATATGCCAACCATCACCTATGGATTTTATGTAATTCATGCCAAACGATCCCAAGATTTTGTTTCGTGTCGGATACGATGTTCTCACAACGCCATCATCCGTTCTTACGTAAATTATGGTTTTATGGTGGTATTACTGGGTGAAACGTTGTTCGTAATTCTGTAGGGTATAGGATGTGTGACATGTGAACAATTTTTTTTTATCGGTCTTTGGAATCTCACAGCCCTCATGTCAGTAATATTTTTTTGTCCTTTATTTCGGAAAATTTTGCAGTTTGACATACATTTTTTGGATATATTTTATTTAACGTTATTTGCAATTTGCAAAAGTTGTATGGGAAATTATTTTTTAGTGATGTAGTTACCACAATTCATGAGTTCTCCACGTATTACAGGGCATTCTACCCAAATTTGTGGTGGGGGCGACTTCCTGCACTTCGATTTATCTTGTTGCAGCTTTGCAACAATATCGATTTTCCGCAGTTTCGGTGGCTTTGCTCCGCGCGGCGTTGCCACGAATACCCGCTTCGAGCGGAAAATCGCGGAAAGCGGCGATTTCTTGGCTGCCGACGTTTTATACGCGAAATTATTTCTAATTTCTAATAATCCTTGATTTAAAACTGTGTTGACGTTTCTCAAACGCACATTTATCTTTAAGCAATTTTCCAAATATGGCCCTACGACATTTGTTTTGATTACATTATTATGGATTTTTTGCTTTTATGCAAAGTGTTTAGTTTTTTACGAAAGGATAATCGGAATCTAAGTGGAGGTTTGTCGTCTCGCTCGATGACAGAACGCCTTTTTTTTCTAGGAACAAAAAATGTATCAATAAAAATTAATCTTTTAAATGATTCTATATTAAATGTTCCTCCCAACGCAATTGTACAATGATTGATTTTTATTTTCTCGAGTTTGTGTTACACAATCTACCCCCATGGCTGTATGCATTGACCTTTCTGGTAGCACAAGTCGCGTATTAATATGAATGGGTCTTTTATTTTGTAACATTTACCGGCGATTGTTTGAAAAATGTTGGTTGTATTTATACGAATGAGAACGAACTCCGCTCAGACTTTTCTGCGACTGTGGTAAAATGACATTGACGTTATTTATTTTTATTTTCGTTGCTGGAGACAGTCTTGAGGTAGATATATGCTGGTTCTCGTCTTCGGAATCTGCGATTATGTTAGGAATATTTAATAACCATACCACCCATAAGTGTTCAATCAGAAAGGGATTTTATTTAAGTGAGCGTTCTTGTTGTTTTGTTTATTTTTTGTAATTTTTTCGCTCCATTGCTAATGCGAATTTCCATAATCAAATAAAATTATATGAAAACCTTTTTGTGAAATTAAAATGCATCTTGAGTTTCGGAACCAAGTTGGGGACTTTCGGGGCTAGTACCGGGACTTGCAAACTTTAATAGACATATTTTGCTAAAATACTGCCCTAAAAATGTCGCATTCGAACTTATTATTGACGATCTCTCACCGGTCATGTTCGTTGTTGAATGTCGCAGGCTATTGTGACTGGACCTTTTCAAATTTTATTTAATAGTTGCGTTATAAGTTCCTGTATAATCGACATAGGCAGGTCCTCAATATCTCTAGTAACCGCATGAATTACTCACATTGGTAGCAAATTTCCATCAAAAAAGACTGGAGACTATTATGTAGGCACGAATGCTGATGTTTTTTTAGACTGTTTACGAATCTTCTGGATTCCTCTTATTCACAGCTTAACTGAAACTCAGTTTCAGTGTTTCAAGATGATTGGCAAAACGTCAGCAATTTTGATTTATATAAAAAAATTGAAGACTATTGCAATAAATGCGAGATCTTATACCTCCTGGGGTCTGAATTAAAGCTTATTTAACATTCTGATAAACTACCTGTACTGACGCGGTCGTCACATTAGTTTCATTCAGCAAACTCAAAGAACTCGAAGAACATGAAAGAGCCTTAAGACTAAGACAAATAAATTCTTCAGCAGTTGCTGAACACAATCATGAAACCGGACATAAAATTGTATGCTACTAAACTAAAATTCTTGGATATAATCAATTCTTCTACCAACGAAAAATCCGAGAGTCTATAAAAATCTATAAGCAACCTAACAATATGGGAATCAGTCATCCGAGACGGTGTTTATACCCCTCATTTGTCTCCGCCCCCCTCAAACAATATAAAAGCCGGTACAGAGTAAAATGCCAGCCAGTTTCAGTCAAACTTTGAAGAAGTCAACAGGATAATTGGCAAAACGTTAGCTGGTTTGAATGATCAAAAACCGACGCAGGAGGAATCCAGAAGTGTTATAAAAAGTATTATGTGGAAGTTTCTTTGAAAAAAGAATGCTATATTTTGTTTGCCGATTTTAAAAGCGATTTTCCACCAGGATATATATGTACCGCGAGGGAAACTGGAAATTGCCCTCCCCATCTTTAATTGTTCTGTATTGTATTGATCGATTGATTTTTTATTTATTTATTTTTTGTTCGGCCAAACGATCAAACCCCCAATAATAATTGATCGGCAACAGTCTGCGGAATCTGATTGTCAATGTTGACCGCCCCCCCACCCCCCGGTCACAGCAGGTATTCACTTCCTCGATGCTTGAACGATAAGGACCGTTAGACGAGGCCAGACGCCATTGTCAGACTGGTCTCGCGATCCGGAACGGGCCAAAGATTTTATCGAGAAATTTCGGCCGTCTGTATCCGATGGATGTCCGTGAAAACAGAAAATCTAACGTCTGGGGGGCCCGTATGAGGTCTTGGCGGCGCACCATCGTTACAGGGCCGGACCGAGGTGATCGAAATTCACAAAAGTTCGCGTTATGCGGACTAGGAAACCAGAGATATAAAAAAACAGATACATATCATTGGATTTTGTGTTCATTAAAAATAAACGTTTTGTGATTTACATTATACATTGTATACGGTTTTTCAATTTTTTTGCATTCCTAAAAAATTAGCTCGCTGTGCTTAATATCCAATTTCTCTTTTAAAAGTTGTTTATTAACCTCTAAATCTGATTAAAAAAAAAACAGGCCACAAAGAAAATGAGTTTGTTATAAATTTGAGAAAATATTTCTTGGTTGGACCAGACATTAAAATTAAACGAGGAGAAATAAAAAAAAACGCATTTTTTCGAAGATCCACGTAGTGTCTTTTTTTATTATTGATTTTTGTAATGGACAAAGGTTGCTAGTAGTCCCGTACTAGTCGGATTTGGTAAAAATAAGTCAATAACAAGAGTGCAATTTTTTATAGTGCTAGGACTAGGAATATTTTTTTTATGTCTTGCAGTTTGGTAAGGTTGGATGGGGGAATTAAATAGTATTAAATTAGATAAATTAAAAAAATAAAAATGACATGAAAAATGTTTGCCACGTTTTCGACAAATATGACCGAGTACGGCTCTGTCGCGGCGCACCATTCCCATCGGGCCGCGGATTATTCGGCCCGGCTACGCCGGTCGATGACCCCCCCGCGGCTACCCTGATCTTGTCTTCGGGAGAAAGTCTCTCTTGCATTATATTCCGGCTAGGTCGTGGCACCACACCATACGATTCGTTTATCTAGGTTATTTTTTTACCCGGTATGCGGATTCCTATTTGCTGCCGTCATAATGAAGAACGCAAGAACGTAACCTGAAGAGGTTCTCCAGCGTGGACCGGGATTTTCGCGACAAGAGGTTGATGAGAAAGGTCACCTAATTCCGAATTTGGTCACGGTGGATTTTAATTAGTAAAGAGGGTTTTATTTATGTTTTTATTTTCTGCTTCATAATTTAATAACAGTTTTAGGGAGGCTGTCATTAATTCTCTTGATTTCCCAGGTTTAATTTAATGTTAGTCAAGACTTTTCTTTATCGAAGCTAAATTTGATCTGTTTGTTTTTTATGCGTTATATTCGCGTAAGCCAAAAAAAGGACAATAACTGTCATTTTGCGAGTTTTAGATATTTAGTCACTAGTTTATTAACCATTTGCTCCGCTTGTGCCAAATCAAATTCGTTGTAACTTCCGAAACAAATAAATTCGACATCATGTAGCGATCTATAGACTTTATATAGCTATTTATTCTTCTCTTGTTTTTATTCTAGTCAAATTCAATGTGTTCCTACTCTGTAAAAACCACTTTCTCCAATTATAACGAAATAAATTTGAAGGTAAATGATGGTTACTGCATTTTTAGCTTTTTTTTTTGCTTTTTTGCAATAGGTTATCTAAAGAATCTCGAAACATTGACAGTCGTGGTCGTTGACGTCATAAAGCATTTTTCGATGTTTATTTCCGGGTTTTATTTTTAGGCTAAACTCCCCCCGACCCCCGCACACGCGACAATATATCTCCGTCGTTAACAGATATATTCCAACCCTCGCCCACGCGGACGTGTCTCATTTTAACCCCCTCTACCCCCCTACCCTTTTTGCGTTCGCCGACCAGCTCGACAACACCCCTCCCCCTCCACCCGCGCCGCCGTCGGACGGCCCACGCCCGCCGCGCCGTGACGTTGCCAAAACGGGAGTTCCAAATTGAAAACATACCGCCCCCATAGAGTACAGTCGGCATTATACCCATTTGTAATGACGTAATTTTTGTTTATCTTTGTTTAATATACAGAGTGTTAAGTGTTTCAGAAATCTGTCACTACCTATAACATTTTTCTTTATTTTTTTTAAATTTATTTAGACTGATATTGCAAAATAGAATAAATTGCCTTAAACAGAATCACAAATCCTCAAAAATTGTTACTCTCATTTTGAGTCGATAAGTGTTATCCAACTGGTACCGTGATGGCCCTTCAGGAATTTTCAAATGCTAAATATCGCGATATGCATGTTTGCTGCTGAAGAGCAAATGGAAATGCCGATCAAGCACGACGGCTTTTATCCCAATAGAAACGAAAATGATCTTCGGCCCTTTCATGTTCAAGGGGTTCAAGCACTGTATCAGAGTGATGAGCAATTGAAAGTAATTTTATGCAATCAAATTTTAGGAAAAATTCAAAATTATCCGCAATTCTTAAATGTCATTTTATTCACTGACGAGGCTGCGTTCAGTCATGATGGCACCGTAAATTTTTGAAATATGCATGAGTATATGAATATATAGGACCTCATTTCTTTAACGGATCGCTTAATGGGGAAATGTATTTGCAATTTCTCCAAGAGGAGCTGCTTGCAGTAGAGACAAAATATGGGGGTTAATCAAAGGTATTTAATCGAAGGTCTTTGAATCAGGCATTTGAACATCGATGGATAGGTCGGGGCGGATTTCTACCTTTTCCGCATCGCTCACCAGACCTTAATCCGATGAACTTCTTTTTTTTGGGGGCACTTAAAGTCTTTAGTGTATGAAACACCTATAACAGATATCAATGATCTACGACAAATAAACAAATAAACGGTTGCGAAGTCATTAGAAATGGCTAAGCGTTTTTTTTTCGTATTCGACAGCATTTTTTAAATGTATAAGAAAATCTATACAAATGAACGTTGGACATTTTGAAAATGAATTGTAATTGGCGTTATATGCTGTTTAATTCCCCATTACTATATAACGATAACACTTATCGGCTTAAAACAAGAGTAACAATTTTTGACCATTTGTTATTCTGCTTAAGGCAATCTGTTCTATTTTGCAACATCAGTCCAGATAAATAAAATACAGGGAAAAAAATGTTCTAGGTAAAGTACTCTTTAGTGACAGATTTCTGAAAGAGTTTTATTTTGTAACGATGACTTGTACTAAATGAGGACTGTATGTAAAATACCAGCTATTCCGTCGAGAATGAAGTTCACAGCGTAAAAAATAAAATTCAGTCAATAACATTGGTTTGTGAACAAGTTTTCAATAATGCCGAGAAAAAGATAACAGCTATAATATATAATTAGCTATATGAAATTAAAACTTTACGCACAAATGTTGCCTTAATATACACAAAGTAACATTATATTTTTGTCCAAAACCGTGTAGTGACAATGGTATTGTCAATTGGTAACCTGTAATTTGTAATAATCAGCAAACATACGTTTTTGGCAACCAGCATGACGTTATTAAAAATTGGTATAATTACGACTGTAGCAGTAGAGTAGACAGAAATACAAATATTACAAATATTACGCCTAAGTATTTTTAAAAATTGGTTTATAATATAGGGTCAAGGTGGCAACAATGGATCAACTTTTGTTTGACACGCTGTAGCAAAAAAGTTATAACTTTTCATTTTATTTTCAACAAACTATGGCTCCACTACTTTAATTACCCACGATTTCTTTTTGACATAATAGGTTGGTTGCATCATGACGACCATTTTTTTTTTAAGTTTGCAAATTATCCATTGTGTACTAAGGTTAGGGTACAATGGCTCACCGCGAAGTAAACAATGGATCAATGGATAATTATTTTTATAAGTATTAAAGAATGGACATACTAAAATGGATATAATTTTTTATTTATATTTATAAAAATAAAACAAATTCAGGTATATAAGTAATTGGTTGACAAATCCCTTATTCGCTAGATTATAATTAGCAACTATATTTTGAGACTAGGTACTAATAAGTCAAGTACGAAAATGATAACTCACTCTTTTAGTAATAACTAAAGACGTATCACTTTGGTAACGACTAAACTTGAACAAAACACAAATGACAGCTTCCTGATTCTCTAGGTCATAATCAGTAACTAAACTATCTGACCTAAGGACTAGAAAAAAAGAACACAACGAAACTTAAATTAAAATTGAAAATATTGTTGATTTCTTACATCTAGACGCAATAACAATCGACTTAAACATAACTTCTGATATTAGAGATCATAGTAATAAACAAACAAACAGAATTAAAAAATGACTTAATTAACGTTGAGGGCAGATAAATCTAATGGGAAACTATAGAAAGACTGCTGTCTTGAGGTACTGCCACTACAAATTGGCTTTGGTAATATCAATTTGACGTCATCTTCTTTCACGAAAGATATGTCAGGCACATTGGGAACTCGAAATTTATTTATTTATTTATGTGCCCTGTGCTTTTGACTTAAAATAATACCGTCTTAATGTTGTAAACGGAATTCCAGTTGTTCCAGACACTTTGCGGAGGCTATCACCCATTTCAATTCTTAATAAAGCTGCCTTCATACTAGCTGCGGTAGTGTTCCCTCTTGTTCGCGGCCTTTCTGGACGTGGCATTCTGGAAACAAACACTGCGTGAAAAAAAAACATCTAAAACTCAAAAATTAATTTACGACCAACTCTCATTCTATTGGGTACACAATGGATCATGATCCATTGTGTACTTACGAAGACTGAGCCATTGTGTACTAGGACGCCATTAATATTTAAAAATTGTACCCAGCCATAAATTAAACATACTAATCAAAAGTTTCTGCAGGAAAGTAAGCCTAATTAAGTACATTTTAAGGCACGTATACCAGCACTAAGTTATAGATATGAAAATACATGATAGAAAGGTTCAAGTCTTACCTTCTAATTCGTATTTTTGCAAGCAAGAACCAAAAACAATGATCAGCACAAATCAGCCTGGCCAACGACGCACACCAAATAGTTCGAACGAGTTCCGTTGCCGAATAGAAGTAACGAGTGAGAGAGAAAGCAGATATCTCTGTCCCTTTCGCAGGAATAGCGTGTGATCCATTGTGCACGCCCTAACCATTGTTGCCACCTTGACCCTAAACAAATAGAAAATATGTTGCGTGAAAAGATCAGACAAAAATCAAAGTGCGTCACAGAATAAAATTTGTTGTATTTTTATCAATTTTCATATGGTTTTCGTATTCAGACAGGTTGTAAACATTTGTTGTCGGCAAAAATATTGAATATTTTTTTAATTTCTTGAGGTTCCGATTTCATTTCGTGACCCAATGTTATCCAATAATATTAGGCTTGCTTTTTAAAACTATATAACACATTAAGAGCTGTTTCAAATACAATGCAAACGTCTAAAATTTGAAGACTTGTAGACTGTAATCAAATTGACAACTTCGCGAAACCTTGTTTAATCGTAAAACATCTGATTTGTGCAAGATCGCAAATTTCCTAGATTATGCCTGAAGAATTTGTAGCGGATAATATTATATATGCGTTAAAAAGTTATCTAGGCCCGTCAAGGTCGTATTTATTTACATCATATTATGAAGACATTAAAGAAACGTGACGTGAACCTACAAGATCTTTGATCTGATTGATCTCTTGTCAAAGGCACGTCGTGTTTGGTATGGGAGTAAATTTAATAAAAAAAAACTACGAGCGATGTCAGTAATCTTTAAAATCAGACGATAAGAAATAAAGTACTACTAAAACAAATTGGATTCATATCTTACGGCAGTATTAATGGTAAGTAATTTGAGGCGAGTCTAGGTGTTGCAAAATATTCAATTTACATATAGCACACGAAATCTAAAGAAACGAACCGATTTACAATACGCGGAACGTTGGAACACTAAAAATTGTGTGTTTGGCGTGTCATATTGAATTTGCACCCTATGCAATCCAAATATACAATATCAGATATTTAAAGCACATGCATATTTGCATGTTGGCATCAGGCATCAGAGTTGTAGGGTATTTTTCCAAAATGACCATCTTAAAAAAATCGCTTTGCCTTTTCCAAAGATTTCCAAAGCACTTTTTTACGCAGAATTTAGGTAATGATTTAGGTATAATGTTTCCAAAATTAATGGTTTATTAGTGACCAAACTGAAAAATCGATTTTCATACGGGCACCCTGGATAATTTTTCAAAAAAACTTCCAAGTTAAGCTGAATATATTTTGGATCATTGAAAAGAAATTGAAGTTTTATTCACAATGCACAGTTTTTACCACTTTAAACCAGTTAATTTGGAAATTGGGTTGTTAGTACGTCGAGTTTTGATTGTCAGTCTTTCAATAAAAAAGCCTTATCCTTTTCAATCTGATTATGGATGACCTAATATCTGAAGTGAAGAAAATTGGAAAGGGATACCGACTAAGGGACAAAGAAATAGAGATAATCTGCTATGCTGAAGATGCCGTGTTGATATCGGAAGATGAAGACAACCTAAAGAGCCCAGAAGATGTAAATTGGCCATATACAATGAACCTGTAGAGGTCATGGGTTTTAATTATCTCGGCGTCAGCATCACGAGCAACAGAGATCTCCAAAAAGAGGTAAAATGCCATACAACTAAAGCGCCTTAATAGCAGGGTACCTGCGAGATGTAATATGGAGAAACAAATTATAACCATAGAAAGTAAAATTCGCATATATAATACCTGTGTGAGATCCGTTATGACATACGCTGTAGAAACAAGAGCGGAAAACTCAGCAACAAAAAGAATCATCCGAACAGCAGAGATGAGAACCCTAAGATCTATAACAGGCTACACACTGAGGGACCACAAAAGAAGCGAATACATCGCAGAAGTTTGCGGTGTGCTTGATAGTGTACGATGTTCCTGGAACAGAAGGCGCGAATAACTACAGACTGCCGAAAATTGCAAAAGATGGTCTCCCAAGATCGGGCAGACCTCCTGGACCCCCAATACGATGGCACGAGAACTGGAACTCATCTTCCCAGCTACGTCTCTGACTACAGAGTACACGGCAAAAGCCTTATAAAAAGAAGAATAAATGGAATCAGAAGATTGCAGATATAGCAACTAATTTGTACTACGATGAATATCCTTAAGATTGCAACACAACCTACTTAATAGATAGTAGTCAATTCAAGACTGAGAAGAAGCGGAGAAAAAACAATACATAAACTCCTTATAATTCGCAAGCAACAATGTCAATACGAAAATTGAGGACACTAACAAGACTAGCAGGAACTAGGTGAACTCGAATAAAAAACACATCGCAGCGTGGTTTTAAGGTGTATATTAATCGAATTATTCTTTTTTGCCAACAAAAATTCGGTCCGCGTCGACCGCTCTTCCCCAACTGATGACTTGTAAGTAGCTTTGTTGAATTGTTTGTCAAATTTTGCAGGTGGTCCATTGAAAAATGTAAGCGAGAAAGCGTTCTCCCTTGATTCTTTGACATTTATTTAAACCTAGCGTATTTACAGCCAAAATCACAATTTGCACAACTACGTGAACGCATTTATTTTCTGCATTATGGTCCCATCTTCCGCAACCTACTTGTTCAAAGTTCGAAGTATTTTTTCCAACAAGAATCGAAAATATGAAGTGTTATTTGAAAGTTAATTTTAAATTATTTTCAAAAACATACAGGGTTTTCCATATAAAGAATCGATTTTTCGGTGGATATTAATGTTTACACCATTAAATTCTGCGTATAAAGTTGCTGTTGAAATGCTTTAATAAAATTATCCATAACAAGAAAGTTACGGCGATTTTTGAACATGCACAGTTATTCTAGAAGTTCGCATGCTAGTAAAATCCTCCTACATGTAATCAACGAGAGTCTTAAAAATTAATTACAACCCCAAAGACCAGAGGAACAAGCGGAGTTTGTCAAAGTAAGAGGCACTAGAGAACATCTGCTCAACTTACGACAAATTATAGAAAAAGCTCGAGAATTCAACATCCCTATGTATATCTGTTTCATAGACTACAAATAGAGTCAAATGAAGCGAGCTATGGACTGTCCTCAATGAAATGGGAGTGCCATAACATCTTATCTTCCTAATAATTACATTATACCAAAACACAACTGGTAATGTCAAGATTAATAACAGATATTCTCGAAAATTTCAACCAAGATGTGGAGTGAGACAGGGATGTGTATTATCACCACAACTATTTAACATATACAGCGAATACATTATTAGGAAATCGCTCGATGGTTGGATGGGAGGAGTAGCAATTAATGGCAGAAAAATTAACAATCTTCGATTTGCTGATGACACCGTCTTACTGGCAAACACTGCAGATGAATTGTTGGATCTTATTCATAGGATTGAAAAAGAGGTCTGGAACTCAACACTTCCAAAACAAAAATAATGATAATTGACCGAGCTAATAATAACAGATCGGATACGCAACAGATGGACAGGTTCGAGGTTGTTGATCAATACTTGAATTTGGGATCACTAATCACAAATACGGGTATATCAAAAGATCAAAAGAAGATGCGAAATGGTAAAAATAGCTACCAAAAAACTTGATAAAATCTGGAAAGACAGACAAATGACAACACAAACTAAAATCAGAATTATGAACTGCTTAGTCTTTCCGATACTTATGTATGGTTGCGAAGCCTGGACTGTTAGAATGAGTGAACAACACAAAATTGATGGTACGGAAATGTATTGTTGGAGGAAATTACTAAATATTTCATGGACACAACACCGGACTAATGCCTCCGTATTGAAACAACTAAAAGTCAAAGAAAGATTGTCTAGCCTGATACGATTGCGTGTCCTAAAATATTTTGGACACGTAATGCGAAGAGGTCCAGAGTGCTTAGAAAAAATAGTCATTCAGGGAAAAGTCGAAGGAAAAAAGAAACCCTGGCCGCTCACCGACAAGTTGGATCGACCAATTAACAAAACCTACGGGGATGACCATGCATACTCTCATCACCGAAACCCAGGACCGTGAGAGATGCAAGACTCTAGTGAACGACGTCGCATTAGCCGCTACATCCTCACAAGATACAGACTGAAGAGAGAGTTATTCTGAAACGGTGCTAAATATCCATATGCTGTTTTAAGCTCTGCAAACTGAAATTGACCTATTTTACTTGCGTCTTTATCCTTGAGTTTAATTGTTAATATTTTACTATTTTCTTAATATACCTATAACTTTAATATGCGCGCGCGACACGTGGTAAATGCGCGCAGATCGATCTCGGAGTCGTAAATATTTCATCGTGAAACGGATGCGTGCGTCAAAACATCTTCGTCGGTGGTGCAATACGTACGAGACACGGGGGGGTTCGGAGAGTTCCACGTGCTCGTGCCGCTTCCAACTCCCTCACGCCGGTGAACAACGATAACCGGAGCGCAGCGGTGAGGGGTGGGGGGTGTGTCGCTCACCTAGAACCACATGTGGCAGACGCACGAAAAAGGTAATTCGATATTTTCAGCCGCGAGGTTTTAGTTAACAAGGGTTGGTTGTCTTGTGTGCGATCTATAAAGTTTATAGTTTTGAAAATAGTAAACGTGGGGCGGAAAAATTCTTTTTCTACTCCCGTCTGTAAAATACCTAATTACGCACCGATCTAGTGTGCGGGAAGCGTCACTTTACCACGTCAGTTTCGTTTCCCACGAATCCGAGCCACTTCGGACATTTCCGGGATTTTACCCCACGGTTTTGGGAGCAATCGGATGTTTTCGGAGATACATATTTCTCACGCTTTGAATTTTTGACGTTTGTCAATTCTGACAGTCATGTCACTGAATGTATTGGTGCTGCTTTGCGAAAATGTACCAAAAACTAACGGTCGCAGAAAAAGTATAATATGCAACAGGTTCTGTAAACTTTTTAACTCACTCGTTTATTAAAAACTCGTGAGTCAAACGACGTTTACCGCACTTGTTGCACAATATACTATTAGCGTAGCGAAATTCAGCGATTTATGCGTATTCTCGCTTGACGGTCCTTGAATACCTAAGGATACTTTAATATGATTACGGCAACGTAGCGAAGCAGAAGGAAAACTAGAGTTACGGCCAAGTTTAGGTTGCAATAGCTAAGGAACAGCTAAATTTTAGGGGCTTTCTCTTGCTAAGTGAAGCAACATTGTAAATCGAATGGTCTTCTCCATATACCAAATTTTAGTCAAAGAAACCTTATGGAAGATTTCCACTCAAAAATAGACAATGGAAAACAGCGTTCGTGTAGGAAATCTGACAGATAATAACATATATCATTGCATTAAAAATGTGAAAGTATTTGGCGTTGATGTCAATTCCACACATACTATAACATAAAAGAATCAAAAAGCAAAAATTAGCTAAAGAAATTAAAATAATCTTAAAATGATGTCAAATTATAAATATGATCATAACATAAACGAGAGCTGACCACAAATTAAAAACATAATAAAAACTAGACAGATAAAATAGCTTTGAAAGAAATCAGCAGGAAAATAAAATATGCGAAAAAGTAAAGTAATCATTCCCCCTCCCCCAGATATAATACACTTGTGCCAACTTTTTTTCCAATCCTCGGAGCACTTCTGGTAAGCATTTTCTGGTATAGCCTTCAGTTCTTCCAGCATTTTTTCTTTATCTCCTTAATCGTTCCAAACCTTTCATGGGTTTCTTGAGTTTTGGGAACAGGAAAAAGTCGCAAAGAGCCATCTCCGGTGAATATGGTGGCTGAGGCATGATTATGGTTTTGTTTTGGCCAAAGACACACAAGACACACAAGCAACGATGAGTGAGATGGTGCATTATCATGATGCAAAATCCATGAATTGTTTTCTCACAATTCCGGACATTTTCTTCGAATTGCTTCTCGCAAACGGCGCACAACTTCAAGGTACGACCTTGTGGTAAGAACTTTTGATGTACTACGCCACGATAATCAAAGAAAACAGTAAGCAAAACGTTGACGTTTGATCGAACTTAACTTGTTCTTCGACATCTTGGCGATTCTAGGTTCTTCCCTTGGGACAACTGAGCTTTGGTTTTGACGTCATAACTACATACCCATGATTCGTCACCAATTGAGCACATCAGCATGATCATTGACATCGTTTAAGAGCTGCTTCGACGGTCCTTTTGTTCAAAGTTATGCAGTTTCGGTAAAAATTTTGCTGCTCCACGTTTCATGCCCAAAACTTCGGAAAGAATTGCATGGCACGAGCCAATAGAGAAGACGACCTCTTCGGCTCTTCTCTAATAGTGATTAGACTATTTTTCAACACCATTTGTTTCACTGTTTCAACGCTTTCATCAGTTATTGATGTGTTGGGGTCGTCATCGACGTCTTCTCGGTCATCTTGGAACAGCTTGTACCACTGCCAACATTTCAAATGTTTTGCAGCACTGTATTCCATTTTTTACACAAAATTTTATGCAAATTCTTTGTTAATGTTTTTGCTTCAAAAAAAGGAAACGTGCAAACTGGTTGAAACTGTGAACATATGTTAGGGACATTAGGAAAAACGCTGTGGCATACACTTTGGAATTAAAAGAAGCAAGATTGCAATTTAATTACAATACAAATACAATTTTTGTAACAAAGTTTTTCATAGATTCCTTTTTATTTACAAATGATCATTAATTTTGAACTTGAAAAATATTGCTTATAAAAGTAAGTTCGTAGTATTAAAAGAACCACTGCTCACAAAAAAAAAACAATTTCTTAGTTTTATGTAACAATTATAAGCAATTAAAAATTGCAAAATTTAAATCGTCTTTCAAACGGGCTGTCATTGGCTGTGACCGGTTGTGACGTCAATTCGTTAAGACCACGCGCCAGGAGGACGGTAGCATAGAGATGCCATTAGAGAACGCAACGCGTTCGCTTGGTGATTTTAATTTTAATTTTAGTCTTGAACCTGTCGCTTGCTTTTGTTATCTTGTGTTTAGTATCAAAAAGAAAGTTTTGAAAATGACCGAAGGCGGATTTTTAATAATTACCTTTAGCGGATATGGTTATGCCGACATCTTACATACAAAACACCGAAAATTTTTCTTTTGCTAAGGTTTGCGGTGGTAAAGCTAAGAGCTTAAAGTTTTTTACTTATCAAATAAAATGAAAATTATTCAACCCAAAAAAAAAACGCTAAGGATTTGTTTTTCTCTGGCGTTTTACCGGTTGTACTCAAACACGATGGCACGATTTGTAATATTGTTTTTCTGTTGCTTCCATTATTATCATGTAAAACACACTAAGCACAAATACAAACTGTCGTAGATTAAATAAAAACATACTCTACTTTAATAGAATTCTCTGCCTATAACCTGAGAATAACACTATAACATGTCGCCCTATTGATCGAAGAGCAGCGGTATGACGTCATGCGCGTTATTGTCGTTTAAAAGGAATAGCCGGGAGTCATATTGGGTTTTAAGTTTTGGTATTTGGTATGCGTTATTTCTATGCATAAACAAATGTATTAAAGAGATAAAAAAATATTCAACTTCCCTATTCCTAAATATTACTGACACTTTCATTAATTATAGTCATAT
The DNA here is from genome assembly GCF_029955315.1 of Cylas formicarius. Lineage (NCBI taxonomy): Eukaryota > Metazoa > Arthropoda > Insecta > Coleoptera > Brentidae > Cylas > Cylas formicarius. The sequence continues at coordinate 20,970,120 of NW_026844326.1, read as the reverse complement.
TGATGCATATAAAAATTCCAGCTTTTCATTTTAGGGAATTGTCAAGCAAGAAACTATTTTCTCACAGATTTTTGACCCTATTTTGATGTTGGTGTGTGTTAGGCGCAAACAAGTGTTCAACTATTTAGTGTTGCAAGTGGCAAATAAAACAAATGTCCATCGTGCCAAGAAAAAAACGTATAACAACTTTCCAGAGTGGGCCACGTCGTAGACCAGACGTCGTCGTATAAGCTCCTTTATCGGAAGATTTCGCTTGTGTTGCTCCAGCGTCTCCTCGCTGCTCTTACTGGGCCATATTTTATCCGTTTGTTTTTTCGACAGGAAAGGCAACGCGAGAGAGCGCAGATAGTTAGTTGCTGATGCGCATGACCTCTCGTGGGGTGAGCGCCCTTTTGCATCCGCAGTCTAGACGCCGGAGCAAGGGCGATAGTCGACTGCACCACCAGCTGGTCGGGCGGGCATTTTGATTTGCCAAGTCTGCTTTAAAAACATTGTATGAAAAGTACCTCCAACAAAAATCAAAAAATCATCTAAAACTAACATTGAATTAGGTTGATATAAAACTAAAGTAAAAAATCTGGGTCTATGGATGGATACTAACCTACGCGATTTACAAAACATGTCAATTGGCTCTGTCAATACTATCACGGATGTCTCAGGAAACTATTCTTGAAATAATGGGTACCAACCTTAACCCACTGTGTGGGTGCTATTTCTTTTACCCCAGAAAGGTCAGAATGTTTGCTTCAGATTTTCTTACAATATTAGAAAATATGACCAGATGAGTCACGTTATACACTAACCGAAACCTCCGAGGCCTAAGCTTTAATTTTACTTATGAAGCATTACATACTATCAGCTATTTTTTGGGGAGCCAAATAGTACTAATACAAGAAAAACAAAACAGTTGCTACTTTCATCTAATATAAGATCTTTAACATATAAAGCTCCTAAATTGACCAACAAATTATCAGTGGATTTTTTAAACGACTTTTCCTTACTTAATTACATAAAAAGATTAAAATAATTTATTTTTGATGTTGATTGATTTTTATTATAATTATTAGGACTGCTAAAATAGCTGACGCTCGTAAGTAACGTCTTAAAGTAACACTTTGCACATGCTTGATCGGTGTTTAATTTTAGATTAGGGAATAGAAAGAAGATTTTATTTACTAATTATTGTTTGTTCTTGCTATAAGTCACAATCGAAATAGCTTTAGAGCTAAAATTATAAAAGAAAATAAAAATTAATTAAAATGAAAATGTTTGGAGGCAGCGGAAGAAAGGTATGATAGCAATATTTATCAATTGAGAAATAAAAAAACTTAACATGGACATCTACAGGTTTAAACGTGCAAATACCGTAATTTCATTTATTTTCTGCATTTTTATAGCAATAATAAATGAAATGTTATTTTATTTACTTAGTTTAAATTTGAATTAGTTTTTTGTAAGTCATGCATTGAGATAAATAAGAAGTAAAAACAAAGTATGTAAAGTAAAAATATTTTTCAAAATTAGTTGGCATATGTATATGTTAAATAAAGCATTAAAGTTATCGAATAACCTATAAAAGGCATTTTAAAAAGGAACATTTTTGCCGAGCAAATATGGGGAAGTATAGGGAAAATTCGGGAGGTGGTTTCCTCTCGTTTTAATTGATTTATTTTTCATTTATTTAGCTTCATTTTTTACTAGTTTTTTGATCCCTACCTGCTTTTAAGACAGATATTTCAAAACTGAAAGTTAAAAAAATCATGGAAAACAAGACACATAGAGATAGAGAGAGAGAGGGCATTTTTTAAAACATTATGTTTATCTGTGCAATAAGGGATGTTCGAGCATATGTATATAACTTGTCAGATAAATTTCAGTGATTCACATGGTTGCTGTGTGCATATATTTATATCTGATAATGCAATTAATATGCAGTTAATTCGAGTAATTTGTCAGTCCACCATGGCGCCTTATCTTATCGCAACTCCTAGATAGCGGTTGCCCGATTTATTTACAGTGGAAGGTTTAGTTATCAAAAGTTTTGCGTTAATATTTTTTTTATTTGCCCGGCGTCTTAGGTTTTGGGTTATAATGCGATGCATCACATATTATGAATAACTATTCAAGAGATATAATTAATTATAATAATAATATTGTTTATTGGTAATATAAATACAAAGTGCCTGAAGTTCAGTCGGCGAACAAGATTTGCTCATCATCTCAGATCTATATTGGCGTCAAACAGCAGTGATGAATATGAACAAACATCATTTCTCATCATTTCTTTTTAACATATATTCGGAAGTTATCTTTACATTCAGACACTTCAGGGCGGAATCAAAATCAATGGAAATACAATAAACAGCAGATATTCTGATGATACCATTCTAATAACAGACAATTTGTAAAACCTACAAGAATCTGCGGTTCATCATAGCGAAATTTTTGGTTTGTATCTCAATGTCTCTAAAACGAAAGTAAAGTTTTCGAAGTCTTAGAAAAAAAAACAGTACATGTCACACAATTGCATCCATGAGGAACAAACAATAAAACAAGGTAAATCTATTTACTATCTGTTAGGAGTTAACATGAATTTTATTGTTTGTGCGACTCGAAAAAAGAAGTTCTTTCCAGAATCGAACAAGCGAGGAAAACTTTTTTGAGTACGAAAACATTTTAACAGAAACGGATCTCACCATTCGAATTGAAATGATTAGGTGTTAGACCCGTAGCCAAAGAAAGAAATAGAAACTTTCGAATTGCACCTTTACAAAGGAATGATTTCAATATTTAGGTTATGCGATCTGGTGAAAGATACGAATTCTTTCGGCTCATAATAGAGGGAAAATTCATGGCTAAAAGACGATGGTTTGGCCGTTCGTCTATAGAAATTTGTCGTGCTGCAGTTTCCAAAAGTACAATTGCCATTTGGATCGCTAACTTGCGTGGATAGCGGGCGTGAATCGACAGGAGAATAGAGAAATGCCTGATATTGAGTCGAAATTGACTTGCCTCAATTATATTTACCGAACGCACCCCGTAAACGTTATTTAATCACGCAGCCGTGTCGGATCCGTCGCGCGGCCGCGCTCCCTGCGGCGGAAATTCGAACTGCCGCCGCCCGCGTCGCGATTGATACGAAACCAAGATGGTGTCCGGCTGATTCGACGGGGAGTGCCGAATGAAAAACCTGTCGGAAAAGGTGATTGCGGAGGGTTCGCGTTGAACGGTGAACCGGGGGCACCGTCTCGCCCGAAAAAATATCCACACAAGTGCCGCGTAGATGATTCGTAATTAGTGTGCCATGACTCTTTTTAAAGTAGCGTTTTAATATAGCCGTCGACACACCCCGACTACACAATCTGTGATAATAATTAATTACGATGGCGGTTCGCATGGATAACGGGACCGCTCCTAGGAATAAGATTAACTACAAAGTAACGGTAGGTAGGTTTGCGTTTGTTCTTTCCCTTAAAATCGTCGGCCGGCGCTCGGTTTGTTTACATCGCCGTGTTTTCGTCCTAGACGTCAAAAAGCGTTCGATTGCGTAACCGTCGTTAGGCGAGTAGGGTGCTTTGGTCGCGTTTAAAATTTGAGGTTCGCGTAGCCGGCACGTCACTCGCCATCACGTACTTTACAGGCGCGTTTCGATTAGGATCGTGTGTTTACGCGCGAGTGCAAAGCATTTACGATTACGAAGGTCAAGACTGCGATTTTATTGCGTTGTTCCGTTTTCGTTGGGGTTTTCTCGAATTTTCCCTTTGGACCATGTTTTTTTTTTCGTGTCTGCCATATGTTTTCGGCGCGTGGGCGGGCGTCGATGTCCGATTGTTCTCGCTTCGTCCGTCGTCGGGGTCGCCGTTTTCTTCCGCCCTCTCGAACCGGAAGTAGGGTGTCGCTGTGGACGCCGACGTGTTAAGACGTGGCAGGGACCGGCGTCTTTGTGGTACAGGGCGTGCGTTTTTAACGCATGAATTTTTGTCTTTTACTCGCTCGCTGGAGATATTTTTTATACTTTTTTAATTTTCGTGCAATAGCGTTAAAACTGGGAGTAAAATGATTTATTTTTAAATTAAAACTTGGCGCACCACGGTTTATCGCACCAATAAAAAAAACATATTTCAACAATTACGGTATTGATCACAAAATTAATAAATTTGTTCAAGTTCTCTCGTTTTTATGGGTTTTCCTTCTAAAATTCTTCTTGGTACTACCGTTTAACTCAGTGATGTTAGAATAAGTGGTGAAACTAGTGTTGGGGCTGGTCAATTGACCAGCAATTGATCACTTCTTAATTGACTAGTCAAAAAATGTTTTAAATAACATCTTACTATTGTACAGTGTTATCTATCATTATATAATAATAATATGTATGTCATAATAAATTATTATGCGTTTGTGTTTAAAATTAAAAAAAATGACCGGGCAATTCCACAACCCTAGGTGAAAGACACTGATTTTGACTGGAATTTCATCAAAATCTGCCATAGAAAGAGTGGAGTTTCACCATTTTTTATTGTTTGTGATACCACGGCAAATATTGTAACGTATTGTATAAGTATCTTCTTGTTTATGTTAACTTCTATGCTTCAATTTGGTTCGCCAACAGGGAACTTGAACAAAGTTTTAATTTGAAAATTTTTTGCTTACAAAAGTAAATCTATACTATTAAATGAACCACAGTACACAAAAAAAAATCAACGCGTTGGTTTGGTGTTTTTCATTTTAATTTTAGTATTGATCCTGTCTGTTGCTTTTATCTTGTGTTTAGCATCAAAAAGAAGGATTTGAAAATGACCGACGCCTATTTTTTAAAAGGTTTTTCTAGCTTTTATAATTAAAATGGTATATCAAACAAAATGTAAATTATTCATAAAAAAAATATTTTTTTAAATTAGTGGAACCTAAATATTGATTTTAAAGTATATTGGCATTAATAACTTAAAGTGTTCTTTATTTTATATGGATCAGGAAGCCAATGGGATGGGTGCAACTTTGAAGAGTTAAAAATGTTTGCACGGTTAAGGCTAAAGTGACACCTAAACACAATGTTAATAAAAAATGGTGGTTTTTATTTTCGGGTAGACGAATAAAAAGTTTATCTGGCGTTTTACAGGTTGTACTCAAACACGATGACACGATTTGTAATATTGTTTTTGTGCTGCTTTCATTATTATCATGTAAAGCACACTAAGCACAAATACAAACTGGCGTAGATTAATTATAAACACACTTTACACGAGCCAAAAATAAATGTAAATAATATGATACTCGGCCTATAATCTGAGAATAACACTATAACATGTCGCCGTATCGATCAAAAATCAGCGGTATGACGTCACGATCATTCCTGCGGTGGAGCTATTCCTTGGGTGCCACTATTTGAATTATTTATTGACACTTTTGTTTTGAATTTTGATATTTGATATGCGTTATTTCTATACATGAACAAATGAGTTAAAAAAGTAAAAAAAAAGTTCCCTGTTACTACTGATCAACAAGTACCACCCTGCATAACCATTATAGGGTGATTCCCGGTGTATGGCATGTTAGTATTATGTTACATCTTTCAAATATATTATAATTAAACCATATTCGAGACTGGTATGCTTTTCTTTTAACCAACAGTCGGACGGATCGAAACACACGAACTATACCAAATGAACTATTTTTTAAAGCAATATCAACGTAAAGCGTATATATATCACCATTAAAGTGGTAAAGTGCCAGCTGGATAGTATATAAACTATTCAAATGTCTGGTTATCTTGAACAAAAATCATATTTCTACGGAGATAACTGCGAATATTGGTTGGTTTGTTTAGTATCTAGCTAGTTTAAAAAACTAACTAAACAAATAATTTGATAAATTGAGAATTTACATTCCTAGTAGTACATAATAACTCATAATATAATAATAATAATCAATATAAACCGTACATCGCAAACACGAGAGTCATATCAAGACAACGCTGCCAATTTGTACCTCCCAATTAATTACCGTAATAATTTTTTCGATAGAGGTCTCATTCAATTTTTGAATCGCAAAAAGTATTTTTTATCACGCTAGATTACTCGTCAAACGTCGAATCAATCGACCGCTCCCCCAACTCAAATTGAAAAAAAAAAACACAAAACCGCATGGAAACCAAACACGTCTTCAGGCTCAATCAAAGCGTAAACATTCCGTTTAATTATCCCAATCCGACAACGGGCCGTGACGATTCGCGTGCTGCGAAACGCATTTCCTATAGATGACGTTTTTGATTACATTAGTCGATTAAATCGAAAAAATAATTTGTTAGTGGGGCGTGGGCAAATTTTTGATATCAACACCGAAAGTTATTAAATCGAAAATTTGTATTGCCAATTAATCTCTAATAGAAGGAAAGGTACTAGTATGTGGGCACAAGCAGAGATAAATAAAAAAAATAAATCGAGAAAAATCTCCAAGAATTGCTCATGTGCCCACTTGCTGCACATCAGGCATTGAACCCTCAATTCCCCCTTTGTATCAAGCTTGAAATGACCATCGTAGAACATATAGGCGGCATCATCATTATTTGGGACCTCAGCAATTTCTTCCATGTCATTGTCTTTATCGGCGCTGGAAGAAATTCTTCATCTTCGTCCTTCATCAGTTCATCAATTATCACGGGTTCAAATATGGGCCCTGGCTCACATTCAGATCTAGAAGTATCCCATAATCCAAACAAAATAAACGTCTAACGTGTAACATAAGTTAAACTTTTTCACAATGATAACCGTACAAATGTAGTCAATAAACTGTATTTTTTTTCAATTTTCACAAGCTGTTTAAAACTGCTGTCTCATATTAACAGCAGGGCCAATATTATGACCCTCTCTCTCTGATAAAATATTTTTTTCTAATCCCTTTTGTAAAATGCCCATTTACGCATCGCTCGGGAAGCGTCACTTTACCACGTCATTTTCGTTTTCCACGTATCGGACATTTTCGGGATTTTACCGCACGGATTTGGGAGTAATCGGATATTTTGGGAGATTTTACCGCACTGCTTGCATTTTGGACATTTAATTGTGACGGTCCTGTCAGTGAATGTATTCGTGTTGATTTGCAAGAAAATTATTTATTATTATTTATGTTAATGTGAGGTTTTATCAAGAATTAAGACTATAAAATGTAGCCGCAAAAACTTGACTATTGATTTCATGTGATATTTTATTATGATGTGATACTATAATTGTGACATCTATTTTTTATGTCTAACATACAGAGCGTCGTCAATAATGGCCTACAAAGCAATCCTAGACTAAATTCGTAAAAATACTAATATTACGGCTTAGTAGAGAGAAGTTTAATTTTCGATATTGTTATTTCTTTATAGCTTTATAGGGGTTTTTGGATATGACGAATACAATTACACTCTATTTTTTCACACGATACTTGTTGGCTTTTGTTGGTAGTTTTTTTTTTTTGGAAAATTATGCTGAAGTACAAGAGAAACATTTTTTTTGGCACAATTTGTTTGTTTTTGACATTTCTGAACAGCATTTAACTATTCCTTGAATCGTGCAATCTTGTTTCCATTTGGTCCATGTTTTATCGCTTATAGATCTCGAAATATGTAAATATAATAATTATCGGCAAATATTACTCATTCGATCTTGAAATCGTTTTTCGAAATCGGACCGTATACCTCGCGTGTGTGAATTCGTACGATTATGTATTCCTTAACGATACTGACGGATATCCGTCTGTCATTGACCCGATCCGACCCCGTACTTCCTTGGAGTTGATTAAGCTTAATAACGTCACACCGATGGTCGGGCTGAAAGCGGAATGATGGCTTATGTTATCCATAACTACTACCGAATCAGCTAAAATCGTCTTCAAAACATCCAAATTCATGTCCTGCTGGTAATCTCCCGTATGGCGGTTTAAAAATTCATCTTCGCTTCCAATATGGATTATTATTAGTTTAACTTCCCTTTTCCTTAAGGAATCTTAATACACGCCTTCCATGAAAGCTTGGCGAGCACCGGTTATATTTTGGTCTTGTCACTTTTTTGGCATTATATAATTTTCACTAATACACGTCTAATCACAATAAAATATTTTCTTTTGGTTTTTTCGGTACTGACTTCTTAACCTAGATTTTACGGAACAGGACTTAAAATTGCCTCTTCTTCACCGAAGGAGCACCATTATTTCTTTTCTGGCGAAATGATCCTATTTCCAGCTAATAGGTTTGCACAAGCAGTAAGTAACACGCAAGCAAACTAACCAAAATTTAATGACATGTAAAGTTGACATCTTTTAAGTATTTATAAAAAATGAGAAAAAGTACCTTGAACTTTTTAATTGCAAATAAGTGAAAAATCTCCAGCGTTAGTCCTAAACGATAGTGGCTTTTCTATAAAAAATTGAACATTGTTTCAGATTTTCATCATGTTTCAACCATAACTCGACAGATAAAAAAAATGCGATTCGATTTATCTAAATAATATCTCTAAAGTCCAAATAAAAACACTTAAACTGGCATTAAAATTTAAATTTTGAACGCCCTGTGTCTCCGAAACCAACGAAATTTGTATGAGGCATGTTGAACTCAATCATAATATTTTGGTGTCTTAGTATCTCCATTCTTTGCGAATCATCCTGTACAGATGATGACTGGAGATCCGTAAATTTGTAAATTACCAAGAAAGCTTTTAAGTTGGCATCGTTTGTAATTATGAATCGTGTTTTTTGATTTTGTGTTAAGTGAAACAGAATGAAAATTGTTTATATTTATCGAGGATTACAAAGTTTAACTAGTCTAACTTGAAATCATTTCGCTTCATATGTTTATAAAACCTTAGATAATAATGCAAATGTCGACCAACAATTTTTGTATAAAAATAAGTAAGAACTAAAAGTTCAGATTTTCACGAAATTTATGTGTGTCTTTATCAAATCAATCAATCAAATTTGTATATACCTAATTAAATAACCTTAGCTTCCCACACGTCGCACAATTTCTGATCGAAACTGTTTTTTAAATATATTAAAAACGTTTTAAATTAAAAACAGATAATACAATTTAATATTTTGTTATGTATAAGTAAATATCAGCGTTACAAAGGGTTAGTCAAAAATTTCACAAGAGCCAAATATATATATTTTAAATGAAAAAGGGACTTTTTTATTTAATTTTTTAATTGTCTGCATCTCAAGAACTAAACAAAAACATATTGTTTTCATTTAGAATAGAAAGACAAAAATAGTCTAGACTTGGCAACATCGCCCATTTTAAATTTGAATAGGTTCACGCAATAGTTGTTGAGATATAGCTGCTACGTTACTTTTTCTTTATTCATTTTATATAGTTTGTAAATTTTATATAGTTTATAAATATTTATAAACAATTTATAACATGAATAATAAAAACTATAAAGTAATGTAAACTAAGAACAACAAATTAATTAGTCAGAGTCTGAGGCAGAGGCGTCTGATTCTGAATTTATTCGGTAGTAAATTGTGAAATTTTGTAGAAAGTTTCTGAAATTTTTGATGCGCTTCTGGAAAATGTGAAAAAGAGAAAAAATATTTTAAATGTTTTTTCTTTAACAGTATCAGTTTCACCATAAAAAAAGCAAATGTTCACTGAGTAATAAGTATGTAGAGATGTAGTTGAATTCAGGAAAATGGATAACTAAACTTTTCTATTAAAGTCTTACTTTATGTTTGCTACATTATTTGTAATCCATCCAGGGTGCTCCTCCATATTAAATCGTGAGCCAGCTTGTACGTAAAAGAGACATCGTATCGAATATAAATGATGTAATTACACATAAAAATCAGAATTGATGTTAGATTGCGTATCTTCAATGTAACATAACAACCAAACAATCCAGAAAACAAATACTTAATAAAGCAGAGCTTAAAATATTGGTACAACTTGTTATTTATGAGTACTTTGTGACACTTGATTTTTTGATTTTCGGTCAGTTTTGTAATATTATTCAAATTTCAAAAAAAAAAACAATAATTAGTCTAATTGCAACGCAAAATTCGTATCTCCGGGTGTATCATTTCTTTACCGTCGAGAAAATACGTAATTAAGTGGCGAGGCGAAACGCATTGTTGAATGAGTTTTGTTTTAAGGCGAACGGCCACGAACGGAGTTGACTATTTAACGGTATACCCGCAAGCGGTCGCTGAAAACGCGTCTCTTATTCTCAACATGTTCAAGCCGCTATGGTTAAAAATACGGGTACGTAACTTACTTGCGATTAATGTGCAGAAAATATTATTTGACTAATTCAATTAAGTTATAACGGATAAACGAAAAGAAAAATTTCGACAAAATCAGTTTCATAGTCATCATCAGAACGTGATTTTTTTTGTATAATCCACGAGGTGTGTTCAAAAGTAAGGCGACTTTTGTAATTGGGCGGACTACGTACATTCGATCTTCGATATTTTTTTTTGTTATGTTGGTACACATAACTTATGTTCACAATTTCAGCCAGTTTGCACGTTCACTTTTTTTTGCGAGACAGAAGCATTAGACGTGTTTTGTGTGCTCGGCGATTCTGCTTTCAAAAAAATAGAAGGAAAAATGGAATACAGTGTTGCAAATCACTTGATATGTTGACAACGACATGTGGTGAATCTATTTTGAGCGACGGTGTACCAGCTATTTCAAGATGGCCGAGATGACGCCGATGACGAATCTCGTTTTGGACGCCCCATCACTATGAAAGCATCGAAGAAGTGAAACAAATGGTGTTGAAAAATCTTCGAATCACTATTAGAGAAGTGGCTGAAGACGTTGGCATCTCTATTGGTTCGTGCTCTGCAAGTTTTGGGCATGAAACGTGTAACAGCAAAATTTGTTCCGAAACTGGTTAATTTTGAACGAAAGAACTGTTAAACGACACCAATGATGATCCTGATATGCTTGAAAAGATCAAAGAATCGTAGGTATATGGTTATAACGTCGAAACCAAAGCTCAGTCGCCGCACGTCAAGCTCGATCAAATATCAAGGTTTTGTTTACTGTTTGCTTTAATTATCGTGGCGTAGTACATCAAGAGTTCTTACCACAAGATCGTACTGTCAATAAAGAGTATTACTTTGAAGTTATGCGCCGTTTACGAGAAGCAGTACGAAGCAAACTTCCGGAATAGTGGGACGGATTTTGCATCACGATAATGCACCTGCTCGCTCATTGTTGCTTGTCTCTAACCTTTTTTCCAAAAAACAAAATCAGCATCACCGGATATTGCCCCCTGTAACTTTCTCCTGTTCCTAACCAAAACTCAAGAAACCCATGAAAGGGATGACGTTTGGAATTATTAAGGAGAGAAAGAAAAAATCGCTGGACTAACTCAAGGCTAAACCAGAAAGTGCTGGTCACAAGTGTTTCAAGGATTTGGAAAATTGGATTAGCACAAGTGGATTATATCTGTGGGGATTCCTTTGAAGGCCACAACATTAATTTTGATGAATAAAAATACTTTTTGATAAACCTTAAAGGTCATCTTACTTTTTGAACACACCTCGTATTCGAGTTTGTGCACAAAAATCTGGCTCACTCTGTATTGTATTATTGAAATGAAAACCTTAAAACATCTATTTTTCTCATCTATGTGCATTTTATTAATGTAAATTTGCTCTGGCAGGGATTATTAAACAGGGCGGACAACAATAAGGGTTGTATCGTAAAGTTCAGATAAATTGCAATGATAGTTTTTAAAAATTCCGTATTTCAGTTTGTAAGACCTACACACCCTTAATCGGTTCTAAAATAATTCTTAAGTCGTGTAAGTAAAAACTAATATAGAAGTAAAAATAATATGAAAATTTCATTCTTCATTTGTAAATTTTAGTCATTATGTTCCGAGCGGTTGTTATGATTTGCTACAAACTTTAGTCATTTCAACTATCTTTGCAACTCCGAATGTTGAATTTGGTGTTTGAATACATTGGGAATATTAATTTTGCTGATTTTTGAAAATCACATTTTTACTAATCGAAGTTTTCCAATATCTCCCGGAAAAAAAATTATCATTCTATTTATAAGTTAATTATAGGTCTGCTTGCCACTCTCGGATCGCTTTACAATGCTCATGCGTACAATACTACGTCTATGGAATACAACTAGGACCATTTGTTTTACAGTTCAATAATGATATATAACTCTCTCGGATTAAAAAACAAACCATACAAGAGTTTTTTTTTAATTTGACTTTTTGAATTGTGTTCTAAGTTTTTCTAAAACTTAAACCTTATGGCGAGCTATAATTTGTAAAAAAAAAGTGTCATATAGTACGTACTAATTTTCAAATTTGTGGAAATAGTTTTTATATCTTAAAAACCGGCATAAACATGACAAACAGTATTACGTCATTTATTGTATGGTTATTATTTATAAAATAAGTCTAACACAATTTTTGCACGTCTTAGAATACATTCAAAATTCAAAAAATTCATATGTATATATATATATATATATATATATATATATATATATATATATATATATATATATATAATTTTAATCAACCAGGAATATATAATTTTTTTTTAAATTCAAATTGTCTTGCTGTAATGTTTAATTAACGTCTCTCTTTAGGTATCAAACACTACATAAATCTTGATATACTTAAAAGTATACATTGAAAATATTAAATTGAAATTAAAAAATTTATTAAATACTTAATAATCAAAAATAACAGCGGTCGTTTGCCTATTCAGCGGCGGTAACTAAGCAAAAGAAGACGGCACGAAGAAAATGGCAAAAAGGTAATGTGGAGGGGCAATCATAGTCAATCGATCTTTTCGCATCAGTCATCCTTGCGAGCTGCAGAATGTGACCTTAGGCGTAGTTTCTACACCGACCGGGTATACATCCGGGTCCGAGGCTTAGATTTCGCAACGACTATGGAGATGGTGCCCAGTGGCGCGTTAACATCGCTTTGATCCCTGCAAAATGCAGTATGCGATCTAAGTTTTCGGAAAGCTGTAGATTCCGGGATTAAGGATCAAAGACGGCTACTAAAATTTAATTTTATTAATATTCCGCATCAAATCAACTAAATTGTATTTTAGACTGATTGTATGAGTGTCAAGATGGTGCATTCTACCCATTATTAATCAAATCATTTATTTTTAAAATTTGCGAAATGATAACTGTGATTCATGAGACTCAGTATAAGAAATTAAAAAAAAAAAAAAACAAATAAAACTTTAAACAATTTCTCTGCGTAATTTTTCATTAGTTGAAAAACTGGACAGCACCAAAATTATAAGAGAGGGCATAAGGGAATGTATAAATACTCGCTCCACAATGACGGGGGTTGACAATTTAACTCGCAAATACTTTATAAAGTTTGCAGAGCCTAAATCCACTTTATTAGCAGATTCGAGAAATATACCATTTTATTCAGGTTGGTGCTACTTGACACTCGTCTTTTTTCTATGAAGCATCGTCAGAACCCCGTGATCCTGGTATATAACTAACAAAATAAAGAAATTTCTTCGTCGTGGTATGAAGAATATCCCTGAAGAAAGTGCCCTACGCCACTGAGTAATAGTGAACGATTCTTCGTGCCTCCGGTTGCAGTGAATTGGATTTCTTCTTTGGCGTCCGTTGGAAGGAGAATCCGTATCGTTCCGTTCTAAGTAGGTTAAGCGGAATATGCATTGTACGGACGGCGAAAGAAAAGGATTCGCTTTATTGGACGTTTTAGAAAGGAAAAAGTATCCGTTAGGAGTGTCGCTGACCTTGAGATTGGCAATACTTGTGCCCGATGATAGCGTAGTATTTTGCTCGTTTTAGGGATGGTGCTGTTATTATACCATGCAGTAGTCCATTCTCGGTCTGTGTTATCTTGATTTTGTAAAGGGTTTCGTAAACTAAAACCCCAAATACTTTTACCGTCTGTGTTCTGGAGCTGAATCTACATAAAAAGCCCGAATACAAAAAGTATCTCTCTCTTGATGTGGAAAATGTTTGTTTTTGTCAACCCGGACAACCTATTTTCCTTTCAAGAACTTTTGTCATATTCCATAGAATAATTATACAAAACCAATGTTACCTCGTATAGGTTAGTTAAGTAGTAAATGTAACGTTTGTCTCAAAGTAGGCCAAAAGTAATTTCATTGATAATCCGAAAAGGAAGCTAGAAGAAGATAAAACCAATATAATTATTAGCTTGCATGGAGTTAGGCTCCAGCTTGGACCATCATGAACACCATCATATAGAATTTTTTGAAAACTGGTTTCAAGATAACTGCTGTCAAAAGTCAAGACGATATACTTTGAAGCGTGGCATAACTTTATGTGCTACTTTGTCGGACCAGTGACGAATTATTAATTTTTAATGGTTCTCTCTTTTTTGTTTCAGGTGAGTTAGCGTTCCTTGCAGCTAAAAAGGAGATTTGCAGAACTCTCGATGTGCTCTACTTTCGATATTCCTTCAGTTTTAGGCGTCGGTCAATTCGTAAGTTGCTTATTTTTCCCATAGGAAAATAATTAGAGCAAAATCTCGAAAGGTCCTCTTTCTGCTGCTGGACAATTATGAGTCCTCCGTCTAACGTTTAGCACCATAATGGGGCTCGGTTACGATTTTTGTTACGAATAATATTTGGTGGCGAACAGTTCGCACTAATTCGTGTTACCGAATTCGGGCAAGGTAGCCCCGATAACTACTTAGGTAACTTTTACCATTTGATTCTTGGGCCTGGTTAATTTTTTGCATAATCCAAAATGTTTTAATTGACAACCATGTCCTCAAAATAGTCGCAGCTGAAGTATTGGATAAAGATATTGATAAATCATATTACTTATTGAATAAATTAAAAAATCATCAATAATTTTAGATGTGAGAACAAGTGGGCCCACGTTTTTATTAACCTTTCATGATTTGTGATAATCGCGGTATACAATTTTCCGAGTAAAAGGTACCTAAATACAATTTTACTATGACCGCAATTATGTGTTTAGAATAATTGGGAACCTCTAAACAAACACATTTATTCTAGGTTTGACTCTTTGATTAACTAAAATGCAACTGAATCTTTTAAGTTGAGTCACTGTAATTATTATCAAATATATGTATTTTAACAACATTGTAATGTAAACAAATTATAATTATTCTCTATCGAGGAAAATTCTTTCTTGACGTACAATTTGGATAAATGAACACCCCGACACTTTTGATGTTAGAGTTCTCCAAACGATCTACCGTTTTTACAATATTTTATGGTTTTGACTTGAGTTTAAGAGCCGCCTGTTATAATGTTAGCCAACAAGCCGTGTGAACTGTTGTATTTTAAGAGTGGGGAAATTTTCTTTCATTTCATTCATCTGATTTTCAATTTAAGGGTTTAACATAATGACTCTAAAATATTTTCCTAGGAAAGCAATACAAAAGTTTGCTATTGGTTGATTTGTGGGGGTTAGTGAAATCGAACTATGCTGTCAGTTTTATAAAACAGTGGGAAGCTTTGGAGTTATTTCTATTCCGTTTTGTGTTTCTAAGTAGTAATTACCAACTTACTGTTACTCAATTGTTTCTCAACACTCAGTGTGCCAATTTTATTGACGTACCATATACATTTTACTACAATTTATTTGTTACCAAATACTAACATTATTCATTTGTTAGTTACTTGCGATGTGCAGCGACGAAGCAGTTATTGTGACACAATAATTGTTGATGATGAATATTATAATTTTAAATGTGTTTCTGTTCTGGGGGAAGTGGAGCCATA
This sequence comes from Cylas formicarius, assembly GCF_029955315.1. NCBI lineage: Eukaryota > Metazoa > Arthropoda > Insecta > Coleoptera > Brentidae > Cylas > Cylas formicarius. Next base: position 20,954,373 of record NW_026844326.1, on the reverse strand, counting down.
AAATTGAACTTCGAGATGACTAAAAGCCCATATGTCATAGTAAGTGACATAGTTGTCAGGGGTGTCCAAGAAAGAAAAACGCGCAACGACCGTGGGGTCCCAAAAAGTTTACTTCACATGTAAAGTCTGTTCATAGATATAAGAAAGTGACTAACTGATACGAATTAAGAATTTGCCCAACTTTGTGGAGGGATGTTAAAAAAACTTCGGTTTCTATAAGTTTGACACTGGGAAAAACTTTGTTACAACGAATGGCAGATTTCGTTTATCACAGACGTATTCCATTTGTAGGTGCAAGCTTCGTAGAACCTCAATTAATTGCTTTTTGGTATAATCTTCGCGAAAATAAATGTCGTTATTATACATGTAGTTTTGAATTGTTGCTTTTGTGTCACATGAGGAAGGAGTGTTAGGCAACTGTCTACTGTGATAACTTGCATAGTCCATTACATTGACGCTATTAGGAGGAATGTTTGGAACTAGTTTGTTTTTAAACCAACTTTCAAATAAATCAGCGGTGGTGTCTTTATGGTAATCCAGAGAAAAATCTTTAATATTTTTCGCAGACAGAGAAAGTCTATTTGGAATGCAACCATCTTCAATAAGGTAGTTCTACCACATTTAACAGCGGTTTCATATTTTTCTAATTAAGATATCTAATGTAGGCACGCTTTGTTCCTCGTATAACTGGTAAATTTTTTCCTCGCTGAAATGTGGCCGTTTCTTCTAAAGATGCTTGCTTGCTGGCACCACATTCAATGAGAGTCAAATAAATATTGTTTATAACTTCCTTAGTCTCAATAAAATAGTGTTGTCTACATTTGGGCTGGAGCATCTCCTGAGATACACTAGACTCGCACATATTTTGCATAATTCGACACACGTTGTTTTACACGCGAAATAAGAATGGTTACTAATAAAATTAAACTCAGTAGTATACCAAACCAAAGAATATTAAACACAGGTAGGTATAAAATTATTTTCTATTACGAACCACAATTTTACCTGAATTTAATTTCCAAAACCTTTGGGTAATAATCTTGTTGTATTGTATGTTGGATAATCCCATTCGAAAGCAATTGGTCACTTTATTATATCTATGAACAGACCACACCATGCCGGAATAGTGAGACGGTTATTATATGATTCGTATCAGAAGAATATTTTTTTAACAATTAAATCTTTACAAGAAGAGTTGCATAGTGTTTTGAACGTTGACTGTTGCCAAGAGACTTGGTGTGCGTTCAATAAGAGACAAGTTTTTGTATGCACGAAATACCGAAGTACGGATCTGGAACTTCATTGTGGACTTGCGAATCTATTTATTGAGGGTTACAAAGAGAAATCCAAGCCAGGTAGCCCCGCGGTTAGACCTTTATAAAAATTTACGAAAGTTAAATACCAGATTATGTTGTAAAAACGGTATAGCATTTGGAGAACTTTGGAGAAATTAATACCATATAACCATCGGCAGCCCAAATGTATTTTTTATGCCACGATGCGATTTGAAACTCGCAAGGCCGAGTGCTTTGAACCGCAACGTCCCAGGTTCGGAAATCCTTTTTTATGATTGGAAGAGGTGGGGGGGGACGCTAACGGGACAAAGGCAAATGCGTTTTCGAGAAAAAGACGCGATGTGAAAATAAGCGTCAAGGTCGAACGGTTGTCGTGTCTTCTCGGGCCACGAGGGACGAAGGCTCTAAGTTTAAAAATAACCCTTTCAAATCCGTTGCGTTTCTGCTGGAAATGTACCGGGCAATATGTTCGCGAGATGCGATATCTCGAAGACTTAATAAATGTAGTTTTATGAATGATTAGTCTGATAATAGACGTATGCAGAAGCTCCAAAACTCGCGTCTAAGGTTGAGCTTCACACTCTCTAAATTAGCTTGATATAATTATTTTTCGGTCCCAGGTACGTATACGCAATATCAGACTAAAAAATATTGTTACTATCCCTAAACATCGAATGGGACTTTTAAACCAACTTTTTCGTGCAACGTTGCCTATACTGAGAGCGCCACACTATTGTTAATAATATCATCAATTCATTAACATTTTAACCTTCACATTTTATACTGCAATTTTCCCTTATTCATGTCGTTTTTTGTTTCTTTTACGTTCCTCTCTTCTGCATAATTATACGCCTACTACCGCGAATGTTTTATTATCTACACCTATTTATATTTTCATCGTAGTGTTGGTTGAAATATTATTTTTCGACTCCCGTCTGTAAAATACCTAATTACCCAGCGATCAAGCGTGCGGGAAGCGTTACTTTACCACGTCAGTTTCGTTTCCCACGGATCCGAGTCACTTCGGGCATTTCTGGGATTTTACCGCACGGATTTGGGAGCAATCGGATTTTGACGTTTGTCAATTTTGACGGTCATGTCAGTGAATGTATTCGTGTTATTTTGCGAAAATGTACCCAAAAACTAGCGGTCGTAGAAAAAGTATATTATGCAACACGTTGGGTAAACTTTTTAACTCAAATCAAGTCAAGTCAAATGCCGTTTACCGCACTTGTTGCATAATATACTATTTTCTACTTCTGTCTGTAAAATACCTAATTACCCACGGATCAAGCGTGTGGAAAGCGTCACTTTACCACGTCAGTTTCGTTTCCCACAGATCCCACAGATATTTCCCACCTGGTTCAATTTTGACGTTTGTCAATTCTAAAAGTCATGTGAATGCATTCGCGTTGTTTTACGAAAATGTACCAAAAAAACTAACGGTCGTGGAAAAAGTATAGTATGCTACAAGTTCGGTAAACTTTTTAAGTCACTCGTTTATTAAACACTCGCTCCGCTGTGCTCCACTCATTTTTTTATTTCATTTATTTAATGTAACTTTTTCTCTCTGTTGGCTGAATATAATAACCTTTTAATTATTATTATTCAATTCTAAGTAAAAAGATTTCCGTTATCCGTTTCAAAAGTTTTCTTTAAAAATGAAAATTTTCGAATATCCTGTAACTCTGAAGCGGTAATAGATAGATACCCACTTGCGTTTTTTTACTATTATGTTTGCTATGTGAAATAACATTAATTTTCGTTGCACTGCTTTCGCACTAAAGAGTTCCTTATTTTAAAGGTCCATTTTGGTTTACCCTATACAAACCGCTTATCACGTTCTGCTTCAGCTTAACGGCACGTAGATAAGCAAATTGCCCCAATCTCTGATTTCTTTGTTATAAAGTAGTTGTAAAATCATAATGGTAACATTGTGTATTTTTTTTAATTGCTTTTATTAATTATACTTAAGTAGTTTTTTTTTACACCGCAGGTTATAGTTCGGGACCACCCATGTTATTCAGCAATTTATTTACATCCTATAAATGGCAAAGAAATAATTAGGGAAATCGCCGCCACTGCGTCAAAAATCAGTTTTTAATGAATATAAGCTTTTGTTAATTTGTCCGACGTTGACTCACCCGTCTTGAATAATTATCAACAACTCGTTATCGTTATCGCTAGCAGTGTCCGTCCGAAGAATCTTTACACCAGAGTTTCCCAAAGTGTGGTAAAGTGTGTCTCAAAGTATATCGTGCTAATCGAACCGCCCTGATTGCGCACTTGAAGATTTAATTATCCGTATCTAAAGGATAGGTTGATTCCGGTCAGAACTATCAGTTAAAAGCAAATTGAAATAAAGCATAACGCACCACCATAATTCACGATGGATCAGAAGGGGGATTAGTTCCAAACTGCTTGGTGCTGTCTATGAAAAATGTTATGGTATGTAGCTTGGATTTTCATGATGTGCCGAATTTTTTGAAAACTGTTTTCAAAATTATCTTTTCTATTCCGAATAACAGTGTCTATGCTATTAAAAATATGTGTGTGATAGTTTAGCTGAACGTACGTCTTCCTCCATATTATTGTGTATTTAACTTTACAGAACATTAGTGGCACCAAATAAATGTGACAGCAAAAAATATTCCTTTTACTTTGCGCCCGAGTGTTAATTAAATATGTAATTAATAATATACTTATTGAGTATCTGGAAAAATGCAGTACAGCACATTTTAAAAATTGAAGATGTTTGCATTTAGTATACAAAATAACATAGAACCCATTGTGAGAGTGAAATAGAATTAGATTTTGAATAAAAACGTACATATTTAGGTGATTTGTATATATAAAATATAAGTAAATACTGTTTTATTAATCAAATATCTATGTGTACTAAAAACGCATTTTTAACGGGGAATTACCAAAATCATATAGGTGATACACATATATCTCGAAAGTTTGGGAAACACTGCTTTACACGAACCCAAGGTCTCCGACTTCGCAGTTTTTCTCAGAATTTATAACTTAAGTGCGTATAATACGGTCTTCGGAAGAACAATTAAAATTTGAATCTGAGTCGGCTGCATCGTTGACCTTGCGATTCCACGCAACGTTCGTCATCGCGGTTTTGCTACAAGGGGCGTTGCTTTTGTTTTGTCATTTTATGCTTTCCGAATGTTGAAAAGGTAAACATGGTACAGTGAAACAATACCGTTTGAAGATAATTTTTTATTTTGTGATGTTTAAAAAAAAATTGATTAAATTGGCTAAGTTAAGAATACTTTTATTTAGCACTCGAGAGGTAAAAAGATATCAAACATAATTGGAATTCTCACAAATCGAAATAGCTTTGGTAGTAACATGCTTTAGTTACTCTAGTTATGTATAGTAAATTAATGAGTCACGAGTTTATATGTCGTGAGCGGAGCGAGTGTTTAGTAAACGAGTGAAGTTAGTAAATGAGTGAGTTTACCAAACTTCTTTTACGACCGATAGTTGTGGATACATTTTTGCAACACAACACGAATACGTTGACATAACCATCAGAATTTGACAAACGTCAAAATTCAAGTAGTGTGGTAAAATTTCCGAAAATATCCGATTGCTTCCAAACCCGTGCGGTAATATGCCGGAAATGTCCGAAGTAAATCGGATCCCTGGGACGCGAAACTCACGTGGTAAGTGACTCTTTCCGCACGGTAGAGCAGTGTATAATTTGGTATTTTACAGTGTTGCTTGCTATACTTTTACCAACCGATCTAGCGTCCGGGAAGCGTCACGCGTCACTTTACCACGTCAGTTTCGTTTCCCACGAATCCGAGCCATTTAGGACATTTCCGGGATTTTACCGCACGGGTTCGGCAGCAATCGGATGTTTTCGGAGATATTTCCCACGCTTTGAATTTTGACTTTTGTCAATTCTGACGGTCATGTCAGTGAATGTATTTGTGTTTTGAAAAAATGTAGCCAAAAACTAACGGTCGTAGAAAAAGTATAGTATGCAACACGTTCGGTAAACTTTTTAACTCGCTCCGCTGCGCTCCGCTCGTGTCAGATAAACTCGTGAGTCAAATGCCGTTTACTGCACTTGTTGCATAATATACTATTTTCTACGATCGCTAGTTCTTGGTCACATTTTTGCAAAACAACACGTGGTAAAATGACACTTTCCGCTCGCTAGATCGGTGTATATTCCAGAAGGGAGTAGAAAAAGAAAATGATTTATAGGACTAGGACCCTGAAAAAAAAACGTACCAGAGAATATATTTTATATAGTCAGAGCTGTAGTATTATTTTTCAATGACTTTTTACCAAATTGTAAGTTTCGTTACTATAGTTTTTATAATTTTAAGTTAATTTTTTGATTAAAATGTTTGTTTTTAATAAAGTGTTTGGTTTCCAAAATTACGTGGATTGGTTATTTTGTTTTTTCTTTAATTGTTTTAATTTTTTTATTTCTTTGGACGCGTCTTCTGCGACGTGTGGTCTTAACCTCATTTTTTAAATAAATATTTGCGTTAGGGCATTTAGTACCGTCGGCGACGTATATTGAGCGAGAATGGGTGAAGGAAGTATCATATAATCCAGATCGAACATTTCTTATAGGTAAGTTCGTTTGAGCTTCAAATTTTTGAATAGATTCGTTGCCGCCGCTGGCGCAGGTTTATACTTATTATCATCGTTGTATCGAAACGTCTATTTTTACATTTCATTATCGCGCCGATTTGTTATTGCCACCGTCGTGTCGGTCATTAATTTTTATTTTTATCTGTTGGCGTGTTTGCGCGTCGGTTTTAGATAAACAATGAAGGGACCCGTTTCTCGGAAAAATATTTTCTGTGCTCGGTAATCGCCGGAACTAATTTGATATTGATTGGCGCCCAGGACCCAGACTCCCCCGATAATTGAGAAATACAGAAGCACTTACTTTCATATATAGAAAAGTGACGCCATTTTCTAATTGTCGGTTTGGTTTGATATTTCATTGGCATTTGGGCTTGACAGATTCGAATGTATTGCCTTTCGATTTTTGTTATTGTTATACATACAATCCCAATTATTATCAGATGACCAAAGGTTTTTCGATCTGTATATTGGGGTTTGTATAGCTGCATAGGTACACTATATAATTTAAATCAAACTATATTCCTGTTGGGCAATTCCGCCAACTCCTATATAGAACCATTGTTATTCTAGTTTTGGTTATATTATTAAGTTTATTTGAACTTTGGATCACTTTGAACAAGAATATTTCTATTGATGTTAAGTAATTATTCAGCGTCGTCAATATTGCGGAAATATCTTCCAATAATAACAAATTTTAATTATATGTTCTAAAATTTAAATTTAAAAAGTAAGAATTGTCAGATAAAATGTCGTGCTGCTGGTGTTAAATATTCAAGAATAGGAATTGCGTATTCCCTATCGATCAAGAATAACGGCCCAGGCTGAAAATATTTTCTGCTGGTTCAATAAGCGCCAGAGGAGCTTTTTCGTTTTTGTCTTTTTTTAGTAAAAGCTGATGAAGACAGCTGTTGTGTCGTGTATCTCGCGAACCCATATTTCTACAATTTAATCATCAGCCTATGAATCGCTCTCCAGCTAGAGGGCGTTCGATATTAAATTAATTAGTAACTGGGTACGCCCGTGACTATTTCGTTAGCGTGTATATTAGGTATTTGTCGTATAGGTTTCGATTATAATCACGCCGTTATTTCGACGTAAGTGCATGGGGGCCCCCGCTTTGGTATTAAATAACGTAATACCTCCGCTGAAATCCCGCGAAGTGTGTCAAATTATGGGCCCCCGTCGATTATAGCGAATTATGGAAATCCAATTACGTACCGGGAAAATTCAGTAGACGGCAGTCCGGCGTCCGGAATCTAGGCCGCGCAAGCTTTGGGTAAATATATAATTTCAACGATTTTCGTTTGAGGAAATGGATTGACCACAAAAAAAACAACAAAAATGACAAGCTTTTCGCTTGAATGATAATTAATTTTACTACTCGAACTGAAACGCGCACTTAAACTTAAAAAATGTGTGTTTTATTAATTTTTTTTGCAACATATTTTGTTTTTTATTTTATATAAAAGTTTGTTGTTAGCACTTATTATAAATTTTGGCGATTACTTATCGCCTGTTATTCATCCTTTAAATTTTAGGTATAAATAATAATAATATTTTTTGTTGTCATAAGCATATATTAGCACTCAAATGATAAATATGGATTTTGCAATTTATTTAACATGCATTTAAGACACTCGGTAAAAAGCAAGAGTTATTTATTGGTAATAATTGAGTTATAGACAATGTTTTATTTGCGATGTCACGTGCCTACGTGATAATAAGGATTGTGGTGAAGATAGAGCATAATATAGCTTACTTATGATACGTCATTAAGAGGAAGTATAATTTAGACAACGGCGATGGTTCGTGAAGTTGGTTATTTATTTATTCTTCGTGAGTTTAATGAAAAGAAAAAAAAGGAGAAATAAAATAGAACAGTTATGGGAAATTTTTTAATTGAAGTGTGTGCAAAAATGCGATTGATTCATGTACAAAATTAACTTGCTAATTTAATTATTTTAAGTTATTTTGTTGTAACGATAGCCATTTCTGGGCAAAATGGCGCGATTGTCATTAATTGAATACATGAGGTATATCGGAAGCAATGAACATTCCAGGTATATTACCGAAGGAAAAAAATTTCTTCGCGCCTTCAAATATTTGGTGAGCTTTCATTCCAGAAACAAGTCTTATTAAAAGTAGACATTGTTCGTGCAAAGTTTTTGATTGGGTATGGATACATATTGAAATAATTTTGATTCTTCATATACATTTAAAGCTATAAAAGTATGAAGTAAATTTGTTAATGAATATCGGATGTACCTAGACAATGATTTCGATGAATTCACTTTCAGATCTGGTTTCCACCAAATTGAAACAAGATAAATAGTTCAGAACAATATTTTCTTAAGCTCAACAATCATAAAACGTGCACTGCAATAATAATATATCAATCACCTCGATTTACTACCGAAGGGTTTAGCGTTTGACCACCAGGTGACGTTTCGCTTATCTCAATAAGAAGTCACTCTGGCTAACTAAAACAAACGGGAGGACCCTTACGTCTGAGTTCGGGCAACAGCCTTCGTTGAACTCGGCAAACTTGCAAATGGCGTCGCTTAACGTTCGCGCAAAATCTCTTTTTCTATTCGGCACAATGAGCTTTTAACCGAACAAACATAATTACGTCAGGTGGCTATCGAGAGCTCGACGTTATCGAGGCCTCCGCCGCTCATTTATGGCCATTTCTGCGTCCAACGAAGATGGTTTTCAATGACCCGGCGACTACGTGGGCCGCTAAGATTCACTTGACAATAGTCAGCGATGCCTTTGTGCGGCAGGACACCATTCAATAAAACGTGCGTTTTCAATATAGACTATACAAAAAAAAACACATCCTTTATTCACATCTACATACAAAAACCCACTTTACACAAATCAATTTTTATAAAACCCTGTTTAGCATACGGTCGTTTTGCTCTGAATAAACAGAGGGTTTTTTCGTAACTATATTTTACTCCTGATTCACTCTGCAATTGCAATTGTGTGTTATTATTTATTTGCACAACGAAAGATAAAGTTTTGTTTCGATAAACAGTATCGTTTTATTTACAGTTCACAGAAATGTTTTACTTACGATACCGGGAGCATATTTTACATATACATATAGCATTTACTTAGAAGACGATAACATTATAGATTATAATACACAAGGTGGTAAGAATTCAATAACAGAGAGCTTAAGCACGGTATCGAATGTCGTTTTACTTTAAATATATTACACCTCGATAGATAAATCGTTTTACTTACTTACTTACCTAGGCTTACCTAGATCTCGCGTATTTACAATACATAAGATTGTTTTACTTGCAAACGTTTTATTTAACTAACCAAAACTGAACAAAAATAACTATTTTATATGCGGTTTGCATGATCGTTTGATATGATATACGATTGACAGGTTACTAACTACTCACAACTATTTACTGGCTATTTACCGAATCATATAGTAATACGATAAAGAAAAACTGACATATTCATAATATAAAGTGTTTTGTTTGTGCCACAGGGTTTCGTTTTACTCGCGACGCATATGATCTCTTTTTTACGATTCCCGTGAGTGCAGCAGTGTTGCCGTTTATTTAAATTGTCCTTACATAAAGGAGGGTGAAATTGTCTGGCTTGAAAAATCAGTTTTCGCAGCAGTATTATATTGTCTGATGCGTTGGGGTTTTTAAAATTTCCAAGCCGGGTTTAATGTATTAGCCGTCGGAATTTTGAACAAAAATTTGTGAACATTGGCAACGCCGCCTAACCTGAAACGGTCGTCCGGGCCGCGTTAACGGAGAACAGAAGAAGCTATAAACAACTAATGCTGACCAATCAACCTCGAACGGCATCTGTGTCACTTACTGTAATCGCGTGCCAAGCATTCTTCGAGTATTCGTCCGAAGATCGTTCCATTGGTCGGACGCCGAAGGACTCTGGGGAAGAAGGTCGCTTTTGTTCTTTTTTTTTCTCCTGTTGAAGAGATATGGTTCTCTATCATATGAGTGGTTGCGGTTTACGGCTTAGGAATAGTTGATAACTTCACACTTCAAAATCTATTTCCAACCGCTCTACCCCATTTTGCATTTTTGGCAATATGGATTAGCTTATAGTTGAAATGATATTTTGATGTTATTAAAGGATAGTTGGAAAATTGTTAATAAAATGCAGAAACCTGCATTTCCACTTTTAAATTGGTTAGAATGGGTTTTACTAAAGTTCTTCTGTCAGGTAATAGTTTATTTCAATTTCCTAACTTCTACTTCCTAACTTCCTACTTCTATTATTAGATCTTATAATAAAATACAAAAAAAAGAACGAAAAAATGTTGAAAGACTCAAAAAAGATGAGATAAAAGACATAATAGAACTAATGAAAAATAAGCCCGAGGATAATTGGTATTACGAAAGAAAATATAAAATGTTTAGGCAAAAAATTCGAAATTGGTATATATGACCTCGTGTGCCAAATCTGGAAAAAGTATATCATATGGTATGGTCTGTTCATAGATATAAGAAAGTGACCAATTGCTTTGGAATGGGATTATCCAAGGGTGGTCATTAACATACAATGCAACAAGATTGTTACCTAAAGTTTCGGAATTTAAATTCAGGTAAAATTGTGGTCCGTCTGTGTCTAATATTCTTTGGTTTGGTATACTACTTAGTTTAAGTTTATTAGTAATCAAAAAGATGAAACCGATGTTAAATGTGGCAGAACTACCTTATGGAACTGTATTCAGCACATGGGTTTTAGATTAAAAAAAAATGACAAAAGGCAAGTTTTAATGGAATCTTTTAGAATTCGGAAATGGCGACTGGAATATCTAGAAAAAATTGGGATTTACAGAGAACAACAAAGGCCAATTATTTACTTGGATGAAACCTGGTTCGACACTTATAATACCCCGGAAAAGGGTTGGGTTGACTCAACTGATAAGTGTAAAAGAAACGCGCCATCAAAAAAAGAGTAAAAGAATAACTAGAATAATTTTGTATGCTAGCTCTAAAGATTGGTTGGATTCCAAATGGACTTTCTCTGTCTGCGAAAAATATTAAAGATTCTTCTCTGGATTACCATGAAGACACCACCGCTGATTTATTTAAAAGTTGGTTTAAAAATAAACTAGTTCCAAACATTCCTCCCAATGGCTTATTGTAATGGACATCATCAGTATCACAGTATCACAGTAGACAGTTGACTAAAACCCCTTCCTCATGTGACACAAAAGCAACAATCCAAAACTACATGTATAATAATGACATTTATTTTCACGAAGATTATACCAAAAAGCAATTAATTGAGGTTCTACAAAGCTTGAACCTACAAAAGGAATACGTCTGTGATAATTATGCAAAAAATCTAGGGCATACAGTTTTATGTATATTTAATCCCATTGAACATGTTTGGCACCAACTGAAATCTGCCCACTTATAGAAACCGAAGTTTTTAACATCCCTCCACAAAGTTGGGCAAATTCTGTTAAACAGATAGAAAAGGCAGAACAATCTTATATCCATATTGCAAATTATATAGAACAAATAATAATTAGAACAGGCGATGATAGCAATAGTGATACTGATATATTATGTGAATAATTTTAAGTAATTTAAGTAGGTGATAAAAATAGTTTGTAATTTTATTTTAGATTTAAACATAAATATATAAATAAATAAATATTGTTTAGTATCTTTCCCAACACAACCCCAAATAATTAAATTCTAAGCAAATTACGGACCTGTTCGGCCATATTTCATTCCTACAGCTTGCCCGGGTCTTTCTTTAATTCGTATCAGTTAGTCACTTTCTTATATCTATGAACAGACTTTACCAACTGTGAGAACTATAATAGAGCAACTGCTCTGTTTGAAGTCATATAGAAAGTATTGGCGTCCATATTAAGAGTTAGAGGATTAAGCTTTAGAAGATGAAGAGTAACAATGGACCAAATTTTTCCTTTCAAAAAGTTCTGGCAGCAGAGTTTGAGGGAATCGAAAGTTTCATGTATCTAGGCGTGCTCTTAAAAAACAAATATCAAAATTGTAAGGAAAGCGAGTTGGGGCTGAAGATTTTGAGCGGGAAGCAATTTGAGCTATGGTGGCAAAGAACAACGAATGATGAACTGTACCAACTATACAGCGATGCTCGCGTAAGGCTGTGCTAGTAAAAAGTAAAAGAAAAGAGGTAGTTCTAGAGTAACGGAGGCGTTGAGTAGGAGAGTATAGAAAAAAAATTAAGCTATGGAATGGAAGAAAAGGGAAAATAAAGAAGAAAAAAGGGCGGACCTAGAGTAATGGGGAAAGAGGCGGTAGAACAGTAGCTGGCAGACTGGACAATAGTTTCGTCTATATCTTAAAACTTTTATTATTATGCATTTGTCTTGCATGCTCTTGTTATATCGATTATAGATACTAACATTTTTATGAAGCGTGCGTATAGAATGTGATCTGTATAGTTTGGACATAAGTGTCATTGTTTCCGGCGGTCTCGTCCATGTTCGCCGCCCTCCCATGGTTCCTCTCATCTTCGGGATTCCGCCGGTCTTCTCTCGTCCCCGCCCACAACTGCGCGAAGGTCACGGGCGATCCGTAGCCACGAAGACAATCCGATTCAGTCGTAGTCGAGGAGCGACGACGTCTTGGTCACGTGGGATCGAATATATGACAGTCATCCGCACGAGAGTGCATGCGTGCGATACGTGTGTGTGTGTGTGTTTACATTTTGCGTTTCCCGACCTCCCCTCCACTCCGAATGCCGCTCGTCTTTTGTCGTCGTTCCTGCTGAAAATATCGTTTGATTAGTCAGATTGCTGTCACGGTGAAACTGGGCGGGTGTGCGCGTATGTGTGTGCCTGTGTCGCCGCGTTTGTCAATGGTGATGTGTCCGCTTTTCTTTTGGATATAACATTTATTATTTGGATTTTATCGGTTTTGGTGGCGTTTAACAGCACGGTAAGTACCGATTTTTTTTCCGCACCCCTCCTATTTTCTATCGGGATTCTCGGACAACGGCCGGCAGGTCAATAACCCGTACTTGTACTTGTTCCCCGAATTCCGGCGACAGTTATCGGGAATTTGGCGTTTTAATTGTTTTGTTCTCGAAATGCCGAGGCGGGGTCAGCCCTTCGGGCTGCCGCGGACGCTTCCGATATGAAAAACATTTCGACGAAGTTATCGCGGAGAATTTTGAGGAGCTTCCGGCTGACAAAAACGGACGGGAAGTTGGGTTAGAGATAACGCGAGTGTGATAGCAGCAGGTCGTTTGGACGGTCACGAAACAGAATGTGCTCAATTCCTAGGGTTTCACTTTTGATTTTTCCCCTAACATGCCGACAATCGGCAAAACTTGTTTCCCTTTTCTTCAGATTCCAATAGAATAGATTTTGAAATGTGGAAGGGATAAAAGCAGTTCCAATATAGCGAAATGTTTATTCCAGAAATACCTGGTAATTTAGCGGATGCCCTTTAAAGATATGGTCATTGGCTAAAATCGTTCACATCAACACCCGATGACGTCACGAACGTCAATATGTTTGTCAGGTAGGTATTAGCGCAGCACTACGCATGTAATTCTTCCAAATCGTATTGGATGAGGAACTTTGCTGGGGGCCTATTTTAATTATTTTGCTCAACTGTGACACCACACAACACAAATAACAAAGTAAGCACTCAATTTTATCGTTTGACTAAATGAGTGCGTAGCCGTACAACTCTTCCAGTGAGTATCGATGGCCTTTTTTACTAGATACTTTTTACGATCTTTTTAAATTCAGATCGGCTGAGGTGGTTCATTATCTGTTCTGGAAGTTTATTAAATAGTTAAATAGTTAGCCATTCTAGCATTTCAACAATAATTCCGATACTAAATAACCAGAAGCACCGTTTTGATTATTATTGATAATTTCTATGGACCTGATTTAATCCTTCATGTACAACGCACGTTGTATTTTAACTGAAAAGATGACCAGAAGATGAAGTAGTAGTATATTATGCAATAAGTGTGGTCAACGGTATCATTTGGCACCAGCGGAGCGAGTGCTTAATAAACGAGTGACTTTTTCTACTCCCGTCTGTAAATTTCCGAATTACCCACCGATCTAGCCTGCGGGAAACGTCACTTTACAACGTCAGTTTCGTTTCCCATGAATTCGAGCCACTTCGGACATTTCCGGGATTGTACCGCACGGATTTGGGAGCAATCGAATGTTTTCACGAGATATTTCCCACGCTTTGAATTTTGTCAATTCTGACGGTCATGTCAGTGAATGCATTCGTGTTGTTTTGCGAAAATGTACCCAAAAACTAACGGTCGTAGAGAAAGTATAGTATGCAACACGTTCGGTAAACTTTTTAAGTCACTCGTTTATTAAACACTCGCTCCGCTGCGTTCCGCTCGTGTCAAATAAACTCCTGAGTCAAATGACGTTTACCGCACTTGTTGCATAATATACTATTTTCTACTCCCGTCTGTAAAATACCCAATTACACACCGATCTAGCGTGCGGGAAGCATCACTTTATCAGTTTCATTTTCCACGGATCCGAGCCACTTCGGACATTTCCGGAATATTACCGATGTTTTCGGAGATTTTATCGCACGGCCTGAATTGTCAATTCTGACGGTCATGTCAGTGAATGTATCCGTGTTGTTTGCAAAAATGTACCCAAAAACTAATGGTCGTAAAAAAAGTATAGTATGCAACGCGTTCGCTAAACTTTTTAAGTCACTCGTTTAATAAACGCTCCGCTCGTGCCAAATAAATTTGTGCTTCAAATGCCCTTTACCGCACTTGTTGCATAATACAATATTTTACTGAAAGACCTAATCATGTGTGGCTTTTCTTATGTTCGGAGAGGGACATGCTTTTCACTTGTGCTCCCGTCTGGGCTACGCTATGCTAGTGGCAAGCGCAGAGGGTGTTTGTGATTAAGAGAAGGCCGATCCGTATTGCGTCAAGCCCTGGGTACAGGGACAACTGCATAGAAGGCCTTTATCAGGAACAGAATTTTGAGAATTTTGCAAGCCAAAACTATTTTCTCCGATATAACTGCAATAAGACTGCTTATTACACTCTCATTATAGCTCAGCACTCATTTGGACAAAAAATATAATTGTCGTATCACGTCAACTTTGATATTCTGATCTCATTTTCTTTCTATTGTCTTTTAGTGTTTGGAGTGTCAGGTTTTTAAGTGCTACTGATGTTTGGCCTTTATAAATTTGAACAAGTTTCAGTGAATAGGATTTTTGGCGTTCCTTCATCTGATGAGGTAAAACTTTAATAGAAAATAAAACTTTCTCAGGTAATTATTAGGTAGTTATGGCGCCACTAAACAATAGTAATAATTATTTCTATTAATATTATTAAAAATATGACATAGAAGACCATCCAGGAACCAAGGTAGATTTTACGGTTCGCCTAATGTACAAGTGATCCTTATTATTATTATTATTTACTTTCGTAGGGAAGCTGAATGATGTCATTTTAAGAGACTGCTGAAAAATTGGATGTAACTGCACAGGGAGAAAAAAAGCTGTAGCTGGTCTATTTTTCGTCATGCACGTGACGGATATTTCAACTGGTGACGCAGTTCAAGATTTTTTTAAAAATGCATTCTCTGTATTGGGCAAAAAGTCGCACACGATCGACGAAAGGTGTGGCGAAACGCACTTGGCAAACTACTCGCAATACGTCGGTTTTGACGGTGTACGCAATAATTGCCAATTTCGCGATAAACACGTTAATTTTAGCTGACACGACCTTACCCAACGCGGATTGCGTCACGTTATCACTTATACCGCAAGAAGATTCTGTGTGCAAACTTAGGCTCCAGTTTGGTTAGCGAAGAATCGGAGTTGTGAGCAGCTTACTAAATAATCGGCTATTTAAGTCTCTGTCGGCTCCTTTGTTCCGGCGTTTTAAAATTATTCGATCGTGGCTACTCCATCTTGGGATTCATTACGGAAAATGACAGGCCCACTGTTTTCGTCAGTAGACAGGACACAACTAAAAACCCTCAAAAATAAAATATTAATTGCGGTAATTAACTACTATTTCCGTTTCTGAGGAGGAACAATATTCGTGTTTTCAAATTAGTATTTCATTGTTATAGGCTACGTCGGAAAAGTAGTGTCGGCCATAGGTGTAGATAAACGGCAAAACTGAAGTAATAGTATATTATGCAACAATTGCGGCAAACGACTCACGAGTTTATTTGACACGAGCGGAGCGAGTGTTTAATAAACGAGTGAGTTAAAAAGTGTACCGAACGTGTTGCATACTATACTTTTTCTACGACGCATCCCGCACGCTAGATCGGTGGGTAATTCGGTATTTTATAGACGGGAGTAGAAAAAACTATTTTCGATCCCCATTGTAAGACTATTTTGGTAAAATATCTACCGACTGATTTACCAGTAGTTACGATGCTTACAGAAGACTCCAATTTCTCCAACAACTTTAAAAGATAATTTTATAAAGAAAGAACCATTAGATACAAGAACAAACTAAATCCTGTAGAGCTTATATTGGCGCAAGTGAAAGGAGTTGTAGATTGACACAACACGACATTGAAAATGAAAAAAGTGATATCAAAGAACTGTCAAAAAAAGCAGTCCCGCATGTCATGTCATGTCATGGAATATTTACTTGTTTATTACAGATAACGCCTAATTTTTATTCTTTCCGTCTTACAAGTATCCTATCGGGATAACAATAGGCAAAACCCATACATTGACCCAAACAGGAGTGGTATTCGCCTGTATTAGATATAAGAAAGAACTTTGTTAATTTGGTATTTTATAATTTTTTTGTTATTAAAATTGCTTTTAATATTTTGTAACAAATTATTAAATTTTTTTGCTGCAACTTTAAGTACTCGACACAAAATACTATAGAAAATGTCAAACGGTACAATGCCGATCCAAAAAGACCAAAACATGATTAGGCGCCAATTGTAAAACACACCGAGCAACTAACTTCAAGCACAGATGTTAAATTCTCGTCAATTGATCCTCAAAAGAGAAGATCGGCGAGATAGAGATAGACGGCCGATCGTTTCGCGCACAAGCTAAACAAATATGTTTCAACGATGCCGTTGAAATTCAGTCCCGATCTGTAAGTCGAAGATAACGTGGACACTTGCAAGCTGCGAAGGTTGTACTTCGAGTCCAGATTTTACGCTGGCCATGGAACATGCGCAGTTCATTTTTTGTTTTTTTTTTAACATTTTCGATTACTGTTCTTTTTTTCGGTTTTTGACTCTTATACGAGGGTGAGCTGATAAGTCCCGAAATAGTCCAAAATATATTAATTTTCTTGAAAACATCAAATATTATACTTCCATTAGCTACTCCTATTAATTCTCTTTTTTAATTTTATTAAGCATTCCCTATTCCCAAAATTAGTATTTTTTGAGGTATACACATTTTTTCGAACAAAATATTGAACATTTTCAAACATCACCAAAGGTTTAGAACAAAATAAATATTTCCTGAACGTGAAGTCTACAGATAATAAGTGTTAATACAAAATGTGTAATGTAACTTTGGAAAAACAGTTTCAACAGTATTTTACGCTATTGGTAATATTAAAAATACAATATTAATATTGCCAATAGTTCCAGAAAAATAACACTCCAAAACTAAGAACAGAGCTGCAAAACAAAATAGAACTGTTTAATTAAGTTTCGCTTTACTTATTGCTCGAAATATCTTCCAGCAACTTTGATAAACGCTGTAATACGATCTTTAAACGATTTGTCAGTATTCGCTAGCATTTCTGCTGACTAACCCGTTGCAAGGCTTCTCTTATCCTCTATTTATGTCCTCTTTTGCTGTGAACTTGTCAATTTACAGTATTTTCAAAAAATTAGGACCTACAAAGTTATAACGTATTATACCACCCCAAACACTTAGATTTGCTTGGTCAACCTACACTTGCACTAAAGGACGCGATCTGCAAACATTATTTGTATAGTTCAATAATATTTTGGGCCTTAAGAAAGGCAGAATTCCAAAATTAATGGAAAGAAAGGAAACATTTTTTTCACAAAATTAAATTTTTTTTTCGTAAAAATGTGTATACCCCAAAAAATACTAAGTTTAGGAGAGTGAATGCTTAATAATAAAACTGAAGGAGTAATTAATGGAAGTATGATAAACGTAAAAAATATAGAGTGATAAACACAGGGCATTTTTGATGAAAAAATTGCCATAAATCCGAAAACACTCCGTAAAGACCATAACATTGGGTGCTTGAGTCTAAAAGGGAGTATCTAATAATGCATGAATATACAGGGCGTTTAAATATATGTAAGGTTGGTTTCCCAAATATTTGTGAATTACTCTGCATATTTCAAAATAAATTTAAATTGTTTCTTTGAGTCTTACCTATAATTCTAGTATTTAACATGTTTTTCTAAAACAAATAATAAATGAGCTATATTACTTTCTCATACTATTTGGACACCCTGTATTCATTTGACAGCTTTGTGATCAAAATACTATTAACTTGGAAGATATTGAAAAATACTTTTATTTAAAGGGTTTAACACTTTCCCAAATGAACTGAACTGAACGGCCAACCAACCATCATATTCAATGGTTAAAAGATGGATTTCTGAATGTAAAAAGGTTGCGCGATCACTAATGGTGAGTTGCGCTTCGAGTTAGTGGAGACTGTAACAATATCAAAAGAGTGCGTTGGTAATATTTTGCTCGCATGAGGAAGATCTGCTCAAGATAGGTGTCGGGCTTGTTAATTTCTGAGTAGCAAAAGTTGAAAAGGAAAATTGTTTTAAGTGAGAATTTGGCAGTTTATAAATGAAATTAAATGTGGATCCACCACTAAAAATAAAAAACAGTCAAATCATTGCACAGCAACCAGCGAACCAACTCCAAAGAAAGCAGCGGCAATTATTTCAGCTAACAAGGTTTTAGCTAGCGTTTTTTGGGATGTAAGGGGAATTATTTATTATATTCCTATCCTCAAAAATTGCCTTGGCGAATAAAGATTTTTTTCGCTAACTAAATCAAGGCACCGATATAAAAAAAAACAATAAAAAACGTTGCCAACCCAGCCTCGTTTGTCTATTTCTATTTCTATTTCTATTTCTATTTCTATTTCTATTTCTATTTCTATTTATCGTTGCAAAATTTTTGAATTAAGGTTAAGGTATGTTAAAAATCTTACTTTGAGGTAAATATAAGCTGCAATATTGTCCTTAATATTTTAATCTGCCTTTTCTTAGTTTTACCTCCCTGCGGTTTGAAAAATGCAGTCAGGAAAAACTGTTTGCATTCGTATATTTTGCAAAGAAGTTTGACGGGTGTTGACGGTTAAAAAAAAATGACGTGGGAGGTCTTGACGTCGATTGCCCGAAAACGATACGCGAGAGCAACGTCTAACGTCATTTTATAGTTTCACTGGGCGTACAATTTTCGGCCTCTGCTTACGTTATACAGTTTACCGGAGTTTGTTCGGTTCTGAGAAATGGCAATAAATTTGCGGAGCCGCGATAATGATGCTTGCTTTATAATTTATCCTGTGTTGTTAGTTATTATTTTTGTGTGCACGTTTGTTCGATTTATTTCAATCCAGACGAAAACATCCGTTGGGAAAGTTCTTCGCGAATTCGCATATTTATAACAAAATTCCCGTCTATCTTGAGATACATTTTTGAAAATATCTCACATTCTTATCTAAACACAGTTTCTGTATGATTTTTAGCAATAAAATAATGTTTGTGCGTTGACGGTGACCTCCAATTTTTTCTGCCGCTGTTTTGTACTTGGGTTGATTATTTGTCTAACTTTGAAGTGTCTTTTAGGAGATCTTTAATTTAGCCGACCATGCATTACGATTTTGTCACAATTTTCGTATTATTTGAAGGAGACAACTGAAATTTATATTGTTTTACAATTTTTGTTTCAATTAATGTGAAAGTACAACTAATGCTAAAAAACTCTAAAAGACATAGACAAAGTTACAGCAATTTAGATGACTCAAAACCAGTGCTTCACAGAAATTTATAGATATATCCAAATTTTGCAGACTTATTCGGATTTTATTTCAAATCATGGTCATTTAATCATTTAAAGACAAATTCCAAGCATTTATTTAGTCTCCTTGTCGCTTCCACTGTATCAGACCCGGAAAACGAAATATGTATTTGCTTGTCATCAGGATACCTGTGACTATTAAACTCACCAAAGCAGCCCGACAGATCTGGCTGCATAAATAATGAAGAAAAGAGGTCCTAATTATGAGGGACCCCCCTGTCAACTTCCAAGGCTTTCGATCTAATGTTGTCAATCGCAACTAACTGATATCTGTGATCTAGATAATTACGAATCAGTTAATTCGTATTAAATTTAAACCCGTAGTATTTGAACTTGGCACAGAGCATAGCATGGATTGAGTTTATCGATAGCTTTGTTATAATCTAATTAGACGAAAGCCGGCCGATTCCCCTTTATCTGCTGCTGAGAGAATATCATCAAAAACTTTGAGGAAAACCGTATCTCCGTACTGTACCCTTTGCGAAATCTTGACTGTAATTCAGATAAAAGGTTGGTATTAGTGAAATAATCACGGATCTGCCTATAACTCAGTTTTTTAAACACTTTAGAAAGCACAGGCGACAGACTAATCTGCAATGGTGTTAAGCTTGCTCACTTTGGCATTAGCATGTGATTACCACTGCCCAATTAAATGACATAACTATATTATTATATGCATGCTCTGCGATAAAATACGGTTGGGAACATATAAAACGTGCAAAAATACTTCGCGCTTAGAAGGTGTAATAAATATTATAATAAAATGGTTTCAGTTCCAGAACCGTACCTCGGTACTTCGTGCAAGCAAATGCTGAAAGCTGATGGATTGGTATAGAGTTTCATGGGGAAAAATTTTTCCTACTCTGAAAAGTTAATTATAAATATTATAAATATTTATTACATTATATGTATTGTATTTATATATATTATAAATATAATTGTAAATAAGTAACTTTAGCTATAAAACAATGTTAGAATATTTATAAAAAACAAGTTATTCTACATCAAAACAATCACTATCGTCACCAGTAGGGACTTTTTGAGGAGCATTTATAAAAAATAATATAAAATCAATTTAACTACTTAATGAAAGAAAATATCCCTACTCTTAAAATACAACAGTCCGCACGGAGTCATCAAAAGATGAGTATATACAACGAGGCTTCAAATTGTTTGGAACAAATAATTTGGTTTGTGGAGCAAGAACAACCTCCGGTATGGGTAGGTATATACCGCTCGTAACAATGTGGTCCCGTTTACGTAACGAACGCGAAGAGAAAAATGCGCTAATGAAATGTTCAATGCACACCTGCGAAATGATTCAACGGCGCGTTATTGCATATAAATACGGGCTTGCGTTCGAATTCCCACAAACCTGATGATGTCATTCGAATTCCGAACCGGCACGCGGTCGATTCGACGACCAGGTTCCCCGCGGCACGCCAATGGTTTTAGTCATCGCATTCGCAAATCGGACGAGAGATATAATAAGGTTTGTCCTGTTTCCTCCATCGTAAACGATCATTTTACGCCGCTAGTAAGTTTATTGTAATAAACAATTAATTCCACACTTCGTTGATTTCAATTAACCGAATCGATTCAGGAAGAAATCTTTTCCAGTCTAGTACTAAGTCAACTAGTCAACGATTCTTCTAGATATCTTTTTGAAAGAGGTATTCGTAGGTGGATACCAGTTTTCTGTGTGCTATTTGTATCCCATATTTATGATACGCCACTGACATTTTTTCTGGTGATTTTTTTTTTCGATAGTCTGGTCATGTCTGTATAAATGTCATGTAGAATAAGGAATATTGCCTGCCATTTTACCAGATTTGATCCCTCAATGGAATTTACACACATCTTCTTCATGCAACTCAAGTGAAAATGAATGATGAATGAAGACGGTGTCCTGGTAGAAAAAGTGGACTTACTAGATGATTACTTCTAATTTCTGGCAGTACATTAACAAAAAAAAATTGTTCTTGGGTTTTTTAATTAATTAATTTTTAATTAATTAATTTCAATTATTTAATTATTTTAATTTACTCAATGAACATTAAAAATGAAAAAAAAACATTCAGTTAAGATGGTTTTGAAAACCAATAACTTATTCTAACTCAACAAAGAGTGATTTGGTAATGACGTTTGTAAAATGAGGCGCAGAATTGAGTGTCCAAAGATAACAATGACCGACGGCAGTGGCGTACCATTTTTTAATTAAGAAATACACGATTGTGCGTGTTTAGCATCTGAAAATTCCTCTTGATACACATATGCGTTTACCAAAATTCTATATATGTATGAATAAAGCTAGAATATGGCTGCGTGTCTCACGCGTAATAAAAACGTTCGTTAACAAATCGACATGACGCACTAATAATCAACATCAACGCAACGATAATTATTAAACCAACCAAAATCACGGAATCGCACCGATTAATGGCCGCGGTATTTCTAAACAATTACGACAAATTCGCACGTCAAAATTACGACCGCTCAACGAATCCAGTTCACCGGTTTTCCGAATCCTGTTCTAGATATCCACCGTCGCATCTAACCGCATTTTTTTCTTTGGTAATTGACACAGCTTGGGACCACGCGAATTTTTGAACCTTAATTTGTATTAATTGTTTTTTTTGTTATGCTGTTCATCATTCCTCCCCTACTGTAAGCAAAATAAAGAATATAACATGTCATATAAAAATTGACATATATTTGACAGCAAAATGAGGAAGGGGAACTGCCAGCACAAGACGAAACCATCGCATACTGGACCAATATTTGGGAAAACACAAAGATGATATACAACACTGTGAGAGAAATCGACGTGAAGGACACACTGCAAAACTCCCAGAATTGGAAAGCTCTGGGCACAGATAGAATCCATAATTACTGGCTGAAAAAATTTAACGGGCTACACGATGCCATACCAAGGCTGTTACCAGCCATCATGCATCAGGCTGAGGAAATCCCGGCCTTTCTTACCACGGACATCACCTCTCTTTCAGCGTTTAAAATTTAATGCAACTGCAAATGATAAAAAAGAAATATTTACTTTTACCCCTTTACTTTAAACCCCAAAGAAAATTCGCAATAGATAACAAAAATTAGCTTTGCTTAATTTATTTTCGGATGATCCGTTGTTCGCTCACATCTTTTAATTACTTTCTCGGTTCGTAATTAGGGTTTTGTCTGAATTTAATTTGACTTAATTTGTTCACTAAAGAATACTCGGAGTTTTCGCAATTAAAATACACTCTGTCCAAGATAAGGATGTCTATCATGGGGACATTGGAAAGCATAAAACAAGACAAGAGAAGAAAAAGAGATAGAAAAAATTAGAAAAAAGTTGCAAAATTTAAAGGTTAATAACCTGCTGTTAAGAAAACTAAAAAATTCCCATAATTTCCGAAGATACGCCGAAAAACCGACATTTTCCCATTTGGTTTTTATTTTTTTCTGGTATTATTTTAAGAAATAAAGGTCACATTCTCGTTGCCACTTTTTCAGCTCTACAAGAAAGCGTCGAGAGATTTTAGTACGACGTATCGATTTTTCGATGAAACGAAACGTCGTACTTAAAATCTCCATCCCCATGATAGACATCCTTATTAAGGACACACTGTATGTTATTAAGTATAACTAAAAATTATATATAAATGTGTTAAAAAAACTAACCTAAAACCTAATGATACATTATTATAAGTGACAAACTAAGCGCGAAGGTGTCGATGATTGTTTCAAATGTCTTCATGGCCAACTCGTACCGGCAAAAATATTATACCTCGGAATGTTTACTTAATATTACAGGCTTAGAATGAATGGTTTATCCGAAAACAGAGTTTTTTCATTTATTAATTTCTAAAAAAAAATGACCACTATGAGCCGCTCCATCCGCGCATTCCAAATAAAATGGCGATCGAATTATTTATAAACGCATTCGGCGGTCCGCGACGTTCGTCTTTTTTTTTTGGGAGGGGTTCAACGTCCTCCGGAATGCTTCGTCCCCTCGTTGTCTTTTGAGAGACGGGTGGACGGATATAACACGAACGGAAAGGACGGCATTGCACGGCCCGTGCGCCATTTTGGGGGTGGGTTAAGGTCAACAGACCGCGCGCGCGTCACGGACGTTAACACGCGATTTAATTTCGGACGGACGCTTTTTTTGGCTTTGTTAAGGCGCATACACACGCATGCGGTTCCGCGTAGCGACCGCATAGTAAAGTGAGCACATTCGCCTTTTTTTTTATTTCTGATAGTGTTTTTTTGTGTAGTGTGAGTATATACAGAGTGTTATTGCGACAAATGGCAAATACTCGTTACTCGTTACTGCCTTGTGTTTCAAAAAATTGCTCCAAAAATTTGATATAAAATGCCTGTCGTCCCATTTAGGGTGTGGTGACATAATGGCAACAAAGGATTTCCGATTAATTTTTAACACGAATATTGTATCTCATAAATTCAAACCCCAAAAAATATTTATTTCAGTATTAGTGCTAACTAAATTTGACGACCATTATTTGTTTAACCAATTATGATATATATATATATATATATATATATATATATATATATATATATATATATATATATATATATATATATATATATATATATATATAAGCAACAAATTTAAACATCATGGGTTTGCACGTCATTGGTTTAACTCTGTTTAATCAATCCGAATTACAGAATAATTCTGGAATTTACTATTTTCGAAAAGGGATTCATTAAAAACATTTACACAAAATTTTCTACATGAAACGGTTCCATTAATTAGTTGTTCCGTAATCGCATCGAATTACATCTCCACATTGATATTTTTGCGATTTTCTTTACCGCAAAATCAGCTACAACAACTTCAAGGTCTTATAGATTTTACTCCGTTTTTTAAAATTACACTCACAAAAACTGTTACGATCCAGTTTCGTGCAAATCCGAATTCCTAAAATGAAAAATAATTAAGATATAGCCAGGATATTTATGAAGAATTTCTGTACGTAAATTGGTTTCAGCCCTATCCAAAGTTCCTTTGTATCAGCGTTGGTAACCTGCTACAAGGCCTACTAGGATGTCCTTGCTTCGGATAAATAATTTTAAGTGAATAGGTTATATTTACAATGTTTGCGCACATGTGTATAACCATCGAGATTCTTAACGAGTATCATAATGGCTCAGTAAGCCCCCTTAAACCATGCCACGGCAGCGGGGTCGTTCAGCCAGTCCTACGCAGGCCCAGTCCATCAAGATTCTGACCATATAACTCCAACATCCCATCTCGCCGGGGCACCGCACCGCACGCATCGCACCCGAGCACAGCGTTCATCCTTTCTCCTCAAAATTTGCGAAACTAACTCCGTCTGTAATGTAATCGGAATGTAATGGCTCAACCTGAGTTGCGAGTTGCATAACACCCCTTTTTAATACGACGATTTAAATTCCAATAAGCTAACTATTAAATCTCTTATTGTTAAGATTATCTCTTTCTGGTTTAACGATTTAAATTTTAAAAATCACTCATTAAATTATTGTTAAAGTAATTGGTTTGTCATTTGACGACCCCAGCAAAAGTGCCCCGCCCGAGTTTTAAAACGTAGGAATACTTTTATTGTTCTTTTTCCGCAGTATCACAAAAACTGTTATTTGCAACCGGAAAATAACTTAAACAAGTATTTATCGACCTGAGCATGCGCATAAATGCTCTCCAAATGGGTGTTTTAGGCCTCGTGTTTTAAGTATACTTATTGAGGATTCGCCTTTTCGAACGTAGATGGCGTTGCGTACTTCTTCACTGACATCTTAACAGTAGATTTAAATTAATTACGCATACCAATTGATTGAAATTGAAATGATCATATCACAAAATACTACATCTTTTTATTTTAAATATATTATTTGGATAACTATAACTCGCAGATGATTCCTGTTGGGAGGTTGAAAAATTATTTGCGATTATGTAATTGTTACGTCCTAACATATAAACCAAAAGATCAATAAATCTTATTATCATATTTGTAGACCGCCGTCTATATATGTTTCGTCGTTGATGTGTTTCATAAATCGATACGTCGAGCTTATTATATTTGCGTTATAGAAATTGCCGATATTGTTGCGACATTGTTTCTCAGAAATGGCACACTAGCACCGTTGTCTACGCGCGGCAGGTATAGTGCAAAGATTAAATAAACCCGTCTACAGGAAATACGAATCTTCATATTCTATATAGTATATATCAATGCGGTATCCCAGTAAACCTACCCAAAATATTTAGTATTGTTAACCGTCTACCTATAAATATTTCCTTATTTAGTAGAGTTCGCCTGACGTTATACCGTTTTTATGACATAATCCGGTATTTGTAATCCTCAATAAATAGATCCGCAAATCCACAATGACGTTCCAAAACTGTACGTCGGTATTTCGTGCATTCAAATGCTGAAGGCTGACGGATTTGTGTAGAGAAAAATGCATTCTTTCTGTAAAATGTTTGTTATAAATAAACCAGGTCTCATCTAAATATATGATGGGGTCGTTTTTAGCACGAATTTCTTGGATTTATCTCCGATATCGTCATTCCATCAAAACTTGTCTCTTATTGATGGTTATGTAATAAAAATCAATTCTTCATACGAAAGCAAGCAAAGTCTCTTGCCAACAGTTTCAAAGACACTACGCAACTCTAAGATTTATAAAAAGGTAACTAATATGAATTAATATAACAGTTCTTGTCTGTTATTGGATAAAAATTTTCAATTTTAGTGTACCCTGTGAATGATAAACGATTTGTCAGTCGATCGACAAATAAATCTTAAATCGCTATTAAAAAACCCGGTTTAAAGCGAAAACAATTATCAGCGGAAAATTATGTAGTTATTTCGCTATTAATATTATGCGTGAAATGCAAATTTTTACAACCTTGGGCAATAAATGTGTGAATATTAAGTGCGACCGGTCTTTATAGTCGTTTTCATCAAATTTGCTTTTGCAGGATAAATTTCTTCTATGGATTCGTATTTTTAAAATTTTATTTCTTGTAAAGTAAGTCATAGAAACTGGGTTTGTACTGGGTCGCCAATTAAGAAAGCTACTCTCGACAGCACGAAATTTATTTTTTCAAAAAAAATTAAATGCAACGATATGATTTTTATTGCAACAAAAGTTCTAACACGCTAGTGAATCAGCAAAATGTATATAAACAAAAACCGATACAGGAGGAATCTAGAAGTTTTATAAAAAGTAAAAAAGTTGTCGGCAATTTTCAAAATGGCTGAAAACTGAAAATGATTGCTTTGGTTTAGAAAGAAATAATTTCTAGGAATAGAATGTAAGAAAAGAGAACCTTCTATAAGAAGAATAACTAATTTTATGCAATTCAGGTATTATAATAATATTGGTCATTAATTTGAAATCGTTCTTTGTTCCTGCCTATATTTTGTTGTTTTATGCCAGCGATAACGAAAAAATTATTTTCATGCAGTTTCAGAATGTCTCGTAGGCGGATTGTTGCGATGTAGCTTTAAAACGCAACGTGCAGATTAGAACAAAAAAAAACAGTAAGCGTCCGACCAGGCTATAAATATCGAATAGGCCGGGACCCGTTAGATTATAGCCATTATAAATGTCCTATGCCTTCATAAAACCAAATGTTATTACATCAAACCATAGTTAATTAGGCGGTCGCGGCTGGTTTTTACATTTAATATTCCGTAGGGTTCATTGAATCCAAACCAATTAATTTATTCTATTTGACCGGTCGTTTTTTTTTTTGGTAAAGTGACATCAGATTTCGGTGATGCGCTGTTCGACTCAATGATTATATTTAAACGATAGATTTTGGTTCTCCGGATGGTCTGGATGCAGCTCTATAGCCGTTAGAACAGGAAGACAGCTCAGATAGGAAAGGAGAAAATAGTACGACGGAACGTGTCATTTTCTATATAGCGACTTTCATTTTGACAATAGGTTAGATGATAACGGTGCGAAACCAGAGATAGTTGTTTTTGACATATAACCAAATCTAACAGCACGAACTATTCTATGCTCTATAGAAAGAACGGTAATTTCAGAATGGGACTAACAGCTCGAACTAGTGCATGCTCTATAAAAAGAACGATAATTGCATAATGGGACATAATTATTATTTAATGAAGCACTTTCTCTTTTATACCAACTTTTTTTGGAGCCATATTTGTACAAATTGCTCGAATATATAAGAGTAATCACAGACAAATGATGAACCTTTAAGTCTATATGCACTTCGTTGGATCTAAAAGAAAAATAAACTAAAATGCTGCCACAGAATGGAAGGGAACAG
Source organism: Cylas formicarius (assembly GCF_029955315.1). NCBI lineage: Eukaryota > Metazoa > Arthropoda > Insecta > Coleoptera > Brentidae > Cylas > Cylas formicarius. The sequence goes on along the minus strand of NW_026844326.1, from coordinate 20,926,081 downwards.
GCAGGAAATTTGGGATTGGGTTGCTCCAGAAAGCAAGAAAAGAGACAGGACAGGACAGAAACTTACACCAAATCAAATTCTAACCGTGCGGCAACTGCAAGGTTGTTATACTATTTACAAAACTTCTGTATTCCTCCTGCGTTGGTTGATGTTGAATCGAACTTGCTAACGTTTTGCCAATCATCCTGTTGGCTTCTTCTTGACTGGCTCGCATTTTACTCTGCACCTGCTTATATATTGCCTCGGATGAATGATTCCCGAATTGGTGACAGTTAAAGACCTGAGTCACCGTAATGATTGTTAGGTTGCTTATAGATCTATATAGACTAATTTTAACCGCGACTCAAGTCTTTACCTGTCACCAATAATCGGTCATCCGAGACGATGTTTTAAAAACTTTTCATCCTGTTTTGTGCTGTCGATCTTTGAAAGGCAACGACGTTCTGGTAAAACTTTGGCTGCTGACCCAATATTTTTTTCGTTTTTTTGAATATCTTTCAAAAACAAAGTTAAAACGAACCGTAATAAATGTCGGTGGTAAAAGATCATCAACCGATTCACGCGGAAATTACACCGAAGGTGCATCTCTTCGACGTCTAATTGGCGTTGTTTACGCCCATTAGATTTCCTCTCAAGTACACCTGCGCGAGTCGGGTGCTATTATGCCTCGCAATTTCCATACGAAATGGCGTGACGTTATTAAACGGCCATTTTCTTACGGTTTCGTTCCAGTTTACGGTCAAATTTTATTACGAAACGCTCTTGTTAAGTTATTAAACTCGCTTCTAGTACGTTTTTAGACTTTTTTACGGGCGACCCAACGACCCCCGTTATGGTTTCTTAAAATAGGCGGGAGACATACAATGGACTCCAATGGGATTCGTCTGAAATGCCTTCGGTCGATACTTGCGTTCTACTAGGATTTATAGATTGTTCTAAAGAATGAAATTTAAAATTAAAACGGCATTCGAACATTAATATACTTATCTATTTAGTTACCCCTTAGCTTTACAACCCCAAATTTTGATTCCCTTACTATCCGCCTAAAACACAACGACATCCAGTACGGAGCCATAATTCTGTCACAGCAAGCACTTTTCTCTCGAAACAGCAAAGTTTACAACAACTTTAAGTTCTAAGGTTCCCCTCTTCTAGCAGCCATATTGATGTGATTATTGTGTGTAGTTGATAATATATAGAGTCTGTCCTAAATACTTTTTTGTTTTTTTTGACATTAATTCGCTTAAATTTCGAGAAGTGATCTCTCCATGTTGTTAGAAACTCAGTTTCATCTGTAATGAGACTTTGTCGTAAAATACGTTTCAAAAGGTTCCCCGTTCTCCATCTGATTGTTCTTAAAAACAAATTCTGAATGACTTGACAAATTTTGGATGTTCATTTAAAAACAAAATCGACAGTTACTAACTACTGAAATGAAATGAAATAAAATGAAATGGTTTATTATCATTAGCATACGCACATTACGCACAAACATTACTAAAACTACGCTTGTAATTGACATAAGCAATGCATAATTATATACTCGAATCGTAGTAAATTACATTTATATAAAATCAAAAGCTAATTTACACTAATATTAATATTAATATAAGAATATGTTACCATTTTTTGGAAGCTTTTTTTGGTGTTTGTCGGCAGACCATTGAACAATCGAAGCCCATCGCTAAAGAGGTTTTTTTGCATTTGTATAGTTTTAACAAACTGAATATCAAAATCATTTTTACCCCTAACATTGTTAGAATGTTTGTACGACCTAGGAATTAAATAATATTGTAAGTAGGATGGAAGTAATTTATTTTTTTATTTTATATATCAACAATACATTAGAAAACTCAATACTCTGAGACACCGACAACCACCCTAAAGACCCAAGCATGAATGGGAGTGTAACGTGTACAACCCAGAATAGCAAGCATGGCTTTATTTTGTAGTACTTGCATGAACATCACTGTTTCTGCAAGAAATCAAAAGCGAATTACAATACCAAAAATGAGGAGCGATAATCGTATTAAAATCAAGACGTCCGCTCCAATGGTTAAGCTCAGGCGAAAGTCTACGCAAGAAACCTTTTTCCAATTTTTTTACAAATATAATCTACATGTTGTGAGATATTTAATTGAGAATCTAGAACTACTCCCAGATATTAGTGAAACATTTCCTATTAACCTACTATCAATATAAATCTTAAAATTATTGTCCAAAAATACATTACAATTTTGTTTACTCCCAAATACCGTATATGCTGTTTTATTTAAATTTAACTTGGGTTTGTTTACGAACAATCAGTCACTAAGTAACCCTAATTTCGAGTTCATATTGTCTACCATTTCTAAGTAATTTTTCCCAGAAATTGATAGCAAAGTGTCATCCACTGCCCTGGGGAACACCTATATTGTTTTCTAACTTATCACATACCACGTTATAAATTCTTGCTTCATGGAATCTGATCCCATATGCAAACAGTTTATCTACCAGACGTCCTCTATCACTTAAAACTATATTACCGTCATGAATGTCAGACCTCCATTTTGAGCACACATATTGTAAAGATGATTCAGTGATGAGTGATGAGTGTTTTTCCCGAAACCCAAACTGCCCTTTAAACATTAGTTTATTTTTTTCTAGGAAGCTACGCAGCTGCTTACACACAATTGTTTCTAAAACTTTGTCTATAACCGATAATAACTGGTACGGAACTGGTACTTTGGGTATGGGTACAATAACGCTTGCCTTGATCTCTTCGGTAAATTTTTTGGTCTTATGTGAAGTATTTATTGAATATAATTTTATCAGCTGTTGATTTGTTTTTCAATTTCATTACAATACTTGTTAGTTCATTTATATTCAGCGTTTCAAAGCGTGTGAATTACTTAAGATTTCCTCCAGATTAGTTTTTATATTTGGAATACTTGCAGCAATGTCAAAAATGCTTTTTGCATAGAAGTTGTTAAAATTTTATTCCATTTTACCCAAATCATCTTCAAATTTAAGATAGTCAAAGTTGCCTGCATTTCTGCGTTTGCAGCTTATTTAATCCCATTAACGTTCGCCACATTTTCTTGCTGTTTCCCTTACACCGATCAATGTTTCTTTCATAATATTTCCACTTCTCACTTCTTAAAATCCTCACCAATCGGTCTGCAACTTAGTATGGTTAAACATTTTATAAGCTTATGCCTTTTGTGACTGACTCATCCAAGTTTTATTTTTCATTAATATTTTTTTTCATTGGTACTATCTTATCTACAACCTTGTTTATGTTAGTTATAAAAGCCGCGTATATCACATTAAAATCGGTAGAATTATAATTCCGGTGGATACCATACAACTCTGGAATTATTTTATTCATATTTTCTTGATTAATCTGGCGTTTCCGGTTCAAAATTGAAGTACCATTATAATTTTTGTAATTATGTCTGCACTCTCTATTTAATTCAATATTAATATTGCACCAAAAAAACATTTAATTTTTGGGGGTCAGGTACAAAAACTTAAAAATTATGGAAATCTACTTGACTTCACAAACACACAATAAATGAAATTCAATAATGTGTCGTACCTCCTCGAGCTCATAACTGCTTGTATTCGTCGCATTAACCTTCGGATGATTGCTTGAGAAATGTTTTCCAGTTCCAATAGATCAACACGTCCTAACTCTTACAGGCTATTTGGGACGGGTACGTGATGCCGAAATAATTTAATTGTAATTACTCAACCTGACCCAAGTTTTGGTTTTTAACTTAAAGTAATCAAATCACAAAATAATGGCTATATTTTTTGAAATAGTGTTGGAAATAACTGAGTTTAGCCAAGAAATCCCTAAACGTTTTGCAGTTATTCATTCATTTAAAAATATAAAACCTGCTGTAAATGCTGAAAATCAGTAATAAAATGATATTTCATCTAGCGTAGCATCATTTTGACTGATATATTAAAATAAAGCTTTTGGCTATATACGTCCATAAGAGCGAAACAGCGTGACAGCGCACGATCTACTGCGCCGCAACATTTGACAACGCCGCCTTAACGCGCGAAAGCGCACGAAGCGACGCGTTGTCGGTCGAGCTGGTAGAAGGTGCACCGGCTTCGGGCGCAGCCTTCTTCTCCACTTTGGCGCAAGAGTATCTGGGACAGGCGAGGTCACTTACACGGGCCGCGTCGTCGCGAAAGAATAGGCGCGAGAGGACGCGACATTTCTCGCAAAAGTGAAATGTATATGTACATCCGGGTGTCGATGCGAAAGAATTTCGACGACGGTGGCGTGGCGTTCATGTCTGTTTCGTTGTATTTGTTACGGTTATAATGTCAACTCGGCCAGTTTAGAGACTAGTCTGTACTGCATACCAAGTATCCAAATGTCTGGTTATTTTCATGTAAAATATTTTTTAACTAAACGAGCTACGAGTATTGTTTGGTTTGTATATTATGCAGCTATACAATATTTACTGGCAAAGTTCAAACCACAACAAAAGTATACAACCTTACCAGGGTTCTTAGCTCGCCCAGTGCTGATTGAAGATTTCTAGTAATGCATAATTAACTCGTTGGTTAGTACCTAAATTAACTAGTCCTGTTTGATTAATGTAGTTCAGGATAGTAAGATTTGTCAAAAATAAAGTTGACATTATTTATATTGACAGATTCCGAAAAAAAAAAACACGACAATAAACAATAATCTTTAGACACTGTAAACAGTTTTTTCTTCTCCCTTCTGTAAAATACCTTATTACCCACCGATCTAGCGTGCGGGAAGCGTCACTTTACCACGTCAGTTTCGTTTCCCACGAATCCGAGCCACTTCGGACATTTCCGGGATTTTACCGCACGGATTTGGGAGCAATCGAATGTTTTCGGAGATATTTCGCACTCTTTGAATTTTGTCAATTCTGACGGTCATGTCAATGAATGTATTCGTGTTGTTTTGCGAAAATGTACCCAAAAACTAACGGTCGTAGAAAAAGTATAGTATGCAACACGTACGGTAAACTTTTTAACTCACTCGTTTATCAAAAACTCGTGAGTCAAGTGACGATTACCGCACTTATTTCTTAATATACTATTTTACATAACCTTTTGATCATGTGATTACATTTTTTTTTGTGTAGTGTCTCTATACATGTGGTCTGCAATTGTTGTTGCAAACTTTTTTACTTTTTTTTTATTTGTCAATTGTTAAAACATTTGTATTTTTGGTTATCGTTTTTAAATCCTATTCCAATCCATCCATTAAAAGATTTATACAAATATCTTCAATTTCATTTTTCCTATAATTGTTTTGTTAAAAATAAACCCACTTAACATGCGAAAAATCTGAAAACTTTACAAAATATCTCGTTGCATTAGATAATATAGTAGTCATAAGTTCCTCAAAATTAATGCCCTTTATGTTGAAGAAATTCTATATCTATACTGCAACCTGTTGAATTGGCGAACTGTAGGCGATCATTTTTGGACGCCGCAAACAGGTGTTATTGGTTGTATTCTGTTATGAGCATTAGGCAAGACCTTTAGATTTTCTAGTAGCTATACAGGCTTTGCTGGTAATAATTGCTAATATAAGTTATCTGACAGTCGTGCTATCAAACGAGTATTTTATCAGCCAGTGTTGGAAACCTGTTTTCTGGGAAAGGCATGCTTGTTTATTTTATCAAATGCAACGAGACACGCGAAATAGTTTTTTTAGACGAGCATTTATCAGTATTTGAGGTTAAAATTAGCCTTATTGATATCGGCTCCATTTCTACTGGAAGTATAAAACTTATCTGTAAATTATTTCGGTTGTCAAATATGCACATACCTTACCGATGGCAAGAAATGTAATAATCTAACGAACTTCTTCAGAACGGAAACTTCGGAATTGCAAACGGACCTCAACCTTAAATAGATGAGTAAAATAGGTCTTCACAACGGCATATCTAAACAAAATGAAATGTTTATTCTCCTTTCAAATGTTATTACATCTACGTTTAACCAGTAATTCGGACGCAAATGCAGGGTTGTGGTCAAAATATACTTTGGAATAAAGACTTGTAAAGAATGTTATCACAATATTTAAATATTAGAGTTCGTATTCTTCTTTTATTGCTGCTGTGTTTGGCTAAATGGGCTAAGGGACCTATACTACGGACGGTCACCGTTTTCGGCGCTTTGTTAATAATTTAAATGATTATTTTTGCATGAGCCATCGACTATCCTAGTTTCCTCGCAACGAAAAAAACGACAAGGCTGTGGGAAAACAATTCCGTGCGTTGACCCGGCCGGCGATTGGCCGCCATTAGAAGGTCGCGGGCAATTCTGCGGGTTGCCCGTTATTTCCGAAAATTTTCATTCATAAGCCGAAACATGGCCGCGAACTCGGCGTACGTGAGTGCGTGTACGTGCGAAAGTGGAGCAAGTTCGTATATTATATATCCGAAGGTGGAGCGGAGCGGTCATAGCCGCGTCGACGTCTCCTCCGTCGTGGCGGCGACGGCGACGTAGTGGAATGGAAAAGAGCAGTAAAGCGGCAAGCGACTGTCGCTAATTTAAATACGATTCGCATCGCGGAGCAGACGAACGGTGACCTTGGAAGGTCGACGTCCGTTAAGTAGGCGCTGCTGCCTGACGTTGCTTTGCGGTATCGCGGACGTGAGTCTTCGCCGAGAGGCTCCGCGGTGATACTGGCCGTTTTTCGGAAGAAGATCGTAGCGGATAGGGAACTGAACATATCAAAAATTTGCAAGTCATAAGGATATGTGATATAAAAACCTGTATCAGAGAAACTATTTCTTTTCCTCTAAAATTGCCAACGTAGCTTTTACAGGTTTAAAGCGTTTATAATTCTCTACTTAATAGAGAATTTAACGCTAGTGTTGTTGCATGTGAATTATGAAAAGAATAGTACCAAATTCCAATAAAACCGCTACGTGGCTTTGTATTTCAAAAAAGCAGCTTCGCGACTTCTTGTCCTAGCTTGGGCCATTGTTTTTCTCTCGTGCTCTTACGGACCACTGTGGAACTTTCGCAAAATCGTTGTAATTTTATTGTGCATGCCCTCTGTATAAAGTGACTTTCACGCCCCGTGAAGTTACGGTAAACTTTGGTAAATATAAGAATTTGTACCAGTAGTAGCCATATCCAATGATATTTTTTCAAATATCTCGCTGCTGGTTAATTGACGACTAATGATTGATCCAAAAAAACTGAAGTTTTCGGGATATTGTAGAAATTTTGCCCCAAAAACAACACACCCTGTATGTAATTCAAAGAATGTTCGTAGTGGAGGCTATCGCAATGGTCCTCCCACGTTTCTTGGTTCATTTTTTCCAATAGAATAAATGGTTTTTGAAACTATGCAGTACGTCATAGTAATAAATGACATCGCTTCTAGATTGAGTGCGGGAAATAGGGATTTTAGGGATAGACGAAAACCGTAAATACGAAAATGGCGGCCCTCGATGTTTCCTGTAATACTGTTTAAACCAATAAGCCATATTTTGTGCGAATTTTGATTTAGTGCTAATAATTTACTCTGGAAAAGAACAATTTTCAGAATATTTTAGATTTTTGTCTATAATTGAAAAACGCTCTATATAATCGAAAAAGCGCTTGAAACCAAAATTTTAGTACCGGATCTCCCGCGTCTCGTGGCTAAAGAATTTTGCCGATTAAGCTAATGATTTACGCGACAAAAATTTTTGTCTGGAAGCCAGAATAACCCAAAAAAAAATCCAAAATTTTTAAAAAATGCTTGTCGAAAGTTGGTTGATCCCAGTTTCTACAGATATTGGTATGGACTTATGCTTCTCTGCTAAATTTGAAGTCAATAGCTATAAATTTTAGAGAGCAATCACATTATTGAATATAGCACAGAATATTCCGAACACGCCGTACAATATATGAAAACCTTAAATACAAAAGTTTTATGCAGTCCATACGCGTGAAAGAAAATGGCAGCTGAAACACACCCTTCTAGTTATAGCCAATTATCCTGATAAGGGGAACCCAATTTTTAGTTTTTTGCAAATATACAAGGTGTGACGGTGACCTTGTCATTATCAAGAATAAAGATTTTTGGTCCAGATCGAGGCCATTTCTTTAGGGTCGCGTATCTCGTGGACCGTTTAAAAATAGCCAAATCTCAGTGCACGTTTTATGAAGCGTCGACAGAGAACGAGGAACGGACAGACATTGAAAAAAATTTTTTTTGCCCTAGGACCTCCCGCTATCAAGATATGAGTTTCGTTGCCGAGCGCGTGTGCTTTCGGAAAATTCGAATCAATCGATTTGTCGAAAGCAACAAAAGACAACATAAGAAACCTTTTATATCAATATTATTTTTTCTTCCCACACAACGGGTCAGTCAGTTTTATTGGATTCAATAAGCCGAAACCATTTATCTGCGAAAACACTATTGGGTATTATTAGTAAATACGTTTTCAAAAATGGCATCTTAATTTCGTTAATCGTGTTTCTGTAAACCGATCCATTTGTTTCCATTCCAGTATTTTTTTTAACAGAAGTTGAAATTATTTTAATATTTCTTGAAGTTGTCTTGTTTAAACATTAACTGGTTAATACAAAGCTAGATATCGTTTTAGGCTTCAATATAAAATATTCTTCGTAATTGGTTTCATTACATTGTATACCATTTTACTTTTTGGTGGTATCTTCAATTACGTTTTCTAGAAATAGAGAATTGAGAATGAGAAACTAATACATTTGCAAATCACAACGTCCTGTTGGATTTTTTAGACGTTGCCAATAGGATGTGCGTATTTTAATATTTTCTGCACGAAATTTCATAATATTTAATTTAATATAGGAGTTGAAAATATTTATTTTATTACATTCACCGTACTAATTAGTTTCAATTATTCTACTTCATGTGTCATTTTCCGTCGAAATGAGATGTTTTAATTAGCATTTATTTGATAAATGGAGAGGCGCCGTTTTATCCTATCTCTAGATCTAATTAAAACGAATCTAATAATTAGAGAAAAGGCTATTGTGTTCTGATACTTTTACGATCTGAAAACGGTAAATAAAGCAAAAATTCCGAGCGAGCAATAATAAATATGTATTCTTACCAAATTTGTGTGTAACGGTAAATTTTTCTTTTTTTGTTCCAGGTAAGACATCGTATAGTGCGCCTCGAAATAGTATTTTTATGGTCATACTGGTAGGTAAGTAGAGTTTTTAATTTAATTGCCAACGCACAAACATTTACCTACTGTTCAGAGCTTATAAAAATGAAATTTTAAAATAAAAATGAATTTAGTTCGCCAAACAATATACCGTAAATTTTCTAACCGTCTAACCGCAGGCCTACGTCGCTCTCTTTGTAATCCTCAGTTTCGCAATTCCACAATGATGTTCCAGAACCGTAGTTCGGTACTTCGTGCATACAAATGCTGAGAGGTGACGGTTTTGTGTAGAGTCTCATCGGTGAGATTCCTCGATTATTATTAGCCCATGCAGTGAAAAATCCATTCCTACTTTAAAATCTTTTATTATAAATAAAAACGATGGAGTAAATTTAGCTATAAAACAATATTGGAATATATGGTATATATGGTACCTCAATAAAAATGGTACACTGTGTCTTGAAAAACAATTGAATAACAGTAAGTTGGTAATTACTAATCACAAACACTAGACCGAATAGGAGTAACTAGAAAGCTTCGACGGCTAAGAAAATACTATTTCATAAAACTGACAGCGGATTTCGATTTCACCAAACCCCACATTTCAGTTTAAGGTTTTTAATGTCTTTTTAATATGCTATATCAACCTATCTAATGGGCAAATTCAACTTGAAATCGAGCTATTTCAACTAGGGACTGATTTAGGAAGATTTATTTAAAGCATTATATGAATCTAATCAAATAAAATGTCCCTACTCTCAAAATACAACAGTCCGCACAGCACAGTTCCTGTCGGCTAACATCTTACAACAGGCGGTTCTCTTAAACTCATTCCGAAGTCAAAAGCATAAAAGGTTGTAAAAACGGTATATGGTCGGGCGAACTTTATGCTATTGTACTAGGTTTTTCAAGACAAAATTCAGATATCCTGAAATCTAGTTAAAGGATCATTTTAACTCCATATTAGATTTAATTTATTAATTTTGTGCTCACTATTTGAATAAAAAAAGAGTCATATTGAAATTTGAAACGAAGTATTTTGAAAGATATGTTTAAAAGGACTATTTTTCAAAAAAATGTTTTCCTGTCTCGACCAACCCGACCCACTCTATATATTTGAAACCGGAGTTTTCGCTTACGTAATATAAGATAAAATAAAATACTTATTTAAGGTGGAAGATAAACGTTTATCCAGGGTATTAGTTAATAGATTTCACGGCGTACTTTCGTCGATTAACGACTTTTCTATATAATTATTGATTGCTTGTAATTATTTTTGCAGTGTAGTTTTTGGTCTCGTTGGTAACGGAAAAAAATTCCGTTAAAATATTATCGACGCGCGAAAAAAAAAAAACTTGGGATTGCTTTCACAAAATTTTAATAGTCTTATACGCCCTTCAAACGTCAAGTAATTTTGCAATTATATGGTCAATTATAGTTGACGTTTATAACGGTAAGGTCATCAGTTGTAATTTTTCGTATATTAAAAATCTCTAACAAGACATTCTGGAAAAACTTGTGTTTGACGATGGTGTCTTTGAGGATAACGCTGAGCATGAGGCTAAAAGACTGCCTTTTGCATTGCCTAAAGCAATACAGTCAAATCAAATCAGGTAGGCGCTTTGTAAAGTAATATCTCAAAAAGTAAATTGTTTGTTAAGCCAATGGAAGGCCGGGCTTGTTTATTTAAATTTGTACGGCTCTAACAGATACCCTGTATAGACCATTGTGAAAATATCACATTGAGTACATACCATGAGCCCTTGGTTGAGTATGGTATTAATTATGAATCCCTAGCTTGAGTTTTATGAGACTTATGTTGGTTGATGTGACACAACTATGACACTGACACATCAGATGATGAGGTAATATGTAGAGCTTCCCATTTAAAAATAGATAAAAAATTTCTGTATAACTGAAAATATTTTTAACTTGTTAACTCTATCAATCTTGGAACTTTGGTCAAAAGATGTTTCCCCATCTCTTACCATCTGTTGACGCACTCTTTATTAGGCTCTGTATTTTTTTCTGTCAATTGACCGAAATAATTTTAAAAATACCATGAAGTTTATATATATTTATTTATATTATGCGTTACATCGCCCTAAACAATCGTATTCGGATATTCCTTAAAGAGGGTTAATAGGTAAATTGGACATCAGAAACCCATAATAATCTACTGTAAAGTACATATTATTATTAAATAATGATAGGTAACATTTTGCAATTGCAAGATGTTCTTTAAAACATTTTTAACTAGTCAATTAAAAAGTGGTCAATTGACCGGTCAATTAAGAAGTGGTCAATTTGACCAGTTCCAACACTACTCAGTATACCTACATGTTCTTTTGAAACATCACGTATGTCATTTAATATCATATTTATTTAAATATGATCCTCATCATTTGTCAAATTGTACAAAATTTTCCCTTAAAATGTTTTAGATGTATGCGACGACAATAAGAAACATCAAAAAGAACTGTTATTTGACATCTCAACAACAATAACAATCAACATGGCTAGTGTTGATTGTTGTCAATTGCCCGTCAATTGACCACTTCTTACTTGACTAGTCAAATTCGATCAAAGTGTTTTAAATAACATCTTGCAATGGTAGAGTGTTATCTATCATTATTTTAATTACTACGCCGTTGTGATGTCGGATGTCTGGGATTTCCAATAACCCAATCCCAGAACGACGCGACGGCGACCGACCGTACAATATATATAATAAATAAATATAAATTTCATTGTATTTTTAAAAATTTTTCAGTCAATTGACACAAAGAAATTTTACCGGTCATTGACAGTTCTTGTATTCGACGCAGTAAGTAATTTTTTTGTAATCGTAATCGTGTGGATATAAATCAATCAAAAACGAAATTAAAAGAACTCAATCTCGATCCTTAAAACTAGAATGAGGATGATAGATGAGCCAAAACCAAAATAAAAGCATCGGAAAGTAAAAGAAAAAAGAAATTGGATGATTTTTGTTGTCCTTTCGAGTAACGTGTTATCTATGTTCGATTCCCTTTGTCTCTTTATCGATATATCCTGTTTATTGATCGGTATCGCGGCCATCATTGTATCAAGTGCTTTTGTTTCGATTGGCATATTTGCTTATGTGTTATATCAGTAAAAATCTTAAGGTAATTCATAACGGTACTGAAATAAATGAAAAGTTAAGTGTGCGCTGAGTCGCAATAATTCTCTGTTATTATTAAATTGGGAAATTGTTAGATTATTATTTTGCTTCCAGTTATGACATAATGTTTATTCTTAGCCGAGTTAACTTTGCAATATTATAAATATTTTATTTATTTAGCTTAATGCTATAAATAGCAAAATTCACATAAGTATAAAAGTACAAAAGCAAACAGAACAATTTTAAAAGAAAAATCAGAATACAGTTTTGGGGCAATAAATAAGTTTTAATTAATCTATTTTTTGACGACCTATTAAACTCTAACAAACCTTTATTTAAAATCGATTGACTAGGATGAAATCAGTACTGTTTCTAAAGTATTGCGTTATATGTTTTTATCACGGCTGTCCAAACTTCTGTGCTTCTACTGACTAATTGCAAACAATATGATAGTAGCATATTCGTTTCCTCATCAAAAGAGAAGAATTAGTTTTTTGCGGAAAAATAGGTTTTACCAATTTCGCATGAACGATAACTTCCCCCGTCATTTCTGGTTGACAGAGACATACTTACCTACAACATAGTTGTTTATTTATACTATGAAAAAAATGAAGAAGTTCTGTTTTCAACACTTTAGCCGATATATTTCGTACTTATTGCGATTTTAGCAAAGTGTTACTTCCATTTATGTATGTCATTGGTGTGAATACACCAGAACTTCCTCTCATTGAATTCCACGAAATGTAGAGAGAGAAATGCGATAAGAAAAAGGCGCGGCACTTTTGCAGACAAACAGCACCGCGGGTGGCAACATTAGCGGAGGCGGCGCGAGACACCATCACCAGCAACACAACCATCAACCTTCGCACCACCAACCCCCCCAACAGTCCCAGGGTCAGTTGGCTGTCGCCGGGGCGCAACACCAGTTCAGCGTCGGAGGAGGAGCGCCGGTAAAAGGGTGCGCCGTTGGTAAGTGTCCTGTAAATTTACCGACAGCACCTACCTCACTTTTTTTATTGCATCTTTCAATTTTTCAACGATAATGATCTTATTCCATAATTAATAAATTAAACGATCTTGTACGTGAAGTTCAATCTTAATTATGGGAGGCGACATTTCTAGGAGTTTGAGTAGTTACATTAAAAGTTTACAATTTTAAAGCTAGGAAAAGGAAAATTTCAGCATATATAAGACCTCTGGCGGAACAAATATTAAGCTTCCGTGGAAGTCATATTTAGAATGACGGCGTTGTTTTGATATGAGTCGCACGTTTGCGTTGTATGGTTTGTGTTGATATTGCTTAAAAAAATAGTTCGTTTGGTATCGTTCGCGATTCAATCCCTTTATAGATTCATCCAATACAGAAAAAATTTACCGTTTTAAATCCAAACACAACGCATATTACTCTGTTGATGGATGATACTCAAGTAATATTAAATAACAATTATTATCTTTAAACATATCTAGCATACTTATAGGAGAACTGCAGAAATACATGTACAATTTCCCGCCAAAAATAAAAACTATTTTTTTTTCAGATGTCTAACCTTTAACAGAAACAACACTTGCTATTTATTATAGAAAATTACCTGTAACAACACAAAATGTAAACTTACTTTTATCTCTTAATTCAACATTGCATTAGCAAACAAATCACTTTCTGACCGCAGTAAGGTTATGTTGTGAGAATAGAGATGGGCAAGACCGAATCGATGCCGAACAATTTCGATTCGATGATTTAAAACTGGAAGCTCCTAACTAAATATCTTCTTGTTCTCAAAGAAAATGTGCTAATATAATATATCAGTGTTCAAACAGTTCATTTAGGATTTTTAATATTTTTATATTCACATTGAAAATGGAATTTATTATAAAAACTATAGAAAAATCCTTTTATCCTTTCAAAATCTGTCTGATGACGGGGAATTATCATGTAAAAATAAACTTCTTCTTCTTCTTCTTCCTTCTTCATATTAGGCTAGTCGCCTGTTCCTTGGTCGTCTCTGTCAGTTAGACTGCCGAGTTGTCGTACCAAAGTTTTCGAGGACGTCCTACACTGATGCGACCTAGCGGTGATTTGTCGCGTGCAACTCCTACTATCCTTCTATCGTCCATTCTACTGACGCGTTCGTTTCATTCTTTCATTCTACTGTGTACCCATTCATTTAGATTCTCCGTCTTGCATACTCTTCTTATGCTCTCATTTCTCTCTGTATCTAACAGTGTTGTTCCAGCTATTCTGTGAAGTACTCTCATTTCGGTTGCTTCTAGTAGTTGTTTGGTTTGCTGTATCAGGTCAAGTGTCTGCAGTGTATTGGTCTCACCTTTGCCTTATAAATTCTTGATTTTTTTATTTCACCATATCGTATCATTGAGGCATTCTGCTATTCTTGTTGCCTTTGTTGCTCGTTCTCTCATTTCCGCCTGAGATTTCTATGCCTAAGTACTTAAATTTCATTTCCTGTTGTATAACATTTCCTTCAACTCTCAGTTTGCATCTCCGTGGTACTTTTGATGTCGTCATGCATTTAGTTTTATGGGTTGATATTATCATATTAAGTGATTCGGCAGTGCAGTTAAATTGTTGTAATAGACTCCGTAAATCGTCTTCATTTTCGGCAACTAATACGGCGTCGCCGGCAGAATACTAATTTCCTGATCGCCGATTCTGTATCCATTTAGTAAGCGTACATTTCTTATTATTTCATCCATAAGGATTTTGAAAAAAAGGGGACTCGGGGATAAGTTTGGCTTGAATTTGATTCGCTTCAAATATGTTTTCTATGGTTTTGATGAAGTTGTGTGAAACTTGTCTATTGTAGACAAGATGTACTACGTCTCTTATCACTTTTGTTGTAAGTTTCAATGTGGTGCTTAAAAATACACATGTTACAAAATTCGCAGAATGTGGCGATGACTTCACAGTTTTATAATCTAAACACAAACGTGGTCCGCTGTTGCCAAATTCAACAAATAAGTTATCTCAAATGACTTAGTTTAAAAACGAAGTACTCTCATCACCGAACATTAACAAAGACAAAGATGCACACTCTAATCTAATCTAATAATGCTATTTACAAATCTTCTGGATTCCTCTTGTGTCGTTTGTTGATGACGTTTCGCTAATCCTCGTGTTGATTTCTTGAGACCTTAACTGACAATTTCACCAAGTTCGTCACTCTGACCTAAAGTGAGTGACAAAGTGGTCGCTTCGCTCGTGCGGCCAATTGTACACGCAAAAACCTTTTTAGACACTAAATTTCGCCAGGTATGGTCTGTTCATAGATATAAGAAAGTGACCAATTGCTTTTGAATGGGATTATCCAAGGGTGGTCATTAACATACAATGCATCCAGATTATTACCTAAAATTTCGGAATTTAAATTCAGATAAAATTGTGGTCCGTAATAGAAAATAATTTTATACCACATGTGTTTAATATTCTTTGGTTTGGTATACTACTTAGCTTAAGTTTATTAGTAACGTGTGTAATACAGCGTGTGTTGAATCGTGTGCGAATTATGCAAATGTAGAAAACACTATTCTATTGAGACTAAGGAAGTTATAAACAATGTTTATTTGACTCTCATTGAACGTGGTGCCAGCAAGCAAACATCTTTAGAAGAAACGGCCACATTGACGAAAATTCCAACATCAACTGCATCGAACATTTTCTCGAGTGTAGATGAAAGTGACCAAGATATAATAAATTGACAAAAGGCAAGTTTTAATGGAATCTTTTAGAATTCGGAAATGGCGACTGGAATATCTAGAAAAAATTAGGATTTACAGAGAACAACAAAGACGGATTATTTACTTGGCTGAAACTTGGGTTGGGTTGACTCGACTGATAAGTGTAAAACAAACGCGCCATCAAAAAGAGGCAAAAGGATAACTATTTTGCATGCTGGCTCTAAAGATGGTTGGTTAGTTGTTTATTAAAGATTCTTCCCTAGATTACCATGAGACACCACCGCCGATTTATTTGAGAGTTGATTTAAAAACAAACTAGTTCCAAACATTCCTCCTAATAGCGTTATTGTAATGGACAATGCAAGTTTTGACTAAAACCCCTTCCTCATGTGACACAAAAGCAACAATCCAAAACTACATGTATAATAACGTCATTTATTTTCACGAAAATTATACCAAAAAACAATTAATTGAGGTTCTCCAAAGGTTGAACCTACAAACGGAATACGTCTGTGATAATTATGCAAAAAATCTAGGGCATACAGTTTTAAGGCTTCCACCTTACCACTGTATATTTAATCCCATTGAACATGTTTGGCACCAACTGAAATCTGCCATTTGTCGTAACAATGCTTTCCACGTGTTAACTCCAATGGCCTCAAACTTATAGAAACCGAAGTTTTTAACATCCCTCCACAAAGTTGGGTAAATTCTGTTAAACATATAGAAAAAGCAGAACAATCGTATATCCATACTGCAAATAATAATTAGAACAGGCGATGATAGGGATAGTTAATAGATAATTAAATTCTAAGCAAAGTAAGGACCTGTTCTGCCATATTTCATTCTTACAGCTTGCCTGGGTCTTTCCTTAATTCGTATCAGTTAGTCACTTTGTTATATCTATGAACAGGCTTTACATAGTGGGTTCTTGAATCGTAGGTGCACCCATGGCTACCCAGCATCAGACGCCGGGCTACCGCAGCCAGTGGGGCAACTTAGGCGCGGGCCACCAGCACACCGCCGTCGGTGCCACCTACTTTCAGCGATTCACACCCGCCGCCCAGGCGCAGCCTCAAGCGCAATCGCCCGCCCAGCAACAGCAGCAACAGACCTATAGCAACGCGACCAGCCAATACAATAACACCAACTCTGTAAGTCACTCCTGAGGTTCTCTTATTTATAAAATGTAATCATCCTTATTCAAAAACATGAGTTTCTTCTGTGACGGTGAAAAAAAAAAAACGCGTGACGGGGCGTTTAAAGGGTAGCGGATTTCTCGGGCACCTTTGCCAAATTTCACTCTCGATTTTCGCTATTATTCCGAGTTCGGCAGTCATTGCCTTTTTATAAATTTCGCGGGTTATTGATGATAATGATGAAGTATGCTTTATTGTCCATGAAAAGAGTATTTCCAACTGAGATAAATATAAATAAACTGCCATAAAATCAATGTAACAGCGCAATTAAACACAAAAAATAAGAATAAAAGATAAACCACAATAAAAACAACTCGTCTACAGGATGAAATGTCCGGGCAGAAAACTTTTTAGTTTTTTTTAAAGCATTTTAGTTTCCCAATTTTTTTTTTAAATGCGAGGTGGTACAAACAAAAATGTCATCGCAGTGTGATTTTGAATTTTCCTTTGGTAAAAATTGATCTAATCTCATCCTCTCATCAATAACATCCAGTAGCTTAGTTAGTTTTCTTCTAAATCTCACAAATGTTACTAGATAAATAAAACTTGTGTTTTTTGTTATTAGGGCTTTTTAATAGCTTTTAAAAAATATACATACATATAGACATATTTCAAATACAACGCATGTGTTTTTGGTTAGTTAGTTATTTTCATAAAACGGCGATAGGTACGACTCGCACAAGTCAAACTTTATTCATATTAAAATTTCGCATCAGGTGGACCTTTTGAACAAGTCTGAGTAACATAAAATTTCTCCGGAATATACCTTGAATGATCAATAATCATCAATAATTTTAGTGTCTTCTCAAACTTTCAGTTTTTTTTTTGCTGGTCGTTGTTTTCCTAGTTTCCTATAGGACACCCTGTATAGTACCGATGAGATCTCGTGTTTTTATAATATTTTTATTGTTTGTTTTATTTGGCATGAGCATGTGCCCGACAATGCGTAGTTTTCCAGATAGATAGAGTATGTCAGCACAGATGTTAAAAAAGATAGTTGGCCGAAACCTCTTAAATATCCATTGACAGATTTTGTCGAAATTTGGTAGAGTGTGTTGTGCAGTGGCGTGCCGGGAGACAACTTATCCAATATTTGACTTTTTTTTACCAACATTTTCAAATTAGGCAACTAAAAATGTAATATTTTTGTCATTTGATTTTTTTGTTATTGCTTATTTGTTTTCGAGAAAAACAAAACCATTGATTTTTTATTGATATATTTAGTAACCATTATCCAAATTTCTTGGAATGCTTCAGTTTTATGTGGCGTATATATATATATATATATATATATATATATATATATATATATATATATATATATATATATATATATATATATATATATATATATATATATATATATATATATATATATATATATATATATATATATATATATAGAGACTAGCTTATCTCTCACTACATGATAATTTTTAAAGTAAAGTTGCTTTTTTTTCTCTAAAGAGAAGCAAGATTTTTTTTGAAGTTTCACACCCTGTATCTATCTATTTCCAGACCCATGTTCATATGAAAAAATTGTCTCATTTTTTCATGCAGACTCACCCTTCAATAATAAATGGGATAGGTCAGTACTTTTATTAAGCGGCAAAAGTTCTAGTGGTTTTGCGTTCGAAATGTTTAGGAGCGGACCACGGCGGGAGCGCAAAAAGAGAATAAGACCAGTGTGCCTTATAATGCTAGATTTTTCTTTAAAACCCTTGTTAAAACCCGGTAATCCGATTATAATTGTCTGAATGTCAATAAAATTTGGGTACGACGATAATAAAATTGTTATCGGGTTTATCTTATCTTCTACTCAGCACAGCCGATTTTAATTGTGCCAGTGTGCGGACCTAGCGATGTTGGTTCTGCCAGTGCACTTTTCTATAGTAAAGTTAGCCCCTGGGGGTTACCTGATTTAATGTGCCGCACAAACGCCGATATTGTTTTTAACGTGCATCCGTCTGTAAGTTTTCTACATTGTTTGAATTAGCTTAAAGCGGAGAGTGTCGAGCAAAGGACGTTATATCCAATGGACAAGTCAATTATAAAACGCATATGGCTGCCAACGTAAACAAAGACTTAGGCTCCGCCTCCGTGTAAATTATGAATGGAGAATCGCGTTGGTAATCAATCAGGTTCCAACCAATAGCATTTTATGTCATGATAAAACACCTAACAGTCCGCAACTAACATAAACGAACCTGTTTCTCTTTGTTTCCTTCACCAGGACGGGTGGGTAATAACTTCTTCCCCTCCATACTGTACTCTCAAAGGGTCACTTTAAAACACTTCATTAAAGACTGTCGCGAGTCACTTCGACGGTTTCCGGTACTTTAGTCAAGGCATTGGGAGGGCTCGGATTCGTAAATGAAAAACACTGATAGTCCCGTCACACGTCAATCACTAAGTGCGTTTAAAATGCGGGCTATTTTGGATATTCGCAATCGAATCAAGTGATGGCGATAAGCCGTTCTATTATAGTTTCTTCTTTTCTTTTTACCAGTACGGCAACCAGCGAGTGCCTACGGCAACATCGCCTTCGAACGCGAGTAGTTCGAGTAGCCACACTGGTGGCAGCCAGGGGGGCGGGGGACCGGCCAACAACGGCTCTGGTGGAAGTAAGTAACATATTTGTGCTTTGGTTATAAATATATACCGACTGTCCGAAACGTGAAATATCTATTGACACTGAATGCGACTCCTTAACTGGAGTGCGTCGGCCTGGTTAAGATGGAATACCCATTAAAAAAATCTGAATAGATATATTTTTAGGTATATTGCAAGAATATAGAACATAAAAAAATATATTGAAAAACATATAATAATATATCGAATTAATGAAATTCTTATTATAATTTAAAATTTCTTGGAGTAATCGTAATATGCAAACATGTAAAATGTGTGTCTTTTGAGAACAGTGTTAAATACTGCCACACTGTTGCGCCTCCGGTATATATATAGACGTGTTTAATTCTAATTCAAACTCGATTTTCTGATTTTCCATAACTGTTTATACCTTGTTTCCGTAAAGCTTAATTCCAATATAAGTTTAATAAAAAACATGGAACATCTTTCAAAGAAACTTCGCGCAGGCTACTGTAATTCCATTTACAAAACTTGGGAATTTTTCCTGCGTCGGTTTTTGTTGAGTCGAACTTGCTAAAGTTTCGCCAATCATCCTGTTGGCTTCTTCAGAGCTTATCTGAAACTGTTTCAGACTGAACAATAACCAACACAGGAGGAAGTTTTGTAATTAGTCTAGCATAAAACATCCTCACAATGACTTTTTTCTACTCCCTTCTCGGAAATTCTCAATTATAAATCGAAGATATTATCCACCCATTATTACCCAAAAACTAGTGGTCCTAGAAAATCACTCCTACCAGTTTTACATTTTTCCATAAAGTAAAAAAGGAAAATCTCGATAAACAGAAAATAATATAGCGGGTGTGCTGTTTATAGGAATACACAATTGTATGTTAAGTCACTTGCTCATTTGGCACGAGCGGAGCGCAGCGGAGCGAGTGCTTAATAAACGAGTGGCTTAAAAAGTTTACCAAACGTGTTGCATACTATTCTTTTTCTACGGAAATAAGTTTTTGGACACATTTTTGCACAACAACATAAATACATTCACTTATATCACCGTCAGAATTGACAAATGTCAAAATTACTCACAAACCTGTGTGGTAATATCCCGCAAATGTCTGATGTGGCAAAATTAGATTTTCCGCACGCGAAATCAGTGTATAATTTTTCAGAAGGGAATAGAAAAAAAAGTGTTTATAAAACTGCGCTACATTTATTTTTTAAAATTGATAATATAGGTAGCTAAAACGTAATTTCAGGGAAAAGTGCCTGGACCTTTGCGCGACACACCTATGAGAAACATTCCGATGGTAGTCAAAACTTCTTCAAAGTTTTAACTTGTATAGAGGTGTATAATTTAAAATAGTACTTTATAAGACATTTCAGAAAAGTGACTTTTTCGTACCTATTGAGGTTTTATTGTTCTACAGTTTTCTGAAATAGATTATCGAATGTTAATAAAATTACCACTGAAAGTCAGTTTTTAACCGACCTCATCTGTCGCTTAGGCATGCAGAACAACGCAAGCAACTCAACGCAATCGAACGGGTCATCTCAGAGCGGAGGCGGAGGCGGTGGTGGCGGCGGCGGCGGCGGCTCCGAACAACTGAGCAAAACGAACCTGTACATTAGGGGCCTGAACCCGGGCACGACCGACAAGGATCTTGTCAATATGTGCCAACAGTAAGTTCGCTAGTCAATTCCCTGTCGAAGATCAAAAAGTGCGCGCCATATTGGGAAGTTTTTTGTCATTTTTCTTTAAAATAGTTAAAAATAGTTTAAAATACTTAAAGTATCTGAAAAGTCGGTATATAAGTGTGAGTTTGATGAAGTAGATTTTTTTTTAAGTGTTGTATGTTTCTGGAAGCATTTTGGAAAAGAAATGTGTATGATATGCGCAATTCAATGTCAAAACGTTTGTGTATTGTGACGCGTACTTTTTGAAACGCACTGTAGTTAGAGACTGCCGGACGCAGCAAAGTTCTAAACGGTCCCTTTTGTTTTGCAGATACGGTACAATCATTTCAACCAAAGCAATTTTAGATAAAAATACTAACAAATGTAAAGGTGAGTAGTAAACGTCCATCTCCTAACCTTAGATCGATTCGCCCCCCCACCCCAAAAAAAACGTTTCACCTGTTTTTTCTTTTTTATTTCAGGTTATGGATTTGTAGATTTTGAGAGTCCCGTCGCCGCGGAGGGGGCAGTCAAAGCGTTGACCGCCCGAAACATTCAGGCGCAAATGGCGAAAGTGGGTATCTGGTATCAACAACGTAGACAAGCCACTGTACGTTTGCATGCAAGTAATACCTAGCTTTACGAACTACTCTGTCACAGGCAACCATTGTAAATATTTGTTTCTGTAAATACATACTTACCTCTCGGTATTCACTTTTTCCAGGGGTGTGGGGGGAATAGACCACCTCTAGCCAAAATACATATATACAACCAACCAAAAGATCTAGCAGTACTAGTATACGCCACAAAACATTTTTGCGGCCAAATAATAAATAAGTGTACAAAAATAAAAATAATGTAGACCGTAAAACGGAGTGAGTTTGATCAATTTAAACTTTATTTTTGCCGTAATTTAAACAATTTCCTATATTAATTGTCTCTCTAAGGGGTGAGATCATGCAAGGTAGATTGATGACACTGTTCTTACTGGATTATGTTTTATTATGTAAAAAGAGCAAATATCTTACTCTTCCAACGGTTTCGGCGTTGAAACGCTGATTCCGCTGATAACAGTTTTCTTTTACGTCAAAAGTTCTTTCCATGTTCTCAAGTGTTTGCTTTAAAAGCTTAGGGAATTAATTTTTTTTAAATCCTCCGTGTCTAATTTTCTTTTGTACGTTCTTCCCATTTTGACGCTCGTTCTTCCCATAGCGCGAATTTGACAAAAATATTTAAACAAGTAAAAAATTGTTAAAAGCTCGGAAACAAAACGAAGGATAAACGACAGGGGAATTCTGGTGTACCTACAGTAAGAAATTCAGATATTTTATTTTTTTTTAAATTCAAGAATGCTGCAAACATGTTCGTTGTGGATTTATACTTAATAAGAATGCTTCCCGTTATTCCTGGCCAAGCAATCAGGTTGAATAAAAATAAAACTTCAGTTTTTCTAACATTTCCAAGTTTTCCTGGAAGGACTTCTATGACACTATAGTCTACCCATTTCTCTTAATTTGTCAACTGCTGAATGAAAATGAAAGTTTGACATCCACTATGACACTAGAGTCTACCCATTTCTCTTAATTTGTCAACTGCTGAATGAAAATGAAAGTTTGACATCCAAGGCTCATACCAATTTTTGACTTGAAATACTTTTTTTATTTAATCACCATTTAGCCACCACACACCAACAAATCTTTGATGTTGTTGGTAATTTCGTGATAACAATGAAGATAGTCTTGCTCAACTTTACCTCAGAAGTACTATATTTTACACACATTCTATGGCCAGATGAGTGGGTAAAGAACTTTATGTTGTTGGCAAAACAATTTATTTAAGTCTACAATTCCACAGTGTCCTGAATTTTATGAATAACAAGTTCAAGAAGAGATTTTTTAAAATTCTCATTAAGTGGTTTGCGTGTCAAAATTGCTAACTCAAATAGAAAATTCTCTCTTCACGGTGACCACTAAGCATCAGCTATGTATTATAGCAATTTTTGGAGGTGGTGGAGATATTGTAATTTTAATCTACATTGCAAATAGGCGCGACACCATTCTACTATCGCTGTGACAGAGTACTAAATAACAAAAACTCAATTCTAGTGTTCTGTAACTCACATCGGATGCGCATCATAAAACTAATTAACCGAGACACACTAGACTTGATTTTGTTTCGTACTTTTTTTCATGTTTTTTTTTTATTTATTTACTTTATAACGTAGTTAATAGATCTGTCATGTGCTATGCATAGATGCATGCCGAACTTAGGAACCGAGAAAGGAAAAAAAGAGGAAGATCGCCAATTAATCTAGAAAATTAAGTACCCAAATGTTTTAAATGTGATGCGCGTAAAAAAAATGTTTTGCGTACATTGGAAGGGGCATGTCGAGTTTAAATGCCAGACACTTATGGGAATGATTACCACCAAAAGTTCACTCTGGCGTTCAGACGTTAAGTTTTGACGAGAAAAAAGAAAGTCTTAATTTCCTTTTTACTGCTCTGGGAGTAACAGTTTTGGTTCAAGTGGCTGTGACATAATCGAATAATAAAAGCATTGCATGTTGTATAAAAATAGCTATAGTCTGTTCGATACTGAAAGAGAGAGTTCAATATTTGAAAAAAAATTTACATCGCGGTTTGGGTATAAAAAAGACCACAAGTAGAACTCGGTAGTGCCAGTTGCCATGTTTGTTGACTGGAACCTCATTTATCCCCTCCTTATTGTGAAACACGTTCTATGGGCAAAAAAATTTTTAGGCTCAACTACGAGTATCCGAAGACTATTTCCAAACGCTTCGCGTATTTATATGTCATAGTTCCAAATTTTACCTCGCCCCGCTTTTGAACCTTCTGTTACTAATTTTGATAATATTTTTGCCCATTTTAATTTAATACACCTCCTAAACATTTTTCCAATATCAAACAGACTATGGATAAATTTAATTTGCATTTTAATTTGTACAGAATTAATCCGGATTGCGGCAATATACTCGACTAACCAATTATATTGTTTACATTCTAACTAGGATAATTTTGAGGTTTCGCCTTTTGGCAGTTTTGCAATTGTTAACGTCGATTTTTCACTCGTTTCCATCTCGTCAAGAGTTTCGAATATTTTTTCTAAAACAAGCGTAGCTTAAAACAAACTTAATCAAATGCCGCGATATCGCGGTCAGTGTTTAAAGGCGACGTCTCGGCCCTAACGAGAGCGTTCTGTTTGTCAACAGCAACAGGAACAAGATCCGACAAACTTGTACATAGCAAATCTGCCCCCGACATACAAAGAAGCAGATCTCGACAGTTTGCTTTCCAAGTACGGCCAGGTGATTTCTACAAGGATTCTTCGCGATTCGGCAGGTGAGTAATAAAAGTATTGTCCGTGACGCATAGCTTATTATATTACTTTGAGAGGAAGTCGAGCTGAGTCGCAGCAGAAATTATTTATTAAAGTTTTAAGTTATACATATTTTGCAGTTCCACAAATTTTGGTTCTCAACTTTTATTCTATCTGTGGTTAAGCTGTGGTTTTGTGGGCTCGCGTTCAAGAAGTCTCGATCGTTGCAGGGATATCGAAGGGGGTGGGATTTGCCCGCATGGAAAGCAAAGAAAAGTGCGAGCAAATCATCCAGATGTTCAACGGGCACCCGTTGCCGAACTGCAAGGACCCCCTGTTGGTGAAATTCGCCGACGGGGGCAACAAAAAGAAGAACCTCTATAAGAGCAACGATAACGCCAAGATGTGGCGCGAGACGGCCGAGGGCATGAGCGCGGTCGCTTACGCCACCCCCGAGGCGCTTGCGCAGAACGGAGTGGCTAGTCAGCACATGATCCCCACTTTCGGCTACAGGCAACTGAACCAGGTAATCTTGTCATATAAAAAAACTCTAGAACTAAGTTCTGAACAAAAAGACCTTTCCAACACAAAATATTTACTTAAAAAGATGGGGCGTTTCTTCTGAAACTAGGCGCCACCAATAACAAAATCCTAGTTGTGTTCAGTGACCGTGAATACAGTCGCGTTAACGCTTCCCGCCTTTTTTCAAAAACTAAAACAAACCTAAGCTTACAGATGTCGCTATCGGACTTCATTTATGTATTTAAACTAGAGCCCCGTTGTTGGGTTTAAATCAATGTTTACATATTATTTGATGTATTAATGTTAAATAACAGAGTTCAGTAGTAAAGTTTCTTGAACCTTTTTAATTGATAGATTGTGCAGTAAACAGTTACCGATAACCCCGGTCTATTAGTCCATTTAACCCATGTTTTCTTCGACATTGCGGGTATAAGTGTGACGCGGTGTTCTCCAACTATTTTTGCCGTCTCTTTTGCGTTGAACGCGTTTTGTCTGTTTTTGCAGTATCCAAGCGCGTACGGCGCCCCCTGGGGGATGCCGCAATACGCGGTAATGCCGGCGGCTATTCCGCCGGTAGACGAAGCTTACAGTTTGACCGGGCACATGCAGGGCCGTGACGGGCAGACGCCCCGCGCGATACCGATGATGGTCCCGACAAACGAAACGTCAATGCAGTACACGAACATGATACCACAACTGGCCGCCCACATGGGCGCGATGCAATTGTCCGCGCCGGGATCTTACATTTCACCACAGGTAGTGTGCATTGTTTTTTTTTAACTTGGAGTGGTTCCCCGCCCTTTTTATACCAACCAAGGCAAATAATAATAATGATAAGTGACAGGAGATATTTTGGATCTCAAAATATCTTGCTAACTAACCAACTAACATTTTTCGCTCCCTAAGCTTTTATATATAATTCAAGATCCAACACGTTTCCCGTACTTTATCTACAAAACCTTTGGTGTTGGATACTGCAGGTTTTTAGCGTTATTAAAAACTTTATTATAACACTTTTACTCTTGGGGTTTTGTGGCTCCCAATAAATATTCTACAAGAACTACTAAAGAATGTTAACAAACTTTTTCATCCGTTTTGTAGTTATGATGTTTGGTAAGAGCAGCGACAGCTTTTATAGACAGTCAAAAATGGTGTTTTCCCAATTTCCTTGAAAAATTTAAAAACATTAAGTTTAATTTTTAACTTTATCAAAATATTTATAAAAAAAAAACAAGCACAGTTCTTTCAAGAACAAGTAAATGAATCGCAACTGCAAAGCCTAAAATGCCTAATTTATCTGTGATGTTTTATAACGGTTATAAAGGCTTTTATAAATACTTTGTGGTAACTTATAAATGTATAAAACTAACCAATTTGAAAATCACCATAACTTAGGTTTTTTTGCAACAGCAATATTCCTATAAAACACGTATATAAAACTATAAGTTTTTAAAAAGCGAATCTGGTAAATGCGACCTCCTTTTATATGGCCACAAACAAAACTGTGTTTAAAAAAAAAGGGTGAAGCAAACTGGATTCGTTTTGTGTTTGGTGTTTATTCCTTGATGTTAGTTACAAATAAGTAGGAAGTAAAAAAAAGTTCTATATGGGTCACTATTTACTTTTATAAGATTCTTCATTTAAGCGCTATGAGTGTAACGAAAACATTTCGTGAACGTTGTCAGGTTTTATAAAATAGGTAATGGAAACGTAACCCTTATAAAACAAGAAAAAAACGTTAATCGGGAAGCTCGTGGTGCAAGAAATTTTTTTTTATCTCCATTATCGGTATTTGCTATTTTCCAGATAAAATAAGATAAGCTCATTGATGTTGATAGTTATCGTTATGGGAGCTCACAAAGAGTGATGAACTTTAAACAAATTAAAAATTGACTTGGATGATATTATAAAGCAGTAAATAGATTCTCTAATTCATACACTTTGCCTTGAAGTTTTTGTGTTTAAGTATATACTATACTCGTATAAAATTGCTGTACCTCATTTCTTATAGCGAAAGAGTAATAAAATATAAATTTGGAATGACAGGGATCATAAAAAACAGACTCGAAAACTTATAGGTTATATCGTTGTATCGTAAAACTAAATTGCATAAAATAAAAAGACGAGTTTGACCAATGTGTAATGTGAAAGCGGCGATACTACAATATAATAAATAGAATAGTAAATAATTGGAGATATTGATTATTCTAGGATGAGACTAAATAGAAAGTTATATGGTATAGCGGTAAAGATAATATAAAAATAGTAATAAATATTATTATTTAAAAGCAAATCGATTTACAATACAAATGCATTTGTAAATTTTAGTCCTCAGGTTCCCAGTAGTCAGATGAACTAAGATCGTAGAGAAATAATAAGGTACTCTACAGTGTTTTCTAGCACGTTATCAGCTTTCCACATTCTTCTATTTTCATACTAGCTCCATTTTTCACAAGCCGCTGTCTCTATTCGCGCCTATTCTAATTCTATGGAGTTTAATTTACAGTGATATGGCGAAATACATATATTTCATTTTGAAGCGATTTCTTCGACAACAAATTCCTTACAATAGGTTTTTCAAATTTACAATCTTAAGGAGCTCCTTAGGCAGCAGATCTTTCTTAAATTACTTCTTTGTTTTTTCCAAGACGTGGGTACTTTTTCAGATTTTGGCGTGGTCGTTCAACGTAGATACATATTTTTTTTAATAAAACAAATGTATTATGGTTCTGATAGCGGTCTTTTCATTCTCTATTTTTTCAACTCAGAATGTTGATTTTTGGTGGCGAATAGCTTTGCATGCTGACAAAGCCTGCGCTTTGCCAACAATTTCCGGAAAGTAACTATAATTGTGATTTTAAACACTAAGGCATAATAGGCTGGTCCACTCTAGGGAGGGACCATTGGAATAGGGCTAAGACCATTAAGTAGTGATTTATGACTCTCTGGCATTAAGAAACAGAGCTTAGTAGACTTGGTTTTATATTTTTGCTCCTTATTCCAGAATTACTATACCCAATTTACGCCGATACTGCATGCGATGCCCGTGGATTCGGAACACACGAGCAACGCCGCCAGTCCGGAGGACCCGTATCAGACTTACCAGGCAGCGCCTCAGAAATAGATAGTTTAGTTTTTCCATTAGTGAAATCGTCCGGAAGAGAGAGACTGGCGTGCTGTTTGCGCTGTCTATTTGAGCTCCCGAGTCGCTCCGGCGGGATTTTTTTTCTGCGTGCCATCTTTCGCGAAAGTAGATCAGTTAGAGTTTAGTCGGTACGACGACGTAGTTGCGTTTTGCCCGCGAAATTCTGCGGTTATGAGTTCCAAACAAAACCCATCATTGTTGCTCAAATATTAAAGCTAAATCCAGCTGGGATCGGGTAGACGAGAGTCGACTCAGTAGTTCAAGTAGTTAGGACGTAAGTAAGGGACAGGAAGGTTAGGAACGGGCGCGCGAGAATCGTACCCAAATCGGTCGGTGTTGTTGAATTTTTTTCTTTCGGGTGGTGTATTATAAAATTGTTGACGAAGATGGATGATCGTTGACGCGGAAAGTGAGTTTGCATCGATCTATGCGTCTCCTTTTGTGTATATTAAAGCTGACTGTGTGCTTGGCGAAGGTAAAAAATTAACTTTAGGTGGTTCACCCGCTAAAAAAATGAATGTGTACATATTAAACGCGTGAAGCTCGCGCACTGTCAGGTATTTATATCAGGTCTCGTTTGACTTTTTCGTCGGTTTGGGACGTTGGGCGTCCCTTTTCATTTCCCCAAGATGTCGGGGTCGCGTCCACTGGGACCGGCGCCGGTTTTGTTATGTAGATGTTTGATTTTGACTCTTTTTTTTTTAAATAATGTTACAAAAAGAAAAAAACGGACTGAATATGTAAAGTAGATATTTTTGATACAGTATGTTCCTAGTTTCAAAAACATTGTATTGAAAATATGTCTTATATTTGAAAACTCGTATCTGTGTAAGGAAGGCGTGTTCGTTTATTTGTTTTCAGGGTGCCGAGATAAATTTATATGATTTGCTTAGTCGGCGACGGTGTACATACGTACGTAATGCAGTCGAGAGTTTCTTACACAGATAACTTAATATACCAACACAATTTAAATGGAAGTAAAAGATTTAGAATAGAAATTTTAGATTTAAAAAGCAGTCACGAAAAGCGGCCACCGAGATGGTGCCACATTTTTCTAAAAGGTATGCGCCTAATTTGCCAAAATTCGTCGGGCTAGGAGGAGTTGGGTTGATCTTTTCTATATTGACGGTTTTTCCTTGTGCCAAATTTTATGCCGCCGTGTTAGTTTGTTCTTAAGCCTGATTTATTCTTGTAAAGTTTTTCAAGTTTGAATGTCAAACACCTTACTTACTCAAGAATTAAGGTGTTTTACAAGAATTTAGTATTACCAACTGTTGCTGACATTATGATATACGCTATGACAAAATAATTTTAATTTGAGCTGACGTAGTATTACCGAATATTTACTTTACAAAACATAACACAACATATAACGTCAAACTTCTCGTCGTTTAGCAGCGGCAGCAACGTCAAGAGGACAATAAATGCAAAGCTGATAATATCACATAATACCATTTTCACAAGTGTAAAACAGGTTTTAGACTATTGCGTATTTCAAATGTCAAACAAATTGATATTTCACTGTCAAAACAATTTTTTTTTCAAATATCCTTTTTTTATAAGAACAATTTTAAAACGTTTGCCAAAAGTTGGCTCTCTATAAAATAGGATGTCTTATGCTGACCCTTTGACTAACATTAACGTAACAACGTAAAGACACAAATATCTCCCAGCAACAATGATTTTCCATGGGATAATATCATTTGTTACTGGATGAGACCAATATGTGACATAAGATGACAGGTCTTGGGCATTTGTCGTTTTTTTTTTTTGGTAAATTAGGAGTATTGAGCTTTTGGCGCAAGACAGATAAATGTAAAGTCGATCTTCCCAAGCTGCAAACTGCATGCGGCATAGGTTAGGTAAATTTAGTATTTTATTTTTGATGAAGATCTACATAGGTAGTTGTGTACACTTATACTGCAGGTACCGCGAAACTGC
Source organism: Cylas formicarius (assembly GCF_029955315.1). Taxonomy (NCBI): domain Eukaryota; kingdom Metazoa; phylum Arthropoda; class Insecta; order Coleoptera; family Brentidae; genus Cylas; species Cylas formicarius. The sequence goes on along the minus strand of NW_026844326.1, from coordinate 20,895,682 downwards.
TCACATGTAATTAAATCAAACAAATTCTTCCTAAACACTTAACATCCAAACAATACGATAAAACTTCCAAAAAATCGTCTCTAATGCTGAATATTTTTGGAATCGTTTTCCTTTTCGTATTTTTTTTCTTTCTGTTTTTCAAGCACCAACTCGATTTCGGTGATAAAATCTTAAACCAATCGAAGAGCGGGAGTACGAGATGGGGTGAACGTCAATCTCTAGTTTGTTCATCTTTTTAGTTGGAAAAAGGTCGACTCATTATTACTTAATACTGTTAACGTTTTCCGCACTTGGCCCTTTTCGCAGTTCCACTTTTCAATTGCACTCGTGTGTCTAAATTGATCTCAGTTCCTAACGACAACTTTATTTAAGAATTGGAAAGCTATAAGCTATGAGTTTATCGACGTCTATGAAAAAAAAATTGACTATCGAGTGGAGTCGTTCCGATTTTTCGGTAGTTTACAAAAATCCAAGAGCACGGACGGGCATTAGTTTTCTGTTGAGTTGGATTTTGGGATTTTTTTCTCTTTTTTCGCCGCACGTTTTTCTTAATTGCAAATATATTCACATTTTTTTCTGCGCAGTCGCGACGCGGCGGACGAATTTTTCCTTGTATTATAATTTATTTCTCAGTTTATTGTATATTCGACATTCCAGTGTCTTATTATTTATTTGAATATTTATTTTACGCAATATTAATTTTTTGTTTTAACGAAAATCTCTGTTTGTACAGTTTTTATATATTATAGTGCAATTTGTTTATCTTTAGAATTTATTTATGCCTATGAAAGAAATTTATCTATAATATTCGGTATCCTCTTTTAAATGGACTGACTTAAGAAGTAAAAAGTAAAAAACATTTATTTTGGAAACCGTTGCCGCCGGTCGATGGTCCGGATCGATAAGTAGCTGTGATTACAAAAATTTTCAGTCATTTTTCTTTTTGTAGAGTCTACGTATATTGGGAAGGCGTGTTTCTCGAGAGTCTCTCAGCTTATCGACCGGCCGATGGTTTAACGTAAATTGATTATAGCCTTTCGAAATGAGTTAGGCCGTCCTGCGACGATTCGCGCTCCCGCCATCTTTCGCAATTTTTACTCTTTCAAAATGGTTCTCAGTAAGTAAGCGCCACCATAGAGCGGAGATCTTGTAGTAGAGTTTTAGGGCACACCCAGAGATTATTGAGAGAAGTTGAATATTCTTTGTTGCTTTATGTTGTTGTTAAGTTTAAGAGTTTATCGTTAAGACGAAAGAGGGCGGCCGCGTCGCGCAGGTCGGACAGTGAAATGATAAAACCAAACCTTCACGTATATTGGAAATCGTGCCTTTTCAGAGAGTCCATTGACAGGGATAAACTGAAAAAAATATTTTAATATATTTTTTTAACTCGGTGTTTTTCAATAAAACCGATAAAACCAAATTTTTAAATTCTAGCTCTGTGTTGTAGGCAGTTGTGTGTTTTTCGTTACACGTTTTAGATTCGGCGCGAGAAACGGATAAATTCGATACGGTTCAAAAATCAACAGTGTCGAATTGTCCTGTTTTTCCATGAAGTAATGGAGGCCAGGGTCTAGAATAAGGCACAGCATAATAATCTGCTATTGCAGGGAAGTGTCTTACATCACGTCCTCCATCCAAAAAATTTGTTTGTAATTAGGTAAGCTACGAATCACGTATATCGAGTGTTATAGAAGTTTACACATTGGTTGTTGCTAAAAATTGTGCGATTGGTTGGTTGGTAATTCGGCTTGACAGTCACCGGCGATTCAAATATGGTGGGCGGCCCGATTCACAACAGGGAATTGAAAATATTGCGGAAATTCTACTGACGACGAAGACTGAAAAATAAACCCAAGTTGTTTTCACTTTTCCTCCCCGATAAAAATTTTTGTAAAGTTTTAGAACACTCGAGTTTCTTTATCGAGACCGATATAGCTCAATTAACGTCATTTTAATTACCGACATACACGCGTTGCGCGTCAAAGAGGTGAATTCCATTTTTGGAATTTTATTGTTTACCGATATTTTTTTTGGACAAATACAAGCCCGCGTTAAAATGAATTTAATTGAGCGATTATAGCTGAAACCAAATATTGTAATTGACAACATTACTTTGAACGTTTTTACAGTGTTCACCGATTGAATAGAACATAAACACAAGTTTATTTTGGTATGCCTCTACCACGAGGTATATGACTATTTTTAGACTTTAATTGGTAAAAAAAAAACGACTACCTATTAAGTAAAAAATCGTGATCGGACGAGGTCTTGATCATTGTAAAAAGTATGCGAAAGCATTTGTAGGGATAGGTTAGCTTCTAGTTATAGTCTAGTACTTAGACGTAGTTTAGGTGAAACTAAGCTAAGAGTAAAAACGTAGAATAGGATAGCCCGTAAGTTAAGAAAAACGTTTTGGCGAAGATGCGACAGTTAATTTAAAGTTTACATAGATATATTTAAAGGTAACCGGGACAGAGTCATACTTTTGCAAAGAGAATTGCAACGGTATTGCTTTCTGGAGGAAGACGTGCGCGTTGTGTTTTCGCCAAAATTCAGATTAGTTATCTGAAAAGATAGTCTTAAGTAAGTGTTTTTTGTTATAAATTTAAGTATGTTTTGTTTTCTTTTTGTATTTGTAAGTCTTTTTGTGTTGGTAAAATAAAAGCGTATTTGTCCAAGGAGACTTTCGTATTTCCCGATTCCTTATTTCTTATTCCTTCATCTTCCATATCAAAATTATTTTCCGGTTTATGCAAATTGCAAACAAACATGTCGAATTATCATCGTCATCTGCATGAAATAGTAATTTCATCGTTAATTCCAATGACAAGTAATTAATGAAGTTCTTGACCAAGCATACTGGTTTTACACTGGGAACGCGAGCATTTGATATCTCAAAATTTCATTCAGCAAGTCTATCAATAATATTTGGCTGTTTTTGTGGTTTTGCAACTGTGTGTATTGGTAATAGTCCTTAGTTGAAATGTTAAGCCCTCAGTCTGTTCTATAGAGAAATAAAAGGAATGAAACTAGTCAATACGCAATCTATTTTGAAATTCGCTTCAGTCCTCTAAAGCTTATTAGGGATTCATTATATCTAAATCTAAAGAGCTTTATTTAAAACTGCTTTTATTATTTTCATTTATTTATTATTTAATAATTTTATTTATTATTATTATTTATTATTTAAAACTGCTTGATTAAGCACTGTTTAGTAAATAAAGTCCAAGCTATGTGAACTCATTTTATCTGTAACTCGGTACACATTATTATAAAACCCATTATGCTAAAACAATTTGGCTGGATGCGCGCGTTCATTGATGTAAAATAACCTTACTTTTTCATGTATTATATCAATGAATTAATCATGAAGAAGTTATCATAAAACTATTTGTTGAAAATATGCATATAAATTTCACACACTACACTTTTCATCATTTTTAAATCGCGATCTTGACATAACCAATTTTCTTCCGAAAATTTATTGGGATCCTGCCAAATTTTCAAAAAGTCGCACAGCCAAAATGAAAACTGTTTAATTCCATTGATCAGTTGCTTGAAGATATTTTTTTAATTGGCATTAGTAAACTTTTGTTGACATTGTGACAGCTACGTCACAAACCTAATGGTCTTTGTAATACTTGGATAAAAGTTCTTCATTCTCTCGTTTAAATGGTGTTTATCAAACTTGTTGCATTATTTACTATTGGCACCTACATTATACAACTATTGTATATGAAACGAGTGGTGCTCATTTAAATAAATCGTCGGTAAAATTAAAACCTAGCACTTGGCAACATCAACCCATTATAAAAATGAAATCTCACCGTCTACTTGTGTTAAAATATTAGACATTGTACAATCATTGGATACGAATTAAAATTCGGTGTCATTATTGCTTACCTGTTAAACCAATCGAACCACAAAACAATCACAATTTCTTTTAATAACCACATCGTCTAAATTAATACTACGAATGTCAGTTTCTAACCTCACTTGAAATATACGCAGGACATAAATTGAATTGTCGCTTTCATGACACATTTGACAAAAAAGTAACTACTCCTCTGATGTGATTTTATCATAGAGCACATGTGCCCTGCCTATGTTGCAAATACAGAAATTTTTAAGCGACGAAGGCAGACATTATTAAGATATTCCTTTTAATATGCGCATGCGTAGTCATTTAAATTCTCGTTTTTCGATCAGCAACCAACATGGCCGCTGACAGTTCGTCAATTCGACATTGTGCTCTCAAAATATGCCCAGATCTCTTTAAAGGTTCTGCAAAAATGAGTCAAGTGAGCTAACTGCAGGTTAGTTGCGTATAATTTAAAGGTTTGCTGGGAAGATTATTCCCATCTCTACGAAAATATTGGCACCCAAGGCGTTGGGTACCAGGATCAGTACCGTAACAGTCGTCGCGCTACAATCTACGGTCCACTGAGGATGACTGCCGCAGTAGCAGTTGAACGCTTTGGTAGCAAAACCAATAGACAAAACAATCATCAAAATTCTGCAGGAGTAATCCTTAAGCGAGGCGCTCGCGATATTTCCCTGTATTCGAACTTCATGGAAATTAGAATAGTTTCAAAAATTCGTTGACACTTTATTCTAGAAGATATACCTAACAGCCCTTCTCGATATTTGACATCAAAAATTAGTCCCAATGAGCCATGACTTCAGGTTGATGTAATAAGAAATATAAGGTTATAAGGCGTTTTTGAGGTATCCATTAACCAAAAAAAAAAATCAAAATCAAACCGTAATCAAAGAATTTACAACGATGTACAGTCCTAAGCGGGGCGCAAACGATATTTCAAACACCCTGTAATGAAATATTATAAAAATTGTTATAGTTGGGTTCTAAGAATAAGAATTCGTTGCCAATTTTTTTCTTAATAAATTCCTAATAGTACTTCTGTCTTCTCTCTTTTTTGTTAAGTAGTCCCAGTTGGCTATGATTTTAAATTGAAGCAATAATCAAAACAAGATTTTACTGCATTTTTCAGAGGTCTATCCAACAAAAAAATATATCAAAATCGAACCATAAACAAAGATTTTACAAGGGTGCATAAGTGGGACTCACTGGAATAACCCATTATAAATATCAAACCGCCCCGTCTACACTTCCGTTAAACGTTATGCATGCGCAATGCGAGTAAAATTCGTTACAATTATGGCTTACCTAATCCATCGAAGCAGTCACCTCCTTAAGTTTCTGTAAAAACTGTTTAAAGTTTATTTTAATAACCAAGATCTTTAAACTATTACAGTACGGACGTCACTTTCTAAGCACGGAAAATTACGCAGGGACACGACAAATCTGCTTGTCACTTTCATGGCACATCTGATAATTTTAAAACAATGTTTCGGTAGGAGCTAAAGATTGTCGTTTTTTCTGCAGGACTTCCAAATTACATAAACATATTTGATAATAATTTCTTTAATCATGTTCCAAATTGCAATTAATCTTTTATCGTTTTTTAATTACAATATTGAGCCGGCCAACACGGCCAACGTAACAAATGAATATCGAAAGGAAGGAGGGGAAATAAATAAACAAAACGTACATTTAAGACAACCTTTATTACTGAATGCATACTGGTCATTTGGGTTACAAGTACAGAGCATTAACAACACAACGTTGTTCAAAAGCACTTACATAACCTATCCTAAACCTAGGCGCCCATCTGCACTGTATGGCTTATTGTGGGAGACTTGATTGGACTCACATATAATATAGGCATTATCATATCATCAATAAAAATTTAGAATTAATATTTATCGACAACAGTGCAGTCGGGTAGTTTTTGCTTCATTAATAATTCTCAAAATATTTATACAGAAATTTAAACAATTTTCTACAACATACAATTGAGTTCTTAATATTATAATTTATTGAAATGTATTTTTTTATTATATTTATTATTTGAGGGGTGTAATTCATCATCTGATTTGATTTTCTTAATTTTGTCTAACTTGATATCACCGTGACTTTTGGCCTGGTCCCTGAGTTTACCCTCCTAGTGACAATTTTACGTTGTGGCGTTTTATTTATTGCCAACATGTCAAGAGATTCGTATGTCAGATCGGACTGTCCGTACTAGTCCACAGACTCGCTTAGCGCAGGAACTACTACTATTGCGTTCGCGTTTGAAGACTTTTGACGCGACAATAGAGCTGAACAACGCTAAGAACATGTAGTAAGCTCCGTGATTTTTTGTTCTAAAAATTTATCAACACGTCTGGCGCAACACTTTAGTACGTCTAAAATCATCACTATAAATGTCAATTAAGACACTATGTAAGCCTAGATTTAGTTCCGAATACCGCAAACTTGCGTCACTCTAATAAATTTATTAAAGACAGCGATGTTCTTTTGCTAGATAACGGTAGAGAAAATTTATATAAATTTTAAATTGTCAGCGATATCACATACTTGAACAGTGTTAACGGAGGAAAATGATCGTATTGCCTTATTCGATTCGCTACGTAATTTCGAAGCGGGAACGCAAAATTTGACTTTGAACACAACCTACATATGAAATGTGCAAGTATACGACCACTAAGTCGCGGATTTTTTTAAGACAAGGAACTAGTAATAGTAGCAACTGATCAAATTCTATAATGCCATCGAATGATGCAACATATACAAATAAGAATAGTTTATCAGACATCAAATGTATGGACTAGATTTAACAGGAGGGAACTTGTTTTAGGCCATTTCGTTACAAGAATAAATATACGGGTATTAACTAAGTCATGTGATGCTACGAAACAACGATCGCAATTCTGTTTACATTTTACTTCGAACGTTTTGTTTAGAACGGCTTTCTCGTGTGGCGGGGGACGTGGGGGGGGAGGTGTTGGGGCGGTGCAAATCGCCGCCGAGAACAACAATTATTTGATTTTTGTTTTACTTCCTTTTTTGGTGCGAGATTGAGAAGCACGCACGAAACATTCCTTTCAAAAAAAAAATCTCAATTCGCACCGCGTTCCTTTTTTTTGGTTTTATTCGGAATTTCACTACTTAAAGCAACTACGCAAAGTACACTAAATAATTATCCACATATCACAAAACATTGTACTTATATCACAAATCAATGGGAATCACAAATAAGACATCTACAGAGTAAAATGTAAACAGTCGACGAATCAACAAAATTCAATTTCGAAAATTTTCCGTTTTCCATTGTTGGGAACAAGCGTTAATAAGAACAGCCGGTAAAGCCTTTAGAAAAATAAGAGGCTTACTACTTTTCGTTTAGGTAAACCAAACACGCGGGCTATGACGTCACAGTTTTGTTTTGTTTTGTTTTTTTTTTAGTAACGAAGATGTAAAAACTATCCCCTGCTAGTCTCGACGGAGTATCTGCTGATTGCGGTTTTTTTTCTATTTTTTTTTTAAATTAATACTACTAATTTAAATACGTAACATATTCCCTAACCTATGAATTAAGTAATTTTTTACATAATATATACTATGAAATTATAACAATTGTACAAGTTTTCACCAGCCAATATATACACATATATATTGCATTATAAGTTAATATACACAGCAAGTAAGCGTATGCGATCGCAGGGACAACGCCTACCATCGCTATGAGCAAAAGGTTTCTAAGCAAACAAAATTTTGGCACGTTTCATTTTCAATAGTTAGTCGACCGATACTTTTTCCATCTGTACTGAATGATATGACGGGTTTAGAATTCCAAATTTCGAACGAACTAAAACGTTGTAGAAAATACCATGATGGGGACGGGAGGGGTTCAGAGATTCCGTAACTTTTCCCATCGGAGCACCTTTCCAACAATTACTAAGGACCTAGTGTTCTCTCTTACTTCGCCACTGCGGAAGTCTTATATTAAGTTAATTTTAAGATCGGACCCGGATAAGAAACGGATACAGTCATAAAGCTGTTCCTTATCCGGGAACGACCTTAATCACCTGGTATCCCTCTACAGTCTTTCGGGCCATTAGATGGCGCTTGAACTCAATAACCTAACCTACCTTAAACTAGAGAAATAAACTACATAGAGAGAGAGAGAGCACACCTGTTTGTCATTTTAAGGCATTTACTGTTTTGATTCGGTAGAAAAACCAAAAATCGTCAGTTTTGATTTGACTAAACGCGTGTAGGTAACTTTTTGTCTGACAAAAAAAAGAAAGAAATGCTTCTGGAGAACACAGGAAACACAACAACCGATGAAGAATAAACTTAGAAGAATCAATGCTTACTTAAGGAATGTTAAATTCAGTGGTTCACTTAATTTTAAAAGTCTTACGATTCTAGAAAGAGCGATAATAAACTCTTAACCTGAGATTGAGGGCCTAACGTTCAATTTTTTTTTCACTACCCCACGACTACCTAATTGATTTATGCGTACCGGGTCAGAAAAATATCCGTGTTAGTAGCGACAAATAGAGTAACCGTTATGGTACAATTAACCTACAGATAAAACTCTTTTTTTTATTATATTAGGACATACAATATCTTTTTACAATAGTTGGCAGTACCTTGCTAGCTTTTATCTCTGCATCGCGAGAACGACAAAATAACATTTCAACATATCGCTAAAACACAAGCAAGTATATCGGAAAGGGGCGGGGCCCGTTTATTTTGTCGCAGAAGCGATGGAAAATATACTTGCTTCTGTCTTCGTTCAAATAACTCGAATCAAAATCACATCCTTACGTAGTACTACATTTGACTATTTTTCTGTGGATTTATACAACAGTGGGAGCTAACCGTAGCCATTTTTTTTTGTTATGTATTTAAATATACAATCAATTCGCCTAAATATGTTTAAACCCTGTCTAAGAGTCAGGCCCGTGTTTTTTTTTTCATTTGAATTGCACATATATACGTATAGGCACTTGAGTTTGTGCTGTCAAAAAAAAACGCAATCGAAAGTCACCATCACGTGGAAGGTTACAATAAAAAAAATCAGCACGTGAAACAAAAAAAGCACTAAAAACACTACAACTATCACAACCTTTGTTGGAAGAATTTGGCGGAAATTCCAAAGAAATTTGTTAAACGAACAAAACTCGGCGATTAAATATGACACTTCGAGGTCTTTGGTATTAAGTGACAAGTGTTAAAATCTCGGTAATAGGTGATGGCAAGAGAACTCTGTGCAGCGAGTCGAACAAGACTGCAGAAAACTTTAGAGCAAAAAATATGGAACGAACCGGAGACGCCCGTCGTCTGACTGAAACGAAAGGGTCTCGCCTAAACGAAAAAACAATTAAAAATAAAAATAATACTTGAAAAAGGAAAGAAGTATTGCACAGTTATGTGAGTACACAACTTTCGTCATTGATGACATAATACTAGCTTTTATCTGACTAAATGCTGCCTCTAGATTAAGTAACGTTTCATTTCACTGTTAAGTATACTTATTACATTTTACCCACCAACCATTTTTCGACTTAGACGTGACATCAATTTTTTTTGCGTCAGCAGATACGTTCGCGCGAACTAGCAGGGCATAAGTTCCATCGCATTGGCTACAAGGGGGTCGCACTGTTGCACCCCCCATACACGCAACAATCGATGTTTTTAATTTACACCTCTCCACCCTTAAAGCTTAGTAGAGCCTATTAAAGACATTTATAATCGGGATAAGACTGAGACCAAGCAGGTCACGATAAGTAAGTATTGTAAAATTATTTACGATTTTTTTACAATGTTTTATAACAAGTCAAAGAGGCACATCATTTGGTATTATCAAGTGTTTCTGGTGAACATTGCGCTAAACCCTTTAAATTCTATTTAAAGCAAGAGGATTTCTTCGTCGCGACAAGTGCTGTTGCTTGTCCGTTACGCTTATTAAAAATGACACCTGTCGTCGTTTTTTTTCTTCTAAAAATGTCGGGAATTTTTCCGATACGTGTTTAAAAACTAAATTTATTGCCGATCCGTAAAAAATAATCGCACATTAAATCTATGTAAGTCAAGGTTACTTTTTTTGGCAGACTTCAATGTGACCTTGTCAATGTTGCAATAAGACGTGGGTGCGTTAGCTGTCACCGACTGACAACCGTACGTGTTTTAACCATTCATTCGCGCAACGGGAGCAAAGAAAATGAAAAAAATTGCAACGCTCGCTCGGACTTTGGCATTTCGTAGTCTTAATTTTTACAACAGCAGAAGTTCACTCGCACACAAGCAGACATCGATTCAAAATAGAGACGGTAAAGGCGCCGGGCAACAACCGGTATGCTGCACGAATACTAATTTTGATATATTGAGATCAAATGGAGTGTGTACGCCGCTGCCCCAAAAGCATAACGTTTAAAACGGTAAGTCTCGTAAGAGGAACAATGTTCCGTATTCCGGGTGGTTTTTTGTTAAATATACACACACAGCAAGTCCTTACAACTACCGAACACCAAGAATAAACTACTGCGCTATCGGCAACGCTGCGCCGTAATTACCATTAGATAGTTCATATAATATAATTCTTTAAACGATAATATATAAGATATATAATATAGTTTTTAGTGGCGATGATTAAATATTATATACTTGAAAACACAAGTGGCACTTTGATCACAAATACTGTAAAATCTAAAATCAAATACTAACGGTTTTCTTTTTTTGTGTTTTTCGCTAGGTTGGAGTTGCTACGCTTCCTCTGGCGGATTTATCATTAACTTTCACGCTCGTTTTACTCTATCATATATTTGCTACGATGATTGTACGTGAATGGTAAAATTTCGTTGCTGCTAGTTTTAGTATTGCAAGTCGTCAGGTAACGGAAAAACTCGTTCGAGATTTTGGAACGCGTAATTCTGTGAATGTACCGCTGCCGCTACGCGTCGCTAAAAGCCGCGAAGTAAAAAAATTCATTATTCCGGACGATTTAAAACCCACTTCCTCGTTTGTCTAGACAACCTAGCTTAACGCAAAAAACATACAATTAACATTCCTAGAAGGCTGGTTCGGAAAGAAGCAGAACATCCATGCGTCACAAAGAACCTCTAGTGTTCAGAGATTATTGCGCAAGTGTTTGTGTACTACCAAAAAAACAATAAAAGGATTTTTGGGTAGAGTTTGTAGGTACACAAGAAACAGCAGTGCGAGTATATAACTCTCTCTAACTCTCATTACATACTCATATCATCCCAACCCCTCATACCCTTCTCTATCAGCCTTCTAGGAGTATTAGTCCTATGCGAAAATAGTATCTGACATTGTTCTGTTCGTAAACGGTTTTCTGTTTTACCGACCCGAGTTCGCGGACGAAAAATTGCGATTTTTGCACGGCCACAGCGAACTATTAGCTGATTCGAATGGTCACTATTGTACTCTGAGAAAAACCATTAGCGCTTTCGAAATTTACAGAACCGATTTTATTTACCTCGTCAATTTTTAATTACACGGTAGGAGATAAAACTCCCGACGGATCGCCGTCAACGTCAAAGTTATAGAAAATATTAAACAATTTCGGATAGGTAATGCCACGTGCCGATGTTAAGTAACGGTCTTTGGGCGCATTTAATTTTAACACAACAACCGTTCTCACTTAACTTTTCCAACACAATAAAGTAACGGTCTTTGGGCGCATTTAATTTTAACACAACAACCGTTCTCACTTAACTTTTCCAACACAATAAACTACCGTATGGTTTGCATTCCGCTAATGGCGATGATGCCAACATTAATTTATCGCCTGGAACGTTCACGCCATACGGTAGTGATGTAAATGTCACAATTTGACTGTCTTGCTTGAAATAAATTTCCAGTTTTCGGGCAACGCCAATGATTAACACCTAGGCTTCGTACATTATGTAATCGGCTGCTGGGGGAAGGTGAGAAACTTTACATTACTTAATACACCTTAAGTGAATACATGTGTATGTGTAGGTGTGTGGGTGTATGATTCAGAGAATTGTGGTTGTCCGATTATATAAGAACACACATTATAATCCCTACTACCAAGTTTCTTAAATATTAATTAATATCGTAATATCTACTTTCTAATACATATATACTAAAATGTAAATTGGCAATAAGATACTAATATTCTCTATTGGAACTTACAAGGTGGGCCCCTACCTTTAGCGGGAGGTTGAGATAAAGCGTCTTTTTCATGTTTGACTTTTTTAGGTTAAAGCAGTGAGAAACCCTCCCGGAAAGAAAACCCACTGTATTTTTTTTTGTGGTTTCTCGCTTATTTTGCACCATATAATTGTATAATATTGACAAGCGCTCGTTTCTCGAATTTAAACACCCCTTAATATTATAAAAAAATAAAAACCTTAGACGATTACCGCGCTTCTCTCTCTTTAGCTCTGTAAGAATATGTTTAGCTTTGATAAATTCATTACGATTATTGTTCCATTGTTTTTCTACACGATATGACATATTGAACGAGAGATTTTCAAACCGTCAAACGAGCGCCCAATCTCACCGTTAAAAGCTAATCGAAAGCTTTAAGTAAGAAAACAGCTTCCTAAACAAAACATTTTTTTTTTAGTTTTTTTCGTAGTTATTTTTAAAAATTAAAAAGCCACTTAAGAGTCACAGCACAGTTATGTACTTCTTTAAAAAAAAAAACCGTCAATTAATTCAATCTTGCGTTTTGATATCGAACCATCGAAGGCGCCTAACTGATTAGGCTCCTTCGAACAGGTACACACACCACCGTCACACCGGACATGCGCTATGGGGGAGGCGTTCCTGGACCTAAAAACACTTTTAAATGCATCGTAGTCGCAATTGTAAAAATTAAAGATCTGCATCAGTCTTTTTCCACTAGAGTTCCGTTTTGTAGGTGCCACGCGCAAATGGACGTTCGCAAATAAACCAAGACATACGAGACTAGAATGACACACACTCTTCGACGATCGCCGGACGCGCGGATCAAAATAGCTGCCGCGGAATTTGACACACCGATCCGCGCCGGTACGTTTTATTTTTGTAGCCAATGGCTTTAAGTAGTAAAGTTTGTTAAGGCCTTGCTTAAACTTAACCTAAGCGAAACAATCTCTTAGAAGTGGGAGTTACTGCACGCGGACGTGCAGCCGGTGTCTCTAGCCCTTAGAGCGTTAAAATATATCGCGTCCATACTCATCCTAAACGAGGATCAAGATTTGCTCAGTCCCGCTTGTCGCGCCCCCTAGAAATTGTCGGGCGAATTGTTTTCTTATGCGCGAAGGGACCTCGTTCAAAGAGATTGCAACGAAAGCAGCAAAAAAAAAAAGAATTCCATTTGCGATTGACCCGTGGAACGCCCCCGCCGTACCAGCCCGACGAAACGGAGAGGTTAGTCTGACGCACGACACCTGCCAATCACACACTCTGTTAGCTATATAAAGTTGAATCTCAATATCTTATGAACACCACGATAACACATTTTTGTTATTTTTCATTTTAACGTGATTGAAAAAATCACAGTATTTTAGACTAAAATGTAACGATATCCAAAGTCTTCTACTGCTAAACACATCCATTATACACAGAAACACAGTTATATTTTAAGGGTACAATATAATATATATACTTTTTTTTTATTAATTAAGATATATTGGTTTGAATTTTTAAGGGTTCATTTATTACTAAAATTTATTTAAGAATACTTTCCATTTAGCGGGTGCAGTCTAATAAACTGATTGTGTGGTGTCTGTCGTTTTCTGGGGGGGAAGGGGGCGAGGCGCCTACCGACTGCCCCCCAAAAAAATCGGAAAAAATTATTCCGCAACAACGTACATAGAAAACGTTTTCCGTTTTATGAGTGCGTAACTTGATATATCAGGAATTGAAGATCACAGGTTTTTTTTGCTTTCCAAGGGCCGCGTTTTGGGAAACTCTCGCGCACGCCCTCTAGCGCCCGCCATGGAGGGCGGGGAGGGAGGAAAGGGGTCGCGGCCCCCCACGCGTTAACCATACTGGGATACTTGTAACACATACAAACTTAGGTACTCGTTTAGATTACGATTAAACAAACAAAATAACATTAATATAATATGAAAATCGTTAATATATAGGAAAATATCTTAATACGAGAGAAAAGTCTAAGCTACAAATTTGAAATATATAAAAATGTAATGAGTTTGGTCACATATATAATATATATATTCAATTATACAATATATTACTATAAACCTTGCTTTATCGGGACTAGTTTGGGTTACAAATTCATTTCTTTCGATTAAATACGCGACACGCACCGGTGCGTTTCGAAATTGAGCGTGGGACCAAAACGGAAACTTTCTATAATTATTCTCCAAAAATAAGATGAGGAAAAAGAACAAACGGAAAACGACCGGGGTCGTTCTCGTCTCATGTTTCGTCTGTTTTCTTTTTAAGTCGCTAGAAAATAGTGATTCAAAGCTAATACTTATTCGCTCGTCCGAAATGTCTGATCAGCAAAACATACACTAGGCTCCAATAATAATTAATAATATTAATAATAAAGAAAAAAAAAAACGAAAAACTAAATGGCAACGACTCCGTAAATTAAAGAGGGGAAAAAATTAAAAATAACGCAATTCCGGATTTCGCGCACGGTCCGCCTCAAAATCGAAGTAGGTCAAATGTACTGTGGGCAGAAAACGTTAAAGGTTTTCCTTAATGTCTCTTTTTAAAAATATCAATCGTGAGCCGTGCCGCCGCGAAACCTTAAACGAACAGTGTACATTTGGCATCGCCGCATAACCTTAATCTTTAATCCGTAACTTAAGAAAATTAAAAAAAAAATAAACAAAACTTCCTAACGAAAACTACATCACCGTGAAAATTAAAAGTAGCGATATGTCTACACCTACAGCGCTTTAAAAAGTCCAAGTGTCTTAAATCAATTAGTATAATAAATATCATTTCAAAAATTTTATAGTCGAATCTACAATAATAATTATTAATAATCAATAATCAATAATAATAATAATAATAAAAAAAACTTTTAAAACATCAATAAAAATTTTTTCCCATCCACACTTACTTATATCTCAGTTTTAGGAATAACCGTTTTTGTGTAGTCTCTCTCGGATTGTTTGTTCAGTTTTTTTTATTTGCTTTTTGTCGAATGCGTTCCATCTTTTTTACATAGACTCACCGCCCAAGAGGTCGTTCGGCAAAAAAGAATTCAGGCTGGCGGGCGTGGCCCGGGCGGGATCGTTCGAGTCGAGCGACGTGGTCGCCCACAGGCCGACTCCGGACGGGTTGTTTGGCCAACCGGTACTCCACGTGTCTCCGGCCGACACGCCCGGTTTCGTAGAGGAGGCCCGCCATCCGCCCGACGACGCGCCCTGCTGGTTGGCAATGCTCTGCAGCAGGGTGCTCGCGTCCCAGTCGGTCGGATTCTCCGCGAGGATCGTCGTGTTGCCGAGGACGCAATTGTTCAGCGCGGTCTGCGCCTGGGTGTTTAAACAATAATATATAAGTTGTCTCACCCGAAACTGGGTTAAGGGGACTCTATTAATTAATCTATGCGGACGACATACTCCTTTAACTATTCGAAATACTGCTGTATGTAACTACCACTTTTCTGAACACACTTCTCATACACTCTAATTGTATGTCCTGCATTTAGTAACGTTGCCGGATTGTCGCTTAACTGATTGATTGCCTCTGAAATCCTTTGGCGAAGTTTAACGACATTATTACAAGTTCTGTGCGCGTGATTTTTTATGTGTCCCAAAAAGAAAAAATGCATTAATGTTAAGTCGAGGCTGTTGGCTGGTCAGTCCATAGTTCCACCGTTCCCTATGCAACCCCTGGGATAGTCCATGTTAAAAAAATTTTTAACATTGTGAGGGGGGGCACCGTCTTTGTGCCATATAATCAGCGCTGATATGTTGAGAGGTAAATATTCTATATAGTTTTATTTGGTGCTCTAAGAGTTGCAAATAATGATCTTCAGTTAACTTTTAATCTATAAATATGACCCAAAATATGCTCATACATTCAAAAACATTCTTCCAGACAAGCACCAAATATCAAACTAGAGCTAATTAACAGAGCTATCAATCAGCCGGCAATAACTTATGCAGGTCCAAAGTTTTATACGTTCACTTCCTATGTGTATAAGAGAAATTAAAATATTTTTTAGAGAAACACAATTTTTTTTGGGGTCCGCTTTTTTTAATTTTCGAATTTTAATTATGAATTAAATATTTTTGGGTTGACATAGATTTTAATAGAGGTTATGCCTAGCATAATTGCTCATTTAAGGACCCTTGACATAATCCAACAGTTAAAAAAATATATGAATTAATTGCCATTACATAACGACATATTCAATCAAGAAACGAACTTTCTTTGCTTTAACAGCGTTATAATTTAGTAAAGGATATCTGCGTTTAGCACTCCAGTAAAGTCCACTCAGAGCAATTGTGCAGTTACGTCATAGTCATAGTAAGATAGTCAGGGCATATTTCCTGAAGTTATAACAACAATCTTCTATCTCTCTTTCTCTATGTACCCTTCCCCAGCGCCGCTGTACCTGCTTTTGAGAAGAGGTAAACAAGTAAACACATTTTTAAGTAAGCATAGAGCATAAAGATAACCGAGTGATTCTTTCAACAATTGCCTTTAAAACACCAAATCCTAAATACCATGGAGAAAATTATAGGGGAGTGAGGCAATTTATATCTATTGTGTAAAATATGGTACCGACCTTGGTGGCTTCCTCGCGCGACGAATACTTGGCAAGCGCGAAACCCTGATGTAGGTGCAGATGGAAACTTTGCAACGGGCCGTGCTGCATGCACAATGTGCGTAGAGTCGAACCGTCGATCTGCAATGAATTCGGACGTTGCGGCTAGATGTCGACAACGAGGGAAATAACTAGGTGAGTCGTTCGTACTGCGAATCCTGACCGTTTCGTTAGAGTTTAATTTCGGTAAGAGTTTTTTTTTCAATTTCCGCAGATCGACCTTGAAACGACCTCAATAAGCCGAAGGACGAATGTGACCACTGATCAATTTATCATATGGACGACATTAACAATGATTAAATTAATCGGTCAGTTATAAGAAACGACTTTAATGAAATAAATAATAAAAACTAATAAGACAGTGTGTGTAAGTGCTTTTTTTTTCAATTTCCGCAGATCGGCGTTGAAACAAACCTCAATAAGCCGAACGGCGTATGTGACCATAGATCAATTTTTCATATGGCCTACATTAACAACGATTAAATTAGTCGGTCAGTTATAAGAAACGACTTTAATGAAATAATACAAAATAATAAAAAAAAGTGTCTTTTTTTTTTTCAATTTCCGCAGATCGATTTAGAAACGACCTCAGTAATCCGACTCACTAAATAATTCTTCATATGGACTACATTGATTGAAAAAAAAGGTACATTATTACTAAGAAAGGCAAATTTTACGCTATAATTAAAAAGAAAAATGTTGCCTTATACACATTTTCAAAAAAAAAAAAAAAGAAATCGAACGCCACTTTCTTAGAAAATTACCTTATTTGTTCATCCCACGCATCATCCCAACGACAACTACCATAACTAACAGCTTACCTGGGCCGTCAAGTTCCTAAGTAGCAGCCACTGAGACTGGGAAACGCCCCAGTTGCCAGAGTTACGCTGGGCGGCGCTGCCCGAAGCCCCGCCCCAGGGCACGGATCCCGCGATGTTGCTCGACCAGCCGTTGGCGAGGGGGGCGCCGCCGCCGCCGCCCCCCTTGCCGGAAAGACCGGGCGGCGGCCCACGCGACTTGGGCGCGCCCCAGAGCTCAGACGTGATTGCCATTGATGGGTTCAGGTCGGCGAGACCGCCCTTGCTGGTGGGCAGTTTGATTTGGGGGCTGCTGAAAAATGTAAACGACGCGTTTCCGCAGGATTGTTCTCTCGGCAATTAGGAAATTAAAATTCCCCCAGGAATTATCCGGATTTCCCCAGATCGAAATTTGCCGGTCGATAAATAAAATACGAATTGTTTTCATCCGCCTCTAGTAAAACAAGTCGAGTTCTGAAAAATTGAATGTATGCTGAAGGAATGTTATAAGAATCATTTTCATTGGCGGCTTTTTCACTCTTTCAAAAATCGAAACCGAACCTACTTACTGTAAAGCAAAAAAAAAAAGAAAAAATAAAACGTCATATTGTTTTTTTTTTTGCTAATTGGGACTTCAAACATGTCAACTAGAAATATGGCCTATTAAATACTAAACTTAAGAAATTTTGAAATATAATTTTGAAACAATTGTTCTTTCCAAAAAATACTGTGTTAACGTCGTTGCTCGCGAACGCTTTACCTCGTAAACGCGCTAGAGGTAGAGGGGGGGTTGAAACTCCAAGTAGACGAGCTGAGACTCAAGGACTGCATGGCGTCGCTGACCGGCGGACTTTTGCTCGTGTTCATGCTGAACAGTTCGTTATCCTTTATGGTGGCAATTGACAACGGCGAACGCACCACCGAACCGGGCGTAATACTGGGATCGTCTTCTATCTTAATCTGATTGCCCTGAAAAGTAACACAGCGGCTGCGATTTATCAAGTAATGAGTCCTGCGCGTCGAGCGAGATCGCTGATTGAAAAATCATACGCGACTGAATCGTCAATAACATCGTTCGGTAATTGGATCCGTTTTTATAATCATGTAAAGGTTCCCAATAATTTCCTCAACTTTAAATTAAAATTCCAAATGTTTTTTTTTTAATTACTGGCTTGAACCTTGACCTTGACACGAACATTTGCTGTTTCTGATATGTCACATGGAACCTTCTTCAAATACGTAAAAAAATCATTCTCTGGTTGAATATGTGCCAAATATGTAACAAATATGCAAACCATTAAAGACACAAGTTATACAAAGCTATGAATTTCGTACATAATGCACTGAAGCTACCAAAATTAACGATTTCTTTGTCGAATGTCATATATAAATTTCACGGAGGCATTCTGAATTGTGGGTAGAATCGTAAGAATCGATACAGGTTTCATACATGTTGTCATAGAAATTAAAGTGTGAGTGATTCAAATAGTGCCTGTGTGAGAATTAAAATTTTAGGACTGGAATATCAACAAACATGTTCACACCCCTCGGAAATGGAGAAAGATACGTTACCTTCCACGGTTTTCCGGGTTCAAATTCAGGTACGAGATCAGTCAGGGAAGGTTGAGCAGTCGTTGCCCACTGTGCGTCTTTTTCATTCGAAGAATCACCACCGCTAGAATCGGGCCATCCGGTGTCCCCAGTGCGACCCGTCGACCATGGTCTATAAACACAAAGAAAAAAAAACATTAACATAGAAAGAAACTGGCGATGCGCGTGCCACCTTACTGTGGGCCACAAACCTCTTAAAATGTAAAAAAGATATTAAGTTAGGTTTTAAGTTTTTTTTTGTTACTACTTATTGAACTGAAGACAATACACCAAAGTACAAAACAATACCTACAAAAAAAATAAAACAAAAATTTTTGCTTAAAATTAGTATTATAAAGAATGAAAAAGTATGAAACATAAAATGACAAATTTAATCAGAATTAATTTCACTCAAGGAAATTATGTTATATTATGTAATATTGACTTTCTATGTACCATTTTAGAAAGAGGTTCGCAACTAGGTCCCTGTTTAACATTTTTGTTGAAAATTTGCAGGACCATAAAAAACCCCACCCACCTGTCAAAAATAAATTAAATCACTTCAAACGGTATTCTCGATAAAAAAGTGTGGAACTTTAATGTGTACTACATTGCGGGTCCAATGCTAAGCATTTAAATTGTCAATAAATCAACAAGTTGCAAAAAGTTGGAAAGAAATTTTTTTTTATTGAAAAGTTATAAGACCAACTAAAAACTATATACATATACCAAATAAACTAAACATGTTTTTTTTGCACTGATATGTAATTAATTCCAAATATTCTTGCACCATCAAATGAATGACGCTAAAAAGAAGGATTCAACTGACCAGCTTAAACCTTATTCAGCAATAAATATTTTGTAAATCGCGAACAAGTTCTGGCCGGTTATAAAATGCTAACTGTTGAAAATATTAATTAATAACTGCTAACAACAAATGTCAAACCGATTCGAATGTTTTGGGAGGCTTCAGAATAGAAAAAAATTCGGTATGTATTTGAAGTTTTATATTTTTGAGTAATTCACTATTCCAAGAGGTTTCTGGAGCACAATGCAGTTTGAATCGCTTACCCGTCGGGCTGGGTCAATCCGAGGGGAGCCATATTGGGGGAGGTAGCGACGGGCTTGGAAGATGAGCCTGGAGCGCGACTAAACTCGCCGTTCTCCTCCTTATCTTTGTTTATCCACTGGTTAAGTCTCGACTGCTGCTGATTCTAGAGTTTGAAAAAGGGAAAAGAAAAACTGGTTGAAACAGGGAGCTCCACACTTGAAAATCGCGCGATCCTACCACTTGGGATTCTTTTGCGATGCCCAATTCGGCAAAGTTGCCTTGGAGCGCGTGGATCGTGTCATGCATCGTGTTCGCCTTGAACGAATCGTAACCGATGTTGCCGCTGTTTTGCTGCTGCTTGACGTAGAGGGCTTGTTGCGCCTGGATTTGGTTCTGTGAGAAAAAAAAAAGGACGTAAAAACAGGTAAAGTAAGTATTATTTCTTTCATAAAATTTAGAATAATAAATATTTTTACACACAAAGCTGTGAAAAAATATAGACTCAAACATGTTGTTATATTTTCAATATTTTATTACACAAATGTCACTAACATATAAATAGGTGTATAACGCAAAATAGGCGCCATTGCTGTGTGAACTTAGTTTTACTTTATTTCACCTTGGAACTGAGACGTTTTGTCTCGAATGGGACAGTTCCACTCAAGACCTTTTAAATGCAAGACAAGACCTTTTAAATGCAAGACGTGTATCATTATTTTTGGAAGCTAAGATCAAGACGTAAAATTTAATACAATCGGTTTATATGTCCAGTTTTGTTTTACGTGGTAATACATTAAATGCAATTCAAAAACTTAAGAAACTGCGGAAAAACAAAGAGCTATAGCGCACATTATTAGATCCCACAGTGTTGTCAATTTTTAATTTAAGTTTAGAATCGAAAACTAAAAAAAAACGTTCAGAGCATAAACGCGCAGTTTTGTGATCCAAGTTTAGTGAGAAAGTGGGCAGCTGTGTGTCTTAGTGAGCCAGTCTGGAAAACACAACATAAATTGAATCGGCCTAAGTGTGCAGAAAAATATGTAACAAAAGGTGACTTTTGGCAGCATGTCATATTCACCGATGAAAAGTAATTCAATCTTGATGGTCCGGATGGATATAAGTATTTTCGGCATGATTTGAGGTTTGAAAGAAAAATTACGTCTTGAAGAATTAAAGGAAGAGGCTCAGTTGGCATTCATTACTTTGAAGACGAAAACATAATTTTGCAACAGGACAACACACCCTTTCATGTAGCTGCAACTACAAAACAGTGGTTTCAGGAGTTTGGTATCCAGTTATTAGAATGGCCAGCAGTTAGTCCAGGGGCAAATCCGATAGAGTACGTCTGGAGGATATTAACAATTATATAATCAGGACGGCCAAAAATAAATTATGTCAACAAACTCAAACAAAGACACGAGCTAAAATTTCAACTAATGCACTTAAGGAATTAATTGATAGCATGCCTAAAGGACTAATAGAAGGTATAAATACTAAAGATAGCTGGACGAAAAATTAAGGCAATAAAATAATTTTTCACAGTCCAAATGTATAGATGGTACGCTATTTCAGATTTTCAATATTATTAAATAAAAAATACAACTAATTGACATTTTTAAGTACCTAAACTATTTTGAGAAATATTCAATTGGTTTTTAACGAAATCTTTGAATATGTATATTTGTTTATTTGGCAAAACTACCAAACAGGCAATTACCCAATTACAAGGAGTAATACATAAAATATAAATCATACAAAGTTATATAAGCTAAATTTTATAAGGTAGACAAACAAAACAAGAAAAAAATACAATTTTCCTGAAAAGCATTTCAGGTTATCATAAAAAAGGTCAATGTTACTTGAATGATTACACTTTATCACACATTCATACAAAGGTGACAACTTCAGGAAGCTAGTACAAGGAGTGTGTAAGTTGAAAGTTGTATCATCAACTCGAGTAGATAAGGGAAATCAATGCTATTATTAAAAAACAAATAATTAATATTACAAGAAAATTATTGGAAGCAAAAAATAATGTCAGAAGTTTTTCCATGGTAAGTAATACTTCAAATAAAGTGACTAACTAAAATATCATTGAAGTTAAAGAATGATTCTCCAATTGTTTTAAAGTTTATCGTTAATACATATTTTTCCAAGGTAACACAATAGTTTTTTAATTTAATCGGCAATATTTGGTTTTCTAGAATATATTTCTTTCAGTTTAATAAAATAAATTACTAAGATAAGTTCGCCGACGATTAGATTTTTCATAAATATTTACCTATTCAAAGTCAACCTATTCGGATGCACTTCAAAATGTCAAAGTTAAAAGGGCACTATTTGAGTGTTTCAACTAGTTAAAAATTAATAATAAAAAATATGTTGAGGATCAGTAGAACGTGTCTTTCCGATAGTGTTATCGAGTTAAAAGAATGAGCATACACAATTTTATGTAATTTGAAGCCACAGTTATGGTTAGTTACCGGAACCTGTATGTACTTTAGAAACGTTCAACCCATTTACCTCCTCACATTAGATCTCTTCACTTAAAAACAAAATAAAAAAATTCAACGAAGTGTCAGATTTTACCTGAATATTCAAAATTTGCTGCTTGGTTTTCGTTATCATTACGGAATAATTCAAAAGCACGTTGTTGCTCAGGTTTCCTTTGCCCGAGCCGGCCGCCAACTGGTGCTGGTTGTTCAGCTGATGCAATGTCTTGATTTGCTGCAGCAGCTGGTTCAGGAGGACCAACGTTTGAGGAGCCAGAGGCTGGTTTAGGATCTGTAAAGTTCCACCAATGAGAATCGCTAATTTTAAACCCCCGCCCCCAACTGATAGTACAGGCAAGATGACAAAACAGCTAATCAAAAAACGCTTTTGACCGTTTGTGTGCGATAATTTTACACCCTAAAATTCAACAATAATAAATTTATTACCTGATGATTCAAGTATCCCGTTTGAACTGCCATCTGAATCTGCTGCACGAGCATTCTGAGCTGCTGGGTGGAGGGCTGAGACTGAGGTTGCAGGGGACGTCCGCCGGCCGGCGCTCCGCCGAAGCTTTGGGCCGCCCCGCCCACTCCCCCTTGTTGCGTCAACATCTTTTGCATTATCGCGGGGGAAATGTTGTTAATTAGCGAACTGTTCGACTGACCGCCGGCGCCGGCCATATTATTCAATAGATTTGGCGGGTTGTTCGGGGGGAACGCGTTCGACAAAGGATTCGCGGGCCCGACATTTGGGAATCCGCGCTGCGCCCCCATGGCCGGGAACTGCGGATGGTCGTAGTGGTCGTCGTGACGGCTCATCCAGCCAGGATCGGTGCGATTGCGCGGAAGACTCAGCATGTCCAAAGCTTCGTCGAAGTTCATTTCGCGCATGCGTAGGGCGTTCTCTACGTCCTCTTTCTATATCGACGAAAAATATTCAATAGGCTTCTCGCATCAATTCAGGCCGAAACATCACAAACCCATTTTTAATGATTTATTTTTAAAATAATTTCTATTAATGACAAGGAGTTATAGTTCACCCAAATGTGTGACGTCGCGATGTCAGCCTGTAGGAATTGTTAAACACAGCATTTTGTACCTATTCTGCCTTTGTTTTTTTTTTCTTAATATTGATAACGGCTCGAGCGGACTGACCATAATAAATGTTGCTTCTTTGACCTGATTTTGGATGAATTTGAATTTGGATAAAATAGTATTTTGAATCAAGCTTTCATCGCTTCTGGTGTCTCCTATAACATACAGTGCTAGTTTTGAAACAAGGATATGTCTTTGCAAAACCTTTTGAACAAACTCAATTTGAATTCATTGAATTGATTTTAAGTTACACTATGGAAGCATGCAATATTAAATAACAATTTTACAGGTTTACATAATTTCCAGGAATAGCTAAAAAAATACCTTGTGGCCCATATCCACCAGTGTCCTGAATTGCTTTGAATTCCAGACCATTTCCTTGGTCAGTTGGGGTTTGATACTCTGCTTGTGGCCCCAGTCTAAATCTCCCGCGTCCCACAGTCCACCGGCGGCGCCGGGAATTTTTTGCTTAGGCCACGGGCCGACGCTCGGGTCATCCCAACCGCCACCGCCGGCGGTCGGTCCGGCTCCCACGTCGTCCCATCCGTTGCCGCGGCCGACGCCGGCACCGCCCGGGCCGCCGCCCCACACCGACCCGTCGGGTTTTAGGCCGCCTCCGCGGGACGGCGCCATACCAGGCGGGCCGGTGGGCCCACCTCCGCGACCGCCCATACCGCCTGCGCCTGTGGGCAGATCTTTCCAGTGAGAACCTAGAGAAATGGAGGTGCAAAAACGTGTGCGATGAAATGGACGACGCAAATTTTGAAGAGCGTGTCGACGAGTGTGCTTCGATAACTCTCTGCATCTACTACCACAAAATATTTTGTGGTGCTTTCTATTCGATTTTTGTTTTCAAATAAAAACGCAGATCCTTTTACAAGACAACAGAAGTTTGTATACAGAGTGTTACTGATATAGCATCATATAATTAAACAAAAGAATTGCGAGGGACAAATCGCAAGAAATACTCGTTACAACGATTACTACCAGGTTTTCCGCAAAAATTGTCACACCTACAGCGTGATGAAATAATGGCAGCGTTTAACAAACCCAAATATGAAAAAAAATGTTTTAGCGGAATTATTATTTTGTCTGCAAACACTACAAAGGTTATCGATTAATTTTTAACACGAACAATATTTTTTCAGTATAAATGTAAAACAAAATAATTTTAGTTCATTATATTAGTTTATAAGTCCAAATATCATTAAACGGTCTTATGTCCCCAATATCATAAATTCAAACCGCAACTAGTCTAATCACTAATAAGCAAAAATTGAAACACCATTAGTTCGCCATTAGTATAACTCGGTTTAATAAATCCAAATGGCAAATGAAAGTGATTCACCAAGGCAACAGATTTTTGCTTTAATCAAATTTCTACAAAAAATATTTGACAAGTCGTTGTTTCATTATTTAGTCATTTCGCCGTCGAATTACATCTGCAGTTAAATACGTTTTGAAACGTATTTATGGAAATTGACATTAAATATTTTGTTTATATATGTTGGCACCTCATAGTCATTCTTTTGGGCAGGATAAGGTTACGATTACGATCAGAATGGGATCCAGATTTAGATTATATGATATTAATAAAATAACACCCTGTATAAGACGATCTAGTTATCAAAAGGCGCTTAAAATAGAAATGATAAATAGTTCCTGAGCACCTGTGAGCTAACGACGAAAACGATTTTCAAAGCTTTTCGGAATAATTTATTGTTTATGTCACCAATACAGGAACAAAAAAGTTTTAAAAAAATCGACTTTTTTAGAGATCAGCGAAAAATGTTGATGCTACGGCGCATGCTCAACTTAAACAAAACTATATAACAGAATGTGCAAGTGTAAAGCGGGTGATGAAACGATGACATACAATAAATTAAAATACACAAATATAAATGTACCTGGTTGGGGATTGCCCCACAAAGAGGTTCCGTCGTCGTAGTTGGGCATGGTACGCCTTTGCGAGGGTGGCGAGGGTTCGTCCCAAGCGGTTCCGTTACCGGGACCGACGCCGGGCATTTTGTTTTGATGGTGCATAGCCGCGGTTCCGCCCAGGGGCCCGGTTTGACCCCAAAATTCGGCACCCGCGCCGTTCAACCTTCCCGTGATGCCTGGAAAGAAAAATCCAGATCGTTAGTTATAACAGAACCGTTTAGATATAAAAATCTCAATTAAACTTATCCCCTATCTAGTAAAAAATTGTAATGGATCTACTAATTACTTTTAAGTCCCTGTTTCCATTTATTTTTTAAGCCACAGGCCCCTTTTTTAAATTTTAAACTGGGAGGCAGAATATTATAAATCCTTTTTTAATGACCTGCTGAAGTCTACCCGATAAATTTATACTTCGAAAAAAATATTTCTATTATAATTATTGACTTAAAGTACACGCCGCCCTCTTTAAATATGACGTCACAAGAAAACACCTTGCGATTGGCTGTGACGGCAAGATGCATTAAATGTCATCCAGTGGGAATTGTATCTATGGATTCGATGGTATTGTTCCAATTGTTGTTTTAATAATAATTTCAGTTATGAGTTTTCGAAGGACTAGTCCAATTGCGGATGTTTTTAAAGAAGCTGAATTCTTTCCTAAGAATGAGTTGTTTAGATCGTTAGAAGAGTGCAACGTTAAGAGGTAAATTAATTATTGTTGTTGGATTAAATTGTCAACTTTCGTTAAACGTTTATATAAGTAATAGTAATGTTTTAACTTCGTTCCTTCGATAATGTCATGTCTCAGTCGATTTTGACGTTGATTCAAACTTCGTATGCGTATAAAATTATTCTGAGTAAATATATTTCGAAAATACAGATATCTAACAATGTACTGATAAACATGTTTGACAAATAAAAAAAAACTTAGGTGGCTTACTGCAAATCAAATTTTTAATTTGTTAATTTAAAGCATCTACACGCACACACGGAAAACTGAGATCGGTTACTTACAGTTTTGTTGCTGCGCACAGTTCCTCCATGCGTTTTAATTTCTACATGCTTTTCTCGTTTTAACTCACTTAAACTCTTAACATCGGCTTGTCTGAATAGTTTTGTTTTTTCTTTAGAGAGTAATGTACCTAAATGTTAACTAACCCGCAAAAAGTATTTTAAATATTAAAATATTTGCCAAGCCCGCGGACAAGCGAAATTTAAGCAACCCTTTAACCGATCCAACCTCGGAAACCCAGACAAATAAAGAAAATGTCGTACCTCTCGGGTCACCCCGCATGTCGCCGCCGCCCGTCATGTGTCTCATTTGTTCGCGTGGGTCGAGCTGTCTCGGGTCCAGATTTCCTACGGCCGCCGCCGCCGCCGCCACCCTCATGTCCGGCCGCATGTCCATGGCGGACACCGCGGCCACCGCGGCTCTCGGATCGGAAGCGCGCGGGTCGCCCCAACCCGGAGTCGGCGCGGTACCGCCGGAACCAGCGCCCGCTGCTCCTGCACCTGCGCATGCGCAGTTCATTTCTTAGCTCACCGATCGGTTCCGTACGTAAGGCGAGAGCGCGATATCAACAGCGTACCGAAATTTCTTTTCGAAGGCAATTTATTGTGAATTGCCGTGAATTATAAAAAAATGAGTTTTTCATAATAAATACACAGTAACCCTCGAATAAATAATATAATAATATACGATATAATAATTTTTCTAATTTAGGGCACATATCGAGAAAGCACGGAAACCGCGGAATATCTCGGAAATTACCACAACTTATGGAAAATCAAAAAAGTGCATTTAACTATTGAATAAACAACTGTTCAATATCACAAACGATTCCCTATCCCGACATTACTGGCAAACTGAAAATTAAATTTTAAATTTGTCATTTCAAGACAGCTGGCGGTGGTGGAGGGGGCGGGCAACTTTCAAATCTCAAATCTCAAACCCCAACTTTTTTATTATAGATTGGAATTCTATATGCCATTAAAACATCAGGTTTTGTCCGAATATTTCTTGTTATTTTCTATTCAATGTTATGAATGCGATTTTATTGTTAGGACACCTTCGTTTTAACTTAGTGTTTTCTACTCTCTACTGAAAACATACCCAATCCACTGATCACGAGTACACAAAAATCAGCTTCCTTGAACACCGCCAATTCGAGCGTTTCTACCATTTTAGTCACGGATCAATGTTTTCGATAGATTTAAAACACTTACATTTACCATTTCTTGTGATTGCTATCTACCGAGATTTCAAAAGAAAACTTTGGACATACCCTGATGACGTTTTTATGGCACGGAATCCGGGAAAAATGGGGGTTGGTTTTCATTTAAGATTTTAAAGTCGCCACGGGTTGGGTGGGAAGTGAGTCATGTTTGGTGTACAGTTTTTTTTATATTTAAAGATTCATTATTAAATATTTTATCAATTGTGTAATTCTGGATATATTCCACAGTTTCTAAATTTTTGGACATACTAGCCATCGAAAAAGTTAACTAAGGAATCTGGTTCCACAGAAATCTTGAAAAAACTACGTCTTTACTCAGTTTTTCAATAAACAAAAAAAAAAGTTTGACGATCACTATTTTAGACCAAATAGGAGTGGAGGGCAGGGTTGCTTTTCTGTTATTATTTTTCTTGACTTCACAGTCAATGCTAGCCGCGATATTGTAATTATTAATCCCCTCCAAATAAATACGAAAATAGTTCAAATGCTCCAGAGTTTCGTAAAAATTCAATCTCTTATAATGTGCTCTTGAAAAAAAAGATTGATTAGTTAACAGGTTAGCAGAACTGAATGCCATGGAGTCGTTAATATTCGGTTAAACTGTGGAACGAAATAAATGGTCACGCCCAATTCCACTCTAAACCCATGCTCAAAAAAAAAAAAAAACAATATAACGCTTACCGCCCCACATGGCGTTGCCGCCGTTGTTGCCCCACTGCTGTTGGTTGGAAGGCACGCCAGTCCACACGTTGGAACTGTCGGTCGTATCGTCGTCCTCGCCCCAGGTGCCGCCGATATTCGTCGAAGGGGTGTGGCCCCACGGTGTCTTCTGCTGCGGCTGCGGAGGCGGCTGACCGCCGTTGCGCAAGTTCGCCTCCCACAATTCGGTACCGTTGTTCACCGCGGGTTTCCACGGGGGTGGCCCGGCGCCGTCCATCTTGATTTGCGGCTCGGGACTGGGCGGGATGTCCCAGTTAGTGTCCTGGTTGACGTGTTGCTGCGGAATTAGGGAAATCAAAACGTCAATTCAAGTGCGGTCATTTTGTTGTGTTTTGAAAACGCTAACGAGTAAAGTGGTTTTTTCTACAGCTTAAACGCAAAGTGTTACACAAGAATACAATTGTATACAAGTGTTATTGTAAATTTCAAAACACATCGCATTACAGATTTTAAATAAAAAATTTGAAATTTCAAAATTTTGGTTGGAAACAAAGATATTGATAATTTCCATTATCACCTATTTTATTTTATTGTACCTTTCATAGTTGCGACGTATTTGATAAAATAAGAAAAATCTTGACTTTAGACAGAGGTCGAATGGACGAACATTCTTATCGCTGATTGTCGAAAAGTTTCCAGAAAAATATCCAAATATTTCATTATGCAGAAGTTCAGTACATAAATTAGTAAATAAATTCAAATAAATTGAATACTTTAATGATGTATAAAAGGCTAAGAAAATATATGACGAAAATGGTGCATCAACCCAATTAATTTTGCAATTGGTTAATGAAAACCCTATGCCCTCCTTAAGAAAACACACACACAAGTTTACAGGTGACAAACTAACAAAGTTGGAAGACGAGTCAACCTTTAGTATAAATAACACCGCGGCTTCTCAGTCCGTAAGATGGTGGAGTAATACAAAATCCACTTAAAACAAAATAAATGTGTGCACCATTTCCTATTTTGGAATTAAACTGTACTTTTTTGAAAACGCACACGTGCAGGGTTGTAGAATTCATCGTTTTTTTTATGTCAATTGACTGGTCAAAAAGTACAATAAAATTTATATTTATTATAAAATACATAATAAAATTTCGAGATTTTATTTAAAAAGTTGCCAATTGACTAGCCTCAATACTTAAAGAGGTGGAACAGACATTATTATTTGCACATGCTGGAAACATATTTATCAGACAAGTTGGAGATATTGCCTCTTTAATATCGCCACGGATGTCTCGCTCATTATACTGCAGGTGTGAAAAAATGGCTCGATCTTGGAAATCGATAGACAGGCCGCCTATGAGCCCCGATTTGACAATTTGCGATATGCGTCTTTGGGGGCGTCTTAAACAACTCACATATCACAGACTCGTTGCAAATGACCAAATAAGTTTTGAAGCAGAGAATATTGAAACATTAAGTATTTGTTCTTAAGTCAACATTTTTCTTAATTTGACAAGCGCTTCACAATTGTGAAATAGTGAATCGCACTGTACTTTTTGTTGTATATAATTAAAAAAACGCACATATTTTAGATGTATAATAATGGGTGTTTATGTGTACCATTTTTTTATTTGCTAATTACCTTAAAAAAAAAATGCGTTTATAGCATCTACCCATTTAATTTACATATTTTAACCAAAGTTATTGAATATAAGTACACAAATAGTTCAAGAAAATATTCTTTATGCATTTTTTGTTAAACGATGTCAATTAAAGTTAAATTTACAAAAATATTTAAAAACGAAAAGATTTCTTAAACAAACTTTTTTAAATAGTCTTAAGTTGAGTAGGGCGCTTGCCCTTTTGACAAAAACTTTGGCGTCAATTGCAAAAAAATGTCGACTGGATAAATAGGCGACGGCTTACCCCGCCCCAGCCTTCCTGACTGAAGATGGCCTCCCGCATGTTGTTCAGTTGCTCGAGTTGCTGTTTGGTCGATGTTGTCGAACTGTTTTGGTTGTTGTTGTTCGGTGTCGCGTTGTTAGTGGACGCGCTAGACGTGGCGGGACCGTTGTTGGTGCCGGTTGGCGGTTTCGCACCCGCCTGACCCCATCCCGAATTATTCGACTGAGTGGTTGGGGGTTGTTGTTGCTGTTGCTGTTGTCCGTTCGTATTCGATTTGTTGGCTGCAAAAAGGGTCGCGACTAAAATTTCGCGATCGAATTAGACGGCTTAACGTGGGTTGTTACCGTCTTGGCCCTGGTTGGAGGCCGGTGGTCGATTAGCATTGTTGTTCCACTGCTGGGTGCCCCCGTTGTTCTGATTCGAGGGGTTGGCCGCGCCCCACCCGCTTGCATTATTCGCTGCACAAAATAGACAACAATCATACCAAACGTTTGCGCCGGTCGACTGTGCTAATAAACCACCGACACTCCAACTCCAGATGCCGCGAATACCACAAAAAAATGAAAAATCAACAAAACTGCTACATTTTTTAGTATACACGGTAAGAAAGTCTAAGAAAAGTCTACGATAGAAAGGTCACTCGGTTTTGCTTTTATTTAGACACAGATAGAGGCGCTATGAATGCAAATAAATAAAATACTGCGGTAATTTTAAAGAACTTTGTGAGGTTTTTTGTTAAGGGTTGCATGTATGAGAAACTTTCGGCAAAGCATTTAATTAAAAGGCTAATTTTAAAACATAAGCAGCACTTCGATGACTGTCTTCTAGCAAACTTTATTTTTATTCTATTATTTGTATAGGGAAGGACACTCATAAACAGGATAATTAGTGTTTTGCTCTATGTATTACTTATGACATTCTAAAAACATTTTAATAATTAATAAATAGTAAAAAGGGGAACCTAGTACCAAAAGAATAGATGCAATAGGAAAACCGCTCACAAAAGAAGTTTATGTCAATC
Organism: Cylas formicarius; assembly: GCF_029955315.1. Classification (NCBI taxonomy): domain Eukaryota; kingdom Metazoa; phylum Arthropoda; class Insecta; order Coleoptera; family Brentidae; genus Cylas; species Cylas formicarius. The sequence continues at coordinate 20,864,211 of NW_026844326.1, read as the reverse complement.
TTCATCGTGCTGGCTTTTAATAAAACTCGGGTCCGGTAGGTATTAAAGGACAGAACATTAGGGACAGACTCTCAAAAGTTTTGGTAATTTTTTTTTTATTTATTTAGGTGCGTATAATCTTAAATGACACTAACATAAAACCATGACATTAAGTATATACAATAAATTCATAGCCAGGAATATCTATACATAATTACATTTTTATTCTAAATGTGCGAACCTATTTCTGTTTCACAATCAGAGTCGTCACTGAGATTACTAATAATAGGATTTATGTTGTTTTGTATGGAAATCTCCTCAATTTTTTGTAATGTGCTGTTTTGAATTTTTCCAGCGCTCAATTGGGAGGTTAATAATTACATTATCAAATTTATAACACAGGGACTTAAAGTCCACAAATGCTCTATCGGGTTAAAACATACATTGATATTGAGGAAGACGTAAAGCAGTATGCTCAGCCTGTTCAGCCAAATTATCGCATACATACTGCTTTTTGAATTGCATATGAATTTAGGACTTGCAAAAGTTGCGCTCTTTTGTAACTTAATTCAAAATAAATATCATTTTCTAAAAAATATTCCTGGATTTCAGTTTTTGAACTTGATGAGGCTGCTGCTTTGCGTAGCAGACGGCTGTGGGAGCGTTATCCATGACAATAACACTGTTCTTGGGAATATTTTGTAACAGATTGGATACGGTGTCGTGTGTATCGAACCATGTTTCATCAAGGTAAATCAGTTGTCCAATCTATATTTTTTTTATTTCTTGAAGGTAATTAAATCTCCAAGTAGTCTGTATGATTCCATTGCTGCTTGCCTTTTGTCTATTTTGCGGTACCTAAATTCTATTTTACAAACAACTCTATGTTTCTTCTTCTTCTAGCTTCTTTTTCAGTTAATCCAATGTAAGAACAATTTATTTTCTTTCTTATCAGGTCCTGATCGCTATTGTGTATAGGGTGAGTAAGAAAATCACTATGTTTATTCCTTTACTTCAATTCTCCACTATTAATATTGGCGTTTTTGTAAGTTCGCCGGTTTTATTTAAAGATTCTTGTTGAATAAGTCCTCTGCTGATTAAAGTTTCATACACATCTTTCACAACCTGTTTTGCATCAACACACAGCACAAATGATTTCGACGCGACATTGGTATATTTTCGTGAAATAACTTTTTCGACAAGCACAGTAAAAACCACAAATGGTCAACACTCATAGAATATATCTGAAAGAAAGAAATATACCTAGCCCACCCCTGCCTTGTCGCACAAGAAATTTTTTTTTTACCCAATAACAATAGGTAATAACATCGTTAAAGTTTTATTGGGGACCTTCCGCCGAAAGTCAATACGATGTCATAGTCACTTGGATATCGCATAAATCTTGAGAATTTCTGTTAAACACTACTTCTGGCCCGTTTTGTGTGGCGGAAGTGAAATAAATCTCTACCGGCCGTTTTGCATTATAGCTTTGTTTACTTATACTATCCAGCCCACTTATTATGCAAAGATCAAAAAGGCTGCAACTAGCAATCTTTATAAGAAATAAAGTAGATATCATTTGCGCATTTGCAAATAAAAACTGGGGCTAAGAAATCTTTTTAAATAGCACTACAAAACAAACTCAGTTGCCGTAACCTTACTGGTTGCGCAACTTCTGAAATTTAACACTAAAAATAATACGTTTCGAGACATAGAGTGTCAATCGCTGCTAACCATTGTTATTACCGGCCTGCTGCGCCGGGGGCGTGCCCCAGCCGGAAGTGCCCGTGCTAAGTGAGCTCTCGCCGCCGCCCCTGAGCCTGAGGGGAGCGTAACAACCCACAAAGTTTTGGTCGTCGTCTTCGTTAGTTGTGCGCAGTTTCTGCATCCTACAGGGAAAAATCAACATGTGGCACCTTTAAAAATAAATCAGCAAATTTTTTCGCCTCTTTCCGCAACAAAAACCTTTAATCAAGGAACAAGCTGTAGTGTTTAAACCAAGCATTGTTTTACTGCGCACTGGACATTCAAAAGAAATGTTAAGTAAATGAAGAAAACAAACAGCTTTAAAGATTGCCAAAGATCACTTCATATATATTGTTCGCTTAACCGTAAGGCAATTTCTAAAAATAGGAAGTGCAATCTCTCATTCCCAAATAGTTCGAACTTTTATGGATCACGCCATTTTGGCATAAACGATGGACTTCACATTTTATTTGCACTTTAAGTTAAGAATAATGCCCAATCACACAACATATCAGCGAGAAAAGGCGAAAACTTCGATCGTCTATACCGGTTGGCCACTTACTTGTTGCACAAATAATCGGCATCCTGATCGTAGTCGCCGTTGATACGTTCTTTGTCGTGATCGTTGTTATCGCAGTTAAAACCATTTACGTTAAGCATTAACTTCAGTGCACTAAGGTTGTCAAGTACTTCGAGGTCATCAGACTTTTGGTTGGGAATGTCTCGTCCGAGGGGCAAAGCACCAAACTTACTATCATCTAACTTATCGCTATTTATATTATTATTTAAATTATTGTGGGTGGCCGTGTGACGGCCGTTACGTTGTATTTTTGGTACGGTAACAGAGTTCAGAAGACAGTTATCGGTCACAGATTGCATCTTAACATTAGAGTTGCCGCCGCCTGGCGCATGTGTAATCGTCATCGCGTCGGGACGGCAACTTGAGCCAGTTATCACAGACGGGGTGGCGCCACCGGCGTGGGCGGTGCCGAGGGGGCTGGTCGGGGGGTCGGCTCGACCCCCCCAAGCTGCCCGAGCGACTTTGTGTTGTACTGATTGGGGTGCGCTGCCCCTCATGGCTGACTCTTGAGGCACTTGGTAGGTAGGAAATGTATTAGACTTCGGCTCGGAGGGGGTAGGGGCGCGCATCATCACTAGTGCTCCATATCAGTCTGGCCAGCCAGAGATCTAAAACAACAAGAAAAAAAGTTCACAAAAATACCCGATTTGATTTGGATTTTCGAGCTCTGTCCGAGATAACCTCAATTTTTTGTATTTAATTAAGGTCGAGTGACGCGCGTGGTTTTCGAATTTAAGATAACGCGTTTTACATTTATTTATAAACCACAAATGGACCACCCAGGAATCAGAGATAAACTTCATGGTACCTCGTTAACGCAAGCATTTCAAATAATTAAAATAGGACGAAACGGTAAAATAAAGCATTTTTTTATTTTTAGCAAACAAAAAAATTAAAACGGTCATCCGGCCGACAAAAATCGTTGCCAACAATTTGTAAATCAGTGGACTCTCCCGTCTTTACCTGTACCAGATGATGGTTGAAAGTTGAAACAATGCATAGCACGTTGGATATTCATTCATACCGATTTATTTGTTATTGTTTTGTTTTATCCGGTGTGTTTTTATGTTTGCAAAATGGATAAAAATCCTACACAAAAATAAGTGGAAAGTTTTTCTTTTTCAATAATTCAAATTCGATCCAATATTTCCATGGAAATAGTTAACCAGAATACAGAACGCGTTTAAGATATAAGATGTCATACGATGTCAGACGACGTGACCGCATATCTTATAAACTCCGTAAGGCTATCAACGGAAAAACGTCAACAGTTTCATGCAGTACTTCTTTTCCAGAATAAAATGTTAAATGCTTGATCGTCCATATTAAAAAAAAAAAACTGAACCGGCCTCCATACCTTGGATTTTCGATAAACATAGAGGATTCATTTCTATTAAACCGCGTTTCTTTATAACCAGTCTATTATGCAATAATAATACGCCGAAGTATATTTTTGTAAATAAGATATTGTATAATAATGTTTCTTTCTTTTTATGAGTTGATAGATACGGTGTTTCGGGATTTTGCTCTTTTTTAAATCGTTTTCCAGTTTTTTGTGCACTGTAATTTCGGCTTATTGCTAATAGAAGAATGTAAATACAAAGTAGAAATAAATATATTAATATTATTCTTGTGTTCTGTATCTATTTCCTCCCTCCAATGAACGACGTTATATTTAGTTTGTAAAAATAGCTTTCTTATACTTACAATATATAATTGTTCTTTCTTCCTGCACAGGACAGGTATGTTCAATACCTGTGTAATCGTTTTTTTTTATGATCACCGTGTAGTCACTTTTGACGAGCAAGTGTAGCATCATTACTATCGTTTATATATAGTCTCTCAAATAAAAATTTTTTGATTTGATTTGATTATGTAAGGATATAGTTCCTATTCGATATGATTTTTGTTTGAATTTTTATTTTATAACTTGCATTTTTGCGGTCGCAGTAATTGTGAGCGCCCAGTAATTATGTTATAATAAGTGGTGGTTGATTGCGCAAGCCTCGGCATGAGGGCGACAAAATGATCACGAGCCCTTGAAACTTACAGATTCGTCTAGTTTGTTTCCCAAAAACCGAGGGAATTACATAAGTTAACATTCTACATTCAAAAATAACGAACCATTTCATACTTGCTACTGCTCTCCATAATTTAAACGCAATTTAAATTTCTGGTCACCAGAAAATTATTTAGGCCCGTCGCTCACGGCGGCGCTGGGGAGTACGATATTTACTATGGCATCCACAACTCTCCTATTAGTTTTTTCTGTGCGTTCAACTGTTGATTTTAAAAACCCGCCCATCGTTGCCAACAAATTCCATTGATCCACGGGTACCACTATAACGCAGGCGCCGCGAACCCGGCGTGGTCCGGCAGCCGAAGAGTTCGTACACCCAAAGTTGTGATGAAATAGCGAACCGATTGGGAATCCGAATGTTTTGTAAACAAACGTTCTGACGTTGCGAAAGTTTTCTGCGATTCAGCAAACACTTTAAGCGGCGCACAATTCGACTCGCATTCGGTTCCGTCTAAATTGCCGCCGCGCAGTTCGCAAATAGAAAGTTGAAAACCGCACACAAGCCGGGGCAGACTCGGAGGCCCTCCCCCCCGATTCAAAGGAATCGCGTTTCTCAAGAGGCCACGAATCGAATCCAGTGCTGCCCCCGCTTCCCTATGCCGGTTTAACAATGTTTTACGATAGTTTAATAGAAACGAAAAAACCTTTAGTTCATAAGAGGGGAAAGTGAATGGCGCCAAAATTTATAATTTATCCCGCATTTGTCATAAAAAACAAACTATTAAATAAGATAAGATCTTTTGTTTCCAACTATAAAAAAAAACGAAACGAAATGTTATTAATAAAACCTTAAACAAAAAATATACTCAATACAAAAAAATTAGCAAAATTTTAATCCAAGTACGTATTTTTAATTTTTCTAAAAGCGGGAGTTTTTCTACTCCTACGGAAAATTCCGGTGTTTCCTAGTACCAGGCCCCAGTGTCACGTAACTAATCGTAACTGCGGGGCCTTCCTGTCCTTGGTGCTGCTCCTCCACTAGAACCGCTCGAGTGCAAGGAGAGCACCTCATTCAGGAGGAGTTTGGATAGTTCATTGGACTTAACAAATTGAACCTTTAGCGCTTTAATATACTATATTTATGAGAAGAACGCTGCATATAAACAAACCCCTCCATTGTCACAGCAAAGGCAGATTCTTCCGATAAACTTTCTTCCTAGTCATTTGGTCTGTTGGCTCTCAGTATACTGTATGTCAACAGACGTCCCCTTATCTTCTACCAGTTTGTCAACCTTTCATTTTTTCACATGACAACTACCACAAATCCGGCTTTTTTCCTAGTTTTTTGACCTGTGTCTGTATTGTGTGTATCATACACAATGTACGTTTTATGAGCTACGTCCATTTTTGATTAATTGCCAGATTATTTATCAGCTCGCGGTTAGTTGGCAATTAGCTGAACATTTTAGTTTAACTTAGCCATATTCCATAGGCGTAGATTGCTACCACGATTATTGTTAAGAGCCTCGAGAGTAGCAAGTTGACCCACCTGTGCCTTAATGTTTAAAATTAAAATTATAGTTTCTTTCCGGCAGTTGCTGGTCGGATGAGAAAATTATTATTCTCAATGTGTTTAAAACCTTTCACCACCAAAACTCAATACTTGGACTTGCAAAAACAGTTGAAATGTGTTTGTTGAAAAGTGAAGTATGTACAAGAACCTGACAAAGCCTACTATGTATTTTTTTAGTTTTGGTGAATATTAGCGATATCTTTTATATGGCCGCCGAAAGTCACGTATGCTGAGTCAGGACGGACGAGCAGCATGCCGTTCCATCTATGCAAGAACGTACAGTAGTACGACGTACACCGAAGAGCCGAAAGCCAATGTTGTAATAGGTGGACGAATAGATCAGTGCTTTGTTTTTTGGGGAGTACGCCACCTTTACATACATACATATGAAAACAGTGAAAATTTGGCTAAACGCCGTTGGTAAAACATGCCAGGATTAAAATTTAAAAAGCGTGAGGCAACTTTTTATGGAATGATGGCAAACTGGATTGAAAGCAGCCTCGCAAAAATTAAACGGAAACAATGATTGCAATTTATCTGAAATTTAAGATATAACCTTTGCAAATTAACAGTTTATAACTTTCTTGCAGTAAGAAACAGTGCATAGCAATTTTTGTTGAATCCACAAATGAGTCTAGCTCCTTCTGCCAACCAAATCCCGCTAAACATAGGGAACTGGTATAATAAAAAAAAAAAGGCAAGGTCGCAGTTTCCCCGATTACTCGACTATTGACAATACCCACTTACGAAATTTTGTCATAGATAAATATATGTGACCTTGGAAAATATTTAAATATTTAATCTCGTCGATCCTCTTATTTCGCGTTACAAATCTACGAAAACTCGCGTGGAAATATACGGCGCTCCGCCAACCGACGCCAAGATAAACGACGAAAAGAAATAACGTTATCTGAACCACTTAAATGTTAAATTTATACATGTGTGTGTGTGTGTGTGTGTGTGTACACAGATTTATCGCGGAACGCGATTAGATAAATCAAGACTTTTTACAAAATAAACCTGTTAAAACTGTTGCGCCCGATGTTGTTTTGCTCGACGTGCGAGATTTAATAAAGAAAGGTCGTTAATTGTATTACAATTAGGCGACGATGAGACAACACTTGGCAAGGACTTCTGACACCGAAACGACAACACCACACCGAAATAATCCGCCGCCTACGCGCCTTGCATTCCGACGGTACGGTTTAAGAATAGAAATCAAGTCACCCGCAAACACGAAACGACAAAAATGGCAACTCGAAAATCAACGGGCGCAAACAATGTAACGCGAAGAATCGATACAATCAAAACATTGAATCGCGTCGATAGAGGGGAGGGGAACGGTGCGGCGGCACTGCGAGCAAAACGCACCCGGTGACAGATGTCTCGAAAATTGTCAAAAAAAAAGACGACTTGGAAAAACAAACACACACTTACGTGCTAGTATGGCCGCCGCGCGAACAACTAACAACAAAACTTGAACCGCAGTAGGAGGGGGCACACCGAAACTCGGCTCGCGCATTTATTATCGCCGCATTTTTTTTACCGTCTGCTTTTTTTTCTCCTCCCAAAACCTGCTACTTGCCTTTTTGTCACGAAACTGTACAGAGCCGGTGAAAATTTATCACACTGAACTAATGAGAATACTAATTATCACAATTTTTATTAAACGATTTGGCGTTAAAATACTTGCATTCGCGGGGCACCGCACGGATTTTGTTTATCGATCCGCAATTACGTGGCACTGTGGCAGCGTCGCCGCACAATAACCGACTACGCGACTCGGCCGGCGTCGGAGATTTACGCCGTGGCATTGCGTTTGGAAAGCGGCCGACCTGGAAGTAAGTTTCGATCGTTTGGGGCGATGATAGCGTTGCCGCGTTTCCGAACCCCGTTAATAATTTATCGCGCGAGACGTTAGTGCTTTCTTTGTTTCCGAAACCAACACGGTCTACGTCTGCCATTACAAGGTTTAAAATTTAAAACCCTCCGCGAACAGGGATAACGCTACCCTCCGGGCGAACAAATAACATCAGCGCGAGTTTCGCGAGTCGCGGCAACGTGGCCCGTTGTGGGCGCAATCAAGAGAGGCAAGCTTGGAAAAATATGTAAATAAATATTGCGTCTTATTCTAACGTCCACTTTAATGGAGCGGGTGCGGTAGCGTGTTGCTCGATTCGCTCGTCTGTTGCGCTGACCTGAACACGGAAGAGAATTAATTTTTCATTGTTTGCGATTGCCTCTTTAAAAAATAAACCGTTGTCCGTGCGAAACAATTACTATATTCTATTTAGTAATTATATTAGAGCAAACGGGTCTGTGCATTTTATCGGTATAATACTTAGAATGTTGTGTTCGAGTGCTTCATTGTAAGTTTACGTTGTAATATCTACTTTGGCGATGGAGCAAGACAGTGCGACCATAACTGGGACAGAGTTATGGCGGTAAAACAAACAGGTTGTTCATTGATATGATACAGTAGGATCTCGATTATCGGTGTTCCACAGGACCGGGCGATGCAGGGAAACCGCGGATAATCCCCGAGCATTCATTTTCGTATTTTTCTTGTTCTATGTAAAAGTTTACTCATGTAGAATTCTATGTTTTACTCGGTTAACATTTTATGTTAAAGAAAAGTTGGTTTTAACTTGCGAGAACGATTTTTTGTAATGTTTTTAGGAGAGTTATGTTGATACAAATATAGTACTAATAATTACATACTGGATGTCCCAGTAAGAGAGCAACCAGGTACGGTATCGTAGAAATGGGGACTACTACAAATCTGAAAAAAAAAATAGCCACCAGGGGACGTGATCTGTTATTTTCAATTTTCCGTCCGGTTTATTAGTACCGTATCTCGTTGCTCTTATTGAGATATCCGGTATGTACATATTGGTAATATATTTGTATCCCCATAACAGTACTAAAAGACAACAAAAACATAGATAACCGGATAAAACTATGTAGTAATAGGTAAACTTTTACACTGATTTAGAAAAACAAATACTCTACATAACGCCGTCCTTTATCGGCGACTCAACCCCGTATTCCCATATTATAAACACTATTAGTTTTATATTACTTTTAGAGGCCCACGAAAGGATAAAGTTAGGTATTGCAATTATTAAAAAGTTTTAAATGAAACGAGACAACTCTTTTCGCAGTGCATGTAATGGTTAAATCGGACGATTAAATGTATTAAAAACAAATAGTATTTATTTCATAAAGACTACAATAGCTATGACAACTGGCATTTACATAAAGCGGATATGGATTTTAGGTAGCCTATGTTTTCAAGCCGGTTTATTCTTCTTCGATACTTTTTAATCGTCTGACGCAGTGCAAGCAAAAAGTTTGATAAGGTCCGAAGATTGTCGTTGCTCGAAAAGAAATAGTATATTTCTTACCAGCATCGTTAGCCTCTCGGTTAGTTACTGTTTTGATCTTCGGAACGTTTTGTTCGTCTTGGCTCTCATTTTCGGATGAATCGGGATGTAGTGCAACGGATTGATAACCTGGTTCATTTTTATCACTCCGAGTCCACCTTTCAATTTCAGTTTGATCAATTACAGTTATGGATTCTTCATCATCAGATTCCACGATGCTTTCATCTTCCTCTAGCGTCATTACTTTGTAAAATGCTTTTTTGAAAGTCATTTGATTCACTGCGAAAACTGCATATTTGATCCATTGGTTGAAACATGGTTGTAAGATTGGGTGGGAAAAAAATCGTTCGATCTTAAGGCTGCCTCAGACAGATGAGAACGAGCTTACTTCAGGAATGAACTTTTTATAGAACCAATCTTGAAAGATACCACAAGCTATAACGGTGAACAGGGAAGAAGAAACAATTGGAGTCTAGATGCGTCAATTGATCTGTAAAGTGCTAATTTGCAAGGATTATTAAATTCAATGTATTAATGAAATCTGTCGTGTTTTTTTATTAATTAATCCTAATAGTCAAAAAAATCAATGCATTGATTAGACAGCATCTACAAAATTACCTAAATAAAGTTATTATAAAATCTATTTCAAATAAAGTCCACACACAAAATTGGTTAGTTTCTAAGGATCGCTTAAAAAGGTCTACATCGTCTTAGATGTAGACCTTTTTAAGAGACTGTTTGACGTGAAAAGAAGGTCAAAAGAAGGAAGTTTACGAAATCAAATACAAATCTGTATCGGCAAGGGTGAATATAATAATTTAAAAAAAAGACAAGACGATTTTCTTAAAAAAAAATCGCCGACCTTAGACGTCTCGAGGGTAATTAAAATGTAAACGGGGCAGACGTAATTAAAAGCGTGTTTACCAATAATAATTAAACTAACGCGTCAATTAAATATAGCCGGTACGACAACAAGGCTCTCCGGCAAAATGCATTCTGACCGAACTAATTTAATGCGTTCGATGAAAGTGCTGCGACCTTCAAAGGTATGATTTATTCGTCAAATAAACGGGTCACCGAGAAAATTACCATAACCGCCGGCGAAACAGAAAAAAAAACGAACAAAAATAATTGTTTTAGCCGTCACAGGTGGTTGACACTGCCGCCTCAGCTATTTTAGGAATTTTAATGGTCTGTTATTAAGTATCACGAATGTAAACAGCAGCAAAACACCAAAATAGACGCGCGGTACTCAGGGGGCAATTGTCTTTGCCTGAAAGGAGCACCAAGCAAAGTACCTGCATTATAGAATAAATCTACTAAGGTTAGAACCTTTTTTTTTACAAAGGGTATGTGGCTTTTGCAAAGAATATTAAGGGGCACCAAGGTCCTATATAATCGTGATGGCATCATCACGATTATATAGGACGGCAGAACCTCAGATATTCTGAGAAAGATTCACGCAAAGATTTAAAAAAAAGAGAGAGAAAAAGGTGTACAGTACAATCAGCGTGTACGTTTTACCAAAACGTTCTCCATGTACAAAAGAAGGTGACCTTCAATGACCTCAAGTTGAAGAACAATTTTCCAAATAATTTTTTTTATTTAAGATTTATGCAGGAGAGTTCGAAGCTTAAATGCGGAACACTGCATACTCTGAAGAATTTTATACAAAAACTAACTCGATCGTTTTAAAAGCATTTTCTATTAAATAATTTTTTCGGTTACGCTTTGCCTGTAACTAAAAACAGCTGTTGATGACATTTGTTCTGAAAAATTTGGTCCATTATTTGACAATGTACAGAAACACGTAGAACACACGTTTACAATTTTGTGTTCTTGATAATCACCTTTCCTTAGGACATCCGTTCTGGATGTTAAAACTGGTGGCTCATGTTTGGCCGAAAAAAGGAAACGAACTTGCATTGCATTTTGACAGACGTGGTATCCGTTATCAGGTCATTCATAAAATTGCTGTTGTGATGCAAATATCAATTTATACAAGGAACGAGTGGACTGAGGAATGTTGCCTAAATATGAATCAATCAAATCAATATAATGTAACAATATTAAAACTTTCATAATTACATTATAAATAGTTAAATAAAATAAAATTGACACACTTTTAAAGATAATGCAAACCACCCGCTGCCTTCAGAGTCTTTGAAACTGCCTCACAGTTTCACAAAAAATAATCAAAAACAGATGTTGTAGAATAGCCACGTGAAATTGAGGTTTTTTTTTTACTGCTCTTGTTAACGACTGCCAGTATCATTCGGCTAGTGAAATTGAGGTTAAAAACTCAACGCAAGTGTTTATTCGTTGTAAAGTATTCTCACGCTAAAAAAAACCACCACATATCGCAATTGTTAAAAAAAAGAAACATCTGTTGCTTTAGCGGTAATGTTTAATGAAATATTAATAAGACATTTTGTTAATGTATGTTGAGTAAAATCACCTTTTGAATACATAAAAATATTATTCTGTAACTATGTAAAAAAAAACGGCGATGTCCAGCACTGGCAACACTATCTAACACCGTCTAGATATTTATTGGCAGCACGTTAAAATGGTGAAAACGCTATCCCCCTTGCTTATACATATACAAATATTAATCAGAATGGTCGATACCCAATACTCAATGAAATATCTGTTTTTTTATTATTATTATTTAAGTTATTTATTGAATAATAGTGAAATAGCAATATATTTCGACAGTCACTAGGAAGCGCCTAGACCAAAGCGGATGGGTGCCTGTTGTTTCTGCACCTAATTTTTTTACAAGTAACTGTATCCTCATTAACTACATTATTTATATTATTCACGGGCTTGGGAGCCCGACATTTGTTGCATAAACAATCCGCTCGTGTACTGCGCATAATCGCCTACAACGCACAGCCATTCATTTTCTGACCCCGCTCGCACAACAGTCGAACTTGTCTTCCGTTACCACCGACGTATTGTTTTCTGGGAGCACACAAAAACAATTTTTATTTGAATTTATGTACCTAAATACATTGACAACGAAAGTTACTTTTTTATATTGTTACCCACCTAACTAAATATAGGTTGGTTCACGTTTTATTTCCAAACATATTACGTTTTAAACAATAAAAAATTAATTTACTTCGATTTTTTCCTCAAAACACAGCGGCAAAGAATGGAGAGGACGTACAAAAAATATAGAGAATGCAGAATTAACGAGTCCCTAAAAAAGTGACAAAAAAAATGCCCACACCTAATCTATTCCTTATTTAACGACAACACACGTATGAATCTTCATTTTCTTACTAAAATATCTTGCTCTACAAGAACATTCATTCACATTATTTTTAACGAAAAAACGTGTGATATTGAAAATGACGATTTCGATTATACCTATCTATATCGTGAATTGTAAAAACTGCAATTACCTATAACCAACTACATTACCTAGGACCTTATCGCTTTGTTACTATAAATTGGTTGTAATCAGTTGAAGTCGATTTATAAATAAAACAGTCTTAACCATGTACCCGATAAATATACTCAATATGTTTTGCAACTTATTTAGCGATATTAACATGAAATATTCGACGAAAGTACTACAAAACTGGGATATAGTTTGGACCAACTAAAATTTTCACGCTTTAACATTTCTTGTTAAATCTTGTCTTGTTAATCCATTATGCAAAATAACAGTTATTGAATAGAAACACTTACTTTTACTGACTGCAACTAATTAGGAGTGGAATTACGTTTGCCTCTTTGTTCTTCTATAGGGAAAGGAGCCAAAAGTTAAATACAAAAGTTAAGTGGGGTGTTAGAAACATTTAATTTATCTTCATTTCGTATATACAGAGTGTTTCATTTTACTACTTCATTTTTGAATTCTATACAAAATTCTAGACATATTTTGTGTATAACGTCCTATACCTAAGTCTAACCGTTTTTGACATTTTTTATTTTTTTATGGGAAAAATGACGTTTGCAAGACTCAAAATATCTGCCAATTTTGGAAGCATTTATCGTTTCACTTGAGTAAGTTTTATTGTAGACAAGGGACTCGAATAACGGATTTCATAATAAATTTCGATACATAATAATACAGGCTACGCGGAAAATAGGAATAAAAATGAAATTGCTAAAAAAAATTTTTTAATGGAAACTACCCATTTTATCTTGTCATATTTAGCATAAAAATTAAGACAACTTTACATAAAGTTGCATGTCTATTTTTTTTTTGAAACATTTGTCACAAATAATATGCTGTTGCCATATAAGTTCAGTTAGTGTAAGGTGGCTATGACGGCGTTTAAACAAAACAAGTGCTAGAATGCTGCTTGCGTATTATGTTTACCACAGAGGAAAAGATTGATATGTTAGAAAATTACATATCGTACAATAAAAACCGGACCCTGGCTCTTAGAGATTATAGAGAAACTTTCCATTAAGAAGGCGCGTAGAAAAAAAGATCTTCGACAGGATTTACCGACGTTTTAGATTATATGGAACTTTGAAGGAAGAAAAAAATAGACGTCGTCAAATTTTAAACAATAAAGGGAAAATTAATATTTTTTGTTGCAATTTGCAGAGACCCTTGCAGATTTAACCCGGATCTGTTAGGATTGTCATTATGTATTTAAAAACCCTTTAACAACTGTAACAATTATTATTATCCTTTGTAAGCTACTAATTTTTTATTGATCGTTCATTAACAAAACATTTCACCAACGCTATCGTTTATCCATGGGTCTTATTTGGGTATAAATAATGCATACATAATCTTTGGATCTTCATAAGCGCATCGGCAAGATTATGGTCAACTATGAAATGGTAAATCATAGTGACAGCATATTATTTGTGATAGACAAATGTTTAAAAGGAAATATTTCAAAAAGTAAAAATATTGGGCATATACAACCCTATATAAAATTAACTTTTGTATTTAACTTTTGGCTCCATCGCTTATAGTTTAGAGGTTAGAAATAAGGTAACAAACCCAACCTTTGTGGAAAGAAAATCACTAGAAAAAGACGTCGACGATGATTAAGCGTTTATTTCGTCCAGACCATAGTTTGACCTTTATTTCTGAATTTGGCCGACGGAAGGGAGCGATCCGGTTCCACTCGTGGCGATGACACTTCAATAAAGCACAGTATATGTATGGATTCAAATGATGTCAAACTCAGCGGCGAATCCGCCAGTAATTGATCCTTGTACTGGGCATGGCAAAACTAAAAATAAACCGACGAGATAAATGGGGCAGGCGCCCGTGGCGACCTTTACAGCGCCAGAGCCGCCGAAATTGGGTCATAATTACTCGCGCGTAGTAAACATTTCGGACGTGACCGGAGATGGGCACGGAACCTGTGTTCCGGAAAACCGCGTTTTGAATGGCAAAGGAAAATGCGGAAAAATATACTCCAAATTCACTGTTCTGGGTTTAAACAAACGTTAAATCGTCGATATCAAAGGAAACACGAGTATAAGGGAAGCGGGCATAATTAACATCTACACGGCACCTTGAAAAAACAAAAATACATTTTAGGATACAATCTTCGTACTCCAAATTTTTCAATTTCAAGTTCATTCTGCCTTTCCGGGAATAGCGTCTAAACACCACACTGGCAGATTAAATCACATCTGAACCTATCCGCATTCATATACAATACTCCTATTTGAAAAACCGATTTCGTACGTACGCAGCTTCTTGGGGGTCGTCTTCCTCTTTTCTTTCTCTCTAAGGGAACCCAATTCCAGATTTTCTTTGGCCATCCATTTCGTCCAATCCTCTGGAGATGTGTATACGAAGTAATGATTTCAATTTTGATGGTATGCACAATGGGGTTAGTTATATCCATTTGCGTGTTCCATCCAGGTTTCTCATCCATAATGCACATTGATACAAAGATTCACTTTCATGTCATTTGTTTGATCTTTGTCGAAATTCTGTCGCTCCAAAGCAGCGAGTTAAGTTTAAGTTGTCTTTTAACTCTTTCCTTGCCCTATTTTACAAGGATATATCTTCATTGCTTCTCCCACTTTCGTCACACAGAGCGCCAATCCTTAATATCTGATCGTCGCCAGCAATAGCAAGCATAAACTCCAGTTTTTTCTGTATTGATAACTAGGCAAGCTTTTACTCTCCAACTACCAAAACTTGATCGTCAGCAAACAAGAAAGTGTACCGCATCTGGTCTGCTATTAGTAAACACATTCCTTCAAACATTTTCCATTCTTTTAATCCATTCTCAAAGATTTTGAAATGTGCTGAGCACCCTTATAATCCGCGAATCTTCTAATTAATATATGATTCAAAAAAGATCTATTTTAGTACTCCGAGCAAAAATCTAGAAGTGACAAACTGTAGAGTTTTCTTCTCTTTCCGATTCTAAAGCAAAAAATCTTTAAGGAATGTTACGTTGCCAACTTACAGATTGGTGCAGCCAAATAAAGAAAACACCTTCATCGCGTTTTTCATGACGATTTATACCTTTTTCCAGACAACATATCTTTAAGATCCAATAACGAATAATCAACAGTAAATACATAAATACAACAAAACATGATTTTACAGACAAGTTTAAATATTTTCCACGGAAAAAGTTTCTCATGCTTTGACGATATGATGGGAGCAAAGTACAAGCCTGTTTTTCCAATATTCGATTGTAGATGGCGCAAGTAGTTTTAAAAGCGATGTCGGTCTAGGTCTATTTAGTTGCATGAGCGCTGGAGAATGACGTAGCTATTGTCAAAATCCCAACGTCGCGCAGCTGGGTTGGAATCTTTGACCTGGACTAAGTTTCATAATACTTCTAGAGCTTTTATATTTTAGCTCTCCAATTTCGCAATAATTCAACTATCCACAAAATAAAACCTACTTATTGTCCTTGCTAAAGAGAACTCATTCGTGCCTGCGCGTCGGATTAAAGCTACGTCATCATCCCCGGTCTAGACCGAAAGAATCAAGTCTCAAGTTGCCGGGTGAAGCGGCGTGAAACGCTTCTTATATAACGTCCTTTCAACGGTTGCCTAGACTCGACCTTATCCCGTCGTCGACGTTTCCGGTTCCCCTCTGCTCCCCCGTTTGACCCAGTTTCGCGGCGACGAAAATAAGGGTGGCATACCGTCCGACCGATTCGAGCTTAGACCTATCCGCAAATATTGAATTAGACTCGACGATGTTTAACGACATGGAGTTTCCGAAACTCTCTTATAGATTTTCCCATTTTTGCTCTCCGGGACAATCTGACAATGATCTAGTACAGATCAGTGATCTATTTAAAGCGTCCGTTCAGTATGGATAGATTTGAAGGTCTTCAATAGGCATAGGTAGAAAATAAACTCATAAAACCACATAAATTGGGTAAAATGTAATTTTTGAACAAACAAAAATAAAAGGTTTTGGGAACGAACCATTTTGGGTCTACAGAGGCTTTTAACTCTAATGTATTAATTGGTTATCAAATCAAAATGTCCAAACTAACCTATTCTCCGGTATATAACCAAATGGTAATTTGATGAATATTGTGTGCACAGTACGAACTACCTATTTTTCAACCACTTCTGCTTTTTCAAAGGAATCGCCGGCCGCAATCCCAATAAAACAAACGTCGCGCCGAACATCGATCTATTGCAGTAAAAAGCTGAAGACGCGGCAACGTCGTCCGGGTTTCGTTTTGCGCACATCGACTATCGCCGGTTATCAAAATTAATTTCCCCCCGGAGACGGGCCTGGCAACAGACCGGGTGAGTGGCTTGGCTGGAGCTAAGTTCAGAACTTGTACGTGGCGATCGAACCAACCACAACAACGAAGAAAACAACACTGAATCAAGGTCGCATACTTCTCAAGAACGGTCCGAGAGAGACGGGGCGCGACGCAACTTCGCAATTTTCAAATGAGGCCCCGCGACACTTTTTCTGTTCCGTTTGAAAAGAGATAAATTTCTAAACAAATAATCGGGCGCCAAATCCTCACAGTATTGAATTCGGAATAACCTGAGGTCACAAATTGAAGACCATTGCTAGTTAGATTTAAAAAAAAGAAACCAAAAACACGAAAGTTTACAACCTAAATACTTACGAAATATCTCATTAATTTTTTTTGCGACGAAATCAAATCAAACGAACTTTTTAGGCTGGCATCTTTTTTCAATCTGATTAAAATTTACACACTCAATAACTCGTATTTCTGTCCGTTGCCAACTCGTTAAAGGCTCGGACGGATTCTACCATGTCGCAATTTTTAGTTAGATGAAGAAAAAATGAAGTCAAGAAATATGTAAAACAAAAATGTTTTAAGAAATGCTTTTTTTCATACTTGTACAACTTAGTCAATTAGCATGAACTGTTAAAATTCAGTTATAAGAGTCCCGAAGTGTGAACGTTTACCTACCTTAGCTAAATCTAAAAGTATGCAGAAACAACGAAAATTATCAATCAATATGTAAACGGTTAACACACCGTAGATTACAAAAACGTAAGTGGACCTGAATTACATGGCACGACTCCATCAAAAATAGGCATAGCACCCAAGTGAACACAGTCAATAATAAAATAACCTCCGTAAATTTATACCAGCGTTTCACAGGAATTTATTAAACATTTTGTCGGTTATCTGGTCGGTGCAACAACGATAATATAAACGCCGTTTAATAAAAAAAAGGACTCACCTATCCGTTTAAAGTCTCTTAAGAATAAAATTCGCACAAATATCACTTGAAATTACACGGGACCCAATGGAAAACTTGCATCAAACTTGTAAACGTACGCCACAACTATTAAGCGACGCCATTTTATTTCTTCAGCTTCTATTTGACGTGCCAAACTTTACCGCCAGAGGTCACAAAACGCGCTGGCAAAGAATAATAATAATTTTAAGTTCTTTCACTATCTATTGCAGACGAAGAAATTCAAACAGAAAAGAGATGTCGACAGATGACATCAACGAAAATAAAACAACAAAATGTAAGCACCTAAAAATTTACTGTAGAGAAAATATTGAACTTTTTTTTTATATGCCGATATAATTTTTAACCAATCATTTTTTAGCGTCAAATAAATTGAATAAAAAGTGTTAATTGCTGGCATAGGACAGAGAATTAGTCAAATTGGAATGTTTTTATAACTCTGGAAAATCCTTCATGGGCACCCCAATAACCATATCCAGTGATAGTCTAGAGGTTTGCAGAGAATTGCTGGACTTTTCAAGTTCAGAAATGGACCAAGTGCCTATGAGTGGAGACAGTACAAAGAGTTTTCGCCAAAGGGTGTCAAATACTACACCCAATGCAGTTCAAAAGGTACATAATTGGATGAGGGGTATTAAAAAAACCTATCAGAGGAAAGCTGATAGCGATAGCTTCTCAAATAAAAGTAATAGGACTTTAGATGCCATGGATGCAAGCAGGTTCCACACTGAACACAGTTTTATGTTTGTTCGATGTAATTTTGATAAGGATTTGCCTTCAAAGCCAAATTCTCCTTCAGGTAACTTTAAATTGTTATATCTCAAAGTACAGGCTCAACTTCTTATTAGATTATATCACATTTAAAATTCCAATTTAACAAAAAAGGAGTCTCAAAGTTTATGTCATCATGCATTACTGTGTGTTAAATTACATGGCTCTCTTTTGGTTTTAGGAAGCCTTTACAATTATTGTCCACCATTTTATAATTATTTAGAAACATGTAACAGTATACAGGCAGGTGAAAACATCACATTGAAAAACTTGAATAGTACACATAAATGCAATTTTGTCAGAAGTAAAAGTGTAAATGAACGAAATAAATCACTCATACATTTCAAATCCAGTAAGCGGCGATTAGTTGACCATAAACAAGAAGACCACAGTAGATTTATGTATGAAGCCTTGTCACACCCAGGCAGTCCAGATAGCGAAAAAAAGCAAGAGCTGTGTAGTTATTTACAATTGATGAAACCCACAGATAAGAAGCAAGTGGTTATGTTACAGAATCGAAGATCCACAAGAGTGAAAAATTTATGTATAATGCAGGAGAAAAAGGAGTTGGAGAGAAAACTTAAGGAAGAAGGGAAAACTCCAGATGGCCATGTTAGTGATGATGAAGGTTATAGGTTTGAATTTCCAAAGCCTCATTTAATTTTGAAGGAAATAATCGAAGATTTTGATAATTTAAACACCAGTTGGATGAAAAAAGTTGAGCAGAATACTGAGGAAATACAGTCCATGTTAAATGAGCCAACTGAAGAAAAATTTTTGTCTGCTGAAGATCAGGAAGTTGCTAGTTTATTGCCAAATGGTCGCAACGGTGTTTTAGAATTTAAGGTTCCTAAATTAATAGAAGACTGTCTCTATACAATAAGCGATTTTGATTTGGTAGCAGATAGATTTGTAGACATGCCCCTAACTGATAATATAGTCCCACACAGAAAGTTGAGGAGCGAATTTAAGAAAGCGATAAGTCAGCTGAAAACTATTTCCCCAAAAAAATCAAAGTTAATATCAGATATAATAAGTTCTTTGAGGAATAGAAGGTTGAGTAGAAACCTGAGGTCGGGTTCAAAACCTTTCAAGCATAGAACAGTCATAAAGAAAAAAAGATCAAAAGTGTTACATGCCAAACAGAAAACCGCAAAAGTATCACAAGTTTTACATAATAATAACCAGGAAGGTAGTTTCCATTCGCCTTTTGTGGGTGATATTATGTCAAAAACAGAGCATGTACCTTTCAGCAAACCGGTGCTTTCAGTGAACGGGACAATTTTTGGCGAGGTTGAGGACTACATGAACGACATTGAGTTTCAAGGCCTCAGTCGAGAACATCAGAGAAGTTTACTGGAAAGTAGGTTTCCACTGATGGTAAACTGTGATAGGTTTAGTGGATGTTTCACGTGCCCCAAAGTAGCCGCAGGAAAAGTGGAGTGCACAAAAAAATTGGAAATTGATTTGACTGACAAAGCGGAACCCCCTTATTCACTTACAATGGCGCACCAAGTCGACGTCGCCGCCAACGAGTTTGTGGAAAATTCGCACACCGACAGCGACGAGGAAGATATCAGACTTCAGGAAATCAGCGAAAGTGCAAGTGCCCAGCAATTAATAAAAAATACTTTGGTAAAAGCTGCAACGCCGGAAAATGTGATAGAAAAGGCAGATCTCAAGTGTATCCCGTTTAATAAAACAGTAGAAGGGAAATCCTTACATAGAAGCTTGCATACTCCCAAAAAAAAGACCGACTGCACCAGCAGGGAGTTTCAGCATAGTCCTCAGGGTTGGACGCCCGATAGTCCAAGTCAGAGACAAAAAAAGTATCAACATTCGATCGCGTTCGTCCGCGAAAACGGCGTCGTGGTCAAATCTTTCTATGTGGATTACACTTTGATTTTGTGTCAGGAGTTGAGGGTGTCGTTTTGGACGCAAACCGCCCTGGGTAACGTTTTAGGCGCTCAGAATATGTGGATCCCCAAAGGTACGGTTCCCAGACTCCTGATGGGCAACAAATGCACTTTTAAGGAGTCGATGGAGATGGTGATCTCCACCGAAACGAATGTCGCGTACTTGGAACTGTGGATGAAGGAGCACGCTAGCGACGTGAGGCAAAGGCCCGTCGCGGACGTCTTCGCTATCGTTTATTTTTGGAAAAATCGACAGAACGGGCTCGAAAAGAAAGCTCTTCAACTAGAGAATATCAATGGGTAAATTTACTTTGAATTACTGGGTTATTTTTTATCAAATCAACCAAAGAATTAGTAATGTCACCTCACAGATATTATCAGGATTATCAGGAATTTAAGACTTTCCCGACTATTAACTTTTTTACTATTTACAAAACTTCTGGGTTCCTCCTGTGTCAGTTGTTGTTGGCTTCTTCAGAGCTTGACTGAAGCTGGCTCTCACTTTTCTGTGTACCTGCTTATATATTATTTGAGAGGGGCGGAGCTAACTAAGGGGCATAAACATCGTCTCTATATTGGTGAGAGTTAAAGACCTGAGTCGCGGTTAAGATTGTTAAGATGAACCGACGCAATAGGAATCCAGAAGTTTTGTAAATAGTATTATAGTATATGTGGAAGTTTCTTTGAAAAATATATTTTTTTATTAATTAATCCATTTCAAAATTAACCAAAAGTGCACTGAGAACAATTTCAATATTTCCAGAACGCTCACTCATTGTTAACAGATGCTAATTTTGTCAATATTTTAGCAACATATTGGCAAAATTCCAGAATGGCAATATTATGTAACCCAGGTGAGAAAATAATTAGAATGCGTTCAATAATATTGTATTTATTTTAATTTATGAAATAGGAAGAAAACAAGAAAAAATTGAAAAGCTAAATTAGGATTAAACAATTTTTTTTTTAATTTTTAAATGTGATAAACAAATTTCAAAACTCACACATTCACACATAGTAAAATATACTCTAAATTGATAGAGATTGTATCAACCATATAAGCCAGTAAAAACTTTTTTCCGTGACACAATATATAGCTTTTTTCTTCAAGCATATCCGGTTTCTGTACAAAAGTATGTTTTTTCATAGCATGATTATATATTTTAGGCCCAAGACTTTGCTGACAAGTTGTCAACCAGAAAAGAGGAAGCGCTAACAAATTTTTGTTTCGTATGTTATACTG
The DNA here is from genome assembly GCF_029955315.1 of Cylas formicarius. Lineage (NCBI taxonomy): Eukaryota > Metazoa > Arthropoda > Insecta > Coleoptera > Brentidae > Cylas > Cylas formicarius. Next base: position 20,842,324 of record NW_026844326.1, on the reverse strand, counting down.
GTGTATTTGTGAATTTAAGACATTTCAAATTGGTTAATTTTTTTTAGTGTAAAAAATTTTTAGTCCAAAACCAAAAATTATCAAAGTCAGTGAGCTGTCATGCTAAACGTATCTATTTTGGTTGATTTGGTATGAAATGTCCTTGCGGTTTTATTTATATAACTATTTCTTTAAGTTTTTCAAAGAAACTTCCACAGGCTACTGGAATACTTTTTCCAAAACTTTTGCATTCCTCCTGCGTCAGTTTTTGTTGAGTCGAACTAGCTAACGTTTCGCCAATAATTCTGTTGGTATCTGCAACTGTCTGAAACTGGCTCGCATTTTACTCTCTACCTGCTTTTATATCGTATAAACACCATCTGGGATGACTGATTCCCATATTGGGGACAGGTAAAGACCTGAGTCGCGGTTAAGATTGTTAGGTTGCTTATATATTTCTATAGACTCTCGGATTTTTTATTGGTAGAAGAATTGATTACATGCAATAATTTTAGGTTTATCGAATAACATTTTGTTTTCGGTTTCGTGATTGTGTTTGGCAACTGCTGATAAGTCTATTTGTCTTAGTATTAAGGCGCTTTCATGTTCTTTGAGCCTAGTTGATATTTTTCGTCTGGTCTCTCCAATCTCAAATGGAATTTTGTCTTTGACTGATCGAAGACGTTAAGAGATTTTTGGACAAATGGTATCTGGTTTTGACGTTATATTTCTTTGGAACTTTTGATATGTGGTCAGTGACGTTTTGAATGTTAGGTAGGACAACAGTGGCAAGTGTGGGATTGCTTTCGGCTTCATTGCTATTGAAAGGTTGTGGTAAAGTGTATTTTGTGATGGAAGGCTTAATATCTTTAATATGGAAATTATTAGAGTGAAGAGCGGAAGTAAGGTGTTTTAATTCTGGGTTGAATGACTTGGGCTGAGATAGTTTTAGGGTTCTGTAAACAAGAGAGTTGATAACCGATGATTTTTGGGCCGGATGTGATAATTCATTAAGGTATCGCTATGCGAGCCAGTTTCAGTCAAACTCTGAAGAAGTCAACACGATGATCGGCGAAACGTTAGCTAGTTTGACTCAAAAAAAGTTTTATAAAAAGTATTTCTTTAAGGTTTGCGGATGACGTACAATATTCGGTACTCAAAAACACACCCAAGATAATAGTGAGCTGGCACAGTGCCGGTACCGACATAGGGAACAAGAAGACATTTGTTCATTGTTATCACCTGGCTACAGATTACCAAACTGTGGCTAACATCAGCGAGTTTGAATCCGTCGAACATTACGTATCGTCATTGCATAATATCGAAGGTAACATGGATTCAAGTTCTACAAATTTAATGGTTTGCATTTACGCATGAAGATGGATTTTTTCCACCAATACCAGCCTAAGTAATTTAGATACTGAATAGCTATTTATTAGATTATTTTTTAACCAGTTTTAATTTTTTGGATGTCACAACAAATCAATCGGCTGACATTAATTAACAGTTTACCATCCGTGACTCCTATTGAATTACAATTTCCTAAGAAAAAAGAATTTTAATTTTATTCGGAGTCTTTTGAATCTGGAGTCAAATTTTATTATAATATTTGTTTATAAAAGCAACTTTCTTTTTATGTTGGTAAACGGAAGAAGAGAGAAACCACAAGATTTAGAGGATTTAGTAGCAAAAAATGGTATATCATGGGACTACAAGAGTTAAAAATAAATTGACGATTTTCGGGTTGAATATGCGTAATTATCGGTACTTTATTAGTACCCATGGCGTCCACACGTTTACAGTGTAGCAGTTTTTCAAAATTCGCATCTGTAAATTGAAATAAATTATATATGTACCAAAAAAAGTTTAACAATGAATTAATCTATAAATAATTAAAAAATTAAATGAATCCTTTATATTGCTTTTCCTTTTGTTCTTTCTTGTTCTATTCTTAATCAATTTAATGTTCCCGTCAAGTTTTTCAAGCAATATGTAAAATAGCTAATTGAATATTAATAATTCCATTATGTTTCCTCATTAAACTTCAACATGTCCGGAGATCAGAATTTATTTATCAAGTAATTTCCAATAAAATAACGTCCAGCATAAATTGTTTCTTTAATTGATGCTTAGGACATCGCGAACGCTGGGTCTGCATTTTATAGCGTCAATATTTTCAATAATGCATATCATTGATTGTCTTGCCGGTACGTTGTGCACCAGGGAATAGGAAACTCCACGTTTGTATGTGTGTGTGTGTGTGTTTTTTGCTTAGATTGCGACGGACTCGTCATGGGTTGCGGCGAAAATAAAATCACACTCTGGAACTTGGAATATGGCTACGTGGTGGCGACGATCGCCATGACCGAGATCAAATCGCCGCTATGCACCTTGTGGGTCAAATCCGACAGGGTGAGGGCGTGCATAAAAAATCCCTCGGTTCGTCGTTGAAATGCCTTGCTTTCGATTTTAGGGTTTCCTATTTACTTTGCAACAGTGCGTAGACAGGGAGCTGAGGCTGGTCGCCATTAACGGCATAAATCACTCGTGGAAAAAGTTGGCGAGCTACGTGCCACCCGAACAATACGACAGGTATGTCGCCTTGTCTATGCTGATAATATAAGAACATCTTTTTTTCACCAAATGACAAATGTAATTTTATAACATATTTAAGTAAAAACAAAATTTTTTTGGCTGAAAGTCGGCACGGCTTCAGGTAGATCAACCCAAACAGCGATTCATTCATTTTTGGAGCAGGCTATCAACTATATTGAGTCTGGAGAGCACCCTGCAGGGATATTTCGTGATCTCTTGAATATAATGGAACAATACGGAATTTGTGGAATAGCTCTGAACTGGTTTAGATTGTTCTTAACAAATCGTAAGCAGTATGTTTAAATAAGGCAGGAAAAGGACAACTTGTTTTATTTATCCTTTTTATCAAGGAATTCTGCGTACCTGCCTAGTTTGGGTTTATCAGAGTTCGCTGACAACTGTTTAAGTTTATTCTCTTCACACTGATAACAAACTCTTGAAGACAGAATAAATTCAGCACTTGTACTGCTAAATAGTAGGTTTAACACCAACGAAGTCTTTTTGAATGTCCAAAAAACAAGTGTACTGACATTCAAATGCCCACAAAACAAAATCTTTCTGTGAATGTTCACTCGGCCGCAAATAACAAAGCACGCAAAATTTTTGGAACTAGAACTCGATGAACCCCTATCTTGGGAAACTTACTTTCTTCAAAGCTGCAGGCTTGTCATTTCCTAATAAAAAATTTAAAAACTGTTTTGGATGGGAAATGCCAGAGAAACTATGCTCACATCCATTCGAGATTACGCTATGGTATTACCTTTTTGGGGAAATTTAAGCCATGCAATATTTGTTTTCAAATCCAAAAACAAAGTCCTACGGTGTATCGTCGGTTCGTGCAGGCCCCTCTTCAGGGAGTTTAAAATACTACATTTACTAAAAGTTAAGGGCGTTCAACAAACATGGCCGCTGACATTTCGTCGATTTGATGGATTGCATTTTAGATGTAGCGTGTTTACGGTAGTTTTTTCTTAAACTATGCCCAGATTTCGTTAAATGTTCTGGAACAGTTAGTTAGGTGTGTGGACATAGTTAAAAGTTATATAAACATTTCCAAAATGGATCATATTGACGTTCCGAATATCGCAGGTTAAAGGGCGTGTGCGTGGAAAACGGCATCATCCTTGGGTTCTACGACCAAGGGATATTGTGCTGGAACGCACAAACGGGAGAGCCGATCGTCGAGGAATCGCAGAGCGAAACGGAATACGTATCAGGCAAATACGTAATCTCCATCGTCAACGATCAAGTAAATGTGCGACATGCTGTTACACACCTGTTGTCGCCGGAGGATTCCTAGTAAAATCCAGTAATCACCGCCGATTGTCTCAATCGAATTTGTACGCCACCTATCCTCCCACGCTATTTATTTTACTATCCACAAAGTGCAATTTTTAATTAATTTGTATATTTTCGGTTGTCAAGTGTCGATTTGTTAAAGCTGCAATTTTTATTGTCATTCTAAGGGCTACAGACAAATAATTTGGTCGCCGAAAACAAAAGTGTTTGATTATATTTATTTTAAAAGTAGAGAGAATCTTGTAAGTCAAGATTAATACATTTTGTTGAATATCAACTTATGTCAATTTTTTGCACATTATTCTGATATAAAAAAAAAACGTTATATTATATCTGTATCCGAAATATTTCCATTTTGGTTGCTATAGAATCTCCTGCCATACATCTCTTTTAAAAGTATATTTCCAAAGCAAAATGTCCCTCAATCTGTACCTTTTCCTGACATATTGCCTTATTCTTTTCATATTTCTAGCCATTTGTTTCAAAACCGACAAAAAAAATTGTCAACATGTTTCAATGAATTTCGATATTTGAAGAAACCCAGCATAAAGGATAGATCAATTGTCAGTTTTATATTGATGAAGAGGGCGATTTGAATATTTTTTATTGCACACGTTTTTCGATAAATAAATTCGTGAATTATAGATATTTAGGAAATATTCAAAGTTTTGTGTCATGCAACTGGCATATCTTTTATGATTATTTTTAAAAATATTTATTACTTCACCAAAAATCCTCTAGATAAAAGAAAAAATGCTTTGTCATGATACAAATACAGAAAAAGGTTAGAGGAAATATGCAAACCCCGTAATTTATAATTTATTAGGAACATTGAATTCTTTTTTTGTTTAAAAGTATTTGTTTTGAATTCTGTAGTTTTAGTATATAATGAAAATTTTGAATCACAACACATTCTTAACACAGGTACGTGTTATTAATGGAAAATACATTTCATAGGAATTATTGTAATTTTCTGCACATGTTCTGTTACTTTAATATTAATGGGTAATATAATTTAAATAACTAGTCAGAATCCAACAAATTCTTATTGGTTGATAAGAGGTGCGCAAATTCAAAAATTATTTGATATAGCAAAAATGGCTCATGCGGGAGTAAGTACAAATTTTTTTTGTAAAATGTGTACATATTATTGTAAATACCAATGAAATCCTGTGATTGATGGATGGAAATTTTTGTTGACTGTATAGAGATCACCCTTGTTTTTCTTTAGTGTCTAAAAAGCTATGTTTAATGCAGTTATTTTTCTAGAGAGAAAACTGCATTTTAAAAAAATTTGTACAGTTTGTGGAGTTGAAGTTAATATATTGTATTTTGTAAAATGATTTAAGAGTTTACCTTTGGTTTTATTAAATTCCCGTTTCATATGGTCCTATGTGCAAAATATAGTGTCATTTTATTTCTATGGTATTTAGAGCTCCTATATTTGTTCCTATAATTGTTATTGACCTACAATAAATATGATGATTTATTTCAATACTAATCATACAGTTCTAAAAAGTGCCTTATAATATATAACTAAAAATATAAAGGACCCATACAGTGGAAATATTTGATTATTTCTCCCCACACACATATATTGTCATTGTTAATACTGATAATATTTGACAATAACAAAACTCCCCTGATTACCCATTTCACACTGAGATATAACTGCAAATGATTAGTTTTATCTTCATTCTCCACTCCCAAAGAAAAAAACTTATTAAAATATAATTAGTCTTCCAGGGTTACATTCCTGAACAGATAGGACATAGATTCTTTGTTGTGGATCCTCCTTATGGCTTCAGAGAGCAAAATCGATATGTCTACCGTTTTGATCTTGTGACACTGCATTTTTTGCAGCTCATGTGGAATCGTGTTGGTAACAACCACCTAGAAAACAATAAAATTACATAACCACGCCGATGGTTCAGCCTGTCTGTTATTTTTACTTCGTCTATAGGGGAATCCTCAATTAATCTCGGAGCATCTGAGGAGAGTAACCCGTGGGTGGCTAAGACATAAATTTTGTATGCTCCACGCTCCTTTAATACTTCAGCGGCGGCGACAAAGGACTGAACGTCATCTATTAAGTCATCGACCATAATTGCGATCCGACCTCCAACATCACCAACAACATTTATTGGAGGTTTCTCTTTGGCGATATGAATGGGTACCCCCACTCCAGCGTCCATTGTTCTCGACCTTGGAACTGTGGGCGGCGAATAACGCCCGTCCACTTCGTCAGATTCGGCTTCTTTTTGTTCACCATGAATTACTGCTATACCCAAACGAAGACGTTCTGCATATGAAGTAGCTTTCTTTGCGGAACCCGGGTTTCTTGCCACAATTACTGAATTCCTATAATCTGGAATCTAAATAAATAATAAAAATAAAAACAAAAAAAAGACTCCAAAGATATCATGCATACACTCTCTTGAATATACTGAAGTAAAAAGGGGCTGGCCCTTAAATTATCGACAGGGCAATCAAAAAATCCTTGAATCTCTTTTTGATGTAAATCCATGGTAATAATGTGTGTCATGCCTGATTTGACCATCATTTGGGCGAGCAATTTGGTCACAATGCTGCCACGTTTACGCATTTTGCACTGTTTACTATAAGGCAAGTATGGAATAACTCCAACTATAGACTTGGCGGAGGAGGTTTTACAAGCATATGCCATTATAAGCATTTCCATTATATTATTGTTTACATCCCTGAAAGATGTCTGCTTTAGCCTGCCATAATAAAAAATGTAAAAATTAATACTTAGTTCCTGTCTGTATAATAAAGATATCTTTTCCACGAACGGAGTCACCAATTTTAAACATGGTTTCCCGGTTGCTCTTGTGATACACAGAACATTCTCCCGTGTTTACTCCCAACCTCCTGGCAATCAAGTTGGATAATTCAGGGTGTGAATTTCCAGCAAGCAAAATAATATCAGAAGTTTTTGGCGCATCCATGGCTTTGCCTTTTGGTGTGTGATTATTTCCGAACCTAAAATATAGCAAAAAAAGGTAAGAAAAAAGAAACAAAAATAACCTAATATTTCATAAAAATTAAAGGATCTGTTACAGATCTGAAACATCTAGATATTTACTAACAATTTTTACCTCTCTGAGAAAGTTTTTAATTGCAATTACTTAGTAGTAAAATATAAATAATATATATATTTTTATTTACCAGCTCTACGTCACTGCCGTTTGGTTGTTCTATCAGCTATCAATTCATTCCACAGAACACAAGGAATACAAATCTACTTCATACAGTAATGGTGAAGACTCACATTTACTACACAACCTTCCTTAATTCATAAACCTCATAAGATCGATAATATAACATTTAACACCTCTGTAAAAAACTAATAATATTCACGTGACAAAGATACATTATTCGACATGTAAAACTTACCACACATTTATCCATGGAGATATACTAACCAAAAGGATCCGTGCACAATTTTTGTTATGAATGACTAGCCTGTGATATATAGAGAATCGGTGGAGCAGTGGTCGAATTTGTTTTGGAAACGTTTGCAAAAAACTTTCGTTAATATTGTGTGTGTGGCAAGCAAGAACTTTTTTTTATCATATATATAATTTATGAATTAGACGTGATGCCAAAAGTCCGCCGAAGTAAAAAATCACCCCCAGAAGGTTGGGAGTTGATCGAGCCAACATTGGACGAATTAGAACAAAAAATGAGAGAGGGTATACTTGGATTGGAGTTTAAACGAAATTCGATAATAATTAGACTCTTTCGTTTTAGCGGAAACAGAGTCACATGAAGGGAAGCGAAAGAACGAATCTTTATGGCCTATTTTCAAAATCCATCACCAAAAGTCAAGATATATATTCGATTTGTTTTACAGACGAAAAGCCATTACTAGAGAATTGTATGAATACTGCTTGACAGAGAATATCGCTGACAAAAACCTAATTGCAAAATGGAAAAAGCAGGGCTATGAAAACTTGTGTTGTTTAAGGTGTATACAGACTAGGGACACAAACTTTGGCACCAACTGCATTTGTAGAGTACCTAAAGGAAAACTTGAAGAAGTAGAGTATTATTAATTTTTAAAATTAAAACAGGATTTACTTTGTAATTTTATTTGTTATTTCAGGGAAGAATTGTGGAATGCGTCCATTGTGGCTGCCGGGGATGCTCTGGTTAATTCTCTCTGATACTAATAACAAATTATTTCAATATATAACTACATTTTTTAGTTTGTTTTTAGTATTTTAAGAACCTGTAAATAAACATCCACATAAGGCGAAAAATTTTTATTGAAATAAATAGGTAACAACTTACAAGCTAAAAATAATGATCACAGAAAAAACAACTCGCAAATGCCCAAATTTTTGATAAGGGTTATTTATTGCTGATCTGTGGTATTTTCCCCAATTTGTACTTTAAATTTTTGGAGCCAAATTTGTCAAAATGAGAAGATTCTATACAATATATTATTACAGAAAATATAATATTCTCTTAAGGCAATTTTTTTTCTGATACAACTTGTTTGCACAGGAATTTCGATTGATAGCTGATCTACTCTTTAACAAAAATCATACTCCTAGCTAAAATTTATATACTCTAAAGAGGAACTATTGCTTATTTAGTAAAAAAAGTTACTCAAGAATTGGATTTAATGCAAAGTCCTAACCCGCTTTTGATACTGTACAGGTTGACTGTCTTGTTTACAGTATAATTTTTGGTCGTCCGCCATTGAGAAAGCACTCAACCTATTTCGTTATAATATCTCTGGAATGTCTAACAATTGTATCGAACCAGCTAACGACCTAATCAAGAATTATAACAAGTAAGAGAAATAAAGCATATTCCAGCTTGCGGTTTACAACCTACGAAAATAGCTATTTGAATAAATTTTACAACCTTGTGGCTATTTATTTGTTACATTTTCACTAGAAGCTTTTTTTGTTAACTAGATGAAACGTTTCAAGACACTTTGAGATGAATTTTAACAATCAATTAAATTTATTTTGTGATTTAGAGTTGCATCCTCAAATAATATTTACACAATTCAAAATATTCCGAAAAGTCGAATAAGTAACAAACATTTTTATTAAAAATAAATTAATTTTCTTGGTAAGAACCATGAGTAAACAAAACCACATACCTAAAATAAGTACCATTTTTTCCATGGAAGATAAACAAAAATGATTGAAGATATGTAAATCCATAGGGTGGTCAAACAGATCCACGGCTCAGAACGGATAGAAAAATAATGAAAGCAGGTTTGAGATACTTTACTTTTTAGTGAGATACTATACCTTACTTATCTGGATTGATTAAATAAAATTAAATTAAACATTAACATTAAAACTCATGTTTCTCACTCATGTCTAACAGTAGAATTATCTGTTAATAAGCTTAACGCCACAGCTCGGACCCCCTTTTAGCGATTTAATACGTTTTTCATTATCTATACTTTTTGTAAATGCGTGCAAAACTTAATTTATGTAAATTCCATCATATAGGGTGTATCGGTTTATTGTAACCCTTAACAGTCGACAGTACTTTTGAAATCAACAAAAAAAAGTTCATATATAAAGATAGGGCAGCAAACCCTTCAAGATACAGGGTCCATAACTTAAATGCAAAAACAATTATAATTATAAGAAATGCAATCTTCAAAATATAATTTCGTTTTAGCTAAAACACTAGCATAGATATAATGGCATAATTCAAACATTGACAAGGGAAACTTTGTTTTTCAATTATTTTAACCATCCAAATGTTAAAAAAGCAGCGGCGTATCACTTTTCTTATTAAACAAACTGAATTACTTTCTGGAAGTCTTAAAAGTAAAATTATTTTTGCTTGATTTTAATTTGACATCCTTTAGCATTTGAAAAATATTAAAAAAAAAAACATGTTTATATGAACTTTTTTTTCTTGATTTTAAAAAATGTGGTTTTCCGCATTGGAGGCTAAATTAATAGGAGTTGCACTGTATTACCCACTTTTAATAAAATATTTTGGGATAAGAGTATTTTTCAGCGATTTAATTTTAAACGTACGCAAGAAAAAGCTGCGATCCACACCACTCGTGTGTAAAAAAATCGAGCGCTCGGTCCCACACTTTTCCGCAGTGGCGTGCGGCGATTAGTGACACAGGGAAGCGCCACAATTAACATAATACTTTGCATTATTTTGATCATCAAACACAGTTACGAACTATATTCCATATTTAGAAACCGTTAAATTCAATAATACATTTTTTTTGCATCACCTGAAGGCTGTCGCTTACGCCGCGCGCCCCTGCTCGAGAAAATCGAAACACGCGTGAATTTAAAATTTTAAATCCTTATAAACCTATTATATCATATTGAACAGCAGAAGGTGGTGAAACGTAATGAAAAATTCATTCGAAAACTTCAAGCGATATTTTTTAAGGGTCGCGTTGGGCGAATCAATAGAGGATTTTTTTTTCGGGCGATGGTGCCATCGAACGGTAATTCTAATACACTTTCGTGAAAAAATCAAAAGCAATATTTTCCGATGTTTTTAACAAAAAACAAAAAGGCAAGTCCGCATGATGACACGGTCGCTCTCGGTACTAAACTACTACATTTCTCAAGGAAACACTTGATTTATACTCCGTTGACCGGCCCAAAAGCGGTTAAAGCTGGGAACTGATCGACCTCACGTTTCCTGCGGGTCGTCCGGGATCCGCGTACCTCGCAGGATTTTACTATTCTGCAATATCACGCAGTACTATAGTCACAGTCCGCGCGGATCGTGGCAAATCTCTGAATCTAGCACCCAAAATTTCTTTGTTTTGATTGTATTCAGATTTATTGAAATATTCTCCAATATAGTGATAATTATGAAGGTATATTTAAATTTAAAATGAAAAATAATGAATTCAAAAGTAACGTGTATGTGATCGACATGAGAGATTTAGTATTCTCCGATTAATAGTAAGCACAACTGAAAATGTAGGATTAGTAGCCAATTTTTTTCCAAGCGACGTATAAAATAAAACGCTATCAATTTTCTGACACATAAGCCTACCTCATATTTTTTTAAATGGAACACCCTGTATATCCTATATGTGTTTAATAGAATATCTTATTCCGATTACAATGATGTAACACACTTTATATTTTATTCCACTCGTTTTTGACAAATCGGCAAAAATAGGACATTTTTATATAATTTCAAAGAGTGCCCTGACCGACAAGTAAAAATATGTTTATCTTTGACATATTAGTAAACAACGTTGATGATTGAATTATTGTCCAGGTCATTATTGTTAACATGGTTTGTCGCGAATTTAGCATCCGTGAAACGAGTGATATGCTTCAAGTGTCCTTTCTGAATAATAAAAGTACAACCGCAGCTTGTCGTCAGTAAATTAGACTTTATCCAGAGCTACGAGCTCCTTCAAAACAGAGAAATTTTCATAAAACGGTAACGTATTAAATGATGAAAAGGTATACAGGAATCATAATGTTTTAAATGAAGAAAATAAGGCAAACATATATGAAGAGACAGGTATTTCTCGGGGATCAATGCACTCAGTTTTGAAAGAATATAAATATAATGCATTTAAACTTCTTAAACCTCAACAACTAAGTGCAGAATAATGTCAAAGGAGCATGCAGTTTTTTCTGTATTTTTTAAATAGACTTAATGAGAATAATAATTTTTTGAAAAACATTTAATGGACTGATGAAAGTTCGTCCACTACAACAAAGGATTGCAATGGACAAAATACACGATATTGGTCTTTAAATAATCCTAAACAAATACACGAAAAAAAAACAGGGGTACCAATCAATTAATGTATGGTGTGGTGTAATAGACGGGCATATTTAGGTCCGATATTTATACATCAAAAGTCAACTGGAGATCATTATTTGCAACTCTTAGAGCACCAAATAGAACAATATATAGAAGAGTTACCCCTAAATATATCAGCGCTGATTATATGGCAGCAAGACATTGCCCCTCCTCACAATGTTGTACAAGTTAAAATTTTTCTTTACATGGAATATCCCAGGGGTTGGATAGGGAACGGCGGAACAATGGATTGGCCAGCCAACAGCCCAGATTTAACCTTAATGGATTTTGTCTTTTGGGGAAATATGAAAAATCAAGTGCACAGAACTCTTTGTAATAATGTGGTGGAACTTCGTCAAAGGATTTTAGAGCCAATCAATCAGTTAAGAGATAATCCGGAAACGTTACTAAATGCAAAACATCATACAATTAGAGTGTATGAGAAATGTGTTCAGGAAAATGTTGGTCACACATTACAGTAGTTAGAATAGTTAAAGGATTTTTTGCTTTAGTATGTTTTGTCATTTTTAGTGTTTATGTTCTACTTTAATTTGTAAATAATTATTGTTGTTGCGAAATAACGAAATTTTAAAATGTAACTAACGCTCTCTAAATATTTTATGAAAAAATAGAACATAATTATATTCATCGTCTCCAAAACCCGTCGAATTGAAGTTTTGTTGAACTGATGCCGCTTGTACTTGATTAAAATCTATTTAACAAGTTAAATGGTAACAAAGGTTATTTTCACAAAGTATTGACGATATAACAATTACAGTCTACCTACGTAAAAAAAAACATATATAAGAAAAAAAATATTGGGCGATTTTATATTTGAATTTAACATTGGACACCAATTCAAATCTGCTTGGTCATTAAGTAATAAATTTGAATATCTCATGCTATTAATCTCCATAGCTTCCAATGAGTTTAGTTTAGTTTAGTTTAATGTATTTGAAAAATTTCAAAATTGTCATCAATGTGGATTTCTGAATTTAAATGTATGGCGCAATTAATTTTGTGTTTGTCACATACAGGTTCTCAAATCTAGGTGTCTAGATCAAATAGATATTGCAATACTGTGCTTCTGAAATTGAAATATTGTAACATTGCAATATATTGCAATAATATTTTTAAGCTATAAAGCCTTAAATTAAAACGTTTAATTTGAAAAAGTCTTATTTTTATAGAAACTTTTCTATTCGTTAATATGTTTCTTAACCTGTAGATTCCAAACTTTGGAAATTTTTATTGTTTATTAAATATTTTCCTATGGTGTTGCCAATTTTAAAAACAATGCTGAAACCACATATTTGGAGGTTTTCGGAAACATTCATGCTAGATCCTTTTATGTATGTAATATTAGGAAAGACTTGGGTTTAGTAGTTAATATGTAGCAAACGGGGTTCAAAGTTATTTGAAGCTGTTATTTAGTTATGATCTTATTTTTTCACACCGGATCGGAACCGTTGTTAAAAGCCGTTTGTTTTATAATATTTAATTTTTTTTCATTTTTTTTTTTTGTAAAAAGTAGTAGATTAAAAAGTCTGCGAATAAACCAGTGAAAGGCAGTCATTTTGTATGTGTGAAAGTGATTTGAACTGTTATGTATTAACTGTATCCCTGAATGAAGGCTTATAGTAAATTAAAAAATCTATTTCGTTACTTGTTTAGTTTTGGTTTGTTAGCGAGTAAATATATACGATAATATATCTTTTAGTTCAAACAAAATGAGCAAAAACATAACTTATATCTCTCAAATGAGTTAATATTTTACTAAGGCACATTATTTTTAGTATAGTTTAATCTAGGATTGCCTTTTGGAACAATTATTACGTAATATCTTCTGTTCCGTAGAAATTAGAAAAATGATCATATGAAATCATACATTTTATAGTTTTGGTTAGTTGGTAGTTTTGGTAAACCTCACATTATCATAAGATATATAATGTACTAAATCTATTGATAAAGTATAGCAAAATTATTATCTTGGCTTTAAATATGCGAAACGATCATCACAAAATTCATTAATACATTTTTTTAACAATCACATACCTCGAGATTAAAAAATATCTCACCGAAAATTGTACCTAGAAACGGTCATGACAGTTTAATTCACAGCACTTTCGAAGGTGATTTTTGAAGAATTATACGGCGATTGTTTATTAGTTCAGTTAAAAAAATATTTTAAAAAGCATTTAGTGCGCCAATTATTATTGACAATACAAATTTCATGAATTTGGAAAATATATGGGTTTTTTAATTTTTGGGTCCTAATTTGAAAGATTTGCCAGCAGTGCGGCCCTTACCTGATACTGTTTCTCGTTGTCGATCGTACCGACGACAGCTACGATCTGATACTGCGTCGCTTTCATCGCGGCCTCACTTTTGCGCAGCAACCGGAGTGCTGCGGCCGCGCAGCTAGTATCGCCCAGCTGCGCCATCTGTTGCGGCGAGTGGCTCGGATCGAGCACCAACAAGATCAGGCCGCCGTTGCGGTGAACCTCCACGCCCATGATCGTCCTGCTGTGGCCCTGGTGTTGCAGGTAGAGCGGAGGCGCGAAATCGCCGCCGTTCTCGAAGTACTTGAGCACCCACCGGAAGAGCTCCGGATGGGAGCCGTCCGGTCCCGTCGCTTTGTGGAAATCGACCAACTGGCAACGGATACGTAAATAGGACAAAAGCGTCATCACTTCGGTCGCCCCTATCCATTTTCTGGTGTTCACCAGCTTGCAGCCGAGCTGCTCGGAACCCTGCAAAACAACACCGTCCGGTTTTGGATGGGTCGCCCGCGTCGTCGTCTTCGACCTACTTGAATGTCGAACCCTTTGGACCAGGCCTCTTCGATGAGGCCCTGCAACCGTGATATGCTAGGTACTGAGCTGCGGGGCGGTTTCTCGCCGCGCCACAATTGATAGAGTCGTTCGTTGTAACCGGTATGAGTGAGCAGGCTCGATATCAACATCTGCGCGTTTCGGTAACCGCAGCCCCACCCCCGGTCGCCGTATGACGACGCGTAGTGGTCCACGCACGTGCACAACAGGGTGCGGGCCACGTTGGCCGCGTTGCTGCTGATCGCCCTCACCCTCGGCACCTACAATGCTTTGTCTTTTTCTCTATTTTGTAACACTTATCTACGTGTCAACGTGGTTGGCGATTTCTAAATATATTTTTCGCCAAAAAGTTATACATTATTTTGAACACGTTCTCATGGGTACAAAGGGTCGTGTTTAAATCGACATAAATTTACTTTTATGCAAGTCTCAATAATTTTATCAATTCTCCTTTTTTCTTGAACTTCTCGAATTGACATTACGATTGTTTACTGTCAAGTTGATTTTTACCATCCTTAAAAATTACACAACTAGGAGCTCCCGTCTCTCACAACACTTACGCGTAAATATTAATTAATTAATATGTTATTAAAAATTTAAATTTAAAGTGCCCATCGAAAACACCGATTACGATATTTATTTCCCAGCGATGAAATGCTTACGTCATCAGTTGTTGTTGTTTGGCGGCTGTCAGTTTACACAAATTGTTGGCAAATGCGCGGAATAAGACCGAGTTTTGAGGTTACATTCTTAGAAATATTTTCGTTACAAAAAATTAAACTACGGTTTGCAAGAATATTAAAAATGAATTACTGAGATAAAAAGGAATATTCAATTTTATCTTAAACTGACGATTAAGATTTGGAAATTCTTTTAGAAGAAAGAATAAGACCAAAGAATTTGGGATTTTTGTGTCCCAGTTTAATAAGATTGAATATATGGAAGGGTCAATAAATTCTTCTTGAACTTTACAAATAAAATTAAACATACAAAATTAAAAACATACTTATGAACATGAAAATTTTTCACAGAAAGTTCCACAGGCTATTCCAATACTATTTACAAAATTTCTCAGTCATCCGAGACGATATTTATGCCCTCTCAACAATATATGAGCAGGTACAGAGTGTAAAAAAAAGCCAGTTTCAGTTAAGCTCTGAAGAAGGTAACAGGATGATTGGCGAAACGTTAGCAAGTTCGACTCAACAATAACCCACACAGGAGGAATCCAGAAGCTTTGTATTTAGTAATAAACATGTAGTCACATATTTATTAAAGCTTAACATAATGGGAATGTGTCCGATTCCTAACTTTTCAATGAAAAAATTGGATTCAAGAACCCAAGTAAGAACCAACAAAGATAACATACAAAGAGTCGGTCGGCTTTAGTTCTTGGTTCATTATTTAGCTGCAAATATCAAGCTTAATCTATGCAACCCTACTGTTTTTGCATAAATCAAACAAGTTTCGAATTTGCAGACATGCGCGCAAGGATGATTTGAAAATTGTAAGAAACAAGTTCCTGGTTTGACCTGGAAACAAACCTACAGAGACCCCGGTAAGTAAATTACCTACAAATATGTCAACATACTATACTTCTCGTGACAGAGCTACCGTCGTCTATGCCGCTGCTCTCCGCAGCTTTTAAGTCGAGCGTCCTCTCATAGTAATCCGCGACGCTCATCTCGCCGGCATAAACCGCCCTTTGCATGTTGGTGACCGACTGTTCGCGGAAATTACCCTGATTGTCCATGCCGTATTGCGCGCGCAGCAGCTCGAACTCGCGTTGCTCTCGTTCCCGTAAAGCGGCTCTGTCTACTGGCTGAGGCGAACTGACAGGGAAATGAGATTCCACGTGACGCTGGGCCACTTCACTCTGAAATTTGCGAAATTGGCGAACAGGTAGACGAGTTCCAAAGAGAAGTCCGTTTCAAAACATTTCCTTTAGGTCTTAAGGGTAATGAAATTTAAATAACACTCCTTTGTTGAACTGATGCGGCTTATACTTGATTAAAATCTATTTAACAAGTTAAATGGGAACAATTGTTCATATTTTCCATTGTTAAGTGCTCTTTGTTTTATAATATTTAATTCATTTTCAAAATGGAACGTTAAAAAATCTATTGTCTATAAAAACTTCGGCAAGTAGTAGACTAATTGAGTTTCCCATATATTTATGGATGCATGTAAACTGTAAAAAATAAATAGCTTGTTAAAATCTGTAGCAAAAAAAATAACCGCAAGCAGAATTTCGATGCGAAACGATCTTTAGGCAGGCGCTAGTTACATTGAGCTGTTTATCCAGGGCTATCCCGCACACAGGACAGGCGTGGATCGCCGGGCTTGCAGGCGACAGCACGTCTCGATGCTCGATGTTGACGTGAAGTTCAAGGTCGGGGGCGGAGTTAAACGATTTCACGCACAGCGGGCAACAGAAGACCTCCGCTTTACTAACTACGCCGACTGAGGGTGATGTCAAGTCGAAATGTCGCCTTCAAAAACATAATTCGATCATTTATTTAACAAGAAAAGCAAGTTCATATTTACTTTTTAATTTATTGTTATGTTATGTACGTGCGAATAATACGGTTTAACTGAATATCGCAAAATCTACGTATTTTTTAGTAGCAACAATACATTTTACTCTTTAAAATGAAAAATTCATCCATTCTCTGAAATACCGAGGTTAAATACCAGAAACATATGAAATCTACATTACCATTTGTCAGAACATAAACTTAATTTTTAAGTTAGTTGTTGATGTCTCTAGTTTGTTTTTAATTTGTATTCGCTTGATAGTACTATTGCAGACGAAACATATTACCCGTTTTTGACAAATTAATGATACTGTAGATTTTGTGTTTTTCTTTTATTAACTGCATTTTACTCTTTTTCCAGTATAGTTTTATATTCCACAGTTCCATTACATAGAAACCTCAATGTGTAACAATTCAAATCGAATGCATTATGATCCCACATTTATTTTAAACTGTTTCTATTTGCAATATGCATGTTAATCAAAATTAACTTTGATGTATGATCATGCAGAATTATCTTCAAGATGAAAAGATGATTTTAAAACATAATGTGTTAGCAAATTGCACAAATACCTGTTAACATGCTCCTCTAAATCATTGGGACTATGACTAGCATAGTTGCATATAGGACATTGCAAGGCAGGGGTTGAGCTTTTTAATTTTAACCCTAAGTTAGATCTTAATGGAGACCCATGGCCGTGGCTCGAATTTTGAGGACTTATCTCACCACCACCATTTATCTTAAAAACAGCAACTTGTTAGTAGTTTGCTGTTTTTATAGTTTCTTGGTGTTGTATACTTACTTTTGCATTGAGATTAATATTTGAGATTCCCGATTTTCCATTGACTTTTTCATCATTGAGATTCTTATTTGAAAAAGTGGCTGGATTGTTCCAATTGACGCTGGTTTCACCATGGAAACCATTAATCTCACTGGAAACAATGCTTAAGTTACATAGTTGACTTATTTTTAGTGACAGTTATTAAGTTGCTAAATTTACACCACATATGTTCAAAAAAAATCTAAATTTTGTTGAAATTTTGTACCGAATCTTACACTAGTTACATTATCTATAATATGAATATGAAAAAACACTCAAATGTACAAAATGATCCAAAAGGAAAGGGAAATTTATAAACTCAATTCTATGACAATCCTCTATGTTGCCAAATTACAATTTTTGCTAGCTTTAAGGTAGGTCCTAGAGGACACCAGATGCAAATAACTCTAACAACATTGCCCATTTTTTCCCATGTAAAATGTAAAGAATATTTGTGTAGGGCCACTTTGGTTACATGCAACAAAATTGATAATTTTGTACATTTTCATTTCATATTGAATCCCTCTGTATATAGTCACTCTGGAAAAAAGATTTGCTACATATTGTAGACCTGGCAATTACCATTAAAAATCCTTTAAAATCAAATTACCTAGGACTAGGATCATCGATGAAACTTATGTTCTGTTCAGATTCGGGAGTCAAAAAATCCAAATGAGCCTGATTAACATGTAAAATGAGTTCGGCGGGCGACACGGAACTAAGTTCGCAGAAAGGGCATACGCCATACCCCTCTACATGTGCCGTATGCGTGTGGGTTCTAAATTCTTCCTCGCTTAGGCCTTCCAAACCGCAAATTTCACAGCAGTAGTAACAATCCAAACCATTACTTGCCATTTTTTGATCAATTTAGGTTAACTGAATATAGGTAGGTATATCGAAAAAGCAGCGATCGCTACCGAATTCTAGTCTGCACTTTGCACATATATACAACCCGATTTGTTTACGTACATTTAAAGTTATTAATTATTTTTGCAAATAATGAACACAAAAGACTGACATTTTTCATTGACCTGTTTAAATTCAGGACATTGTTAACTTTCCTTTACTGGCGACCAATAGTTCGCCAGTGTATAGCGGGTTGCATACGTAACCTAATAGCTTAAATATTTTTTGCAATTCATGAATTTTTTCGGACGTTGCCGTTGATTTTTCGAAGGTTACGAGAGTGAAATATGACCTTCCTCACCTTTGCGATAAGTCCCGACAAATTTTAACTAGTAATTTTCTGTTAAGTAATCAGTGAGAATATAGTTTAAATTTGTGTTGTTAAAAATGGGCGATAAGGAGGTGAAAAGCATCCCAAATTATGTAAAATTTATATTCGGAGGCAGTGCTGGGTAAGCCAATGTATAAATCTGTGAAAATATCAAATTTTTGCTCATTAATTTATACAGAATGCTTGCGACATGTTTTGTTCAGCCTTTGGATTTGGTCAAAAATCGGATGCAGTTAAGCGGTCAGGGTGGGAAAGCCAAAGAACACAAGACTTCATTCCATTTGGTCAAGTCAATTATAAAAAATGAAGGTGTTTTCACCCTTTACACAGGTCTCTCAGCTGGCTTGATGCGTCAAGCCACTTACACCACCACACGATTAGGAATTTACACTTGGCTATTCGAAACATTCTCCAAAGATGGTGTGCCACCCAACTTTGCCATGAAAGCCGCTCTGGGTATGGCTTCAGGGATGTGTGGCGCCTTTGTCGGTAAGTATTTTAGGTACAGATTTGTTCATACATTGTCAAGC
Source organism: Cylas formicarius (assembly GCF_029955315.1). Taxonomy (NCBI): domain Eukaryota; kingdom Metazoa; phylum Arthropoda; class Insecta; order Coleoptera; family Brentidae; genus Cylas; species Cylas formicarius. The sequence goes on along the minus strand of NW_026844326.1, from coordinate 20,822,677 downwards.
CATATAAAACATCATGGCAGCATAAAGCCTTCAATTTCGCAAAATAACTACAAATTGACCAATGTTCAGTAAAAGATAATGCCTATCTAAGAAAAATAATATGTATTACCTATACAATAATCATAATAATACATAACTGGTACTAAATAATAGAGATATAGACTACTAATTTGCTACTAAGTACTACTGACGTACATATATTTAAAAAATAAAAGTTTTATATGAATGCTAATAATACTACTCTTTAAACTGGGAGTTTGTTAACTTTAAATTCGTGCAAATCGACACCTTACATTTTAGTCAATCAGAATTTTATTTTTCTGTGTGGATATTAAAAAAAAAGTACCCCAAGGAACAAAAAAACAAATTGTGTGCATCTTTAAAAATCATTACTTTTCTGTGGTTCATCATGCGAAAGTCTACACTTGGAACTTTAGGAACTCCGGCGGAAGTGGCTCTCATCCGCATGACAGCGGACGGCCGTTTGCCTCTCAATGAGAGGCGTAACTATAAAAATGTGTTCGACGCGCTGTTTCGAATTTACCGAGAAGAGGGCCTCTTCACCCTATGGAGGGGAGCGATACCCACAATGGGCCGTGCGATGGTACGTCGGTTCAAGTTTGCGACTTTGGGCTTGTTCACCAGTGCACAACTGTTGTAAAAAATCATTAAACATAATGACTTGTTGTTTCTGAACATAAGAGCATCAGCTGAATAGCACGTTGAACATCGATTGATCTTTATAATAAAAGTTCAAAGATAGACTTATCTTTTTCAGAAAAAACTGCCATTTTACTTCCCACATTGCATTATTTATAAAGTAAGATTCTAGATTTGTCAAAAAACCGCTGAGTAAAGCCATCATCACAAAAACTAATCAACTACTTTTATAATCTATGATCATGAATTTTTTAGCAGTGATTCAGGTTCAACGGTTGGCCAAAATCACCTAGGCAGCGGATATTACTGAGGCATCACTAAACAGTTGTGCACTGCTGAACAAACCCATTTACAATGTCATTATATCCTAAGGAAATCCGACCAACTTTTGATAAAATGTGGCCAACATGAACAATTATAAATGATCAACCAGTAGTGTTCGCGTGAGGGATAAAATGGTTCTGACTTCCAGCAATTTTATAGGTGCTGTTACTCGAAGTTTAAACTTAATAGCCGTTTTATCCTTCTTGACTTTTTTTTCAGCTACTAACTTCAGATCTAACGCAACGACAAAATTTGTTGTCAGTTGTCATTGTGTTAAAGCGTAACTAACTAACCTATGTGCGTTTTCTTTTTTTTTTTTCATTATTATTATACATTCCATAATAGCAATTGAAGAAACAACTAGATTTAACAATTTTTGTGAAACAAATTCAGATAGCACGCAGAAACAAGTTATTTTCGCTAATCTAAAGATTGAAGTAACTATAAAATTAGTCATTGCATTGATCTTCAATTAAACTAAAGGTATAAAATTTGCCCCTGGCAGTAGTTGGCGTTGACAGCCACTACGGTATATCAAATTTTGAACCTAACTATTGACTGACTGTAAAGGAATCTAGTAGCTCTTTTAACAGGGTTTTGTTTAGGTTGTTTATTAAATATATTCTCTTAACCTTTGAGTACCCGTGCCTCGCCTCAGAAATGTCATCCGCATATATGAATGTCTAGAATCAAAACGGTCTCCTTTGGATATACATATCATTGGATATTTTCTTTCCATTTTACCCACGTTCTCGCAGGTCGTAAACGCGGCCCAATTGGCCAGTTACTCCCAGGCCAAGCAATATTTGGTTAAAACAGGTTACTTTACGGAAGGCATTTTCCTCCATTTCATGGCATCGATGATATCTGGCCTCGTAACGACAACCGCCAGCATGCCTGTCGACATCGCGAAAACGAGGTGATTGATCGGTAATGCTGGTTATTTAGGCGACCTTTTTAAAACGCTGTTTCAGGATCCAAAATATGAAAACGATTGACGGAAAGCCCGAGTTCAAAGGACCGCTGGACGTTCTGGGGAAAATTTTGAAAAACGAAGGTGTTTTCGCTTTGTGGAAAGGCTTCTTCCCATACTACTTCCGTTTGGGACCGCACACGGTTTTGACGTTCATATTCTTGGAACAAATGAACGGCGCGTATAACAAACACATACTTAAGCAGGAAAGTCGTGCCACCTTGTAGATTCGGTTTGGCGAAGATAGGGAAAATATTAAGACCTCGCACCGCGAGGCGGATTATATGTATTGTAAGTTTCAACGAAATTGTAGCGAAAGAAGTTGCCGAAAGTCGACGCGCGCGTCGTTGGTGTGCCGTTTAGCCTTGCGTATTTACTATAAACGCCATATCTATTTTTATCTAGTCAAATTTATACTTGGTTCGTATGGGGCAGGAGGAAAACAAAGGCCTATTATTTCGCGCGACTTTTATATTCATCAACTCAATTCTATATACAACTTTCTATAGTAAATTGTGAAGTATTTTTTTAATTTACCCTCGTATAATTTTGTACAACTATTTACGGCGAACGGAGTTAATAGGTAAACTCATAAATGTTAGTAACTTTATTATACACTCAGTTTTTACGAGTTAGCGGGTACTATCATTGCATTACATTAGCAACTATTTCGATGGACTTTGAATATTATTAATGAATATATTCTTGTTACCACATGGTGTTTTTGTTGAAAATAATCAAAAAGTTTAAAAATCAAATACATACAAATATAATCAAAAACCTATGGCTCAAGATGTGGACAGATTAATAAAACAAACCTGATACCAAAAACCGCAAAACATTCCTCCTCACTAATTTTTTTTAGGGCATCTAATTGAAAAATATCTCCTTTTTAGTAAATAAAGTTTCTGACATGTAAGCATTTGTTTATTTCTTTAAAAATTTGAAATATCAATTGGTTATCAAGGATCATACAGTCAGAATAAGATGGTGCAACAAGATAGCTTTGTTTTCAGATGTTGTTTTAGTTGTACATTGCGTTTTGTATTCTTTTAAAACAAAATTACAGACAAAACAAGATCACTAACAAAGTCTTTTTAAAAAGAGAAAATTAAGGCCCAGTATGTCAGAATTTTTTTAATTCAATTCATTTCTTCAATTTGATAATCAACACGCAAAGAGAAAATTGTGATGTCAAAATATTAGGAGTGAAGAATATAATAAAGGAACTTTAACAGCATAGGGTGTTGAAATATAAAAAAATGGTTATTTCTTATTTAAAAAAATCCTAGATTTTGCTTTCAAACTCAGTAGTTATTATTGCCACTTAAAAAAAATTATAGCATAGGTAAACTAGTTTGTTTAACCAGTGGCGTTCATGAGACCGTTTTAATTAATTTAAACAAAAAAAATTGTTAATAAATTTATAAACATATCAGTTTTTTTTGCAAATTAACTTAACATAAGTCGCGCTATTTAAATTCACGTTTAGTTTATTCAATTCCAGAAATTATAATACTTGCCAAATTTGAAAGCAAAATCTAAAAGGGATTTTTTAAAAATGAAAAAAAAAAACGATTTTTTCGCAATATTTCAACACTGATGTGTCATTTTAGGACATTTTTATGAACTTTTTCTAATTTTTATTTGCTGAATATGCTGTTAAAGTTTCTTAATTATAATTCCAAGACTTTTAAATATGGCTAAAGCTACAGTGAGTATTATTTTTCTCGCCAGCACTAATGATTTACTAGCTCCACCAAAACTTCTGTACAGCTTCACGGAACCTGTCGCTCAATCTGCAACCCCTCGCGTATTCGCAACTAAAATATAAATACTGTGAAGCAGCAGTCTTCCTTTACCCGAATTTCATTAAATTGTAATCGGCGTCCTCGGGGACGAAACTTTTGTCGGTCCCGTCCCTGCGTGCGCACGCGTCCTTGAAATTCGTGACGTTCAACGTGCTGAAATAATCGTCATGCAGGAAGCGGACGATGTCCTCCATTTTGCACACGCTATTCTTCCTATCCACGTTGACGAGATTTCTGCAAAAATTAATTTGTCTCGTGACGTCTTTGCCGTTGGACAATAGCCTGAAATAGATCCCCTTTGCATCATTGCGACTTTGCCTGTTGTCCTGGTACACCTCGACAACGACACGGGCTGCGTAACGCAGAAGAAGCGGGTCGTTCGCCAAGCCTAACGCGGTGGTGAGTTGGGCGAGGGTGTGGTCGTGGCCCGAATATACTACCAGATACGGGCCATTATTCGACACCTAGATAACAAATAATTTGATTTACAACAACAAATAATGGCACCCGTTTACCATATGAAGCATTTGCTGGACGATATGCCGCATCAGTCCGTACGATCGTAACAAACATAACCTTCTCCAGTGAATATTTTTCCATTTGTGATAATTTACCCAGTCCGTGTACGCCATAATACCCGCAATATTATGCCTTCTGAAAACAAAAAAAGTTTGTCTTTGTGTTCAGACTTTTTACAAATTAAATTATAACAAGTAAATCCTTCCAATAATTCTCTTCTTTTTACTTTTTACAAAACTTGTGGGTTCCTCCTGCTTCTTCAGAGCTTGTCAGTTTCAGTCAAGCTCTGAAGAAGCCAACAGGATGATTGGCGAAACGTCAGCGAATTCGACTTAGCAAAAACTGACGCAGGAGGAATCCAGAAGTCTTGTAAAAAGTATTACAGTAGCCGGTGGAAGTTTCTTTGAAAAAAAAATTCTCTAAATTATTAAAACCTAATTTCCCGTTTGTGTTTGTCGGCGAATAATAAAGGCTTTATTGTAACTAAGACCAAGGAATGACAGTTGTCAATGTGTCTGTCGACACCATATAGCTATTAGTCATATATAGGTCTTGCCTATGCAGACAGTGTAAGAATTTTAAGAAAAAGTTCATTCAACATGCGCAAGCGCGAGATTTACAGTTTCGTTTTTAACCAATGACCTTGCGGTATTCGCCAACAAACATGGCCACTGACAGATAATCAATAAGTTTGGATGGGGCACTATTTTGTCAAAATATGCCTAGATCTGGTTAGATATTCTTGGAAAACAAGTTAAGTATGTGGAAATCGCTATTTAGAACGAAACTGGCGCAAAGTGCAGGTGAGTAGGTGGAATGTAGAGGCATGCGCAGAAAATATATCAATGTCCCCTGTGGCGCATCAATTGTTACGGTAGTAGGGCCACTATATTATCTAATAGCTATATAACTCTCTTGTTTTTAATAAATAATTCAGACATGGGCGTATTACATAAAAAAAATAAGGCTTTAAGAGTGATATTAAATTGTGACAGATATACAGGCTCGTTGATATACTAAATTATGCAAATCTGTTAAGGGTAAGACAAATTAAACTAACCAAAACTAACCTGAACACTTTTTTTTAATAAAATATCACCAAAATAATCTGTTCTGTAAAGGTGTAAAACAGTAAAACAGTTTATATTAAGAAATGTGAGCGAAATAATGTCTATTTAAGACTGAGAAAACTAATATTACTGTTTTTATTGATAGTATCTTGAAAATATGTTTTTTAATTAATAATTTATTTTGTGTAATTTAGATATACTGCATTTTTTGTATTTTGACTTACCAAGTGCTATTAATAAAGATTTTTATTATCATTATTAAGAAAACTATGGCTAACGGGTCTTACTTGATGCAATTTTGGGGAGATTCGCAAGGTAGACCACTTCTGTGGCATATAAAGGCTAGTAGCGCGTCCCTTACGGCATAGGGATCATTTGCGAAGGTATTTTTTTCCGCTTCGGATGAAAACAGCAGCTGACCAGTGGCGTCTGAAAGCGTGGCCACTGCCGGATGGGATTGTAACTGAAAAGACGAACTTTTTCTTACGAATCTGAAATTGAAGACCAGGCGTAAGTTACTTAAAAAATCTGTATTTTTGACGTACTTCGTTAAAGAGTCTGTAACCGGACATACACAGTCCTTAAAGCAAAAGCTCATCGACTGGCTTTCCAAGATATTTATTTTGGTCACCGTGTCGTAGTGCACTAGCCCGTATAGAAACGCAAGGACCGATTGGAATGTGCGTTTGTATCGCGTGCTGTGCACCAAAACCTCCTCGGGTTTTAGTTTTGCCAGTTTGGGCCACACTTCGCGGTAACTTTTACCCATAACACGACCCAAATTTAACAGCTGGCTTATTCCTTGCATAGTCAACTGACCCAGAAGACACTGGTTTGGGTTTGTCGGAAGCACAGAAAAACCGTGAAAAGGGCCCGGTCCCGTCCATTGTATTTTGCCTGTTACAGTCAAATTATGCACATAAGACTGAAAATTAAACCCAGAATTAATTAATTTTGAAGTTTATTACTATCAAAGAAGTTGTTGCTATCAGTGGAAAGAAAAACTTTGTTGATTTCATATTTACAAGTAATCACTACAAAAAAGACATAATAGAGGTGTAAAAACTTGGTTGAGAGAAAAGGAATCAGAAATGCAACTGAAAAATTAGGCACTGATCTCACTGATGGCTGTCCAAGATGGAAAAAACTTCCATACCTTATACAAGGACAAGATATGTGTTTCTTCCGTATTACAGTTTAAGTTTGCGATTTTTTTAATATGCTCTAATGGTCCCCTGTCACCATGCCTGATTAAAACTATTAAACCTTTCAAAACCCACTTGTTAGGATTAAGAATACCTAAAAAGAACTAACATAAGGGAAACATATTTTGCAATGAAACTCCAAAGCACCTTCGTCTCCTTGATAAATTTCATCCGGAAAATTGCAAATTTTAAAAATCCTTTTGGTCCTGGCGTCGGCGATTCCCAAATTGTTAAAGAGTTCCGTCGTTACCACAGCAGGTTCCGATTCTTTATAATGCCACTCGAAAAATCTGTAAACGCCCGCCACCAATAATAAGATCCAAATACTCAAAACTACATAACAATAAAAAGCTCTGTTGTGGACGTTTGTTCGAACGGTCATTGATAATTATTTGTTTATTTATGTCCTGCGTTCTTAACCTCACATTTTCATATTAACATGACCGAAACAGCCTCAATTGACGTAATAAACGATTTTATCAGTGGTTAGTTATCTCGTTCTCAAAATAGATCTCCACAAATACTATTTCTGTGCCGAATGCTGGTCTCATCTTTGCACATACGTATACGGTCCGAATATCTCCGATTAATAACTCGTTTCGTTCCTTCTTTTAATTAAAATCACAGAACAATAATTAAAATGAACATTTAACTATAAACTTTGTCTTGGCAAAAAAGTGCAACAGTTCTCCTGCAACCGGTGCATTTTTTGTGTGTTTATTTATGGTTCGTTAGACATTTCGCTCTCATTCAATTTGAAGTGTGCAGTGGTGGGGTGGAGGGTGGGGCGCTTTTTTAAATTTCTTTTTACTAATCGGCTCAGGTTTGCGCAAGTTATTTGCTGATAAACAACATACTTCTGTTTCACTCGAGTTGTTGGTGTTGAATGAGGATTTGATATTTTCGAAGCATGTGTTTTCTCCAATTGTTTGCAAAATGCGCAGTAATATAAGGACCCGTCGTGTGTTGTCGAAGGAACGTTTTTGTGATAAATGAAAACTCAAAGGTGAAACCCAAATCAATACGAATAATTTTGTCATTACTTGTGGGCATTTTGTCAAAAATCTGTTTTAAACGAAAATACCGGTCAATTACCATGTGATTGCGGCATGTTATTTCGAATGGGGAGTCCTGTTAAGGGAAAATGTACCTTAGGAACGTAGACGTTAACGAAGAAACTTGTCAATAGTGTTTCGAAATCGAAGCTGCAGTGAAACTCAAAAGTTAAAATAGGAGTACGAGGATTCTGTCACGTATGCGACGTAACTTCAGACAAACGGAAAATTACACTCGTCATCCCCGATTATCGCCGGGGCGCCTGCGATTGAAATTTTCATGTCCACGTTCATTTGGTTGTAAAAATCTATGTTGACAATGTAGCCGAATCTCCTTTTTTGTGAAGCGAATAGCGAAAGCATTGAAAAAGACTATTGTAATATAAATTTTGTGATATTTTGACGACATGAGCCAAAAAGACACTGTAATCCATCTGGTGGCAGGAGGGTACGTATGCTTACGTAGTGGTTTTATTTATATTTACATTTCTAGTCTAACCTCGAATTTGCGGCGGCTTACATAATTTTGATACGTTTTACGTTCTCGGTCTCATCTACAATTCTGTCGCAAAAAATTAAAACGAATGGCAATATCAATTGTTTTCATAATAACAATCAGCTGTTTGACATTGCATTTACTGCGTTGCATTTTTTTACATTTTAGTTGTCGGTGTTTATATTGATATTGGCGGAATGTGCATTTTTCCTCATTGCACGAGTTGGCTAATTTTAAGTTAACACGAAATATATTATCCTTGAATAGTCATGTGTTAATCCGATTTAATTTATGAGCACGGAATATTTTTTTACTTTTCCAGATAGTTCCATATTTCTTAACCTATTTAAATATAAAATGCAACATCGAAAATCAAAATTAGTGTATTCCTTTATTCGTTTGAAAATTTAAAATGTAGCGAATCACTACCAATAGAACACGGATTGTGGTTTCCCTGAAAAAAAAAAAGTCGAATCTTCTATTTATTTTTCGCCTAAGACTATTTTTATTACACCCATGCCAAAAATATGTTTACAACGGCACAGTTTGTTCTCTTTTAACAAGTACATGCAACAATTCCGGTATTCTCGATAATAGTAAACAATCCGTGGCAGTGATTGTAAGTTGTTTTTATCATAATTATCATAGATTACCACGTAATTCGTAGATCAACTATAATAACTGTTTGCAAATAAAAATGCCATTCAATTATTTATGATGAAAATAAATGTACTATTCAAAAGGGACCGCATATTTTTGCAATTATTTTAGATTAAAAATATTGAAGTAAAGTTTTTTTGGTCGCACAAATTTCGCTTACTTATTGGAAACTTGATTGCTTTTAGAGTGGCTGGCACCCTCGGTGCAATCGTCACCTGCCCCTTAGAAGTAGTCAAAACCCGCCAGCAATCTTCCCGAGGGGGAAGCGTCGTAATGCCCAACGGTTCGCCCAATTTTCCCAAATTAAAATGGCACGGTCAGATACAGAGCGAACACTGCAGCAGGCGTAGGTTGGCAACATCTGCTCCGTATTGCCGACCTCAAGTTGTGGCTCTTTCAGGTTTTACCGCACCGCCGAGCTTGGGTGCGGGTAGGGCAAATGAATTGGGCATTCTGCAGTGTATAAGGCACATTGTTCGGTATGAGGGTCCCTTGGCGCTTTTTAAAGGTTATTTGAGTTTTAATTAGTTCTCGTGTTAATTCAGTGACCTGACCATTATATCCAAAGAATTGACAAATGATGGATTAAATGGCCGGAAACCGGAAGCCCTCATCTTCACAAAAATTATAAATTGAAAACAACTCTTTCGCCGACAAAAATAGTATTGTGTTGTAGAACAAAAAGGTATGCTCAGCAAGTCATCCCTGTTTCAATATCGAAAAAATTCAGAACACCATCAACGTCAGAGTACGATAAAGCCTAAACAGCGACAATGACAATTTGGTCTTGTACTAATAATTTTTTTTAAGTCATCTGTATTAATATGCGTTTAGAACATGTTTTCATGTTGACGGTATAAGTAGTATTTTGTCGGGATCTCCTTTGGATATAGTCACTTCCTGTCACGATATGTCATATTTGCCAAGGTTGTTTGAGGTTATGTGTCAGTCTGTCAATTCGAAATTTTTGTTGACGTTAGGTTGAAAAGTCAGATTAAACTGGAGTTTCTTTCTTTAAATAAAGGAAAACATTGTGTTGGTGGCAATGGGAAATGACGTGAATCTCAATCATAATAGTAAATGATGTATTTTGAAATAAAGTAAAACTATGCGCAAATAAGAGGTGCAAAATATCCGTATTATATTCGCGAGGATGGTGCAAACCATATAGCTATTAGATAATACAGTGGCCCTCATACGGTAAAAGTTGATGCGTCGCAGGTGGCTATATTTTCGTATAGTCGAAACTGATTTTTTGCTCATGTGTAACCTCCAACTGGACATATTTTGAGAAAATACTGCCGTAAAAATGCCGCATCCAAACTTATTGACGATCTTTCAGACTGTCGTGAAAATGCCGCATCCAAACTTATTGACGATCTATCCGCCGCCATGTCGGTTGTCGAATGGCCGAAGGTTTTATTGATCGAAAGTCAAAATTTACAATTACAGGTGCCATTGGTTGAAAACGAGATTTTAAATCTTGCGCATGCGCATGTCAAATCTACCTTCTCAAAGTTGTTTTTACAGTTGCTCATAAATTATCAGCATAGGCAGGGCCTCTCTCTAGCAGTTATGTGGTACAAACGTATATAGTACCTTAGTTCTGATTATTGACTAAGAAATTTAAAAAGCACGTTTTAATTTAATTTAATATCCGTTGATTCCATAATATGGGGTTATTGGGTGGTTTTGATCGGAACCATATAGCTATAGGATAATGTAGTAGCCCTACTACGATAAAAATTGATGCGCCGCAGGTGGCTATGATATTTTCTTAGAGATGGTATGGATCTTTTGCGCATGCGTCACTCCCAACTATCTGAGTTGCTACATTGCCGTAATTTTTCTGGAAAATTGATTAATTTTTATAAGACCGAAACATCAATCTCTGAAATCCGAACATAATAGGCAACGCCGAGATGAGTAATTACTATTGTCACAGAACACATTGAACATTGCCTTGTGCCATTGTTTTCATTTTTGGTGTCAATATCTCCGTACCGTACTCACAAAGTTGTATAATTTGTGCTTTGAATACTTTGTTCTTTTAGGAAATTGCAGCAATTGTGGCAAATGTAGGATAATATTATCTTAAAGAAACAGTGACATTGACATTTAACAAACTGGAAAATAGACTTACATAAATATTTACATGTGAATTTACTAAACAGAATTCCCTACATTTTTGGGTATACCTAAATAGCTACGAAGAATGTTGGGTAATATGTTTTAGTGTACAAGAATTGTGGGAAATATAAGAAAACAATTATGCTACAAGTGGAATTTTTACTAGAACAAGCATAGGAAATACCCTTCGTCAACTACTGTCTGTAGGAGGTGTTTGTTGAACATTTTTTCCGCAGATGTTTTTTGTGCGATATCTAGCATCTCAAAGTAATTTCAGTATGCAAACTAACGCTTTGCGCCGAATAAGAAGCAAAAAAAATCGTAAAAAATAGCTTACATGAAAAAATACATGTAGAAAATGCATGGTATGTACAGGGCTTAAAGCATAAAAACAGAATTATATTGACGCCGGGTACTGCAATTCTGCGCTTCTTTGTTGCCTGAAAATTTAAGACGATTTCGACATTTTTGAGAAAATACTGCTGTAAAAATGCCGCATCCAAACATGGACGATCTATTAGAAGCCATTAGAATTTTCCATTAGAACTGCCAATGGTTAAAAACAAAATTTGAAATCTCGCGCATGCTCACGTTGAGTGGAGCTTCTCAAAAAAAATGTTCCATAGTTGCTTCATGAGTTGCTGTACTGGCAGGGCCTCTATATGTTTAGTAGCTATATGATTAGAACCAACCCATAAGTTATAACCTCATTTTTGGGTGATGAATTTTTGATGAAAAAGTTATTTAGATATTTCTTAGACAAAAAACGTTTGTTTTACTTGTAGGTCTTGGACCAAACTTAGTAGGTGTAGCGCCATCGAGGGCGATTTATTTTTCGACTTATTCTCAGGCGAAACGGTTCTGGAACAGCCTACTGCCTCCCGATTCGCCAATGGTTCATGTGTGTTCGGCTTCGTGCGCCGGATTTATGGCGTGCACCCTAACGAACCCGATATGGTTCGTTAAGACCAGGTTACAGCTTGATCTTAACAAAGAACGTCCCATGACCGCGTTTCAATGCGTGCGGCATATATACAGAAAATCCGTAAGTTTAGCTGCTGGTTTCGTTGAACGTTTAACGCCAGCTTATGGGATTTTAGGGTATATTAGGGTTCTACAAGGGCATAACCGCGTCGTACATGGGCATATCCGAAACGATTATACATTTTGTGATATACGAAGGGATTAAAGCCAGACTGCTAGCGTATCACGCTTACGACGGCGACGAGCGTAGTTCGACGGACTTTTTAGAATTCATGGTGGCCGGCGCGATATCGAAAACCGTGGCCTCTTGTATAGCGTACCCTCACGAGGTGGCGCGGACGCGGCTCCGCGAAGAAGGCAACAAATACACCGGCCTGTTCCAAACGCTACAATTAGTCATAAAAGAAGAGGGCGCCAGGGGCATGTACCGGGGACTGAAGACTCAATTGGTAAGGCAAATTCCTAACACCGCCATAATGATGTCCACTTACGAGGCCGTCGTGTACGTCCTAACCGCCAGACTCAACACAGACTTTTATCACGGAGAAGAGCAGTAGGCGTGGGCGGGGATTAAATGTCAAAGATGCGCGCAATAGTTTTTGTTTCGGTTGTAAATAAGTAAAAGTCCAAGTCCAAGTCGAATGGACACGCTCACAAATTTTCATTTAGTGACGGTCTGGCGACCACGTGGATGAGATTCTGAGAAACTACTTTTTTTTTTAATAAATGAATTTGAAAACTTTAAAACTTTACTTTACTAGCACAAAAACTTGTTCGTTCGTGTTTGTTTTTCAATTAAATGGTGTACTAAATAACGAAAAAAAAATTAAACTACCGGCGAATGCATGTTCAGACTCCGCCTCCTTTAACGCAGTGCCGTCGCCATGTCAATATTATATATATAAAAGTCGTCTTTTAATCTGTGATTTGCCACGTAAATTTAAATTACGGGGTTGGTATTTGCTAATAACACTTAAAAAACAACTTGAAGAATTCCAGAATTTTGATATTCCAGAAAAATGTTTTACGTAACGCAAAACAGAAATTTTCATTTTCCAAATATTTTATCGGATATTTCATATGTTTGTGTTCTTCTTTCATATAAGAATGGCAATATATCTGATTAGTTACGCAAGCGGCAAATAAAAATAAAAAAGTTACCCATTACTTTAGTTTTATAACAGAATTTTATGTAGAAAATAAATAAATAGTTACAGTTGGCAGCAAGCAGTTGAAGGTATACATGGCTTTCACGCATGTGCCAACCCCCGGCTGAGTATTGCAAACCATATAACTGCCAGATAATATCGAGCCTTTTGTTTTTAAACAGTTATTTAAAAAAAAATTAAACCAACCAAAAAATATCAGCTTCAATCTTGAAAAATCGCAGAAGTTATAAGAAAAACGAAAAAAAAAACCGTGGTTTGTTATACACAGGTAAAATTCGGACTTCTGCATCTGCGAAGGCGAAATTTACGGCGGCATCCGGAGGTACTCAACGACCTCACTAAGGCCGGGATTAGCCAACTTCGTATTTTTAATTTGTAATTCGTAATTGTAAATTATTAGCAATTTAACGCGTTTACCCAATTTCTTAGTCTTTAACAATTGAAATTTGAGAATTTTGAGTTTAGATTAACCCCCTTTTTGTTGTTGAAGAGTTTGTATATTTAAATTAAGGAATTGTATAACCTATTGTTTTTGTGATTTTTGTTTACAACTGCCAGACTTCCATGATATACAATAAAAATACAAATACAAATAAGCATATAAGAATAAGTTGGCTAATCCCGGCCTTTGATTCCAACCTGGAACCCATAGAAATAATACTCCTAGAAGGCTGGCATATCAGTAAATATATATAAGCCGATTCACTCACGATGAAAGAGAGACTGAACATCCATGTGTTGGAATGTGTACTATCAAATAATCTGCGCATCATAATATGAAATTATTTTGGATACAATTTATGGTTACAAAAGAAACGGCTTCTAAAAATTGGCGTTGCCAATAGTTACGAAGGTAATAAAGATGAAAAGTCGAAATTGCCGATCAAAAAAATAAAGTAACTAGAAATCTAGCTTTACAAGTAAAAAATATATAAAAATATTGTTTCTGTGAATATATTTAAAATTTACATAAAATGTGACTTGTCCTTTATCTGGCAACAATACTTCCGTACAACTATTTTTTACAGACCTATTATATATATTTCTGCGCAGGCGCATATCATCCCAACTCCCGTTTCCTTCTTCGTGAGGGGTTTCTCTCTACCAGCGTTCTAGCAGTTCTAATTCTATGCTCGTACATTCATTATTGACCAAAAAAAGTACACCTGACCTTATATTGTTACCATGCCATATGCATATGAATTTTTGTGTCTACGTCGTTAGGTCCCGAAATTAAGTCATATGGTGTTTTGCATTGTACCATATAAATACGCCATTATGCGTTAGTCAATTAATCTTTTTTCTTTATTGAAAATTTAGAAGTTGCTGTTAGTTTTTTGTATATTTGTTGTAAATAGTGAATAAAGATAATATTTCTTTAAACCGATTTTTAAATTGATCTACATACCTGCATATCAGTCATCGTCATTCTTTTAAACAATCTTCTGCAGCAACGTCAACACACTCAACTCATTGTTTCACTGGAAATTTAATACGCATGGCCATATATTGTAAGAATACCGTCGAAAAAATCTCAGCTAAAGTAAAAACGGTCATACTCACGAACTGACAGCCAGCGCTATCAGCGGCCATGGTATTATTGGTTCAAATCTCTGCTCCTTATTCATAAAACCTGTCAATATTTTATTCCGACGATTCTGAGCTACAAAATAAGCGGGAACTAATATTTAAGAATGGGAATAACTAGAGTGAGGAGAATTCGTTACAGGATTAATTGTACCAGAGATAAACCAAGGTTTGGAAAATTAGCACTCAGTTTTTTGCACCCCATAATTATAGTAATAACGTAATAAGTATTCCAGAATAATTTCACCGAAAACACACGAAACCCACCGCAAAACACAAAAAAGAATAACATAAGTCACACGGCATTTAAAAATCAGTTTTACTAGAACGCGGCGATAGCGCCTCTAGCGTGTCCATTTTGCTCTCTGAAGCAGCAAATAAAAAATGGCACGAAATAAACTATATCGTTTAATTTGAAACAGTAAAATTTTAAAAGAAAAAAAAGTATTTACCGTATGTTGAAAAAATAAGTTCAAAACGTGATTTGATGTTAGTTAATACACTACCTGGATTTGTCATCAGGTCAGGGTAATAAAGTGCCATTGGTTTAAGTTCCTTTAGGTTCCGAAAATTCATAATATTAAACAAATTAAATCAAACTAAAGTCAGACAGACGAGACAAAAATCCAAATTAAAAACCGACAAAGTAACAAGATGTGACCACACAATAATATTCAAAATACATCAAGTAAGGTTTCTTTTTATAATATATTGTAAATTTTTGGGTAAATGTAAGAAATTGGGAATTTTCGAAAAAGCGGCAATTAAAAGTTTATGCGGGGGCATATGGTTTTTTTAGGTAGATTTGAAGGGGTATTCTTGTGTTAGTTCTAAAGCAGAAAACATCTCTGGGGTCAGGGTGCTGAATGTAATTGAAAGTAACTGTCTCTTCGAAAAATAAAAGTGGTATTACCAGAAAAAAACCGAGTGTCAATTATTCTTCGTAATAATAGAAAAAATAGATATACAAGTATTCCGATGTCATCACTCTATATTCAATTTGTTTAATAATTAATGGTTCGGCGCGTTAACAAAAAAGCCACATGAAAAACACATTTTTTATTAATCCCAGCGTTGGCAAAATTCCTCGTTGGAAACTTCGCTGCCAGGCGGAAATTTTCCCAATTTCATTACGTTGGCGACAAGCTTGCCGAAGTTTTTCGGCCTGTCGCCGATTTCGGGTGGAGCCACTAATTTTTCGCTTTCGCTATTCACGACCTCGCACGGCATGGATTCTTCCCGCTTACAATTATCACTTTGAAAATCTGTTTCGATAATAATTTCCAGTGCTAAAATACAGTGGCGAAGTAACATAATAAGATTCGATCGGACGCCATTGCTTTATCATAAACCCGATTTTTAGAGGTATTAAATGAAGCAACTTGACGCTGCGACTTGTTTCCAAAACTAATGTAAATTTTTTGCACGCCGAGATTCTGCGACTAAAAGAAAACCGTTAGTGTAACTTTGAGTAAATGGAATGTCATCAGCCGAAAGTAAGTTAAACTTACTGTGTATACCGGATGACACAAGAAAGTGGGAACGATTTGAAAATTTCAGGGGTTAATATAGGCCGAATGTCCAATTTTTTAACAATATGTCGTCCGGTTTGAGCGGAAACGATAGTAACTTTCGAATTTTAAATGTTACAACTTATGCATTTTTGGATTCAAATTTAATTTTTGAATAGTGTGTCTAGGAGGCTGTGACCATCATAAATACTATGTACCGGGTCACCTGATCATGGTAAAAATTGTAAAGAAAACTTTTCTTTACTTGTCTAATGGCAAATGGCGTTTAATGTAATGAACTATTAATTTTCTAAGACAACCTAGTTTTTTCAAATAGCACTCTATTGCGAACAAAAACATTTTAAAACCGATACTTTTTTTCCAACATTTTGACACCGAAATTTTCAAAATCAGTTAAAAAATAAGCTCACTGGAAGGAAAAGAAACAGACATCTGGGAGGAGAATTAAAAAAAAACACGGCTGTCATTCTTATATAAGTAGTATAACCTTCATCAACATCTTTATGAAGATGACTGTGTAAGAAGACTTCGATATTGTAATTGGCTGTTAGATAAACATGACGAGAATAATAATTTCGTTAACTCAATTTTGTTCACTGATGAATCACAGACAGAACAAGTAATCAAAAAATTATTCGTCCCGGACAGTTTAAAGAACAGTTCGGAATCAACGTTTGGACAGGAGTGATAGGAAGGCAAATTATTGCGCTTGTTTTTGTTTCATGGTGCCTTAACTGGTACAGATATTTACAATTCTTAAAAATGAAATTCAAGACTCGTTAGATGATTTACCTGTTGTCGTGACATTAAATATGTATTTTCAGCAGGATGGCGCGCCTCCCCATGATTTTAGAGTAGACTAATCTCAACACGCGATCCAGTCAATTGGCCCCCACGGTCACCGGACTTGATACTGTTAAATATTTTTGTTTGTGGATACGTGAAAGACCCTGTTTATGTAACTGCACTGTTCAACCTACAAAAATTACAGCGCATTTGATAGTGTAACTCCAGAAATGTTAGGAAGGGTTCCAGCGAAACTAATTTCTAGAACCAGGCAGTGTCGTATACAAGACATTTTATTATTCATCTTAAAATAAACTGGTTATTAAGTAAATATCTATCGCATTTATTTAATTCAAATAAATACAAAACTCCAGTTCCAAAATAAATGAATGTGTCAATGTAAAACTTGTCCTACAGTAACACGTTGATATACCACTTTCAAATCGATTCTACCGACGTTGTTGAGGTTGGAAGTGACCGATTTGAAAAGAAAACAAAATATTACTATTCTCTTGTTCTTCTGAGTTTCCGATAAAAACTGCTTGTCGCTTATGACATACGTATACATACAATACTTACGTCAGTTTTTGACTGTATCCCAGTATTCCAAAAGCATATCAACTTGTTACCATAATAAAACACTTTCAACAAACAATTCTAATCGTTGAATCTCAGAAGAAACTCTGTTTTTTTCTTTCCACTGCATGAGCTTGTCGAGAGTTTCTTCTGCATTTTTAATCTTACCGACTTGACAATTAACAATGAATAGAAGCAAAGCCACTAAGTAATATTTTGCCTTATCGGGTTTTTTGTGCAACTAAATGTACATTTAGCCTATATTAACCCTTCCAAATTTCAAATCGCTATCTCAAGCCGTTTAATAGTTATAGAGTGTTCCCACTTTCTTGTATCACCCGGTAAATTTGAGTACTGCTGCGATAGTTTCTTAGGCTGGATGGTTTGATTGCAAAAATAGCAATCATTGGCAACCACCAATCATGCTAATCTAGTCTCTGCTACTCCGCTATCAACGTGAGTATCTAGAGTGCAGTGAAATCATGAATCGGTATTCACTGACATCTGTCTTTAGCAGTCACTTCGAAACCAAAACTAACCAAAACTAACAAAAAAAATGGAGTATATAAATTTAGATCATCGACATACCTACGAAATCGCTGTTAATGCAAATATCCAATAGGCAATATAAAAAATTCCACGAAAGTTATTGCAACTCGCATTAAATTCGAGATAAAAATTGTTTACGCCGCTGCGTCAAATTGTGTCGTGAAAATCGAGCTTTAAATTCGTTCGCTACCTCGTTTCAAATCGATGGACTCCATCACTTGATCGTTGATGTGTTTCAGACGCTTCTTAAACTTGTTGGCGACCTTTTTGCGTTGATAATCTGCCTCGATTTCTTGCTTCGTTCTGGGTATTCGAATTCGTACGCAACAACAGATGACGACCACTATATATCGAAACAGCACGTTTTCATCGGCGCATAAGTAACAAAAATAATTTTTTCTACGTCAGGGGCTCACCCAAAAAGCTAAAGGCGCAAAAACTGAAAAACATCAGGTGCCATATGCGAAATTTCGAACCCTCAATTGCCGGCCGTTCGATCCACGGTTCGTTTTCGCTGTCTGGATTAGCCTCGAATGTTGCGGTCGACATGTTGTTTTTCTGAATGATGAAAATCGACTGAATTAGCGGAATTGAGGGTGTTAGTGGCCGCACCCCTTTTCATAATTGGGCCACACACCTACCCCGAGAGTTTTTTATATAATGGATGTATGCGACGACATGCAAGATTATATTTCTAGGAAAAATGTATACAGAGTGTAACACTTCATTATATCTCGATTTTAGCTACTAGTAGTCATTGGTAATTTTTAAATTAGTACAAAAAATTCGTCTATATGAAGTCTATGTATATTTTCGGAACAGTAGAATTTGACGCGGAATGTGAAATGTTCTTTAAAGGTAAGTTTTCCAACAAACTTGACAGAGCGGTGAATCCATATTTCTATTAGATAATTTAGTGGCCCTGTTGATGAAAAATGTACGTACCTCACCAATCTGCTCTTTTCGTTATTTTCTTTCTAAACAGCGATTTTTATATTCTTAACTCGTTTTCCCAAATCATTTAAATAGATCAGAGCATATTATGAGAAAATACTGCTGTAAAAATGATACATCTAAACTGAAACCTGTGCGAATTGACGAACTGTCAACGGCCATGATGGCTGTTGAACACCGTCAAGTCTAATTGGTTGAAAACGAAATTTCAAATGACCACGCATGCTCATATAAAATGGGCCATCTCAATATAATTTTCGTTTCAAAAATTCCTGTACTATCCGCATAGGCTGGGCTGGGTGGATCCAACAGCACCAGAATAATGCACGGAATTAAAAATAAAAATAATCCGAAAAGGTTTAACACACTATCACTTCTGCAAAATTTGAGGGTAAAAATTTTCAACATCCTTTTTTGTTCCCTAAAGCAAAGCCGACGAAGTAAATAAATATATTTAGTAGTGTATTTGGGGACATCCGGTACATTAAATTTTTTAAATCACGCGCGCATTCGGTCCGCGCCCGTCCGACGATTCCCGAGCCGGGACGAACTGTCAGAAACGGACCGCTCGTACTGCGGTTAGGAAAGGAAGGTTGGTGTAACCTTTATAATTTCCACTGGAACTATTATAAAAAAAATCCGTCAATGAATTGCTCATGATAATAATGATCTTGAGGTCTAAAAGTGCTTTAGTGGAATTTGATTGTTTGTGATCGGTGTTATAAATAAACGTTCAAACTGGCGACCGACAGCGGCAGTGGCAAGTCAAACATGGCTTCTTCGGCCAGAATTATTCAGAGTAATTCGGCCTGGTTTCAAAAAAAGATAAACCTGAGGCCGCAACATCGGGGCGTCCATCTGGTGACTGAGGAAATTTTGAGGCAGATACCTGAGCTATCGCAGTTCGCCATCGGTCTCTGTCACGTCCAAAGTGAGTATTTGGTTGCCTCACCGGGATAACTGTCAATGAGTTTCTCCAAATTGTTTTGTTAAATATTATCGTAAATATGGTTCGTCGTTTTTTTTGCAGTACTTCACACTAGTGCCAGCTTAGCCCTAAACGAAAGTTGGGATCCGGATGTCCGAGACGATATGGAAATGATGTTAAATAAAATTGTTCCCGAAGATTTACCTTATAGGCATTCATGTGAAGGACCCGATGATATGGTAATTGCTGTAAATTTTTCCTCGTTAAATAACGCGTCTATGCATTCTTGTATTAAGAAATATCGTAAAAAGTGTGCAAGAACCACATCTAATTTGAAAAGATAACCTTTTTCTTCTGGGATATAAGGTATGGGTTTTACAGTTGGGGTATTATTAAAAATATCTTAAGTTAATCCAACATTTTTGTTTTTTTGTAATGGTAATTTAAAATGTTTGGATTTGGATTGAAGTTTGGCAACAGGGAATACATATTTGAATGTGTCCTCAGACTGTCACAGGGGGTGTCATTTTGACATTAGTACACCCTTAAAATGATACAAAAATAATTAGTTCGACTTCCTTTTCCACAAAATAAAAAATTCACCTTTAGATCTATTGTAAGATTTTAAATTCTTTATTTAACATTTCTAATATTAATTTATCACCACCTTCTAATTTGTACATATTCTATATTATGAACCACTCCTCAGTTGTCTTGGACATAGCTTTTTATACTTTTACAATTATGGTAGCCGTAAACAAATGTGATTTTGACCTTAACCTCATTACAGGTTGGTTGTTTCAAAACAGATGTGAAAAACTTAAGGGCGTGAATGTTTGTTTAAAATAAGTGTCCATTGTTCAAAGTTCCATTTATTAATAACCGACGACGCAAAAGGAATCTAGAAGTTTTGTTAGTATGAAAGGGTAGTTTTTTAAATGTTGGGTCAAATGCCTATTATTAGGGAGATATCGCGCTAAAAATATGGCGGAAAAATAATGTTTTTATTTAGAAAATATTACAGAAGTATTACTATTATAAAAACACACTTTTGCAATATTTTTATTTTTTTTAAATGAGTGAAGGAGATCCAAAAATTTGTTATATTATTATTGAATTGTTCAATAATGAGAGTGTAAATTCAATAATGGTGTATCACATTAATGCAGAAATTGCAGATAAGCATTTTGTGTAGAGATCAAGCTTCAGCAATATTTATTAATAAATTATTTTTAAAATAAAATTGTATAGAAGTTAATTGATAAATATTGGTACAAAATACAGCCGTTCCATAGCACCCAACCAAACCATTTTTCTATTTTTTTTTTTTTACATGCAATACATTTTAGTTTTTTAAACGTTTCTAATAAGCCCGTATATTGAGAAAGTGTGTTTTTATAATGCTAATATTTGCGTAATATTTTGTTGTTCTTTCTATTTTCATTTTTAAGATAAAAACATATTTTTTCCACTTATTCGTAGCGCGATATCTTCCTTATGGAGTTTTGAGCCATCGTTTATATAATATAATATATATTTATTTATTGTAAGCCAAGAAACACCCCCCAAGTTTTTCGCATTCGTTTTGAAATAACCATATCCCATCATAATATATTTGGGTCAAATAAAGTTTTTCGCGTTAACATGAAATGACAGTGGACGTGAAAATCTATAGCTGAAATCGGAATTTTTTTCCTTATTGTACGAAGATAGGCTGTTAAGTGAATGTAGTTGAGAGCGGCGTTTTCATATGCGATGTTTTTAAATGCAGCCAGCTCACGTGAAGGCGTGTTTCCTGGGATCCTCCCTCACCATTCCAATAACAGAGGGTAAGCTGAATCTGGGCACTTGGCAAGGCGTTTGGCTGTGCGAACACAGGGACCACGCGGGTTCGCGTAAACTCCTGGTCACGTTGAACGGTTGCTTACGTGATGCCACCTGTACTCCCTTGTCGCCCGTAAGCCCCATGGCGAGTACGAGCAGTTAGGGAAAGCACTCGGGGCACTCTCTGTCCAAGCACTGAGAGCGACCTCGAGTGAACCATAATAGTAAGCGTGACTGTTTTGCGGGCATAGCCACGCTCCCCAAGCGCAAAATGAACTTTCAACAAAATATACTTAACGACAATATGTACATAGTTGTACATTGTATAAAATATGGTTTCGGTTTGGTTTTTGTGTAGATTAAAGGGGATAGATATATGATATATCTATATTTTGTTCGTAATGACTATTGGCCGTGACGATAGTGATTTCATTTCAACACACAAAGATGATTTGGGCTTTTCTCGTTCCCGGGCGTTATCAATTCTTGGCGATATTTCAATTTTCGTTACTTCGAAGACTGTTTTTTGGTAAATAATTCACTTACTAAGTTAAGTTACCTTGTGTTACTGAGGAAAAAAACATAGGTTTTTGTCTCCATTTTATGGGTCGTGACTAATAACAGGCTCTCGTTTCATTTTATTGAAAAACGCAGGTTAACGAAACCCAAAGGCGAAACTTGAAAATTAAGCGTCAGATAATAGAGCTTGCAGTTGGGCGAATTGATATGGTTATATTATTTATTATTGCAGAACTCTAAACACTGGCATTTTTTATGTATTTTTGGTGTAATGTTTGTTATTACCTTGGTTAAGAATAGTTTTTCGTTACGTTACAATGATCCTCTCGCCTGGTTCAGGAAGTTACTCCCAGATCACACAAACTCTGGTATGTATTGAATTCGCCATTACAAGCGTCATATTTTCGATTGTTTTTATTTTTGACGATAGAAACCATTTCGGCTTGGGGAATTTATGACATAACCTCACATTTCAGTTAAACTTTAAATGGTATGACTAAATTTAACCTTTTAACTTAGGTGCCAAGTGGACATACTAAAAAAAATGCTGTTTAATATGATGTTATGAGCCTGTTACGTCTGATCTTGGGTGCCGCTAGAATTTTGCCCAAATGAATTTAATGTTTTCGTCGCTGATATGTGGCCTATTCCGCATATGTTTTTCAGCACGTTCACATTCCGCCATAAGCACTCTACACCTGTGCCCCTAGCCCAGATCATTTTTGTCAATTCGCACAATATACTTTTATCTCCAAGGGGAGAGCCGGTAGGTACTCAGAATTCGGTTGCTTGGAAAGGTGCTATTGCTCAGTGACCTTGACTAGTCATACGTCTTTATTTTTTGGCGCTCTGTTAATGTGTAGTGAATGCAATATAGGAGGCTGGCTTTGCAGCGACGTTTTATCACACCAAGAGATTTTTTTGTTATAGTGTCGGAATATTCTATTTTAACGCGTGGTCACAGGATATCCGCTAATACCGTAGCGGAGCTTGAAATATTATATTTTTTCCATTGTTGCTTCTATTGGGTCCCAAACATTCTGACTTTGAAACTCTCCTGTATATTTTAATAAAATTTTAGTACGTTTTAGTTTTATGGTACAATCAATTTATTCAAGTCAAAGTAGTGAGCAAGGCGAATCACAATGGAGGAAAGAAACTAGTTTATTGAACACTCGCTCCACGGTGCTGCGCTCGTGCCTAAACAAACTAGTAACGAAAATGAAGGGAGTGATAGCGAACAAGAAACTCATATAGCTATTAGATCACATAGTTGTTGGGAAACTTAACTCGTTTTTTCGTCCAGAACATTTAGCGGGATCTGGGTATATTTTGGGAGAATACTCTTCGAATTAACGCACTGGTTTGAAATGACAGCTGTTGTTTGTTAAAAACGAGATTTCAAATGGTCGCACATGTATATATCGAATGGCCTTTTTGAACATTTTTTTCATCGTCGTTTCAAAATTTCCTGTATTAGCAGCATGGACTCTAATAGCTATATGAAGAAACTAAAGATATTCTTATTCTGCTGTTTCTTCCCTTTGTACCTTAAATGAAATTGGGCTCTGTTTATTTAATCTGATTTTCTCTAACGGCAACGTGGGAAAAATTGTTATAAGGACTAATAGTAATATTTTAACGCTCCCGTGAAATTAGGGGGTAGTAACTGTTTCATCGAGTTGGGGTGCGGATCATCAAACATACAAAATAATGAGTGCAGCGTGTTCACCCTTACGGACTTGGGACTGCTTCTATTTCGTTTTCCCAACTTTTTTTTTGTTGAGAACATCAAGTAGGCGTTCTTCGAGTTAAATGAACCAGCGAGACTAGCTTTTAACCTTGATGCGCCGAAGCTATACTCACACCATTTCAATAAAGAAACCGTGCGTTTATAAAATTAACCTAGCGATCAGAGCGGGCTTGATTTCACTTGATTTGTGGTTGGATTTTTATTCGGCCCCATTTTGTTGATGTTTATATATATTGAATGTTAAAGACATGTAATTGTTACAATAGGGAGCTCTAATTTGTAAACTGTGCTCACTTATTTTTGATTGCGCACACGGAGAAGCTGAACGATCGTACCCGTTCGCCGGTTCTAAGTTCGTGCTAGTCCAATTGTTATTGATTTGAGGTTAACGGACGCCCCATATCGACGTAACCACAAGAACAAAACGTTTTACCAGTTTCGGTAGATCCGTCTTGAATTTTTTAACCGAACTGCCAAAATAGAACTCGCTTTCGCACCTCCCCTATCGATTTTGTAGTTGAATTAAGACAATAAGTGTGAATAGTGTCGATATGGCCGTTCCGCTCCTCGTGTACATAAGTAACATTACGGGTTGTACATAGTTGTGCGTTGTTTTGGACTGATGAGTCTGTCTTCCTTCTGTAGCAATACTCGGACATTTTGTTTCCCCAAATCTTTCCCGGAATTTGGCATGACATCGATATTACGCGAATATTCAAAATTATCAAGGTTTAACGTTCTACGCTACTTTAATAGAGACTTTTTGGGGCGCTTATTTGACACTTCGTTGTGGCGGTGGAAGCGGTCGCGCTTCCACGATGTCACGTCTTGGTTTTTTAGCGCTACCACTGCCGTTGTGGCAGATTTTTGATACGCGTTGTATAAGTAATATCGGATTTGCAGTTTTTGTGGTTTGCGTGTCTCAAAAATTCTGGTACGTTGGTAGGAAACGCTACGGCTGTCAAAATTTCGAATGTTCCAAAATGTCCCTATTTTTAAATGTTCCAAAATGTCCCAAATATCTATGTCACGCTCGGAAAATTTAAATCGTGCAACGACGGTTTATCAAAAAAAAATATATATAAAAAAGACAGGGTACAACAAAAATGTTGGTACACCATTAAAAATATATTCTTTCGCTGGCCGTTTTCGTACTGCTGGGATGACGAGTGAAAGGGAGCGTAGACTAGTAATACTTTCACTTTTTGAGTGTTGCACCTTGTTATTCACACGTTTTTAGTAAATTCTTCGAGACAGTCTTGGCGTTCTGCGTTCCTTTTTTTTTAATTTAGTCGCATGACGGTTATACTTAGGCTGGGTCTAGGTATAAGGTAGACTGTTTGGGGGGAATCGGGTTTCTTTGTTGTTGTTGTTGTTGTAGAATCGAGCAGAATACCGAGATATTTGGCCTTAAAACGTACTCTTAATGTAAACAAAAATAATTTTAACCACCTGAGAGTAACAGCATGCATTTGTCGAATTATCGTTGTTGATTGTTATTGAATTTGTAATATTTTTTTGTATTAGCCACCTTGTATATACCTACATGATGCAACATTGAGATGTTCTAGGCGGATAAGAAGCAAGTTACCCCAGGAAAATATCCGTAATATCTAATGATGATGGTTCTGCATGAAAAAGTTCCTAAAAACATTTGTTTTGATTGTGTTCCATTTTGGAAACGAGCCAGAGTAGATTGATGTCGATTTCAAATTCACCGTTACAGACATTTGTCCTGGTCGTAATTTGTCGAATCTTGTTACTGTTAAGCGAATTAAAATGCATTTTTTGGCAAAAATACGGCTTTTTACAATTTTTTATTCTAGTTTTAAGACGTTCGATATGTCTCGGCCAACGGATGCAAATATAAATTAATACATTTTGCTCGACACTTGTGTGGGAACTTGGGTATTGGGCTAGTTTTTAGAAACCAAAACGAGCTTACACTTTTTAAGCAGTCATTTTTTTTATTTACCCATCCGTCCTTGAAAGTATAACTATTAAAAAGAAAAACCCACGCGATGTAAATTACATTTAGGGAAAAAAGTAACAATTAGAAGGGATACGCGGTTTAAAGCATTTGCCTAATAGTCGTAGCTGTATTTTTGCCTCCACTCTGTAAAAGAGGAAGATTTTCTATTGGTAAGCAATCAAAATATTGCGCAACATTTCATTGAAAGTCGTACCAACGATTTTGATTTAATGATGAACCTTTTGGTGCCTTTTTTTAAAAAATAAAAGTAATATCCATCCTCCTCGTTTATACTGGTTTGTCGTTGGTACGATTTTTCCGAAACTCGGGGCGCAAGGAGTTCGCTATGAAAAATGTGGCACTTTCGTGTTTCGAAAAGTCTAATTGAACTGTACCAAAAGAGATATCGACGGATTCTTTTTTAATGGTGAACCCCCATTTCATATTTATATATTATTAAATAGGTCACTGCCACTATTGCAACAAATCTGTATATATTTTTGTTCGATTGGTTTTTTTTTGCTTTGCTCACAGATTTAGTTGGTACGTGAAAACGGGAAACATTCAAAAGGAATAACTTTTTGTAGAAAAAAAAAGAAAAAAACATGTAAAAAAATAAGGTTTCGTTTAAATATTTAGGCCGCGCTTACGCAAGGATCGCCTAATAATACGAAAATTAAACGTAGTCTAAGCTCGAAATATGTTAATAAATAAATTGCATATCAACGTTGTGTATTTAGGAGGTTATATTGTTGCGTTCACACCGTATATTTTCGTATTGGCGGCTTTCGTACGACCATATACTTTTAAGATTTTAGATTGACGTTACATTCGAAATTCGAAAATCTGTGGGTAAACGGTAAAAAACTGATCCATTGTACGTACTGAGTACCGAAAAGGGGTATGAGAGATTTAAACAAGAAAAAAGTGATCACGCTGTTTTCGTGCGGCGGATCTTGCGTTCTATATTGTACCTAGCGCATAATTTGCATAAATAAAATTAATAAATAATAGAACTGCCCGGTTTTATTTGTAAACTTTTAATTTTATTTAATTTTTCGAATTCGACCTAGTACCTTGACCTTGCAAATAAATGTAGCGAGCGGTATATCTGGTTGCATGGCGTTCATGGTATGAAATATAGGTGAAAGAGGATAAGAAATATACGTTTCAATTGATATTAGTCTGGGCGAGAGTTATGACCAAAAAAGAGCTTCTCAAAAACTTACAGGCATAAGAAAAGATTGAACATAATAGACTGCAGAGAAAGTATGTTTTCGTAACTTTTAAAAACTAATTTACTTCAGTAATCAGATTTATAACAGTTGCTTTGACTGGAAATTCTGGAACTCAAAAACGTGACACTTTAAATGTACTGTATTTAGTTCTTTAATATAAAATAGACAAATGTTTTTTCGACATTTTGTTGTATGCCAGAAATTAGTAAAAGTATTATAAGAGGACTGAGTCTCCAAGGTTCGTCTATTTAAGTTCTATTTTTTGCCTTTACTGAAGGACTTTTTCTGCGACTACAGTCGGTCTTAGATAAATAACTCGGGCAAACAGGTACAACAGAGGATGATAATATTAGCACTGAATAAAAATTAAATAAACAACTACTTTTGATCGTACAAGGTGATTTTAAATCGATTGTTAGTACTTCCCCTGATGATTCAACAATGCAGGTTGTAACTCTTTCAATTTCATAGAGAAGCCATTGGAGAACGTCAACGTGTTGACAAAAAGGATTTTTTTAAACTATTGGAAACCTAAATACTGATTTTAAAGTATGTTGGCATTGATGACTTAAAGTGTCATTTATTTTATAGAGTTTATAGCCATTCCTAAGGAGACTGCAATAGGATGGGTGCAAGTTCGAAGAGTTAAAAGTGTTTGCACGGTTAAGGCTAACGCGACACATGAACATAATGTTAACAAAAAAACTATGGTTTGTATTTTTTGGTAGACGAATAAAATATTTATCTGGCGTTTTACAACTTTTAATCAAATACGGTGGCACGATTTGTAATATTGGTCGACGTAGATTAAATACAAACACATGATACACGAGACAAAAATAAACGTAAATAATTTAATTCTCGGCCTAGAACCTGAGAATAGCACTATAACATCCGTATCGATCGAAAAAACAGCGGTATGACGTCACGATCATTCCCGCGCGTTTAGTGCCGTTTAAGAAGAATGACCGGGTGTCACAAATTGAATTATTTATTGCAACTTAAATATTGAGTTGAGATTTGGTATGCGTTATACATAAACAAATCTATTAAAAAATAAAAAAAAATGTTCGTCGTTTCAATATTTAGGTGTTATCTCACCCATTCAAAAAAATACTCAAATACTCAATCGAAAAGTACAACCATTTATTCTTCATTTTCAAGGTGACGCTCAGACTGTGTCTGTCGTTTTTCATCTCTATTGTAGAGGTAGTGTTGATTGACGTCATAAATTAATGTAAGCTAATGATACAGGCACCCTTGAAACCAATATAAAAACATTTTGATAGGGCGCTTATGCGCGAGTTATTTGGGAACTTGCTTCGACCAATAAGACCTTTCGGCGCTTGAAAACCGACATGGCCGCTGACACTTCGTCAAATTCGACAGTTTTCAGCTTAGACGTTGCGTTTTCAACCATTTATTTTGACAAAGTCTCTGCCCAGATTCCATTAAATTTTCAGGGAAAAATCCAGTTATGTGTGGAAATCGCTGTTTAGCAAGAAAATGGCGCAAAGTGCAGGTTCGTAGGTGAAATTTAGTCGGATTCCCTTGTTACGAAAACGCCATAGCAAAATTTGATGTCTGAAAACGTAAAAAAAATAATACTATATAAAAACAATTGTAGGAGAGAGCATGTGTAAATCTGTTTATGGAATTCGATTGTGAGGTTTATATTAAATTATTCGTAATACTATATTACACACGAAGGAATTGTTTTGTTTATGGTGTGGGTTGGGGAGTATACCTTCCTTCGGAAATCTTTATTTGCAAAAATATTACAAATTACATAGAACCTAATTGAACTAATTGAATCGGTTATCAAAACCGATCGGGTTTGAATTACGAGCGAACGATTAATGTGCGTCATTTACGAAGTTTCGATTATTTCGTTGCTGGATATTTTGTGCGGACCAGGGCCTTTGTTTTTTAACTTGTCCTGCACGGTTTGAAAGCTGGCCCGTATCTCGTCCAGGGCAGATCCCAAGCCGGACTTTATCCGGTTGAATTCTTGGGTTACCAGCGACAGTCGACCCAGCAGGTAGTTTAGATTTTCTTCCACTTCGGACATGTGGCTAGTGATTTGACCAACCTGCAAGCAAGTCTCGGAATCACGAAATGTTCGATTCATAACTGTGGTTAAAGCGTTGGTTTTAACCAAAAACCAACACCTCACCACTGCGCTTTAACGGACGTGAACAAGGTTTAGAATTTTTTCTTGTTATAAGAAATCTGTTGGTCTTTTTGGATCTACGTTCTTTTTGTGATAAATTTTGAGTATTTTTTAAGGTGACAATCTTGTGCATGTAGAATGTCTACCAATAATTTCGTGTTGATGTTAATTAACGTTTTCTCAAATTGATAAATTCTTGTGTTGCATATGGTTGCACCAATGACAAAAGAAAGTTTTTTTTTTGGTTAGTTTTGGGTAAGTAAAAGACGCATGATCTGATTTCGTATAAATAAATGATAATTCAACCGAGTTATTATATAAATATAAATAAATTATAAAAATAAGTAGTTCCGTGTAATAACAAAAGTTGGGTATAAAATGTATTCTTTACCTATTGATTTAAAAATTTCCGTTTTCATAAAATAAAAATATTAGTTAAATGGGAAATGTTGTTTGAAATGATCTTCCCTAAAAAATGCTGCTATTTTCTGACCAGTAAATTTCCCAATAAGTAAGTAAATAAAGTAAAACTAAGCAAAAATATTGAATTTCAAAGTAATCTTATATGACATATATGTATACATGTATATATGTTTTCTTCTGAAACTCACAAATATAAACTAAAACTATGCTTTTTTAAAATGGAACACATGAATTTTAATAATTTGCATTAGGCTTGTTATGAAATTTTAAAAAATATGTAACACATAAGAAGCATTTTAAATACAAAGCATATCTTATATTTTTGTCTTTAATTTTATTTATAAGTAGTCCATGGAAAACGGTGCCCGTTCCCCCTAATATATTTTAGCTGTCAGAGAGTTTATTAAACATTATTTTAATTCCTTTTGGCATGACAATATATGACCGCTATGCGAAATTGGATGTAATAGGGTTGCAATAAATTATATAATTTATTTAAGGCTCTGTCGTCAATCAATTGTGCTATTTCAGTGAAATATATACAACAAAAAAAGAATGATCAAAATTGATCCATAAACAAACTTTACGGAAATTGGTATAGCTAGGTTTTATGTAGTCCTGAATAAAAATTCGTTGACATTTATTCTTAAAGAAATCCCCAATGGCCCTTCTCGATATTTGACATCAAAAATTAGTCCCAGTTAGCCATGACTTCAGGTTGATGTAATAATAAACAAAGGTTTTAGTGCGTTTTTGAGAGATCTATAAAAAAAAATAATAAAATCAAATCTTCATTAAAGATTTTACAACAACTTTAAGCGGGGCGTAAATGATATTTCAAACACCCTGTATTATTAAAAATTGGTATAGTTGGGTTCTAAGTGCTCCTCCATAAGAATTCGTTGCCAATTCATTTTTAAATAAATCTCTAATAGTACTTCTCTCTTCTCTCTCTTTTACTAAACAGTCTCAGTTGGCCATGACTGTTGAAGCAATAAGCAAAACAAATTACCCCTGGACGACGAAAGTCTCAACAAGCTTAATTAATAAGGGAGATACGTCGTAACACAAAAAAATGGAACCCACTATAAATATTTAGCTACATACGTGTATATTTTTTGAAATATCACTCCTGAATAATTTTATTTTTTTTTTAAATCGTTAGATATACTTAAATATTTTGAATTTCCGACTATATCTATTGTAAAATTTGCCTGACTTTTCTATCACGCCATTGTCATTTATCTTGATATTTACATATTTCAATTGACTTACTTTTCCTTTCATACTGTCCATCACGTCTAGGGAACCGTTGACATAGGCGTCGGTCTGATTCTGCAACTTGTTGAGGGTGTCTGTGCTCGCGCTCATCTGTTGATGCATTATTCCGATTTGTCGCCACACCTGGTCTATCTCCTCTCCTATTTTAGACGTTAAATTGTGTAAAGCGCCCGAGTCCTCGTCCAAAATCATTAGTTCGAACGCGTCGAATCTCTCGCTGATACCGTCGTTGATGGCTTTCGAATTTTCCTTCGCTTGTTTCCCGACCTCCGCCAAGATCTGATGTACCGAGTATTCTACTCGACGTTTCGTGTCCAGCACGTCGTCGGCGGTGTGCATCACCACCTGTTCGATTTTCGCCAGGTTTTTAATTTCCGAGCTGAAAAAATAATACGAAATATGCAAACAAAGCGTCGAGCTGTACCATGTATCCAATTTTTGTATTTAGCTGTGCAGGTGCAAAAATCTTTTATGTTCTCACCATTGTCTATTGCTTTGTCTTTCTCTTGTTGTCTCATGTCTCATGGTCTTCCGTGATTTTGATGTTTGAAAGCTGTTTGCTTATTTGTATATTTTTGGGGGCCCTTTTTCCAAAAAACTCTATCACGTCATTTTTTATAGCGTTCTATATCTTTAAAATGTTATTTTATTAATATACAAACTATAACTTCTTTTGCGAAAAATCTATACCACGATTATTTTGTTGTAAAAATTGGCGCCCAAGACAAATCCTGGGCTCCTCATACTGTTTGCTCTCTTTGCGTTGAAGCATTAAGAAACTGGTAAAAAGGTAGGATGAAAGCTTGGATGTTCCTATGGTATGGCGAGAGCCTAAGAATCACAGCCATGATTGTTATTTTTGTTTGTGAAAAAATAAGACACCAAACGTGTCCCAATATTCACTCTGCTATTCGAACGTATGAAAATTTGAATTTGAAGAAAATAAACGCAAGAACATCAGTGGTGACCTTAAAGTGCTCTGCATGCTCCTAGAGTTATACAATATTTCCATGCTTTATTTGTGAGTGGGATAGTCGGACAAGAGATAGACATTAGACTCAAATAGCTCTCTAGCCTTACACTTGGTAGCAGAAATGTATTAAGAGATAGCTTAGTTGAGCCCAAAAAAGTTTTACTGGTTCCTCTTTATATCAAACTTGGCTTGATGAAGCAGCCCTAGACAAAAATGGACAGTGTTTCAAATATTTGAATATAAGAAGGTGTTTTTGTTTATCCGCAGATAAGAACATTATGCATAGACCAAATTTTCAAACAGTGACCAATATTGAGAAAAAAGTTTTCTTTTAATGTTTTTCCTGAAAATCGAACTTAGGTGGCTTTTACTTGATGAAAATCCATTTAACAAAATAAATAAGAACTCATTATATATATTCACCTGCTACGATATATAAAACCTTAATTAATGTTGTGAGAAAAGACACGGTGTTATCGAAATCGAATCTGAACTTTTAGTTCTTATTTATTTTGTTTCCTGAAAATCTTCGAGCAGCTAGCGAAAACGGGGGGAGAGGTTTCACCAAGGCATACCAATACCAATGATGATGGCGGACTACTGCTGAATGTTGAAACGGGATATGCCATTAAAAACATACAGCCGAAAGTCCGGACAGCTTCCTCGCAAAAAGACGAAGATTTCATTCAAAAAAGTCTGAGTAAATGTTTTTTTTTTCACTTTTTTAACTGGGATTCCACTTTTTTATTGAATAAAAAAATGTGTATGTGTGCTCTAATAAAGCCCGCACTATGCCATTCAAAATTTAAGGCTACCAAGAGGGTGACAGTGAAAAGGGCACTATTATCGCATTGTTATTCAGATGTAAATGTATAATGGATGTGCGATTCAAAATGTATTATACCGCTGAGTAAAAAAATGTTTTTTAAGAGAGCTTTTAGAATGAACCAAAAGCAAAAACAATAATTGTTTTTTGCGTTGGGCCGTTTATAACAATAATTATTGTTTTTACTAAAATGGATGTGAATCGTTCATTCCCAGTTGTTGCGGCTACTTTAAAAGACGGTGTTTTTGGTTGTTGTTTTTTACCTTATCTGCTCGTAATTTTTCGAGAAGCTCTCCGTCAAGTGCGAAGTTATTTCGGTCAATTGATTGAAGGACCTCTCTGAAGATTCTCGATTTCTGGCGGCTTCGTCTTTTATCTCACCGATGGACTTCGCTAATGGTTCGAGAGAGTCTGGCGACGGGATTTGCTCCGTAGCGCGCGACCCATCTCCTTTCAATTGTTCCAATTTGTAGAGGGTGCTGTTTTGGACATGTTCGATGTCCGTTTTGGTGGGGATGTCTTTCACTTGGGTTTGGACGGTTTTCAAGTCGTTCAGGATTTCTTTTACGTGCGATTTTTGCGTTTCCAGCGCTAAATTGACGAAAGGAAAAAATAAAATCGAGTGGCGATCCATGTTCAAAGCGTTCGAGACAGAAAGTGTTTAAAAAATTGGTTGCATCCAATATTTTTACGTCAGGAATATTTTTTTATAAAAAAATTAATGTCGGAACTTTCATTATGCACAATATATATATATATATATATATATATATATATATATATATATATATATATATATATATATATATATATATATATATATATATATATATATATATATATATATATATATATATATATATATATATATATATATATAGTAGAATAGTAGAAAAAAGATATTTTTCTACTCCGTCTTTTAAAATGGTCAATTATACACCGGTCTAGCGTGCAGAAAATGTCATTTTTGGAACGTCAGTTTCGTTACTTTTCGTTTTGGCTGTTTTCGGAAATATAACCCACGACTTGAATTTAGATGTTTGTCAATTCTGATGGTTATGGCAGTGAATGTATTCGTGTTATGCAAAAATGTATCTAAAAATTAATGGTCGTAGAAAAAGTATTGTATGCAACACATTTGGTAGACTTTTTAAGTCACTCACTTATTACGCACTTGTTGTAGTATTGATAACAGTTTGGTTTTATTGATTTTTTGGATAATTAACTAAAATTTTGCAAACCTAGACACTGAAATTTCTTTTTTTTTTTTGAAGATATCATATTTCAATGTTCTTTAAAGAAAAACACAACAAAAAATTTTTTAAATAATTACAAAGAATAAGAAAGATTCCTTCCTCTATTTTAATTTGATTTGAATTGGGTGAGGCAATTAGTAGTGGATAGACATTTGATAAAGACACGGTGTTGTCGAAACAATTGTCATGTCAAAATATATAATTTCGTGGAAATCTGAACTTTTAGTTCTTAATTATTTTGATTTTGATAGATTTAGTTTTCTCTATTATTCCGAATTTTGCCCTCTCACCTCTCATTAAACTCTCCTTCCACTCCTCTTGCTCTTTGTAGTTAACCGGTGTCGCTTCCGGAATCTTGTTATTGTACTCTGCCAATTTGGTCTCGTATCTGGCCAATAGTTGTTCGCTGGTGTCGAGTTGCCTCTTCACTTTTTCAAGACTTTCGGTGGAGCGATTGCTCAAATCTTTAATACTGCTCAAGTTGTCGTCGCGCAATTTGGACAACTCGTGTTCCATGTTGTCGATCGTGGTCGATACCTTCGCGATCCTTTGCAGCACTTCGTTCTCCATCTTCTCGAAGTCCTTTTTGGACATGACCGGCTCGCTAATGGCCGCAGGAGGCTGGCTCATAATTATCTGCAATGAATGCGTTCATCAGGTTTATGAAAAGTAAAACGATTTCTCGATACGGGCCCTAGAACTACAAAGTGGTATACAAAAGCAGGTCCATCGGTTAACCAAATATTATTTTCACAAGATAATACATTTAAACGCTTTTTTTTTTTCAATATACAGGGCTGTCAAAGTTAACCTTTTAAAATGGAAACAGTAAAGGTAAATATAATTTTAAAAGACCTATTAAATTTTAAAAAAGACAAAAAAATATTGTAAGTTGTGTGTTGGTGTTGTGGAATTGACCGGTCAATTTTTTTTGTGTCAATCGATCAATCAATTGACCCGTCAATTGATCAGTCAATTGATCCGTCAACTGACCAGTCAATTGACCGAAATAATTTTAAAAATACAAGTAAATTTATACTATGAGAACTGAGAACTGAATGCAGTCGAAATTTTTATTGGGATTTCCCGAACCGCTCAATTGGTAAAATAATAATTGCAACATTTTCTGTAAGAGTGACCATGAAGAATGATTTGGCGAAAATAAAAATGTAATCGATAATTAAATTAAAATTAAATTACCTTAAAATACGAAAACAGAAGAAATATACCAAACGAAGTTCTTAAAGAGATGTAGATGACTTTATGCAAGATGTTTCAAAAATAGAAAAAAAGTTAATATCAACGTAGGTCTTAAAATGCTTACTTTTAAAGTAAGGGTTTTGTAACAGAGTGCGAAAATGTTTTAGGCTAGATACGCTGATGGTCATTTTCTTCAGTGTTAATTTGTTACAACCAAATTTATCAAAGGGTCCAAAAAATAAAGTTCCAATTGTTTTGTCAACTTTTTTATTTTTTCAGGCAAGATACGAAAACAACCCCAGAATCAAATATAATATAATATAGTTAAACCAAAATTAGCCTCTTATCAGTACCATTATCCAACGTTGTCAAATTTCAACGAAATCTGGCATTTTGCCTACACCATGTTAAATAGAAAAACGTTAGATAGAAAATATAAAAACGCCAGATTTAACTTAAAATTCTTTTTAATCCAAAACGGCTGCTTTTAGCGACAAATAATATCAACAGTACCTTCTGCAAGTATAATTGCATGGAGAATAGGTCTGCCTAGTCAAAAATGACACAGAGTGCGTCACAAAACAGAATGGGTTAATTAAATTCAGAAACAACACCGTACGGGGCGCCCTCTGACAGTAAACAAAAAACCTAAGTTAATATTTCAATTTATCGACATCAATATAGAGTGCGCGTTATTTCACAATGGGATAGCACATGGCGATTGCTGTAGTTCGGTGTGTTTCTATTTTGTATTTCCATTTGTTTATTTTATAGGTTTCTGTTGGTTGATTTTTAATATATTGTAGTTGATTATTCTCATATCTCCTATGTGGGTCAAAAAAATATTGGTATAAAAAGGAAAGTGCCAGTGATAGTGTCCCGCTCGGAAATTATGTTCACTCTAGTATCTCAAATTTGTAAAGTGCGCAGTGCTCAAATATACATAATCGACCGATATAAACAAAGACACTTTATGCATCATTGGTCGTGTGTATAGTGAATTGTATTGTGTAAATATGTACTTTTTTATTTTCAACAAAATAAATTTCAAGTTCCGTTAAGTGTTACGCCGAGTGACTTGTTTAATTTTTTAAATTTAATTTAACACACATTTTAACAATTAGTAACGTCTATATGAACTTTTTTTCTGGATGTCGAATCTCCATCCTGACAACATTTTATTTGGCTGTAACTTTTTCGTTCTTAGAGAGGTAAACAAAAAAACAAAATGTAGGGCTAGTAGCCAAGTTTTTTCCAAGTAACGTATAAAACAAAACACTATATATTTTCAGACACAGACCCTGTATATTATATTTGTGTTATATCTTATTCCGATTACAATGATGTAATACACTTTATATTTTACTCCATTTGTTTTTGACAAATCGGCAAAAATAGGAATTTTTTACATAATTTCAAGGAGTGCCGTGACAGACCGCAACAACAATAGTTATTTACAAATTACAAAAAGCAGAACAAAAACATTACATATGACAGTAAAGTAAAAAAATCTTTAACTATTCTAAATACCGCTGTAAATGACCACCATTTTCCTGAATACATTTCTCTAATTGTATGATGTCTAGCATTTATTAACGTTTCCGGATTGTTTCTTAACTGATTGATTGCCTCTGAAATCCTTTGCCGAAGTTCAACGACATTATTACAAGAAGTTCTGTGCACGTGATTTTTTGTGTCCCAAAAAGAAAACATCCATTAAAGTTTAGTCGGAGCTGTTGACTCGCTAGCCCATAGTTCCGCTGTTCCCTATCCAGCCCCTGGGATATTCTATGTTAAGAAAATTTTTAACTTGCACAACATTGTGAGGAGGGGCACCGTCTTGCTGCCATATAATCAGCGCTGATATATTTAGGGGTAAAACTTCTCTATATTGTTCTATTTGGTGCTTTAAGAGTTACAAAAAATGATCTCCAGTTAACTTTTGATCTATAAATATCGGACCCAAAATATGGCTATCTATGACACCACACAATATATTGATTGGTACCCCTGGTACCCCGTGTATTTGTTTAGGATTATTACCAATATCGCCATTTTTTTAATTTTAATCAGTACATAAAATGTTTTTCAAAAAATTATTATTCTTGTTATGTCTATGTAAAAAATTTATATTCTTTCAAAAGTTAATCCCCGAGAAATAGCTGTGTCTTCATATACTCCAGTAATAGAGGAGACTGGATGTGCTAAGTATGCTAAATTCTCGAAAAACTATGTTGGACAATAATTCAACCATCAACGTTGTTTACTAATGTGTCAAACCTAAACATATTTTTATTTGTCCGTCAGCACTCTTTGAAATTATATAAAAATTTTCTATTTTTGCTAAGTTGTCAAAAACGAATGGACTGAAATATAAAGTGTGTTACATCATTGTAATCGGAATAAGATATTCTATTAAACACCTATATACAGGATGTTCCATTAAAAAAATATATGTCAGAAAATTAATAGTTTTTTGTGTCCCTAACCCCACATTTTGTTTTTTTTGTTTACATTGACATCTCTAAAACAAAAAAGGCACAGCCAATTAAAATGTTATCAAGATAAATTGAACGCACTTTTACAAAATGTGGACGGTTACCTTACTGCTCAAATCCGTATTGAGTTGATCGATAATCAACGGCAGGTTCTTTTGTAAATCCAAAATCGCATCGTAAATTTTCTTCTGCTGCATCTGTCGTTCCTTCTCGTCTCGATCCTTTTGCATCAGGATGGTTTCGACCGTCGCCAACCGTTCGTCTATTCTGCTCACGGTGCCTTTCAACGGGTCCAACATTTTGATCCGTTTATCGATGTTGATCATGCCTTTTTTGAGTTGCTCGCCGAGAACGCGTTCCCTGTATTCGTGGCGCTCCAGTTTGTCATCGGTCGCTCTGACTACATTCACTATCTGCAAGATGGCGACCCTGATATCTTCGTTACTATAACAAAAAAGTCGTTAATCAAAAGTTACTTCAATTTTGATTAGTTTTAGATCTCTAATTTAATTCCATTCATTTTTTTTTGTATGGTCGCTTCTGATTTAACCGGAAGTGATGTCAGTTTTAAAATCTAGGATGGAACACGATATATATTTTATTATTTTATGATTTTTTACTTTAAAACAATAAATAATGTCTAGCTCTCTCAGCCGATCTGTCTATAATTTTTTATCCAAATTTCTAGAACCGTGCGTTTCCCTAATACTATACCTCGGTACCCTTACTGAGACACCCGGTATATATACATGAACATAAAAATAGATTTTTAGGTGATGATGGTACCTATACGATGTAGTTTAATATAGTCCGTAAATGTTGAGTCTTTCATGAGTACCATCTTTTATAAGTCTACTCTGTCCCAGCGTAAGTCTTCATTTTCTAGTGTTTTTATTTTCTTTCCACAGAGCATTAAGCTTTTGTCCAGGACTCGACTCAAGCGTCACAAATTCAGGTAAGTACTTTGGACATTTCAGTTTAGTAGGCAACACACAGGCAAAGATTTGCGGGGTGTTGGTTTTGTAGCTGCGATTAAGTGCGGCAAATAAACGTGTAAAAGTGTTACTATTAAAAAGTAACCGCCAGTATACACATTGGTCCCAAATCCTTTCCATTTTGACAGAAGAAACATCCAAGTACTAAAAAATTAACCGATACGGAGTATAC
The DNA here is from genome assembly GCF_029955315.1 of Cylas formicarius. NCBI lineage: Eukaryota > Metazoa > Arthropoda > Insecta > Coleoptera > Brentidae > Cylas > Cylas formicarius. The sequence goes on along the minus strand of NW_026844326.1, from coordinate 20,783,606 downwards.
GAGTGGCACTCAAGCCGCAAAATGTTGATGACAAATGCGTAATTAGATCGACCGACATCTTGCGAACGCACTTCTGCTCATCGGCGCGAATGTAAAAATAAACGCAAGTTCGTTTACCCCCATCCGTCAGCTGGAGAAGAAAACAGAATATCTAGCGGATATTTTCCCATGCACCAAACGCTAAACAGATTCCATCTTGGTTCGTTGTTTTTCCTTTCAACGGAAGTAAACAAAAATACTAAAAACATTTTATTGCTTTGGTTTTTGAATGCAATGCTTTTAACTAACCAAAACATAAAATGAATTAACGATGAGGTTTAAAAATAATTCTGATAATATTTTTTAGATTTTGAAAATGTTCAAGTCGTTTAGAAACGAAATAACAAGTGTTTAAATGTAAATATTTCTATCATTTATTTTGTTTCCTTTAAGATTATGTTACATATTTGTTTGTTTTTTGTTAATGTGTTATTTGTCAAAGTATTTTTACAAATGTTTACAAAAGTCATAAGTTGCTGTTTATTTATATTTTGAATTTTACAATATTTTTTACAATATACTACTAACTTTTAACGGTCAACAAATATTCTTCTTCTTTTTGTACCACAGAAAAAAATCATTGGGATGAGATACGTTCTCTTCTTCGTAGGCGATAAACACAGCCCGAAAAGAAATCCTTAGGAGGGGATGAAAATTCTTTGGGTATTTCCGCTTAGTCCCTAGTTTGCCAATAACACACCGTATATATTAGTACTTACGTGACAGCCGCTTGTACATTGACAATCCACAGTAGGCCAGCGCAAAACAGGAGTGTTCGCGGTATCATTTTCTCGGTCCGCGACGAAACCTAAAATCGAAATCAGAAATTAATTAAATTTCCTTAATCTTGTTTTGTTAAATAGTGACAATTATATTGAAAACAATCAATCGGGAGATAGTTTACGTGACCTGATCTTTTAACCTTATGCCATTTGCGTATACATCGCAGGCGAATGGTGTGGCGAATTTCACATAAGGCTGTTCATTTTAAAGGAAAATTACAACTTAGGAGACGGGCAGTCTATAAATAAATAACGGATTTAAAGAAGTTCTTCCAAATTGTCAAATTTTTAACATATTTTATGAAAAACAATATATTGGCGCATATACGATTACATAGACTTCACGGTACGCCCCTGAATTTTGATTTGGTTGTCGATAGAAAAGACTTTCAATTTAATAAGCGGTGTACCAAAATTCGAGAAAACTGTATTTAATGCCACATTTCAAAAATTATTTCAAAATTATTTATTGTTCTCTATATTTTTGCTTTCAAAAATGTGTAATGTAAACTTCATGGAATGTTCTTTGAAAGGGTTGGAAAAAGTTTTTAACTAAAATTTTTCAAGTTCAGAGGTTTTTAATTAAAAAAATTATCTGCTGTTAAAAAAGTCAGTTGTCATGAATAAATTTTTGGTTTTATGTTGTTGTGTAAAAGCTGTGTTCCAACGTTTTTTCTCAAATAACATTTTACTCACACGATATATCATTACACAGAATCGAATTGATTTTTTTAGGGAGACTGGACAAAATATTATCATCAGAATCATCATTATTTAATTTTTTCTGAGTTTTCAGTATCATTATTTAGGTATGTTATTTTTTTGTTGACCATGCGGTCGTTTAGAAACTTAATTTCTATATGCATGGGGTTGTAAGCGTATATGCAATTACTGACAGTAATTAATCAAGATAATAGTGCACTTAACGCGGACTGGGAGCTTTCAAAGTATCTCTTTGTGTCGTACCAGTAACATATCGAATGTGGGTACTTAAGATTTTATTAGATCATCAATGATTCGTTGTTGACTAAATAACTTGTCGTTAAGTAAACAAGATTTCATTAAATTAAAATAATTAGCTAATCAAACTAATGAAAGCTTACTTTGTAATATGTTAATTTAAAAATTATAAAAAATGTGGCAACGCATTGTAGAAATTCATTATTATTTTAGAGAATTTAGAAAATGGGAACTCGGAAATATATTGTGTAAAAAAATTAGTTTGCTTAGTCTGTTTATGTTATTTTACCAATATTTATAATTAAACTATATGCTTACCAAGTTACTAAAACTTTTTTACCACACGACACGAAAATGAATATGACCGTTTTAGAGGTTAATCATTGTATAAATAAACCCTCTTTACAGACCCAACGGCTCTATGCAACTGCCACACATCTGTTCGTTTTCTTCACTATTTTCGGAATTGGAGTGCAATTAAGTGCACATCCATTTAAAATTTTCCCGCTTAAATGCTTCAGTTGTAGTATACTCGTGACCTCTAGCTGCGAGTAGTCGAACTTAATTTTGTAACTAAGCCCAAAAAAAGAACACTGTGCGGCTAGGTCAGTGACTTAAAATGGGCCATTGGCTTCAACAAATTTTCCCAACGTTTGACTGGATAAAGTTCGATTCCATGGAATGACATAATGGGCCTTCCGAAAAATGGTGCAAAATACAAACACGACGTCGTGATGAATAACCAGCCTTTTATTAATAAAATAGGCTGCAAATTCGTTATTTTTCGCTATGTATAAAGTGTTAGAGGTTGGGAAAATTTCTCTTCAAAGATATTCATTAGTGTCGCTCCGTAATTTAGCTGAAAACGACCAATTGAGTGCTTCCGAAAAAACGTGCATCTTATGTAAACATTTACATTTACATTCGCGTAGTAAGTAAACGTTTGGGCATGGTGAATATTTTATTTTTTTTATTTCTCTGTTATTTAGTTCAATTCAGGAAGGTTTCATCGATTGCTAATAATTCTAACTTAACCAAAACTCAGAAAATTTTAACGAAGAAGAAGAAGGCAACCAAATATACAGATATTCTCATGGGTATTTATTATTATTTATATTTGCCGTTTGCTTAATTTATTATTATTATTATTTCAGTTGTGAATAACCGGTCAGTTTTAAAGAAAGCAAACATAAAAAAATTGTCATCAAAGGAAGTTAAGCTCTTAAGTAGTTCTCCCATAAACTTAAATGAACTATATAAATTAGAATATTTGACTAGCAGGCGCTTTTTTCAAGTTGAGCACTGCTACAATGACCTCACTATAATTGATGATTTTCCCAACCCTGGCTCCAGTGATGTTTCCAAATTACAACAGAATAATTTTAACACTGATTTTAATAAATATGAAATAGATTTGGGAGACCCTGCTCAAGTAAGGGAAATTTATGCTAATGAAGAAGCTGTTATTGAAGACTGTGATTTAAAATTACAAGAGAAGGAAGTTGATTTAGAAAGGTAATTTTTTTTTCGGAGAGGAGTGTATAAGTGCTTTGCTATGTAATTTTAGTGTTAAGTTAGTAAATGCGTTCCAACCAGAAGAAATTGAAGAAGAGAGTCATGATCATGTTGACTCGGGGGAAACCTCGAGAGGTATTAATAAATTGAATAAAACCATTGTAGAGCATAATGTTCTAGATCAAAAATTTCGTGAAGAAATTACCTCCAAAACTTTAGCAGCGTATATGGAAGTTTGCAACTACCTTCACAAGCCTGGTAGGGGTTTGGCTGCCTTCTATTCCCATAGAGTGAAGAGTAAAAAGTGTAAAAGTATTATCTCACTAAAACACGTAAATGTCTACAGCACCCTGTTGAAGGTAACTACAAAATAAATACATAGTATATTGTTTGAAATTTAAACTTATTTCGTTAGCTCATAATCCATATAGCCCAATACAAATATAGCATTAAAAAAATTCTTTAGTCGTGGATTTTCATCTAAAAGCAACTGTGGTTGTGATGGCAACATAGGCATTGGCATGTGTAACAATGTGGCAATGTAACAATATTAAACTGTTCATAATTACATTAGAAATAGTTAAATTAAATAAATTTAACACATTTTTAGAGATAATACAAATCACAACCCATGCCTTTTAGAATAAAAATAAGAAAATTACCCGGTTATGAAACACTTTACGGAGGTTAAAAACTCGTCTGCATTGGCTAAGCCTTTATTTGTTGTAACGTCACACAAAAAAAATACATTCTTTGCAAACCATATAGCTCTTGTTAAACAAAAAGTATTTGTTCTTTTAGGGGTAATATTTCATTGAAATATTAAAAAGAGATTTTGTTTGCACGAAATGAGTTAAATTTCCTATTTATCTATACTTTTGAATAGATAAAAATATTATTTTTATACCCCAGTGCTGGAAGTCAAGATATTTCTTATTATTATTTCTTATTCTTATATAGGGGTTTGCGAATCGTGCCGATTATATTAAACTCAAGGAAGTCTTAAAAATTATGGAGGAGGATGGTCTGAAGCCCAACTTGCAATGCTACATCGCAATATTTGAATGTCTTGGTCGACTGAATATGCAAAACAATCACCTTAAGGATATCCGAATTTTCACCAAGGAGGCTCATTATGCGGGATATTCATTTGACCAAATGATGAACAATGGGGTATTTTTAAACGACGAAAGGGAGATTGTGTTGGCTGCTATGCGGGCGTACAATCCAAAATATGTTCCCACCTATGAGGATCCCAAAATTTTCTACAACAATCACTTGGTCAATCATTTGAACCATGATGAGCGTCTGAGTTATCAGAGACACGAGTGGATCGAGAATGGCGGGTTGTTTACCCCCACCTCTTTGGAAGAAGCTGTACAAAAGCAGTTCAAACTTGAAGAGAACGGTTATGTAACGGTAAGTTGTGACTTCATTCTTGTAGTTGAACCTAATTAAATTAACCCTCGGTAATGATTTTTAAGGAATTTGTGCATCTTCTTTTACTTATTTTTACCTATTCGCGAATTTATTCCCGCTGTTAAACGTAAACAAATGTGGCCCTTTTATTCAATACCAATTATACCTTTGAACCTCGGAACCTCGGACTAGCTCATTGTAACTGCATAAGCGATAATAAAGCAGCTCTGTTATCATTTTTTTGGTGTATGGTTTGTTGAAAACGACGCAAGAGATCGTATTTGAGAGTTTTGTAAGAGATGAAGAATGCAAAACATGTCATTGTAATTGGGTCTACTAACCGATAACTTTTTTACAGTATGCCTTCAATAACTAACCACTTACCAAAACTAATTGTTTAAGATTTCTTGAGTGACATCCAACGACAGAGCAACTATAACCAAAGAACGTTTTTTTTTTTAAACATCAACATAAAAAATACTACGCAAACATGAATGCTACCATTTTCAATTACTTGCAACGTATAGTTAGAGGCCCGACTGAATCGTAAAATCGCAAATTCTCAAAATATTTATCAAGCGAATTTGAGGCTAGTTTTTCGAATCCTCGTGATTTGATTTGTAGATGGCACCCTGCATAATGAGCGATGAAGGTTTTTTTATAGACAGTGGTTGATTTGTCTCATATAGGTCAAAAGTATTGCATCAAAAGACAAACCCACAGACGAAATTCTTCGTTATCGGAAAATCCTTAATGAGCATTTAACAATGTGGGAAGAAGCAGCTCATGCGGCGTTCAATCGAAGAGTGGCCGCGTTGGCTGCCGAACGGGGACCCTTGAATTTGGAGATCTACTTTAGGAGCGTTCCCACCCACGACATGGTGGCGATTATGCTGGACGAAGCGAAGAAATTAGCTACGGGTTCGGAGACATATAGTCCCACCCTCGGCATGTTGTATAGGTCCTTGGGACGGAAAGTGTATGCAAGGTACAGGGTGTTGTTCAAACAGAAGACGGGCGTATTGGATAAGGTGAGCGTTTCGTCATCTTAATTTAGCAAGCAAAAAAAAGAGGTGCAAATTTTTTTTACGAAAAAAAAACATAACTAATATAGCTGAGTTTTTGATAGGCTGGTTCTCCAGTCATGATGAAATTAATTCAGTAACCATTAGTTACTAATATGTAACATTATTTATATGTACAAATGGTTATCCCCTATGTAATCAACTTAATGTGACTTCGAGGAGTTGTATTTGGTCGCCGAATATTCCGACAAATTTAATTCCAGATGGTTCGACCTAATAGGGAAAATGCCAAAATGTCTAAGAATTTAAACATTGTAGAAATGGGTAGGAATTTAGACCAATTTTCAAAATTTAATGAAAAATTATTGTCAGGCTAGTTTACAAAATAATTACTAAGTTTTCGCAAATGTTACTCAGTTGGGATTCTTTTTTATCAAATCTGTAGCATTCTGATGTAGCTATCATCCGCTATTACCCAGTCATTCAGCTGGATTCACTATATACTAGGTGACTGCTAAGTTGGTAGTGTGAAATTGGTATATTAAAAATAAGTTAATTTCAAAACCTTTATGAAGACATAAAAAGATGGAAGTTTTTTTTTTATTATTATTCCCTAAGGTTTTGACTCTGCACAAAGAATATTCCCATGAGTACGCGATTGCTCACGGGAAATACGACCACATGCCCACAGGCGAAACATATGTAAATCCTAGAGTTCAGTGGCAGTGGCTAGAGCACAATTGTCGAGACAAGGGATCAACAATATCATCCAACCATCAGCCATGGGTACCGCCCGTAGTACTCGATATCGGAAAATTCTTGTATCAGATCCTTTTGCACGACTTCAAAATTAATGTGGACTGGAAACACAACGGCAAACACAAGTAGGAAGCGACATTTTAGTCTACTTATCCTTTTAACGTTATAGTGATCACGTGCACATATTGCATTAGAAGACATTAAAATAAATAATTAATGTAGCGTAAAACTCTTTGTTACATCCAAGAAGAATTAAATGCCCTACTATGTTACAACAATACGTTATATTTATAGCTTGTATGTGCTTTCTACCAGGGCGCTGAGAAAAAGTGAATGAGTAATTCATCGCAGTCGACTTTGCGTAAAGTGTAAATAAATAATTAATGTAACGTAAAACACCTTGCTACATCCAACCACAATTAAATCCGCTACTATGTTACAGCAATACTCTATATATATACAACCTGTATGGGCTTTCGGCCACGGGTGCTGAGAGAAGGTAAACGAGTGATACATCGCAGTCGACTTTGCTTAAATTGGAAATAAATAATTAATGTAGCGTAAAACACCTTGTTACATCTAAGCACAATTAAATCCATTACCATGTTGTTACAGCAATACGCATTATTTATAACTTGTATGTGCTTTCTACCAGGGTGCTGAGAGAAAGTGCTTAATAAATAATTAATGTAGCGTAAAACACCTTGTTACATCCAAAACTAACCAACCACCATTAAATTCACTACTATGTTACAATAATATGTATAACCTGTATGCGCTTTCTGCCGCGGGTGCTGAGAGAAAGTGAAGGAGTAATCCATCGCGGTTGACTTTGTTTAAAGTGTCCCTTTGTTGTCTGGTTTAACGCAAATACTGTTCAAAAGAAATTGTTTAAATTACTGGGATGACTGTGAAATCTGGCAGATATTATTGTGCACGTGATCAGTATAAGGGATAAGGTTTAAAAAACACTAAAAATTCGAAAAAGTGTGTTTTTGATTCGAGGTGTTGGTTGCCCGCGTTCTACACGATATTTCGCAACCAATCGCGTACGGTGACGGAAGAAATCAAGCCCCACCCTGAACTGGCGAAATTGTTTCGGGCCGCTCAGCCCGAAACGTTGACTTTTCCCGCCAACGAGGTGCCCATGCTGTGCCCGCCGGTCCCATGGACTTCCGTGGACCACGGAGGTTATTTGCTTACCCCTTGTGATATCGTGAGGCTACCGGCAGAGGCGCAGGCGCAGAAGCAGAGACTGGAGGAGAGCGATCCGGTCCAGTTGTATCCGAGTTTCGACGCTCTGAACCAGCTCGCCTCGACACCTTGGACGGTCAACCGCAAAGTCTTGGATATTATATTAGAGGTTAGTCCACTGCCCGATACTTATTTGCATTTTTTTTTAGCTTTTTTCCACTAGTGATTGAAGTTTGTAGCGTGTCATAGTACTAAAAACAAGGAGCTAAATTGATAAAGTCGAATGTCAATATTTCAGTTATTATAGTTCAAAGTTTTCGACTTAGGTCAATTCATATCAGATCATATCAAGATTTATTAAATGCGCATATATTTAGTAAGAAAAAACATACATACTAAGTTATGTTAAAACAGAAAGAAGATTGCACAAAACGGACTTAAAATTAGTAAAACTACATTCAGAAGAATATGGCAAGAATATTTGTATTAAATAAATCTATATAAACTTTTTTACTAATCTACACTCTCGCAGTATATTATTTTGTTGTATATTTATAAGCACAATTTTCGGAACATGGAATGAAATTCTATCAATTAAATGGTGGTATTTCAAATATAATATATAAATACATATCATAGCCCTTCTGGTACTCAATCCTTTTATCGTTTTATGTTGAATTAACGTGATCATGTAAAGATATACATCATGTGCCCTAACAAATATATCAATACATTCTTTTTTAACATTTTCAATCATAACATAACATAACTTCTGCCTGCTTAAAGCAAACATATTGATTTCATAACTGAGGCCTATGTTGATTTAGGGATAAATCCAGTTGACGGAGAAAAATTGCCATTATTTTCAATTAATACAAGATTTAGTTTAGTACAGATCGGTTCAATTTTGACCCGTAGGTGTTTCGCAGCGGTGGTTCTTCACGTTTAGACGTGCCCGTCGATCCTGCCACTTTGGCGCCACCACCCGCGGCTACCTCCAATATGAGCAAGGCCGAAAAATTTAAGGCGTTTCAGCAAAAGTTGCAGCACAGGAGGATGAAAAACGAGATGTTTTCGTTGTGGTGCGACTGCCTGTATCGGTTGTCGCTGGCTAATCACGTAAGTCTATTGGGACTTGCGCTTGCGCGTTCAGGATATGATGAAAATTTTATTCTGCGTTAATTCTTTTTTTTTCAGTCACTGCGTTTTCGCGTAATCTACGTGATGGTATCCTAACAGATATTTTTTTTCCATGTGAAAATTTAGTACCCGGAATATTTTTCATGTTGGAAGTCGAATATCTTAGTTATTTTCAATTTTAATTTTATACAAGTTATAAACTATAAAACGACAAATAATATTAGTATTAGTATTTCTGACGACTTGAAAAAAAACTAAAAAATGTTTTTTTCTCTCTAAATGTGGCAATCAATTTTAAGAAAACTAAAAAATTTCTAAATAAAGCCGGGAACTTATTTTGTATTTTAGAATTTATCAGCATCGCAAGTTCAGGGGGCATTTTAACAATCAATCGGCATGCGGGATGATGTGGGCCTTAAAACGCGACCTATTCTTTTTTTTGAAATCTTAACGAGTTGTAGATCAATTTTAAAAATACGTCCCCTACTGAATTTTGATTTTTCTTATGATGGGCCGTTTGTGGTCTCCTGAAGACACTTTTTTTTGTTGTGGTTTCAGTTCCGGGATCATATTTTTTGGCTACCGCACAACATGGATTTCAGGGGTCGCGTGTACCCTGTACCGCCTCACCTGAATCATCTCGGATCGGATTTGGCGCGGTCCATACTCATTTTCGCGGAACCGCGCCCCCTCGGTCCGAAAGGGTTGGACTGGTTAAAAATCCACCTCATCAATTTGACGGGTTTGAAGAAACGGGATTCCGTCGACGACAGATTAAAGTACGCCAATGACAACATGCATTTGATATTAGACTCGGCCGATAGACCCCTCGACGGGGAGCAGTGGTGGGTGCATTCGGACGAACCTTGGCAAACTCTGGCCTGCTGCATGGAAATTGCCGATGCGGTCCGATCCGGCGTAGACCCGGAAGAATATCTCTCGCGTTTTCCTGTACATCAGGTAGGTGGGCACGTTGCGCATACGAAATCACAGGCAAAAATTAATTTAGACAACCTTTATTTTAAAAAAACGTTTTTGTTTTTCTGTCTGGCCGTTCTGCTTCTGGCCTCTATCCGACACCAGCATCCATCGTTCTTTTTGAGATTTTCAGTTCTATTTTTTACAATCGCCATGAAAGAAAGCAAGTATCCGAAATTTGAATCTAGCCACTTGAAATTTGGCAGACGGATAGACTGTGGTCGCCTGGCAAAACGTATTGAAATTGCGGATGCTGTGGAAGTAGTTAAAAAAAAATCAAAAATCATATTTTGCGGCTTTTAAAAAAAATATATTCTCTGGACAACCGTTTGTCCGATAGAAAAAACGCCCGAACCACGAAACGCGTGAGATCCAGGGCTGCAACGTTCACGAAAAGCATGTTTTCGAAATTGTACAGGATATGACAGTTTTTCGGAGAAAATATAAAATCTCTGAAAATTGCCATTTTTGCGGGTAAATTATTAGCGGCAACTAAAAAACTCGTAATAAATAGGGCGATTTGGTTTGAACATATGTATAGTCGGCGTCGACGGCTACAATTTTTATATTTAAAGTTTTCATATACAGTGTGTCCCGCTCAAGGACTGTACACCCTTGGAAAATCTTTGCTTATGGTTCGATTTTCAAAATTTTTGTTTTTGTCGGATAGATCTTTGAAAAATGCACTGAAATTTTGTTTTGCTTATTGCTTAAACTTAAAGTCATAGCCAACTGAGACTATTTAACAAAAGAGAGAGAACAGAGATGTACTATTAGGGATTTAAAAATAAATAAATTGGTAACGAATCTTTATTTAGGAGTAGTTAGAGCCAACCATGCCAATTTTTATAATGTTTCAATACAGGGTGTTTAAAATATTGTTTACTCCCCGCTTAACGCTGTACATCGTTGTAAAATCTTTGATTATTGTTTGATTTTAATTTTTTTTGTTGGATTGCTCTCTCAAAAACGCACTAAAACCTTATCGTTTCTTATTACATCAACCTGAAGTCATGGCTAACTGGGACTAATTCTTGATGTCAAGTATCGAGAAGAGCTATTACTATACTGTACTACTACTATTACTATACTAATTTCCGTGAAGTTCAAATACCGGGTGCACGAAATTTCGTGGGCGTTAAGCATTACTCCTGTAGAATGTTTGTTTCTGGCTCAATTTTGAAAATTCTTTTTTCGTTGAATAGATTCTACTGAAAGACAGATATGAACTAAACAGCAACAACGCTATATTTTTAATTCTCATCTATAATGAAAATAACGAAAATATCAAAGTTGATTGACATTAGCATGCTGTTTCCTTTGAAAAAACTAAGTTTGCCATGGAGAAGCGAATATTCGACTGTCAAATTCACTCGCTAATTTATATTTATTAATGCTGTTGTTACTAAAAAATAAGTATCCCTTAAAAAGTCTTTATCATTGTTTTTGAAATTTTATCATTATAATTAAAATTTCTAATATCTTAAAAACACATAATCGTTATTAAAATCGATCGATAAACAAAGGTTTTACTGGGGTATACAGTTCTTAATATTGTACAGGGTGAGCACGATCTATGGCAAAATAAATGCTACATCAAAAGCTACGTTATGGGTGGGACAGTTTGGTTTAAAGAACCGCATCAAGAGTTACATTTTTTTGTATTTACGATTTTTCTCTGTCATGAAGGATAGACTAGATAGTGAAGGGGAAGGGATAGTTTGGAGAAAGATTTTTTTGGTTACACCTTTTCGTGTAGGACGGGAGCTGCAACGGGCTGCAGCATTACGCGGCACTGGGTCGCGACAGTGCCGGCGCGTATAGCGTGAACCTCGCACCCTCGAAAGGGCCGCAGGACGTTTACAGCGCGGTGGTCGCGTTGGTCGAACGGCGTAGGATCGAGGACGCGGAAAACGGGGTAGCGGTAAGCGCAACGATTTTTCGCCTCCTCCAGCGTTGTTTTGAACGTCCCTGTGTTCGATAGATTGCCAAACTTTTAGAAGGTTTCGTGACGAGGAAGGTGATCAAACAGACGATCATGACGACTGTGTACGGCGTGACCCAGTTCGGGGCTCGACTTCAAATCGCCCGCCAGCTGAAGGACCTCGACGATTTTCCCAAGGATTCCGTGTGGGCGGCGTCGTTGTACCTAACAAGTGAGCGGCGTCCATTTTGGAAAAGTACTGTTGCGGTACATATCGCGTGTTCGCAGAGAGCACCTTCGATTCTTTGAAGACGATGTTTACGTCGACGAAGGAGATTCAAGATTGGTTCACGGAATGCGCGAAACTGATTTCCGGTGTTACCAGTCAGCACATAGAGTGGGTGACGCCGTTGGGACTTCCGGTTGTGCAACCTTACAACAAGCACAGGAAGGTGTCGCCCGGATATAAAGGTTACTCTATAGACAAATACACGTAAGTGTTAGTCCATTTTCTTATATATTTATATATTTAGACTTTAAGTGGGATACCATAAACATTACGACGTTAAATTGGTAAGTAAGCATACTGGGCCGAAAATTTTTGAAATCATGAAATATCGTAATTTCATTTTGATTTTATAAAACTAACCTTAATATCTGTAACGCTAAGGGAGTATCCGATTCTCATTGACATATACGCATCATCCTCCAAGCACAATCAGCATTCGTCGTTATCGGTGAACTCGATTTTGTCCATATGGTGTGTGAGTTAGCAGTGTCGTTATCAGCGTTTTGAAATTAGATCAGCGTCGCTGCCCCCTTGCTGGGAGGTTAATTTTTCCCTTCTAGTCACGGAATAAATAAACACTAGTCATTTCATATCATTCTCGCAGGTTCCTGAGCCAAGCTTATTGGCTCTTCTTATCTCGTTATTTTCCTCCAAATGCTCCGCCATGCTGCTAATCTTCCAGCGCCCTTATGCAGATCTCTGTTGTTTGAAAAAATGCGTTGCGCCATTAACTCGTACATACTTTCTATAGATTATATACATAGCTAGTGTGGAAGTGAGTTAAAAATCCTTAATTTGGTAAAAAATCCTGACGGTTTTGTATTTGCATTGATGTATTGGTATAATTAATACTTTTGTCCGGGCAGTTGGCCGTGGTCCATTGGTTTTGCTACCAAAGCTTTCAACTGCTACTGCGGCAGCCATCCTCGGCGGGCCGAGACGACTGTTGCGGTACCGGTGCCGTTTGTTAAAGTCGTACCTGTGTTGTAACGCTCGGACGGCGGACTGAGCGTGTTAGTACGGCCCGCCTCCTTGCCCAGTTCGCATACGGTTTCTTGTGTGTTTTCTTTAAGATGTTGTATCATGTTCTATTCAGCTGTAACCCTTCCTGCCTCTTAGTAAAATTGTCTTTGTGTTTATATATTTCGATGGTCTCTCGATGTAATCTTGTATAACAGTGCTTCGCCGTTCGAAAAACATGTGCTCCGCAAGCGCCGATTTTTCTACTTGCCTCAAGCGGCAAGATCTTCCGTGCTCCGCTAAACGTGTAGTGACGCTACGTTTGTATCAATATAGAAGTCTCCGTAGGAACATGGGATTCTGTATATCACGGCCGACGACAACGGTTCTCGGGAATCCTTAGACGATCTTAAATGTGCCCTGTGGGTTTAAAAATTGATTTTTATATTATGTTTCGTCATTATTTTACCGAGCCTGGTAGTTACGCCTCCGATGTAAGGGCGTTTCTTCTTTCGTCTCTTGCCTATTTGGTTTTTTCACAAACAAAACGCTCTCTAAATGATTTAATCCCGCCGTCAGGTCTTCTGGAAATTCTAGTCGTTTTGCCTATTAATGTTTTGACAATCTCCATCTTTTGTCTCGGATGGTGGTTTGACTCGTTCTGTAAGTAGCGGTGTAGGCTTTCGATATACCCTATGTCCCAATTTCATGTTTCCGCCTCTATTTATCACTACGTCCAAGAATAGGAGTTTTCCATCATGACCTTCCATTGTAAATTGGATTTTCGGATGTATACTATTCACCTCGACCGTGATTTCATATGACGTGTCATCAACGTACCATAGCCACTGACTGGATCGTTTTTTGGCCTTTCCTCAAATTCCTCCATGTAAAAATTGGCAACAACGAGGCTAATCGGGCTTCCCATCGCGAGTCCGTCTCTTTGTCAAACTCAAAACTGACCTGTATATCTGCGGGCACAACCTCCTTAACAATTTCGATAGGTGTTGGGTTAGGCCTTTTGACCATACGGATATTTTAGCAGTCGTTAAGTTACTGTCAGATTTGTTAATGACAATTCTATGAGTATCTAAGATACGCGTAGTTGATTTGCCGGATTGCGTTTGTTAATTATCGATTTTTTTAAGCTGTGTTTTTCATCGAGTACTCTCCATCAATTGCTGAGTGATCCGATCTATCTTCATCCTGTCTTCTGGCGCTTATGCGGGCACTAATCGTTAAACGTCGGAACAATGATCGATCGTCATTTCGAAGCAATATCTCTTCGAGTTTGGTGAATTCGTTTTCATAGTAAGGCGTTCTCTGTTCTGTCGTAGATCCATTGGGCTTGCGGAGTTTTAACTTATCGTCTGGTTCGTAGAGAGAACCCCGGCATGATTTTTGTCTATATTTTCTTTCAGTAAGCCGAACACGATGAAGCAAAAGAACGCCTTTCCCCCGAACTTTATTCATTCGTTGGATTCGTGTCACATGATGCTGACGTCGTTGCACGCGGAGCGGGCTGGAATAACATTCGTCTCCGTCCACGATTGCTATTGGACGCATCCGTCGACCATACACATTATGAATAGGGTGAGTATCGCGAGTATTCGCTTAAAGGGTGACGTTTCGATGGATTACATTGTAGATTTGCCGTGAACAGTTTGTCGCACTTCATTCGGAACCGATTTTGGAATCTTTATCGCAATTCCTCCATAACAAATACAGTTACGACGAAAGGTACGGGGAAGCCCTCTTTGGCATCCAAAAGCGAAATTACTTAAGATCGATTTTTGTTTGTAGCGAAATAGCTGAGGACGATTCCGGAATTGGCTCTACGAAGAAGCATTTATTAAATTCGACCCTGCGACAGTTACCAAAGACGGGAGATTTCGATATTAGAAAAGTTTTGAAGTCGATTTACTTCTTCAGTTGACCAATTGGTACGCTTTTAAGTATATAACAATTTTTGTGGTAAATAAAACGCAGACACTTCAGACGTTTTATTAGAATTTTGTTTTATCTACAAACTGTTAAAAGGTATAATAATAATAATCGAAATATCAACATAATATTTATTTATTAACATCGTTATATACACAAAAAATTAAGGCACGTTATAAAAATACAATACACTGGCCTATTTATGTCTATCGTATAAATACTAAAAATGTAGAATATGATACATGTGACAGCTTCGCACTGTATAAGTGCGAATGGCGCCGATGATATTGTAATAGATCCAAATTCTTTGCGCGAGATCTACTCACCGTTACCTATTTCTTAACCTAACAAAGATATTTTTATGAATTTATGCAAAATCTATTCGCCTGAATACCAATGCACGAGGAAGAGTGTTTCCATTTTAACCGATATTGAGCCTTACAAAAATGACATAAAATCAAGTAACAAGCCATATTAAAATAAACAACAAAGAATATCACATTTAAAAGTGACTAACGAATAAAGTGATTAATTTTTCGTTCGAAACGAACATTGTTTTTTAAACTTGAGGGATTATTGCTAGGAATTAATAAACAATTACGTTCCATCGATGAAGGCATTACCTGAAAGATTTTTTATTTTTAGTGAACCTTATTTCTGGGCGTACCAAGTGCCAATAGAAAAATTGCCGCATTTAATCACACTGGTAAATTCGACAATAACAGATGTAAATATTCCAACTGTTTATCTATTTTTCAGTTTCAACTTTCAATGAGTCTTAACTAGCGAAAAGAATTTTTTGTTGGAATGTTTATAAATTTTTCGTCATTTCGACAACAGAAATAATTTTAAAATACCTTTTCGGTGTCGCAAAATTCAGTACGCAGATTTTGGGAATATAGTTTTCAAATTGAAATTGGACTTTTTGATTTATTTTCTATTTTATTCCTAAACGAATTAAAACAACTTTCAAATAATAAGAAAACCACTTATGACCATCATTTAATAGTTGAATTAAAATTAGCGAAGCCCGAGAAGAAAGAAAATTTATTTTAATTTTTTCTTTGTAATGGCGGCAGACACTACTAATCAATTACAAGAAATTAAAAAGTATCCAAATAAATCCAAGAAAGTTCAGGTGGAGAGGGCTTTAATTTTGACCTCAAAAGCTGCAAGAGATGTAAAGGAAAAAATATTGACAATGTTAACGTTTTATATATGTGCCACGAAGCATTTGCGGACACATGTTTATCGGAAAAATATGTGCCTGAAATCTTGGTACTGAATTTTGAAACACCCTGTGGCGATTTGTTGCGTCACCAAAGGGCTTGGGTGGGGGGGGGGAGGGGATTTCCGAGAACGTTGAATTGTTCTATAAGCTCGCCATTTAGCTTTGAACAGAATACTTCATTTTATATATATATTTTCAAAAACGTATAATAATATAAAACCAATACTTTTATGGAATGTTTAAAATTTTCAATGGCGTAGTTCTTCGAATAAAACGCTTTGATATGCGAAACGATATGCGAAATAAAGTGGATATGTTCGTTTAACGAATTTGCATCACATCACGGGCCGAAATCGTCAACAAATAGAGCACCACAGAGTAAAAATATCGACAAAGTATCGAAAACTTTTCACGTTAGTGATTAGACGTTCGTCGTCATAACGTTTTACCTACACGCGCGGATTCACTAAAGTTTGCTCGGGTCGAAATTTTCTAAGGACCACCTCTGGTGGGCACTGTCCAGGTTGCAGTGTTCCATGACTAATTTATTTTTCGCCTCGTTGATAGCCAGACACTTATCGCTGCTACCGTGACGTATGAGCTGTTTGTCGGGATCGTAATCCCAATACTGGTTGCCTTTACTTCCGTGGCAGGGGTATAGGATGACTTCTTGTCCACTGTAATCGACACAGGCTTCATCTCGTCGGATTTCACCCGCCTTACTGTACATCCAAAACTGAAAATATTATTTAAGTTAGGTAGATGCTAAATACTTTTTACACAAGTATTCATAAATATATTTTAATAAGAATGGCTTGAGGATTTACAACTGCAGGTATTTACTGAACAGGAGTCATGAGAGAGGAGTTTGTATTTTTTTTGACTGCCTTGTTTTGAGAAATGTATTAATGACCTGCCTGAGCTCTGCTGTGGATGTAATGTCTTTGGCATTTATTAATTATGAGAATTTGTTTACATCTAGACATTGACCTCGAATTCAGCTTGATTTGTGAAACTAGGTGCCAAAATCGACACACTTTGGGGTGAAGTTTATGAGAATTTGTTTACATCTAGACATTGACCTCGAATTCAGCTTGATTTGTGAAACTAGGTGCCAAAATCGACACACTTTGGGGTGAAGTTATTGAACTTATCTTTTATCATTTATTATATTTTATTATTTTTATATATATTTATTGTATATTTCAAAAATGGGTAACAAAATTATCACACCTGTTACTCTGTCAAGGAAGTGTTTAGAGGTTAGTTTATCGACGAAAATAATACTAATAATACAGCTATGTACAGGGCAGGGTGTCCCTAAACTAGACATCAACATTTTCATCGACTATTGTAAGTCCTGCACTTTTTATGCTCTATTGGAGCGTTTGAAATTTTCATTTTCAATTTTCATCTTTATTAAAAATCACGAATAAAAAAATTGTGACGAAATTTATTTATAATAACAACCCATTAAAATGTTATTAGTATTTAGCATATTAGGCAAAAAGTTTAGTAAACGGCATTTTTATAAATAAACTTAAATTTTTACAACCTAAAAACATTTTTTAATCCAGCGGAGCACAGTGGGGACCGCTAGAATGGATTTTTTTTTTATTTTTGTATTTACTACTAGTAAAATGAATTTTAAACAGTAAAAAAATCGGAATATGCCAGTAATGGACAAAGCGGAAAAGCTTTGCATTTAAATAAGCTGCGTAGCGAACCTTTAAAATACTCCGAAATGTTTAAAAAATACTATTGTACCTGGCTCTCGCGTGACCCTGACATTAGATGCATTTGTGGACGCGAACCGCCAAGAACGCTTTTATTATTTTCCAAAACGACATTCTAACCTAAATAAACAAAATCCCGATGCCAACTTTCTCGACACGATCCGCTCGATATTTAGCCACTATATCTATCTGATCATACAGGCTACGTAATAATAACGCGATTAGGCATAATTATGCGTGACTGGCTGTAATTAATGCATCCTCTGAAGCGATTTATCTTCGTAATTACGTCAATTAGCGACAAAAGTGATGCGCCGACCGTTGCGAATGTTTTGATATACGATCGGATGCACAGAGGCGTGGGGCGAGACGTAAGTATAATTTTACTTCTGATTAACAAAATTTGTCGGTTTTCGACACTCACACACACATTTCTGCTACTGTTACTTGACGCTTGGTGTCCTAATTAGAAGTTTTCTTGGTCCAGGCTAGCGGTGTGTCAATACAAAATTATGTTTTTTGAGCTTCACCTGGATTCGGTTCATTGACAAACCTAACCGTTATGGGAATAACAAGCTTCGTCAGCACTGATTTTGCATTTGGTTGAAGATATTAATACCGCTACCAACACTAGGAAAATTAAGATAGAACGGAATTGAGGCAGTTGTATTGATAGATTAGAATTTATCAACGCCGTCCGCCGAACATTTGGCAAAGAACAAAATTGCCATTGTGGTTTTATTTTTTCGCGCTCGTTCCAATTGGCGCGCAAATTCCATGCATTATACATTCAAGGACCATAGTCAAAAGGGGTTTAAAAATGCATCAAAGGAAGCGCCCCTTTGTGTTTTCGATATTTGGAAGCTTCGGTGAGTGTGGGTTTTGCGATCAACGTCTTTGCATCAAAGAGTCCCGAGTCTGTTGATATATGTGATTAGTATACCTTTTTCATTGCGATTTTTAAGTTCTGCGAAAGAAATTACCGTCCAAATACTATTTTGAAACTTGTGCGGCAAATCAACGCACGGTAAAGTGAATTTTAACTGCTCTCATGAAAACCAGTAAGACGAGATTTGAAGAAAAGGGAAAAGTCCGTTTCGTTGGAATTAATCGAAAGTTTAACAAAGTAGAAGACAGAATTTTTGTGAACAAATTCATAAACAATTTTGTTACTTATACTATCAAAAACTCCTCAAACAAATTCACGAAGATCTTTTAATTGTCAAATTTTTGAACCTATTATAACCTCGTTTTAGGTTTTAAGAACCCGCCCGCCTCACTCGCGATATCGCCTTTTTCTGTTTGTTGATCGGTTTTTTCCCATTTAAATAATTAGTTTTGATTGAAACTCGCGACAACATTGTCAAAACGAATGAAAATTGAACAGCCAACGCGCAGACAGGAATTTGTATGGGATACATGAATTATTCAAAACTTTCCATTTATCGTCAGCATTATTCGGTCGACATTATTATTCCGGATTATGTTTTCGCCGCGAGTGACGGGTATAGACTATGTTTTTTTTTGGTGTCCTGTTGACGAATTCGAAGAGCATTTTATTCTTTTTGCAGATAAAATGTTATATGTATCAATAAAATTTTTGCCGACGTGCACTGTATCAGAGTTCAAAGAGTTACGATTCAAAAATCGAAGAAATATCACAAAGCAACGGTACACGAACGAATTTAATTAAAATGGACTCGTCGATAATAGAATTAATCCCGGCCGTTTGATGAACGTTTAATCGTTTATTAAATCTCCCAAAATCAAATCCCGTCCGTAATCATTAAAAGTAGAGAAGAGAAGGTAGTTTTATAATAGCCCCAACTAATTTATTTTGATCCGAATTATACGTTGCCGTTAATAAAACGGTGAACCGGGCAGCATATAATAACCGTAACAGGGTTTCGATTTAATTCAATTACCGGGCGGGGATGAAAATGGCAGCCGATCGCGCGTTCGGCGGAGGTTTCCGATGAACCTGGCTTAAATGTTTTCTCCTTTCTCTCTAATCATTTTTCAATAATCCGATCGGGGCTTCGACGTTTAATCGCTCAGCTAGCTATCCGACAAACGTACGGCAGACACTTAAAAAATAACATTTTTCCACAATCGTTGGCACATCTTGGCAGTTGGGTATAATTGGATACATACCCCGAGTGTAACTTTTGCAAACTGTAAGTATAAAAAGTGAAGCCGCTTGCTTATACTATTTAACTAAAAAGTAATTTGTTTTTGAGAAATATTGTATTTAACGATTGTGGAAAAACTCACGTTTAGCACACGTGTCTGTGTCGAAGTTTTGTTATATATGACCCTCAAACATTTCTTGGTCTAATCTTAATTTTAGTACGTGTTTAATGTTTAATTAATTACTTAACTTCCCAATTTTGTTTCTTATCGATTAAAAGAATATTAGAAGTGATTCATTTTAATCATAATTTCAAAAGTTCCATTCGCACCCAAATTAAAAAACAGGTCGTCAAAAAGACAACTCGAAATTTAGATACAATACGCATGTACAGCGGATTATCAAAGCCAAAAAGGACCAATTGGAAAGCCGAATGATTTCATATCGAGAAGATGGATGATTGCCGTTCAAAATAAGTAAAGAAGAAGAACGCCTCCAACCTTGGCTTACCGGTCGTGGTCAACTGAAATAAAGAAGAAGAAGAACCTTTGCTACCAGATAAGGGTGGGGCGCTCCTATTTACATAAACTAGGAAGAACATAGTGGTAATCAAGACGGAGGAAGGTGGGAGTAACCCAAACCAGTAGCGACGTGAAAAACATTGTTATGGACCATATGTACACTCTTCCTTCCACCGGTTACTGGTTAATATTTATCCCCTTCAACACCTCAAATTGTCGTGAAGACTCGTTACCTGGTTACCGCCCAGACCGTGGCACGGCCACAAACCTAAAGGTTTGTGTATATCGTCGGGATTTGCGGCCGAATCCAGGCAAACGCTCAAGTCGTTCGCGACCTGAAAAGGAACAACGTTCAATGCCGGATTAGTAGAATTACCTGGTTGCCGCCTTGTCGGTGGCAAGGGTATAGTCCGACGGGCTTGTGTAGGTCGCTCTTGCGGGCCGGCGAATCCAAACACGTCTTGCCTCCGTAACCTTTGTTGCGTATCTACATGACAGAATTTAATCGTGAAATATTGGCGATCTAGTTATAATTCCTGGTTCGGTCCTTTCGATCTAATTATGCGGTGGGGGACAGGCATAGATTACGTCACACGAATTTGGAATCGGATTATTTTAGAGGAATGAAGCAAAGATTGATACGTACGTATTCATCAAACTTAAAAGAAAGGATGTTTGTTTTCATTTTTGCAAACAACTGAATAAAATCGAAAAATAAAATTACTTTTTCTTTGTTGCTTCTTTTATAATTATTCTTTATAATCCAACCAAAACGGCATCACCTTAAGCCGCGATTATAACTTCACTGTCAGAACTTCTAGGGCTCTAATTGGCCAGAAAAATGTTGTGAGACGTAATTTGTGGATCGCTCTTGATATCGTAGTTCGTTCTTAAGTTTAAAAATTTAAAAATTGATGCCATCAAACTGGATTGCTAGAAAAATAAAATCTAGTAGTATATATACCTCGCCGCTAGCGACAGCTTCCCCTGGTATGAACAGTTCCGGATACACGTTATCCAGATACCACTTGAAGCTCTTGCACCCCAGCCCTTCTCTCAACGCTTTCCTGCCGCTGATGTCGCCGAAATCGCCTTTGTCGTTACCTGAGATTAAACGAAAAAAATATTCTTAATTAAAAATGCACTTATCTGGTGGAGATGCTACGTGCTAAGGTGGTTGCCCTGCACAAATTCCCCACTTCGATGAACATTCAAACATCAAGTGACGAAAGTTTTATTTAGTACTGGATACAATATCGAGTATAATGTCATTCGACACAACGATTTTGTATACTTAATGCATACTCTAGGCTTACCCCACCACCCACCAAATGTTGGAATCTGTATCCAACTCGGGGAAACGATATTGCCAAAATTAAAAAAAAAAAAAACGACTCTTTTAACTAGCTACTAACGAACAAAGATAATCTCCAATTCTTAATTTCAATGTTTTGCCTTTTAAAAAAATAATTATGAACCACCTTGTATATCGACTTGCTAGAAATCAAAATATAAGGCGTTCAAACATTATAAGAATAGGTCCAATTTTTTATTTGCTAGAAATGTTTTGTTTTGTAGATTTGGAACAAAGCTGCCAAATATTGAAATACACTAACTCAAAGTACATAGAAAACACGATGCACTATTGTCACGCGAACACATTTAATGCCGCGTTGTTCTGCCGATGTAAACAAGTCATTCTTTAAATAAAACTCAGATACTAAAAAGCATCCACAACTAGGTTTATAACGACTGGACCTTCAAAAATCCTTCATCAGTCGTAATTGAAATTATTAATAGAAATGCTCAAAAGTATATTATGCAACAAGTGCGGTAAACGGCATTTGACTCACGAGTATTCAATAAACGAGTGACTTAAAATGTTTCCCGACCTTGTTACATACTATACTTTTTCTACGACCGTTAGTTTTTGGGTACATTTTCGCAAAACACGAATAAATTCACTGACATGACCGTCAGAATTGACAAACGTCAAAATTCAAAGCGTGGGAAATATATCGGAAAACATCCGATTGCTCCCAAAACCCGTGCGGTAAAATCCCGGAAATGTCCGCAATAGCTCGGATTCGTGGGAAACGAAACTGACGTGGTAAAGTGACGCTTCCCGCACGCTAGATCGGTGGGTAATTAATTATGTATTTTACAGACGAGAGTAGGAAAACGGCATTTGATTCACTAGTCTATTTGTCCCGAGCAGAGCGAGTATTTAATAAACGAGAGACTTAAAAAGTTTACCAAACCTGTGGCACACTATACTTTTGATTCGACTAATTTTTGGGCACGTTTTCAAAATTCAAGCCGTGCGGTAATATAATAAACTTGTGACTCAAATGGCGTTTACTAAACAAATATGCTATAAAAAACACTTCATACATCGGCTGACATTTAATGCATCATGACGTCATCAAACGTTTTCTTGTTACGTCGTTTTTAAAACGCTCTGGATGAATTTTAATGGAAATATTTTTTTAAAGAAAAATAATTATCAGGTATCAGCGGGTCATTAAAAAAGGATTTCTGATGTTTTGGCTTAAACTTTACATTGAGAGACTGACCCTTAATAATGCATTTAAGGAACCACCTGAAGTGTAAATATAAAGTGTTGCCTACCAATCCTCTGATAGTAGTATTTGGCGTACTCGTCGAGCCACACCTCGGCCAATCGTACCGAGTTCCTTCTTAACACGTTAACGCCGCTCCTCCACTTATACGGCGACCTCTTCCTGAAGATGTGGCCGACGTGGGAGCAAGGCACTATCTCCAACGTGCCGCCGCACATCCACGTCTTGAACGAGAGCTCGAGGTTCTCGCCGCCCCATATGTCGAAGCCTTCGTCGTAGGTGCCCAGCTTTTCGAAAAATTCCTGTAGAAAAAGGACGAAAAACAAAATAAAGGCGGGGGGATTTTTTTTTTTAAAACGCGGCGTGTGATTTATCAGCCTTTTCGGGCTGCGGCCGTAACACCGAAGTCACGTCTGCATACTGCCCCCGGTATTCGACAGTTTCGATGCGGAAGCTTTAATTTATTGCGGAAAAATAAAAGTGTCCGTGTCGATATTTCGGACCGTGTCGTCTGCGTATCCCGACGGTTTGGTCGAATGCTCAGCGGATGGCAAAAAATATGGGACCCGCGAGATATATACGACGGGAAAAATATTCATAAATTGTCATGCATTAGGGGAGGAAAGTCAACCATATTATTATACGACATCTTATGACAAAAAAGTGGAGGTCATATCGATATTTTTTTTTTGGAAACTAAATGAAAATTTCGAAGGTAACAATGAATTCCATTCACTTTGCAAAAGTAAACTAACCAAAATTAAAGTCGTGCTTAAAATTAAGGCACCCTAATCACCGTAGACACTCGTAGCTACACATAGCTGCAGGTAGGTGTAGTGTACTTTTCTAAACATTGTTCTATGGTATTCTATTTTAAGGTTAGGACCATACAGATTCGCGCCATTTACGTTTTATGTAATGCCGTATGATAGAGGTTTATTTCGAAGTATGTAGTGCAATTATTTAAAAGTATGTTAAATAAATAACAGTAGGTAGCGCCGTATATCAATTCTGCCGTACAGGGACAATTCGTTATTTATTGGGAGACTCACTATATTAAAAATGTGAGTTATATCCGTTTTATAAGCGCACTTTGGACCATTATTCTTTCGCGTCATTTTTTATTTTTATTTACTTGGGCCTCTTCGACGAAGTTATATCGAAAACGTCCCTCCAGGGCCCCGTTTTTCGTTCGTTAATAACGCGTCTCGTTTTGTCTTCTCGCCTCATTAACCAGTCAACTTTTATTTACAAGGCGTTCCTGTAAACGTCTAAACGTCGTAACTTTTGCGAAAAGATTCTTCTGTGCAGTCGGTCGGCGATTTGTATAGCGTAACTTTAAAGGAAAAATGGCGTACGCTGAATTTTTTCCAGGGGAATATTTTTCCTGAATAGTTTTCTTTTTTTTGTCAGATGTACCGTTCTGGATTAAAATAATTACTTAAAAACTGCTACGTTTCGCCAAACTGACTGATAATTTCTATAGATTGACATTTAGTCTCGAATAAATTGTAGTTTATAACCGTCATTCTTTTTCGTCTGTTACAATATTATTGGAACTTAGTCTAATCGCAAATGACATACAACTTTTCTGTGTATTTGAAGCAGAGGATCATGAATAAAAAATGCTAGAAAATTTTGGAGATTGTTTTGAAATGCGTCAAATTTGGGGGTGATCATCGACACAAATTTAAGATTAAAATCTCAGGTATATAATCGCAGATGTATGTTCAGAAGGGCGCGAACAGAATTCAAAGAGTCTAAAAAAACCTATCTTACATATGCTTACAAGATTGGAAAATACGGTCAGGTAACTTATAAACTGTTTGAAAGATCATTTACCTACAATATATATAAATATTATAATCCTGTACCTAATGTCTTAAAACATTCAAGGATTCAAAAACAAGTACAGCCTATTACTAAGCATCTTATAAACTTGACGATTTTGTCTGAGAGATGGCCTAATGTTTATTGATACTAACTTTCTAGTTCTTTCTTTTAATTAACTAATAATTCTTACTTTCCAAGCTCAGATGGAACCTTCATCTTTTTTAAAAACTATATTCCAATCCATTTGCAAAACGTTTCCCACGTTATATTGTCATATTATTTATATATTTTTTTATTTCTACAAAGTACTATCCTATCCTATTTATTTATATTTTGCTATTTATTCTATTATATTATCAAAAATGTATTCTTTTCAGAATCAGTTTTTCCTATTTGAACTTATTAAACAAACGCTTCACGCTGTCACTATTCTCTCTCTTCGAAATATGCAGAGGCACTTCATATCAAATTTTAAAAGCTACTTTTCTCGAATACTACGCTGCAATGTCCTTCGATCTTGAGATTCACTCATTAAATTATATGACCTCAATCCGATAATCCTCCGGTAAACATTGAACTTCTAACATTAAAAACTATTCGGGTTCTTTGACGAGGATGATATTTCATAAACCGTCCAAATTCCTTGTACAAATTCTTACATAATTACCTCCGAATGAGCCAGGGAATTTAAAAAGAAAACTCGGCAGAGCAACCCGCCAAAAGCAACCGGCAAGACAAAAGGAATGAAAACCACGCGGATTCAATATAATATACTCCGACGAGAACAGAACATTTTAATAAAGCTAATGGAGTTCATTATGCCGTTTTATATAGCTTGACTCGTTCCACAGAATAATAAAACAGAAACATCGTTTTCAAAAGAAATATCTTCTGGCTCATTCAAATTTCGTAAATCTCTATAAAAACAAACCTAATTGCCTCTGTGGAGTAATATCACGACAGATACGGTGCTACAGGGTGTTTAGAAAATATACGACAATACTTAAAGGGGTGCTTGATCATTTTGCACTTCTCTATTGTTTGTGAATAAAAAAGAGTATATAATGCAACAGGCTTTATAAACAGCACTTTAGCCACAAATTTCCAAAAAAGCAACAGCACGAATATATTCACTGAGTGATTTGATTATATTTTCGCGTTACACGACTTCTCGTTTCCACTGACTTCAGCGAACGAACGGGCTGCTTGCGGTAGGGAACATTCGAGCCGTCTTCCCGAGAAGAAGCTTGTCTGATGTCGCTCCGGTTCCTGCGTACGCGCGAGTCTTTAGGAAGCAGACGTGGCTGCAATACATTCTTCTTCAGTCAAATTGCGTTTATAAAACTTGCTGCATAATATACTGTTTCATTTTTCTTACCTCGTAAATGAAGCAAGAAATGTGAAAATGTCCAGAGACAGAAAAAATCGTAGTTTTAGTTGCCTTTATCTCAAATTAAAGGTAGTCAATAATATTAATTAAGCTAGAGCCAAAACAACCCCTTATTACTAGAAACAACGTCGAAAAATAAGGAAAACGCAATGTCTCAAATAAAAAAACATTTTGTTGTGAATTTTTTTCTCCTCGCTTCAACTTTTTGTCAGTTCAGTGGCGTCCGTAGCGTTAAAAATAGCGAAGCGCACATTTTGTATATCCCCCGGAAACGCATCAAAAACTATGACCGCCAAGGGGTGCTATAAAATTTAAGTGGTGCATTATGTCGGAGTATATACGTTTACGGCTAAATATAAAATGCGCTGAACGAACGTGTTTTATGTGCTTTTGCATTGGCTGTATTTTAACTTTATTGGTAGACATGGATAACCCAGGCAGCCTTTAGATAACCAATACAAGGACCGTTTTTGTTATGTTAGTCAAGCATATGCAAATCAATTTCGTCTCTATGGGTATACGTCCATTTGTTTCTTAATCTAAAACTTAATATTTATATATAAATGCGAGTTGGCTATTTGGGTGTCATTTACAATAATCTGGACACAATAGTATATTATGCAACAAGTGTGGTAAACGGCATTTGAGTCACGAGTGGCTTAGAGTATATTATCCAACAAGTGCGGTAAACGGCATTTGACTCATGAGTTTATTTGACACGAGCGGAGCGAGTGTTTAATAAGCGAGTGACTTAAAAAGCTTACCGAACGTGTTGCATACTACACTTTTTCTACGACCGTTAGTTTTTCGGGCAAAACAACGTGAATACATTCACTGACATGACTGTCAGAATTGACAAACGTCAAAATTCAAATTGTGGGAAATATCTCCGAAAACATCCGATTGCTGTCAAATCCGTGCGGTAAAATTCCGGAAATGTCCGAAGTGGTTCGGATTCATGTCAAACGAAACTGACGTGGTAAAGTGACCTTTCCCACACGCTAGATCGGTGAGTAATTAGGCATTTTACAGACAGGAGTAGAAAAAAAAATTACCAAACGTGTTACACACTATACTTTTTCTACGATGGTTAGTTTTTGGAAATAGTTTTGCAAAACAACATGAATTGATGTAGCCGTCAGAAATGAGAAACGTCAATGTTCAAGCCGCGCGGTAAAATTGAAGAAAACATCCGATTGCTTCCAAACACGTGCAGTAATATCCCGGAAATGGCCGAAGTCGCTCGGATCCGTGGGAAACGAAACTGACGTGGTAATTTTACAGAAAAATAATGGTTTTGCTTTTATACGTGGCAATAAACAATAACATAAACAGCTAAATTCTACACCAACTTGTTTATTACGTTTTACATTTATTTACTGATTTTTGACATCACCGAAGATATATATCGTACCATGCTTGCTTAGGCACTTATTGTATCGAAAATTACATCAAAACTGATAGAATTTCATCGAAATCGACTAGAAAAAGCTGATCTAAAAAGTGGCGTTTTAAGATGATAGCTGTTAGGATGTTTTTTTTTAATGCCCATTTTTGTTTGATGTTTTTTCAGCAACTTTGGTCCGATTCTCGTTTCATTACTCTTTCTTTGTAACGAATGGACTTCAAATACCTCAATGCTGTAGCTATTATGACGTAGGACAAACAGAAATATTCAGTATACAAAATGCACAAAATAAAGATTTATTAAAAATTTCGAAGCTCATTTTTTATTTCGAACCAAAGTCGCCGGCCGGACTTGCATTATGCGCGGTAACAAAGCACATTTTCCACTAAACCGAAATCAGTTTCATTATAAAGTTCTCCGAGCCGGAGAATTCAAATTTTATTACAAAACGGCCGCTACGTTCATATTTGCCGTAGCCAGTTCCGGCGCTGTCCAAATAAAATTTCCCTGTGTTTAAACATCCTAGGCTTGGGAATTTAAATATTTGAGTTTGGCTTAATCTAACCGAGACATTATTCCGGATGCGGACCGCGTTTTCTTCTCCTACCTCCTCCTCGTCCTCCTCTTCTCTCCTTCGTTGGCCATTTGCATTTGGCCGCCCGCTCCGTTTTGGCCCAAATAAATATTCGAGCCAAAAGTCCAACCACTGTTTGTTTTTGATAAATTATTTTAGCGCTTCGTTTCGGTAGCGGAAAACAATTCGATAAATTTGTTTCTAGATATTGGTAGCTCATTCGTCGATATTGGAAATGGAGGGTATTGGTTATGAAATTAGATTAACCTGCTTGAAATATCGGACAATTATACAATACCGATTCTGTCGATCAAAATGTCGACAGAATCTCGGTTGGCAGTAAGAATGATCAGGGACACATTTGAGGATGAGAAAAATCTGGGTAAAAATGGTTCCAAAAAACATTCGCAAGACCAAAATGACATCAAGAGGGGAAAGATGGCTTGACTTTTTGGATTCGATTGATGAGTTGTTTTATTACTATCCACGGCATAGTCCACAAAGAGTTTTTAACTCAAGGCGAAACGGCCAGCCAAGGTTTTTGAAAAACAGCAATTTCAATAAACCAGTTTTTGTTTGGAAAAATATTCCTGTGGTTCATCCGCCTCCTTAGTCGCTTAACTTGAGTTCTTGTGACTTTTTTCCCTTCAAGCAGCTGAAAGCTATTCCAAGACTGTTAGCAGTCCAGTTCACGAGAAATTTATTTTGAGGATGGCAATATACAATTATTGCAATTCTATTATAATAAATTATTTAATATATAGACTGCGTATATCTCGCCTCCGCGGGCAAGCCCCAAAAATTTCACCAATATCAAAGAAACTTTCCTTTCTCAAACTGTGATCCGTTTATTTGGTCCAATTTAAACGGATTCCCTATATATTATGATATATATGTCGGAGGTCGTAAGAAAATCGTCGAAATAATATAATAAAAATAAAATAGAAACACAAACCCGCTGGGGGTGGTTAGATTTCTCGGGCATATTAAAAGAATGCACAACATAGTGTTTAAAAGAAATGAATAATCTAATCACTTAATTGATTATTAAAGGGAATCCAACGATCCGCGACCCGCTAGATCAACTATAAAATAGCCTATCAAAAACAAAACTACCCGACCTAACCAGTGGTTTCATAAAGTCAGACTATCTTCTCCGGTTCGCGTTCCGTTCATTTCGGAAAAAATACCAAGGTTGGGGTTCCCATGGATCCACAATATTACAAATGACAGAATTATAACTGTTTAGGTTAGACCAATAAATAATAAACATAAATAAACACTCAAAACGAAATATGGGAAAATATCGACCACTTAAAGCTAAGGGCGCCGACATATATATCGGTTTCGCCATATAAACCATACATGCATCTATCGTTTTAACCCGAATCGATACGAAGTTTAAGTCTTGTAAGCCGAAGCGACAGAGTGTCGGATTATCAGCCATATAGCGTATTGGCTTTCTCGTAATACCGGGATCCATACATTAAAATGCCGATAAAATACGAACCAGACCTTCCTAATCGATAACGAATCTAAAGGACAGTAGCTAACGTGAAGGACAGCTTCGTCTCCATAAAAATTGTGTGTACAAACCACACCTACAATCAGTATAAGCAGTACTAAAATCAAGTCGGCGACGCAATTTAAACTACGTATGTTAAAAACAGCAAATATGGGTTTAAAAAACCATTGCTGTTAATAAGTAATATAATTAAAACACAGCCATGGTTTGCTATTCAGTTTCCCTGGAATAAACTATTACGTATGTCCTAACTTCAGTGTTTTTCGGCAGCTGAACCATAGACAATAAATAATCCCTAATTTTCAGCTGATATCTCGTCCGTTTGTTTTTTGGTAATTTGTTTTTTTACTATCTGGTATTCGCCGCTCATTTTTCATGTTTCATATTTCATGTTTGCGTTGGTAGGTTTACCTTGTCGATACTAAAAAGGCCGCCGGCCATGGTGGGGCTCCAGACCGGCTCGGCGGTGTTTTTGTGCCTCTTCTTCTCCCTGTCGGGTACCGCGTGCCAGTTAAACTGCAGGTTCCAGTCGAAACCGCCTACGTTAACGCCGGTACTGTCATGGTACATGTAGGCCAGCGTCGTGTCGTCGATGACGTCTATGACGGGGCACACCACCGTTGTCGGATCACGAGCTATCCGGTCCAGTAGCGGTTCCAACCACCCGGCGGTGCACTCGCAGTGCGAGTCCAGATACGTCAGGACTTTGCCCTTTGCGTGGCGAGCCCCTAGATGACGAGTATTATTAATTTTATTGATTGACAAATAGTCCATAGACTAGGTCTAACATGTAGCTATTAGCAATGCTTTTAAGAAACTGGATTGGGAGAAAAAAGGGAATAAATATCGATGGCGAATACCCGAGTCATTTGCGCTTTGCCGGTGATACTGTCATTAACGCCGAAAGTTTAAATGAAGCCCTCGAAATGACAAAGCAACTCAAACAGGCAATAGAAAAAGTAGGTCTTAACATTAATTTTCAGAAAACAAATTCATGACCAATCTAGTTGCCGGTGAAAATATGAAAATACACACGTACGAGATACATTAGATTTATAGCTACACTGGGACATGAGATTAGAATAGGTAAAGATAATCGAACTTGCGAGATTCAACGCCGTATAAGTTTGGGGCCGCATTTGGTAAATTGCATGCAATGCATTTTGCCAGTGATCACATATGGCTCGGAAACGCTTATGTTGACTAAAAAGTCCTTAGATAAGTTGAAAGTAATTCAAAGAAAAATGGAACGAGCAATGCTGGGAATTACAAAAAGAGACATGGTACCAAACAGGCTAATGAGACAAGGAGTTAAAATAACACACAAAAAATTACTCAGGGCAAATGGAGAGGGGCTGGTCAGATAACGCGCTTGAGTGACAATAGGTGGGCCAAAAGATTGATAGAATGGAGACCAAGAGAAAATAAGAGAAATCGGGGTAAACCCGTAAGAGATGGGAAGACGACCTAAGAAAAAACGGCGGCAAACTGGAAACAGAAGGCACAAAACAGAATACTGTGGAAGGAGATGCAGGAGACCTACGTCCCTTAAACTTGTCGCCGTTAGGTCTTATTGGTTAACGCGTTCAACAGCCAACATGGTCGCTGGCAAATGAATTCGACAGTTTTCAATTTCGACGTGCCTTTTTTCATATAAATAACCAGTGTTGAAAAACTCGCACTGGCACGACTACCACTCTGGATCGTCTCACCTTTGGTATTTTTGTGTTTTCTTGGAAAGACTTAAATCAAATTACACGCAGCTGATGACTAACAGCCACATTTGAACGAAGTTTTTGAAGACATTGAAAAAAATGAACCCGAGTTATTTTGTGCGAAGCATGAAAGGATTAATGCATTTAAAGTATAACTCTGGTATAAACAAAAGCAAAATGTGGTTTTATCTTGTTTGGCTTGTTGTTTTGTGGGTTTTGCAATTTTATGTTAAAATTTGTCTTTCCTTTTTTAATTTTCATCATTATTATCTTAATCTGTTATTTTTTGGGTCAAACAAACATTTTGAACGTATTCTAATAGTAATTTTAATTCTTAAATTTGTATTCGGGCGTAATCAAATTTTGAAATTGGTAACTAAAAGGTTAAAAAATCGATGGCGATAAAAAAAAGGGGTCGTAATATTTATTTTAAGTTGAATCTTAAACGGAACCAAGGCGTCTTACAGAGGAATGACCGGAAACTTCCTATTAACAAACATGGCAATCGTATCCATTGAAAATCGATTCCGTTCGGGTTCGGCACAACATGTTGTGTGTCTATCTTCCGGTTAATTGGTTTTTGAACCAATTTAAGTTAGTCACGTACGATTGTAACTCCCGCGAGTTTACTGTCGCAACTTCCGCGCGCTTATTAAAGTTCGTTTCAAAACAAGAGATGTTTTTTTTGTTTTTTCTTCTTGCATCGAAACGAGGCGAATTTCTTTTAACGGGTGTTTTCTTTTTCGGAAAATACCCTATGGAATATAGAATAGAATACTTCTGTTATAATGTCACTAAGACGTCACGACCAGGTCGCTTACCTAAAGTGAGCTTACCTAACAACCTGGCACGTATAAGTCCTTCCCGTTTCTGCGCTCTTACGATTTTAACTTTGGGCTCCTTGGTCCAGTATTCTTCCAGCTGGCCTTTCAGGTGGTCCATATCCGAGAAATCGTCGACGAGGACGACTTCTTCGATCAGATGTCGCGGAGACCGATCCAGAACCGAATGAACGGTCCTTAGGAGCACTGACCAGGCTTCGTTGTGAAAACAAATGACCACCGATGTCGATGGGAGGTTGTCCAAGTATCGACCCGGCTTTTTGCACCTGCAACAAGAGGTATTCGTTAGTTTGTTGTTTTATGTTCACTAGAAGTTTCAAATTTAGACGTTACATACATATTAAATATTAAATCAGATCCAAATTAACACGAAATATTCGACCTAAGTGTTTCCGATTATTTGGCAACATTGTTTTGAAATCCCTTTTTTACATTTAAGTCCTACTCAACAAAATGTTGATTCCGCGTCAGAATGGAGTTCAAATTAACTCATAACATTGTGAAAGATGCGAAATCCACAACACCCTGTATCTGATCTCCTCTACCATTCCCTACATTGTGAAAATGACATGAAAATTCCTAACTAACCAAATGTATTATTTGATTTCCTTTTGTGGGGCGCCATAATTTTTCAACCTCCGCATCTTTATTCTGAGATCGCCACTAATTTCTATGCAAAAGTAGCACAAGTAGCAGTAACTTTTTGACAAGTTATCAAATAGAAAAGATACTCCCCATATCGTATAATTAATGTATGAGTATTATTAATATAACATCTTTATTATCCCACATATTTATATTCGATTGTGTGTCATGGATTTCGTCAAGTGATACAGTGATAACAAACAAATAAGTAAAATCCTTTAAAATATAAAAACAGTTTTATAGAAGAAAAAATTTTAATTTGGATTTAGCTCTGGGGAAAGTTTATTGTAACTGTACTGTAACACTGGTGTTTGTAAAATATATATTTTTTAAATTTTAGTCTTATTTTTTTTATAGAGAAACAGTCTGTGTTACGTGTAGTCGTGTCGTCGAATTTACTCAAGAGTTTGATAACAGTGTGAAGAGATTAAAGTTTAACAGTCGTCAGCGCACTCTGATAAACACAAACTGGGCAGCTGAGCAAAAAGTTCATTGACCAAAAGGATAAATAAAACGGGGACAGGCACTGTACTTTGCGGTACACCTCCACCGGCCGATTGGACTTGAGATTTTTTAATTTGACTCAAGTTGTCCCTCTCCTGCCTTATTTCAACATACTGCCTACGAAAAGAATTTCGTGGTTCATACAGTCAAACGCCCCTCTAAGATCACAAAATATTCCTGTAGGGTGCTCTCCAAACTCAATATACTTATAGCGTGATCCAAAACTGAATGAATCGCTGTTTGAGTTGACCTACCTGATCTGAAGCCGTGCTTGAAATTTTAGAAAAGGATGACGTGATTGCTATTGGAAGCTTTTTAAGGATGGGAGTAACACGCGAGAATTTCAGGGCTGTAGGAAAATCTCTCTCTGCTAATGATGCATTTATCACGGGAGGTCTATAGACTCGGACACTTTTTGAATATTACAAAAGGCGCACCACCGGAGCCATCAGATTTTTGCTTTTTTAAATTTTTTTAATAAGTTCAATATTTCCCTTTGAGAGACTGGTCTAATGTATATGCTTCCGGAGAAACTTAAAATTACATCTGAAAATGAATGTTAGTGCGTTTTAGATGACTTCTTAATTCTGTCAAGTATTTTATTAGGAGCTTCTATCAAAAAATTGATCATAAAATTGGCTAATGCTATCGGTTTCTTAATAATATTATCATTGTTCTTAATCACACAATTCTTTGGCCCTTTATTCCTTCCACTTATCTCAGACACAATAGACCAAGCAGTTTTATTTTGATTTATTTTTTGCAAAATTTATTAATTTTTTATGTTTACTTTTTTCATATATATTTCTACAGAAATGTAGCCTTTTTGCGCAAACTATTTAATTTTTAGATGTTTGCTAGGACTCTTTGCTGACGCGGAAATCCAAGACTTTTTGTTGAAACCTTGAGAACGGGGTTTTAATGGAAAATTTTGGTTAAAGTACCACATAAATTTTTTATTAGTATCACCGGATGAACTGCAGACGTCTGACCACGTTTTTTTAAATAAATCTAAAATAAAAAACTAATATTGTTTTTGTTAAATTTTCTGCCTAGCTACTAGTGTAATTAAAATGAGGTGATGTTATTTTCCGTCACATAATATTGTCCAAGTAACGAACATCACGTTTCTCTATAATCGACTGATGTCGGTAATGGGTGAGTGACCTTACGCAAATCGCTCAACATTATGTAAAGCGTAAGCAAGAAGTTATCGCACGTGAAAAGTATATAAATTGACGAACCGACGCTACGGTTGCCATGTTAAACGGTTATTTAACGAAAAAAAAAACAAAACCGAGCGATTGAAGGCCAAATTAAAACCGGGGAGGGGGCAATATTCGGCTGCCCGAGGCATCAACAAAAACAAAACGAAAGCGCAAACCGAAACTCGAAAATTAATAACCCAATGGTACACGAGTTATTAACAGCACTTTCGGCAAATCGATGAAAAATCCCGACCGGCATATTTTACGATTCCATTTTGCGCTTTTGATGTGTGCGGCCCACGCCATTTGCCAAAAGGCATTTTAATAAAAACGGGATCGCTGTGGAACCCACTTTGCTGGTAATTAAAACTAAAATTGTATGAGAGGAGGTGGGGAAATCCCGGCAATGGCGGAGAGAGGCCAAGGAAAGGCAAAGGCAAGTCGAGGAATTTCCCAGACCTGTTAAGCTACACTGCATGTTCAAGAGGCAAGAACGAGAGAAGAAAACACTGACTGCAGACTCAGCCAAGAGATCAATAGCCAGTTTTCATTTGTTGGGTGTGTTTAATCCCAAAGATACAGCTCTACAGTTATGGAGAGAGTTATGATAGATCTTTTGGGTCGCAAGCGCATGAATGGTAGCACACTTTTTTATTTTATGATTCCGGCATTATGCCCTAAGTTTGTTAATAATGTGACAACCGAGCCGAACCGGACAGGCGAGGCTCTGTTTGCGTTCCAAGACACGCGAGAATAGAAGCGTGATTACAGAGATCCCGCCTGTCGAGAATACGGCTGGAACAGAGGGCGCTGCGTTCTATAAAAGCGAAGCACCCAACACTCCTGGGCGAGTCAGTTATACCATGCAGCGCGGGAATTTAAATAATTAATTGGGATTAGTAGTGAGTATAGCAAGATGGTAGTGTGTAAATAGTTTAACGTTGTGAATTTACCGATCAACTTTTGTGGCAATTGATCGAAATAATTTTAAAAATACAATGCAAGATCATATCATATAAGGTTTATGAGATAGACGATGCCTGGGGCTGTCAATTCCCACAACTTCACTTTTAATTTATACGTCAGATGTTCATAAAATGAGGAAAAATAACAGTTTCATTCTATGGATGCCGTCGAAATTAATTTTAATAAATTACGTTTTTACTTGTTTTGTTACCATTTCGTTGACTAAGGACTATATAAACGTTTTTAATACTTCCCGTCATGTCGATTTCATCCTTACAACAATTTTATATACAGTTAGCATTAGTGCTAATGATAGTAAAGAGAGGCCTAAACAGATCCGGACCTCTTCATTTCCAATTTCAGGACCGCGCTTAAATTTACTTGCATTTACTTCCGTTGCGGGAGGAGGGCGAGACGTTGATTTTTTAATTAAAGTAAGACGTCGCACTTAACATAAAATTGATTCTTGCTCTCACTCGTTTATTTATATAAAGCGGCCGTAAAAACTTTATCCCATCGCCGAGATCGTATTTCGTCACGGGAGTGTCGTAAAACCACGACAAGCTGACGAAGTTTTAAATATAAAATTCACGGCGGGACAGTTTTGAGCAATAAACCTCCGAGTGCTATAAATTTCCTGGAGAACAAACGAGCTTAAATTCGTGTAAAGTTGTTTAGAAAACGGCCTCGAAAGGTAAGTGCGGCGTATTCCTGTTCTTGGTGGACAGATCTGCCACAGATATTGTGGATCTTTTTCGGAACAACCCTTTTGATGATGTGATTAATTAATATCGTTCTTTAATGTAATGAAAGACAGGTATATCATTAAAAAAAATAAAAATAACATTACAATAATGGCGAGATCACTGCTAGCACTTATTGATAAAGCCATCAAATATGAACAAGATAAAAAAAGAGCACTTTCTAGGATGACCTTGAGTTCTTCTAGCGATTTTTTCTTTATCTCCTCAATCACTCCAAATATGGAGGCTGAGGCATGATTGTAGTTTTGTTTTTGGCCAAAAAGTTTGACACAAGCAACGATGATTAGGTGGATTATCGTAATGCAAAATCCATGAATTATTTTCTCACAATTCCGGACGTTTTCTTCGTATTGCTTCTCGCATACGGCGCATAACTTCAAAGTAATACTCTTTATTGACCGTACGACCTTGTGGTACGAACTCTTGTGTACTACTCCACGATAATCAAAGAAAACATTAAGCAAAATTTGACGTGTTTTTTTCGGTCTTGGCGATTCTAGGTTCTTTTGGTTAAAACGTCATAATCATATACTCATGATTCGTCACCAGTTATGACCTTTTTGAGAATATCAGGATCATAATTGACGTCGTTTAACACTCTTGAGCGACGCTCCATCGACGGTCCTTTTGTACAAAATTAAGCACTTCCGGAACAAATTTTGCTGCTACCTGTTTCAAGCCCAAAACTTCGGAAAAATTGCATTGTACGAGCCAGTAGAAATGCCGACGTCTTCACTCACTTCCGTAATGGTGCTTCGATTTTTCAACACCATTTGTTTGACTTTTTCGACGCTTTCTTGGAACCGCTTGTAGCACTTACAAAGTTTTTTTTGTCACTTTGTCACTGTATTCCATTTTTTACACAAAATTTGATGCATTTTCTTTGTTCCATTTTTTTACAACAAAAAATCGCCGAACACACAAAACTCGTCTAACGCTTCAGTCTCACAAAAAAAAGCAAACGTGCAAACAGATTGAAACTGTGAACCTGTGAACATATGTTAGGAATATGTGTACCGACATAACAAAAAAAAAACGAAGATCGAATGTACGTAGCCCGCCCAAATATAAGTCACCTTACTTTTTGAACACACCTCGTACGCTACAACCGTTTGTCACCAAGTGCCATTTTTTAGGGAGAGAGGGAAAAAGTAGTGAAGAGGGAGAAGCGGTGAGAAATACGGAGCTTGCATGCATTTTTTAAAATGTCATTATTTTTATATTGTATCCCTTTTATTTCTTACAACAACAAAAAATCTTTATTTTATTTCAATTGAAAAGGTAACTGATGAATTACGAAAACGTGAACACTACAGGTTAGAGCGCTTGCAATAAAACCAAATAAAAAACAAACGATTTTCCAAAAAATCGTTTTATCCTCTCCTTTTACATACTATATATAGTATATATAATGTAAAGAAAATCACAAATTGAGCGGCCGATTTTGTTTTTCGAATCTTAATCATTTTCTTATATTTATTTTTATATATTTTCATACAATTTATTATACATTTTTAAATTTACTTTGTATTAAGCAGAAACATATCCAAGTTCCTATTATGCTATGGAAAGTAGCCTCATACAAGAGAGTTAATCTTTGGATCCATATTAGGATTGCATTTGATTTGTTTCAGTTTAAGAACAAATAATTCTTAAGTTTTTTGTAAAACATAAAAATTGCAACACTTGCAACACACATTATTAATTTAACGCAATTACAAATAATAATAAACAAAGCAATTATAATTTAATTATTGACCGATGTGGGGTGGTATTGTTTTCCTACAACAAAAGGTTCTAGATTTTTATTTCCCAGACTGCTGATATAATACAGTCGATACTAAGCCAGGCGTGAATTCGAATAAAAATGGTCGCACACCACTTACCTTTGCCAATCATCAACTACTATAGCTTTAATTGTGTGTTATTTCTCTGGGCAATAGCCATTTTTTTTTATAGTAAATTTAAATTATTTTCAAGAAACAGCTGATTTATCATTGACGTAAGAGGAAATCTCATAGCGAGTTTTCATCAAGATCTTGAGTTTTATAAAGATTAAAAAAGAAAACTATATATAATAGGTGTTCGTCAAAAACCTGAAGGTTTTACATGGTATAAACATAAAATACAACTTTTAACAATGGTGTGTATAATGTGTTGCCGATATGAGAACGAGCTTATTATGTACTTGTGACAAAGTGGTAAATTTTCTCCAGATGACGTCACCTAAAACTTGGTGTAAAGTCAATTCATTCGAAGCTTTGGTTGGGATCAGTGGCTGTATGTCCATGTGTGGTGAATCTTTTTAGTCCTCCGTAATGGTGAAAGAGTTCTTTAAAAAAAATCAACATCCAAAATTCAATCAATACGGCTGTGCGTGCTATGTTCATTTGTTTGCCTATTCTGTGGTGTTTCTGTCGTGTATTGCATGTGGCGGTTTAAGCTCCGCTCGCTCCCAACAGAATCTATAGTCGTACCAAAAAGTTTTGATATTGGTTTCAATTGTTGTGATGGCCGTTTTTTGTTATCGGTCAAAGTCCTTGTTTGTAAGCTGAGAACAAATGTTGGTTATAGTTTTTTTACCTGATGGTCTGCGACCAAAAGAAAAAATTCCTCTACGGATGTCGGTAATGGGCGAACGGCCATAGTATTCTTGCCCAATTGTTTGTGACAAGTATATACTACTACTACGCTTGTGGTTAAAATATTTTTGTGGTAAAACCACTATAGAGATTAGGTTAGTATTGGTATACACATACACGTCGTACTTTTTGGGTAATATGAAGGTCAGCATGATATGATTTCCTACGAGGGGCAATTGATTCAATACGTGCTTTTGAAAATCCCTCTCGTCAAAATTCCCTAAACCGTCGTGATAATTGGATTCGAGATCCGAAAACGGTATATGCGTTATATGTCCGATTCGGCACACGTAACCGTCAATTTAATCAGTTTCACTTTTGAGAGCCGTTTAATTGGGTTAAGAGAATACGATAATGGAGGCAAATAGCCGACGAACACTTCCGGTCGCCATTATTGAAACTGCCGATTACCGAGGGCGATGAAATATGAAGTGGAGCACGTTATTATAGAGCGTCGATAGCACGCAGAAATAGCTTTCCGTCTCTCTCTTTCTCTCTCTCTCTCTGCGTAGATTATAGTTTCAAGATATGTTTGTCGATAGTGTCGGATCGGGGCACGATTGGATTTGGCCCCCCATACGCGGGACAATAGCGGCCAAACTGTATGGCAAGTTGGGTTTAGAATTTCAGGGGCGGAATGACGCGATGCGATTTGAATGCATTTCCATCTTTCATCACTCCAAAATCGAAATTTATATGTCGATTTCGTTTTTTTCATATATCAAAAACATAAAGGGCCTTATGCAATATCCATAAACAGTCCCAGAGTGCACACAATTTGACATCGGCTCAAAAAAAAGCTCGTGTTTATTGGTCGAAGGAAATGCTAAAAAAATCATCATGCATCTATGCACATGAACCTGTGAAGTGAGCAGCAGTCTGTGTGGGTCTATCAGAATGAGACAAAGCCCAGGAAAGCTGTTCGTGCGCGAAGCACCTCGAAACAACAAATATTTGTTTGCCAAAAGTCTTCGAAAAGAACTTTTAGAGCATTAAAAACTTTGATAACACGTAATGGCTTCTTTTTATTCTCATACATTAAGAATGATTTACGTGGGCAACGATTTTTGACACCAGAAGAAGCGATTGATGAGTTTAAAAAGCATGTTTTGGGGGTGCCCGACGTGGGAAAAGTGAATATTTTGATATTTATTGGTAGCTTATATTTTTTATTACAAATCCCGAAATTTAAAAGGTAGCCCTTGTAATACGTGTATCCTTTGGTCTAGTCACTTCTGTATAGACCCCGTCGAATATAAATTTCAAATCTGATACAGAAATTCATACGCTGAAAAACTAAATAATACGAAGGCGAGGACAGGGTGACCGTGCATGGGGGTGGCAGGAAGGATGCCCGCTCTCGTCTCTAAATACGTTGCATCGTCACTTCCGGCGGACGTCGGCGTCGACGTCGTGTGACTTGCACATATCGAAGCGAATATACTTTCCGGGACATTACGTATGCATGAGCTGTAAACGGAATGCGGCATATACGCTCCGGGACTACGTTTCCCGGACTTTTTCTGCACCGGGACGCCCCGGTAATGTAATCCATAAACTTATTTCGTTGCGCGTTCTCGACAACGCGATTTATTCCCGTTTCAAGAGCGACGCGCTGATTTCAAATCCCGAAGATTGCACTTTGTTTCTGAGGGGCCCCAATTTTAAGACTTGTCTTCGGAACCGAAACGTTTTCGAGCAGTTTTCCATTGAGCTCTTGACTGTCGAGAAACCTTGGCAGGTGGTAATGCGCTACGTATTAGGATTGTAGGGACACTAGTATAGGACAGGATGTTGAAAACATCTAAAAAAGCAACACGGGGCTTGTTGACTATGTTTAGAAGAAATTAATCTTCCCGTAACCAGCTGCGCATCACGAGAGAGCAGCTGATTAAGTGCACCACTAGGAGCTTAATCTCAAAAATCCCAAGCGAGACATCAAAGAAAACATTGCAAAATCTATTCCAAAATGATGCCGTGCACAAGGATAGGCGCAATACAATTTGTAGATAGGTATATGTATCAAAAACGAAAAAATGGCTGACTCTCCTTTCGTGCAGTTTGACGTCTAGAAGAATTATCAAAATGAATTTGCTTCAAGGATTCAATGAAAAAAGAAATATGGAGCAAGTGAGTGGGTTTGTCTTTGCCGAAGACATATATCTGAGCGTACCTTCTTCATAACTTCGTAGGACAGAAAAATACGAAGTAAAATATGTAAGTTTACTACTAACGTTTATTATCAGCTTTCAATGAATTTTTCTATTACCTTCTCTAAAATACCTAATCCAGTGAGCGGAAAGTGTCATTTTACCACAGTTTCGTTTTCCACGGACACGAGTTACTTCGTATATTTCCGGTATATTACCACAAAAGGTTTGAACGAGGTTGGATAACGTGGATATATTCGTATTTTTTTGCAAAAATGTTTCGTAGAAAATAGTATATAATGCAGTGTCGTAAATGGCATTTGAGTCACGAGTGTATTTAGCACGAGTCTTTAATAAACGAGTGACTTAAAAAGTTTAGCAAACGTGTTGCATACTATACATTTTCTACGATCGTTGGTTTGTGGGAACTTTTTTGCAAAACAACACGAATACATTCACTGACATGACGGTCAGAAGAATTGATGTCAAAATTCAAGCCCTACGGTAAAATCTCCGAAAACGTCCGATTGCTTTCAAACCCGTGCGGTAATATCCCGGAAATGTCCGAAGTGGCTAGTATAAATACAAGTATAATATACGTTTCATAAACTTTTTAACTCATTTTTTATTAAAACAAAACTCGTGACAAATTCCGTTTATCAAACTTGTTGTAAAATGATTTAGAGGAAAAAATTGTCAATTTTGAGATTTTTGGTAATTTTTTTAAAAGTATTTAACACGTCAAAAATTTGTTCCACTTAAAATAACAAAGCAACTAAACGTGCGTGTATAGAAATCGGACCTTTGTAAACTTTTGACTTCAATTTCTTTTCTTTTTGAGAAAGTACTTATCAGATAAAAAAAAATTGCTGTATAAAAGACCATTTAATATGCTTTAATACGAGTTTAAATGGATTAACATTTATTTCTGCTTTTTAGGTTCCGCATAGGAAAATAACTTAATTAACTTTTTTTAATTACTAAAAACAAATAGAGTTATTAAGAATTAGCAAAACAACACTTATTTTTTAATAATGGGTATAACCCCCTCTTGCTCTAATAACATTTCTTACTCGATTAGGCATAGATCTAATCAAGTTCGCTATTGTTTCTTGTGGAATCTGAAGCCACTCTTCCTCTACTGCAGCAATAAGCTATGGGATCGAGGTTGGGGTACGAAGTCTAGCTCGAATTGTCCGTTTTAGCGAATCCCATAAATGTTCGATCGGATTGAGGTCGGGACTGCATGCTGGCCATTCCATTACTCGAAAACCGACTTCTGTAATGTAATCTTGTACGATCCTTGCGGTGTGCGGCCTAGCATCTTCATGTATAAAAATGAGTTCTTCTCCAATGTAGTCGATATATGGTGATCTGACAAAATATCCTCAACGTATCTAGCACCTGTTAAACCTCCTGCCCCTTGACCACTGCCGCCCCTACGGATGAAAATAGGGTCGGTTCGTCCATCCATAGAAATTGCACCCCATATTACGCAGGAACCTCCTCCATAAGGCTCGTCATTGCAGCATCCTGCAAATCACTCTCGTGGTCTTCGGTACACTTTTTTTCGTCGGTCACTACCAAAAGGCATATTCTGGTCTCACCTGAGACTTTCATTGGTCCAATGGCCAATTTACATGATCCCTTGCAAAGCGTAGGCGTGCTTGTCGATGAGCTGGAGTACGTTTTTGAACCAATTGTAGTTGTTTTTGGGTTCAGGTTATTTTCCATTGGTCTTCTTCTTACTGTCCACTGACTAATAACCACTCTTCGAAATTCATGTAGCTGTTGTTGCACTGGAACCGAATTAAGGTGACGATTTCTTGTTGACACAATAAAGCGGTCATCACGAGCCAGTTCCAGGGCGCCTAACATACTCTTCGAACTGCTGCGCGTGTCATATCCAGTTGTTGAGCAACAGCTCGCTGGCGCAGTCCACTTTCGACTAAAGCGATAACTTGAGCGGATTTTTGCGGTGTAGTAACCATCAAGCTAACACAATTAAACGCTGTCCAAATGGTTAAGAACGAACTACGTGAAAATTTCAGTTGCAAAGTCTATAACAAGTTTGTTACTATCACTATAACTGCAGCATGAACACGTTTCGTTTCTTTAACCGCATTTAAAATATCGGCACCCTTGACAAATTTAAACTCATTCTAAAGCATATTGAATGATAAATAGTTTCTTGAAAAAAATATATACTAAAGTCCAAAATTTACTTTTATTCAATTTAATTTTATATATATAAACAAATTTCTCAGTGTTATCGCACAGTTCGCAGCAACCACTCAATTCAAAATCAAATTTCGACAATGGACGATAGAAAGTTTGGCCCTTTTTTCAATTAAATTCGCATAAAATGAATACTTCTCTTTACCACTCTTTACCATCTTTTGACCGCCGTCTTCTCGTCTCTTCATTTTGTTTACGCGAAGTTCCCTTTACCCAAACAGAGACCTCCCCTTGCTAACTCGCACACAAGCCGTACAAGATCAAACAAACCAGCCGCAAAAGTTTCGAGCATCCTTTAAGTCAACGTTCAAACAACCCTTTATGTGTGCACGTATGAATATGGATATTTGTTTACAGTACGCGTTGGTTAGCGAAATCCGCCTAACGCCTTTGCCAGAAGTTTTGGACCATCCCCTCGGGCTCGCCGGGAATGAAATTCAAGACGATTTGTAAGCGGTTTTGATGCGTTGTTTTGCGTTTTAAAGTTTCCCAGCTCCTCGTTCCACAAAGGCGTTACGCTACAAAGCGGAATGTTGTATTCCCGTTAGAGTTTGCTATAACTTTTGATATATATTATACCACTTGGACACCACATTCATCTGTTTAATATGGATGGGCGGGATTCGAATCGTGGCTTACAGAATGAAGTTGAATGCTGGAGTTAAGTCATTTC
Source organism: Cylas formicarius (assembly GCF_029955315.1). Classification (NCBI taxonomy): domain Eukaryota; kingdom Metazoa; phylum Arthropoda; class Insecta; order Coleoptera; family Brentidae; genus Cylas; species Cylas formicarius. The sequence continues at coordinate 20,739,400 of NW_026844326.1, read as the reverse complement.
ATGGTCTATAGGTTAGAAACCGGGTTATTAGAAAAGAGTACAGTGAAGTCATAGGTTCCATTACGAAAACATTATCTATACCTTGACTTGAGTTCCATACAAACTGCAGAAAACAATAACGGTTGGTCCCTTGTTTAATATGTTTGTCTGTGTTAAATAATGAACTTCAGCTGTCATTTGAAAACCTTCAATAAAAAAAAAATAAATCTTCATACGGCCTAAACAGTCATGTGAAAGAAACCATCGAATCAAATGTTACAGTTATGGCCATATTTCCTTAAAATGGAAACCCAATTTCCAGTTTTTATTAAATTAATCTATTAATTAAATTATCAAGAATGAAGTTCAACAACAAACAGTTTTCGAAAAACTGTTTTTTCGTTGTACACTTGCATATGCGAGTTTTAAAATTTTAACAACTCCCCAATTTCAATAGGCCTCAATAGCTATCCAAACTCTATAATAGTGCCAAACTTCAAGGAGAGAGCGTCAAATTTCGGACACTGACTTTGTTTCATAGCTAGGTTCAAAAAACGGCTAAAAATCGAAAGCAAAAAGAAGGGCGTCGGGGTCCGATCACGGCCATTTTTATTGACTTATGTGTTTCGTGGGGTGTTTAAAAGGAGCTAAATAGGAACCTTCGAGCTCGTACCGTTAGAAAGTTATGGCCATTTAATTCAGCGTTTACAGAGGTACGGAGAACGGACGTAATATTTGAAGCATAATTTGGCTAGTATTTGTAGTACACGTTCAGAATGTGGCGAGTGACTCCAGAATAAAATTCTGGCATTGCTAAACAAAAACTATATGCCATAATCCACAGTTCAACAAATTTCTTCGCTTCTTCATCTTTAAAGCCTAAGTTGGCTATTATTTGTAGTACCTACTTTTCTCTGCAGAGCGCAGGCACGTTTCGAACGTGAGGAGTGACTGGCTATATACCATATTTGAGTCAAACAAAAAGCAGAAACTAAATGTAAAAACCAGTCTTTTAAGCGTATTTTTGGAAATTTGGTTAATTTAAAGTTGTTCCCTGGATTTTCAGGATTTGGTAGGGTAATGGTGATTATACTGTTATATAATTTCAATTTACAACTTCCTTTCTTAAAGCGATCTTGCCAGCGAAAATAAAAAAATATATAAAACCTCAAAATAAAATCGACCAGCTCAGTAGATCGTTCTTCTCTTATTTAACCATCGGCCTGCAGATCGCGCACCTCGTCGGAGAGGAGGGTAGACGTCTTTAGCAGTCCATAAAGGTTAAAAGTGGAATACAAAAGCGATCGACGGAGCCGCTCCGGGGTTAATGGAAAGTTTCAGGGTTGCCTTTTTTGACGTAAATTATAAAGTAAGCCCTGTGCTTTTAAAGTCGACGTTTTTTTTTGTTTAAGGCGGCTGCGGCGACGGTGGCGTCTCATGACCTCCTCATTCGGGGGGTTTTACCTAGTGGGGCACAGTTAAGATTTATTACCGGAGAATAAGCTTTAAAATGGGTTAAGATGTGTGTTTTATAGTCTCACGTCCCGTCTAGGGGGATCATTTAATTTCGATTTCGATAAGCGAAATGTTTTTGACGAGGTCTGAACAGGGTTGGAGCAACCATGACAATTTATTACGTCCAGCCGGACAATAAGGCGAACTAGATGGTAGAGGTTTTGATCCCCTGATAATATGCTCGAAGTACTCTCTTGCCTTTATGGTGTTAACGTAAGTCCTGATGGCAAAAACATCCTCATTAGAGGTATGGGTAACCCAGGATATCTTACACATGCTTCTAACGTTTTTATAATTGAAGCTTTTACGGTCACTGCCATAAAGCATAATCGGGTAAACATAGCACATTTGAGGGCTCCTTTTAGAGCGTGCATGGAGAGGTTTCTGCTGCTTAAAATCGGCGTTGTGATGCAAGATGATCCGTTTAAGGATTTCTTCATCAACGCTAACATTTTCGTCCATCGAGCTGTCTGATTAACTTAACTACCATCTAGTAAAGATTGTGCTTCTTTCACATATATTTTTATCGCTAACATCCATTTTTTTCTTGCTAGTAATAATAAGCTTACGCACTTAAAATAATTGACAATGAAAATGTGACTTTTAAAAAATCACCCTGTATATAAGAATCCACAATTGCTATGACATTTCTATTTGATTTCATGAATAATTGGCGTTGGTCCGCGAAAGCCGCAACACGCTAGTTTTATTAACAAGGGCAAGCTGTAAAGCCATAAAAAATGGGACACACTGTACAGGGTGTGCCAGTTATTTTTAAAAAACTTTTGGAATGAAAATCGGCCATAAATGAAATGCTACGTTTTATTTGTCAATTATCGTATCGGCAGTTAGAATTTAATATTTAAAGTTTTTTTCATATTATGCAGGGTGCGCGAGATATTAAAAAAACTATCTGAAAATTATTTGCTGTGCACCTGTTCATATTTTCAAAAGTGTGACATGACGAGTGTTTATTTGAAAGGGACTTTAGGCAGGGTGCCTACGCAGGAAAATTCTATTCTAAAATTAGTGATAGTAAAATTTATCCGCCATTAAATTAATAATTTTAAAAGAGTAATGAACTAGTAGGTCAATGGCGTAATTAGTGTTGGGACTGGTCAATTGGCTGTGCTCAATTTACCGGTCAATTGATCACTTATTATTACTTTCGACACATCATGTCGCTTACTTACAAAACATAGGTTTCCTGAAATACTGGTTATTTATAAGGTACAAATTTGATATTGACAGACACACACTGTTATGATACAGTCTGTTAATCAATTTAAAGCTTTCTCATAAATTATATTTTTTGTTTTGCTGCGTAAATAAAAAAAAAGACGGTTTTCCGACGCGCAAACAGGCGACGTATAATTGTCCCTGTCCGAAAAAGGGAAACTCCAAGTTCTAACTCCAAACTTCTAAAGACTGTCCTTGCGATTTATTTATGGTCATCGCAAAGGTCAGGCGTACTGGAAATTGTAAGCGTTTAAAATCGAATGGTAAATCCGTTGGAATCATTGGAATCCGCGGGATCCAGATACACTATTTTCCTTGTTGCCTCAATGACGTTATACATAGGTTTTTTACAGCCAGTCTTGTTTTATTGCACAGTCGAGGTTGATTATTAATGTTACGCAGCAGGATGACAACTGATCCCCCAGCCAATAGTTGACTACGTCATTCTAGTTCATTACGGTTACGAACGGTTAGTTTTGGTTAGTTTGTCTTGGAAGAAATTTTCCGAATGGTCGCATTGAGGTCCTCGACATCGTTATTTTTCGCCGCTAATGTTGCTCGTTCACCCAGCCAATTATGGTTGTTGAACTTTTACGCTATATCTGAGAAAGCACGCTGAATAAGCTCCTCTTTTGAGTCTGTGATGTGACAGAAATCTGTGGGTAATATGATGAATCCGGTCTAGGTGTCCACTGCAACTTTATTATTTCCAATGTCTAACAACCACTTCGCAAACACATTTGCGGTTTCATCTTGTTGTAAAAATACTTGCATGTTAGTTGTTAGAGTGTCTACATACTGCCACAAATTCTGTTGTTGTGTTTGATGTGCACGAACGCGTTGCATTCTGACATAGCAATACGACTATTTTCTTGATCAGTCTCTCTCTGGTCATCAGTGCGGTTAGCACGTGAGGTAGCTCTTCGCACATTTGATTGACTGCAGGTCGTCTTCTCCTCGGCATCGTAAATTGTAATTAATCAAAGTGAGAAAATTTCTCGCTCACTCAGCAGTAAACTGTCACTATCACAGTAAATAAAAGTAAAGTAAAGAAAGTTCTCGCGCATTCAGAGATATCGTAACACAATATCGTCATACTTTTTTTACGTGTTCCGAAGTGCGACAGGATGGATTGACATATTAGTTGGTTGTGAAATCAAATATTATGGTTGCGTTCTCAGCACACTGAAGTTAAAATTAAGTTTCGCGAAACCGAAATTGTTTATATTGCAATTATTATAATTTTTCTCACCTTTTAAACCTTCCCCAGACCTCCACGAACATTTCAAGACCTATAACCCTTCTTAAGGAATATCCGAATAAGATACTTAGCGATTCAGGGAATCCCAATAATAATATCGACTCCATTTGTTTCCCAAAACGACGCACCCACCGGTTAATTGATACAACAAAATTTGACCGGTCGATTCCATAACCCTAGGTATAATGGACGAAATGGCAACAGACATTTCCTAAGCACCAAAAAACCCCGAAATTTATTCATAATAGGCAGTCGACGGCATGTAGCCGGGCCGCGAAAAATCTCTAGGTGTTCGGGAGTAAAAGCGCGGCCTATTTTCCGGGTAATAACGCGCCCGGGCGCGTATAGCTAACGCGAAACTCCTTTCCGCCACCTCCCCCGTTCCGGCCCTCCGGGGTGCCGCGACTAAATGCGCCTGACAGCTTGACAAGCGCCTAATGCCGTGAAAACGTGGCGGAATCCACGAAAATATGTTAATTATCGGGAAGAGGCAGGTTTCGGTGTGCACGTGTGAGATTAATCCGCTAAATGGCGACGTTTAACCGCCGCCCGGCACAGTTGAATATCAAAATGTCATACTACGTTCGTACGGTTTCGAATATCGGAGGAATTTAAACTACATTAACGAAGATGTAGTTCAATTAAGATAGATTCTAAGATCGAATTGATAAATCTTTTTAGAATTTTGCTTGATTCGAGCAAAGCCTTTGATACCCTTGATTATGCCCTATTGTGTTCAAACTACAGCCAGTTAGAATTACAACAGGCGCGATAAGGTTTGCGGGAGACTCCAAGGAGGTTCCATTTTCTGAATCGCTCATTTTCGAAACGGGTTATGAAGGGTGTTGTTCCACAAGGTTCAACACTTGGACCTTTGCTATTTATAATATATGCAATTAATAATCTGCGTGGGAAATCTTGTAAATAAAATGTTGGTAATCTTTTTGATGATAACTCATATTCATATTACTTCAGTCAATAAAAGGCGCCATTCTTCTTTCACATTTCCTAATTTTGAAACGAAGTCAGCAATATTATGCAATATACTAGCGATCCGTCCTGAGTAAAATATTGATATAACTCTCTATCCCGCTAACAATTCGTATGCATCCTTTTTCTAATTAAATCATTTTATTCGCTCTCGTTAAACACTTCGGCTTCTCTGAAATCTGGTGTGATATCTGAGTCATCTGGGTCGGAATTAGGTTCCTCTGATTCTGACGATATGACGTTTTCTAGTTTTTTTGAGGCGGTAGGTATCTGGTCGATGAGGAACTGGTCAAAATATTTTTTCTGTTGAATCCTTCAAATTTACACAAAGAAAAAAAACAATCATCACTGTGATTCCTAGGTTCTCGTCATACCATGGGAACACCAAAGCTTAAACATTTCTTTCCAATTTTTTGCCAGTTTCTTAATGCTAGAAATACGCAACAATGAAGACAACAGCCGCGAACACGCACGACAAGCAATACAACCAAACTGCACATGATGTTACAACGCAGTATTGACGCTTCTGTGCCAACTCTGTTGTTTTGCAGAGAAATCTAATATTATCCAGTGTTGCCAAGTCAAGAACAAACATATCATGTCATATATTAATAAAATAAAATTTTTAAGATATAGAGCGCTATAAAAAAAAATCACGTGATAGAGCAAAAATATGGCGTTTTTTGGAAAAAACTTACCAAAAATGTACAAATAAGCAAACAGCTTTCAAACATCCAAATTACTGTAAACTTGTGTAATAAATAAACTAAATGTCACAGATGGCACAGTCTAATAGATCTGCTTTGTTGGACCATCATTTTCCGTTGTGTTAATAAAATTACCGATGATCATTGGTGGAGACACTGTTGCAAAGTAAAATTTTTTCTTCCTGTTTCGTTTCCTTTCCTTCGATTCAATAATTGGAGTTTTTTGATTTACCCAGAAATTTTTAGTGAATAGAACTCTTGAAATCCCCATGCATGCCAAATTTTTCTTTTTTTCAAGAAAGCTACACTGTAGGTAGGAAAACGAGACGGTACGGATTATCGTTCAAAAACAAAGCGGCAAAGTAAATACGGTCGCCGTATCTATGACGTGCCCGTAACCCGCTACGCGCTTTGATATCCGTTCGAGAAATTTTTGTTTGCGGTACCGGAAAATGGCAAAAAGCTGCTTTGTCGAGATAAATCCCGTCTGGATATATATACGCAGAAAACTGGTTACCGCAGCGACATTTTCCACTGTTTGCTCGCGGTTATATGATGCGCCCCTTCTGAATTTTCTCCCACGTGCGACAGCGGACGATTGAATCCGCATATCCACCGTCGTTTTTGGGAAAACAAAATAATCCGGCGTGTTTGGCGTCATTTAAAGGCTTACCGGTGCTTACGATTCCGTGTTTTAGCTATACCTAGCTTTGTTTTGATAATGAGAAAATACTTCTCCTTCGTCCCGAAGGTCAATCGTTTGTATTTTAAATAAAACGTCAATTAAATCATTCTCAAAAATGCTTGGACTCTATGATATTCTTCTTAAAACATTTTCTCTACTCCCTTCTGTAAAATACTTAATTATACACCGATCTAACATGCACGAAGCATCACTTTACCACGTGAGTGAGATACTACCGCGGAGGTTTGGGAGCAATCGGATGTTTGACTTGAATAAATCCATAACAACCCGAATTGTGAACGAAATCAACTATCTTATTTTGCAACATAGGTAATAGTGTATTATGCAACAAGTGCGGTAAACGGCATTTGACTCACGAGTTTATTTGGCACGAGCGGAGCGAGTGTTTAATAAACGAGTGACTTAAAAAGATTTTTCGCAAACCAACACGAATACATTCACTGACATGACCGTCAGAATTAACAAACGTCAAAATTCAAAACGGGGGAAATATCTAGAAAAACATCCGATTGCTTCCAAACCCGTACGGCAAAATCTCGGAAATGTCCGAAGCGGCTCTGATTCGTGGGAAACGAAACTGACGTGGTAAAGTGACGCTTCCCGCACGCTAGATCGGTGAGTAATTAGGCATGTTACAGACGGGAGTAGAAAAAATATTATTATTAACCACACGCACACGGGAAACTCATGACAACAAAAAATGCCAGAATAATGTAAAATCATACCTGACGGAAAAGAAACGTACAAATATTTTCATCAAAACTAGAGGATACAATTATTAGTAACAGACCTAATAATTTTTTTGCAGTCAAAAATTGGTTGGTAAAACATGTCTATCATTTTGCTATCATTAACGTATAAATTGACGTTAGCACTTAGTTACATAAATGTAATCCAAATGCAAAGTGGATATAGATACCGATATGGTTGCAAGTCAGAAAAATGCTACTTGGCAAGTTTGTACCTTGTACTGCCTCTCTACTACTATTTTCTTGATTATATATATTTTTTTCTACTCCCGTTTGTACGGGTTTGGGAGCAATCGGATGTTTTCGGAGATATTTTCTACGCTTTGAATTTTGACGTTTGTCAATTCTGACGGTGATGTCGTGTTGTTTTGCGAAAAAAACCAAAAACCAAAAACTAACGATAGTAGAAAAAGCATAGTATGCAACACCTTCGATAAACTTTTTAACTCACTCGTTTATTAAAAACTCGCTCCGCTGCGTTCCGCTCGTGTACGAGTACTTAAATTAGATCCTTTGGCATGTTACCATTAGAATGCATTCCCTTTTGGCAACGGGTATTATAAGGGAGTAATATAAATTAGCTCAATAATGCCTAACGGCTGGTTATTTTTGGTAATGGTTCAAATAAATAGATGCATTTTCGTGAAATTGTATTTTCCGGGAAGTATTTTCTTGCAAACTTAAATGGTCCCGTTTTATCAACATTACCCACCACAGGCATTTTAGAGTTAACTTGTCAATATTTTATTACCCTCCCACCATTCTGAGGTGGCCATACTATCGTGTTTCTGCGCTTTCTCAATTCGTCAAGTCATCGATCAAACGGGGTTCGAAAAGAGACAGTTCAATGGGACTTTATTAACCCCCCAATCAATCGAATCTCTTTACACATCTTGCATAGAAGCGTTTTTCATCGCTGACGATTCCCCATCAGACGCTGGGCATGTTCGAGAACTTGATCCCCTCCTCAAATATAGCCCCGATCGCGCCTTTAAGTCTTTTAATACATTTTTCCCAGTTTCAAAAAGTTCCCGATGATATATTACCGACAGTCGTATATAGAAACGTATGGTAGCGTGGGTAGAGCCTCGTCAATTTGTGATTTATGTGTTTTAGAGCGGTCTCGTTTTGTTCGACGGGGCAAATTCTTTTATGGGAGGGAGGGGAAAAGGGACGAGCCATTGGAATATTTACGAGAAAAAGCAGACCGAAAAGACGCAACTGATGCCGGCGCACAGAAATGATAAAAATGATAAAACGCAAATATTGAGACCGTTCTCCGACAATATATGACGTAATTACAAGAGGGTTTAGTTATTCGTTGTTCGTCAATAGAATATCAAAAAATTGTATCATTAAGATTTGAGATTCATATTTCTGCAACTTCTGTGATCATGAGGTAGAACTTTTGACATTTCGATTTTGCATTTGTACCGATTGTCTGTTAAAAATTAATAAAATTGAACATCTCAATTCGATTTTTGTATTTATTGTAAGAAACTCAGTAATGATCCGTAATAAATAATCCGTGGAAAGTGAACAGAAAGTTTCAATGTATTGCAGTTATATAGATGCTCCGGTTGTAGAAATTTCTGTAGTAGGACAATAGTCAATGGACAAAATCTAGAATTGAATAGTACAATCTACATAACTAGGTCTCTTGGATCTCTTTTAGCAGCAAACGTATTGCTGGTGAACAAAAATATTTTGAAAAATTTTACTAGATAACGAACCAAACCTTTTAGTTTCAAAATGCCAACAGCGCTTTCTTTAATGTTAGCTTATCCCGTCGTTAACGTTAGGTCGATGTTTTCTACTTTTGTTACCTTCATCAATAATGCAACTAACGGGCATAGAAAAATTGGCTATAAATCAAACAACGTCGAAACTTATGCACAAAGAAACAATTACATTTTATGGCTGCAAGATAAATAACTGGAAATAAAAATTGCTAAAATTTAAAGGTTACATACATATTTAAGCTTCTTTAATTAATTAAATAAATTAGATTTTCTTTGGGGAAGTTTATTTTGCAACGGGTTAACTCAAAGTAACGAGTTGTGGTATTATGGTACTCAGACGACAACTTGACATTGTACGGAATTCGGTATTTCTTTTTTAATAACAACGTAAAGGTTGCCCCATCTTTCTCTACTCTCTGGGGTTTTTAATGACACTTCTTAACCCGCGGTGTTGTCAAGCTACATACTCCATGTATTGCACAGGTAAAAGAATCGTGTAGAACTGTTTCATCTAACCTGCAAGCGTTTGCAGACACGTGTGTTGATAAAGAAACAAGTATACTTTGTTTCAAATTCTATCATCTTGTAAGGACAGAGCACCACGGACGAACTTTTAAAATCACTCTTCTGGTCCAGCGTGAATTATGGTGTTGAGTCTCTTTGTTTGATGGTGCTTTTGCCTGATAATTTTTACTGACTACCTATCCTTTGGATACTGTACCGTGTGTTTCGTTCAGGTAAATTTCGTTCGTTGTTTTCGAATCTATACTTTTTAATTTCCTGTAGGTAATTAAATCTTCAAGTGCGCACTCCGTGCGATATCATTACCTTGTTTTTTGTCTATTTTGCGGTATTTAAATCCCATTTTAGAAATAACTCTTTGGAAGGAGGCTCGGCTGGTTTCATTTTCTTCCAGTTTCCTTTTTAATTTATCCACTCTAGGAGCAATCTGGTTTTGAGGGAATAAATTTTCCGAAACAGCTATAACAATACACAAAAAAAACAACAATACAATTAAACAATTTTCCGTCGAAATCAAGAGATTTACAGACAACTTCTTTTAATCAGGGTTTTTTTTTTATCACGGGTGACGTCATTTTTGAAATAATTTGTAAGATATTTTTTATTATCAACCACCCAATGAAGTTGCGGATAGGTTTCTTCTTAATTTAGAAAACAACGAACCGGTTAAATCTTCATTTTCTTTAAGCCCTATGATATGTTGCCGAATTACATCTGCATATTAGGATTTAGAAAATGATTTATACGCCTAAAAATTCTCCTAGCGGCTCTAATTTCCTATTTCATTTCGCACAAAAATTCCAGACGTAAAAGTCATTAATTTTTCTTAACACTTCTTCGACAATCGACAAAGGGTTGGACTCTTTTGTGTCAAACGAATAGAACCGCCGCTCTCCCCAAAACCGCTCGCTTAGATCTCGAAAAAATCTCGCTAAATCTATACAACACGCCGGTGCCAGTGTGCGTGTGTGTGTGTGTGTATTGCAAAAATCTGGTCCGCGTATACCCCATCCATCATTTCTCGACCTTTTTTTTGTTTTGTTGTCTTTCTCGTTTAGTTGAGGATTGCCGGCGTCGCCGTGACTGGCTACAAGTTTCGGCATCCAAATAAAAAGTAATTAATATATAAAAAGGGCGGATTGTTGTGCGCGGAACCTTTTTGTCTTTGCCGTATAAAAAAGAATAATAGCACAATAAGAAATTGTTCGGGGCATCCGGACGGAATGGGGGGGGTAATTGTGGGGCGGGAGGTCGTTGCCGAGACCGATCATTAAAATTATTAAAAGGCGAAACCCTAATTGGTTGACCGAATAAAATCTTTTTGAAACGGGTCTTTTTTCAAATACGGCTTAACCTTTTTTAAGTTTTTTTTTTTAGATTCGTTTCGGAACTCAAGATGAGTGGGCCTGTTTTATCGCCCTACAGAACTTTTTCAAATTGGGTTTAGGGCACAGTAAACCTTACCTGGTATCTGGAACCAGAATTGATCCGGTAATGCAACCAATGGGTAGTGTTAGGACTGGTCAATTGACTACTTAATTGACTTGTCAAAAATGTCTTAAATAATAATTGTAGAGTGATATCTACCATTTTTTAATAATAATATGTATTTTATAATAAATTATTATGCGTTTGTGATGACCAGTTTACCTATAACCCTCTTCAAGGATTACCCGAATACGATACTTAGTAACTCGGGGAATCCCAATAAAAATATTCACTCCAATTAGTTCTGAGAACTACGCGATGGCGACGTAACGTACAATATAAATAAATAAATATAAATTTCAGAGTGTTTGGGTTTTTAGAGGGTAAATCCCTGTATGAACTGTTCAAAGAAATCTTTAATGAATGTGTTTATGCGCAAAATATCTATCTACAAAGAATAGAAAAACAATTTGAAGGACAAAATGGATACCAAACGGAGTGTTTTAATGAAGTTTTTACAATAAAGAACTTAATAGAAAAAGAGTAGAAAAATGTATAGAAGTAGATGTAATATTTGTAGAATTTCAAAACGGGTATGGTACTGGACCATTGAACAGAGTATCGCCAGTAATTAAAGAAAACGGTATCAGTCACAGCTATATAAACACAGTAAGTACAAGTTCGGTTAAACTAAGAAATCATCAATCGGAAGACTTTCCGGTCACTAAAATGCTGACACAAGTGTGATTGTATTAAAGGATTAAAAAGAAGATGAGAAGGAATGGGTTTACTAATAGCAGCTAAGGGTTTGAAAAAAGCAACTAAAATGTACTGTGGCCTAGTTAAAAATGCAAAGAAAACTATTATATGGTTATTGGTGCCAACGATCAGAGTAATCTAGATATTGGAGAACCGTCAAACCCTGCAACCCGTTTGAATATTTCGAAGCGATGCTCTCCAAAAACAGAAAAAGTAATAGAGGTCTTAAAAGTAAAATAGGAATAAAAAAGAGTTTTAAGACAACTTAATTCACTGATTTGGAGTGACAAAATTACGAAAAGAACCAAACAAATTATATACAACAAAATCTTTGAGTCAATATGAACTTATGGATCAGAAACCTGGGAGTTAATACACTGTAACAAGGAACGATTATTGCCTCTAGAAATATAGAGCAAATGGACATTTCCAGAGAATGGAATGGGATAAATGATGAAAAGATGAAGTAGATGAGAAATTTAAACGAAGGAAATTGGTTGAGATGTCGTGAATGGAAATTGACAGGTATTTTGTAAAATATATTTGATATTTCTCTTTCTCTCTTTAGTCGTGACCCCCATTAGGGAGTGCGGTGGTCAGCGTAACATCATGGATGAGTTTTCTCCATGCGCTTCTGTCTTTTGTCATCTCGATGACATCGCGCATTGCCTTGCTACAGATAGTCGTGATCTGGTGTATCCATCGAGTCGGAATCGAGTCTACGTCCCTCTACATTGCCTCGAATTATGAGTCTTTCCGGACTTTTCCTCATTATGTGTCCAAAATATTTTAGTTGTTTTAGTCGGATTTTACAGGAAAGCCTGTTGGTAATATTAAGTTCTTTTATAATAGAGATGTTTATACGGCGTTCAGTCCATCGGGTATGGAGCATATGTCTATAACCATACACGGTTATAGATCTTATTTCTTCTGCCTGAGACTCCACGATTCGCACCCATACGTTTCACTTCTTTTTTCGATGTGCCTGCATTTGTCAATGCCAGGTATACTTATGATTTAACGACTTCAAAGCGGTCAATATGACTTATATTTAGATGGTTGTTATGTTGCCTATCAACTATCATTAACTATCATTTGACATAAAAAACCCAAAATTAAACAAAAGCATGTAACACCATCCCGTACAAAACGTGTCAAATTTTGAAAAAAAAAAAAACAAACGAAAGTGTAGGTAAAAACTAAATGTCGAGATTTTTTTCCAGGCGACCGATAAGTTTCCAAAGCAAAGCGGGGTTAATCCCTAAAGCTTTTTAAATAATTAATTGGTAAACTTGGGGGAAGTTTTTAATTGTTTTCCATCGTCCGGGGCGCCCAAACTGGGCGCAAGAGACCGGATAAAGCCCGAAATTATAAGTGCTTTCATTTGCATTGCGAAACTTTTTCGGGGCAAAATCCTTCGAGCGAGAAAAAAATGTCGTCCTTCGTTTCTAGCGATCTCGAAGAAAAATCGGGTCGTATATGACGCCATCAGTCTGGAATTTACTGTTTTTAAGAGACGTTGAGTTCACCTTTACCCACTTTGCCGCTGAAATAATGGAGCGAGACACTGTATAACCCGTTTAACACTAGGAAAAGAGCAACAATTAGGGAATTCTGTCTAAAATTGCTTTGTTTCACAAAGGCGATTTAAGAAAATCAGATTTTCATCCATATCATACTCATTAAATTACCAATTTGGAGGAATTTTATTCGTTGCATTAATTCGCTAATTAAAACCTGATTCCATAATTGATATTTTTGTATAAAAATTACATAATGTTCTTTTTTTTGCGTAAGTTTTGTTAAAATAGCCAAAATGGTGTTCGGCATACCAATGAAATGATTATTTCTTAAAATTTCAACATGATATGAATGTGATATTTAGGACCACCCTATATTGCAATTTAACAAAGGTTCAAATAATGATTTAAATAATTCTTTCTAAATTTTCGCGTCTTACGAAAGCGTTGAAAGGCTACCAAAAATAAAATACGGTTTTTAGTTTAATTAGGCAAAAGTTTTCGCAGTTTTCCATCTATTTTTTGGGAGACTACCTACACACTCTAGTTGTACATTATAAATACAATTCCCAATCGTTCCGAAACAGTGTGGGCGTCTGGATAAAGCCAATTTGAATTTGAAAAATTTCGACCTTTATCCCTAAATCCGATCGGTCCTCTGCGGGGCTAATCCCCTACGATGGGGTTGGGGCGTTGTCGGGCGGGGCAAAAAAGAATTTATGTTGGCGCGTTAGGCGCAAATTCTTTAACATAGAGGACGCCAAGCCGGATTTTTACGCGACGTTTTTCGCATTCGCATTTGGCAAGCTAGGGGAACCACAGGGCGGGATTTGTCGCTGTCCCGAGTTTTAGGGACGCGAAATTTGGTATAACGAAAATGTTATTTTTTTAACTAAAGATTGACAATGAGTACCACGGAAGTTAAAATATATCAAAAATTTGTTGCACAGGAATAAAGTATTTAGCGTATCGAAACGAGATTTGGCATAAATAATTGGCATGAGAAGCAGAGATATTTAGAATTTTTTTCAGTTTTTCACATATAGATTTTTGGCTACCCACGGCATTCTTAAATATTCAATAAATTATTATCAACTACTTTGTGATATTTAATTAAGGGCTTTTTTAAATGCTGCCTCATACAAATTAGCATCGTTAGATTCGACAAAGGATCCCTTTTGTGGAATAATTTGTCCAAAAACGGTCCACGGTGCTTTTTAAAAACACCATTGGAAGCATCATACATGTCGTAGATTGTTGACTATTTGGTGGGAGCGCCCGATGTTGTAAAATGTAATGACATTGGATCATTTACGCTAAAATACAATTATTCGTTCTCGTATTAGCTGATTGTATTCTTTCTAAAAAATGAAATAATTGTCAGAGTACAACGCTCGGGTTAAGAGGTCTTTACTCAATTTTTTTTTACAAACTATAAATTATTATAAATCGAAAAGTAATTCGGTAAATAAAGGTAGGAGGAGTCCAAAACGCTTTTTAACTTACTAAGTAATATAACCTAACAAGTTTATATTCTTATTTTATTCTATTAATATTTTTTATACTCTGTTTTAATCTAATTTTTCCTGTAAAAACCTCCTGTATTACTGTATTACTCAGAGCCTTTAAATGTGAGTAATCTTAGGCAGCAATATGGTTTAATACACTTTTTATTTGTAAATCCCAGTTCATGTGCCTATTTATGGTAACTTCTGTTGTTTGGCAAAGGGTTTTTATAGATTGCAAAGAGTAAGAATTTTGTTTTTTTTTTGTAATTTAGAGTTAATTTCTTTATTTCAAATCAGGATCTTACGATTTTAAAATTTATTTAGGTGTGATTTTTATTTTTTTTACCAGTATTTTAATTTTTAGTTCAATTTCAACATATTGCCCAGTAACAATATTATAATGAAGGATATAAAATCATGAAATTTGCCAGTACAGTATGTTTATTTATTTAATTATTATTATCAGCATGCTGACGACCAATAACTGATTACAGTCGTAAAAAAAGTTACGATCACTAAAAACGTGCTAAAATTAATTAGTTAACACCTTAAGGTTCCCTTAATTTTAGGGCTAATTTACACATATAAACAAAGAAAAAGAAATTATAGTTTATTAAAAACTGTTTAAATTTAGTTGAAATATATCAGGATGCAGAAACGCATTTTACGGAGTATACTGTTTAAGCCCTGGAATTTTTCATGTCGGGACCTATTTCCACAACACTCTTTATTGACACTTCCTAGTATGTACTAATACTAAATTGTGCCACGTATGTAAAAAATAACTCTAATCTTTATACGCCCTCAAGAAACTCAGATATTCAGTAGAGTTTAAGGCCGAATCTTAACATAAAAATACCTACACATCGACTGTCTCTTACAGCAAATCCCTTTGTTTTGACTGCAAAAATTTATAATAAATTGCCTATCGAATGCACTCTTAAAGACAAATTGCTACGCCTTGCCTATTACAATATTAAGGATTTTCTATCTTGTGATACCTTTTAATAAGTATTCGTTGATTGTTATTGTTTATATATTTGTTATTTATCCATCGGTATTACTTATTATTATTAATTTACTAATTATACTAAGATAATTTTATACTTTTATATTCGTATTATGCTGACAATATCCAACACTTGTTAATCAAGTCTTATGTAAATAAAGCTATCTTTATCTTTATCAAGGTCTGTTCTACATTCATTAAACTAAACTGTTTTGATCTAATATAGATATAATTTTTGGGAGCTCAAAATTGTAAAATAAGTAGATATATTAAATTTCTATTGAAACATTTATATAAAAAGATTACTTCGGGTATTGTGCATCTTTTTCCGAAACAATTTATTTTTTTAAAAGTAAAGATACCTTTTTTGGATTTTTCTATGTAAATTTTTTTATATTGCCTAAATGGAGTGCATATAATTTAACAATACTTTAAAACACTTCTGACATAAGCGTTGTAGAAGATATTTAAAGTCTCCGTTTTGAAATCTGTGAACCCCAACCAAGATCTAGAATATTGGATACGCTTTTGAAGTTATCTGTTCTATATATCTATTAGATTTTCTAGCACTTTTAATTTCACTTCACCTATATATAATAAACCCAAACATCAGTTATAATAGTTTTTATTACGTCCTTTAACTAGTGAACAACTTCTCGGTTATCCCCTCGTATCAACAGAAACAAAACGGGCACGCAACCAAACAAACGGTTATTGTTTGCCACGCATCATTTATTTATTACTAACAGAATAAAAGCCGGGTCGTAATTGAGCTATTTAGCAGCTAACGGTGTTAGCAGGCGAACGATCCGCGATTTGTGACAAAATTGCAACACTATTGTCAGTTTATTCTGTGTGCGTCGGTTAACAAACACGTTATCGCCATCGCGAATATAGTGCCAAATTGAATTAATTCGCGAGCGCGCAACCCACTTCGGGGGTGGGGGGTCGAGATTTAAAGCCGCTCGCTATTATCATAGTCATTGGTATTATATGGCAGGCTTATTATTCCCAAAGGCAAAATTTTCTTTAAACTCATTATAGCGATGGGGAGGGAGGAATTTTCGAGATTGCAAGAATGTGTGTGACACACATGCACAATCACACTTTCTATATTCGAGTATAGGCTAATATTTTGAGATATTCTTAATCAAAGAGAAAACCGATAGCATTTTTCATGTATTTATTTGAATACAATTATATTATATTGAATAGTACTATATATGCAGCAAAAGTATGGCGAAACAAAACAAGTTTGCTTTCGAAAAATCGTCACTGGGCAGGGCAAGTTCTTAGCGCGTAGTGCGAAGCAGCTTTTTATTATAAAAGAAAAGAACTTCGCGGTTTCGTTTGGTAAAGAGACGCATTGTTTTTCTATCGTGCTCCTGCGGACCACTATGGAACTTTCGCAAAATCGATGTAATTTAATTGTGCATGCACCCTGTATAAAATGTCCTTCACATCTCGTCGAACTTCAAAGTTACAGCAAACATCGATAGATACTAAAATTTGCACAAATAGTAGCATTGTCGAATGATATTTTTTCAAATATCTCGCACCCTGTATAATTGACGAAATCTGAAACTCTCTCACGACACGGTGTACCATACTGTTCAAATAAAATTATCCCATCTTTAACGGTTTTTCATTTATCGCCAATAATTTACCTACAAAAACGGAAATTTTTAGGATATTTTAGATTTTTTGCCCATGAACGACACACCCTGCATATGGTACAATCATTCTTCGAAGTAGAAGTTATAGCTCTGGATTTTCCACGAGTCATGGTTCAAGAATTTTTAAAAAATAGTAAATGGTTTTCGAGAAAATAAGTTTTTTCTGAAACCATGCAGTGCGCCGTAATAATCAATGACGTCATCGCGTCTTGACAGCCCCCGAAATAATGGTTTCAATATGGATTCTTTCAAATATCCCGAGCAGCGTATGTTGTAGCTCTTGATGCGGTCTATGACACCGTTTGAACCAATTAGCCATATTTTTTACGATTTTTGATTTGCGGCTCCTAATTTACTCTGTAAAAGAACAATTTTCTAAGTCTTTTAGATTTTTGCCTAAAAAGGAGGCAAATTCCAATTTTGTAGCTCCAACGGTTCGAAAGTTATTCAGAAAAAACCAAAAGACGAGAACGAACAGACAAAAAAAATTTTTTTTTTCGACGGTGATCATTTCTGTACCAACGGCGATCCCACAGGACCTACCGTTACCGAGATATAATTTTTTTTTACGAGCGCAGATACTTTTGAAATATTCAATTTTATCGATTTTCGAACGGCCGAATAGAGAACAAAATTTTAATCTGAAAAATATTGATTATTAAAAGAACCACAGTTCACAAAAAAAATATTTTGTAATTCCATCTAACACGTATAAGCAATTAAAAATTGTAAAACTTAAATCCCCTTTAAAACGCGCTGTCATTGGCAGTAGCCGATTGTGACGTCAATTCGAGTGGAAGATTACGCGCCAGCCGGTAGCATAGAGAAGTCATCTAAATTGTTCAACAAAAAAAAAAAACAAAAAGGAAACCTAAATACAGATTTTAAAGTATATTGGCATTGATAACTTAAAAACAATAGGATGAGTGCAACTTCGAAGAGTTAAAAATGTTTGCATGATTAAGGCTAAAGTGACACCTGAGCATAATGTTAACAAAAAACGACGGCTTTTATTTTCTAGTAGACAAATAAAAAGTTTATCTGGCGCTTTACGGGTTGTTAAGATGGCACGATTTGTAATATTGTTTTTGTGTGTTCCATTATTGTCCTGTAAAGCACATTAAGCACAAATACAAACTAACGTAGATTAAATACAAACACACGAGCCAAAAATAAACGTAAATAATATAATTCTCGGCCTATAACCTGAGAAAAGCACGATAACATGACTCCGTATCGATCGAAAATCAGCGGTACAACGTTACGATCATTGCCGCGCGTTTAGTGTCGTTTAAAAGGAACAGCCAGATATCACAACTTCAATTATTTATTGCAACTTAGATATTGGGTTTTGAGTATTGATATTTGGTATGCGTTATTTCGATACATAAACAAACGTATTAAAGAAATAAAAAAGTGTTGAAGTTCTCTATTGGAATATATGGGTCAAGTCATCAGAACCGAGAGAAATACAAAAATATGGCAACGAATGTGAGTAGAATGCTCAGTAACAAGAAAACTAGAAAGCTGAGCACGGTAGTAGTATGGTCACGTCTAAAGAATGTCAGAACTCCAGGAAGAAGGGGTGGATAACGACGAGCACTAAAATAGGAAAGGGAAAATGATACCGAAGAAAAAGAAAAAGAAATACACTCCAAATTAAGAACGGCAAAGCATAGAAAATAGAAAGTCTGGTTAGCACATGCGAATGTTGGATGGATCTTCACAAAATTTTTTCATAGTTTCTTTATAAATTCCAGTTTTTACCAACAGTAGGCAGGATCTATATTTCTTTAGTAGCTATTTGATTGCAAACGATATTTCAGTGGTATTTGCGAAAAGCAAACTTCTTCTTTTAGTTTTCCATTCTTGGTTGCAAACCATTTTGTCTTAGAAAATGTCAAATATCTGCTCCAGTAGTTAAATTTGTACAAGTTTTTAAATGATGGGACCTTTAGTTTATTATTTATCCACATTTTGACTCAATTTTGACAAAATAATGGAACCTAATTGTTCGTGTGAGTTAATATCATATTTATTTATGCTTCGCAGGTGTATCAATATCAATTTCATAATGACTCTTAGTTTCGAAAACATTTGTTTTCAGCCATTAACATTATGAGAGTCTTCAGTCCATTCTTTTTCGAATAAACAATGAGAGATAATGGATAAATATATGGTATGAAAATACCTGAGATTCAGACGGCAGTCTGAGGAACCTAATGTCATTAAAAAGTTTAGCGACTTCAACCAAACTCCCAGTAACCGTGACCATTAGAAGCAAGGCAAAAAGTTTTATTTAGAAACGTCTATACATCCTAATGAGTATGGCGAGACCTCGTATCTATGTCATAATTAAAATAGTAGTCTTGCCATGCAAATGTACCGAGATAGGAGAGGCATAACGCATGCAGTCCCATTTTCTAAACGAAGGGAGGCCAAGATAGCGTATACCCTCAACAGGCTATAAAATTAATTACCCGGGGCACTTTGCGGGCTCGAATAGAACACCGGGGCAACATCCAAGTTGGCCCCCTTAATCAAAACAAACAGCTAATGAACTAAACAAACCCGGCTGTCGCTGTAAATTGCGAGACTCTTGCTTGCGCAGAAAGTTACGCTGCCAAAAGTAATGCTAATCTCGTTTGGTCTTATGTCATATTTTGTTTCATCAAAACCCTTTAGAAGCTATCCGCAGTAATTTATAAAATCAGTGTAATGACAAGTGACAATCGCGACCAGTAGTGTCTTTTGATTACTTCTAGGACCTCCGTTCCCCGGACAGATCTTGAGGTTATAAAATTACTTTGAAGGTGACTTGTACAAGATGAATGACCGAAAACTTTACTTTCACTTTGAACGAAATCAAATATAATTGATTTTCGTGATCTGATAAGATCCGTATTAAATTATAGTTAACAGATGATGAACATTTAAGGCAAGCAGTGTTGTTATTTGCCATTTTTACGTTATTGCTCAATACAATTTTACACTTTCTTAGAACTAAAAGCATAGATTTTCTGGTAAATCAAGCATTTTATCATATAATGATATTTATCAGATAACGATTAATACGCTGCTATCAAGTTAGCTGTGTTGTGTTGAATAGTTGATTGATATGGACAATATGTTTCTACATTTCATCCACTAACCTGCACTTTGCGCCATGTGGCCATATTCTGACAAAACATACCCGAAAAAATGCTACATCCAAACTAAAAACCGAATTGACGAACAGTCAGCTGTTATGTTAATTGGTGCAAAGTGATATTTAAATTGATAGGTCTTATTATTTGGTTAGTTATTTAATTAGTGTGATTAAAATCGGTGATCTTTTAGGATTTAAAGGAAAATAATTATACAAAGGGTAAAGCAAGAATTTAGACAGGGATTAATGCATAGCGGGTAACAGATTGACAAAGTTAGGGAGAATGAAATTTATATTAGCCAAGAATCACCCTTAAAATTCGATACTCCCAATTTCTAGACCCTCTTTTTATTTTGCTAATAGTAAAAAAAAAACGTGTTTGTTTTGAACATGCTTCGTGATCGAGTGACGTTGCTGGTGAAGTGTTGGGGGTGGGATGGGGGCTCCGATCGAATCGGATCCGCAAATTCGTCCCACGATAGCGTTCGCGTGTCCTAAGAAGATTACTCAAAGCGGCCGGCCGTGTCAAATTTGGATAAATTTCTATAAAGACGGCTTTACGGGATTTCGGGCGCCCCCTCCCGGGACGAACAATGTTTGTCAAGTCCTCCGCCACGTTGCCGGACTCTTTTCCCCATGTTATGGAATTTGATCCTCTGGTTTAATTTAAATGCAAATGCTCCCCACCCCCCTCTCGACGTCTTTTATTCTTGCGAAAGTCCCGGGGGTGGCGACTTCCGCCCTCTGTGGCCGCAGCGTTTTCTCAGATTAGATAACACTCGAACAATGTGATCATTGTTTGGCCCAAGGGGAGCAGGGGAGCGGGACCGTAAACGGGGATGCCGCCTGACGAAACTTAATATCAGGGAGTGGGCAAAGTCTTAGTACATGGTTTGTATCTATGGTAAGGGTAGTCGAGCTATGTTTCCCTTAAAAAACAAAGCGCGTATAGAAAATATTACTTCCTCTATACACTGCGTTTGAGTCCCGAAGCTTGGAATTGAGGAGAAATTACAGGAAATATATAAATTACACACTATACATACACAGGGGTCGTAAAAACTAATCTTAAATCTACTAATCTTATAACTAAACAAAGGAAAGAAAAGGATAAAACTTGGCGGTACATATAACCCGACGCCAATCGAAATTGGCTAAGTATCGCCTGGAGACTCTCATAATATAAATCACAGTACGATGATAGTAACTCATATTGTAAACAGGGTTTTGAAAATGGATATTGGACCTGGGTAACTGGAGTAAGAAAGTTAATTGATATCTCCCTTCCAGCCATGGCACATGAAAACGTAATTGTACTAGAAGAAACGGATAATCGACTTGTAGAGAAATGAAACAGATTGCAAATTTCTGCGCAAGCTCAGAGGCTCAGAGGCACTACAGCGAACATTCCCAGCAGAACATTAACAACTATCCTCTCTCAATGGACTGAGCGTGTCAGTTTTATATTGGTGACCATACCAGCGAGCCATAGTCTAGCTTGAGCTATATGAGGTATATTGACTAGATCGGTTGAAGACGAACATGGATCTGGCTGGGATATGGTGCAAACGCTACCAAAGTAGCAAAAGCTGCGACAACTATACTTGGCCCATGGTATGGCTGATTAGAATAGTACATCGCGGCTGGGATTCGCGAATCTGCCTTCTTACGCTGTGTATGTATGCTTAACTCAGCACGACGAACAAAATCAGTATGGGCAAAGCCCGACTGGAACTTAATTGACTTGCGCAGCGCGGTATATCTGCCAAAATAATAAGATTTGTGTCGCTTGAAATTGCGGAAAGCTCCCTCCTTCTCAAATATATTTGGGATCATTTCTTTGGCGGACCATGATGGAAATCACCTTTGTCTCGGTGTTTTAGTGTGTCGACATCCGACC
Organism: Cylas formicarius; assembly: GCF_029955315.1. Taxonomy (NCBI): domain Eukaryota; kingdom Metazoa; phylum Arthropoda; class Insecta; order Coleoptera; family Brentidae; genus Cylas; species Cylas formicarius. Next base: position 20,717,042 of record NW_026844326.1, on the reverse strand, counting down.
ACTCCATAACACTATTACAGTCTGCATGCTGCGTTAGCATATGAGGACAGTTGGCCTTTTAACGAGGGATGATGTGGAACCTCGTTGATAAGTGGGACTGCGTTTCTCACTATCACAACGTCGAAATTGGCAAAGACGAGATCTAAGCAACGGTTATTTATTTTAGTTACAGAGTCATGGTGCTTAAGATTTAATATGGAGCTGAGGTTGAGTAGGGATCGATGTCTAACATTAATAGGAGCTGAAACAGGAAAAGAAGGAATATTGAAGTAACCCAACAGCGAGACAGATCCGCCAAACAACAAGTCCAGCGACAACAAAGATTCAAAAGTTCTGAACTTCAAAGCTGGCAGCATAATAATAATAATAATCCGCATAGACAAACTTGTTGTAGATGTTCAAATATATGAGATCAAGTTTAGGACCCTGAGGCACACCAGAAGTTGGAATAAAAGGAACTCATCCAAACCCCTCAATCTCAACGAACCGTCGACGGTTCGCCAGATAGGAACTGAACACTGAAATCAGCGAATCGGAGAAACCAAATTTTTGAGACGCTTTTTCAAGTCAGTGTATATAGCGTCAACTTAACCTTGCTTGTTCAGGGAGTCACAGACATAAGAAGACAGGGAGCATAAGTTGGTGATACATAATTTTTTCGCTTAAAAACCATAGAGAGTTTAATTCTAATTTGAGAAAGAAATAATTTATGGAATATACTTTCCAATATTTCCCAAAAATTGCACAAGATAGAAATAGGTCGGTAATTTTCAAATGCGGAAGGATCACCTTTTTTGAGAATAGAATAAACTTTGGCAATTATCCAAGGTTCTGTTAATTGTCGAAAGCCGCAAGATCTTCTTATTGGTGCAAAGTGACATTTAAATTGCAAAAATGCATATACCTGTATCTGTAAATTAACAACTATTTGATAGAATGTCCAAATATTAAACCTGAGTGCCTCATGACCCTGTCGTCGGGTCAATCTGCTTCTAGTGCATATTATTAACATGATGGTAATATAATACATAACCTATATCGTAATATAATGTTTGTACTTTTCCACTCCTCCAGTCTTCAGCTTCTGAGCAACATTTTGTCTACACAGAAGAGCGCTCTTTTAGTGTATATTAGAAAAAAAATTATCTGCTACGGAATTCACTAATGGTATGTATTTATAACAAATAACCATAATACTGTTGGTCCTTTGTAATAGCGTTACTAAATTAAAAAAGGGCACGTATTTCTAAAGCAATGGGAAGTCGCAAAAGAAGATGTTATTCCAAGGTTTGTTTTATAGTTTACAGAGTCGAGACCGCAGAATCGTGTGACATCTACTAGCTCACCAAAAGTATATAAAAAAAACACATTTGTTCCAACTACACTTGTTTTCGGTTCTTTGTTAAACAATCCTTTTTCCATAATGGAAAAAATCACAGACATTCTTAGGTTTGCAAACGTCTTGTTTGACAGAAAATGTTATTACACAAGGATTATCACATTGTCGTATTAAATGGAAACATTTTTTTATTAAATAATTAATTTTGATTAGTTTTTTAATTTTATTATTGTATGTGTTAAGTCAGTTTGCTCCCTAAATTGTAATAAAATCAACAAAACTGTATTGGGTGTTAAAATATTAAAACCATATTAACTTTGCATCAACTTTGACCATTTCTATGGGTGCATTTCACAACTACGTCAAAAATAACATAATTTTCTTTTATTTTTTTATAAAATGCCGAATTTCACGTTGAGGCATCCTGTACAGGATGGGCCAAATTAGACCACTTTAAAAGGAAAGTCCCTTTTTTGACGAAGGTCCCTTTAAACTCAATTAAAACTAATGCTTGTGGAGTTGATAACATTACCCTAAAAATGATAAGCTTTGCTGAAAAATATATAGTAGCTTTAGGAATACTTTTAGCCAAAAATAATAATCTCAAACAATTTTCTGAGTTACGGGTTATTTATCTCTTTACCTCTTCTGTCTACAATTTGCGTTGGCAACTATTCTGAGTGATATAATAGAGATATATAATTCAGGATTGGCAGGTGTTTTACTCGACTATTCTAAGACATTTGACACGATTAATCATAAGCTATAATGTGCAAAATTAAAATATTAAGGATTCGATGAAAACGTTTTCTCTTCAAGTGTTGATATTTTGTCTGGAGTGCCTCAGGGTTCAATTTTGGGTCCTCTGTTTTTCATTATCTATACATCTGAAGTCTCAAAACCTTTAAAGTATTGTAAAATTCAGGCGTATGCAGCTGATACTCAAATATACTCTAGTAGACATGTTTGATCATGCATGCCTGCATATTAATGATGACCTTGAAATAATTAAACAGCTTTCTTTAGAGCACAATTTGCTATTAAACTCAAATGAGTCAAAACTTTTATGTTTTAGTAACAAATACAAGAAAGTGTTTCTTAAGGATAATTCAATTATAAAAATAAACAATACTAAACTAATATTTACTGATTATACGAAAAATATAGGGGTAACAATTGATACTAATTTGCGCTTTAGAGGACATTTTAAATATTTACTACTCCAATTTAAGGCCAATTTATTGCAACCGGTAAATTTTGGATCAAAAAACTAGAAAATTATTATGTGAATCTCTTTTGCTCTCGCAGTTTAACTCTTGCGACTTCCTATAGAGATCTTGCTTGACACAAATCGACAAAAATAGAATTCAAAAAACACAAAAGTCATGTTATCGTTTAATTCATGGTATTAGAAAATTCGAAACTATAGCTTATAAAATAAAAGAGGACAAATGTTTATTCATGAAGTCTGGAATGTTGCTCATAAAATTATTTCTGATCTGAAATTTAGGCGTCACTCTAATATTTATTTAAGGCCAACTAGGTTTAGTTTGTACTACCGCAACATAAGACTGCAATGTTCTCTAGATGCTTTGTGTTTCAGGCGATTACCCTGTACACAAAATTTTAAAATGGTAAATACAAATAAATTTATATACAAATTAAAAGAGTTTCTATTGAGAAAGCAATAATAGTGGCAATGGATTTTTATGCAAATGTTACTGTTATGGTTTGGGGGATTGCCTGAGTGTTATCTAACATACTTTCTGATTTAACTGATTGTTGAATCTATTTAAACCCTTTTTTTTGAAATAGTGATAAATCTGTGTTGAAATAAAGAATTTAATTAGTTAAAATTTGAACGCTATAAATGTGTTAATGCTTTTTTTTCTTTCTCTTTCTCTTTAATAAAAACTTATTTATTTATTTATTTAGAAGACATGTTCCTGTAGAATTTATTGGTTTAATTGTAATATTTTAATAAATAATAGTTTAACAGTTATGTTTTGAATCCTTTAACAGGACTTAAAATTACGGCTTAAAAAAATACTTCAATACTTTAAAATATATATTTGTGTATTTTTATATACACGGCGACCGCCTACATCCTTTAGAAAGGAGACCCTATACATATTAATTTCAAAGTGTATTATAGCAGCAGAGATTTTAATATTAAAATATTTATATTATAAAATAATTTTCGATCCCTCCCCCTTCACACAGTTGCTCAATTTGCTTTTCACGATTGAGATAAAAGAATCGCCCACGCGGGGGAGACACGGTTAACCGCAGACCCAAAAAATTAAACATAACGAAAAAAAGCGGAGGACGAAAAAGAGATCCGGAGGCATGTACGTACACGATTATCGTCCTGCTGCGTTCGCTCGTTCGGGCCACGGGATGAAAATTTATGTTTATAAATGAAAATAAAAAACGGATTTTAACTTTCCGTTCGCGCGCGGATTAGTCGAAAAGTTTTCTCCGACGGTGCCGTAAATTATTTTCGCAGATTAAAACGAACACCTGGTCGCTGTAAATAACCCGGACACGTCTGTCTCTTCGTCTCGTGACTGTACCGTACGTTCCGGGAATAATGCTAAATTATTATTCAAAAATCGTTCGCGTCGTATCTGGCGCTTGTGCCGTTTTAAAAATTATTAAACTTAAATCGAAACCAAAAGCAGATTAATTCAACCCCAGGTTGGTAAAATTTTTCGATTTTTTGGTATATTCAGGTTCTACGGCACAATTGTAAGATAAATGGGGGGATAAAATTTGGTTTAAGCTTTAATAAATAATTCTAATTTGTTCAAAATATAACTTAATTTAAATTTATTTAATACTTAAGAAGTAATATTGTGGAATTGACTGGTCAATTTTTTTTTGGAAGTGAAAACATAAAATATATATAATCATTAAATAATGATAGATAACATTTTTTGACTAGTCAATTCAAAAGCGGTCAATTGACCGGTCAATTAAAAAGTGGTCAACACTATAAAGAAGTATTAAAATTTTAATGTAAGTCAAATTTTCAGGAAAGTACACTAATAAACCATATTATGCAGATTGTACAAAACATTATTTACATCTAACAAGAACAGATTATCGGATTCGATGTTTTGGAAAACACTCCCATTGCTTATTTAATATATTAAAGAATTTGTTCAGGACATTAGTTTTCTCTCATTTTACTGCAGTGGAATTGTTTTTTGTGATTTTTGAAATTTGGCTCGTTATCGGTGTGGTCGAGCACGTCCGCATTTCTAAGAGCATAGCGCGGCCCAAACAAGAGCTAACACGACAAAAACAGGTTTACGAAATAACAAAAATAATGATGGACAAAATTAAGAATAAAGATATCAAGGATAAGTGCAAGAATCAGAGAGTTACTTTATGGGTTCAAAGGAGGGGAGCAGAGTAGAGTGCGCAAGTATTAAGAATGAATAGAGACCGGTTGATGAGGAATATTCACGACAACGTCCATTTAAGAACAGAAGTCGAAAGAGGTGGAAGGACGCTCTGAATTAAACAGGTTCTAGACCTATTAATAATAATAAGAAGATCGTTGTGGTATTGTTTGGTCCAAATGAACATTTGCCCAACGTTATGATTTAATCCATATCCATCAAAATACATATTGGAACTTATATTGTTATGTTTTATGTTATCTTTAGGTATATTGTATAGTTATCGTTGTAATTAATTTTCAACATTATTGGAATTGAAACTCATATTTCTTTTGCTATAATATGAAGGGGGGTTTAATTTAAAAAAAAAAGTCTCCAATACTTTTGAAGTTTGAAACTCTTTGAAAACCTAGTATTCCGTGAAACTTAGAATGAATATAAATCTGTATATTTAGCAGGAGATTGTGAACTAGTACCTTACTTAAAAAGAATAATTCTTTTAAAAAGTTTTTGTATTTGCGGGACCTTAGTTCGTAGAGTCGTTCGATAAAAATGAACTGTGATCAGTTTTTTTCTTTATTTTATTCTTTCTTTATTCTTGTTTAAACAAAAAATCGCAGAGGAATATACCATTATCCCGAGAGGAAATGAAAAAAAAAAGAACGATGGAAACAATGATAAGCAAAAATAAATTATACCTAAATCGTATTTAAGCGCTTAAACGTAAATAGACACTCCATCTGAAGTCGAAAGACGATTCCCTCAGGAATCGGAATTTGTTTGCCTGGTTACGGGCGGGCGGTGAACTTGATTTGGGCGATAAGTGGTGCAACAACAACGACAATCAAAACAATTATAAGCATTTTTATTAATGACAGATAGGCTATTTTAGAAAAGTTCAGAGCACTAAAACGGGAAATTTAGTATAGTTCCGCTCAAATTTACCATCGGCGTAAGTAAACTTTGCGCAATAAAATTATAAAAATTTTGAAAAATCAAAAATATAATAACATTCTATTTGACTTTATAATAAAATAAATAAAATTGAATATCGTATAGCGTATTATCTTGAATGTAAGTGAAATTATTTGAAAATGTTGTCGACTTTGCAAGAGAACTAACAAAATAGGAATGGTAAGGAGAAATATTTGGCTGCACATAAAAAATACTATCTTGCAAGTCATTTTTTATTATTTCTTATTTTTTATTATTTATTTTTATTATTTTTAGTATTTCCATTTTTTATTACTTTCCACTATGAATAATATTACGAAATTTATATGAAATTATTGGGAAATTTTTCTGATGGAGTAAGATAAATTTTCAAATTGTGGGTCTATCTTCCTCTCCTGAAGGATTTTGTCCAAACTCGTATTTCCATGAGATCCGCTAAGAATTTGTTTAAATTTATGGAAAATATGGAAGAAATTGTAGCCTTTTTCAAATTAAGAACAAAAATACTTGACATGCCATATATAAACTTGACTATTTTTGGAAGACGTTTCTCTGCGTGATTTTAAGACAGAAAAAAATGTGTTTGCTTAATAGGAAAATACATTCAAAAATCCGGGATTAAAAAAAATATTGTTCGGTATCTTGAAAACAAAGTATTTCCGGACGTACTTTTGTAACGACTTCATCTTTATATCGAAAGTAGAAGTCAATTCCGAACGTCTTTGGTCGCCCCGGATACGCCTTGTCGTCCCGGAGTCCCGTTACGGGCTCAAAAAAATCGGCTACGGGACGGCCGAGAAAAACAAAGAAAATCGTAAAAATGAAAATATAAGGAAGGATGCGAGCGTCGCGAGACAATTTCCTTAATTAAAGAATACTTCGTTTGTCGTTAATTTTTCTACCCCGTGGGCGAGACGCGCCTGAGTCCTCACCGTACCCGGAAGACGCGGCTCGTCGTAAATTCGGTTTTTATTCGCTCCGGATTTTATTGGGTGAGCGGTGGAAGGGGGTTGAGGGCGGGGGGAGGGGAGCGATGACTCAATTGTGAAGTCGTTTTAGGGCTTTTCCGACCGGGAAATAAAACGAATTTGGACTTATTTGGATGTCGGCGGTATAGAGATTTTGCACCCCATACCCCCAATACACATCCCTATAATATAATATATCCAAAAATTGGAAATACAAAATGTATGATCCTGAACTATCGTATATTCCTGTCCAATTAAATTACGTTTGCTTTTTTTAAACCAATTTCTTACAATAAAAAAAAGCCTATTCATCACTGTACAGATTCCTACTTACTAGATGTTGGGGTTAATTATCATTGTCAAATATAAGTATATTGTCATTTTTTAAAAATATTTAATAGAAATGATCATTTTGTTTTTTTTTTGACCACCAGAAAATTATAAATTTACAAAAATATGACAGTCAATTGAGATTTAAAATTTCCCGATATGCATTTATTTAATCTGACTGGTGCCAATTCAACTTTTCGTCATTTACAATCCTATAGCGTAACTTAAACGAAAAGCACGTATATCCGGACCATTCTGTACTGAAAAAGAGGAATAAAGCTTACCATTCGTCTCTCGGATCGGGTAAACTCCTATGTACGCTAATCATGTCGCTGGCATATTGATTGAAAGCGTTTTTCATCCACCCATCGTCCACCATTTTTTTTACGTCGCCTATAACGTAAAAGACAACAATTACAGTTATGCAGACCTATCGTAACAAAAACAATTCTTAATTCTGCGGAGAATTGGCGTGAAATATGATTAATATTATTATTGTTTATAAGGAATTACATTTCTAACACAAGAAATCCCTATCAGACATTACACAAGCCTTAAAAAAACAAAATAGTAATGTAATAGGGAGATATCAGCATGTGGTTTTAAACAGACAGATACAAATTATAGTTTTATTTTTACTCATTTCTTAGAAACGCGTGAGTCTTTACTATATTATAATAAGATAAGCAAGACGTTTTGACGCACCTAAGTCCAAATTTTTAAGGCTGTAATAAAGGTATTATATTATAATAATAACTATTTAATTAATAAAAATAAAAATTAAAATTAATAATGTTAGATAAGGCAATTTATTATCAATTTTTGCAGTCAAAATAAATAGACTATTTAATGTAAGAGACAGTCGATGTACCTCTTTATGTTAAGGTTAGGTCTTAAATTGTACTGAATATCTGAGTTTCTTGAGAGCATATAAACATTAGAGTCGTTTTTTACATAAGTGGTACAATTTTTCTGATAGGAGTGCTATAGCTCTATAATTTGAAATAATTGTTGCACCGCAAGTTATAATTAATGAGATATATCCTCGGTTCTACAATAGTGTCGACCAACACCTGAAAAAAACTGAAACAGTTTTTTTTTCAGTCAAGCTCTGAAGAAGCCAACAGGATGATTGGCGAAACGTCAGCAATTTCGACTAAGCAAAAACCGACGCAGGAGGAATCGAGAAGTTTTGTAAAAATCAATAAAAAAATAATAATAATTAATAATCAATAATCGAAAAACAAAAATAACAATTCAACTTTAACAGGCTGATGCAAGTTTTCCTCTTGCTTTGACGTCATCAACCTGCACGTCTTTTTGAGAAACAGTCTGTATATGAAGTCGGTCCTAGATGCAAATCCAATTTATTGTTAATATGAATGATCAATCATTCACAGTATGCATATGAAAAATTACCACTGCTCTGTGACCATGCATGTTTGACAAAGGTTATGAGACATATGTAATGTAATACGAGTTGAATTTGGTGTGGTACCTATGTCAATGATGGTAATGGCAGCCAATTAGAGAACGTGAGAACTGTTTCGAACTTTTGCAAAATAGTAAAAGTATGGCGTCGGTTTTCGGGGATATGGAAATTAAGTTCCCCAAACTGACACAGGATAACTATTTCGCGTGGTCGACAAGAGTGAAGACTCATCCAGAAGGGATGTTGGGAAGCTATCGAGCCTGGTTTTTTTGCAAAAGCCGTCCTTACGGAAACGCAGAAATCACAAAATTCGAGGGCTTTCGCATTTTTTGGTCAATGATAGTTACTTAAATGACAATGGAGACTGTACCCGAGTGAAGGATGCATGGAAGATATTGAGTTGTTCAACACAACGAAGGATGAAGAGTGCAATGTACAGGATTACATCGGTAGGTAATTATCGCAAAATTTCACAAGTTGGTATTGAGCTGTCAGACCAAACCCTTGTTTTAATTGTTCTCATTGGTCTTCCTATGGCAAAATAAGGGGTCTGGAGAGAATTGTGAACTGTAAACTGAAAACTGTGAAAGCAAAAGGACTGTTGGAAGAAAAACCAATGAAAGATGATTCTAATGTAGCTGGCACTGCCCTAAGTAGCAAGTTGGAGACGCAGAAGAAAAATTGTTCCAGGTAGGTTTCACAAATGATGAAAAGTACTGCGTCATCATTAATGCAGAAAAACGAAAAGAAAGCAGCAGTTTTAACAAACATGTTCATGCTCGGGGGCGACAGATCACATGATGTTCGATGAGAGTCTATTTGAAACCTTGAGAAGAGAGCCTGGAAATATGAGGTAAGGTGATGGAAACCCAATAAATACAGAAGGTATTGGAACTGTGCGCATGAAAATCTCAAATGAATGTGGTGACGGTACTGTGCTGTTGACCGGGGTACTCTACCTCGCTGAAGGATAACATCATTTCTATGATTTATAAGACTTGAAAATAAGAACTGTGAAATCGTCATCAATGATGGGAAGGCAGTTGTCACTCGTGAAGGTAACTTCAACAGAAAACTTTGATGGTACACTTCAAAAAATGCAAAAGAAGTTAGATGGAGTCTCTCTTACAACATGGCATGAGAGGTTAGATCATATACACCTTGAGGCAATGAAAGATATTCCTGTGGACTATGGTAGCACGGAGATTGAAAGTAACATGGTCAAAAACTGTGAGACGTACATAAAGTCGAAAATGAAGAAATTACCATTTCCCAAGTCAGCAGAAAAGATGGCGAGTCCATTCAGACCTCATGAGAAAAATAAAACCACAGTCTCGACATATCAGTCATGTCATTCGAACTTCTGTGTTTAACCGGTCATGGGATACAGAAGTCCCAAATGATATTTATTTCTAATTTGACTGCCATGTTCAAATTAAATCGTGCGACCCACGACGTTCTGGTCGAACACACGGCAATTTCATCCGGACATTGTTTATTAATGCACCTTCAACCCCCTAGCGTGCAGAGGGAGACGGGTGGGCGTCAATTCCCGTAGGTATCGGATCTCGACTTCTAGAGAGCGCATCCAGGGCAACGTTCTGAAAATTTTACATAGTGCCCGCACACACACACACACACACACACACATACACATACGTCGGCCCCTTTCCACTACGCGCGTTGCGGATCCATTTCTCACGCGGGGCTTCCCAGAGGAATACTACGACTAACTTTACCCCACACACACGCGGAACGCCGCAGAGGGAAAATGGCGGGAGAACGGAACAAACGATTCTTTTCCCACCGAAAACGTATTTGGTTTCGTCGAGGAAGTTTTCACGAGCTCCAGTAGCGTGCATCAACCTCCGGATATAGTGTTTTCCAATATATTATTCGCTTCTGATTGAACTGAAATAAAAGTAACCGCGGTTTCGGCTAATAAGAAATAATAAGAAATAACGATAGAGGAAATAAAGTAGGTGCTGAGAAAAATGGGAAATTGAAGATTCTCAGATCCGGAAGGTAATACAGTAGACCTGCCTTAAATATACTAATAGATATTTTAATATTAACACATAAGAAGGAGTCAAAAAATGATAGAACTATAGAAGTATCAGTGCAACAGTGACCATTGGTTGGCAGGTATGGAAGCATTATTACGGTGCCCTTGGAAAGGTACTTGCACACAGTAGAAGAGCAAAGCGGTTTCACAGAATGACGATCCAATGTCGATAGCACCATTACCAAGACTATAAAAAAAGATGACTACAAGAAGCATCTTATTTTTATCGAAACGAGAATCAAGGTGAGCAGAAGGTAATTAAAATTGAGTGACGAGTGGCCGATGGTACATCGACTATATAATACGGAAAAAATATTAGATATACAGCGAATTGAATATCAATAATTAAAAGAGCAATTTTGAGGCCCATTTTAAAAAGAAAATATATGTCCTAAATGTAACTTTTGAGATACAAGATAGTAAAGTTTTTGAATTTTTTTTTATAGCTTTATATATTTTTATGAAATTTGGCACGCAAGTACTATATATCGAGAGGCATTGTTTAGTGTAATACAATTATTTTTAAATACACCAGTGGCGGGCGTACAAAATTTCACATTTGGCAGACATTGATACTAGGCCACCGATTTCTCTTAAAATAAAAATTATTCTTACAATCTCCAATAATTTCTAAAGAATTTTAATTTCTAGATTTCCTTCAATCCGATGTACGGTTTACGTTTAAAAAAATAAATACATAAATAAATAAAAACAGTTGCAAAATGTATACATCAACAACAATTTTCGGTAAATGGACATAATTATCGCCGGTTTTTAGAAGAGGATTTGGCAATATTGCTAGAAAAAGTACCATATTTAATTATGAATGCGGTTAGTGTTGCAGTAAGAGAATATTTAAATCACACATTTAATAACAGATGAGTTGGTCGCCGCGGACCTCAACCATGGTCCCTAGGTCCCAGATTTAAATAGTTATCGCACCCCAGTTGACACTATAGAATAGCTGAAGGTACTGGAGGTACACTTCAAAGAGTGCGCGGCCTTATGAGAAAGAACTAAAGCGCGTGTAGGTGAAGGACACTTTCAACAACTTATCTGGTTTCTATGTTCGACATTTTTTCAAAAAGTTTGTTATTAATTTATTATCAGACTATTTTGCTAAAAATAGGTGTGGGTAGTGAATTTTTTTAATTAGAACCGTTTATTATTTATCTGTTGTTACGATATTATGTTATTTCGTTAACACTGTAAAAGTAAAGAGAACAGTATCATGTTTTTTTTTCTGAGGAAGACTTCTTGGTAATTATAACTAGAGATTTTGTTTTAGATAGATATTTTATTTTTCACAACAAAAGTTCTCGATTTAACCAGCGCAGTGGAGACCTAATTAATTAAATTTTCACTTAAAAATAAACTAATTTTATTAACGATATTGTTATGACCATGCAGAGAAGTTTCTATTTTTTTTAAGCGAAAACCGTATATCGGATTGAAAAAAAAAGAAATTAAATTTCTTTAGAAATGACTGGAAGTTGTAAGAATTATTTTCAGTTTAAGAAAAATCAGTGGCGTACCATCAAGGTCTGCCAAAATAGACAGGTGAAATAATGCCTCTTCATACATAGTACATGTGTACCAAATTTAATTAAAATATCTGAAATGGTATTACAGATATTAAAAAAATATATTTTTTTTTTTGAAAACTTTACCACCCGGTATCGCAAAAGTTAAGACGTTTAGGACATATGTTCATATGAAGTTTTCTTTTAAAATGAACCCAAAAATCGCCCCCTTAATATTCAATTAGAAAACACCCTGTATAGTGAGGTTGGTGAATATAAAAATATCCTATCGCATTAATCAAGCAAAGCAAATAAATTCAACTCGTTATAATAGTCAAATAATATACATAAACAAAATGTACAAAAGGATTATTTACAAATCTTCTGGATTCCTTCTGTGTCCGTCACTGGTAACTGACGACACGGCGCATTAATTCAACCTCAGTAGCTTTTGCAGAATCCTATCTAAAATGAACTTCAGAGATGACCTCATAAATCTGCGATAAAGTCACTTTTCGACACGAATCAATTTTTCGTCTAAAATTTTTTTCGTCTTTTACCAATAACTTGCTTTTCCCCTCCCACGCCACTGGACGACTTGCCGCTTTCGCACCTTCAACTTTGCTCTCCTGTTCGGGGTGCAATTTCCCCAAATGACTTTAACGAGAAACGATTGAATGTTTCAGAGGGGGATGCCGAAGACACAAAACTCGCGACAACGACAACTAAGTATTCGAATAAAACGCAAAAACTGATCTAATCAGAAATGGGATTGCAATTGAATAAATTTACGTCCAGTGGTCTTTCTTGTTCGATTCCCGAAGTTATTCAAGTTACCTTGAACTTCGAACCAAATCCACTTCAAGGAACCAGAAGTAATATTACCGACCACTAAACAGGAGAGGGGCTGAATATTCTACGATCCATATTAAGCAATTACAGATCACACTAGCACTGAAATCACCACCATTGTGTTTGGAGAAAGAAAAAAAAACAAAGGAAGTAATTAGAAGCATCAAGTTTTGAAAACTGGTATTGGACACTATTTTTCTGTCAGGATTTGAGGAGCACATCTATCATAGCACATCTATCATTCCCCATCCTTTATTCGAAGACGAATATTTTGATAGGGGAGTTGAAATCCTAAATGCTAGTTTTATATTACCTGTCAAATTAGTCGGTAGTTGAACGGCTTTGCCCATCTCTCCAGGCAACTCTTGCGGTGGTGCTAACACTAGATTTTCTTCGTCTTTTTTCTGAGGAACTTCAGGGAGTGCCGTTTGGAACGGCATGATTCTGGCAGCGGGTGCAGGTAAATCAGCATGGTCGCGAGCCTATGACAAAAATATACTCTTACATATCTAATTTTATTCATATCGTTTTAAATTAAAGCAAAAGTATTTAAATAACAGAATTAAAAATAAATAAAGCTCAATGATAGTAGGAGAAAAAGAAAACTATGAGCAGTTTTGGTGACAGGATGGTTTGGCATCGAAGTGACAGGTTATTTTAGAAGGTTCTTGTCAGTTATCGATGAATAAAACGATTTTGAGGGAGCTGCGCACTTCGAGATTTTTTATATATACGTATCTATAAGCACATTGAAATTGAACTGAGGTGGCTTTTACTTGATGAAAAGCCATTTATCACAATAAATAAGAACTAATATATAATTTCGTGAAAATCTGAACTTTTAGTTCTTATTTATTTTCACATTGAAATTGTATTAGGTAGTTGATATTTGAAAATAATAATTATGCATTTAAAAAAGTCTAGGATATTTTTCAAATCTTAATCTTCAATAGGCAGTTTTGATTATCGTAACAACCTTTTCCCAGCAATAAAACATAGATAAGCAAACAAAACATGCAAAATATTACCGTCTAAGGATAGCTTATAGGGTGGTTCGTATTAGTTGCTTTAAAAAACAACCGCGACTTATAAGATTTCGCAAAATAAAGGTAAATTCTGCTTGCCTAAGTGACGCGCTAACCATTTTTTTTGTTAAAATATTTGCTACTGATTAAGTTTTTTTTGCTGTCTCCATACTTAAAATTCAGTAATAAATAATCTCGAGGAAGAAAACTTTTATGGAAAAATATCAAATACCAGAAATTTCAAGTTAATCCGATAAGGGGAATGTTATCTCACACGAGGGAAACTAATTTAAGCGTTAATCGTTACATAAATACCTGGTGATATTTTAAGATTTAAGCCGTGTTTAAGCTAGATGACGAAAATTTGATATTCGTTTAAAAGGAGTCGGAGTAAAGAAAAACAGTATTAAACTTTCTGCAAAATAAATGACAATGGGACTTCAAAGTGGTTTTTAATTTGAACAAGCGTATCTGAATTTGATGATGATAATTTTGTAAGAAATATTGATTTTTAATTTTGTTGTTCTACTTTTATACCGAGTATTCAAAAATTAAAGGCAAAATTATGAAAAAATTATGATAATTATAACAATATCATTAATTTTAGGTCGATTATTTTTAATTATATTAATATTTATAATCCCATTGTTACTACTTAAAGAGCAAAAATATATATTTGCTACTATTTATACAAGGTGCTAACAAAATGGATTTTATTCAAATTTGATCATATGCGAAACTAGTAAACCATTAAAGGTGCAATGTCGGTCAAATGAAATAAAAGTTTTATCAATAATTATTTATAATTATCAGGGGTAGACGAGGAAAATGCAATTGTTTGATTTTTTTACAAAAGAAATATACAAAAGTTGTAGTTGTAGTACCAATTTTGAAGTAGTAGTACCAACCAACATTGACATGTTAAATTAAACAAAAAAACTAATCTACTTTTAAAAGTATTCCTTTTTATCTCTTGCCACTCGATTTTAAGAAAATAACAATGGAAAATTGGAATTTTAGTCAATCAAAATTGGGACAACCCGCAGACAAAATAAGTGGATTTCTAAGTAATTTTTTGCATGTTTCTAAAATATCTCTTAGTTAACCTCTGATAATTTAATCTTAATCTTAATTAACCAACTTTTATCTCAATTAACCTCACCTCCAAAAGTAGCAATGCTGCAACCATACCAACTGCATTGCTTATTTTGCAGCGCCATTTGGTGTATGCATATAGCTACTAGATATATGTGTAGAGGCCCTGCATATGCTGGGATTTTTGAAGCCATGATGAAAAAATATATACCGAAGCAAAGTGATATGTGTTAGGTACTAGAGACTTGATAGGCCAAATACAGTTACGCATTCTACGTCACACGATTTTTTCCTGCATGATAAGCTATAGAATATCATATTTTGCATGAAGCATGATGTGACCAAGAATTCCAGTTTGGTCTATTTAATAGTTCCTTCTATCTATCCAGGAAATTTTGAGCACGCGTCTGTATACCCACGATTCAAACGTCTTCAATCTCCTAGATGTTTCCTTGTGTGGAGTGTCCACCTCTCAAGATCAATCAGCAACACCGAAAAGATACAAGCGCCATTCTCACCCTCAAGGCTAGTGAGAGATCTTGGCAGTCAGATATTTCTTCGGTTTCATAAAAGTCGCCCTGGTATTTGAAGTGGTGATCTTTGTCAATTGTCTCGTTGTCTATAGTTAGTTGACCTGTATTGATGTTATTTCTTTTCTATTAACGTTTTAGTTTTACCGATTTTTCCCTGCATGATAATCCATAGAATATCATATTTTGCATGAAGCATGAGGTGACCAAGAATTCCAGTTTGGTCTATTTAATAGTTTCTTCTATCTTTTTTGTTTACTTGTTGTTGCCACTTTATCAATCAGTGTCTGAAGGTCTTCCAGGCAGTCTAGCTATCAGAGCGGTGTCGTCTGCATTTTCCAGTTCTTCTTGATATTAAAGCTCCGAATAAATATTAGGAAGAATCCCTGCCTGATTAACTTTCAGATATTGATTTCTTGTGTCGCCATAGACTCTATGGACCCTATTATAGCTATACGAGTGGACATTATATTAGGAAATTAATTTTAGGCCAAAAAAATGCCGTATAGGAGGACTTAACGTTACCAAAATAGTAAAGCCGATAAAAGGATCTTATCGCCACGCGACAGTTGAATTTAATCGTTCGTTAATCGCCGGATTAAGAAAACCACGCGTCACCAAATACTAACCCCAAACTGTTGCTGTTCTAGCGGCACCGCAATTCTCCTCCTCACCTCCTGGGTGGAATCCCTAAACAGCAACACCGCTATCGTGAACCATGCCGTTCCGATCACCACCACCAGCTTCAATAGTAGAGACCTTTTCCGCCACAGCACGCCCATTATCGTTCGAAGAATGTTTACACACTTTTCTCTTCTCTAGCGCATACTGAAAACGCGATCACACCGTCTACGCGCCACAATCGACTAACTACCGCGAGATTTCGGAATTAGCGTTATCGCTGACGTCGAGATATCAGCGTTTTCTAATCAACATTTTGTAGATATGGTTCGTTTCCTGATATGCAGATGCGTTCGTTACCGCGGACGATGGGACATCTTCGCGTCTGATATGGTCGGTGCGATATGTTCCACCAAGTCGTTATCTGAAACAAGTTTTGGGAAAATTTATTATGCGTCAAAAAGTCGTTGTCAAAGTTCAATTTTTTTTGCTATTATTGCCATAGATAAAAATTGCTCCTACTGTGCTGGCAACGTGATTTGAGTGTCAACTACATTTTACCGCCAAAA
This sequence comes from Cylas formicarius, assembly GCF_029955315.1. NCBI lineage: Eukaryota > Metazoa > Arthropoda > Insecta > Coleoptera > Brentidae > Cylas > Cylas formicarius. The sequence goes on along the minus strand of NW_026844326.1, from coordinate 20,700,329 downwards.
TATGAATTTCTGTTTATCCATTTTTTTTTTCAAAGAAATTTCCACAGACTACTGTAATACTATTAACATAATTTCCGGATTCCTCCTGTGTCGGTTATTGTTAAATCGAACTTGCTAACGTTTCGCCAATCATCCTGTTGGCCTCTCCAGAGTTTAACTGAAACTGCCTCGCATTTTACGCTGTACCTGCTGATTTATTGTTTGAGGGGGGTGGAGCTAAACGAGGGGCGGGCATAAACACCGTCTCGGGTGACTGATTTCCATATTGGTGACAGGTAGAGACCTGAGTCGCGGTTGGTTGGAGAAGAATTAATTACATGCAAATTTTTTTTTTAGATTTATCGAATAATATTTCTTAGTCTTAGTCTTAAGGCTCTTTCGTGTTCTTTGTGCCTAGTGGATATTTTTCGTCCGGTCTTTCCAATGTATTCTTTGCCGCATATGCATGGAATACTGTAAACTCCCGGCATTTCAAATGAAATTTTGTCTTTGTTTGTTTTGTTGGTATTGGAAGGTTGTGGTAAAGTGTATTTTGTGATGGAACGCTTAATATCTTTAATGTGGAAATTATTAGAGAGAAGAGCAGAGGCAAGGTGTTTTAATTCAGAGTTCAGTGACTCGGGTTGAGATAGGTTTACGGCTTTGTAAGCAAGAGAGTTGATAACCGACGATTTAAGGGGGGGTCGGATGGTGATGTGACGATGCATTAAGGTATCGGTCTGTGTGAGTAGGTTTTCTGTATACAAAATGACTCAATGTTATGTCTGATTTTCTATTTAAAGGAATATCGGAAAATGGAAGGTTGTTATTAGTTTCTAATTCAATTTTAGTGCGTATAGAGCTTAGATGTCTAAGAAAATCTAGTAGGCATTCTTAACCATGAGGCCTAATAACAAAAGAGTCATCGACGTAGCGTTTCTATAATTTTGGTTTTAAATGGAAGGTGCCGAGCGCTTTCTGCTCAAAGGTTCAAAATTTTATTCGATAAAACTAAAATCCTTGCATGTAATCAATTCTTCTACCAACGAAGTCTATAAGCAACTATACAATCTTAACCCGGACTCAGGTCTTTACCTTTCACCAATATGGGAATCAGTCATCCGAGACGATGTTTATGACGCTCATTTAGCTCCGCCCCCTTCAAACTGAAGAAGCCACCATAACAATAACTTATTTATTTATTTATTCAAGATAAAACATTAAAGTGTACAGCGTACACATAAGTTTTCTAATGCTCTCCCTAGATAATCATTAGACAAAGATTTACATGTAAATGTAATAAACTAATTAACCAAACAAGAAAATAAAAAGAACAGGAAATCAAAGTATGATTAATTATTATGTGATTGATTAAACTAACTAAAACTATAGATGGAGTCATAAAACAACAACAATAGCTAGTTTTTTAGTAAAATTAAGATCTATATCTATTTCACTAATTAGTTATTGCATTTGAGTTATTGGAGGGTAATTGCGTAATTGGTATAAAAAAACTCGAAACATAATAAATTTGAGTTTCTTCAATTATTTGAAAACGTGCAATTTTATTAGAGAATGGTCTGTGTATAAATAGAATGTGTGGGTCGAACACAAAATAACGTTAAAAAATGTTTAGGATGTTTTCTATACTGTTTATGTGGTTGAAATACATTAGGTTCCATACCAAACACGGGTATTCTAAGTTTGAGCTGACATTTGTGGTTATATAATGAAATCATAGATTTAGAATTATTGAAATTTCAGAAACTCGCATTGTTACGTTAAGAGTTGTTGACTATTGTTTTAATGTGTTTCTCAAACAATAATTTGGAGTCAAACATTACCACGAGATCCTCGACAAAAGACGTGTTCAAGAAATACATTATTTAAGAAGCAACAATAATTAATTTGTTTCTTTCATAGTATTTCGTAAAACTAATCAAATCTGATTGTAGTTTCCACCAATTAAAAATAGTTTTAATCATCTTAGCTGTAACATCATCAGCAAACCATGAGAACTTGTATCGGAAACAGTGCTTCATATCGTATACTACGAGTGCAAAGAGGAGGGGGCCAAGGTGGTATAGTTGAAGGCTTCCTGTTTTGATTCTACAAGTGTTATGTTACATGTTATATAAGTTAAGCAATTTCATATTATGATGTAGTGGTTATCTTCTGTATAAGGACCAATAAAAAATATTGTTTAGATTGATTTATTTAAATATTAAAATAACATTAATAATAATATTAATTTTCAGGAAACATTATTATAATATTATTATTATTACTATATTCACGAAATACGAATTAAAAAAAATCTCTATTTTGAGAAAGTGAAGTATGTTACATATCTTTTATTTATTTATTTTTTTTTTGGTCAAATAGAACGACTTTTGCTACAGGGTTGTTTCTTATTACAGATTTCAGTACAATCAATACACCATTTAAGAAATGGAAGCCAAATGTTACATATTGCTGATGATACAATTCAAAAACTTCTAGAGATCTTTTTTGTAAAATTTTTTAATTGGATATAAGCCATTTAGTAAAAATGAAATAGAAACGATCAAACCAAATTTCTTATGTCAGCACTCGTCAATAGCTTCTGATCAAATGTTCTGGAAAAACACCCGACTATGATTTTTCTTCAAACACTGTTTCTGAGAAATATTACAAGCCCACTGACTACTAACTAAACTAATTTTTCTAATTCTTCATATCCCACTACTGTAAAACATATTTTACCGCCAAACCAGTGGTGTAATTTTAATGTAGCGGGAGCGCTGCAGATTTACTTTGTTACTTTGTTACTTTGCTAAAACCAATTCAAAACTCGTAAGAGGCTTGAAACTGTCAAAATACAATAAAGTAGAATATTATTTATTAAATTTAATAAATTTGAAAGATCGACTTATACAGAAATTCTTAATTTGCCTAATCGAACATTATTAATTCATCATTTCGCCATTAGCGTTAATGGTGTTTACGTAAAAATCTACTTTCTGTTAATAGAAGTTAGTCAATTTTAATAACGGCCTAGTTAAGGCGAAAAATTGATCGATTTGTGGCGATTTCTGGTTTTATTTCGATGCATGGCGATTACGTCCTACAGCCGGACATTACCGCAATTATCGCCACCCTTAATTCGAACAGCCACGGAAAATATGTTTATTGAAAGTTCGAAAGTAGTTAAACTTATCTATCAACTCGAACGTATGTACTTAAAGGCCATTGTGACAGAGTCTATTAGTTTTCCATTACCGACGGCAAACTTCTGCATTTAGAAATAAACATTTTAAGGTTACCGTAGAAGAAAAAACTTTTAATACTTTGTAATGAGCTGATTGCTCCGTATTTATTTACAGGAAAACGAGTCGATGGAATTATAATTTCAAAAAATATAGACCAGGCGAAGCAACAAAATTAAGTAAGTATGTTTTCACTATGTGAAATTAAACTAAACAGTGAGCATCGCCACGCTAGAGTCCACGAAGGGAGACATTACAATCAACTACCGATTGATGAGTGCAAGGTGCTATTTACAAAAGATAATGGACAAATTTTGGCACCCATAGGATATCAAGAGATAGAAATGGACCAATAGATGGCGGCTAAAGTTAAATGAATATAAGTTTGACATCTAAAATGACTCGCAGGGCGACCATGCCAGTGCAGAGCTGTTGGTAGTGCTATCTGGACAATGAGATCTGAAATGAGTAGTTGATATAGCTGCAGTGGTCAAAAATGGTAGAACAAAAAAGATTTAAAGAAGAGTAACAAAAACCAACCAAAACTAAGCAAATCTTGCCACATTTACTCAAAGATAGAGAAACAATATATGATAGAGAATACAAGATTTTTAAGTGGACGTTAAATAGACGTCAATCTTCTTTTCACTGTCGATAGCAGTACCAGATTGGACACATTCTTCAAGATTAAAGGAGAAGGTAAGGTAAGGAAAACAATTGTTGACCGATTAACGCTTATTAAATTAATAACAATAAGCAATTGAAAAGGCAACATTTTAAGATTTGCAACTGATTAAACTAGTAATTTACTGTGTCCATAGCTCCACCTCGGCGAGCCTAGGTTGGCGCTATATTATCGGACCATCATCCATCACACGACCAGATGGGGTTGCGTACAAATCGCTTCATTTTTTCATCGTCAATCCTCGTTACAAATGCGGCCGCTCGTTGCGACTATTATTTATTGCACGGGAATAAATTCGAAAAGACAAAAAAAAGCAAAACAGGGCGGATATGCGTACGCAAATGATAAATTGAATCATTGTGCTGCGAATGTGAAATATGGCCTACCGGGGCTATACGATGTGCTCCTCCCACCGACGCCGTCAAAGTAATATGTGAAACGCGGCTGTGTGTGACTGTGTGCAAATCTGACGGGTTTGAAAGGATGACCAAGAAAGCAAAACATTTTGGTGGCCACAGGATAATGAATTTAACGCAATATCAGTCAAGAGTTCTATGAAACGAGTTTACAATGGCAACTTGAAACTAAATGAACTTGGAACATTTATCGTCTTTATTTGACTTAATACCACAAAGTTTGCGACAGATTTAGCCATGGCTGTTATCAAGTGTATACCAAACTGAACTAATTCCGAAGACTGGCGGGTGTATATACTAGTTTAAGTTGTTCATCAGCGATCCAGCACGGCTGCCATATCATGAGTATTTCTATGCTAGGGTTGCTAAAATAGTATATTATGCAACAAGTGCGGTAAACGGCATTTGATTCACGAGTTTTTAATAAACGAGTGAGTTAAAAAGTTTACCGAACGTGTTGCATACTATACCTTTTCTAGGACCGTCAGTTTTTGGGCACATTTTCTCAAAACACGAATACATTCACTGACATGACTGTCAGAATTGGCAAACATCAAAATTCAAAGCGTGAGAAATATCTCCGAAAACATTCGATTGCTCCCGAACTTGTGCGGTAAAATTCCGGAAATGTTCGAATTGGCTCAGATTCGTGGGAAACGAAACTGACCTGGTACAGCGACGCTTCCCGCACGCTAGATCGATGCGTAATTAGGTATTTTACAGAAGGGAGTAGAAAAACATTATTATTATATTCTTTGCAGAACGTTTCTTTCTAAATATTCAGCGTGTGAACAATACGGACCATGGTATGGCTTCAACCGAATATACTCGCAGCCACATAAGGATGTGATGGAGCTCTTGAGATGTTTGTGACAGTGACAGCGAATATAGACCAGGATTGGTTTGAAACCGCTAACCAGCTGGGACTCGTTGTTGTCAATAATTGTATTTTTAATTGTTTAGGAAAATATATAGAGTTTGTCATGTTACTTCTAGAATGTTCGGGATACGATAATCTGATTGATGAAACTGGCAAGAGGTCTAGTCTCTTTTAGTTTGACTCAAAACTGTATGAGGAAATTCTCGAAAACTTTATTTCTTGGAAAGTATTATAGATCCACTTATTCATTTGTTATAGCCTTAGGTCAAGAAATTCGTAAAATATTCGATTTATAAACATCTTTTGTTTGTGTTCAGCTGCATTAATCCGAATCCACGATTAGAGGAATCCGCTACTTGCTTCACTTATTCTTTTTCCGATATCTTTAAGGCACGATCTGGTTTTCGTTATCTAAATACAATAGAAATTCTAAGATAAGGCTTCAAGAATAAAACTAAGACTAACAATAAAACAGCTAGAGACGTCAAGTCTTTCCATTGACCTGAATAACGCAATAACCGCTAGACAGACATCCCTAATGCCCTCTCATAATTAATTTAAATAATTTAAATAATTAATTTAAAACATTATGATTCCGGCATACCTTTTTATCAACGTTACCGTGTTCTGCAAATTTCTTTGGCAGACATGGAAATGTCTGTTTTGAAGGAACTCGGCGCTCTGGATAAAGTCTAATATACTGACGAGGAGCTGCAGTTGCACTTTCAGAAAGTCTACTTGTATATATCACTCCTTTCGTGGATGCTAAAAAACCATTTTAACAATAATGACTTGGACAATAATTCGACCATCAATATTGTTTACTAATTTGTCAAACATAAACGTATTTTTATTTGTCAGTCAGGGCACTCTTTGAAATTATATATAAATTTTCTATTTTTGCCGATTTTTCAAAAACGAGTGGACTACAATATAAAGTGTGTTACATCATTGTAATCGGAATAAGATGTTCTGTTAAACACATATATGATATAAAGGGTGTTGCATTCAAAAAATTATTATATGTCAGAAAATTGATAGTGTTTTGTTTTATACGTAACTTGAAAAAAAACTTTGCTTCTAACCCTACATTTTGTTTTTTTCTTTGTCTTGATATCTCTAAAAATAAAAATGTTACAGCCAATTAAAATGTTATCAAGATAAACATAATGGGTACATAGAGTAAATAAAATGATATTTTTGAAAACCCGACCACTTCTGCTTTAATGCAACGCGTGAATTATTGAATAAAGACCCGGCTAGACAACCGTCTCTGACAGTCACCGCGTGCATTCAGCCTCGTTCCGTGCGAGATCAAAGTTTTAAGTGCTGATGTAAATTGGCTGTGTGTGAATGTGAAACGTAAGCCAGTAACCAAAAGAATTGTTAAGTGCCGGGCGAGCTCAGATCGTATGCTCGGTAAAGTTATCGTGCAATAATAAGTGAGCGTAGATATAATTTAGAAGGGAGTAAGACTAAAAAAGAAAAGCTCGAAGCATCGTAAATCAGCCGGACGGTCGCTAATTAAACGCGGACACAACTTAATCCTTAATCAAAACTGAGTAGCGTCGTATATTTCTCGCCGCTTTTATAAATATCTTGGTTATTCAAATTCCATCCGGAATCTTCATATTTTATGCATTGGCAGCATTAAACCGTGCGGTATTAATAGCCTCGTTCTCAAATTGGTGCCAATTTGTGGTTTTAAGACTCGCTGATTTTTCGTGATATACAGCGTTTGCACCTTAATGACTTACCACCCTAGTAAAAATCTTAATTTTTTTTGAATCGATTATTGGGTAAAGTTTAAAAAGCGCAATCCGCGATCACTTAGACCTACCCGTACCTAGTTTCAATGTTCCAAAAGTACAGTGGTTACTAGAAAAAAAAATTGATTGCTTGAGAAAAAATAGATAATCATGCACAAGTGAGACTCCATGATAATTTAATAGCAATAATAATATTAAACTTTCTGGGTTGATTCAAGTAGTTCAGCTATACAAAATACACCCACTCCTTGTAACACTTCTCCATCAGCTAATGAACCAATGGCGCACTGCCATTCAATTATTTTACGACAGGGGTACAGTCAACACTGAAGACATCCGTATAAGTGGGAAAATATTTCAGGGAGACTCATTGTTTAGCACCGAACCCCCTCGCTAATCTTCCCAGAAGAACAGAAATAGGATATCGTGTAGAAAATCAAAACCCTTTTATATATGGATGATCTAAAACTATATGCCCCGTCACCATCTAAGCTGCTACAACTGTTCCAACTAGTAGAAAAATTCTCGATAGATATTGACATGAAGTTGGGACAAATATAAAACGATTAATATAAAGAGGGGATCCACATTAGAAATGATTGGGTTCACCACTGCAGAGGAACAAGAAATTGAAGCAATGAAAGTATAGGGCATGTAGGGAACGCAACAATCCAGGAGAATGGAACAAGCAGCTATAAAGGAAACTAATGAAAGAATATGGGTTATGATTGCAACCTACGCACTACGGTCAGAAAGCACAGGAAACACCATCCGTGTAGTAATATAGTGCGCCTTACGTTAGCTCGCCCAGATGGACGGATTAAGGACATATTTTCATCTAAGAAAACATGACTTCAACCTCCATGTAAGCATATATCTTTGCGATAAATCTTACACACCTCTTAAGTGCCGAACATCAGAAATATAACAAATGGAAAAAAAAATTCAGCATTGGAAAAGTATGGTATCTATCTATGGACAGTATCTTCACCGCATTGGGATCGACAAAGTGGCGTCGTTGAGATACGGTAATCTATTTTCAGAGACGGAGGCGATCCAGGACGAGGTAATTGATATCAGAAAGTACCAGAGGCACATTATTGGAAATACAAAATTAACAGATGATAGTTGTAGCACATGCCATGATAAACCTGAACTATTACAGATTGACCATCTTCACCATCACAAGCAAGTAGCAAACATAATCCACCAAAAATTGACAAACAGCAACAATCTTCTAGCAGAAAGATGCAGAAATACACAGAGCTTAAATTTGAATTGGGACGGATCTGGAAACTAACCGAAGTTCACCTCCTACCAATGGTAAAAGAATCGTACCTTTAGGCCTACAAGAAAACATCAAAGCTGTAGGATTGAATTCAAATATATTCAAAATAATGCAGTGTCAATCTAAACACCACATGAATCACCGACAAATTTCTAGACGAGTGAAGATGTTTTGGCTTAGGCCCGCACTTCCTGCCATTACACCAGTTTGCAGAAGTTCAGAAAGAAGCAATAATAATAATAATACTAATAATAATAATAATAATAATAATAATAATAATAATAATAATAATAATAATAATAATAATAATAATAAAAGCCCTTATTTTCCAGCAATTGTAAAAAAAACTCTATCTTAAAACATTATACTTACAATTCTACAATATGCCAGAAAAATCCATATTGGTTTTTAGAAAACTAGGACACATATTTGCGAAAGCGTGACATGTTTCGTTGTCAGCGAAACTTTCTCAAACTAAGGTTAGTTTTGGTTAGGTTTGATTAGTTTGAAAATGTTAGTGTTAACGAAATATGTCACTCTGCTTGTAGATATAAGTGGAAGTTCTAGGAAACATTATGAATTTTAGCTTTCACCACGGATCGGCTGAAAACATTCAATTATTAGAAAAATATGGCAAATTACTTGACCAGCTAAACTAAAATCAATCACAAGGGAAGGTACGTTCAACTCAAGATTGTTAACTAATCAAAACTGTAATTTCCTGTAAACAAGGTGGTACGTCTTTATAACGTGGACACATTGTAAATTGATAGAATTTAACGAAACATTGAACTTGGTTTCAGTCTCAGTTTAGTGTACACAGTCGTTCTAATTAGCGCATTTTTGGGGAAGTATGGTGATTAGTTTTCATTAGTGGAATTATAGCTGAAATGTTAAGTAACATTTTGAATGTAATTTCAGGACATTTTGAATATAATTAGGCATAGTGTCCTCCGACTGTCATACTCTTGACCAATCTTCTATTAAAAATTACAAGTAATATTTACATACATTTACATTTGAGGTATATTTAGATAGATGTTTTTCAACTAAATATTTTATGTCCAGAATAGGTTCTAGAATTTATATATTTTTATTTTATTAAAGAAAATACTATAGATAAACATGAACACTATAAACTAACACACATTTAGACATTTATTATTTATTTATTATATATTTGTTATTTATTTATAGAATGATTGTTGCTCTCGAAATACTTTAAATACAGTACTATGTTCAAGAAGTGTTTTCCAAACTTACAAACTTATTCAACAGTCAGTAGTAAATAATTTAAAAATACTCATCAATTTCTGTTGGTATTTCGGGTTTGTTGGATTTTAATTTTATTAGCTTGCATTAAAATACTAACGAAGGAAAAAAAACATGGGACAAAAACAGTTTCAACACTTTCGGAAAAAAAAAGCCGCTTCCCCAATTGCGGGTTGAGTTTCCATTAAAACCGGGTATTTTAGCGTAACGTTTTTTTTTGTGCCGCGGGCTGTTGATTTTCAGTTAAAACCTTTTTGATTGCGGCCGAGTCCGAAATTCAAACGTTATTTGTTTAGTCACTTGTTTATTTCATTGTTTGAAGTTTCCACGTTTGACCGAATAATATATAATAACCGCAAATTAAATAAACACACGCACGATGAACGGCGAACGAATATGGCAACAACGTAATGAAATTGATTTAACAAAAAGGGGGATTTTCGAATTAACCGGGCGGCCATTTGACCGATTAATATACGCGTTATTGGTGAATTGGTCGTGCGTGGTGGATTCAAAAAATATTCTAAATTGAAATTAAATCAATGGTAAACTAAATGCGTTAATAGAAATACCAAAACATATGTTGCTTTTTTAATGTGTTTTTTATTTAATTTTAGTGAAAAATTTAAGAAAAAGAGTTTGAAGATGTTTAATATCGATTCTGAAAAACATTTTTTGAAAACTTATAAAAATAAAAGAAATACGACGAAATAATTTCAAACTGATTAATACTGACCCCAAAAAGTATACAGGGTGCAATTAACTTTTGAAAAAATTTGGTTAAAGTAGAAGTGTTAAACAATTGTTTTTCTACTCCCGAACCCACTTTATTCAATAAAATGGCGATTATCAAATTTGGTGCATACTATACTAATATGATAACACTGTATATTAACGAAATTTAGAAGTTTCATTTAAAATACTGCTGAAAAAAATAACTGCGATCAAACATTGGCGATTATATGAAATATTTTTAATTGAGAACGAATTGTACTAAAACCTATACAAAAAAAAGACGTTACTTCGTGGAACGCTGTTTCCGTGTAAAAGACGAGAACGTTCGCGCATCCTAGCGATTTTAGCGCGTCCTTCATAACAGGTTCGACGTTATTTACTTATAACAATGAAGAAATCGGTAACCAGTTACCTAGAAAATGACGATTAACTTTAATAAAAGCCTTTTAAGAAAACTTAACGCGTATCATTTTGACTCGGAACGGTTGAATAGTAATATTCATTATTTTGCAAAAATTGACGTCACTTTTTCTATTTCCGAAATCTGGTATATCTTCCTAACGAATTCCTTCACGCATCATTACTTTTTGTTTCGGTTATCACACCATTGTGGGAGCGTCGCACAATCAACAAATTTGGTAATATTGAAATAGGGGAATAAGGAACTTGAACATTTTTATAAATTTATTTAATACATTTGTTTATGTATAGAAATAACGCATACAAAATATCAAAACTCAAAACCCGATATTTAAGTTGCAATAAATTAATATTCCTTTTAAACGGCACTAAACACGCGAGAATTATCGTGACGTTATACCGCTGCTTTTTCATCGATACGGCGACATATTATATTGTTATTCTCAGGTTATAGGCCGAAACTCATATTATTTACGTTTATTTTTGGCTCGTGTGTTTGTATTTAATCTACGCCAGTTTATACTTGTGCTAAGTATGCTTTACAGGATAATAATGGAAGCAACACAAAAACAATCGTGCCATCGTGTTTAAGTACAATCCGTAAAACGCCAGATAAACTTTTTATTTTTCTACCAGAAAATAAAAGCCTTTGTTTTTTGTCAGCATTATGTTCAGGTGTCACTTTAGCCGCCTTAATTGTGCAAAAATTTTTATCTCTTCAATGATCTATATAGAATAAGGAACACTAAAGTTTTCAATGCCAATATACTTTAAAATCAGTATTTAGGTTTCCTTTTTTTTTTCGTTGAACAATTTACATTTTAATTTTACATTTTTAAATATTTACACTTGAATTTTAAAAACTAAGAAACTTTAAGCTAATTACAATATTATATCGGTTTAAAACTAGTGACAAAATTTTCTATGAATATACCTTTCACCTTTAACACCGCGAACCTCAGCAAAAGAAAAAACTTTCGATGTTTTGTATGTAAGATATCACCATAAGCATATCCCCTAAAGTCAAATTATCAGATTGACCTTTAAAAAAAACGACTTCGGTCATTATCAATAATTTCTTTTTGAAACTAAACACAAGGTAATAAAAGCAAACGACACGATCAGGACTAAAATTAAAATGAAAACCAACAAGACGAACGCTTTGTCGTTCTCTAATGGCTTCTCTATGCTAGCGTCCGGCTAGCACGTAGTCTAACGAGCGAATTGACGTCACAACCGGTAACAGCCAATGGCAGCGCTTTTCAAAGGAGATTTAAATTTTACAATTTTTAATTGCTTATATTTGTTACACAGAACAACGAAATTATTTTTTTGTGAACTGTGGTTATTTTCATAGTGTAAACCGACTTATAAGTAATATTTGTCAAATTAAAATTTTGTTCATGTTCCCTATTACAAGAAAGATAATGAAAACCTAGTAGTGGTGGGAAAGATAATAAAACTCTTGTGGGTTAAGCAATTGACAGTCAGCACAAAACAGCTTTAAGTGTTAATTGGAGCTACGAAACAGAAGAAACTCTAGAAATCAGAGGAACTCGTGAGAAACAGAGACCAATGCAAGTATGGTTAAGTCAGTCATAATTCTTAACTGGGTTCTAAAGCTGCGCCACGGCGGAGAAAAAGAAAAACACTGACGCTTTTCAGAAAATCTGATTATAGAACGAAATCTTAAACAGAATCCTATATAACAAAGAACATTAAGATTCCTCCAGCCCCGATGTTTGACTCGTGGGTTCGACTAACAAAATCCGCGCCAAGTCTACCATTATAATATCGTTGGATCGTTAAGTTTTTGCCGCCGCGGGTGGCGACGGTGCCGAAAGGAAAATTATGTAAGTGCCGGATCGTTTTAAGTGGAGTTTTCGTTAATGGTTGCGTTGGAGCTTCCGCGTGCGATTTAGACACTGTCGGCAATAAAAAACGCTGAATCTTCTAATTTCGTTTTGCATTTTGTGCAACGGCTCAACCGGTCGAATTTGCGTAATACGTTATGTATATGCGAGGGTTTAACGTTTGGAACTAATTGGGGCAAATTTGAGATAATAAAGTTACCCGAACGGTGTCCGCCAATAAATGCGTATATGGGAAACGAGTAGAAGTGAGAGAAAAATTCAAATATCTGGGAACCTGGACCAGCAATAACCTAGATCCACAAATAGAAATCAGGACCAGAATCGAGCAGGCAGGGCAGACCTTTAACGTGATGGAGTCTAAAGGTTAACACCATTAACAACAAGCCTTTGTAGACTTCTCAAAATATCTTGGACGGCGCATGTCACGAATGAGGAGGTATTGAGGCGAGCTTACTGCGAAAGAGAGTTGGTGCACATAGTTAAAAAACGAAAGACAGCCTATCTGTCCTGAAGTTGATAATGGAAGGGAAAAATGAGGCTAAGAGCGGCCTAGCTAGAAAAAAGCATTCATGGCTAAAGAACATCATATATTGGACAGGTATGGATGCACACTCACTATTTCGAACTACCCAGGATCCTCAGAGGTTCAATGATGAAGACGGCACTCTAAGAAAAAGCGAATCGAGCGGCTACAAGCTCATTACAAGAAAACATATATATATATATATATATATATATATATATATATATATATATATATATATATATATATATATATATATATATATATATATATATATATATATATATATATATATATATATATATATATATATATATATATATATATATATATATATATATATATATATATATATATATATATATATATATATATATATGTCGGTCTAGAACGTTCTACGCCGTTTTCCGACACCTAACCTCCACTCTTCTCTATTTAACCATAGCTGGTCTGGTAATTCTCTTTCTATTAGTTCCTTTTCTATTCCCTCCTTCCAACTTTTTCTAGGCCTTCCCCTTTTATTTTTCCCTTGCGGTGTCCACAATAGTATTTGTTTCGGGATTCGGTTTTCGGGCATGCGCTGTACGTGTCCAAACCATATAAGTTGTTTTGTTTTTATGTCGTCTACTATTGTATGTTTTATTCCCATAATCTCTCTTATCTTTTTATTTGTTAATTTTTCTTTTTTTGATCTTCCAGCCGATCTCCTCCAGAAGTCCATCTCGGTTGCTAGTAACATATTTTCTGTTTTGTTCTTTAGCTGCCATACCTCACTTCCGTATGTGATGATACTTTTAATTATTGTATTATATATGGTTTTTTTATTAGTTTTGGATATACTTTGGTCCCACAAGATCCCATTCAGCATGGCTATTGCTTTTCTTCCTTGTATTATTCTTTCTTTTATTCCCTCATCTAATCTTCCGTCCTGCGTTATTTTTAGTCCTAGATATTTATACTCCTGGCAGTCTTTTATTAGGCGTCCGTCTTCCAATGTTATATTTCCAGATGTTCCTCCTACAGTCATACTTTCAGTTTTTGTGATGTTAACTTCTAATCCCCATTTTCCATACTCTTCTACTAACTTTCGTGCCATATATTCTAGATCATCATGATCTTGTGCTAAGAGTATTTGATCATCCGCAAAGAAAAGGGTATATAATGTTGTTTCATTTAATAGTGGGATTCCCATTCCTCTGCATTAGTTCATCCATTTTTGTAAGGCTTGTTGTAGGTATATTTTGAATAATACAGGAGACAGGCAGCATCCTTGTTTGAGGCCCTTTGTAATTGGTATGGGCTCAGAAAAAGTGTCCTGTATTTTGACTTTAGCTGTTATATCTTTATATAGATTTTTGACCGCTTTTATCGCATTTGAATTAATGTTCGTTTTTTCTAAAGCCTCCCATAGTTTCTCTAGAGGTATGCTGTCATAAGCCTTTTGAAGGTCTATGTAGAGGAGATGTACCTCCTGATCTTTGGCTGTTTTTTTCTCTAAAACCTGTGTTACTGTATACAAATGGTCTACTGTTGATCTCCCAGCTCTAAATCCCGCTTGTTCCTCTATTTCTATCTCCTTATATTCAGCTTCAATTCTCTTTTTCAATATTTTACCATATACTCTACTTAGTGTGCTCGTTACTGCTAGTCCTCTATAGTTTGAGCAACTGTCCCTACTTCCTTTCTTAAAAATAGTTGTGATATAAGAGCCTTTCCAGTGACTTGGTATATCAGCCCCGTCTATGCACATCTGAAACAATTTTGTTAGATGGCGATATAAATTCTCCGTCCCGTATTTTATTAGTTCTCCTGGTATTTCTCCTGGACCAGCGGACTTTCGGTTTTTTAGGTTTTTACATATTTCTTTAACTTCTTTCGTCGTTATTCTTAACGGAGATGCTATTATTGTTACTTGTGATATTTCATTATTTGTTTTAAATTCTGTTCGGTTTTCTGTAAGTAATGTTTTGAAATGTGTTTCCCATTTGCCCATTGTTATTGTTGATATTATGTCCTTCCTTTGGTTTTGCCTTAATTGATTTATTAATCGCCAGCTCTCCGTACTTTTTGTGCCACCTAGATATGTATTTATTTTGGAGCAGTTTCTTTCCCAGCATTTATTTTTCTTCTCAGTTATCTTTCTTCGAACGCGAGCTTGAGCTTTCTTATATTCCGTTTTGTCGTCGTCATTTTTTTTGTTTAGATATTTCTGATATTTCTCTCTTTTCTCTTTTATGTCGTTTTCTATATCTGGGTCCCACCAATACGGTTTTTTAGTTTTTGTAGTCTCATATGTTCCTAATGCTTCATATGCAGCCGAGTGGATGCACGTTTTGATATATTCATGATATTCTTCAGGAATTTGGAATCTTGTTATACATTACTACTATACATACTATTACATTACTATTATAAAAATATTTAAAGAAAACATTGTTTGATCGCAAAATAATGTATAAATAATTTCAGTAAGAATATTTCGCAAAGTAAAGTAACCGAATTTTATATCTAAATAAGCAAGAGATAGACAACTACAGTTCTCCAGACCATATACCCTTTTTACAACCTTTTATGGTTTTGACTTCAGAATGAGGTTAAGACCCGCCTGTTTAAGACGTTAGCCCGCAAGAATTGTGCCGTGCGAACTGTTGTATTTTAAGAGTAGGGAAATTTTATTTAATGAAACTATTATATTAATTCATATAAGTGTGCTTTTTATAAATCTTCCTAAAACGGTCCCTACTTGAGGTAGCTCGAGTTGAATTTGCCCATTAGATAGGTTGATCTCCTATATTTAAAACTAGCACATGCCACAGTATGTGACAGTTCGGGATATGGGGGCCAGCTGAAACCCAGTTTAAGAAGGAACAACACAAAAGTTCTGGGGCAATAGAATTAATTATAGGTGAAGTAGAAAAAATATCTCCCTCTAGTTGGAAAAAATGTGTAGAATATGTCATCGATGAAGAGAATGTTTACAGAATTCGACTAGTACCAGAATTAATTATTAATATGGGGGACGAGTCCAGTGACGATAGTGATTATTTCGATGTAGAATAACTTTTTTTATAAATAGTCTTTCATTTCATTAATTTATATTTATAATTCACATTTCAAAGTAAGAATGCATTTTTTACTGCATGGACTAATCATAATCGAGGAATCTCACCGATGAAACTCTACACAAATCCGTGAGCTTTCAGTATGAACGAAGTACCGAAGTACGGTTCTGAAATATCATTGTGGAATTGCGAATCTATTTATCGAGAGTTACAAAGAGAAACCCAAATGAAGTAGGCCTGAGGTTAGACCATCTTCGTAAAAATTTACCAAAGTTCAATACTGGATTACGTCGTAAAAACGGTAATTCGTTAGTAGAACTCTACTAGTAGCATTTTTCTATTCTAAATTTGCCTTATCTTTCTATCACATCGTCCCAACGTTAGGTTGATTTTTGACTGTCTAAACGTCTTGGTATTGTGGTTATTAAGAAAAGAGCCTGATATATTTTGGTTCTGTTTAAACAAAAGTAAACAGCTGATTTAAACCGTTGATGAATTACTATAACAATCACCATATTTCCTTCAAACCCTATTCCATAAATTAACAGATAACAATCCCCCGCAATTTTAAAATACGTTCAATGACTTTCTTTTTTGTAGAAATAGGCATTTGACATTTGGGATAACAATTTTCCACGCACATAACGATGAGACTAGTAAAAAGTCAACACAATTAGAAATTATTAAAAAATAACTATAACAGTGGCGAAACAATTTCGCACTTTTCGTATTTATAAACAAAGATAACCTACCAACTAACTTCCCGGTCCAATTTTCCCTCGTCGGCAATGGTAATAAGATCAGTGAGTACAATATTTTCGATTGATATTACATAACATGTTCTTTATAGGCATTCGTCGGTTAATAACTTTTGTAGTAAGTGACACTTATCTTAAAAATAGTTGCCATTTGGAGTACCCCAAGCTTCGCTCGTATTGAATGTAATTTTAGTGCAACATGGGGATTAGGTTTTTTCTAAAAAGTGTTTTTGCCGTATTTTTAATATAACTTTATAAAGATTTCTTGCAACACATTTCTTAAGTACAACTTTTTGGAGTAACAAATTTTTTTCTTGATTTTTAGCTAATTTTGGTCGGTTCTGTTTTTTTTTAAAAATAATGTATTCCTGTTACCTACTATAGTTTATCACTATAATAAAAATCCAATACACCTTGCGTATCTTTCGAATTGCACGCTTTGCATATTTTAAATCGCAAAATACCTTTGCAACGAATCCAGCGTATTAAAAAAAAAAAAAACAAAATTCAAAACTTACCGACACTGCCGTTCGAAATGGCGGCTGCCCGGTCAAACCCGTTCCGATAAATATGTTCACCTCAAAATTCGTTCTGGAATTTTCGGTCCCTCATTAACTTTTACAATGAACGCTGCATTAAATAAATTATAACGCGAATTCGAGAGTTGAACGCTCGTTGAACAATAAATTGTTGTGGAGTATAATCGGCCGGAATGTATGTTGAATTCGTATCGATATTTTTAATATTTATGGTTGAAATATGCATATCGGATTTTTTCAAAAATTTACGTTGCCAATATTTAATTTTTACCTATTTGTTGTTGTTTGTTTGTGTCAAATATTGCTACCTCACTGATTTTGAAATAAAAATTTCAAAATTTACTAAATTGCTTGTAGAATGTCATTTTTTAAAACCGAAATTACACTTGGACTACTGAAATCTCCAGCAGTAGTAGGCCATTATTCAATTTCTCCCCCTGTTCTTCAACACCATCACCTCCATAATAACCGAAGTTTTCTGGGTGGCTGTAAAGGAAGTGAACTTTTATACTCATATTAAAACCAGGAATATTGCAGATGTAAGGGTAGAGATGAGATTCTTAGTAAAAATCGATCCTTCCTAATCAATATACCTCACAAACCCTATTTGGCACAAATCGATAAGACATATGCAAAGAAAAGAAATATTATTTACAAACCCTTTTTTTAACAAAAACTTATACCGGTTTACAAAAAATAATTTTTCACTTGTCAAATATTTCTTTTATACTCTAGGTGTTTATAGTATAAGTACGCTGGCCTGGACCCGCTCAGTAGACCTAGGATACCCAGACTAAAAACAAATCGGGACACCAAGAACATACTTAAATCAATGAACAACATATCAATAACTGTCATGACCTCACTGTTGTTCATGATCTGGTGTACTCCGCCGCTGTGGCAACCATCCTGCTCCATAGACAGAAATTCTCTCCCTCTAGCACTAACTCACCAAAAAAAACGCTTAAACTCCCCCCATGGCAGAGAAGACTGGAAGACAAAATTGCGACTTTGAGAAGAGAGATCGGTATACTCACTGAGACCCTTGAACCCAGAAAACCAAGTAAACGGGTCAAAAAGCATGCCGATAACGTGCAAAAAAAATACGGAGACTCTGGAAACCATACTGTGGTCGACATGTTGGATCTGCTAAAGCAGAAACTGCGGGTATATGCAAATAGACTGCGCAGATACCAGCAATCATGGCATAGAAGAGTGGATAATAACCTCTTTAACCGGAGCCCTGGTGCTTTTTACAAAAACTTGGCGCCATCAATCACCGACGACAATACAATACCAATACAATACCCGGAACCAGAAAGTATCAGGGAATTTTGGAGTGGCATCTGGCAGGTCCCTCTCAATCACAAAGTTTCGGCTGAGTGGATAAAGTGCGAACAAAAGAAGACCGAAAGAATAAAACTCATGCTGCCTCAAGTGATCGTCGTAGAGGACCTAAATGAAGTCCTGGCGAAAGCTAAAAACTGGAGAGCCCCCGGACCGGATGGGATACAGAACTTTTGGTACAAGAAATTCACCGCTGTTAAGTCCAAACTTGCTGACATCTTGAGCCTGATACTGAACAACCCTCAGTCTGCGCCACCCTTTCTGACGAAAGGGATGACCTACCTTCTCCCAAAGACAGATTACCCAATTAAAGATCCCTCAAAATACAGACCCATAACAACATATACAAAATTCTCAATGGAATAATAGCTAACAAACTATACCAACACATGGATGATAACAATCTTTTGGCTGAAGAGCAGAAGGGGTGCAGGCGGCATGCACAGAGGTGTAAGGAACAACTTGCAATTGACAACGTTGTCACCCGCAACGCAATAGTTTCCAAGAAGAATCTCTTTACTGCATATATTGATTATCAGAAGGCAATTGATAGTGTTCCGCACACTTGGCTGCTACAGTGCCTCTCTGTCTATAAAGTGACAGGTCTAGATAGATCACTTACACCCCTCATGTTGCAGGTCACACACTATCAGTGCGACCCTAAGAATTCAATTTTCGAGCTCGAGAACCAGTGGCGGGGAAAGGAGGTGAGGAGAGGTGAGTTTGTACTAATGACATATATAGGTTTTCCAATTGATTTCGGCTTAAAAAATCTCATAGGTAATTCAATTTTGATAGAAGTGGTCTGATTTTTTCTACTATAGATTTAATTTGCAGATTCCACTTGAGCTGACAGTCAATAGTGTTACCAAGACCATTAAACGATGTTACTTGCGGAATTTCTGTCATTTCAACTGTTAGGTTTCCGATGTTTGGGAGCTGATTTTTGTAGGATGAGAAAGTTAGGTATTTGGTCTTCTGTAAATTCAATGTAAGTTTATTGTACTGATACCACTTTTTGAGAGTCTTTAAGTCCTGCAAAATTTGTAACTTTAACAATTGCCATGTTTTTGCCCGTTCAAAAATGATAGTGCCATCGGTAAAACTATGCTATTGGTGTCTAAATTTAACATATCATTTACGTATATCGTAAACAGTAGCGGTCCGAGAACTGTACCCTGTGGTACGCCACATGTTACTGTTACTGTACAACTAAACTCCATTTTGTGGTCAAAAAACATCACAAAGACAACAAAAATCAATACTTACAAAGCTATTATTCAACCCATCACCAGATATGGATCAGAAAATTGGCAAATAACATCTAGAACGACTCAAAGCTATAGAATTGGAATTTTTGAGACGAGCATCCAGAATATTCCGATTGGAACATATCCGAAACGAAGCGATTAGAGAAAGAGCAGGGACAAAAGAGGATATTTTAGAGACACTAGAGCGCTGACAGCTAATATGCTATGGCCAAGAAGCCTTCTAGAATATACACCGACAAATAGAAGGAAATCTTGGCAAAAGAAATTCAAGATGGCATGAGAAAGAGAGAAATGAACGAAGAGGAGTGCCACAATAGAGAAATCTGAGAAATCTGGAGATTGAAGTGCGGGAAACGGCTAAGACTGTAGGATCCCCGCTTATATATGTAAATATTTCTTTTCCTTACACTGTTGTTGGCTTTTTGATGATGGTGCTGCAATGCATTATTTTTTTGTATTTGAGCACTGGCTATAAATTTAAATAAATCCTAAAGTTGATCAAGTGATTACATTTATTGGTTTGTCTCGATTTCGTCTTGCTTGAACACTTTTTTTTATTTCAACCGTTTTAATGCATTTTCTTTTTATGTTTGTAGCCCTGATGATGAATTTAAATAAATGCACTTGACTCTATTGATTGACTTTATTGTTAACATAATATAATAACTGAACAGTTTCCTACAAAACATTTGATTTTGAGCCTTCTTTAATTTTTGTTCTACGTATAATCTTAACAGACGCCAAATATCATTTTCAAATGCGGACAAGCTCTCGTTGCGTAAAATGAAACTTTTACCGCAACGCAAATATAAACTGAATAACGAATAAAGTGCAAGCGGCGAACGAAAAGCCTTTCGATTATATATAAACGAACGGATTGCAGTATTTAAAATGTCTTTTGTGCCGTTTCCATTCCGAAACTATGAACGAGTTAAAAGTTCGACGGAAATAAATTGAAAGGTATCGAATTTTGTTCGCGGGTAGCAGCGAATAAAGGGTTTTTCTATTTTAATAACGCGAAACGCTTTTGCCAAACACAAAACAACAAGAACATTTTCAAAGCGTATCGATTTATCAAAGAGGATAATTGGAGAGGCCGGCAGATTCCTTCGCTTGAAAAAGAAATGCGTACTTCCCAAACGAGATATTCGATAATGGATATATATCTGTTTTATTTTTATATTTAAATATTTAACAAATCATCTTCTTTTATGGCAATATGGCAGTTATATTCTTCGTCACTTCATGATCTACAGCCTAATTCGTTTTCCGCTCCTCTCAGTTGACGTTTTGTTTTTTGTTTTGATATTGTTTCTCCTTTAGTTGTCGTCTGTTGTTAATGTTTAAGTTCGGTGATGAGAACTGGACTTCTTATTTAATGCCTTTGTTTTCCTCAGAAATTTCATTTCAGCTGACTGTATTATTCGTTCAATCTTCTAGCCAATGTATTTTTTTTTAGTTTTCCATGAAATTATTATTTTTTTTGTATTAAAATGTAAACCTTATATTTGTTTGAGGTAATCCCTAAAAGTTTTAAAAAAGAACACAAAAATAATACTAGAGCTACTAATGCCAGAATCAAGAATATACCACAGCGGTATATTATGCAACGAGTTTGCTTTAGTCACGGGTGCCTCAAGAAGTTTATCAATGTGTTGGATACAGTACTATTTCTACGATCATGGAGGTTTTTTAGAAATAACGACAAACTTATTATCAAAGAAAGTCCACTTATGTTTTCTGAAACCACATACACTGGCGAGCATGCTCCACGAAAAATCACGGTGAAGCTCTAAATCGGTCGCTCTCATCGTGTGGTTCAAAAAGTGCCGTTGAACGCATCAGGTCATACGCGTGGTGATCAACAAATTTCCTCACCACTAGAGGCACAGAGGACGCAGCACGGGCCGGCCCCTACGGAAGGAAGACCAAAAGCGAGGTAGGGTCAGTTAAGTAATCAAAAATCTTGTGATCCTGTCTTGAGTAATTTTTGCGACTTCTGGCTGTGCCAGCTGCGGCCAAAGTCCGTTTCCGCGCGGACAAAACAGAGAGTATGAAGGAGAGTCGGAGAAAGATATTGCCCCAGGTTGTATTGAAGAAACACTTCCACGTGGTTCGGTTATAATTTGGGCGGGAATCAGTTCGCAAGCGTACACAGAGTTGATCTTTATACAGAATGGCTGTCTGACAGCGCACAGGTACATTACAAGAAATCCTGGGTGATCATGCTATGGCTTTAATGATCATTATGGGCGAAGATGGCATTTTTACTCACCATAATGCTAGACTCCACACCACTAGAATTTTCAGTCAATATCTGGATGAGGTCAGCACTCAGTTCAGGCATGAATCCCATCAAACATATGTGGGATGAGATTGGACGACGTATTCGAAAACATACACCAGCTCCAAGAAGTGCCCAAGAGCTGAAAGAGTTGCTAATGCAGGAATGGAACAACATCGATCAGAACGTAATCCATGCACGAATCATTGATTGCAGGCAGTCATAATTAAAAGAGGAAGGAATACGCGTTATTAATTGCGAGGTTCTCTCAATATTGTTAATTGCTACTCGTTACAAATAATTACAAACAAAAAATAATTTGGTTTTGTGTATAATAGGTATTTTCTGAACAAAATCATGAAGACCAACATAAGATTTTCCGAATAAATGTTAAATTTAGTTAACTAAAGGATAGCTAGGATAACTAGGATAGACAATTTACCACCCACTAGATCGACGATTCGAAACTTTTTTTCCAAAAAAATTTGTAATTTTTTGAGTGGCCAAAATTTTTTGCTCGCCAGTGTATATATGTTAAAGATATGCTATGCGTTATAAGGAGTAAATAAAGTAGGTGGCAAAAATAGGTGTCTGATTTTCCTTCATATGTAAAATTGTGGTTTGCGGTGGTGCGATTTAAAGTAATATCAGATCGCTTTCACGTAAACCTACCTACCATCGTTCCTTAAGTGTATAATAATTGTTGGCATAATTGCGATAATTATCCCGCGTCCATGAGAATGGTCGTACCTCGTCGTCCGGCATCGACTTTACCGGTACTTTCTTCGAACGATGATGCGTTAACGACGACGGTACCACAATCATTACTATTATTATTACCTTTTCGTACTATTCTATAGTTTTCACATCCGGTTGCGTATACCGCTTAAGGCGGCACCGAATGCGTTGATTAGTTCGCAGATATAATGAGACTAACTGTCCACACTGTATTTTAGCACGTCCGTTATTCCGTTGTCTGGTGCAATGCCGGTCAGTGCGAGTTTATCCGTTGGATGTGATGTTCGACGTATTTTACAGTTAATTATATATCGCAGAAGGCAAGATGCTCGGGGCTTTGGACACAAATTAAATATTTTCAATAAATTTCACGAAAACTAATAGAGAATATTCTTTAAGAAATATAATCTTTTCCTAAAAATAAAATTCATGTCGTCGCAAACCAAAAAAAAATTATAATTAAGATGATGACGTCATTAAATTACGAACAAAATTATTAGTACATATTTAATAATATAATAATAATAACAATGGCTACGACGAAAGCCAAGTTGAAGCTTATCCTAATCTAGTTTCTAGTAGACCCTGCTAGTTCGTTTAGTTTATTAATTTACTTTTTCCACAAACGTCAAAAAATGGCAAGATGCGATTCTTAATTGATAACAATGTGCGAATTCATCCTTGTCTCCATTTTCCTACTTTAGTAACCCAAAAAAACAAGAAATCATTTCTTTCTAAATGTTCGTCAATAATTAACTAATAATTAATAATAATTAATTATTAACTGTCATTTTATTTGGACATTTACAGCGGTTACTTAGTTTAATAAAACATTTTATGCCAGTTCCACACCATTTTTTATATGATTTATATTTTGATAATCACGATTATTTTTTAACGATGCGCAGCCAGTTCTCGACATCCAAAGTGGCCATTTCGGCGTACTAAATACAAAAATAAATATGTCAGATTATTATTTAAAAAAAAATCTGTCACGGGCACTGTTTTGATGGGTCTGATGGTCTATGAACTCTATAATTTTTTACCCGATTATAATAACGACATTTTTGTTTATTTTTGGTTAAGGTGATAGATGGTTCTTCATATTTTAGATACATGTTTTAAATAATGCAGAGAAAACAATATTTGTCTAAACGTGTAAAAATGAATTAAAATCTTTACGCGCGAAAAGTTGCCTTAATATTGTGAAGGTAACATGATATTTTTGTCCACCACCCTATATTAAAAATATCACTGTCGATTAGCAACCTGTAATTTGTATTAATTAGCAAGCATACGTTTTTGGCACTTTCATTTAAACTTTTTTTTATATGTGAAGTAGAAAAGAGTAAATAAAGTGTGTTTAGATTTCTTTGTAGAATGTATAGAATTTTTACACATTTCCCTTTAGAAGTTCCAAGTTTAGCAATTATTATTACCTACCCACTTGAAGACAAAAAAGCAGAAAAGGTCTCCAGTAAGCACGATAATTTAATTTAACATTTTAATATTGCGCTATAAATATGAATAAGTATAGGCAAGTTTCAAATTTTATAAAATGTCGACGACGTCGGTTTATGTGACGTAATGCGATAATAGTGTTTGGGATTAAAGATCTGTCTGCAATCTGCATAAATCCTCTGACCTTGCCATGCATGCGTTTCAACTAAATGGTCAAACCACACATAGCAACGTACCTTCCCACTTATAGGCTAATTATTAACGAAGATATTTATGGTCCCTCTCTGGTTTAAAGCCTCTAATTAGATGTAAGAATTGAATTTGTTGCGCGTGAACACTAGAACCAGAGAACAAAGAAAGATCAGCTAAAAGCAATAAACTACACAGACTGATGTGCGTTTTAATAACCAGGTTAGTTTTGCTTAGTTTGTTCATCTATGACGTCGACGTTGAAATTTTGTTTTTGAGAACTTTTGTTTCCGATCCGGTTCATTTTCTCTTATTTTGTGCTCATAGGTATATTAATCGTCAGCCCACTATGTCACACGTCTGCATCCAATTTATTTTATTTTAACTCCAATTCTATGCAATTTTATAAATCTAAATGCAAATCTGACGCTCATGCGGGCAAGTAGGACGTTTCAGACAGCCTATTCATAGTATAAAACAAGGATTTATTTTAAACTCTATATAAACTGTTGCATAATGGGATACCAATTTTTTTACCCTGGTATCGTGATACCAAAGGAAAATACTGGTATCCACAAAGAATTTAAACATTTTGCTTAGTTCGTTTTTTTTTGGAAAGTACAATGGCCCCACGCTGTTGAAACATTTGGTTAGTGTTCAAACAACCGTTCGCTAATCTTTAAAACATTAATAGAATATTAATTTAGAAGATACGACTAAGGAAGTCCGTTCCTGTATAAAATATTTCAATTCTGTAGTAACTTGTACTACCCAATTACAGATATTTGTGTAAACCGATGTTGTGGGGTACCTTTACACAGTTTATTAACCAAATTAAAACTATAATTTTTTTATATTCTATTTAATTACTTAAATTAGCGGAACATTTTTCGAAATACCCAGTATGTTCGACGCTTATAAATTTGGCACTTAAATGTCATAACACCTGGAATAATTACTTATAACTGCCTTCTTGGCTCTCTTGACTAATTATATACCCGGAGTGTCTAATTTAGATTTGTAAATATTTGGATATCGGTTAGAACTACTTCTATTATTTAAACAACGAATATCATAATTAAACAACAAACAAAAAAACAGAGTAGATATAGAAATAAATGCATATTTTTCAAACATTAAAAACATTTGTAACAAGTGTCGTTCACCTGAATTAGCTGTTCCAATTGGAGTTTTAATAAATAAATAAAAAGAAATTTTATATACGAATTAAATTAGAACAAAAAATGTAAAGATTTTCACAATTTTTAATACTTTATAACAGCTGTTTCGGCAACACCGTCCCTTTATCAAATTTGATAAAGACACGGTGCTGCCGAAACAGCAGTCATAAGGTATTAAAAACTGTGAAAATCTGAACATTTTTTGTTCTAATTTAATTTGTGCTAAATTGATTTTCATCAATTAACACCCACCTCAGTCCGAAATTTTATATTGTGCCTTTCTTTTGCGCCCGATGAAAACGCATAGGCATCGTTTTAGATGGAGTGGATTAATTTTTGTAATCAAGTTATTCCAATCACTTTCTAGAACTGCATCAGAGTTATTTTAAATTAAACACACAACATCATCTACCACCAAGACTCTATGCCCTGGGGAATTAAAGTTGAGGTAGGTAATTTTTTTTTATATTATTTGTAAAGTCAATATTTTGAAGATACATTTTTTGATACCTACTTTTTCAAAAAGATGTCGCCCAATCAAAACACACACCAATGAAGCCATATTTTTTTATAATAATTAAAAACTTAGAGCTCTCCCCCATATTGATTTAGTTTATCAGCCTTTCATAAAAAGAGTGTACTACACGTTGTACTAGTCCATTCAAAAAATGCATATATGACAATCGTTTCGTAAACATTAACGAAGTATCAGAGACGAAAAGAAAAACAAACTAATTATTGGAATACAATTTGGTTCCGACAACAAACATTTCGCATGGGACAGAACGGACCCTCCCCAGAGAACGACGGCGCTGTGTTTCGTGGGAGGACCCGACTATATAGAAGAGCGGAAACGACATACATGATAAATGATAAAAGCGTTTTTAATAAATTATTTATGTGGTGTCGTGCTGGCCGTATATCAAACGAAATGGAAACATTGGCGCGTTCTTTATGGTGTCGTATTTAATGCTATTAACTTTTTCTGAGCCCGATACGTCTTTATTTTGGAAGAAAAGATTATATATTTAACGGGGCGTAGGGGATATTTTGATTCCTAGAGCGTATTATTTATTTGGTGGGTCGCGGTATTTTATTTCGAAAAAAGGCTAAAACACTTTGTTCATGTATGGGTGTTTATCTTACTAACGACATAAATTATTAAACTCCTAAAAATAGAGAGTGGGGGGAACAAGGGGTAGCGAACGAATAAAAATTAACTAAAACTTAACTAAAGAAGCTGAAAAATAGTAGTGCACGACGGATTTCAATTACAGATTTTTGTTTAATAACAGCAGGCGAACGGTGTATTCTGTTGATACCAAGGCCGTCTCTGCGGCTCGGAACATCGATATTGTAAACAAATAAATAGAAAAAATTGTGCAATATTATCTAACGATATTGCCAAATAAGTTAATTATTACATTGGTCACGTTTGTAAAAAACATTGGACTACATTCGAATAGATAAATCCTTTTTCACGTGAAGCTCGATATTTAGCAAACCTTTCGTTACACGACAAAATAAACATAGTAGGCATTTTATTAGGTAAATATGTTTTTCTTCTTGATAAAAATTTTATTTTATGTTAATGATTATTTGCTTTGGCCATCTATACAACAAATATAACCTGCAGTTATTTTTGTTATTTTTTCAGCGATTGCCCGTATCACAAGTGGACATGTTTATTCCTGCTCTAGTGACTTAGTCTCCAATATTCAAACAGTTAAGAGAGTTTGAAATCTTGAGATTCCAAAAAATTGAGCAAGTTTTTTAGTTAATACAAATTTATGAGGAATAGGAGTTTTCATGAAAAGTCGTGCATATCATATATATCATAGCACTTACAAAGACACCTAAGTTTATTTGATATCGCGTAATTTTAAAAATTAGTTATCTCTAACCAAATACCGCAAATACTAGGTGAGAAATATGAAAATCTATTACTTACTCGTTTGGTACAAAATATTACAGGGTATCCCATAAGTAATGGCAAAATAGGAGATTCTTTAGGTAAAAATATTAGGATTTAAGGAAACCCACTTTAGCCCAAAAGTTGATATTAACCCAGATACAGGCCGGGGAAGGTTGCAAATTAATTTTTGATTTTTTTAAAAAAATCCTGAAAGAGCTTTTTGCACAAAATTTGGTAGATCCGGGATTTTTGATATGAGGAATCCATTTTGGTGAATAATTTTCAAATTGTAGAGGGCGCTACATGTATTTGATACTTTCGCTTTAGTGTACGCAGATTAATAATCACTTTTTACACCTTTTTTACGCAAAAGAGGTATGTCAAGTCGCTAATTGAACAGTTTCATGTAAACATGAAAAATAGTTCAGAGTAGATTTTAATTAACATAATCACAATAAAAGACAGTAGAATATTGCGAAAACAGACACGATAAAATACATCCAAAATTTTTCAAAGTAGGCTCTGATTGCAGCAAATGCAATAAAGACAAGTGCCTCTAAAAGATTTTGCACAGGTTCTGGCGAATTTCATTACTCTTTGCCAGTATCTTGGGTGTTTTTAAAAAGTTTTGGTTAGTTTCCCGATAATGGCAAGACATAACTTGTTTTCGAACGTGGAGATTCGCACAAGAGAATTACAATAGGCTTCCAGCTCATGGACCTAATTTAGAGATGTTTCCAAACCGCCCAGATTTTAAAATTTTTAAGAATATTTATAACAGACTCGGCAAAACTGGTTCGTTCCGTCCCAAGAGGGATTCTGTGGAACGACGAAAAATGGGTACACAGGGGCAGGAAGAGGAAAATTTATTCCAAGTAGCACTTACATGTTAGCACCCATTGAACTACCACCTAATTTAAACGGCGAGCTGTACCTCAATTTTTTGGCAAGCTCAATTCGCCGATTGTCTGGATGATCTATCCTCAGAGTGAAGAAAAACAAAGATTTTCATGCATGCTTGTTGTAAAAATCTCAAAATAAATAATATTAAAAACGCTGTTATTGTCTGTTATTATTATATGTTATTTTAAAATTGGTGGCATTAAAAATTAAATTTTAAATATTACGTAATGATGTACTGAAAAAAGGTATAAACGAAATAAGATAGGTAGTATCAAATGCACGAAAAATACAATACGTAGCGCCCTCTACAATTTGCCCTAAAATTATTAACGAAAATAACGAACCGGACACTTTTTGTGGGAAGTTTGGCAAATACAAAGAACTAGATAAGACGCGTTTTTGTTGCTTTTTGTTACCTGGAAAGTTTGACCGAATTGTAGAGGGTATTATAGAGGCATAAATGATTCTTCCTGAAAGACTTCGAATTTGGCCAAAAAAAATTTTTCAGAATATAACGTGACTTTGTCCGTGGGATACAAACTTGGCTAGTTGTATGCTAGGATGGTGCTAGTTCATTTGGCTTTGTTGAGTTTTTGAGCATTTTGGAAAAGGTATAGTTAGCGACAACATCGCAATGTCTAGGCGTATGTGCTTTGTTTTCTACCGCATGTACCGTTTTATATTTCCTGTTAAGTTCCAAGTCTAAGTAAACAAGCTTTTAAAATAGTTTAAAAAAATAGTGAGCGAAATAATTATTTGTTTTTCGAGAAAACATAGGTTATATACATGCTATTGTGGAAACAATCATTTTAAGCAGATGTAAGTAATATCCTTGTTTCATTTGTTGTGTTAGCACAAGTAAGCAAAATATTGCCGACTTGCTTTCCACAATAGCAGACTTAATAGACTTAATTTTTGTTTGTTAAATAGTTTAAGAAAAGAGCTCTGCTTAATATATTTATAATTTGGATTGACAAAAATTTCATTCTAATAGAACAACATTGCAATAAAAACAAGTGTGAAAACGAATTGTGAAAACAACCACACGAAAAAACAGACAAGGCGTTAGTTAAGGTTTGGCTGTAGTCCATTGTTGCCAAGTTGTACTCTCTTTCCGATATACGTGTATTTAAATAACAGTCCTCTCTTTGCTCGTCTCTATCAACTCAAAAATAGAATAACAGGACCCAACCAAATACTTGCTTATTTCTACACAATCAAAATGCAGATGCTAACGGCAACATTGGACCATCATCAAACATTTAACGCCTTCTAAAAAGGCGGCCACTGCTAAATAAACCAAGTGAGCATTCTGGTGTGAATTTTACGACGTTCTCAGCCACTTGTGACGTTATTACGTGACTGTTGAATGGCGTTCGGACGACACAGTCTATGTGTGTCAAACAACAAACAACGAATCATACATGTACGTGCTTAAGTTGCTCACTTTTATTAGTTTGCCGGCGTATTCGGAAAAGTAAATGGCAAACAAAGCGACGCATTAAGAAATAAACGCATCTCTGTATATGGTGTAGAATATTATATTAAAAGAATATTATATTAATCGATATTTGTTGGCAATGGAAATAAGGTGACACAAAATTTTAAAATCCAATTTGTTTAAGCATAGCAAAAAATCTGGTTAGTTTACTACAATGAATGTGTTTTAGATGTGTATCGGGCTTGTGATGCTGTTTGCAATGCTGGGTTTGGGATATGGGGCGAATCATTACCACAATATAATTTTTTATTTTATAAGTGGTTGTTTATATACACTTGGACCTTAACACGAGGTATAATTCTGCTAAAAAATGCAAAATCCAACCAAAGAGTATATGCAATAGGGAACTTGAACAAAATTTTAATATTGCTTATAAGAACAAGTTAAATTTATACTATTAAAATAACCACAGCCCACAGAAAAAATCGTAGTTTTATGTAAGAAATATAAGCAATTCAAAGTTGCAAAATTTAAATCCTCTTTGAAACGCGCTGTCATTGGCTGTGACCGGTTGCGACGTAAATTCGCTGGTTAGACTACGCGCCGGCCGGACGGTTGCATAGAGAAGCCATTAGAGACCTACAACGCGTTCGTTTTGGTGGTTTTACTTTTAATTTTAGTCTTGATTTTGTTTTAAATATCAAAAAGAAAGTTTTAAAAATGACCGAAGCCGATTTTTAAAAAGGTCCATCTGATAATTTACCTTTATGGAGACATTTTAAATACAAAACATCGAAAATTTTTCATTTGCTGATGTTCGCGGTGTTAAGGCTAAAAGGTATGGTCGTAGAAAATTTAGAAACTAGTTTTAAACCAATACAATATTGTAAATTACTTAACAAAAAAAAGACAAAAAAGTTTTTTTTTAAACTAGTGAAAATCCAAATTCTAATTTTAAAGTATATTGGAATTGATAACTTCAAAAGCATTCTTTATTTTATGTAGATTAAGAAGCCAGTCCTATGGAGACTGCAATAGGATGGGTGCAAGTTCGAAGAGTTAAAAATATTTGCACGATTAACCCTGAAGTGACACCTGAATATAATGTTAATAAAAACGACGGCTTTTATTTTCCGGTAGATGAATAAATAAAAAATTTATCTGGAGTTTTACGGTTTGTACTCAAACACGATGGCATGATTTGTAGTCTTGTTTTTGTGTTGCTTCTATTATTATCATGTAAAGCACATTAAGCACAAATACAAACCGG
Organism: Cylas formicarius; assembly: GCF_029955315.1. Classification (NCBI taxonomy): domain Eukaryota; kingdom Metazoa; phylum Arthropoda; class Insecta; order Coleoptera; family Brentidae; genus Cylas; species Cylas formicarius. Next base: position 20,668,881 of record NW_026844326.1, on the reverse strand, counting down.
CGTAGATCAAATACAAACACACTTTACATGAAGCAAAAATAAACGTAAATAATATAATTCTCCGCCTAAAATCTGAGAATGACACTATAGCAAGTTGCCGTATCGATCGAAAAGCAGCGGTATGACGTCACGATCATTCCCGCGCGTTTAGTGTCATTTAAAAGAAATAGCCAGGTGTCACGAATTGAATTATTTATTGCAACTGTAATATAATAATAATAATAAAAATAATAATTGACAATTGAGAAGTTAGATACATAATATGCATAACACAAAATCTAGTTGAGTTTTGATATTTGGTATGCGTTATTTCTATACATAAGCAAATGTATTAAACAAATTAAAACAAATATTCCAGTTTCCTATTGGGAGTAGAAACCACATATACCTAGACATTTTGGACAAATTGACAGATATCCTCGTGATAATTTTTCGTATGGCTCTACTGAAAAATCAGCATTTTTTTTAAATCTCTTTTTGCCTCCAGTATGGACAATTATTAGCCTCCCCCTTCTCCCTGAAGGCACCTTCATACTCGTTGAGTTATGCATATCCCAGGCAAAAGTGTTGTTCTGCATGAACTGCGGTCTACGAGGCTGATATCAGCTCAAAGGACGAAGGATTTTGCTTTTACTCAGGTATATTGTATATTTAATTAGTTCTTACGTATACCAGAGATCAAAATTGGTGGTATTATCTATCAGATGGTATAAAAGTGGCAGTCAAGGGTTTGTTTCGTCCGTCGCTTCAGTTTGCAAAAAGTTTCGGTTCCCGTAATAAACTTTTCGACATTCGCATTTGACAAAACTCTATTACCGATAGTTGGGACACACGTAAATTCCGCCCTTAAAAAGAAAAAAAAACAACGGCGCTTGGCTGCATAAACCGGGACCACGTTAACCAGAAAACTTTTTACGATACAACGTTATTAAATCGAACAACTGCGGAAACGTGTAAAGTTTCGAATAGTTTCCGGGCAGTTCGCTTCATTTTGTTTGGTCTACGACGGAAAGGTCCGTGCAGCGATGTCGAGCTGGGGCGGTGTATATGAACATGGCGACGAGGAATGGACGGGAAATTGTTGGCGCTGCACCATGGTTTTGTAAACCGAACGACCCGAGCGACATCTTCCAAAGTAGTTTCGAAGTAGATCGAAACTAACCAACCACCGGGTGACATAGAAATTGCAACATTCAGTAATGTAAATAAATGTATACTTTACTATCGAGTTTGTTACCGCTCTGAAGGCCGTCTCTCGTATCGCCCTATCCATTCCTCTTCTCTCTAGGTACTTCCGAACTTATTACATTCATTCCTTTGGAGGTCTTCTGTTTCTTCTTTTATCTGGCAGTTGCCAATTTAAAATCTTTTTTGGCCAATTGTTATGCTGCATTCGTTGTATCTCATCTCATCACTCTTATTATTCATTCTTCAATTTTTCGTTGTTTGTTATTATTTGCATCTGTGATACTTTTCGAAGAAAAGCAATCTCTGTCCCTTCCAATCTTTGTCTCGTTTTGTCAGTTCCCATGTCTCCGATCCTTAAAATAAGTTTCTAAAATACTTTTATATAATTGACCACAATAAGGACTTTATGGATGGTTTGCTTTGCTTAATTACAGCGGTAGCATATTTATCTATTATTGAGCCTTAATTCGATATTTTTACACCTAAATGGGTGTATTTTCTGACATTTTTGGAGTACTTATCTATCAACATTTAAATGGTACTGGAGAGACTCCAACGGTAAGTATTTGGTTTTGCTAAAGTTTATTTTTAAGCCGGGGAATAGAAGGGCATACAGAAAACTCGTCTATATCCAGGAGTATAGAGGAAGCATTTATTCTACAAATATTTTAATATCTCATTGATATAAAAAGTGTAACGGAGTCCTTTCGTCGCTCCAATTATTCTGGATAACTTTGGTTCTGGCTTCGAAGCCTCCATAGCGCGAAGCTGCGACGGCAACGTACTTTCCGTACATTTGACTACTGTCAAAAATATCAAATAACTTCTGGAGAGGATAGTGTCATACGATTTTTTCAAGTCAATAAATATAAGATATGTTTCTCCGTTCTTATTGACACAGAATCGCACAGCTTGGAAACCGTTTCTCGTATCTACAAGTCACATTCCAAGAGCGCCTGTCTTATTCTTCTGGATAGTCTTGATTATTGCTTCTAAACTGTTGAAATTCTAAATATTTGGGTTTTCGGTGGCAAAAGTGAAACGTGTTTTTGAACGGGGTAGAGTCTAATTACCTAAACATGAGAAGTGAGAAGAAGTTCCTCAAGACTCGATTTTAGATCCTGTTTATTATACGCTGACGACAAGCAGCTCCACCGTGTTTTTGACTCCAGTCGCTTACAGCTTGAATGCCAAAATATCAACAGTGACCTTGAATGGATTCACAGAATTTCTAAATATCACGGTTTGTTCTCAAACGCAAAACATCTACTCTAATATTAAGCGTCTTTCTTCTGCCATTAGAAAATGAAGCAAAAAAATTGAGGTAACTTTTCGACACAAGACTTCGGTTTCAAAAACACATTTCGGCTTGTACACAAATGGCTATTGGTCGTCAAAAAAGGTTTGTATAGCTCGAGGCATTTTCTAACTAGAAATATTTAAAAAAAGGTTATGCTAATTCTTCGCACCGTATTGAGAAAATTCAAAAATGCTTCCTGAGATTCATTTAAGGCATCCCTGGTGAAAAACCCGTCAGCCATATATATATATATATATATATATATATATATATATATATATATATATATATATATATATATATATATATATATATATATAAGGTACGTATAAGGTAGGTAACGAATATGAGATTTTAGTTTAAACCATTTTTGTGATGCGTCTTCTGTCTTTGTAAAGTAAAGTGTCAAAATCAGCAAACAGATAGGGCTGGGCGCTGCACTCTTGCCATTTCTTGTAATTTTTCTTGTCGAAATTACCTGAATAAAGTAGGGGCAAGGCGGCCCACTCATGCTTTTAATTATTTTTTGTGTCTTTTAACTATCAAGTCGATTTATTTTTGACTACCTTTAACTAAATTTACTCATTTTGGCGAAGCTTCTGGTCGTCGTGCCCCACTCTCCTATATATAATTATAATTATTTATTAAATAGTGTTTAATGGAGAAACACGTTACGGATTAGTAACTATTTTGCTGTCAATTAAAAAATTTGTTATTTGTATTTATTAGATTTTCGAAAGCTCTGGCTTTAGGCTAAATCCATAGAATTAACCAAAAAATAACACTTTCAATAAATTAATTATGATCAGTTATAATAATATGGAATAGCTTTTTTAGATTTTTAAGCGGCCCATTTTACGACTGGTATTACACAAAGGACTAAAAATGTACAAATAGCCAGAATTTATAATTGTCAGAAGAAAAAACGATAAAACAAAATTTTGTTAATCTTTGAGATGGGCCTCCTTCCCCAGGGGGGCGAATATTTTATAACAGCAACCTACTATTCATACATTTCACTACTGTTTAAAATATCAAATAAGTTCTAGAGGGGATCGTCCAAGTCCAAGCTTCTATACAGCCTTCCAATGGTCGCTGTTACACTGATACCAAATGATACCAGCGACTAGATTTTTGGTATCCAATAATATAATTCCAACTTTAGCATTTGCCTTTACCAGTAGAAGCAATGGCGTATTTCACTCATTGCCAATTTTTAGTATCAACAACTTTGATAATATTGCTATTCCACACCCTAATATCATTCATATAGGAAAAGTACCAAGCTTGTAGCTGAAAGCGCTTAATTTTCTTAACATTTTAGTCGCTTTTATTGAACCACGCAAACAAGAAACTACATGGAGCAGAATTGCAAAAGTCAAGTTCACTTACTTTTTACAAAACTTCTGGATTCCTCCTGCGACGGTTTTTGCTGAGACGAACTTGCTGACGTTTCGCCAACCATCCTGTTGGCTTCTTCACAAACTGAAAGAAAATTTCAGTGAAGCTTTGAAGAAGCCACCAGGATGATTAACGGAATGTTAGCAAATTCGACTTAGCATAAACCGACGCAGGAGGAATCCAGAAGTTTTGTAAAAAGTATTACACCAGCCTGTGGAAGTTTCTTTGAAAAATTGTCAAGTCCACTTATTTCCATTCTTATTGCGGCATTTCTATGACCTAATATTATTTAAAACCATGAAATCTGCTAAAATATGTCCTATATTTTCATCACCGTGGATGACCATTACTCGGAAAAGTCAACAAATCAATTTTGCACTAATTCCACAGGGGGTGGTTACGCAACCCGCACGGATACTGGTTCGAGTTACGTAAGCCGTTTTTATTTCGCCACTTGGAATTAATTGTAATTCAACGGAAACGGTGAGCGCACGGATTCGCCTTGAATTACCGGCGCGGCGCGTCGGCAGATCATCCTCCGCGATAATTACCGCATCCGAACCGTAATTTCTCCATCTACTTAACAAAAAAAAAACGTACCCCGACGCGTCCCAGTTAGGTAACTCTTTCCGCGGAGGTCCATTTCCTGGCTGGATGTCCCGCGCCGAACGGCCTCGTACCAATTAGCATTGTTTTCTCTAATTAAGGCCGTTATTACTTTAATTATCATAACAAAGAGGAGGCGCGGGGGATCGGTTACCGCACACCTCCGCGTTAATATCCGTCGAACGAGGAAGCGGTCGTATTATCGAGAAGCTTTGCGGCTTCCAGCCTCGCGTGGATTAGCTTCTAATGTGCAGATTGCGATATAGAAGACAATATCTGGGGTATTTTCGGCACGGTAGTTACGCCATTCTACTCCGTTTAAAGGCAAAATTTTCAACGAGGACGTTTAGCGTAAATTGTATTGAAACCGGGTGAGGTATTCTGGTCGATAAAACCAGTTGCGGAGAGATGTTTAGGCCGTTAAATAGGCCCATTAATTAGACAGATACCATCCACTAGTGAGAGAAGAGACTGAGAGTTCTTCACATATTTACTAAATTCGATATAACTTCACAAATTTTAGCCAGCGAGTATTGCAGCCAGGATGAGGGTTTACGATTTCTGTCAGAAATATTATGGTTTTCTAGGACTTAGGACTCAGGACGGATAATCAGCTGCGACCACCTGGTTATCTATTGCGCCACACTCCCAAGTATTCACTGCCCCATTCATCAGCTCTCGTATATTATTTCATAAGGGTTTCGGTCCCAAATTTAAGAATCAGATTCTTCCTACCGCGAGGCATCTGCACAGTATGCGCTTTGCTGTTTATTCATCTACCAGCATCAGTATCAACAATTTTCAGCATTTTCAGATTTCGTCTGATCATTGCTAATTGAGCGTCGGTAGTGCGATTTTTTTGTAGGACAATCACTGTCTTCGTATGGGCCAACCTTAGTATACACTAGATTGATTGCGTTCCTTGCCGATTGACGTGATATAAGTAACATCAGCTGTGTGTGGCTTCTGTGCCATTATCATCGCTAGAAGGTTGATCTTTTCGTTACCGTAGGGTCAGTATTAAGTTTATATCTATAGTGCTCCATTAGACTCTTTACTTCCTCTTCCAGTGATGGAGGAGCAATAATGGGGTTTTACTGTTTTTAGTGCAGCTCAACATCTTTGCGCACTATCCGCTTCATATATACTGGAGTATGTACCAAGATTCATATGGATATTTTATTTTTTTAGCGGTACTCAGAGCTATCTTAGAATACTTTATTTGACGATCAATAAACATTACGAGTTACTACTGCCTACTAGGGTCACTAAATCCGGCAACAATATTTTAGGTACCCTCCAATAAAACCAGAACTATCAAAGCCACAGTCTCAAATAATTATGAAAGGCCTTTGACTTTTTGAAAATCAAAAGGTGCTTTTGGTAATCGCTGTCACAAAGCTGTCGCAATACTGTGCGGACCGCAGTGAACATGGCAGTTTGAACTCCGAAGTATCATTTCATGTGTAAATACGAAGAAGTAATCAGTAACGCTATCCGATCATGGTCCTCTGTTTTCTTAAAACATGCATATTTTTAAACTACAATTTCACCTCAAAGTGTACACGACGAAGAAGCGTTTTTGATAGTTTGGTAAATTGTAAAAGATGTCAGGAAACTAATAATTGGAAAAAAATCGTCATGGTTTTATTTGAAAATGTTTTCTGGTTTGTCTTATTTCACACTAAATAATGTTGTAAAGACCATAACGTTATCTCCAATTTTCTTAAAATATCCTATGATGTCAAAACCTCATTCCCTTATAAAATTCTTCGAAAATCTAGTTTCGCTTTACTTCTAGAAAGAATTCACCATAGCCATAAGAAAATAGACGAACACCAAAAGACTCTTCTGTCTCTACATCTTGAAATTGCTTCCATCTTGTCCGAGTTGGATACCCATTCAAACATGATTCAGACAAAGCTTTAAATCTTCATTTATCTTCTACCCAAAATCACATTCAGATATTTGAAAAATAACTCCAATACCATGGAAACTATCAAACACTTCTCAACTACCAAACACTGTGATAAATATATCATCGTACCAACTTTCGGAAATGGAAAAATCGGTTCTTTCAATAGGTTCCAATTTCGTCCTTACCCCACGTATTTATTATCCCAAAAGAGGAAATCGTTTCAAATGTCGAGTCTATCCTAACCAAACTGCAATTTCAAACAGCTGATGAAATTCGATTTGAAACAGCAAAAATCCTTAAAAAATCAAGATCTCCTAAATCTAATATTGCCAAATTCCTAAAATCTTTAAAATCTAATCAGATCTAAACAGGTAAAGGAAATGGTGGTCATGAAGACAAATGAATATCAGGAAAAGATTCAAGATATTCTTACAGGCGGATCTATGAAACACAACCTTAAATCTGTTATTAAGGCTTCTTCTCTATCAGATTTCGTGAAAAAATTTGTCATCTCTCATGAATCTAGAATTCCTAATCCCTACGGACTCCCAAAGATTCGTAAACCAGGATTACCCCTTCGACCGTATTATCAGCACCATTATTGACTTCATTGAGCAATTGAAAATCCTTACATTAGATACCTTTACTAAAGTTTCTATTCCTGAAACTCTCAACATCAGTTCAGATATATTAAAATCATAGGATCTGGAACCAAACCTTCCCGCCTTAATTGAAAAATGTTTGTTTGGAACATATTTTTCTTATAACCAATAGCAATTACATTCAAAAAAGTTCTAAAGAAATATAACGTCAAAACCAGATTTACCACTTGTCCAAAAATCTCTCATCTTCGATTCGTCAAAGACAAAATTCCATTTGAGATGCCAGGAGTTTACAGCATTCCATAGGCGGTAAAGAGTACATTGGAGAGACCGGACGAAAAATATCAACTAGGCTCAAAGAACATGAAAGAGCCTTAAGACTAAGACAAATAAACTTATCAACAGTTGCCAAACGCAATCAAGAAACCGTAAACAAAATTTTATGCATGTAAAAAATTCTTGCATCTAATCAATTCTTCTACAAACGAAAAATCCGAGAGTCTACAGAAATCTATAAGCAACCCAACAATCTTAACCGCGGCTCAGATCTTTGTCCGTCACCAATATGGGAATCAGTTGCCCGAGACGGTGTTTATGCCCCTCATTTAACTCGGCCCTCCTCAAACAATATAAAAGCAGGTACAGAGTAAAATGCTAACTAGTTTCAGTCAAGCTCTGAAGAAGCCAACAGGGTGATTAACGAAACGTTAGCAAGTTCTACTCAGCAAAAACCAACGCAGGAGGAATCCAGAAGTTCTGTAAAAAGCATTATTTTTATATATATAACGGTTTGCAAAGTAAATTGACAGAGTACTGGACGACGGGTCGCCTAACAATCAGAGAGTAAAATGATGCTTCGGTTTGATAAAAAAAAACAAGAGAATATTAAACACGAGAATTTCTGACACTTCTTACGCGTAAAAGATTACGAATCGAAACCTGTATTTAAATTAAATAACGAGTGAGCGAGAAAGTACTGTTAGGCGATTCGCGTGTGAACGATCGCTCCAATATTTAAGTCGCTTCCATTATTAGAATATTAGGAATATCACGCAGGCTGCTGTGATCCTTTCACACCCTATTACCGTTCAATTTTATGCACCAGAAGTTGCAAATTACTTTAGTTACGAACGTGTCACCGTCGGTGGAGTACGGTACTTTATGATCGTGATATTTCCGCTACCCGAAGATATTGTGCGGGTTGTTAATCGTTTTCGAACGGAATCCGACGGTTTGCTGACATCGTATAGTTGTAGTAAACAAGTATCAAACACTGTCATACAATCATAGATTGCAGTTTCTCTTTTATATCAATCTGTCATAGGTGCCACATAAATGCCTTTTACAATTATAATTTCAATTACCAAAGATAATCATTATTGAAGTTATTGGGTATAATCTGTTCTAGATTAAATGAAATAAATCCGTATAGTATGACCGCCGATCTATAGAAAAATACGGACAATAATAGAAGTAGTAAATATTAATAAAAAATGTAAATATTTTATTACGCCGCTACTATATTTAGTTAACCTGGTATTCTCCAAGGGAGTCTTCCCGGACATTTTTATGGAACATATATAAATCAGGTTCGAGAGATCTGATGTCGAATTATAGGCCAATTGCACTAGTGTGGCTAAAGACTTAAGTGTATTGCAATTAGATTAAAACAATTTTTAGAAAAAATTCCTTATTCAACAATTTGGTTTTAGGAAAAAAGTAGACACTTTATATGTTGATCAAAGTAGCTGGAGGCATAGTCCGATCTTTTAATGACAGAGTAAAGTGTATTACTGTTTTTCTCGATTTGACTTTGTGTGTGTTTGATTTTGAGAGACTTGAAGACTAAGACTAGGTATTAGAGGGATGGTAAAAAAACTAATCAAATCATACCTACAAGATAGAGTGCAAACGCTTAAACTAAGTGCTGCTCTCTTTCGGTGGGGTATGGTGTGCCACAGGGCACGGTTGTGGGGCCAATCTTGTTTACATTATATATAAATGGAATATTTTCTGTTTTACCGAAAGAAGGTACTGTCTGCTATGCGGATGACGAGGCAGTGATTATCGTTGAAAACACTTGGAAGGAAAATGTCGCAAAGGCTGAGAAATTAATGTCTGGTAAAAAATGGCTAAATTATAACCTGCTGTCTCTTAATTTAATTATTCCATGACGAAAGCTGGTGCTGTAGACTTGCAAAGAACAAAAATTCATTATTTTGACTGTGGCTATGACACGAATTGTAAATGCGATCTTTACATAAATTCCACCAAGAAATTAAAATATTTAGGGATGGTTCTTGATTAGAACCTTAAATGGATTCGTAAGTTATTCCATATTTTTTTTATATTTTATATATTTTTATATTTATATATTTTTTATATTTTTTTATATGTTATTAGGATATATATGTGCTTGGGGTGCTGCAGCAGATAAGGCTCTTTAACCGCTAGAAATTAGAAAAAAGCGTGTTTTGAAAATAATATTATTCAAAAACAAACTATATCCTTCTAAAGAATTGTTTACTGAAGCGAAACTACTAAGTGTCAACAAAATCTACATTAAAACAGTCATCAGACGATTAAGTCTTAACAAAATTCGTAAGGAAACAATCAACCATTCAGTTAAAACCAGATTTGTACGATGGTAAAATTTACTTCAGTGCAGAGGAGCCTTCTGTTTGCAGTCTCTAGAATATATAACGCCCTTCCAACGTATTTGCAAAATAGGGAGTATAACAAAAATTAAGAGGCTTGTTGACTCCTGGTTGTTTAGTGTTCACTATGACATTTTGGAAGTGAATAAATTTAAATTTAATTAACAATGTGATTTAATTTACTTTAATAATTATTAATAATTAGCCATAATTAGTAAGGTATGCGCATTTTTTATCTAATTGCTGAAATAAATATTATTATTATTATTTTCCTTGATTATAAGCTCGCGTCTGCTTTTTTTTAGACTGCCGCCCAAGCACGTTCGTATTTTTCGTTAAAATCGGACAAATACAAAAACTATATATATATATATATATATATATATATATATATATATATATATATATATATATATATATATATATATATATATATATATATATATATATATATATATATATATTCTCACGTATTGTTTCACGGATGGAAAAATGTGATGACACTATATTCCGACTGGAATCCTGCATCCAACTGGAATCCTGCAGACGTTTCGCCAAAATCTCACTTGGCATCTTCAATGCTCGCGCTCCGAAAGTGTTCGAAGTGTTTTCGGAGCGCGAGCATTGAAGATGCCAAGTGAGATTTTGGCGAAACGTCTGCAGGATTCCAGTCGGATGCAGGATTCCAGTCGGAGTTCAACGAGCGAACGGATGATATCCCGGAATATAGTGTCATCACATTTTTCCATCCGTGAATCAATACGTGAGAATATCATACACCTTTACGGGAAGGAGACCTTTACAGCCAGTGTTCGAAGTGTTTTCGGAGCGCGAGCATTGAAGATGCCAAGTGAGATTTTGGCGAAACGTCTGCAGGATTCCAGTCGGATGCAGGATTTGCAGGATTCCAGTCGGATGCAGGATTCCAGTCGGAGTTCAACGAGCGAACGGATGATATCCCGGAATATAGTGTCAATATATATATATATATATATATATATATATATATATATATATATATATATATATATATATATATATATATATATATATATATATATATATATATATATATATATATATATATATATATATATATATATATATATATATATATATATATATATATATATATATATATATATATATATATATATCTGGACAATCGACTTTATTTGCTAATTACCTCCGTAATTTTCCTAAAGTAATTTGGATATTGTATTAAAATTATATACGTGCTATCTATAAGAGTTATGGGTCGTGATAATCTCGTCAGCGAAATAATTGATAAAACTAGTTCAAACGCGGCTCTACATTAACTGACAGTAAAAAGTAATATTTGACATGTATACCGTCCTACTTGAAAGTGGCTTATCGAGCTAAGCAGTAGCCTTCACATGTAGGCCAGTAAGTAGAGAATACGATCTCCATTGTAGAGTCCTTCTTGTATAAATTGAAGGAAAATTATATAAAAATAAACTGTGGGTGGTAAGACTCTATTTCTTTTGACATGAATCGACTCGTTTAAGAGGTGGACGATGAAATACCTGATTTCCCTTTACAGATATAGGCAAGATCGGCGGGAAATTGTTTGCCTAGATGAGACATAGTATGTTCCAAACAAAGGTTGGATAGTGCACAACAATAGTTAGTTATCAATAATTTATACTAACCGTTTTGGCCCATTTGGCAAAATATAACACCAAAAAGCGTGATAGTGATGCACAATCTGAGCTATCCGGTGGCACAAGAAGTACCATTTAGAATTATATGATGTCAGTTCCTGCCTTCATTTGATAACAGACTGGGTTCTATCGGAAGTTAATAATAATGAGTTTGATAGATCTCCGGTTCTACTATACGCGTCGCTTTCTCTGTCGTTTGGGGTATAACAACCAAACACAACTTTTCAAACACCGCTGGAAGATCTGCGTTAGTCGAGCGCCACGTGGCATGTGTACATTATTATATATTTCTAGCGGGCATGTGGACAAAACCTTTAGACCTCCACGCGTGTTGCGATTATCGCAAGCACGTAATCAATCAGCCGGCGGACTTACGATCGACAACGGGGATCCAGGCGTCGGAAAACAATCTCCGCGTGTGTCAACAACAATCGAATTAAAACAGAACCAAAAACGAAACGTTTCGAGCGAACTTATCGGCGACACCCGAGCGTAGCAACACGTACGCACGGGACGATAATGTTTCTTCGACCGCGCGCACGCGACCCACCAAGCGCACCGCGATGAACTGAAGACGAGTTTGGGAAGTCGGGTCGGCGAGTCGAGCCGCTGTTCCCGCCGCCGCCGACGATGTCCGCACGCCGAAGCCGCGAAAAAGTTATCGCGCCAAGGTCGTTTATTGACAAATTCCCAATTTTAACGTGCACACACACATACACACACACAGGGAACCGAAATGTCACGGGAGCGAACCTTTCACTTTCGAAGATTATCGCGGCGTCCGCCGTCATCGTTGTGGTTTGTTTGTTTGCCCCCTTCCCTTCTTGTCCGACGTTCGGAAAAATTGAGGGCAACATTCGCCACCGTAGGTTCGTTCCAAATGGATCGGTTCGGAGGGTGCGCAATCTTAGCCGGTCCAACTAATACAGAAGTGTAGCGACTTCTTCTTCCTCTGCTTATCCATTAATAGATGTTTGCCACCACATTTTCCATGGCTTGTCTATCTCTAGCCAATATCTGAATGTCACGTATGCCAGTCCACTGTCTCATGTTCCTCAATCATGACATTCTCTTTCGTCCTGGTCCTCTTCTACCCGCGATCTTGTCCTTAATAATCAGGTGCAGAAATTGATATTTATGATTGGACATTATGTGACCCCGGTGTGCAGTATTTCTTTTTTGTTACAACGTTAAATTCGTTTTTCTACTTCCATCTGCAAAATATCTAATTACCCATCGATCTAGCGTGCGGGAATCGTCACTTTACCACGTCAGTTTCGTTCCCATGAATCCGAGCCACTTCGGACATTTCCGGGATTTTACCGCACGAGTTTGGCAGCAATCGGATGTTTTCGGAGATATTTCCCACGCTTTGAATTTTGACGTTTGTCAATTCTGACGGTCATGTCAGTAAATGCATTTATGTTGTTTTGCGAAAATGTACCCAAAAACCAATAATATACTATTCTCGTTCTAGCTGTCCATGGTATCTTAAAAATTCTGCGGTATATCCACCTCTCAAACACCTTACAGAAGCACCGACCAAACCCAGCAGCCCACAAATCTCAACTGAAAACTACAAGTGAACACTTTTTTGAATTTTAGAAATGTGCCTCGAGCTTCTTCAATTCTACTTTCAATTTCCTTTTCTGAAGACCATTGTTCATAAAGCCAAGTTCCACACGTTCTATGAATTTTCCATTATCAGTTTTTAAATGTATCTATCCCTCTCGTGATAACCATGATTTTAGTTTTGTTTGTCTTCACGTTCAATCCGATATCCTGGTTAGTCTCCCACAATATTAAGAATCTGTTCCAGATCATCCATGTTGTCCGTAATCAGAACAGTGTCGTCGTATATTATTTATCCAAAACTCCATTGACTTTCATCTTAATTTCCTTGTCCTCGAGCGACTCCTGAAGACTTGATCGCAGTTTTTTTGTGAATTCACACTTTTTTCCACGAAATTGTGAATTCACCAATTTTTGACGAGATTTACAGTTTTTTTACAATTTTTTTACTGTGAATTTACAATTTATATCAAGAACCTAAAATTTCGTAACAGATTAAATTCGAATGCTTTGTAAATCTGTAAAAAATTTGAGAATTCCCAAGTTAATAAAATAAATAAAAATAACATACACGCATTCATAAACTTTTTACGAAATTGTATACAAAATGTGTGAATTTCGAAAAAAGTTCGTAAATTCGTAGTTTTCTTTTATTTTCAGGTCATCTATGTCTTTAAAGAATGAAGAATAAGTAAAATCACTTTTTACTTTTGACAAATTTTTTTACAAGAGTGTAAATTTAGTAAAAACAAAGTTTATGAATTTATACTTTCTTTACATAAAAGAAAAGATATGCCAACTTAAATGGGTAGCAAAATTCCTCTTGCGGGTTAATTTATTGCTAGAAAATGCTGAAGTAATATCAAAAGAATATGCAGCTAATTATAGTATAACAAATGCTGTGCCTTTCAACTCTCTCTCTCTCCCTCCCTCCAATACCGCAAACTTCATTTAGCACAAACCTATCAACACATCAACCTGTATCAACTATCAAATTTTTTGGTGAGTATCGAACGTGTTTTGTCCCAGGCAATAATTCGTTGTTTGTGTCTGTGTGTTCAAAGAAAGTTTTCGCTCCGATGCCGAATTCAAACAAACGGAGGGTAAATATTTGATCTGTCAGCCAACATAATCATATTCCTGTTGCTCAGTTTACACGGCAAACGTAAATATTTGGATTAAATTTTATTCGTTTAAGAGCCACTCTGGCAGAGGCATTGACGGCGGCAACAAAGAATGGAATTTCATTAAATTCGTTTTGGCCAGCGTTTTATTTCCGGCCAGGATTTTGTTTCAAGCAAAGCACGTAGGTACAACTGGGACCGATTTCCTATCTCACTCAACTTTAAGCGTTTTTTAAAAATCCATGTTCAACATTGCTGTTAATTATTTTTAATTGTCCCGAAGTGACGTTTACCGATCTAATATTAAGGCAGAAAATCGTAATTTACATGAAAATTATCTTATACTGGCATCTTTGTTGAAAAGTGATGCATAAGAAAGAAGATAGCAAACATGTGCTAATGTGTTTTATTATCATACAAATTAGAAATGTCATAAAATGTGAAATTATCATTATTATGTAGTAAATATTCAATGGTGAAGGCCATTAATGAAGAGGAACGCTGGCTTATTATCAAAGTTTTGTTTATTATGTTTATTTTTGTTAAATATTCCAAAGTCATTCAATGGAGAAAAAAAATTAAATTTATGTAGAAAGTGGTCGGATACCACTAACTTCGGGTTAATAAATAAACTTAAAAAAATGGTTAAAAATATTTCTTATAAAAATTTAATACTTTGTCGATGATACTAAAATTGGAAAAATCGGCCTGTTCCTAACAAAACAATGGCGACTAACGAAAACTTCGAATAAAATATGCAAAGCATTTAAATAAAATCGATTTTTATGGTATACCAGAAACGATCAGATAGGAACAGAAACCAATGCTTTTGGAACCTTGATCTTTCCAACGCCATTGTTCGCAAAATTCTCGTAGTAGAACTGATTAACATGTTAAGGACGTCTTTCGATCATTCGGAAATAACGAGAGAAAAAAAGGACGATAAACGCCGGAGTGATTTGTCACGGTTGTTTAAATAAGCGACCGAAGCGGGCGCCGTCTGGCGGCTACTTAGAGTATTATCAGATAAACGGCTCTACACCAGTCACGGAAAACGCTACACAAGAAGAGAAAAATAGTTCGAGTTTTAAATCGATCCGGCTTAAAAGTTTACGTTAAAACGCGTGACATGTAGCAGGGATTTATGCGGAGTGATTCACCCCAAACCATTTCCTTCGTAACTCTGGAAAGACTGAGAAGACAAAAAAGTTTCTCAGATTTAATTAAAAAACTCTTAAAAATTTGACGACTCATGTGTAAGTGAAAACGAGGGGTTAGGACATTTATACAGAGCGTCTTCTAATATATCGTCCTCATATTTCTGAACATTGTTTGGCTGCCGTGCCAACAGTTTTCTCTTTTATCCCATTGTATTCCATTGTTTTAAACATTTTTTTTTTAGAGTTTTCCTTAATTTCCTTTTGTTCAACTAAGGATGAGCATTCTTATTCTGACATTCTGATTCTAGTTCTGACGTAAAACGTGGACTATGAAATAATACAACTGCCTGTGTGTTATGTGTACAGATGCAGTTTTAGCAGTAACTTTACGCCTGGTAATTCTGCCGCTGTAGTAAATCCTATAGTGAAATATTTCCGCCAGCGACAACTGCATCGAGCTCGTCCCGAGGCCATCTACGTACCGGCAGGAATTCGTAATACTTTGCTGCGAAGCGTTTCCCAGACTTGATATACCGGACTAGGACGCGACGCGTTGGATTCGATACCGATGCAAATATGCCGTTATTCGGCTTTTATATGGTTGAACGTAAAAGTCGGATGCTTTTCCAACATTAAACTGTCCAACGATAGATTAAAGAACTTTGCAAGGCAAGTGTGAAACAACCATCTTCCATAAATAAATAATATCTTTCGGGATTTTCGTACGTTTCTGTGATGACACTGAGTTAATTTATTCTGCAACAAGTGTGGAGGGAATTGACGGAATGGTCAACAATGATCTCGAAAAATATTTTAACTGAAAGTTAAATGAAAACGTACTAAACAGTCTGAAAGAGGTTTAGCAATTCGTGGCAAATTAACATGAACTTACTACATCGCATATGTGATAAACAAAATAACACCAATTATAGGTGCAATAAGAAAGGGTGCTATAATAATAATAATAATAATAAATAGCCTTTATCAAAATACAACAAAAAGAATCCACAATAGAGTTGAACAGGTGGAGAGGTGTAGCAGCGCTACTCCACCTAACCACCGATACAATGTAGTAAAAGATTCAGAATTTAACAAGAAAAAAAAACTAACAAATATAAATAAGTCCACCGAAAATTCACAATTTGACAATTTTAAATAAATCAAAGGGGGATAAATAAAAATGGACACTAGAAAAAAGCAAGGGTAAAATTCAAAAACGACTAAAAGAAAAACAATAAACAAAAAAAAACAAGTGAATTGTAAGTTAATATGTGAAAGAGCTATGAAACGCACCCGTTCTATGCTGGGGAACATAGAACGGATTGCGGTGACGAGTCGCCCTATTATGCATACCACTAGCTGGTAATTTTATGCACAAAATACCTTTCAGACAGATTTCAACCACTGAGAACCCTTGAGTGCCGGCGTCATATGATCAACTTTACACAAACCATAGCTGTATCTTAGAGCCGGGCAGTATACAACGTCCGCATTTCCCAATAGAGAGAGTATAAGGGAGTCGCACAATTTAAGTCTAATCTTTATACATGTAAAATACTTTCAGTTTCCCGTAGGACTTCTGCAGTAAATAAGACAAGTGAGAATCAAAAAGCAGGTTACTATCAAGAAAGACTCTTAAGTTTTTCCATTTGTCGACAAATTCAAGTTCAGTACCATTCAAAGAAAGTTTCAGATCATTATACTCTTTTTTATTACCAAAAAGAACAACTTGGACTTTGGAATCATTTAATTTCATGGCCTGTGGAGTTTCTAGAAATCACTTCAAGATCTTCATTGATGCAATTGAAAGACATTTGTGACCGAGAACGATAAGTATATTTGCATCTCATCTGTATACTGATGAAAATGGCATTTATTTAGGTGCCTAGAGAAGTCAGAGGTGTAAATACAGAACAATAAAGGTTCCAAAATGCGGAACTACCCTTAAAATTGGTAGTCAGACACCGCTAATCCCAACGTAACCCTCTGCCGGTGACTTCCGAAGTAACCTTTCATAAAAGTAATAGCGGGGTCGATTAACTGTAAACTAAGAAGACTATGATTTAAGGTACCGAAGGCCTTGCTATAATCCCACAAAATCAAACAAGTATTTGTTCACAGAAGAAAATTCAAAAGAAGTCAGGCGGATAAGGTGACTGAAGAGCCACAGGAATATTTTTCCTGGTCAAAAACCCGTTTATTCAATTGATCACACGAATAAAAAGCGGTGATTCACCGTTTGAGATTCACTTGCTTGAGATATCGAAAAAAACAAATCAGCATAAATAGCTTTTTTTGGGCCTCGGAGAGGTTGAAGGATGCTGCTTCATGTTCCGCCGCTTATTTTGAGTGTTGAATAATAATAATAAATATGGTAAAGCCTCACATAAAGTGTGTGATAGTGTGTTATGAAAATGACAGTCCTTGATTAAAATAAAAAACTACATAAACTACAAAACAAATCAATAAATAACATACTTGCATTAATTTACACCCAATTTAAAAAACAAATAATTAAAAACTTTGAAGCAAGCAAAATACAAAATAAACTAATCAAATAAATAAAAACTAATATGGAATCACAAGTAGATAAAGACCTATATAACTGTAATTAAGGAACTTAAATAAATATGTCAAAATGAAAAGAGACCCAGGACTTCTTTCTGCTAAAATGGGATTTTTATGTAAATTAACATTTTATGAAAATGAAGCCCGCTCTGCTTTAAAATTTAATTAGCCGTTGTTTTTTTTCCCTTAATATAAAGATAACTTGAAGGCATAGGGAGTCCGCTTTTCAGATTTCCGTATTTTGGTATGTTATTTGCTATAAGTATGGTTTGTTATTTACTTTTACTTTATTATGGTCATTGGAGTATTTTATACAATAGCAAGTAAATAAATGAATTGAATGACCGCTTTCCTGTGTTTTTATAGTCGTTTTTCTTTAAGGGTCAACTTTTATATAGTTTAACTGACGTTGTAACTGTTATTGTTTCTGAGACGGTAATAGTGGTATAATTTAAAACGGTCACCCAGTAGAACAACAGACAATGCGTTAATAGATTCATGAAAAAAAGCAATATGCAATCGAAAGGGTGCCATGCACGCATCAATTTGCATGCAAATTCACACCAAATTGGGTTAAAAAATGTCGCCGTTTTTACATAAGCGATAGACACTAGTGACCCGGGCCATTTATATTATATAGTCCATTGTCAACCGCCCGCACACAATACAGAGGCACACAATGATACTCGATATATAATTGGCCCAATTATTCGGCGTGCGATGCATTAAATTAGTGTATGTGTTTCGTTCACAAACCGGCCGCGACCGATAGCTGTAGCGTGAATCACTGTGTCGGTAAAATGTTTACGACTGTTTGATAATTTTCGAAAATTAAGCGAAATTGAGCAACGTACAGGGTGGCCTGTTTAGAAGGGGCCTATACCTTATCTAGAAACCTACAGGGGACACAAAAATAATTTAAATGCAAAAGTTGGTTCTATTAAAATGACCTTATTTTTTTTGTCCTAATCGTCACTTTTTTATATACAGGGTGGTAAAACAAAGTTACATTTTTTTAAATAGAACACTACATTTTATTGCATTTTTGAATAGTCCTTTCAAAAATAAATTCGGCGATATATATGATGATGCACCGTTTCGAACTTATTACCGATTATCTTCAGAATTCTGGTTATGTTTAAAGCATCATTGTTGGGTTGCTAATTAACTTTTTGAAATTGTTTTCCTTCTATTATTTTTACGAAATTAATACTTTTCTTTAGGCAATGATCAAATTTAAATTATTTTCTTAAAATACGTGGTGTTGCCACGTTTCTCAATATGATACTTTTCTCAATTTTGTTAACTGTATATTATAGGATTTTCGAATAGCCACTTTAATAGCAATTTCAATTATATAACGTAGTACGGGTCTCTGACTTACAGTTTTGACTTATTTGGCAGATAAAATTAAAAAGTGGCAATAAGATTTAAATTATTAATTTATGAAACTGGGAATTAGCTCCTTATCAACTTGCTCACAACCGTTTTAGAGCATTGTTAAGAAGACATATTAAAAACAGAATATTAAGCTTTGCACAATGTTGCCAAACTTCGCAGATTACTAATTTCTACGTTTAAATGTCTATGTGAAATGATTACAAAAAATTAGCACCAACTACTAATGCCTATTGCTCGCAAGTAAAATTAATTAAATTAGTTTTTCAATATGTCCGCCGTTTTGAAGAATGCAAGTAGTTTATGTTATTTCTAAATGGTATATGACATTTGATTCGTTTCATTCAGATAGTGTATTGCTTCGCGAACTCGTTGCACTTCCAAAACTGTTGACAGCTTACCTTTGTAAACCACATCTTTCAATGTGCCCTACAAAAAAAGTCCATCGGGGTCAAATCTGGACTCCTCGCTGGCCAGGAGATGTTTTCGTTTTGTCCACTCTCTGAAATTTTCGGTAAAAAACGAATGATTGCAGCATTTCGATGGTAAGAAGCACCATCTTGCTGTCAAATTAAATTTGGATGCTCTCTTTGGGGAATATTACTATGTATAAGTGGCCGAATTTTTTTCATTAATAAGTTTAAGTATCGTACGGATGTTAAATTTTGTTGGTAAAATATGGGTCCTAAAATTCTCCAGATTGCGCACCATGCTTCTTTACTTCAAAAATACATTTTTTATTTTTTGAACTCCAATAATGCGTATTTTTTCTATTAAATAACATCGCAGACGTAAATATTGATATATCGGTCAAAATTATATTTTGAAATATTTTATCTAAAAAATGCCTATCCATCATTATATTCCAAAATTCGAGTCTTAAGTTAAAATCTGCTTCTTGTAGTTTTTGTACTGCTGTAGGTCTACATATGAAGCGGCAAGGTAGGTGGAGGTCTTTGGACCATTTTCAAAATGCAGAAGAATATCTAGCTGCATATTTTCATTGAAAACCGTTCGGCTCCTACTTTTTTTTCTGCCATTTGTTCGAAACTGCTGGTAGATTTTGGCAAAAAAATCTTTCCAGGCAATCTGCTATGGGGAAATTTGGCTCTATATTGTCTGAGAGCAGAGCCGTACTTTTGTTATTGGCAATGTAACATTCTAATAGGTAAATTTTTTCCTCCTTCGTATACATTACACAAAATAGATTCAACAAAAAGGCAACTTAATAAAGTAGATGGAAAATAGTGGAAGTCCGAAGAAATACTCGTAAAATATTATAATACGCTGATACCTGTCAAAAAATCAATAATATTACCATATCAGAGAACTACTATTGTTTTCGAAGTTGCTGGGATGATTGCCAAAAAGGCCAAAATTAATAATATCACCAATTTTGTGTTTCTATCTTTAATCAGGCAGGTTTCTATATATTTTTTAAAGACATGTGGTCTATATTATTAAGAATATGAATATTTTATAAAAGTTTTATCCATTTAAATATTTTAAATTTGATCATTGCCTAAAGAATCTATTTTCCTAAAAATAATAGATGGAAAAAAAAATTAGAAAAATATTGCGCAACCCAACAATAATGGTTAAACATAACCTGAATTCTGAAGATGATCGCTAATAAATTCGAAACGGTGGATCACAGACCCATACTCATATATATCGATGAATTTGTCATTGAAAGGACTATCCAAAAATGCAATAAAATGTAGCGTCTTCTACAACTTTGTTTTACCACCCTGTTTATAAAAAAGTGGCGATCAGGAAAATAAAAAATAAAGGTCATTTTAATAGAAACAATTTTTTTTTGTAACCCCCGTAGGTTTCCATATAAGGCCTCTCTTAAATGGGCTACCTTTACATGTCTATTTAAATTTTATTGGTGCGTTTTCGACGTGGTAATCACTAATGACAAACGAAGCGAACTTTGAAAAACTTTAAAATACTTTAAAATCCATAAAATTAGAACTACAATATTGACCAAATATTCTCCAGATAAATGAAGAACAGCCTCCTTGATACACATTTTGACGAAAATTTAGGTTAACCGAACTGTGTTATATATGTAAAAAAATATTTGCCTTTCATGAAGCCTTTACAAAAATATACGAATAAAAGTGAATTAAATTAGAATAACCGAAATCTACACTAAAACCTATTTTATAAATTCAGAGTCAAAGAAGCGTTCGGTAAATTATTATTGTAGGTAAATTATTATAAAATTCAAATCACCATCTTATAATCTAATTGTTCGTAGAGGTTCCTCAAAAGTATCTAAACGTCTTTTTTAAAAATTCATCTCCACCGATCGCAAATTCTCGACTATTCTAAAGCCCGAAAAATAGAAACGATACATTTCCGGATTTTTTTTTGTATTTTGTAAATAATTTATGGAAATTATTTCAGTTAAACGAAATCTGAACCTACACTTTACCGTTTTTAACATGGAAAGGAAACTGCATTATTATTGAATATACAACGATGCCTTTTGGTCATGACAAAATAGTATATCCAGATTTTGAATAGAAGCTGTAGTTTTCCAGTTGCAAGGGAAAATTGAAAAATGGTCTTTTTAATTGTTTTTTTTTTAATAACCGTTACATTAGTCTGTTGGTTTTGAAAGTCACACTGTTTAACCTTAGAACACGGACAAAATTCACTAGTGAATGTTTACTACGTTTTAGTGTTCTCCACAGACCACGTGGTGCACAAAATTGAATCTTCCTTTTTGACCTGCCTCGGCTGTAGAGAAACCTTCAGAAACCATAAAATACCCGTAACTATATGCTTAAATTTTAACATATCTTTATAAAAACAAATCAAAGTTTGAAGTTATTGCATCGTACCCTCCTCAAATGAAGATTATTAAACCTATGGTTAACTTATATTTAGTACTTCTGTTGTTTCCCGTACCCAATCCGTGCCTGGAGATGCGGTAGTGGAATTCCGTCAAAAATGACAAGGAAGCATATTTAGGAGTATGGGATTTACAATAAGGATTGAAAATTATTTTGTTGCGCAAAGTGTGGCATTGTTTTCTCAATTTCAACAATTTTTACTACGCCGTGGTATTTTTAAAAACAGTTATAACAATACGGAAACAATATACAAAATTCCATAAACCGCGGATAATGTCGAAAAACGAATAAGTGCGCGCGATTGTCCACAATAATTTCACAACTCATCGATAAATTTTATAGGCCGACTGAAATAAATTCGCAATAAAAGTTATCGCGCGAAACGCTTTCCATCATAAAGACCCTTCTGTGTTAGAACGTTGAATTATACGTCGGTTAGGTCCGATTTAATTAAGCTTTTATTCTTTTCGGAGAGACGTGCGAGCCGTAAATGTGTACAAGTTTAAGTCCTTTTCGGCTAACGAGAATTGAATAATTTTGCGTGTGGGAGCTTAAGCGTCACGTCTGGGGGAATCTTTTAATCGCCAAACAAAATATAACACCCACGAAACCGAATTGGAAAAGTTGTGTTTAACCTTTGCTAGCAGGAGAGTCCTTACAGAACTCAATGCCACCCCAAATGGATTTCTAGAAAACGTAATACTTTCTTGTTTAACCAAAAGGTTGAAATTAACTGTTTAACTGTTAAAAATATTACCAAAATTTGGGTTTTTTTTATTGCCCAAGCTTCCTTAGAAAGCGTACATCCGCAACAATTGTACTTTGTACAATTGTACTGGAATGTGTGTAATGAAATGGGATTTAAAACCAAAAAATACAATTTTGGCTACACTAGAAAGACCGATGATAGTATATTGGGTTGTTGTCTGATAAACAGGAACGATGCAAATGCAACCGACAAAGTAGTTGAGCAGCGTGCAAAGACTAGCGAGTATGTGCGTTACTGGACCTATGAATACCACGCCCACTGCAGCGCTGGAGGTCTTAACGAAAATCCCACGAATATAAAAATAGAAAATAATTGGTGGCCATAGCAATAAACATGCACGACAAGTTCTACAGGCATACGACGCCCTAAGATTGCCTATCATACACACAAGTGCTGCTTTATTACGCTAAAGAACTTAAATCCCAACAATTCGGTACACAGACAGCTCAAAAACCTAGGAAGGCGTAGGAGCCGTTTCAGAGATTACCATACTAGACCATAGGGCAAGAGTAATAAAGACTACAAAAAATCGTAATAAAACAATTGCGATCTACACCGTCAGTCAAACGGAAATAAAAGCTATGCAAATTAGAATAAAGTGACACTGTCATGGTGGCGGTGCATGAAGGTCACAAAAGTAACGAAAGAGCTGACGACGTAGCCCACGAGAGCTTGTCAAGATTCATGACTAGAAACCTTTTGTGGAGTACCTAAACCCATTCCTACTCTGAAGAGCAGTGAAGTATCTTGGACTGCCAGATGTCAGAGAAGATTGGAAAAACGGCCTACTAATAAGGGCAGCTATAATCTGGTACAGAGAAGGCTCAAAAACCACAGAATGAGTAGGAGGAATAGATGTACCCAGAACAAAAACAATCATTTCTATTCAGACAGGTAGATTGCTGACTCTCACAATCTGCAATATGAATCTGAATCTGAGCTGTTAGCATATTTCTTCAGATTAATAGAAATCATCCTGACTTGTCCAATTCTTGATAAGATCCCATCTTTCTGTGCGATATCCCGATGTATCGTAGTGCCAAGGTATTTCAACTGGTGAACTTGCTCAATTGTATTGTCGTTTATAGTTAGTTGTCTATTAATGTTATTTCTTTTGGATACAAGTAGTGCTTTAGGTTTGTCGATGTTTATATTAAGTCCGTAATCTTGATCTTGATACTTGTTATTACCCCTTTATCAATCAATGATTAATATACCTGGCAGCACACCTTCCAATACTTCTCGAAATATAAACTCTGAATAAATATTAAACACCACAGGTCTCCCTGACTCCATTCCGAATATTGATTTCGTGCGTCAAGGCATTGTCGGATTTTACTCTAGCAGGTTGTCCCAGGAGATACTTTTTATAAAACTTCTCGATTCCTCTTGCTTCGGTTTTTGCTGAGTCGAACATGCTGACTTTTTGATATTTAACAGTTTAACATAGACACAGTCGATAAAGCACATGGTTCTTGATTTATATCCAGGCATTCTTGTTCCCATTCCGTTGCGTAATTTAAATTGCATATTGATGTTTTAACCTCTCAGCTGTCATATAGTATTATTTACTCCTCCTTCATTTTGTCAGTGAGGGTAGGAAACACCCTATAAGTAAAATATGCATAATCCAGATGACTACAGAATTAATTATAGTCCAGTATAGGTGAAATGTTTGGGGTGAGATCACTGCAGAAACATCGAGTTCTCTCTCTGTCTCTCTAATGATTTTCTTTAAGATCATCAATTCTCTTTTAAACGCCACCTTTAACCAACATTTTTGTTTGTTGCAACTTTAGCGTCCGTAGTCTTTGGAACAGAATGTTCAGGTTGCTTAATACACGTATTATGTATGTATACTATTGTTTAACGTCGACTTGTACCTGGATTATTATTATCTGCAATTAATTAAACCGTTAAATAAATTTAAAAAAGGTAAATAAATTGAATTTATATTTTACCTTTTTCATTAGAGGTCGTTAACTCCGGGTCGAGTTATCTATATTTTCATTAATTAAAATCCCGGACAAAGTAATGGAAGAAAGCAGTCAATGGTCGTTGAACAAGGAAACGCTGCCTAGTATGTAATCATAACCTCGACCGATACGGCGTAACAAGTAAAACGTGTTTCGGACGCGTTCATCAATAACAGAGTTTATCTCTATTTGCATCCGGCAGCCATTTTGCAGCTATCGCTGCTTCTATTAACCTAGTGGCGAATATATAGGTAGACGGTTCGAGTCTTCGTAGAATTATACCGCTTAAACAAGGCGATTTGTACAGCTATGAAATCGATTGCGTCATAAAATATCTCGCAGCGGTAGGACGCGAGTCCGAGGCAGGGAGGTTAGTAAATTTTACTTCTTCATTTCATTATACGGAATTGGGACATACTGTTGATAAATTTATACAAATGTAAATTTTTGTCTGATGTCTGGTTACAATTTGACACACATACTGTCAAGTACAAACGTTATAGATATTACTCTAAACCGCCAAATTTTTAATGATAAATTAAATAAACGAATGTTTTTAATGGAACAATTTATTCTTTATTCGGAATTTTAATATCCTAATTTTGTCATATGGTGTAATGACAATATGATTTTTTGGCAATATTTAACATTTTTTACTCAATTCTGTGAATTGTTGAAATATTTTTAACTCTACTCAAACTAATTACCGATCATCAAAACTGTTCTTATTCGAAATATATTTGCATAATCTTACTGTGATCACGCTGTATGGTATCGTTGTTTTTAGAAAGGCTTAAGGTAAATAATGTCAGTCGATAATATCAAGAATATGAATGATGAAAAGTTCGATTTTGAAATAAGAAAATAAGAAAGACGCATTAGGCAAAAACGAGCGTATTCAACGTTAACTAATGTGATCCGGCTCCTAATAATAAAAATGTTAATTAGTTTAACATTTGCATCATCGATATTCATGGTGGAATTGCTTTTGTAATCTCAACTTTAAAAATGTTCATGAAATAGTAGGGAACTAATACATCAAATGAAATATGCCAACGTATTAATCAAAAAATAGCAATATGTAATTTGAAAATATGGAAGTAATTTATTGTTTTTTATTGCTTGAAATAGGGAAAAATTTTAAATTTTCTTTTTAAATTTTTGTGGTAATTAAGTTCAAAATGATATATATATATATATATATATATATATATATATATATATATATATATATATATATATATATATATATATATATATATATATATATATATATATATATTCTCACGTATTGATTCACGGATGGAAAAATGTGATGACACTATATTCCGTTGAACTCCGACGACTGGAATCCTGCAAATCTTGCATCCGACTGGAATCCTGCAGACGTTTCGCCAAAATCTCACTTGGCATCTTCAATGCTCGCGCTCCGAAAACACTTCGAACACTCGAAGTGTTCGAAGTGTTTCGGAGAAACGTCTGCAGGATTCCAGTCGGATGCAAGATTTGCAGGATTCCAGTCGGAGTTCAACGAGCGAACGGATGATATCCCGGAATATAGTGTCATCACATTTTTCCATCCGTGAATCAATACGTGAGAATATATATATATATATATATATATATATATATATATATATATATATATATATATATATATATATATATATATATATATATATATATATATATATATATATATATATATATATATATATATATATATATATATATTTATATAGTATTTATATATTATTTTTTATATTATATTATTTATATATCTTTTATGTATCTTTCTGGTACCCCCATCATGAAAGTAGTCAAATGAGCACCCGCTATATTATACAGAGATGTATTTTGCCCTTCTGACACGTACAAATATTGGCTAGGTGGCACATATATACATATATATTTTTAGTAAAACCAGATTTATCTAGCACCCAACAGTATTGCCATATTTCTCGCCAATTTCTGTATTAGCTTACACAATTTAGCGCCGTTAACAGGATAGCGAGGAACATAGAAATTAGTAAACGCTGAAGTCAGTTCAGTGATTATTGTTTGTAATTGTGATTTTTAATGCCACCTCGCACATTTCACTTTATTGTTATTATTCACTCCATTTAGCTCTTATTTTTTATAAACACATATTTAAATCCCTGAAATCCGGCCATTTAATTATAACAAGATACAAGTATGAAAATAAAATTATTTTTACCTCACACTATTTTTTAACGTAGAGGTAAGTATTAAATAGGAATGTTTTCTTCTTAAACTTTCTTCGCCTAGAAATAATTCTTGCTGTAGCTACTTCCTCATCTGAGTCGATTTCTATATCCGACAGGAATGAAGAAATAAGTGATTTGAGATGAACTCGAAAGTTGATAACTTCAGGGATATTTTTTTCGTGTGCAATGTCCTTTATTATCGAGGAAAGGGACAATATGTGGCTTTAAACTTTGGGTATTTAAAATGCATAGGTGAAAACTACTCATCCCTTCATCACTAAAGCAATTTTGTGTGCCCGATGTTGAAGATACATTCTCTTTTTCTGCGTCTAAATTGTGGTCTGGGACATCTTTCTGTCAATTTTATCCAAGTTGTAATTCTTAAAATTATCCATGTTTCCTTGCTCCACTAGTTGAAGAATTTTCGTTACTTTAGAAATTGGGTAAACGTCTTGTGGAATAACATTATTATTATTAAGAACCTGTGTAACAGGTGCTATTTGTTTTCTAAGTCTGGAAGACGTTAATAACGGGAGTTTTGTACCCCACTCAGTTCTGCGTACTTTCGTATAGCGGTACACACATCTATTTATCTTGATGAATTTGGGAATGTAACAAAATATGTATTTTCATTCAGGAGTATTTGTTTTGAGCTTGTAAATAGTTTGATAAAGCTGTTGTTGCAATGTTTTCGGTAACATAATACTTATAAGCCTACTTCCCTTTCGTACAGCAGTCATGCGTTTATAATATTTAGTAAGCAATTTTTCATTTTCAGACAGAGTCATTGTCATTTCGCTTTGAGTTGACAGATACACTTCATTTTCTATTTGTTCTCTATAAGAATTCATATCACCTTTTCCTATTATCAAGAATTGTCTCTATTAGTACCGCTTCAGCTAATATTTTTCAGTCGGTCTGATTTTTTATTATAATTTATTATTATTATTATTTATTTATTGCAACTGTTTCACGATCTTTTTCCTGTACAAACTTACGCACAATCAAACACTGTTAGTTTGTGTTTTAACGCAGTGAATGATTTTAAATTTTTGGTTGCCAGATTTCCGAATTCGATGGTCCATTGCGACTCAACCAAAGCTTTAAAATGGTCCAAATTCTTTAGAACTTCTTTAATATTGCTTTTTTTTTGGATTATAATTATACTTGTTCCAAAATGTAACGCCGGGGAATCAGCTCCAAACATTTTAGTATCTGCGTCGTACCAAGATATGGCTTTTACTGCTTCAACTACATCATCGGAGCTTTCTGGTTTTAATGCTGAATGCATATCGGTATAATTACCGAGCTTTCTAATTTCTTACAAAAATCTAGCTTTTTCTCGCAATTCACACGGAGCGCAGCATTTTTTTTGAGATCTTCTCCATGGCGAACTATCAGAATGTCATTAATGGCTGTGTTTTGCTAAGTATTCCGTTCGTTACATCTTGTTTAAATATTTGCCATACGTTTTTTTTTGGAAGCAGCATAAGCACTTGATTCACTCAAATGTCGAGTAAATTTTTTCGAGTCTACATCGAAAATTGGTTGGATAATGTTCTCTATCCCGCTATAAAAATCTTCTTGCTCCTTTAATGATGGTTCATTCAATGTATACAGAATTAGATAATTTCTCGCATGGTCATATATGTTTGATGCATCGCCTTTCAAATGAGTTGTTTGGCTACCCAAATCCAAATTTGGGTTTTATGCAACATTACGCCAATTTGATTAGTGGTTTTGTGCGTCACGTTGAAAATGAGGTGTATAGCAATTTAAATTGGATATGTAATTTAAATTTGAAGCACCTTCATTCAGCTCTGTTACATATTTATTTGGGATATCCAATCAGTTCTAACATGATGATGCAGGATATGCCAAATTTGATATATTCGCATGTGGTGGATCGTTTGTTAGATGAGGTGCGTAGGCATTTAAATTTGTCATAATATCCCAATTTGAGGAACCGTTATCTAAATTTAAAATGTCGTTTAAATCTTGTACATCGTTATCAGAACTTGATGCAGTGTCGTCCAAGTCTGTTACTTCGCTCTTTGCGTTTTCGTTTTTATGATCATAAAACTTAAAAGAAGTTAGTTTGGAAAACTATTCATGATCTTAGGAAGCTTGCTGTAACAGATAAAGGTATAATCTCTTTTAAAATTGCTATTGTCAGTTTTGAACAGTATTTGAATAATTTTTCAATATTTATTGAAATTTGTTTCAATAATGTATAAATGAATAAATATATTGGGAAATCCAATCATACAGGTTTACTGATCGATTGATGTTTGATAAAGTAAACAGATAATTATAAAACAAAAACTTATACAAACGTCATAGTTTTTCCAAAATACAATTGCTATAGAAATATTCGAATACTTTTTTTTAAGTTGCAACTAACTAATCAAAAACTTGATTTGCTTGCGATCAACACTAAATTTTTCTTAGCCCTTTGACTCATTTTGACAGTTCATCACCTAACACACCCGCGCAAAATATCGCACAAAAATATAATGAATCATTCAAATCGGCGTTGTCAAATTTTGGGTGTCTAAACGTCGAAATATTATCTATTTGCCACATAATACAGATTTTATCTACTTTAGATACAAACTTTTTGTCTCCTAGCGTTAAAGCGGGTGAACCCTTGGCGTATAAAAGGCGATACAAATGAGCCATATGGCTCCCAGGAAAAAATCTGTCATTATTCGTTACAGAAGGAGTGGATACTGATTTTGAAATTTTCATGGCTAAACGTTGTGGCACCCGAAAGTGGGTGCCGGAACGTTATATATGGTGTCAGATGTACAAGTTTTATTCACAACCCCCCAAAAAAAATCCAACAAGTAGAGACCATTGAGAAACAATTTAAAAACAATGCCTTATTAGTCATTAGTATTAACGATTAATAACCATTGCTACCCAACTGCAAATTCCAATTTAGATCGAGCTCACTGTGAGTGCATTAGCAAACGATCCTTTTCCTTAACATACGAGGTCACTTCAATAAATACGCGCACTGTCGTGATATATTACATCAATTTTAACCGAATTCAAAATACCACCCATTGCTAACGAAAGTGTCATATTTGTCATTCCACGAGGACTTCCAAAATCTGCTTTTTATAGTTTCACCTATTCTTAATCTCCATAAAACATGAGAAGGGAATTGCGGTGGAAAATTAAAGAAATATGCCCCCATTTCCGGTTGAAGCAGAAGTGGTTTTCAAGTTCTAATAGATTAACATCGATCTTCAACATAATTTTTTCCTAAAATCTAAAACTGTAACTCTTCAATTAAATTGTCTCCTGTAAAAGCGCCTAATACATTATGCTCGCTATAACAAAAAGTTATATCCAATCAATGTGGTCAACTGTATCCAAGAACTTTGGAAGGACATTTTGTAAAAAAAAATGTGTTTTGGTATTATTTGCTGAAATACAATTGGCTTAGCAACTCAGGACAGTTCACATGCTTTATGAAAAAAATTAATATTTAACAGTCAGGAAACCTTAAACATTTTTAATAGTTCACTTTGTAGCCGTATAGAAAGCATTCACTTAAGAGTGTTGTACTTGCCAAATATCGATTGCTATATTGCTGAACTACTCTATTTGCATCACGATTTGAAAGTATATTAAAGTTTTCATTGATTCCTCGCTTCGGAGGATCACATCAGCTCTCTGTGCTCAAGCCTAAACAGTTTTTATACTCTGATTTGCAGGCTTAGAGAGTCGCTTTTCATTGAGAGCATAAGCATGCATTCAAATCTTTCAAGGCCCAGGGCTTCCTGCAAATCGTATCTTGACATACTGGGCATCCTTACTATTCCTTGTCAATGATCTGTCGCTGACTATGTGAAGAAAAATCTTAGTTACAATTTAGATCGTCTGATTTACATGCGATAACGGACTAAACAAACGTGAACGCGGCGGGGACACAGTGACGCTCGTCGGTTCCCGTTAAATTCAATAAAGCTGTGCCAATTAGGCTCTATTGGATGTTGGCGGGTAATCATTAAATTGAATTATGACAACGAGATTAGCGTTTCGACTAATACGATTTGATAGATGATTACGGTAGAGGTTAGATCGCAGCGCCGGCAAACGAAATCTCCTATCGAATTTGAACGTTTCAATTAGTTTTGTTTGTTCGGACACAGAGGTACAAAAAAAAGAATGAAGCTGCGGGTCAGAACACCCAAAATAAGAATTACATTGAGAACTAACATTGAAATTATAGACAAGCCAAAAAGTGGAACTCTAGAAAAGCAGATTGGAAAAATTCTCTAATGCTCTAAGTATACCACGAAATCCTAATGCTAAGTTTTTACAAAGTAAGCAAGACAAGCAATTAAACTCAAAAAACTAGCGCATTCCAGATTTAACAAGATTGCTTTCGAAAAATCATTGCTGGGCGGGACAAGTTCGTCGCAAGCAGCGCCAATCAGCTTCTTATTTTAAAAAGAAGGCGCTTCGCTTATTCTTGTCCTAGAGAGACGCATTGTTTTTCTATCGTGCTCCTGCGGACCACTATGGAACTTTCGCAAAATCGATGTTATTTTATTGTGAATGTAAATGTGAATGTGGACTTCAAAGTTGCGCCAAACTTTCGTAAATATTAAAATTTGTACTGGTAATTGCAATTTAAAATTATATTTTTTCAAATATCTCGCGCCCCCTGTATTGTAGACCAAACCTTAAACTCTCTCTCGACACAGTTTACGATACTGTTAAAAGTTTTTCATTTATCGCCAATAATTCACCTACAAAAGCGGAAATTTCTAGGATCTATTAGAATTTTTTGCCCACAAACGAGGTACCTTGTATATAATTGTAATGTTCGAAATGTAGGCTATAGCCCTGGATCTCCTTAGTATCCTGGTATCCGAATTTTTCCAATGGAGTAAATGGTTTTCAAAAAACTACTTGTTTTCTGAAACCATGCAGTACTTGGTAATAGTAAATGACGTCATGGCGTCTAGATTGAGGGCGAGAAATGATGATTTTCATTTGGGTTTTTTCAAATATCTCGAACAGCGTATGTGATAGACGAAAACCGTAAATACAAAAATTGTAGCCCTTGACACATCCTATAACACTGTTTGAACGGATTAGCTATTGTTCGCAGGAATTTTGATTTAAGGTTATAGCGCCGGGTCTCCCACGTATTACGGATGCAAAATTTTTCCGATCGAATGAATGGCTTTGGAGGAAAAGATGTTTTCCTGGATGAAAAAATAACCACAAAATTTGAAGAGTCTAAATAGGGGTCCAGACTTCTACTTCTCTCCCAAGTCTGAAGTCGGTAGCTGCTAATTTGGAGTACTTATTATTTTTTTAATATTGCACTTAATATCGCGAACAATACTAAAAAACCGCAAATACAAAATTTTAAGCTGTTCATATGGGCTATATCATCAGGTAAAAGAAACTGACATCTAAAATACAGATTTGAAATTATTGCCAATTTTCCATAGGAGGGGGAACCCAGTTTTCAGTTTTTTGAATTTGCGGCGCACCCTGTATATTTTTGAAAAATTACTATTAATAAAAATTTATGGAGTCGTTTCCTCTGCGTCTTCCGGATCAGGAATTTTTCCGGCCTTGTAAACCGTTTTTGAGAAATGGTCTTTTTTGTAGACCCCTGCACACGAAACTTAATTTTTTTTAAATACTTCCCGACCCCCCAGCCCCCCATGTGCCAGGTGGAGGGTTAAAAAGGAAGCAAATTTCAATTTTCAATTTTGTTATTCAGGAAAAACCAAAAGACGAGAACGGAGAACGGAGAACGGACAAGCAGACAAAAAAAATTTTTTTCGAAAAAAAAAACGATTTCATCGATTTTCGAAAGTAACAAATATCCTACGACAAACAATCTAATACAGTTCAAAAAAGCTAGATATATTGCAAGAAAAACGACTCTTAAAAGTAAAAGAGATAGCTAGACTAAATACCTGTCCAATATAACACCAAGAGAGAATGTGAGGATAATATGGTAAAAAGTAAAAGCAGTGTCAGATAATTCAACCAATAATATCAATTCAATTCGAACCGAAGTTGGACCCATAACGCAAGATCAGGTCAAAATAGTAGAAGCAATAGCGTCCTATTTTGAAACAGTTAGTAATACTGCAAACTATGATCCTAATTTCCTGCAATTAAAAGTCAATCAAGAAAGAGAGAGACTTGTGTGAAAACAATACGCCCTTTACATCAGAAGATCAAAATAAAGCACTCAAACAATGCAGACACGGAGCACCAGGTCCTGACACTGTTTCCAATGATATGCTGCAAAATTTAGCATTACATACCATGCTGCTTGAAGTGTACAATAAACTCTAGAATGATAATGTCTACCGCATCTCTTGGAAAGATGCTATAATGATTCCCATCCCTAAATTAAATAAAAACAAATTAGAATCATCAAGCCTTCTACCAGTTAGCTTAACCAGATGCGTGGGTAAACTACTTGAAAGAATGGTGAACAACAGACTTCGGAACTACCTAGAGAGTAACAATTTATTTGTTTCTTACCAAGCAGGATGTATCCAGGAAGCTTTCAGAAAGAGAGGGCATTTGGTATCAGTATTTTTTTAAATATAAAAGGAGCTATCGACATGATAGACAGTGGGCCAGGATCACCCAAAAAGTTTGGAAAATTATTTAAAAGCTGTTTTTTGTACCTGCGATATGAGGATTTTTTATGAGGTTCGTGAAAAGGTGAAATACATGCTTCATTGTGTTTATGAGGCATTTATTTAGAAAATAGAAGACGTGGTATCCAAAATTCGTTCTGTGATAAATATTTGCACCAGAAATTAGAATATCTGGCTTTGGATGAGTAAATAACAATGTAGAAAAATATCACCTTGTATTCTTTATTCTGACATAATGGCAAATCTGTAGTTTTTTGTAGGAACCGAATTGAAAAAAGAAAACAGAAAATATTTAAACATAAATTAAATTTAATATTAATAGTGATAATAATAATAATAATAATAATAATAATAATATAACAAGTTTAATATTAAATTAACGCTTAATCAAAGTCGCTACGTTCGTCTGATTCCCTCAGAATTTTAATTTTTTCTTTTAAAGGCTTTAGCCAATCTAAAACTTCGGGACTAAATCTGTTTTGATTTAAAGCTTTGAATTTGCGTAAAGTTTCGATGTTTGGATCCGACGAAAGTAACAAATTATGAAATACATCCAAATCTGTTGCATTTTCTCGCACTATTTTGTTGTCCGATTGGCACTGGACTTGATTTCACGATCTCTTTTCAGTGTATCAATATTTTTTGGATAGTTGGCATGTTGTGCCAAGGATACGGGGAAACAAATAATCTAGCAGTTTCTGTCAAATAGATTTTAAAATCATCCTGTAACTTTTTCGTTCCACTTGCTTGCCGTTTTCCCAACTGTAACCTATAACTAATTTTTAGAAAACATTCTAAGCACCTAATCCATGCATGAAGTGAGGAAATGTCATATACCAAGTATTCACAATTGTATTTACAAATTTCGCTTGAGGAACAAGGCATAAATATATTTTTGTTGAACATATCATTTTTATAAATTTTGGCAATATGGAGAAATCTGTAAATCAAAAACTCGCTATGAAACTGAGAGGAGACGAATAAAAAAACCTATAATGTTACTATTATATAGGTACCTTAATATGTTTTTATAAAATAGGGTATTTTATTTTTTAGAAAGGTTTATGAGACAATGAGCATTCATATAAAAAAACTGTGATGCCGTTTTGCTCAATTTTTGAAATATCTCTAAGCAAAATTAAAGAATTTACTTTAAGTAATAGAAGAAGAACACATATTCATTTAAATAACGTGGAATCTAAAAAACAAACTTAATATGTCCTTAATGATATAAGTAGCCTAAACTTACCTCTATTAACTTCAACCATTGAAAAAAGGTATTTATTTATCGTGGCCACAAAACAGGAAACAGAACTTGGACAGTTTTCTAAATATTTCTTCAAGAAAGCGGATGCGTAACATGATTCCACATCTTCGGACGCTGTTTACCCGTAATATGGAGATGTTTACGATTTAATTGTTTTGAGATAGTTCAAAGCCTCCTTCTTTAATGCTGCGGAAAATATCTTGGAATAAACGAAAAGTAAAATTTGGAATTTTTCAAACTTTTTGGGCTATCCTGGCCCGTCATGTGACGTGGCGTTTCGCAGTACTAGAAAAACTCAAAAAACTAGGCCCAAAAGGCAGGTTTCCGTTATTTATTAAGGCGTTTCTTTCAAACAGAAGTTTCAAGGTCAGAGTGGGTGATACTTCCTGCACATCTAGAGGACTCGGGAACGGCATCCTACAAGGAACAACACTTAGCTGTACGTATGTAGAAGTATAGCTCCAAAAATAAGAAGTGTATATGTGCTGATATGGCAGTCGTCTGCAGTGGTAAAAATTTGGATACATAATATAAGCGCTACAGTCAGCTATTAATGTAGTAGGCTGAAAGGGACAAAAGATAGGTAAAAAAAGTGTGCACTTTCCTCCTAAGAAAACCTCATTATGATCCAGGATTCTACTTAGAAGGAGATATCATGGAGTACATAGATATAATAAAATTTTTAGGACTTTTTTTTGATAGCAGACTTATCTGGCAAAAGCAAATTAAAAACCTCGCCACAATCACAATGGTTGTATCGTTTATTCATCTGCGAGAAAAAGCT
The DNA here is from genome assembly GCF_029955315.1 of Cylas formicarius. Classification (NCBI taxonomy): domain Eukaryota; kingdom Metazoa; phylum Arthropoda; class Insecta; order Coleoptera; family Brentidae; genus Cylas; species Cylas formicarius. The sequence goes on along the minus strand of NW_026844326.1, from coordinate 20,633,146 downwards.
TGTTAGATTTACTAGATCGTATTCAAAATTTGGTAATTAGATATTGGCTGGGTGCTACTTTAGTAGTGATGTTGAACATTTTTTTTTAGACTGAATCTGGTTATTGTTTTTGGATGTCCCACTTCATCTGAAGTTCCGTTTATTCGCTTTAATAAAGAAATAAACATCAAAGTTTACTTTTAAGTCGGCCAAATTTATTGATCGAAAACATATAAAAATGTTCGGGACGCGATAAATTTATGACGAACCGGCTAGCCTTAACCTTTGGACTAATGGTCCTAACGGCCTCCTATAGCGCGGTATTTTTACTTATAACTGTCGTTTCAAATGTCGCGGGACTCGTAAAACTAAAACGAACAGGCGAGAAACGCACGAGTCGCACTTTTTCCTCATTAGCAGCGTCATAGTTCTAATAAAGTGGCTTCATCTATATCGAAGCCTCTTCTACCTAAGTATCGATAAACCCGTTCTGACTTGTTACTGTGTAAAGCGACGTAAAAGGCAAAGTGGACTCCAGAGCGGGGCCGACGTTTACCGTTTACGGGTTTTTATAAGCAAGTTTGGCGTTGATGAGATAAAAGTCGATGATGTCTTCGCAATATGTCGCCATCGAAGTTGTAACGTCTGCTACTACTGCTACTGTAATAGTTCACCGGGCTTTTGTCTTGGTTTAAGCAAAGCTTGTTATCAAGAAAAATAAAAGCCAGTTCCAACCGCCATAAACTGCAATATCCTTCTAACAAATGAAATCAAAAATTATAACACTGAGCCAAAACAAAAAAAAAAACAAAAAAGGTCTGTTAAAGAAGCCTGCACCCTTCATCTAGTAATATTTGTTTGGCTTAATCTCCATATAATTTCGTATCGTCTCCAGTTTGGGAATTTCTCGTTTGGTTCTTTGGTGTCATTTCTTGATTGGCTCGATCAAACAGTAGTTAAAGACTGCTAAAAATCCTTTTATTTCGGCCCATACAAGTTCCATTAGATATACAGTAAACTCCGTTTATAACGCACATGGGATATAACGTACTTGCGGGTATTAAGCAGATATTTTACTGGTCCGGTCAAAATACTCTTGATTTTTCATCGGATATTTTCACCATTGTTCTGGTTATAAAGTACGAGTGTACGCTAAAACCGGAAACGTGCGTGTCCGGCCGACAGTTTCCGGTTTCCAGGAGAAAAGTGTTTTTATAGGAAGCAGTCCAAGTTGAGGTACACCGTTTGGGTTTGTGCAAATATGAAACAACGAGAAAAATGCAAACTTTTTGTTATTGGTAAATATGAACTTCCTAACTGGATAGCTTCCCAACTGTTGATGATAACTTAATAACAACGGAGTTATTAACCGATAATGATATTATTATTGAATTTGTACAGCTAAATTATTAACGTGTTCTCTATGTGTTGTGAGTGAAAGATTTGCTTTTTCTATAACTAAAACCGAACCAGACGAAAGATATTTTACTATTTTACCAAAATCCTCTTCAAAAACATTATTAAGCTCATCATGTTTTCTGAGAGCGCGTAATTTGAGCATTGGACAGCAAGTGGCGATGTTATGGTTCGGCTGCGGTCGTAGTGTAATTGATTATTCTTATATATCCAGGCAATTTGTATATGACACCAAAAAATAAAAGGAAAAGAGCTTCATTAAATATGAATTATGCACCACCAGTGGCCCCCACTGCAAGCCATATAGTAGCTTTGGGTTCGCGATCGCTAGCCAGTCAGTTGGAAACAAAAACCGGAACGCGCAAATATAAATAATAAAACGGATAGCGTGCAAAGTCATTAGTCAGTTATTGAGTTATTAGAAATAGGCCTTAAGTCATGGATACCTTTTAAGCCTTTAAGCAAGCGACTTGTTTATTGTGGCAAAGGCAACAATAAACATGACTAAAAGAAATAGTATACATATATTTACTATACGGGGGACGAATATAAATGACGTCAGACTCCGTCTAAACATCAAACGAGCGCGACAAATCAAATAAACCACATTAATTACCGAACTGTTGAATATCAATCAAAGTATTACCCAGAAGGCATATACTGCGCGGCGGTGACGAGAACTCCGTGTTGGAGGAAATAATTCCGCAATATTAATTAAACCGCATGCGATTCGTTAGGGTAACTTCAATACCGACACAATTACATTGCGAACTGACAGGCCCGACAAACATTTCTGGAAAACCGTCCTCGAGCGGAAAACGAAAAATTTGAACGGCGCAGTTCGAACATACGTAAATGGAAACTGACGGGAATTCGCTGTGTGTGTTTGTGTGCTGTCCAAGTTCGCGTTTAGACCGTTATATTATATTATACATTTTGCTGGAATAATTTCGGAAGACAAATATGTCTTCGGTTCACTGAGGAGCTGCATTCCGGACTTGTAAATGCCTCAGGACAGTACTTGGATGGTCTCGACCAATGGCTTTATATTCTGTTCCTATACTGTTAAGTACGAGGTTAGCGCCAAAATTTCTCGGCCTGACATATATGCAACTCCAGTATCACGATAAAACTTTGTCTTCTTTTAAATATGTACCTTAGTAGGCTGCGAAAAAAAATTGAAGTCTTGCGTCAAATAGTTTTTTATTGACAGCTTAAAATGCTGTCAATAAAAAACAAGACCTGTCCGAAAAAATGTTGAGAAGAGAGCAGTCATAAAGTTTTTGACAAAAGAAGGGTTAGCACCTAAAATTATTAAAGAAAGGCTGAATGGTGTGTACGGCCAAAGTTCCCCTTCGTATTCTGTAGTGAAAGAATGGGCAAAACATTTTCGAATGGGGTAGAAGTCCCTTGAAGAACTGGTCGACCAGTGGAGGTCATAACGGAAGAGATTGTTGTGATTGTGGAAAAGGTGGTATCGAGTTTAAAGGTCAAGGAAATCTCAGAAATTACTAAGCTTTCTGATACAAGTGTTCGTCGAATCCTGCATGATTATTTAGGCATGCTCCTAAAAACCTTTCGGCTATTCAAAAACAACGCCGTGTCGAGTGTGCGCGGTCTTTTTTGGAACTCTGTGGGTCAGAACTAACCCTGTGATAGAAGCTATTGTGACGGGAGATGAAACTATGGTTCTATATTATGACCCTCAATCGAAAATAGAATCAATGGAGTGGCGTCGTAAGGGTGAAACATCTCCAAAAAAATTCAGAGTCTGCCAGTCAACAAAAAAGGTGATGGCGATTTGCGATTGTGAAGGAATTCTTTTGATAGATTTTAAAGAAACTAATACCACCGTCAATGGTAAATATTACGCAACATTATTACATAAATTGCGAGACTGCATACCTGTAAAACGTCGAGGAAAACTGACCAGAGGCGTGCGTCTTTTGCACAAGCTGCCATTTTCGAGTGTGGGTTCCAACAGATAGATCATCCTCCCTATAGTCCAGATATGAGCCCTAGCGACTGTGATTTGTTTGGATATTTGACTTACGTGGACGGCGGTTTAACGACGAAATTAAATTAAAAGAGGCTGTTTTAGCTCATTTTGCAGACAAACCAAAAGAATATTATTTTTTAAAGGGATTGAATTGTTAATAAAGAGATGTAATGAGTGTATTGAAGTGAAGGGGGACTATATTGAAAAATAATAAAAAATTGTTACTCTACTTTGTTTCTTTTATATTCAGGCCGGGAAATTTTGGCGCTGCCCTCGAATGTATATATAGTATATGTATATAGTTTCGATGTAGGTGTGGCGTCAGTGGTGTGTAAAGTCATATACGTTTTATAATGTCCACTAAAATTCCGAATTGTGCACTGATTAGGCAAAGTGCCTCACCTCAGCTTCATAAAACACTTTGGAGCCACTTTGAACGTTTCCGGTACTTTAGTTGCTTTGGGAGCGATCGGATGTTTTGTTATATTTAAAACACTGATGATATTTTGACGTTTTGTCAGTTCTGTGAATGTATCTGTGCTATGGAATAAAGATGCTTTATGCTTTAAGTTTTTTTATCATAAAATTAACCAACTCTGCCCATTTTGCCATTTTAATAGCAATAAATATAATAAAAGATACTTTCCTAGTATTTTATTTATTCCTTCAATAATAACTAACAGAGGTAATAAATAAACAAAGCAGATTCTCAGATAATACCACAATGGCATAAGCATTCAATTACTTGGCGGCGATTTTAAGAGATAATTAATAATTTTTAAGTAATTATCGGGGTGGACGCCGGACAGTGTTTGAAGAAATTGACCTTTAACCGTCCTTCAAAGAAGATCGCGCAAGATTTCTCATCACCGCCCATTGTCGCCGCAGTAAACGGCATTAAATACATCGATATGAAAATTTATGTTTCTTGAGATCATCGCCGTCGTCGTCGAAAAAGAGAAAACGGAAGATGCCACCAAGTGAAAGTATATTTAACGGCATTAATATTTAGGCAAAAATCACGCTCGGTCTAAAGAGCCGGAGAGCAACAATGCAACCTCGATTATTGTCGTCGACCCCGCGACCTTACATTACAGATAGTTTCGCATGAGATTAGTATCACAGCATCCCCAAATTTGGGAAGTATAGAAAATACCGTGGGCGTCCGACCTCTGCAACTGTTTAACTTTGACCTTCTCCGTATATTTCGGTTCAATAGCGCGCAACCTCATAACCGCTTATGTTCACTTATAACTCCGCGTTCGTAATCGCATTATTGCTGAACTACATTCCGACAGCCTGAGCTTGTGTTGAAGAAAAAGATCCTGCGAAGTAGTTTTCTCAACTTCTGTAGAAGAATATTGTAGTTCACGCTTCTTCTGTCAGTGATTTTTAGGATTCGGACTGTCGACGGCTTAGTTTAGAAGTCTAGAGTAACTTCTACCAGAATCTCAGCGTTATCAAGATATTTAATATTAATAATGCTTGTATATTTTTCATATACGGAATTATTTATGACTTTACTAAAGTATTTAACAATTACAAGGCAAGCCTGATTTTTTTTGGAATACGAAGATTTTGTTTTTTCACTATTTTGGTCAATATCTACATAAATTTATTTTTTTATTAGATAAACTAGCGCGCTATGGAAACTAATAATTTGACACTTGCGCAATCGTTAATGTCAGTCGGATTGGACTTTCAGTTTATTACGCTCAGTTCTATTTAGCAATCTTCTAACTAAAATGCCGTTGACTAAAAAAAACGAATCAATCGGATTGTTAAGTGATGTTGCTCGTAGTAGTAGCGACGTTGCTGCAGATTTTAACTCGAGACATACGCAACGTGCTCCCATTACACATGGAAATGCAGTCGCTCTTTTCAATGAAACTGGCAGTGTTATTAAAAACCATCAGCATGGCCGACCTTGTCGAATATACCCGCATCCTGAGGATAACGTTATACTAGCAGAAATAGAGCAAATCCACGCATCAGCTGAATATTAATAAGGATAAAATCAAAATATGTTTCATCCGTCGCAAACTCTCACCAAAGCTCCTACTTACATTAAAAGAAGGTCAGGAGAATAAAAAATTCGATTATTATTATTGGATCCAAGATAAATTTTAGACGACAGAAAGGCAATTTTTGGTGTGAGATTTTGGGAAATAAAATAACAATGCTGATCGTCTAGTTAACTTTCTCTATGGGGAATTATGCGATGCTATAGAAAGGTTCATAATTCAAGGATCGTTCGGCAATGGTTAAACCAAAAATTTCTTATACCCTGGATAGGAAGAAACAGTCCTTTTAATATTACATACACCACTCGATTTTTATTTTTGGGGAGTGATAAAAAAGGCCCAGAAATCGAGACGAACTTTGTGCCAGAATGAGATTTCGATAAATGAAAGACTAGTCGAGCCAGATGACATTTGATAAATTGTCATTTGTACTATAAAGATTATTGTTTTAATTATTCTCTTAAATAAATGATTATTTACCTACAAAAATTATTGTTTTGTTAATATAAAATAATTATTCTTTTATGTTAGTGTATATGGGGTTAGAATAATCCTCGGAACAACTTTTTTTAATAACTTTTTTGGGTGGAGTAGAGGAATTTCAGTTGAGTATCTGAAAAAATGTGAACCATTAACCTGCATAACTGTGCAAAACTTCAAATCCGTATTTATTAAGATAGCCAAAATATAGAGTTCTTAAATACGACACACTGTATACATAGTACTGGTCGAATTTATATTGCAGCACCCTATAGTTGTGGAGAATTTCCCGGTTAACCACCATTATATAATGAAAATATACTAAATATTAGATTGTTATATGTTTTTTTTTGCATAACAAAAATAAAAGTTGAGCACACATACCAACCTAGGCTAATAAAAAACCATAGCGATGGGACATTTGCTACAAACTTGGGTCTAAAGCTATATAATTGTCTAGCAATGGCAATTAGCATAAGAAGATGTTCTGACTATAAAACGTTAGCCAATAGTTTTAAGCTAGTTATATTCATGAACTATGGGACCCCCTTTTTAGATTTAATATATACGGGCTCCAGATATTCCGCTTTTCATATTTATTTTATCGCTTCTTTCTTGGATTTTGTTGTTTTCTTAGTACTTTTTTGGGATCTATATGCAGTATTTAGTTAAGTAGCGCACATTCTTTTTTGTAGTAATGTTTTAAAAATTAAATTTGAGTTAAATGCACATTTAGAAATTTTAAATTGCAAAAAAAAATTAGAATAACTATTTTTTTTATTCGTGCATAATTTTTAAAATTTAAATTAATCTGATTTTCAGTTTTTGTTTTATTCAAACGCAAAATCACGACATTTATAGGGTCTGACTAATGGTATAAATATTTAAAATAAAGAAAAGGAGTTCAAATAAATTTACTAACGCAGATTTTAAAGAGATAAATGATAGACAGTCGGAATAGGGTTCGGAGGACATTTTCTCGTCTCAAACAATATTTCGCGGATGAGAAATCAATCGGATTACTAGAGTATCGCGAATCCCCGGGCTACGACCTCTTCCGAGTTTTTTGCCTGACCCCACCGGTGGAAATACGAGATCTCGTACCTAGTGACCCCGTAACTAGAAAACCCGCTTCGAGTCGGAATAGGTTACACTCCTTAAAGATAGATAAACATCGATCGGAGAGCGAGTTTCTTGCGATGATAATTCAACGATGCCGTAATGGCGAAGCCACGTTGCGGTGTTTGGTTAAGAAGATGTTCTTCAAATACGTACTTTCTTGGGAAAATACAAAATTATTAAAATTAAATTATTTTGCCTTTTGGCCTCCCGACAGTATCCAATTACTTTTCTGAGCTTTATAATTGAAAAAGGTTGGGCTACGTTAACGAAGGTTGCCGCTACCTTCAAAAAACCTAGAAGAGTCAGGAAAAACAATCTGCGATTGTCAGGAAACCTCCTTCAATTCTCCAAAAGTCAGGAAATTTAATTACTCGGACCTTTCCTCTTCTATGTTTATTCATTATTATCATGTGTCCATTGACTTTGTGTGTGATTTAATACTTTTGGCTCGATTTTATGTAGTAGTTTTGCTAAAAATAGTGACCCCCAAAATAGTCTTTTTACTCTTCTATTATTCTTTTCAGATTTCAATTTTTTAAGGGCTCTTCATTTAAGTAGTAGTAAAATATTTCCTACAATTTAAATTAAAAAATTGTTGCTAATGGAAAACAAAACATGAAACATGAAAAAAAAAAACAGAGTACTTATGTATAGGAGAGAAAGATGAAGGTCTCAATTTACAATTGCGAGAAATATGAGCGGATAATGAATACAAATACTTGAGGGGCATTGTATCAAGAGAATGAACCTTACATAAAGATATAAGGTATATATAAATTTGTACGAATTTTTAACTTACTACTCTAGTAGAATCAGATAAATTTAAACATAAAACTATCTACGGGACAATTGTAGAAACAATTATGACTTACGCATCAGAATATTGGCACAGAAAAAGAATTGATTTTGTAGAAATTAATTTTCTACAAAAGAATTTACACCACCACAGAAAGAAAAGAAACCAGTATGTTATAGATACGCAATGAGGATGGAAAACAATAGGAGGTCAAAAAGAGCTCTTAATTATAGACCTTCGAACTGAAGAAAGAATATCGATAACATCGATGAAGGGAATTGAAGATACAATGAGGGGCAGAACTATTGAGTGAAGGTGAAGGATGGGAGGACAGAAAACAATGGCGATGCGGCAGAAGCTATTTAACCCCCGCTAATTGTTATAACCTGGAAAAAAATATGAATTTAGTAATAGAGAATACAAAATGGCCATTTTATGCGACATTTTCAACTGTCAGCATTGGTTTGATTCCAATTCACAAATGTTTGTTTATTTTAGCTGACGGTTTCTGGGTATCTGCCAAGACTCTATCTACCTTACCGAACCGAAATAAGGTAACATTCAAAGAGACTAATACAATGCCCCACGAAGAAACGCAAAACTCAGACCCCGTTAGGGGTGAACAAGGCGAACGAGAAAACCCGTATTTACAACGGACACTGCAACCTCACATACACAAAATCGGCTTTTCTAGTGACGATGAATACAGAATGTTCATTGTTGAGACAGCGGCAGAGCATATACTGTGTCGATACCAGGCAATGGGAAAGATTAGGAGAATATAAAGTACATACCGCCCCACAAAACAAAGAACTTCCATACGAGGGCTGAACTTAATTGGAGAAACATAAAATTGGAAGTGATAAGGTCAAAATCAAAATCCCTCTCTAGGGGAATCATCATATTGTCGCTGGTGAGAGGGCTCAGTAATCCACATCCAGAGAGCAGCGGCATAGGATGCGAAAGGCAAGTGGAAAACCATCGCATTAACATTCCCGAGCATATCAACGTGGAAAAAAATAGCAAAGATATCGCCCCTATTTCCCGGCACACCTTAAGTGGTCGGGGGAGCTAATAAACCCTGGGTGGAAAATTAAAATTGCGACATAGAACATGAAAACACTGTATAAAATCGACAAACTGTCGAATACCGAGAGAGAAGTAAAAAGGATCCATTACCACCGAGAATGGAAACAAACTCTACTACTCAGGGAGCGATAGGGCTCTATACGGAGTGGGACTCCTGATCTCCAAGAAAATGAAGGTGTGCGTCAAAAATTTTCTTCAAGTTATGCTTATCAAGCTGAATGGAAAGTTATTATATCAAAGAGTGGACAAATATAAAGAATTCTGTAATAAAGGGAGGAGAATAATTTATATCCAAGGAAATTTTAAAGACGGATAAAAGACGTAAAAACAAAAACAAAAAACAAGAAGAGTCGAGACGCTTAAATAAAATAATTGAAATTGACATTAAACATGTAAAAGAGAAATGTCTTATCGAGCAATGTAATGAAGTAGAAAAACTGCTACAACAGCACTGAGATAGGGAACTACATCAAAAGATCAAAGACATCACTAGCCAGCGACAGCCCAAACAACTTTCACTAGTGGCCAACGAGAATAATAAAATCGAACTAGACCCAGGTAAACAGCAACAAATTTGTCCAACTATTTAGCGACAATGAACGACAAGAATATTAACACATTGACAAAGGCGTAGACTCTAAAAAAGTGTTTGACCGTATTAAACACCAAAAATTAATGAACACTTTACATGAGATCGGGCTGGACAAACGGGATACTATAATCATTCAGAATATTTACTGGAACCACCAAGTTTGTGTTCCACTGGAAAAGGGTAACACCAACTATATTAATATAGAGAGAAGAGCTCGCCAAGGCTGTCTATTATCTCCTTAGTTGTTTAACTTGCAAGACCGACTAGAAGGTGCAAAGGTTAACGACATAATCGTCAATAATATTAGGTACGCGGACGACACTGTCATTATGACCGAATCGGAAGAATACCTACAAATATTGATGAACAGACTGACCAAAGATAGTGTTACATTGGGTTTAGATGTAAACACCATAAAAACAAAACAAAAGTGTTAAGAACTACATACATCTGGGCAGAGAAATTAATAGCCATCTGGATCACTCAAAGAGATCAGAAAAGAAAATTGAGATCACAAGAGTCGGGTTCTTGAACATGCGTAACTTGTTAGGCCACCTCAAGCTGTTCACACCACTGAGAAAAATGCCTCGAACCACCTGGGCGTCTAGGACAACCAATAAAGAAGTTCTAACAAGAGTGAACACTCGCCAGATTTTAACTGGTCTCATTAAAATTACCTTGGACACATAATGCGCCATGAAGAGTAAAAACAATTGCAGCTAATCCTGGAAGGCAAAATTGAGGGTAAAAGATGTATAGGTAGAAAAAAGAAATCGTGGCTCAGAAACCTCACACCAATGGTGATACACTAATTCATCAAGCCCACAATAGAGAAGACTTTGCCATATTGGTCATTGAGGAGGACATAAGAGGAGGAGGAAGGCAAAAATAAGAACCGCGCTGCTCGAATAATGGCGTTAAGAATTAACGTCAACGACAAGGGCTACGAGGCACACCTGTGCGACTCGCGAAAACTTCTCTACGCTAGCCACTTCCCGAACTAAATTTAACTACAAAATATCCGGTTACTTTGCGAAGTAATTATTCGACATCGCGCAAGAGCCTTTGCCATAAAGGAACGCCCCTATATAAGACGTGTCGGAAAATAGCCCCGCGAAAAATGAAACGTCGGATAAAAGAGGCGGGAGTCTGCCACGGAGTGGGTAACTCGAAAATAACTCGATTACCCGGGGAGACCGAGGAGTGCGGCGGAGGGACGTGGGAGACTGAGCCCGAAACTCGATACACTACGTGTCAGTAAATTCCATCTATCTTGCGTCGCCATAAATAAATAATTATGGTACATGATTTTTCGATTTTGCCCGCTAAAAGATTAAACGCCGCTGATACTGATTGATTGTTTCCAACGAACCGGAGAGGTTGGTTAACGCGCGCTGCGGTTGGGCACCGGCCCAATAGAGGAGTTTCCTATTTGAGGGTTTTGTTTTTTTTTTTTTGTTTGGGATAATAACTAATGCCAGTACTACACATTACAAAGTAGGGTATAATATTTGGATAATAGAAAAGCCGAGTTCCACCAAAAAAATTTAGGATACCTAACTACAAACTGCCTGTAAAGTAGGGCACTTTTATACAAATATATTTTGATTGGAAACGAGCAGCTTCGCTCTCTTTCTATTGGCAAGGAAAAAAGAGTCTGAAAAGAATGTGACCTAATCTCGTCATAGTAAACCAGAAGATGAGAATCCAAGTTTGCTGAATTCTTAAGTGTGCATACATACATTTTCTAGCACTGTTAATATTTATTCGAAGGGTAAAAACCGTTCTAGGGTACACTATGGAGCAATTGCAGAAAATTATAAGTAATTTAAAGAATTACGATTTATGATGGGTAATTGGAGTGTTTTGACAGGAATAACCTATTTCTGAACTAGATAGTTTTCTCAGAAATGAATACAACTCTCTTATTTTATATGACAATGATAGTTGGCTATAGTCTTAAAAAAATGTCCATGTCGAGCCATTACCAGCCATATAGAGTTTGTTGATATCTACAAGACAAGCCGGAAATATAGGGCATAATCACATAGACACCTTTAAAATAATTTAATAAGCACTGGAACTTTCAAATGATAAAGGCAATTTAAAATAACCTAAGATCCATTTGACATTTTAATTTTAATTTTAGATATTATTTTGAATATTCAATTTTAATATTTTTGATTATTTATAAAATCAAATTACAGTTACTTTAACCTAATAAACCAAACACGAATCCAAAATTTTGATAGATAAAAAGGTTATGGGCAATTTTCAAAAAAGCCGAAAATTGAAAAACGCCCGACATGCGGTTTTAGCCATTAAATATTCCTCAAAAAAGCCAATTTTGATCTATCTAATTCAAAAATAGGGTTTTCCTGCTAAAACACTCTAATTACGACAACCCTGTACACTCTTGCAGTCTTTCTCCGAACGCTATGCAACAGCTTCATAATCGTGATCAAAACAACAACTGATTAAACAAAATATATGCTGCTCACTCGAAAATAACGATCTAATCTGGCGCCTGTACTGTTTTCTAAGCTGCCGCGTGACTTATGACCACCCCTGTTTAACTCAAAGCTAGTTATTGAAAGCTGAACCTCTATTGCATATTTTTTCTACTAAAATACCTAATTACCCACCGATCTAGTGTGCGACAAGCGTCACTTTACCGCGTCAATTTCGTTTACCATGAATCCGAGCCACTTCGGACATTTCCGGGATTTTAAAGCACGGATTTGGGAGCAATCGGATGTTTTCGGAGTTATTTCCCACGCTTTGAATTTTGACGTTTCTCAATTCTGACGAACATGTCAGTGAACGTATTCGTGTTGTTTTGCGAAAATGTACCCAAAAACTAACGGTCGTAGAAAAAGTATAGTATGCAACACGTTCGGTAAACTTTTTAACTCACTCGTTTATTAAAAACTCGCTCCGCTGCGGTCCGCTCGTGTCAAATAAACTCGTGAGTCAAATGCCGTTTACCGCACTTGTTGCATAATATACTATTTTCTGCTTCCGTCTGTAAAACATCTAATTACCCACCGATCTAGCCTGCGGGAAACGTCACTTTACCACGTCAGTTTCGTTTCCCACGAATCCAAGCCACTTCGGACATTTCCGGGATTTTACCGCACGGATTTGGGAGCAATCGGATGTTTTCAGAGATATTGCTTTGAATTTTGACGTTTGTCAATTCTGACAGTCATGTCAGTGAATGTATTCGTGTTGTTTTGCGAAAATGTACCCAAAAACTAAGGGTCGTAGAAAAAGTATAGTATGCAACACGTTCGGTAAACTTTTTAACTCACTCGTTTATTAAAAACTCGCTCCGCTCATGTCAAATAAACTCGTGAGTCAAATGCCGTTTACCGCACTTGTTGCATAATATACTATAATGTTTAAAGACTCGTTAGTCACAGAAAACTTCTTGTTTTAAAATTTTGAGTTATCTTATACTCTCAATAATCTCAGTTTAGTCCTTTATTTTTGCGCTGTAAGTTTCAATTTATTTTCTATTTGTCATCCTTTTAACAATTATCCAAAACAGAAAAATTTTGTTGAAACAACTTTCGAATTGTTATTTAACTGTTCAATTTTTTTGTTAAAGTTTTAAGCACCTTTGCAATTTTTAATTTATTATCTTATACTTATTTTTTTAGTTCCTTTTTTTTAAAGATGTTTGCGTGCCTTTACAAATTAAACTAAAATAATTTTTCACGTCAAAAGCTACTTGCTTACTGCATATTATTCAATGCTGCAATTCAATTTTTTCCAAAATTCTAAGTAATTATGTAGATGTGGAAGTACAAATCTTAGGCGAGCTGAAATCTAGAACCTATCATTTAATATTAAAAAAAAAAACGAGGGAAAAACCAAGAGACCAACATATTGTTCTTTTGTTAAAATGTTACCACATTCAACAAGAGTCGCCGTTTTGGCCGCCTCTCGTTTACCAACACGCGAGCCAAGTTGAAATGGCACCCACGTAAGTAGCGTTGCCCGTTAATGAGGATTATAATTCTGCGCGGATATACGCGTTACATCTCGAGTTGAAATAATGGCCGAGGTGGTCGTTCCGTGAGCATTGCAATAACGTAAACTAACGGCTACGCGGGCTCGAATTATAAGCCCCTGACAAAACTATGAAAGCGGACGGAGAAACTGTTATAACTTTTCTTTACGAACTACAGGGAGGTTTTATTTACCGAGGGTTTTAAAATAATTGCAGCCAAACAAGTTTCGAATCGACTTAGTCGGACCGTCTTCGCAGTCTTTGAAAAAATTCGAATATTCGCGAATTCTAGAATGGGCAAGAAATTCCGATTCCCTCACCTAACCTAATTAATTTGAGTTGTTCTTGTTTAATTTTTAAAGGGTTTAAGATCTTTAAACGGCTGCATCAACTGTAAATGGACAAGAACTAATCAAAAAAATTATTTATATAAATTTTATACTACTGTACTACTTTTTACAAAACTTCCTTTATTCCTCCTGCGTCGGTTTTTGCTGAGTCGAACTTGCTGGCGTTTCGCCAATCATCCTGTTTGGTTCTTCAGAGCTTGCCTGAGACTGGCTCGCATTTTACTCCGTACCTGCTTATATATTGTTTGACGGGGATATTAGTAACAGGTAAAAACCTGAGTCGCGGTTAAGATTGTTAGCTTGTTTATAGATTTCTATAGGCTCTCGGATTTTTCGTTGGTAGAATAATTGATTACATGCAAGAATTTTACTTTTATCGAATAAAATTCTATGTCCGGTTTCGTGATTGTGTTCGGCAATAGCTGATGAGTGTATTTGTCTTAGTCGTAAGGCTGTTTCGTGTTCCTTGAGCCTAGTTGATATTTTTCGTCCGGTTTCTCCAATGTATTCTTTGCCGCATATGCATGGAATGCTGTAAACTATTGCCATCTCAAATGGAATTTTATCTTTGACGGACCGAAGATGTTGAAAGATTTTTGGACAAGTGGTAAATCTGGTTTTGACGTTATACTTCTTTAGAACTTTTGATTTGAGGATATTTTGGTTTGCTTTCGGCCTCATTGCTATTGGAAGGTTGTGGTAAAATGTATTTTTTGATCGAACGCTTAATATATTTAATGTGGAAATTATCAGAGAGAGAAAGAGAGATCAGTGACTCGGGCTGAGATAGTATTACAGCTCTGTAAACAAGAGAGTTGATAACCGAAGATTTTTGGGCCGGATGGTGATGTGACCATGCATTCAAGTATATTACGTCTGATTTTCTATTGATAAGAATATCTAAGAATGGAAGGTTAATATTAGTTTCCAATTCAATGGTAAAAAGTATGTTACGGTGTATAGAGTTTAAATGTCTAAGAAAATCTACTAGGATTTCTTGACCATGACGCCAAATAACAAAAGTATAATCGACGTAGCGTTTCCATAATTTAGATGAAAGGTGTCTAGAGCTTTCTTCTCAAAGGCTTCCATAAATATATTCGCCATGACTGGTGATAGTAGAGAACCCATAGCTGTTCCCGACGTGTGTGCAAAAATTTGACCGTTATAAGAAAAATATGTTGAGGACAACCATTTTTCGATTAAGGTGAAAAGGTTTGGTTCCAGATTTTAATATATCTGAAATGATGTCTAGAGTTTCAGGAATAGGAACTTTGGTAAAGAGGGATTCTACGTCGAAACTAACCAGAATATCTTGTGTATCTAATGTAACTATTTATATTAATATTTTCTGTATTAAACGAAGAGAAAATAGCCAAAACTCTTTATTCGCCTTAAAATATCTGTTAAACAAAAAAAACAGATATCTCCATAAAATCCAAACACAAACCAACAATACCAAAAAAACAAATTATTTTGTATCTAATATAAGAAAAAAAAAACAAAAGCAATAGAAGGCACTGCTTTAATTGATTTGCGAAGGAAAAACTGGGTACATACTTAAACTTTTTGAGTCGTGCAAATTTCCTGGAAGAAAAGTAACGGACCTTTCCGCGTTTATACAGAACACATCAAAGAAGGCGAGGATAACATTGAAGCAAAGTTGAAAGGTTATACACTATTTTAGAAAAGTGTAGAGTAGTAAAATTAGAAATTCCGTCCAGTTTAGCTTAATTTCGATGTCCGTCATAGACGTAGGTAAACTTTGTGCAATAAAATTATTTTTTATTAATATTATAAATAGGTGTTGTTGTCATTTTTGACTTCTTACCATCTTGCTTGATGTATGGCCATCATTATTTTATGACGAAGTAGAGGAAAATGAACGGCACTTTAACTACAGTGCAACTAAAACATGTATATTTGCATAATTCACTTACTATCAACGAGGATTAATATTATTATTTTTTATAATTTAAATTCTATAAGGAATAACGCCTAATTTTAATTCTGTTAAAATAAACTTCTTTTTTTTACGCCTCTGGTACACATGTACCGTCTCGGTGAAGGGATAACAATAGACAAAACCTGCAAATTTATCCACACCCGGATGGTAGTATGGTCTGTTCATAGATATAAAAAAGTGACCAATTGCTTTTGAATGGGATGATCCAAGGGTGGTCATTAACATACAATGCAACAAGAGTATTACCTAAAGTTTCGGAATTTAAATTCAGGTAAAATTGTGGTCCGTAATAGAAAATAATTTTATACCTACCTGTGTTTAATATCATTTGGTTTGGTATACTACTTATTTTAAGTTTATTAGTAATCATTCTTATTTCGTGTGTTGAATCGTGTGCGAATTATGCAAAATATGTGCGAGTCTAGTGTATCTCAGGAGATGCTCCCGCCCAAAGGTAGAAAACACTATTCTATTGAGACTAAGGAAGTTATAAACAATGTTTATTTGACCCTCATTGAAGGTGGTGCCAGCAAGCAAGCCTATTTAGAAGAAACGGTCACATTGACGAAAATTCCAACATCCACTGTATGGAAAATTGTGAATAATCCCATTTCAGCGAGGAAAAAAAGAAGCGATGCTGACATTTTCTCGAGTGTGATCAAGATATAATACGGCGTAAAATTTAGCAGTTATACGAGGAACAAAGCATGCTAAATGTTGGTGTGTGGTGTTAAACTGCCTTATGGAAGTGTATTCAACACATGGGTTTTAGATTTAAAAAAATTGACAAAAGGCAAGTTTTAATGGAATCCTTTAGAATTCGGAAATGGCGACTGGAATATCTAGAAAAAAATAGAATTTACAGCGAACAACAAAGGCCAATTATTTATTTGGATGAAACCTGGTTCGACACTTATGATACCCTGGAAAGGGTTGGGTTGACTCATCTGATAAGTCTAAAACAAACGCGCCATCAAAAAGAAGTAAAAGAATAACTATTTTGCATGCTGGCTCTGAAGATGGTTGGATTCCAAACCCCTTCCTTATGTGACACAAAAGCAACAACCCAACACTATATGTATAATAACAACATTTATTTTCACGAAGATTATATCAGAAAGAAATTAATTGAGGTTCTACAAAGCTTGAACCTACAAAAGGAATACGTCTGTGATAATTATTACTCTACACCTTTCTAAAATAGACTAAATAAATATCTATTTACCTATACATTTTGGACGTTCTATATGGTACTTTGTAATCGTGCCTTCTGTTTATTTTCTTTCAACGTGCAAACCCAATATTTCGTAGCTTTGGTTTATGTGCGAATGTCGTTTATTTAGCTCGATTTACACTTCAGCAATGCTGTTTAATTGCCGCTTTGTCCTCGCTCTCGTCTAAAGTAACGGTGCCACAAAGCAAGTTTTCTCTTTTATCAAAAGCCATCCGGATCTTTTAACGTCTTAGTGACGTACGACGAGACCTGAGACTTTGTTCAGAGTTTGGCGTTCGCGTAACTTCTTCGCAGTCCGTTACCCTTCCATCAGTCGGATTTTGAAATTCGACAAATCCTTTCAATTTAAACGAACCACCAAATTTGAGAACAATGAATTCGCTTTTTCGATCATTAACGTAGTAAGCGTCTCTGAGTAATAGGCAAAGAAAAAATTTCAAATTTTCTTGCCTTACTGTTTTCAATACATCAGCCACAGAAAATTTTGCAAATTTCTTAAATGACTACTTAAACATTTTGCTGAATATACTCGTATAAAGTTCTTTATTATGTTGTTTATTGGTATATATTCGGTATTTTAATGATTTGTTTTTGTTGACCTGGTAACTATACTTAGCGAATTAATTGTCTTGTCATTGAATATTATATCTCTCGGTCAATTAAGCTGATTACTATTATTATTTTATTTAGAATTTTCCGACAATTTTTTCATCTGGGCTGAATTCTAAACAAAGAAAATTAACTTTTCAATAAGTTATCAAATACAACAGACACAAAAAGATTAAAATTTATTTTCCAAAAACTATTTTAAACGACAACAAATAACAAAAAATCAATCATTCAATCAAATCAATTTACTTACACATTGGAGAATTCCGCAACCATTTTATTCACACACAGTTTCAAAAAAGCAACCCGCTTAATTTTGTTATCTAAATTTTATGCGCTATATTTCAAAATTGGACTTTGTTCCAAAATTCCTATTCTAAAACACGATACTTCCATGTTTAACCAAAAAAAAAAAAAAACAAATGCACAACAAAACGGAAATCGAGAATAATAAGGAAAAGGGACTTTTCGAATTATAGAGTAATTTTTTCCGACGAGTCGACACGTCGGTTTATTATCCCCTTCGAAAGTCCTCGGATCGTTTCCGAACTTTCATTTGAATATGAAGGTGCAGTGATGAGAAAAATTGCGTTCAGTTTGCGCTTGTAATCTTATTCAGAGCGTCCCTATTGAAGACGAAGAGTTTCATAATTTGGTCCCTCGCTTTACGTGGAACCCAGCAAATTGAAAACTCTGCCACTCTTTCGGCACGGATTTATTAAATGAAAATTACTTTGTCATTCATCGTTCCAACAAAGGTCAGAATCGGGACATTAATCAGATATTTAAAATAACGTTTCGTTATTACATTCTGTTTTACGAATGCGAATTCGAACCCGTGGGGAAATCCGTTGTTATCTTTGCCGCGCCGCTCCGCGCCGCCCCTGCCAATTTATCTGCAAACAGTAAATAAACTAGCGGCGAGTGGCAATTTGAATACGTCGTTGATTTTTAAGCGGATTTTCGAACTTCACGCCCGATCAGCGAATTTTATTAAAACGCTGAGCCCTGACGGTTTTAGATAAATCTGTAATCGTCGTCCCTAGCGGGTGGGGGTATAATGCCATACCGTGAACAATTAAAAAGGCTTATGTTCAGAAACCGCGAAAAACTTGACTACCCTATGAATACGTAATCCGCTTTCGTAGATTGGCATTGATTTCATTCCCAATATATTTTTTTCGAGATAGCAGATGTACCAACCCAGTTTGACAAGGTTGGCGACAACTGGTTACATTTTTGTGTTGTCACATTTTTTGGTACTATATCAATTTTACTTATCCGCGTCTCGTAAAAACGCTTTCCTGGGCACTACTTTCTACTTCTTAAGTATTTTCGTTGAGAGCAAAGAATTTGATTGCTTTTCAGTAAAAGTGCTTTTGCCCAGCAAAATCCGAATTTTTTAAAGTTCTATTAAAGTCTTATCTTGGGGTGCGTATTTATTTTTTTAAATAAAAAAAGTAGTGTCTTATCAAAAATACTTTCCAAAAGTAGGGTTACAAAAGCGATTTAGCATTATCTAAAATTTTCCATATTTTTCAAAAACTCGAAAGCGTACACTATCGGACAAAAGTAAAGCAACAAACATATTTTTTTATTATTTTTTAAATAAAAAAAAGTTAGTTGGTGAAAGCTAAATAATAATTAATATAAAAGTTGACGAAAATGAAGGCGACAAAAGTAAAGCAACAAATTGTATTTAACAGAGTTTTATTTTATTTTATTTCAAAAAGTTGTATTTAACAGTATTGTATTGTATTCTATTTAAAAACAAAACATTAAACACACATTTTAGTACAATAATAATTATTAAAATTATGCCTTAATAATTTATAGAATATCCATTATTGAGAATTACCTGCTGGCAACGGCGCGGCATTGTCTCTATCAACTTTTGAGTGACATTTTCTGGAAGATTTGTCCAAACTTCATTAATTTAATCTATCAACGATTGTTTATTTGGAAATATTTGTGTACGAATGCTACGTTCTACTTCTTCCCAGAGATTTTCAATTGGGTTAAGATCTGGCGACTGTGCCGGCCACTGCAAAACTCTAACATTGTTTTCTGTTGAACGAGTTGTGGAGTGTTTTGGATCATTGTCCTGTTGGAAAATAAAATGTAACGGCATTTCCCACTCTGCATAAGGGAGCATAACATTTTGCATAATCTCCCTATAAACAAATCCATCCATTGTCTCATTAATGAAGTGTATAGGACCTACTCCATTCCATTAGAAACATCCCCATAAAAAAAACTGCCTTTACCATGTTTAATTGTAGATGTTACGTACTTAGAGTTAAACCTTGTATTAATTGGTCTCCTCACACGTCGCATTCCATCAGAATTGAATATTTCATATCGCGTTTCATCGCTGAATAGAACTTTTTTCCAGTCATTAATGGTACAGTTTAAATGCCGGCGTGCAAAGGCCAACTCTGCTGCTCTGTTTCTTGCTGAAACTAGCGGTTTCTTTTGCTGGTCGTCTACTGAACAAGTTTGAAGCTACTAATCTTCTTTGCACAGTTCGTATACCAACCGTAATTTCTGGAATTTCGGCAATTATTCGAGGTGCGGGCTTCCAAGGATCTTGTTGAGCAATACTTTTAATGCGCCTGTCAGTCAAATCCGTTGTTTTAGAAAAATTGCCGATTTCGGCAATTTTTCTAAGTGTCCTCTGTCATTATACGATGAAATTATTCTAGATACGCTGTACCGAGGTAACATAAACTGTCTTGAAATATCAGCTTGATTGGTACCTTCCATAAATGCATTTACTACTCTTTGCTTTAGGTCTTTTGAAATTAAAATAAAAATAAACACGAGTTATTTTTGCACTTACTTTTACTAAAAGCGTCTTTTTGAACAAATTTATTGCGTTAATACGCATTTAAAACTAATGTCAAAATAAATTCGTTTGTTTTGTAAATCATAGACTACTTTAATGTCCTCAAATGTATTGTATTTGTATACAATACCTTGCATGTATAATCACAATGTTGGGACTTGTGTAAAATATATTATATTATATTATATAAAATTATTTTTGAAGATGTTGCTGTACTTTTGTCTGATAGTGTACATCCTAATATCACGAAACTAAATGCAATTTGCATAAAAAAAGGGCGTATCTTATGAAAGCGTAACACACGCCATCATTTTTAGGTAATAAATTTTCAAACTACTGAGCAATATATAGATTTAGTGTATTTGTTGTTTAATAGTTATAAAATAAATTGTTAAAAATACGAAAAATTCCTTTTAAAATATGTTACTCAATAAAATT
Source organism: Cylas formicarius (assembly GCF_029955315.1). Taxonomy (NCBI): domain Eukaryota; kingdom Metazoa; phylum Arthropoda; class Insecta; order Coleoptera; family Brentidae; genus Cylas; species Cylas formicarius. Next base: position 20,612,186 of record NW_026844326.1, on the reverse strand, counting down.
TTACTAGGTTAAATTATTATATACTATACATAACAAAGTCATTCTTTTAATAAATTTCATATTAAGCGTAACACCTAAAAACAAGTACTTGTGCAATAAGATAACCCTAACTGGTTAGTAAAGTAACATTTTGTGATTTTCTCTAACAACAAACTGTAAAATGTACATAATCGAAATCTGTGTTAAAATAAATTTTCAAATTAGAAACGCTTTTATTAAAATTAACATAAATCAGGTTTTCCTCAACATTTTTTAACTTGGTTGATATTTTGTTTCGGTAATTGTACTACGACCTATAGGCCGGTATAGAACCGGGCGTAGACAGAATAGAATGAAAATGAAACGATAAAATTTATTTCCGGATTAAAACTTGAAAAATAAGGATTTATTGTTGGCAAAACTACAGCCGCTCCCGTATATTTCACAGAATCCAGAACTACCAAGCGTTTTTCTTTTTACTTAAAAAAATTATACATTAATCAAAAACTACAACTTATACAAATCCCTTTACAACGATTTCGGTCCTATATTACCCCGACTAGCGACATCATTTAATTCACCCCACCCGTATGTCGTTATACATTAATCATTCCTACGTAATCTCACTACAAATTCCTGTCGCAAATTCAAGTCGTTAAATGGCAATCCCCCAAATGGAAACAAATTGGGACCATCCAACCGCCAAGTGGGATAAATACCGATAACTCTAATACCTGCACGCGCGAGTTCGCAGTTGATCCCCTTAAAATATAACGTCGACCCAGCCATAACGGAATGGAAAATCACGCAACCCGTTCTATTTAACCCCTAAGTTCAACCGAAAGGAGTTTATATTGGCTATACTGAAAATAAACCCTCCGCGCGAGAGTAGGACCGAGAGGGCCTTGAAACAAAAATCTCTCGCTTAATGAGAGGGTCGTGACGACATTGGTGAACTTTCGATATACCGGCAGCAGAAACTTTCTAAAACTCCGTTTCGCAGCTTCCGTGACGTTTGAGGAAATTATTTGTATTTATATATGTAGAGCCGGGCACTCGCTGTTTTGTAGAGATTAAATATCTGGCCAGCTGACGTGCAAATTTATGTGGTACAACCACAGGTTACATACACACATATTTTGGCATAAGACACCACTTTCTGTTTGGCAGTTTCAATCCCGAATTTAACATTGAATCCGTACCCGCTCGAACTAGATACTGTAAACCCAACACAATGACTGCAACATTATTATGTGTAGGTATCGTAAAGCCAGTCGGCCAGCCAAGCGTCTGCTGTGTTTGGCTACTGACGTCTCGCGGACTGATTTTTAAATGTTTACAGTGGACGTGAATATGAATATTTTGCCCTTAAATTTTTTTTGATTGTTTTTTAAGAACAAAATCTATCGCTTTCAGTTAAAATGCATATGATATTATGCAATATGCCATTATGCCAATCTATCATAATGGATAAAAGAATTTTTAATTACATTCAGGCCGATACAAGTGACATAAATGAAATTTTCCTTGCTAGTCAAGGATTTAAACATCGAAATAATCTTCACAACATTAAAAACAATAATTGAACAAGGAAGCTATCCTCCCTAACTGGTTTTTAATGTTGTTTAAGGCCTGTTTTGGGAAATAATGCTAAAACAAACATTTACATCCCGCAAAGAGAAACGACCACCAGGATTTAAAGCTACAAAAGATCGCTTAACACTTTTACTGGATGGTAACGCAAGCAAAGATATCATATTAAAACCACTACTACTCGTTTACCAGACCAAAACCCACACCAACCCAGTAGATGAAAGGCATATTTCAATGAACTTTACCAGTAATTTCGGAGTCTAATAAAAATCATGGACAACTATGAAAATTTTCCAGGATTAGTTCATTGGACATTTCTCCCGGAAGTGTTAAACGTAATTGAGAAATTAAAAAACTTGAACACAGAGGACTACTATTAATTGTTAATGTCCCAAGCCCCCAACAAATTTATCAGACTTCCAGTCGAAGTGGTTTTTTTGCCTGCTATAAAAACTATTTTAATCCAACCAATAGACTGAGGCGTTATATAAGATTTTTGTGCTTATTACTTGCGGTGAACATTTAAGCAGATGTTTGACAGAACAGAGACGCAATCAATAAGAGAAAAACTACATTATCGCGGTAGACAACATAATAAATCTTTCTTGGAATGAGATAACAGATTTTAGAGCGAAGTCACTGTGTCAATATGGATGAAATACTGGAAAAATACTGGAATTAGTTTTAGATGAGTTAAATATGGAAGACATCAAAGAAATAGTTCAAGAAGCAGCAGCTAGTCTTTCTAATGATGAACTCAAGAAATTAATTGAGCAAAAAATATATGGATAGTGATTAGGAAGAAGATCAAAAAGAACTTTCGATGGTGTTTGTAAAAAAGAGTTTCACCACTATAACTGAAATTATGGACCAATTTGTTGAAAATGTTTTGACAGGAGTTCAAAAGCAAGACGGGGCGTTATAGATGCTTTATCCACTTATCAACAACTTCTAGCAGAACCCAAAGGAAAGCGCAAACTATATTAGATGCCTTCTTGACAACAAGTTAGAAAATTGGAAACACAGAATAGACTGAATGACACTTCCTTTACAAAATTTTTAAACGTGACAAATTAATAATAATTATTATTAAAAACATGCTCATTCTCCCTCAAGATCTAATTTTCTACACCAATTTATATATTTATCGTAAGATTAGTTGATAAAATATCATGAAGCTTCGACCATAGCCATTTAACAGATTGTTTAATTGTCCTAATCTATTTTAACTGTTTTATTTGAAACGAGTTATAAAGAAATTAATTATTATTATTATTATTATTATTATTATTATTATTATTATTAATTAAAGACAGTAGAAAAACACTTTATCCAAAATTTCATCAAAAATTTAAGGAAATTAGCATTATGTCAATAATATGCAGATCAAATCGAGAACTATTTTTGATATTCTAATAAATGCAGTAAAACTTTGAATGCAAATATCTCGAAAACGGTTAAGAATTTTGGATATTAAGTTTAGGCTGACGTGTAATATACAAAATTTCAATTATATGAAAGCGCAATAAATGGAACTTGAACATGATGGATTAATGTACAAACTTGTAAAGTACAATGAAATACATAACACCAATATTATATTTACAAGTGATATACATGGATACCACACATAAGCAGAAAATGTATGTATATCAAATGTATTAAAGAACTGATATGTGACTGCATAGCCCAACTTTACTTCCAGGTTTCAATGCAGTTACTATCGCAACGCAAATACCGTCTTTAAGATATATCTATATCAAAATATGTGAGTTATTCGGAACTCGTCTTTATCGCATCGTTCTGTGTTTATGAATATTTCAAACGTTCCTTATCTATTCTCGAAATATTTAGTAAGCAAAACAAAAATTATCAATCATCAAAATGTCAACCGTGCTTGGTTAATGGCAACCTTTTTGTAGAACCACTTTAATTATTGCAATAACGTATATTTCAGCATAGAGTAGATGAAAAAGGAGTACAGAAAATGTAAAACGCTTACATTAGGTTTTGTTTCTTTCTTGGGATAATATATTTCGGAGACATGTTTAACATTTGAATCGTGATCATAATCAACATCAAGAATAACTAATTTCCTTATCGCACCAAACAATAAAAAAAAGTTTTTATTATGGATAAGTATAAAATTTTCAATTTTGGCCACTCACGTTCAAAGAGGCTACAAGAAAACGATCTCTACTCTGATACTTTATCGAATTGTTATAAAGCGTAACTTTGTTTCGTTGTTGAAACCTTGAGAACAACGTCTTTTATAATTATAACAATAATTATTATCTAGGAACATTCTCTGCGGTATTACCGCAGTATACATTATGCCGAATTAAAACCGGAAATGAACGTTATCAAAACAATGGTTCCATTCTGATTTCTGACCCCATTTTCAGACGATTCAATGAAAACGATGGCGGCATTTTCGTCGGTAGACGTTTTATGAACCATACGCGCAGACAATAGAGCGGTAAAATTTTTATATTGCCTTAAAAAGCCATAAAGGATCATTTTGGTGTCTTATCGTATGAATTCACATTTACGTAATCAACCCGTAAATCCGAACTATGGAGGCTGTTACACGGCGTTACGGCAATGGCTATCGTAAATGTCGCGTAGGTTAGGAAATAATATGCAAGTTCGTCACATTTTAGTTGGTATATATTTGTTTAACTATTAGGTAGCCCCTCGTATAGATGATATTGACATAGCCTTTCAATTGTCTGATCCGTGAAACGTCAACATTGTCAAATATCAATTGGGAAGAAAAAGTGAATAAAAACCGGAAATTGCGTTTCTTTTGTTTGGTTATTTTTCAGTCAGTTCTTTCTTTCGTCGAGGGAAGACTGAAAAGATAAGGCAACATTTTTGCAGAAGATGAAAAAATAAAAAAAATACCAAAAATTGAAGTACATTGAGGTACTTGTCTAAACTAACTCTTATATTAATATTTTAAATTGTATGTTGTTTATGTTTTTGTTATGACATTTTGTATTATATAAAAATATGGGTAGATATAAATAACTGATTAAAACAACACTAACTTTTGACAAGTGTAAGAGATTTAATCTTTCTAGATCAGATGCAAATTTAAACTGATAGTTTTTTCAGAAAAAATATATTTTTGTTTTTTAAACAACATAGCGATAATAACTGAGACGTCTAATTGGTAGGTCTTTTCCAAAATTCGGGAAAAATGGTGTGAAATTGAAAAGAACATGAGAACAACAACTTTTAAAAATTAAATATTTTTAAAAATATTAATTCATATATGAAACACTACGCTATTTATTTTTTATGTTAGTGAAAATTTTTGTTGCTGATTCCTGATTTAAAATGTTCCAAAATGTATGTTGAAAATTATCCGAATTAAAAAACATTTGAAAAAGCCTGCATATCTGCCTTCAGACATTGACCTAACCACATATTCATTTTAATCTACAGTTCTTTTAAAACAAACTCGCATTTTCGATTCGGATATAAATTATAGATAAGTCGAAAATGGGGCGAAGGGCGCTGGAAGGTGGGGGAAGCTACGGAAAAGTTTGATTGCTACGTCTTAAAAAGTTCTCAAACTTTTAACGATTTGAGTGAATATCAGACGTAGAGTTATGCTAAGATGAGGTAATCCTTTTAACGTCAATCGGCTTTTATATGACGACGTCATTTTAATTAATTATTCTATCTAGCGACTATATATTGTGCGTTAAATTTCCGATGTATTTCGATGTGAAAAGTTCAACGTCAGGGATGTCACGTCATTTAAAGAATTTAAAAAATATAACATTCATATACTAAGCTTTTTTGTCACACCTTGTATATAAATAAGACTGTAATATTAAATCTACATATTAAACCCTACAACTTTTCCATTAAACCTTTTTTTCCTAAATGTAAAATATAACAGTTAGGGAGGAGTAACATTTGTAATAGGTCAGCCGTTACCGACTATGTAAGTTTTTGTTTATTAAAGTTGCATGTTACTATATCATAGATTTTGAGCTGCTGCAATTTGAGTTTCGACAAATTGACTGTTTCCATAATCTATATATTTTCAAAAATACGTGAAGTGACGTGATGATCGGAGAAAGGGCTTACAAACTACCGATAGTTAACGAAATAACGAAATAAATAGTTTGGTCGTGCGGTATTGAAAATAGAGGAAAAACCTTGGGAAAATTAACGCGCTAAGCTCATTAAAATCGATCCTAACTGAAGCTACGCAACTATAACATCTGCAATTTAGAATTGCAAATTAGTTTATAAATAATTCCCTCGGGCGTGTGCATCTGCTTTATAATTTGAACAAAGCGAATTAGGAAATAAGTAAAAGGTTGATATTCGGTGAAATTTATCACGCTGTAGGAAATTCTCATGCGGAGCATCGCGACGTTATGCCGGAGCTCGTTACGGACTATGGAACAATAAGTGAAATTGTATGAAAAGTTTAATTACTGGGAATCGTACCTGTTACGAATGTTCCGAGTTTCTACATTTGCATCTCTACACGGGATGTTCCATAACTATTCGAGAGTATTTCATAGTGCGATTCTGCGTAAAAAATAATAGCAGTGTAATGACAAATTTTATGGCACAATGGATATTAATGAAAAATGACAAATCAACGGATTTTCCGTCAATATAGCAATATAGCATAGCGCATAATATTGGTTAGTTTTGGCGTAGCCCAGCAAATATCAAAATCTCTACAAGTAATTTGGATAGATTTACTGCAATCGTTTAAAAGTTTAGTTAGTAGTTTGTTTGATTTGGGACAAAAAGTTATAGTTGTTGTAATTAGTTTTCAAAATTTGGTGCCAGTGAATTGCAGTATGGCACGTGGTACATAAACCTATATCAAAGAGAAAAAAGGCTTTAAATCTACTTTCAAATAACTGGACGCAAATGATGCCGGTATTATAGTTTGTCGAAAGATAGATGCCATGTATAGGGAACAAATGAGCCTCATTATAAAGTCCATTTTGAGAAAATTTAAATAAGATGATACAGGCATAAACTGTGCATGTGTTTAAAGAAGCGGAAATGAAAAGAAACTAGATGAGACAATGCAATGCAATGTTAAATAAATAAAAACGCATAATAATAAGTCACGGGATAAGAACAGTATTTATACCACACGGTCTAGCCTTATCAGTAAGAAGTAAAAAGAACTCACTTGTTGACTACTAATGCTCTTAGATGTTTTCACAGGGGCTCGCCTGAGTACTTGTTGTATAAACCATTTTACGATTTTTTATAGTAATAAAATATGATTCCATCAGTAAAGTGCTCGTCTCTGCCTTCGTTCGGCTACCCGCTGAGTTCTTACGGTCAGTCCTACTATACTAAGGTGATCAGACATCCCGCTTTTGGTGGGACAGTCCCGATTTTTCACAACTTGTCCCGCGTTCCGTCAAGTTTTTCAAAAGTTCCGACTTTGAGAATTAAGTTAAATTTTATATTTATGCAAATCATTGTTTTGCGTTCTAAGAATCCTTCAATTTGTTTTGCGTTTTAAGGATCCTACGGACTATGACGACTAACATATTGCTTTTGCTACCCAGTTATGTTGTATTTGCCATATAAAATTAAGGTAAGTAATTTATTTATATATTTCATAAATACATAAATTATCTTAAATTCATCATCATCTGTTACTTGCCTTAGAAGCTGAACAAAATGTGAAGTAGGTATATTTTTTCTAGACAGTATTTATTTATTTGTAAACGATTGGTGCTGACAGTGGGTTCATGGTATTCACTTGGAACGAAACAAGTAAGGAGAATTTCATTCACTGATTCAAAAACGCTTTTATATAGGTATATTTCAGAATGACTAGTGAGTATTTTGATGAAATTTGAGCCATATCACAAATGACATTCGAAAATCTGACACAAATTATCGTGAAGCCTGAAGAACGACTTGCCATTACATTGAGGTAAAAAAAAACAAGTTAAGAAAAATTAGGTAATGAATTTTTAAACGAGACAAGAAGGAATTATTATTAATTCATGTTATTGTCACTGAGTGGATTAAAAGAAGAATGAAGTATAAGTATTATCGTCCTGTGAAAATCCAGATGAAGAACTGGGATCTCCACTATCAGGTATCAGCACTGGTGCAACATTAGAGTTATCATCGTATAAAAATCCAGATAAAGTGTTGTGGAGAGAACTATTTCGACTTTCAGGTCTAGGCATCACATTTGTGTGTGATATGTTCCTCATGGTGCAAATGTTCCTGTTCCATGATGACTTGAGCAAGTTTCAACTTAGTTATCGCCTGCCTCATTCCAGAAAACGGTTTTTATGGTCTTTGCGTAAGCCAATCATATTCATCTCTCCTATAGAAGACACTGGTGTAGTCATTACGCTTTCTGCTGGTTTTATTATTTGCAGTTGAAGAACTAGTTCGAGCGGTATTTGTTAACGTTATTGATTTAGATGGCTGAGTGACATTTAAAGCTTGAGGTGCCGTATCAGTCGAAATTCTATCTGCGTTTTCGGAACCAGCTATTTCAGTGTCAAAATTTTCGGAAACTGCAAGATCGATATTTGTAGGATTATTGTCACTGATTTTGAAAGAAATTTTAGCGAAAGTTAAGCAAGGCCGAAAAGCTGTCATTTGTTCAGCCCACAACCTTAATGCTTCTCCCGTTTTGGTTTTGCCAGACCTGATATATATTGCATATGTATCACCTAAAACAATATTTTGATACTTTCTATACAATAGGTCACAGTTTTAGAGTTGCACTTTCAACAGTAAGTGCAATCATGACAGAAGTTTGTTAAGCTATTTGTACAAAATTAGAAAATTTGTATTTACGCGAACCAACATTGGAAGTTTGGAAACAGTTTGTGGATTCCCAACTGCATCGGCAGTTTGGACGGCAAGCATGTAACCGTAAAATGTCCGGATAAAACTGGATCTAATTATTGGTGCTATTTATACAAATTTTCAATAGTATTGATGGCTATTGTGAGAGTTGATTATACATTTTTATGTGTAGATGTCTGTGGATTTGGTAAAAACAGCGACAGTGCCATTTTTATGCAATCTAACATGGGAAAGTGATTTTAAGAAAATACAATGAATGTTCCGGGGCCTAAAAATCTGCTGTACAACATGGGGTATTTTTTAACAATTTCTATTAAGGCTTCCGTCTTCGACATTTTCTTAAGCTCCTGCACAATCGCAGTGTTTCCATAGGCCGCCATAAAATTCGAAGGGAGAGAACTTTTCGCTGCGAATAATTCGCGTTGGTTTGGGGGCGCCGTTAAAGAAATTTAAGAAAGGAATATACTAATAAAATTTGGCAAATATTTTAAGTCAATCAAACTAACTTCGTTGTAAACAACAATAAAATTTATTTATGTAAATTATGTATAATGCAAATTAATTCGGCGAAATTTTGCCAATGTGTTTATAACATACTCCCTCCCTCCTTCAGAGTTGTCTTGCTTTAACCGTCTAAAAATCTGATCACCTTACACTATACGGAAAGTTAAAGATATCAATATCTATCTCTCTGGCATTTTACTCCAAACAAGGACATATGTTATCGTATTTATTCGTTATCTATTTTAATGATAATAATAATATTATGTTATGCAAGTGCTTAGTAAACGAGTAACTTATTACTATGGCGCAATACGACTACACAAAAGTGAACAAATTAAAAGCTTTTTTCCACTCCCGTCTGTAAAATACCTAATTACCCACCGATCTAGCGTGCGGGAAGCGCCACTTTACCACGTCAGTTTCGTTTCCCACGGATCCGAACCACTTCGAACATTTCCGGGATTTTACCGCACGGATTTGGGAGCAATCGAATGTTTTCGGAGATATTTCCGATGCTTTGAATTTTGACGTTTGTCAATTCTGACGGTCATGTCAGTGAATGTATTCGTGTTGTTTTGCGAAAATGTACCCAAAAACTAACGGTCGTAGAACAAGTATAGTATGTAACACGTTCGGTAAACTTTTTAACTCACTCGTTTATTAAAAACTCGCTCCGCTGCGCTCCGCTCGTGTCAAATAAACTCGTGAGTCAAACGACGTTTACCGCACTTGTTGCATAATATACTATTTTCTACTCCCGTCTGTAAAATACCAAATTACCCACCGATCTAGCGTGCGGGAAGCGTCACTTTACCACGTCAATTTCGTTTCCCATGAATGCGAGCCACTTCGGACATTTCCGGGATTTTACCGCACGGGTTTGACGTTTGTCAATTTTGACGGTCATGTCAGGGAATGTATTCGTGTTGTTTTGCGAAAATATACCCAAAAACTAACGGCCGTAGAAAAACTATATTATTAAACACTCGCACCGCTCGCATCAAATAAACTCGTGAGTCAAATGCAGTTTACCGCACCTGTTGCGTAATATACTATTATGACCTCGCCGAATGTTTCCCGGCTGTGGGAATAGTGTTTTGTTTATCAAAACACAAATTATCACTTGCGTGCATCGACCAAACTCGAGGAATTCAAAAAATGATAAATTAAAGCGAATTAATTTAGAAACGTATTTAAAAGAAAGGACATTCGATACGGCATTTAATTCGAATTTTCGGCAATTGAGCCAATCGAAGAAGTGGGAGTGATACCTACGGGTAACTTGAATCAATTTTGCAATTACCTTTCTTGAAATGATTATTATACGAAACTTTGCTCGCCATTTGACGGTTTTGAGCGTAAATAATAAATTATAAATATAAATACTTAATTTTTAAAATACATGATAAATAATAAGTAATTTGCAATTTGCTTAATCAACTAACCTATATTAAATTCCATGAAATTTTAATAACTGGCCTTGTTTTCACATTCGATGAAAAAAAAAGCGGTTAAACAACTTTAGTTTCAAAAATAAAAGTGAAAAAAATTATTCGCCCTCAGATGAAGATGTAGAAGCACAACTCCGCACTGGATCACTATTTTTGATTTTTATTGCAGTATTCTTGGACATTTTCAAAAGCAGGGAAATGACAGAATTCTTAACTAGGCAGAAAAATACGACGTATAGAAGAATACAATTTACACTAGCCTGGGTAACGTAGAATGATAGATAGCGGAAATTTCGTTTAAAAAAAAATCGCCTTTTTTTGCGCGAACGCCATTGTTGCCGGAATATTGCGGCACATAAATCAACCGCATTACCCTAATCTTTGGCGGGACATTTAAAGTATATGCGAAAATTGATTTATTTAAAAATGCACGGCTAATATTACGGAAACACGCGTTGGCCCGCAAGTATGCCACTACGGAGAACGTAAATAATTAAATTTAAGGGCCCCCGTCGGGTTCCCCGTTCGTGACTATATACGCCCGGCCATTTAGAGTTTTTAAGTTAGCGACCACGGCGGTACGAAAAGAAAAAACGCAATTTCGAAAGACATTAAATTGGGTTTTAGAACCACTTCGGGCAATATTCAGCGATTGTTAACCATTTGCAGCCTTCCTAATTAATAATCACAAAAATTAGGTTCACTGATTCATACAAAAAAACAACCATATAAAAAGTTTTTTAAATACATACGCACCTACACCTATTAAACTGATTTATGACTGACTTATTGAACGCATTGAAACAAATCATTATGTAGAGAAGAGAAGATATAGTGCATGGTTGCACTGTGGAAAGAAAAGAATAATATTGGCATAAAAACTTAAAATTAATTTAATGAAATGCAAAAGTTTAACCAAATAAGTTTTAAAATATTACTTATTCCATACTTGATATTTATCTACGCTTATAGAGCACAAACATATATTTTTTCTACTGAATGCTTTTAAACTTTTTTATGTCTTTCTTCTTTCTCAATGCAGTGGTTAGGTCGAAATCTTATCTGCTTGCACGTGGTGTTCATTTTGTAATAGGGCGGGCTACGTACATTCGCTCTTCGATATTTTTTTTTGTTATGTTGGTACAAAGGCCCCTAGCATATGTTCACAGTTTCGGCCAGCTTGCACGTATAGTTTTTTTTGTGAAACAAAAGCGTTAGACGTGTTTTGTGTACTCGGCGATTTCTGCTGTCAAAAAAAATAGAACACAAAATTTACATAAAATTTTGTGTACAAAACTGGAATACAGTGCTGCAAATTACTTGATATAGTGACAACGGCATATAGTGAATCTACTTTGAGTAAAAAAATTGTTTATAACTGGTACAAGGTGTTCCAAGATGGCCGAGAAGACGCCAACGACGAACCTCGCTCTGGACGCCCCAGCATGTCAATAACTGATGAAAGCCTTGAAGAAGTGAAACGAATCACTATTAGAGAAGTGCCATGCAATTTTTTCAGAAGTTTCGGGCATGACTTAGTATACTTAGTATACTAGACTTAGTTTAGGTAAATCAGTTCCATTCTGCTTAATAATGAGCAGGTTGGTTGTGAAGGTAGTTGTTGTTTTGACTAACCCGATTATTTACGCAAATTGTTCGTTAAAAGCTAGTTTGTTAGCTACAAATTTTGAGTCTTTCATTTTATTACTTATTATTTTTTATTTTTACGAAAATATTTAAGCTATTGTTGTATATTAGTATTACAATCAAATATAGATATAAATCAATAGAAGTAATGAAACCGCATTTTAACCGGAAATTTGATCCGAGTCCCAGGAATAAGAATTTCACTATCGCACGATGACGCCGTTATTCAAGGAAATCGTTGCTTGTCGATAACTGGATAAAACTTTAACCGCCAACCAAATTTAATTAAAGAGCCGGGCAAACATCTCGAGATTGGAATTTTTCCCTGTGATATCGCGTCGTCAGAGTCAACTCCGCATATTTTTTTTAGAATACAACGGACCAATAAAAGTTTATTCGAGTTAAAAGTTTGTCGTTTATGTGCCCGAACGTGGCTTATAGATTTTCCCGTTTCCGAGGGGTTTTTCGTTGCGGCTAACGGCTTCCAGTTGGGAACTTGTTGGCAGATGTTTTGAGTTTACGTAAATTCGTATTAAAAGCGACGCATTTTTAGTTTATTGTTCCAGAGAGTATCCAATCAATGACTTCTAAAAAGGAGACATATCGAAAACGCTGTCTGTCGAAATTTCTGAAATTTTTATAATAGTTAACAATTAATATATTAATGGAAAAGTAACGTAGGTATACCATTTTAGATGTGTTGAGGAACTTCGGCATTATTGATGATATATAGATGAAGTTTACACAACACTGACGGAGGGAACAGTAAAAAATAGGCGATTTTTAAAAAAAATCCATTTCCTTTCGTTAATATGAAAGATATTTTTATTTTGTAAATATTTTTCAGTTGAAACTTTTTAACAGAAATTACATGGCGCATTTACGCTTCTTTTTCTTTTTTCAGGACCGCCATCAAAGCAATAATTTCTGCTTCTTCTTCGACAACAAAATAATTCATATCTAATTTATTTTATATACCCGGATAATTTTGAAAATATCCCGGTATACAAGCGCAAACCGCTTTCGATTTCGATTGCGCTGATTTCAGGGGCGTACTCAGTTTATTCTTTTAAAAATCAGATACGCTCAAAATAGTTTGGGAAAAATTCTATTATTATTTTTGAAAATAAATGTATAGACCAATATCTGTTACGTAATATCTTCGGTAGACCCTAACAATTGGACATCCTGTACGTCGCGGCATATTTCTTGTCCTTTCGTTTCTTTTGGGTCATTTTCTATGAGCGAAAAGGAAATCGCCTAAATAACAATTAACGCCGCCTTATTAGGCAAACGTTTCGGTACCGTGCAAATAATAATAATAATTTTGCAACGGCATTATTAAACTAATAGCGGTAATTGCTGCTATTAAGTTGTTACGGCTACTAATAGTTCTACTTTATTAGATACGTTTAACTGAATTTGGCCAGTAGAAATAAAAAAACCCTCAAATTCTTACTTATACTTTACATGTACTTATATGCTACTACCCAGAACCAAGAATTCACTATTCATTAGTCACAAAAACTTTTCAAATTTTCTATCTATCTATCACAGTCGTTTAAAAGTTACAGCTCTTTATTAAAAAAAGAAACATTGAATTACCCCCACCAATCTATTTTAATAAATATGTCAAAAAGTGTTAAATAAAAATTACGCGAATAAAGCTTTAAGAAACTAATATTTTTTGCCTCGTTTGCATTTCAGAGAAAAATCACTTTAAATGTTTGACATGACGGTTACGCAACCTTTTCACGTTCTTATTTGGATTCTTTAGTTATAAAATTCTGTACCCTAAATGTTTACAACGTATAATTTTCTTTTTACAACCTTATCTCACCACCTCTCTAAATCTCCTTATTGTTGTTATATAAACTAAATTTGTGCCATTTTTTATAGAAGACCGAGTATTTCATCTAATAATTCTTGGGGCTCGTTATTATATAAAAATATATAACGCGCTATTTCAAGTACTAAGCATTTTTATGACAGAGACAGATACAGACACAGATTTTTGTGCATAAATTAGAGAATTTATTACAAAAAGTTAGTTAAAATAAAAAAAAACAAAATTAAAAATATATGCTTTTTACAAAACTTCCGGATTCCTCCTGCGACAGTTTTTGCTGAGTCCAAATTGCTGATATTTCGCCAATCATCCTGTTGGCTTCTTCAGAGCTTGAATGAAACTGGCTCGCATTTTACTCTGTACCTGCTTATATATTGTTTGGGGGGGCGGAACTAGAGGAGGGGCATGAACACTATCTCGGATGACTGATTCTCCTATTGGTGATAGGTATCAGTCATCCGAGACGATGTTTACGCCCCTCATTTAGTTGCGATCCCCCCTCAAACAACATACAGAGTAAAATGCGAGCCAGTTTCACTCAAGTTCTGAAGAAGCCAACAGAATGATTGGCGAAACGTTAGCAAGTTCGATCCAGCAAAAAGTTTTGTAAAAAGTATTACAGTAGCATGTGGAAGTTTCTTTAAAAAAAATAAATAAATAAAAATATATATCCTGTATTTAAAATGCGTCTTATATACTATGTATTTTTGAAAAGCTTATAGCAAGTCTAATAAAATTATTATTGTTATATTAAAATAAAATAACAGCTTTAGTTTATATACCAACATGTGTGAGCCTCAAAAGAAAATTTACTACGCCATTAGATATTACTTAAAATAACTCGATTCAGTCCAGTTTTTACCTTTTCGAGAGGTGAGCGCGTGTTGATTAAGACGTCACATAGAAACCTTGAAAATAATTTGATAAACACTGGAACTTTAAAAAAGACAAGGTCAATTTAAAACAACTTAAGTGAAAAACACGACACCTAAGAAAAATTTATTATTTTAATTTTAATTTTAGATATTAATTTTTATATTTAATTTTATTATTTTCGATTAATAAATTAAATTATGGAAACAAAATTATAGTTATTTTAACCTAATAAACCAAACACAATAAATATTAGAATTCGAAATATTCAAATTGAACCGTTTACATTAATTATCTTAAAATGTTTTAACATAAATGTTCAAATTAGGCGCTGCTCTCATTATAATACTGAACGCACGTTTTTCGTACCGAATGGCAACTATTCACTTCACTTCGCTTCAGAAATAATGACTCCTTCCAAAAATGGAACAACACATGTTCGCAAAATATTTATACGACCACCCGTTATTAGATTTTCATTAAAAAAATAAGGCCCAACAAAATCTACCTCGGAAAATTCCTACCTATACATTGAATCCAAAGCGACTTTGCCTATTTTGATACATCACAGCATGAGGATTTTTTGAGGGTTAAGAAATGTATCTGTTAAAGTTTCCGAAACAGTCAATTCTCATTTCCTCACTCCAAACAATAGACAATGAAAAATTAATGTTCTCATTAAATTTTCCTATGCAAAAGTTGCAAAATTGTATTCTGAACTTATGTTTTTTTAAATAGCCAAAAGTTCAGTTTTTCCAGTATTTGTTGCGTCAGCTAGTGACCGAGAGATTTTCCAATACTTCTCCAATTATATTCAATTCCCGCATTTCATATTCTTCATTAAGTGGTTTTGATTGTGTATTGGCTTTTTGAAGTTTCCTTAATTGGTTCGCTTGCCTTGTTGATACCGCTCGGGATATTTATTGAAATAAAGTTCATTGGCTGCCTCTGCGTTTTCATTTGAACAAATGAAACACAGCATATCACATTTTTCATAAATTTGGTACGTTTTGAATTGTTAAATGAACGAAAAGTTGAAGTTTGACCACTAAAAATATGTGTGACAGAACACAAAATTCAACAAAGAATCAAAATTATGTCCTTATCTAACACTGACAGCTACATATATACAGTCTATTAGTACATAAACAAAAAATGCCCTATAATTCCATCTTTTTTCATCACAGATACCATATATGGTTGAAAATGGCTCGACACGGGCATTTTTTAAGACCATAGCCAACTACGATTGCCATATAAAATTAGAAAGTTGTATTCATTTATGAGAAAACGGAAAACTGTAGATAAAATCCGAGTACTCCACGGCATTTGACTTAAAAATGCCTTTATAACGTTTTTTTATGAACCCAAAATTTTCATAATTAAAAATATTATGGGCAATTTTTAATCTCATGCGGTGTTAGCCATTAAATGTTTTTTAAGGATCGAGCCCTGGATTTCCTGTCAAAACACTCCAATACTAAAACCCTGTATACTAAAACAAAAGTAACAAAAGCGAAGTAAATTTGTTGGTCTGTTTATCTTTGTCAGTAGGCTCGTGAGCAATATTCGAAATTGCTTCTCTAGGTCTCTTGTGTAGAAACTAACCGGCTCTTGGAAAAGTTGGAATGAACGACTGAATCATGCCTCTGCGATTACACATTAAACTCGAGCCATACCTATCAAATTCAGATATTTATGCTTCGCAAATAAATCACGTCACCGTAGTGACCGAACCACCCAAAAGCGTCACACCTGTCGCACATTTCAACTTGACAAATGCCGCTCAATTGAAAACACCATAAATGATTAATGCGCGGGAGGCGGCGCCCAGTTTGCCTCGCAATTTGTTCGACTTCAGAAACCTTGCCGGAAAATTACCGATGGCTGTGAATTTGTCAAAGCAATTCCAAAATACGGCTACGGGATTCTAGTGGAAATGAATAATCGAACGATCTAAACCGGATGTGAGACAATATCTTACTATCTGTAGTAAAACGGCTGCCAAATGCGTAAGCTCATATTCACCTTGTAATAAATCGTTTCCACAATTTAACTAATCAAAATATAACATTTTAGGTACGTTTGTGAATATTTTGATATTGATTTGTTTGGTGGTCGCTTTAAAACATCAACGATTTTCTTTTTTCCTATATTTAATGTATTGCTCAAGATGACTACATTAATCAAACTGAATAATTGAACCAGAATCATACTGCTTTTACCACCGACCCCGTGATTAACTTTGCCTATTGTTTATTACTCCAAAACCGCAACCCCTTATAGAACAACCTGTCGAGCAGACCCTTACCCGTAACCATTCCAGGACCGTCCTAGGAATTTATCTACCTACACTAACAAGCTGGATAGAAGTATGTTGTCCGTCTTTTTTGCCGAGCAATTCTTGAAACATGTACATAAAAAAAATTAGTACAAAGTAACAATTTATTTCTATTTCTACATCAGTATCATAAGGTGACAGTCACTTAAAAACTCGATAAATATTTTCTTCTTTTATTACTCGTTTCTCACAGTTAGACCAACTTTGTACTGATATTTTAGCTACCTCTTGTCGAATTACGTTTATGCTACTATCACTAAATTTTGGTGCAGTATTATTTCTTCTGATATACGCTTTCAACTTAGAACAAATCATCTCAATCGGGTTAAATATATAATGATACGGGCGTAATCCCAAGATTTCATGTCCGTTTTGGTGTGCTATCTAACCGCGAATATAATCTGTAGTCTTAAAAAGGTACTGTAAAATACTAAAAAATGTCATAGTAATAAATGCACAATATTTTTTGGTCGTACAATACTTCTAAAAGATTTCTTAACATTTGAAAAAGAAAAGAGAGTCTTCTGTCATGTGACTTTAACTAGCCAATAGGATTAGGTAATTTTTGTAACAGTTTTCTTGATGGGTTTAAGATTTAAGAGTAGCTCATTTTTTGAATTGTATATATAGTGCAACCCAGAATGAGTGAAAGATGAAAGATCACATGTAAACATTCTTAATCTTTCATATTTGCTTTCCAATATAGAACACACTGTGGTATACTCAAGTCAATGATAGTATCGACAACGTTTAAAGAATTTTATTTTTCTCTGCGAATACCTAGTACGTAAACTAGTTCAATCCCGGCAGCCCATGCGTCATTATTCATGGTGTGTATTCGCATATATCGTCTGTACTGGCCCTCGATTTTGTTGATTATGCCAAAAAGAACGCGAAGTCATTTAAAATCAAAACGCTGAAGAGGGGTGGTGCTCATAAATACAAAAAGTTGTATAAAAATTTGTTACATCAGTAGTAATAAACATTTCTGTTTTACAGAGGTTTTCTGCTGGATGACAAACGCAGTAACTCTACTTGATGTGGGCTACATAAAAAAACGTTCTTATTGCAGCATTTATAGGGCATAGAGCCTTTGGTTTGTTCGTCCCGGTTGCATGTGCTTTGTTTGATAACAAAACACAGTAATTGTACTTGATGTGGGTTGCATAAGAAAAGGTTCCTATTGGAGTAGAGAACCAAAGAAAGAACTTGGAAAAGACATCAGAGACCCTGTCAGAGGCAGTAGAGGTACGTATAGTAGTGAGCAGTGAACTTACAACTGAATTACTGACTAAATGAGCAGTAAGAATATATAAAACAGCAAGAGAGGAGTGTTAATTCCTTTTTATTTTTTTAATTATATGAACATTTGGTTTCCAATATCGCCCACCTCTCTATAGATTTTTTTTGACACCCGACAAATTGGTCATAACGGTCTACACACACTATTTTCTTTCATTTCATTATGAAATCCTAGGGAATGGCAATTAGGTATGATGAAAAAAATGTGTTCTGTTTTATTTTAACTTTTGTTTAATTTATTTTTGATTTTACATATTTAATATTTAATTCCGATATTTTACAAGAAGATCCGTTACATTAATATTGCATATCACGATATTGCACACGATGACCCCCAAACGCAAGATCTCGAGAATAGGGCAATTGTTCAAAAATTTTAAAGCCTGCATTTCAATAGCGGTCAGCAAAACGCAGTCCTTTCCAGGCCGCTGTGCACCCTTTTGCTTCCATTTCATCCTCTTCCTTTCTGGAGAAGGAATCTTACTCACTCAATATTTTCTCTTTCGTTTATAATTTCCGGTGCAAAATGATTTCAACGCTACAGATTGCAGCTAGAAGGTCTGAACTAAAGATTTCGCATTAATGCGTCTATCGCACAGGATGATACAATCAATTTCATTTTTAAAAACCACATATTTCAATCGTCCAGCACTACAGTTTAAAATCTGTTGCCCAGTTCCTTACTAGGTGCAGATCTCTCATCCTCCTCAACCATCCATTTCAACTTCTTTTTTTTCTACCGTTCCAAGGAATTTACAAATTTTAGGAAATATTCTTCTTTTGCACCGCTAACAACAAAGGAAACGTCAATCTGGCTAAAAGCCGGTTTTGCTCTCTAAATTACTAAAATACAAAATGGACGTCGACGAGTTAAACGATTGGCAGTTGGACTAAAGTGACGTTCGATTGTCCAACTCTGCGCGTATAGGGAATTTTATGCTTTGAGGTTGATTGATTGATTGATTGATTGATTTGGCTAATCTGTCCGTATCTCCCGTTAATTTAATATATTTTATTTATATGTTTTCGAATAGGGAAGGGGATATGAAATGAAAAACCTGCGCCAAATAATTTTGGCCCTGTTTTTGACACATTATATATTTTGTTAATAGCAAAGACTCGAAACGTTAAGTAAAAAATATTTTTTCTTTAGATTTTTGCAAGAATTTTTTGTTTCACTCTATAACTACGTTACTGCTTTTACTAGCTTTTTTTTATAAAATAATATATCCAGTAAAAATAATTCAAGGCGCTTTTTTTTTTATTTTAACTCTCCGTATATTTAAAAAAAATAAAGATTTTTTATATAAAATTTTTCTTTTTCTTTTGAGGATTCTTAAGTGTCGCTTAAATAGAAGAATTTTTTTTTGTTTTGAGTATTATTGTGTCAGTTTCAAAAAGGTGCCTCATATTAGACAATCTTTCTCTAAATCGTTTAATGGGAGAAAGTACCTTGTAATTATTACATTTAGACGGAGTCAAAGGCTTCATTTGCGAGACGATATTTACGACGCTTGTCACAGACGTTATTTATTTAATTGCGGTAGGTGTTGCGATTAGGTAACTTGGTCTATGACTACACTTCGTATTCTTTTCTTAAATTAAGATTGCATACACGGTAAAACCGACATACAAAATGGTAGTTAAAGGTCGCGTCCCCGCTAATTAAAATTTTGCACCTACTCGTTAAATATATTGTTGATGATTTAAACATGCCAAACAGCGATTTTACAATGATAGTTCAGTAGAATTTTCTATTTGAAAACATTGTACAAAAATGTTCTATTAATAGAAAAAAATACTTTTTAATGAAAAAATATCACTATGCATATATTGCAGAATAATGGTAAAATAAGCATTGAGAATGCATGCGCGCATAGTAAGTACACCAATGAAAGTTTCACATTCATTTGTAATATCTCTAGTGCGTTAATTATTCCCAAAAAGGAGATTCGGCAAGTAAATTTCTCGCCAAAACCGCTTCAAATCAGCCACCGATAATACAAAAAGAAAAATGTCACATTGGAAAAAAAATGGCGGAACTATAAGAAAAATAGTGGATATATCAATTCACACTAATCCAAAAAAAAAGATTACGATATCGAAACTATTCCTAGAATTTTGTGAAGAAAAAAAATACGCAACTGAGGCAGGGATCTCTTTCAAAGAGCTACAATTTTGGATTACAGGGGATTCAATATGAAGAAAAAAATCAGAGTACCACAAAAACTCTGTTGTAAAGGATATTACTATTTATTTAAGAAACAAATTTTCTTTTCATTTTTTTTTCTATCCGAATAATGACACTAACTTCTTTCTAGTTAGTTAACAAAACATAGTTAATTACATATTTATGAATAAAAATGAATTTCAATACGTACGATCTTGATATTATATATCGTGTACTACGGAACCTTGATCATAAGCACATATTATTTATCGACAAAATCTGACGTGACATAAAATAATAATTTTTTATAGTCATAATATGTTGATTCCAGATCATAGGTAAATGTAATTTATGAACACCTGTTATAACTTACTCATATTGTTTTATTTATTTCTTTCAAAATAAGTATTATTTTATGTCGCCAATTTTATTACAGCTGTCAAGTCAGAGAAATTTCCACTTATCAGTTTTGCAAAATCAATTCTAATAGGTTAAAAAGTACTGGCGTGAAATTTTCATTATAAATTTGTTACACACATTATTTATTTATTTTTAATAATATTTTAACTGTAGTTCAATATTTTAATATATAAAAAAGAAAAACACTTCCTGTTTTTTGTAGTAAGGTACTGTGAAACACCGAAGATGCAGACGATTGGTTCAGACATTTTTTTTTTGGGTAAAAGCAATTGTAATTGTGTGCGCAATGAAAGCAATTTAAAGTCTGTTCATAGATATAAGAAAGTGACTAACTGATACGAATTTAGGAAAGATCCGGGCACGCTGTAAGAATGAAATATGGCGGAACAGGTCCGTGCTTTGCTTAGAATTTAATTATTTGGGGTTTTGTTAGGAAAGATACTAAACAATATTTATTTATTTATGTATGTATTTATATTTAAATCTAAAATAAAATTAGAAATTGTTTTTATTACCTACTTAAAATACTTAAAATTATTCACATAATAAATCAGTATCACTATCGCTATCATCGCCTTTTCTAATTATTATTTATTCTATATTATTTGCAATATGGATATACGATTGTTCTGCTTTTTCTATATGTTTAACAGAATTTGCCCAACTTTGTGGAGGGATGCTAAAAACTTCGGTCTCTATAATTTTGTGGACACTGGAGTTAACACGGGGAAAAACATTGTTACGACGAATGGCAGATTTCAGTTGGTGCCAAACATGTCCAATGGGATTAAATATACAGTGCAACTGTCTACTGTGATAACTAGCATTGTCCATTACAATTACGCTATTAGGAGGAATGTTTGGAACTAGTTTGTTTTTAAACCAACTTTCAAATAAATCAGCGGTCATGGTAATCCGGAGAAGAATCTTTAATATTTTTCGCAGACAGAGAAAGTCCATTTGGAATCCAACCATCTTTAGAGCCAGCATGCAAAAGTAGTTATTCTTTTACCTCTTTTTGATGGCGCGTTTGTCTTACACTTATCGGTTGAGTCAACCCAACCCTTTTCCGTGGTATCATTAGTGTCGAACCAGATTTCATACAAATAAATAATTCGTCTTTGTTGTTCTCTGTAAATCCTATTTTTTTCTAGATATTCCAGTCGCCATTTCCGAATTCTAAAATATTCCATTAAACCTTGCCTTTTGTCAATTTTTTGAAATTTAAAATCCATGTGTTGAATACACTTCCATAAGGTAGTTCTGCCACATTTAACACCGGTTTCATCTTTTTCAAGCCTCCTAATTAAGATATCTAATGTGGGCACTCTTTGTTCCTCGTATAACTGGTAAATTTTACGCCGTATTATATCTTGATCACTTTCATCTACACTCGAGAAAATGTCAGCATCGCTTCTTTTTTTCCTCGCTGAAATGGGATTATTCACAATTTTTCGTACAGTTGATGTTGGAATTTTCGTCAATGTGGCCGTTTCTTCTAAAGATGCTTGCTTGCTGGCACCACGTTCAATGAGAATCAAATCAACATTGTTTATAACTTCCTTAGCCTCAATAAAATAGTGTTTTCTTCATTTGGGCGGGAGCATCTCCTGAGATACACTAGACTCGCACATATTTTGCATAATTCGCACACGATTGAACACACGCTGATAAGAATGATTACTAACTAATAAACTTAAACTAAGTAGTATACCAAACCAAAGAATATTAAACATAGGTAGGTATAAAATTATTTTCTATTACGTGCCACAATTTTACCTGAATTTAAATTCCGGAACTTTAAGTAATACTCTTGTTACATTGTATGTTAATGACCACCCTTGGATAATCCCATTCAAAAGCAATTGATCACTTTCTTATACCTATGAACAGACCATACCTGTAGTTTCCAAATTTTCAATAAAAATAGATTTTTAAATAAAGAAGTAATATTTGTTTAGCATACCGCGTCCACACATTTTTACTTAAAATTTTCTATTTAGAGTTTATATTAAAACAACTTCGATTCATGCGATTAATGTTTTAGCACTTACCAGGTAACATTTCCCGTTTAACGTCGAGGTTACGTCTTTTCGATCATTCTTTAATGTTTCGCTTTTCGCCCTGCAAAAGATAAAACCAAAAAGTGTTATCGGAATAAAGATCAACGAAAATAGACCCTCGTTGGTAGTTAGGAGTTTTGGGCAAAATATTTCTAACCGGATATATTGGACAGTTTGACATAGGAAAAAATGTAATCTATAATTAAGATTCTCGCCGTCCTTAATTTTAACATATTTATTTTTCTCTAATAAAATAACGGCCTAATATAGACGCGAAGCTAATGTTCAGGCCTATTTTCATCACGCAATAAGGTCATTAATTCGATCGGTAATTATACTTTCATTTTGCTGCTGTTCGGAGTAAAATGTCAATTTGCCCCGTTACACGAACGTATTTTGTTTGAGTGCGCCAGTGGAAGAACTTTTTATTTTCAATAGTGACATGGCAAGTGTTCAAAACCGCCCACATGCACTTAGATGATCGCAGATCGTTAAATTCTAATGGTTCAAAATTTTGAATGTGAAGTAAGGCAGCCAACGAAAGTAGAGAAATTTAAAAAATTATGAGAAATGAAACAAAATCTCTAAGGAGTTGAGAAAACTCGTCGTTTGCAATTATTTATGGCCATGGGATAATCAAATGGTTATCAAAAAGTTCTTGATTCAATCTAATAGAGTTTCAGTTATATGTTTTTTTAAATAACCTTTTATTCAGTCAGACACTACATATACATATTATAATTATATTGTTATACACTATTAAACTATCTAGACATGAATTAAGGTAACTTTTAGAACGATTCATTAAGTATTGGTACCGAAAGTATTTTAACTTAATTATCTAATAGTAATCTAATATAATAGATTTAAGTCTATAAAGAATTTAATTAAATATTTTTTTCATTGAATAAAATTTGTTTAATTTTTTGACAAAAGATATTATTTCTTTTAACGAAAATATTATGTCTCATTTTTCACAATGTTAGGGAGTAGGTTGTATGTATTTGAGGCCGCATTTATTGTGATTTGTGATTTCTTAAGCTGGGTAAGTGTATTTGATCGATATCGGTTATTTTGGTGTTGCTTTTAGTTTTAATTGCTTTTAGTTATTTTATAGATAAATTTAGATTGTTCAAATTTTAATACAATTTCAATCGGATTAATTTGAAGTATTTAAGTGTGCATCATATAACTTAAATTAAATTTAGGTACTTTATTTTTCATTACTTTTATTTTCATAAAGTTTGTTTTATTACATGTACCCCGTACTGCAATATGCTACAATCAAATCGTTATCACAAAGTTCTCGATCCGGCTTATTCATTCTAATGGAGTTTGGGATATATATTTTTATATTTTATATTTTTAATCTTATAACCGACAAGAAACAAGCATTATAAATTTCAGACCTTGCAATATCACTAAAAAAATAGTTACATCTGTATAACGCTGCAACTAAGGGAACTATTTTGTCCTTTATGTGACTAATGTGAATGAGCATTCAAATTCAGCTGATCGTCAAGCATAAGCCGTAAATATTTTATTTTATCAATTATTTTCAAAGTAATTAAAGTTATTATTTTGTTTTATCTTTTTGCTTAAATAAAATGTATTTAGCTTATTCAATGTTTCTCTTTAATTTGTTATTTAATGGACAGTTTTAGTATCCTTTTAAGTCATTATTTGCTATATTTGTCAATACTTCTGAATTTTTATAATATTGAGCTTCCAATCCCGCCCAGCGCAGACATATAAGAAGGGCCCAAGGACGGAACCTTGAGGGACCCCACGATTATTAACCATAAGTCTGCTACTGCAGTCTTCCAGAGTTACGTAATATTGTCTGGGGTTGGTTAAGTATGTTCTAATTAGGTTTGACATAATCCCTCTAAGTCCCATTTGTTCAATCTTATAGATAAGTAAACCATGATCGACAACATCGAAGGCTTTTCTTAAGTCCACGAACACGTCCAAAACCACCCTTCCCTGATTAAGACTATTTGATAATAAGTTCACAAAGTGCATGGTGACATTTAGTTATATATGTAATTATAAAAAATATTGTTTCTTCGGGAAATTTTAAATTGGCATTTGTCCATATTATGGCCCATTAAACATCTGTTAAAGTCAGGATGAAGACAACTTTTTTAAAGAACAATATCTTTATCTATATGCTACAAAGAAATGATCCTGGTTTGGCTTGGCACCTCTGAGAATACTTTTATTTTTCTAAGCAATTACAAAATACAAAATATTTGTTAGTTATTTTAGTCCGCAAAAATAACAAATAACTGTTTCCCAACTGTTACGTCAGATCGAATTATGGCACGCAAATAAATAAATAACGCTGCCCAGAAAAAAACCCCACCCAATCACGGTTATTAACACCGAGATGAGCGGCATTATAGAAAAGAACCGCAAACGCATCCTACTTTCACTTATTGACCGTAAGTATCACGAACGCGAATTTCCAAAGAAAATCTGTGAAAAAAACATCCGATATCGACTCACAACACGCCCACGAATTCAGCGATTATGTCTTCGTTCGCATTCCATGCTCTGTCGAGACGTTTAATTTGATGTATACTTAAATATAGCGACAAAATCACCGAAGATTTTGTTTGGCAGAGAAAGCTGCTACTTGAAATTGTCAGGAAGCGTTATTGATCAACAATATCATAATAAGGGACACTTGATGTAAATAGAGTAAGGCCGCTTACACGATAGAAATATGCAACTCACCTTCTTACTAATTTTCAGAATTAGTCAATTTCATTTTTTCTAAATCATTAGAAAAAAATTAACAACATTCCCTTTGAGAAATTACCTATTAATTTTGGTGATAGATAATATCAACGAACGGAAAGTGACTTTGAATTTTCAGTTTTCAATTTTTTGCCATTGTTTTTCCGGTAAAATTTGTTCCGACATATTTTTCTTAATCACTTTACCACAGTGTGATAAGTATAAAGAGTCGTTCTTAAATTTCGTTCGTTAATTCGGACCTCCAGGGATTGTTTCTTTAAATCGTAAACCCCAGCAAGTATAGTATGAGGTCGTATATCTCGATTTTAAAAACTGTGCTTTTTAACAATAAATGATTTCCTGCCCTCCTTTGACTGGGTGTAGTTTTTAAAGGTGGGGATATAAATTGAACTTCAGATATCTTTTACAACGTGATTTATCGAAGATTGCTTTTGTTCAAGCTCAAATTTGTCTACCTGGTTCCTACCTGAGCTTAGACGTCTCGAAAAGAAGATGGCTCACAAACAGTATAAACACTCTCCAGCATTGAAAAGTGAAAGATGCTCAATGTTAGACAATGAATGCTATAAAGCTTACAATGAGAAAATCGAACCAAACTCCGGATCCTCGTATCCCGTGAAAACGTAAACAAATTTCAAATCATGAGTCGTTTGATGATGGTCAGAGTACAGTAAATTTAAGTGCAAAGTTTTTTTCCTCAGTTTATACAGACATGCAATATAATATTCCAGATTAGTACAAAGATCGACATTTTTCAGTGCTCCTCATTTTCTTTTGAAAGATTGTATTTTTACGCTTATATTTTCCGATCAATCATTCGTTGGATACTACAACATTTCCAGACTGCTGGAAGGGTAGTTTTATTACACCAATATTTAAATTATAGAGGTGTCACTTCAGTCTGGTGGAGATGCCATTTTCCGTTGGTCAAACTTAACTACTTTAAATTTAAATATTAGCAAATGCTTTTGTATCACATTTTGTGGAAAGATTTATAGAAACCATTGTGTTTAAATATAAAATAAACTCCATTTCTTTAGGGAGAGTAAGTAAAGTTAAGGAACAGTTTAAAATTTGTGCAACGTTGACTTTTTTATCCTATTGCATCCCTAGTATATAAAAACTTTCAATACATATTTGAAAATAAATAAATGTTTTTTTAACATTTGCTATCCCACATTTCACCACATTTATTCTTTATTTTTTTACTTCATTATTCGTATGACTTATTTAGTTATCGACTGATGACAAGCTGATATTTGACACACACTCTATTACCAACTGCACAACTAAGAGGTTGGGAGCACCCATGTCTCACATAACTTAATGAAAACAATTATTAGTGTCGTCTATTGTCCTGTTTATTGGCAAAACTAACAACAGAAAACGGCAACTACTTCCAATTTACAATAATTAAGAAAGTTTAACGATCCAAATATAATAATTTAAAAAGGACCATAATTAATAAGTGGGCAATACGCGATCCCGTGTCCCACAATTCGCATACGATCATCCAATCGTTTCATTTATCAAAAGCACAAACGTTAATTAGAATCATCGTCTTACGACCGCGATCGCCATTTGCGAATGACCGCGTTTAATTATGCAATCGCTTTAATTGGAGTGAAAAGTTTAAAACTACGTGGATTTGCACATGGCGGCATTTTCGACCAAATGCCGCGGAGGTGAGTTGAAAAATCACGTACGATCCGTCACCAACAGTGTTGTAATTGGGTAGAACTTGCAAGTTTCAGACAATATATCTAAAGGCTCCCGTCGGGTCGGCCATCATTACCTCATATATATACAAAAAAAAAATCAGAACTTATAATTATGTTCAACAGAACGCTCTATAAAATTTAATTAATAACAACAACACCCACTGAAAAGAATAGGCAACATTTATACTCTTATGTAATTGTTTATTAGTTTATATTTATACTCTTTATTTATACTCTTATGTATTATGTTTTATTATGTTTATTAGTTGGGTCTGAAATTTTCAAAATAGGGGCGAAAGATTTTTTTGCATATCTACATAAAACATTTGAAACTTCTTTTGTAAATATAACCACACAAAATCTATATCTGTAAATATAGATATAGATAACGCCTTGTTGACCTTTACCTTACCTTACTTTACACTAAATGTTAAAATGTTCTAAGATTGTTCCAATTTATACATATTTTCACGTATTGATTCACGGATTGAAATAGTACATTATGCAACAAGTGCGGTAAACGGCATTTGACTCACGAGATTATTTGACACGAGCGGAGCGAGTATTTAATAAACGAGTGAGTTAAAAAGTTTACCGAACGTGTTTTTCTACGACCGTTAGTTTTTGGATCCGTTTTCGTAAAACAACGGCAAAAACTAGGGCCGCTGTGTTGGGAGACACTTATCCACGTATCCATAAATTAGGTCCCACATAAAGGGGGCAAAGGGGCCAAGTAAATGTAACAAGCAAAACCGAACAGATTAAACTTAAACTTTATAATGATTTTTATTCATTCGAAAATGTCTTTGCATCTTAGCATCCTTCAGTTGCCTGACGACAAATTGTAAATAGTTTAACAAACTCTATGGATTTTAGGTGCCTACAATGAATCAAAAATAGAAACTTCTAGGCCTATGTAATCGAGGACAGTATTTTTACCAGCAAATATTCCACCAGTAAGAATCAAGAGGGAGAACCATTTCATAAATATAGATAAGAAATATAAGAGAGACAATACAATAAAAGTAAAATTTAAAATAATGCAAGAATAAAAGAAAAACAATAATTAGTATATTATGCAACAAGTGCGGTAAACGTCATTTGACTGACGAGTTTATTTGACACGAGAGAAGCGCAGCGGAGCGAGTTTTTAATAAACGAGTGAGTTAAAAAGTTTACCGTGCGTGTTGCATACTATACTTTTTCTACGACCGTTAGTTTTTGGGAACATTTTCGCAAATCAACAGGAATACATTCACTGACATGACGGTCAGAATTGACAAAAGTCAAAATTCAAAGCGTGGGAAACATCTCCGAAAACATCCGATTGCTCCCAAACCCATGCGGTAGAATCGCGAAAATATCCGAAGTGTCGGTCGGATCCGTTGGAAACGAAACTGACGTGGTAAAGTAACGCTTTCCGCATGCTAGATCGTTGTGTAAATGGAGGTAGAAAAAAACATTTAAGCAAATGTACAAAAGATTACTTCGATCTCAATACCCTATTTCCTTTCATTCCCGCCTTTTGCTTCTGTGACAGATGCATTGAATCCAATTTCCAGTTTATGCAGTGTGTATCCTAGAGAACCATCCGAGAGTGGAATCTATATTTGAATAATTTTTGTTATATACGTTATATAGATAAAAGTTGGCTTGAACACTATCTGGTTCTTCCAGATGTCTGAAACTTTTGCTTAGAAGAAACTGTTTTGTTGGCCATGTACTATAAAAGTATACTCTACAGTCGACCAATAGGCAGGACTGTAAAGCTTGTTATTCCTCCAAGAATAATCGGACGATATGCGTGGCATCCAATATGACGGACTTCTGCATCAGTTTGTAATTAATCCATGGAATGCCAATTTGTTGAAGGCTTTTTTTCAAATTTTTAGGAACCAAGCATGTGGATGACATGATGACTGGTGCGATTTTTACTTCATCGAGGCTCAACATCTCCAGGATTTCCCTTTTAATATTTCCCTACTTTTTCTATATGTTTAGTATGAAAGTTATTGTTGTTGGGTATAGATATGTCTTTTAGCATTGCTGAGTTTGTTTATTTATTACTGTCATATTTGATCTGTTATGCAGTGTTGTTTTGTCTGTAATAATTGCTTTATCCCAGTAGATTTTTATCTGTCCCTTTTCAACGACAGGGGGAGGTTTATACAAATAGTATGGTTCGTCGTTTGGAAGAGTGATTTCTAGGGATATGAGGATTTTCAGGCAGATAATTGCAGCAGCCTTGTTGTATCTCTCCAAATATTTTGTTTGGGGCAAATCTTGGGCACGCGGATAGTATGTGCTCTATAGTTTCTTGGTTCTCATTGCACTTTCGGCATTGATCACTGGGGATATTTTCCTTGATTATGTACTTTAGGTAATTTCTAGTCTTCATTGTTTGGTCCTGGATAGCGAACATGAAACCTTCTGTTTCGGGGTACAGACTTCCTGTTTTCATCCACTGTAGAGATGCTTCCGGGTCAATGTTTTCCTTATTTAGGTCGTGTCTAAATGTATTATTATTATTATTTTATTAATTAGTAATTTTCCAAAACAAATTTCTCGAAATTTTGCTTGACACCGACGATAAAGTACCTGATTTCAAAACTACATGGCATGGTTGTTTGCCGAAACTATTCGACAAAAATAAACGTTCCCCCGGTTCAAATTTATCCCTCGCCGGAAGACACTTCTCGGCTTTCAGGCGACCCTTTCTGCTGCCCGTCCCCTGAGCGCATAGTCCCCGGATCCGGGCACCTCCCACCGGATTATCGGCAACGTAAAGACGTTCATATCTTCCAGTTTTCGCTTTTAGCAGCAGATTTATAACTGCACTTTATTTTTAGGTCTCCTGTTATCTGGACCGACCGTCTGTTGGCCGATCACGGCTCATGTTCGCCGCACCATCGAAAAGAATATTTTGTAACTTTTTCAGAGCGAAAGGGTAGAAAAAGAAGTGTGTCATAATTTTATGAGAAACCCGGTCCCCACCCATTCGAGTCAATTTGCTACCGGAACAAAAGAGATTTAGTGCAGGTCGATCGTAATCGAGTTGAACTGAAAGTAATTCTAAAGGGTGGGCCAACGCTATAGCCAAAACCCGCAAGGGTCGTTAATTCTTAGATGAGACTAATATAATGACCATTCATCTTGAAGGAGATCCCATTCTCTTGCCACTGCGTCGGATATTTTTAAATGTTGTCGCTAGGGTTGGCTTTAAAAGCACCTTCATGATATAAAAGTGTTGTTGGCTTTCGACGGACCCTCCCCAATGAAACTTTCAACGATGTTATTACCTGTCGTTATTGGGTAAAGCCATTTACAAAAAATGTATTCTTACTTGAGTGCCAAGGCTGGGGTGGACCAGGTATAGTTGTGGCAGTGTTTTTACTGTGGGTTTGGAAAAAATTGAAAACTTATATCAGTAGTTATATGCCCCAAACTGCAGACGAAGCCCAAAATTAAGCATTGACATCTCATCGAAAGCCCTATTTATTCGATTGTCATATTGTAAAATATCTCTTAATTCTTTTCAGTCTTTGTATCGACTAGTCCGAATAAAACTTTATTTCGCTTTCTGTAAAAATAAATGTTTTTAAAAACGCTCTCCCGAATTTTGAACATTTAAGTGGCGCAGTCGGAACGGATTTTTTGAGTGTAGTAGTGTTAGAGAATTAACCAGAATTTTCTGGAAGTTTCTGTGAAATCGCCGATCGTGGACTCTCAAATCTTTCAGCACACAGAACCAGCAGCAAAGGAAGCAGAACGACTGTCTACAGAGGTACAACCCACATGAGTTGGAAAATTGAACCGGAAAGGAGACGAAGAAATACGAACCCTCCGATACCTCTGTATAAGGTCACTTAAAGGTATAGTTTAGGGCTCACATTACACGCGATTAGGTTACGAAAAAGAGAAAAAAAGTCAAATCAAATCGTAAATGAGCGATTCCGAAATCGAAAATTTCGAAAAAACACAAACAAGAGTCAAAACAATGACCAAACAAGGAAAATCAGGTAGTACGAGTAATTGGGATCTTTTTAAATCTAAGGTAGATAACATAAAACCTTACGACGGAAATCGCGCCACGCTAAACAAAGTTATTGCTGAGAAAGATTAATAAATTCCTACCTTTGTCTGCGAGATGCGGAACTAAACAGCCATGTCTTCGATTGTATCATAGACAAACTAGTAGGGAGAGCAGAGCTGAGTCAGAATTGACAGATTGGTTAAGCATAAAAGATGCGCTCATTCAATACTTTGCAGATAGGAAAAAATTGGATTGTCTAATTCAGGAATTAATTAGAACAAAACCGTTCAAAAACGAACATTTAGTTGATTTTGGTGGTAGGCTACAACTTTTAACGAGTAGTGTAATACAGCGGATTAGTAATTCAGAAGATTTAGATTATAATGAAAGAAATGAATGCGCCGGGACGCTCAAAAACAACGTGCATTTAAAACGACCAGATTCTTTAGAGGAAGCCATTGCTTATGTTACTGAATTAAAAAATTTCGAAAGCCTATACGGGAATCTAAGCAACACAACGAAACGATTCCAAATGCCCAATTTCCAACAAAGCAATTCAAAATATTTCCAAATACCCAACTTCCAACAAAACAATGTAAAACAACTCCAAACACCAATTCATCATCAATTCAACAGGAAACAACATTTTGAACCATTTCAACAATTCCAAAACCAGTCGAATCAAAGTAGATTTCAGCCTAGAATAAATCCCCACACAAATTTTATGCCAAACAATTTTAACAATTTTTCAAATCCAAACCAATATGAAAATCAATTCCAAAAACCAATAAATATTCAACCGAGGCAAATACCTCAAAGACGATTTCCACCAATTCGGGAAGTTTTCGGACCCTCACGAAATGTTTTCCAACCCAATCAAATATCACCGAACCAACTTCCTAAACCGACACCAACAATCAACTCTCGAATTTTATAGAGGAAGAATTATTTTACCAAGAATGGGATGAAAACTTTGATTATTCTGTTAATCAAAACGAGTATAACGATTACAATGAATTTGAGGAAAATTATGAACAAAATGAGTATGAAAATTCATTGGATATTGAACAAAACGTCGAAACACAAAATCCAAATGACGAAAACAAAGAACCAACCCTAGGAGACATTAATATTTCTTCTATCAACGCTTTACCGTATATTCAATTATTTAAGCGATATATTACACTACTAATAGACACGGGTAGTTCACGTTCGATATTATGTCCAACTATCGCTGAAAAATATTTTCTAAATTGCATTTATCACAAAAATAATGAAATAAAGACAGCAGTAGGAAGTCAAAATACTAGATTTCAAGCTAGCATACAAGCATTTTCTGAATTTAACATCGATTATCGAATAGAGTTTATCTTATTTGATTTTCATGACTTTTTTGACGGAGCAATAGGATTAACTGATTTAATTAATATGAATCTAAACATCGATTTAGTAAATAAAAAGTTAATAGGAAATCCCATTCAAATATAGAAAACAATCAAACGCAAACTTTACTTTAACTATAAATCCCCATAAAAGATTTTTAAAGAAAATACCAATAAGTGAAAGCAACGCAAAGTTTGAATTAACAACCGACGCATTAAAATATGCCATCTCAGATTTTTTTTCCCAAGACGGACACCTACGCATTAAGAACGCTGAACCCAGCCGAGATAAACCAATCGATAATTGAAAAGGAACTCTTAGCAATTGTTTGGAGCTGTAAATATTACAGACCTTATTTATTCGGCCAAAAATTCTTTATTTTTACGGATCATAAACCCCTGCAGTCATTAAAAGAGCTAAATTCGCGACTCATTAGATGGAGACTTAAACTTGAGGAGTATGAGTATGAAATTAAATATAAAATAGGTAAAAACAACCAAGCAGCGGACACTTTATCACGATATCCAATAGATATGAACGGCCTTGAAACTGTAAATAAATTGTCTTTGAAACTTAGAACGTAAGGGCAATATCTGAGAAATATGAAAAAAATCGCTTTGTCCTTTTTTATGTGAAACCTAGTTTTATTCTTAAGTTAGTTGCACTTTGCTTTCGTATAAAATACACCATCCTCATGTAAATTTTTAAGTAATGTTCAGAAACGAAACCTGTCTGATAAAAACACCCCGAATTGAGCTGAACTAAATATATTTCTTTCAAAAAGCCAGTTCGAATACAAAAAGTCCGTTCGATTTTTAAATTAAACGATCCGGGCCATTTCGCTAATGAACTGCCCCCTACCCCCCTTTAACATCACTCGACGAAAAGCCGGTTTGTTTGATAAAATTGATGGGGTTAAAAGGGTTCGGAAATTGAAAAATAATCGAAACGAAATCCGCCTTTCCGGTTTCAATTTAGAGGGTCCGCCGATCTGTTCGCGATTCTTTGTTGAGTTGAAAAATATCCCGCGAGATGTCGACATTTATCGTCCAGCGCTTCTCTCTAATTGCGATTTTAAGACAATCTCGACCAACTTTTATAATTGGAAAAATCGACTTTCTTGTTTTTCTTCTTGATTTTTCTTTATTATTTAAAATGATACTCCTATACGTTCAATTTTTTGATTATTTGCAATCAAATGTTTCGAAATGTAAGAAAACAAAAATTTCTCTAAGAAAAATACCATTTTTCAATTCTGTTTTGATATTCTAATAAATAATAAAATTTATAATTTTTTGTTAGATCTAAATGAAAAAATAACAAACCATTTGGCATAAAGAATATAAATAATATTTAATAATAAAACAGTAATAATACATAAATATAATATGTAAATAAATGCGTCTCGTTCCTTATTTCTTGTCTTTATTTTTAGTTTTTATTGTTTAATTTTAGTTCAAATTAACGACTTGAGATTTTGAAAACTATTGAAAAGTTTTTCCAACTTTGAAAAATTATATGATCTATAGATCTAAAATTTTTGTTTTTCACTTATTTGTGCGGTTTTAGACTTTTACTATTCGATTTTTATTTTTATTCCCCAAAAAATTCCGGGAAATAAAATTTTCTACTGTCAGCAGCTATAAAAGCATGTTTATACTATTAAAACAACCACAGTTCACAAAAAAAATCTCAGTTTCGTCCGTAGTTTCGTAGTAAATTTTCGGTTATGATCTTAGTGGTTTTCATTTTATTTTTAGTCTTGATCCTATCGCTTGGTTTTGTTATTTTGTGTTTGGTATCAAAAACACAGTTTTAAAAATGACCTTTAGTGGATATGTTTATGGTGACATCTTCCATACAAAACACTGAACGTTTTTCTTTTGCTGAGATTCGCGGTGTTAAAGCTAACAGTTCATAGAAAATTTAGCAACTAGTTTTAGACCAATTTAATATTGTTATCAGCCTAAAGTTTTCTAGTTTTTAAAATTGAAAACCTAAATACTAATTTTGGAGTATATTGACATTGATAACTTAAAGTGTTCTTTATTTTATATAGATCAGGAAGGCACTCCTATGGAGGCTGCAATAGGATTAGTGCAAATTCGAAGAGTTAAAAATGAGTGCACGGTTAAGGCTAAAGTGACACCTGGCGTTGCACGAGTTGTACTCAAACACGATGGCACGATTTGTATTGTTTTTGTGTTGCTTCCATTATTATCATGTAAAGCACACTAAGTTCAAATACAAACTGCTGTAGATTAAATATAAACACACTCCACACGAGCCAAAAATAAACGTAAATAATAAAATTCTGTGACTATAAAAAAGCTGCGGTATGACGTCACGATCATTCCCGCGAGTTTAGTGTTGTTCAAAAGAAATAGCCGTCTTACAACTTGATTTATTTATTGCAACTTAAATTTTTGGTTTTGAGTTTTGATATTTGGTATGCGTTATTTCCGTGCATAAACAAATATATTAAAGAAATTTTAAAACATGTTCAAGTTCCCTATTTTGACTTTGACCAAGTTGGCAAAAGCCTCTCGCGAAGTGGCCCGCTTGAAAATCCATGGCACGGCAAATAAATGCACGCTCACATTAGCACAACATGGTAACGGATATGTGCGCCGCATGTCCAAATGGCCACTTAGGGATGCCGGTCGTGTATTGTCAACCGTAAACAAATAAATTCCATTCGCCAAGTTGAACGGGCTTTTGATGACCGTACGAATGCAACAGACGGAAGAAAAAATTACCTTTGCCGGTATGCCGCGTACGCCATCAATCTGTTTCGTGGTAAATCTGTGCGAAATTATAACCGACGAACGTATAGCCTGGAAAGCACTTAAATACTGCTAAACTGTCCCCGGTTAACAATAAACATCGCGTGATTTATCAAAACGGTTGAAATTGACTCTATGTTCCAACTAATTTGCTTACCATTCAAGCGATGAATTTGTCAGCGCCGTATTTTTTATTGCCGCAAATTTAAGTAGCGGCGATTTTAAATTCACACTTTCCCGAAGCGAAAACCAGCGAAAATATTATGAATCGCTTAAGAATCAAAAATTCTCACGCACGCCGCAATGCGAAAATCTTCGGTGACACTGCTGACAGTTCCTTTTCAAATGCATAGCCACCTATATTTCGACTTCAACAAGAAGCGAAGCCCTCTCTCATAGAAAGTTCGATTTGTAACGCGCCATTATTGGTGTTGTAGTGATTATTTCTTATAACAATAGTAATTATTATTATTATTATTTAGAGACCGGGGTCATTCTAGCTTCCTTAAAGCTATTTGGAAAAGAATGTATCTTAAATGCAAGATTAAAAAGATAAATCAAAAACTTTAGAAATAGAACGTTTTAGAGACGGGAGTTATTCTAGCCTTCAAGCTATTAGGGAAAGAATGTCCCTTAAGGGCAAGATTAAAAAGATACATTAATGACTTTAGCAATAGAACTGCACAATATCTAATCAAACAGCTACGTATTCTTTTCAAGACCACAGGACGTTTAATTCTTTTCAATGTTTGCAGTAATGAATCATCGGAAAAACGGCTCACGGTAATGGTGACTTACCCCAGATGGTGCAGCGAAAATAATCGGCAAAAGCGTTAGCAATTTCTCTAGAACCGTAATGTGTAGACTCTGGATTGAAGAAAGTTTCGATGACGGAACGGAGGAGAGTAACTAACCAAAAAGAAAGTGTCACTTCAATATGTGCTGCAATTGCTGCTGTAGTTGTTTTACGAGAATATAAAGATAAAATTTATGTAATACTTATATTTTTATCGAACAATGGCCCATATTATTTCTACGTATTTAAATTTTAAAAAACTGTTACTATAACATTCCTGAAAATTTAACATAGCAAATGAAAAATCCGCCAATAATTTATATTTTTTAATGCAAACTTTATCTCCCATTGGAAGGACAGATGAGTTAACTGACATCCCAAGTCACTCTTGTGTCGATTTCGTAATAATGAATATCTAGGGAAGAGAATGCAATGTATACTAGTAATTAGATTCTGTCACTTGAATCATTGCAACAGAGATTTAAAGAAAATGGTCGATATGGATGGATGGAGACATAAATATTTAGCTCAAATTCATTAATTTCGCGTAGCAAAACGA
The DNA here is from genome assembly GCF_029955315.1 of Cylas formicarius. NCBI lineage: Eukaryota > Metazoa > Arthropoda > Insecta > Coleoptera > Brentidae > Cylas > Cylas formicarius. The sequence continues at coordinate 20,575,104 of NW_026844326.1, read as the reverse complement.
AATATTTATGATTGAGACAAAATTTGTTTCGACACACATGACACTATAAAGAAAATGTGGCAAAATTCTTCATCGAACTGCAGTTTGAATGTACCTACATCTAGAGAAAAAGAATGTCGATTTTAAACTATGGTTTGATGCCAAACGCTTTGCTACTTTCTGTAAAAAACATGATTAGGGAAAGAAAATTTATTCTTCAAAATATCCAACCTTTCGCCTTTATTTTGAAGATACTTATTCAAAAAAATAATTAGTTGAAGTTTTAAGAGTCAAAGTTTATGATAAAACTTATTTCGTAGATAGATAGTAGAAATATACTCCTTAGATTACCACCTTATCACTGCGATTTGAAATCATATGGGCCGAATTAAAAATCCAAAATTAGACGCAATAATATAAAGCCTAAAATGTTCGCCCATGTAATGATGTACTAGAACTTGAAAATAACTATAAAAAACATGGGACAATGTAAAACTATTAGTGAGATATGACAAGACATTACAAAAGAAAATGCTGAGAAAAAATAGAGCTATGTATTGACTTGGACTGGAATTTTCACAGAATGTGACATACCTGGACTATAAGGCTGGTTTCTCAGAACACATCTTCTGAAGATGTAAGCACCAATTAAAATATACATCCAAATCGAGACAGCAGCTCATCCAAATTTTGGTTGTAGGTTTATTTAATTGCCAATTTTATAATTAATATCTATTTTTTTGGTAACTGTTACGTACTAACTTCAATACTAGTAATAATCTAATAATCATTTGTAATAATGACTATTAAAATCTGAATGATGAATAACAATGAATAATTATCAAGCGCTAATTCTAACCCGTAATATAAAATTGCAGAGCAAATTATTCACTTAACAAAAGGCAAAAACTGTCGAAAACAATAATAAACAATGACTTTGGAATTCGTCATCTTATGACTTAAGACTGAATCTCGTTCCGGGCAAATTCGACTTTATTTTCGGCCTTGTTTATTAAATCTCTGGTCGATATAGCAAAACATGACCGGTTATTTGGGTCCACGAGGACAAATTTCCTTGTTAATTAAACTGAGAATACCGCCTCAGTAAGCTTTCATGTCCTGTTACTCGTTACCACGCCATAATAATCAAATTCGGTCCACCAATCGTCGTCCGTAACGCATCATCGCTCTATTCCAAAATTCCCTCATGCACAAATGTGTGCAAATAGCTTAGTAAATAAACATGAAACAATTAGCTCTTAGTTATAATTTATAATGTCAAATTAATAAGGACAAGAAAAGTATTTGTATGTGTTCCAAAACAAATAGAAATCCTAATATATCGAAGGCCTTAGCTCTTAAGTACCTGTTTATATTTTTCAAAGAGAACTACTATTTTATGGCACTGAAAACCTTATGGGAAACCTAGACCTCATTAGCTAGTATTTGCATTCGTTCGTGACAGCAACTAATTAGAAAACTTTACTTTTTTTCGGGTAATTCGTTTTATCGCAACCCATGAGGATTTTACTAAATTTAGTATTATTTGACTTATCAACTAGCCTAATCATGGACACTTTCACAAATGGTTCATTCTTCTGATTCAAAACATGGAATACCTTGATATTGTCAACGTCCGTACCTTTAATCATGTTCGACTGTGTGTGGGAATGTAAAATGAGACTTTCGAAATAAGTTAGATTTCTTTTCAGTCCTCTAAACGGCTTCGGGCAACTGGAAATTGCGCACAAACGTTTCGGATTCTTTATTCGTCTCTTTGATTAAGTCGAATTTATTTTAATTGCCTTCCTTCTTGGAGTTGGCCCAAATGGGGAGGCTGCTGGTCAAATAAATTTCGCGGAAGGAAATGTAAATAATTAATTATACAGAGCGTTCCCAAACGTGAGCGGGATGTTTTATGATCCTTGCTACAAATTTGGAATATTCTATACCCAATTGAAGATAAATATAAATAACGAAATCCCTTTTTTCTGTTTACCACATACAAAATTTGAAGAATGTTACCTTAGTTCCCACCTCGGTTCCCGCAGATCCCTTGCCATCACAGTCACATTATTTTTTTTCTTCACTAATGGAACAATCTTACGTGGTATTCGCACTCCTTCAAAACCTTACTGATGGCGGAGGTTCGTAAATTAATGGTAACGGCGTTTTTCAATTCGGACTCGTGTTTTAGAGGAGCATTAGGGTTGCCGTAGAAGGGATTACAAGACGTTATCCCAGGACATAACGCACCGGACTTCCTGAAGTGTATCCCGTTTGAGGGTCGTTATCTGTGAAACAGTGTCTGTCGAGATTTTGATGAGTCAACGGGGTTTATCGAGAAAAGATAAGGGCGCCTGCGACCAATTTGCTTTTTCGCGTTTCCGGGTTTAACGTATCAAAATAGGGAGCAGTTCTGAAATTCCATAGCATCTTGAAATTCTTAAAACAATATTTCTTTCTTTTCCTTTCTCTATGTATTTTTACGATCTTCTCTCACTTGCAAAAAGTAAAACAAGATTTTAAAATTTTCTATGATAGATTTCACTTAACATTCGGCATAAGCAGTGAGCCTCATCTAATGTCACTGTGTTTGGTAAAGATTTATTACAATTTGGTTCTATAGAATGAGAAAAAAAAAGATGATGCGACTATGGGCATAGCGTATTAGTTTCAATTAACCAAGTATTACAGTAAATTGGGTTTTGTACCTCTGGTTAATTTAATCTGTCTATGTACATTAGACAACTTTCCCATTAGCACTTAATTATTTGGTTTGAACATCATCGTCCCGTGCTCTACGTATTTATTTAAGGAAAATTAAATGGTTATTGAATAACTTGCGCGTTGGTTCGAAAGTTGTTTGTTTGCCAGACCCGGGAACTTAATTTTAGATAATGTGTTCCGATGTCAATATGGATAAATAAAATTGCTTGGTAAATTAAGCTAAATATCAAGACAAACTGCCGTCTTCTGCGTAAGCAGCCTGATGAGTACGCATTAGAGGTCTGAACAAATTAATTGAAGAAGTTTACCAACGTTACATATTAATATATTTTTTGTACTTTTTTTAGTTATTGGGCATATTTTTGCAAAACAGCACGAATACATTTTTAACATGTTCTGTTTGTAGAATAATTGCGTATTATGGAGCTGTTGCTTTTAATATGGCTGTGATCGACAATTGATACGTTTTAACGGCGAAAAGCCAAAATAGCCATCGTAAATTAGAAGAACGTAATTGAGTAACGTGTGACGTAACTATCAGAACTCACAAATGTCAAAATACTAACCAAAACTACCGAAAGGAGGGAAAAGAAGGAAAAAATAATATCGGGTTAAAGCAATTACGCTTGGGAAACTCCTGAAGCGTTTATAATTACCGTGCATCAAATTAGGACTAAGGTTTTATTTAAATAAGGTATGGAGATATTTTGCGTAAATACCCGTGTAAATCACCGTTCATCTAATAGACGTCAAATTTTATTTTGTTTTCTTCCGTTTAATTTTGCTTACTTTGTAAATAAGTAATATTAAATAACCTGGACATCAAACGGTCACTTTGCAATTCGAAAAAAACATTTCTGCTGGACGGTTGAAATTTTATATTTTTGCTATAACGCTTCCGGCTTGCAAAAGGACGCAATTTGCATACGCCATACTTCAAAAATACCTATTATTTCAAAACGGGTCTTCTATATTGTATGAGTATGTAATATAAATATTGCAAGTGTATAATATAAACGATGGACACTAAGTGAGCAAAGACCCATCCGTTACTAAAACAACAAGCCAAGCCAAATATTATGATTTAATAAAGTTTAAGTGTCGCCAGGGAGAACGAAACGATGCTTCGAAGTTGGGCAGAAGTTTGTCGTGAAAAATGGACCCACTTTGCTGATCTTAATTCAACACAAGTCTTTCGGTCCAATTCGAAGGAAACGATAGTTCTTAAACCGTTCGAAGGATTTTTTCTCTCTTCTTTATCTTTTCTTCCTTCAACATTTTCTCGCGAATATGGGTAAATGTTTAAAATAATACAGCGCGAACGAAAAGTAAGTAACCGTTTTTCGCAATTTTGTTTTCCTGAAAATTCAATGGCAAATTTTGACAAACTACTGCCGAAAAAATGCCAAATTTAAACTGAAAACTGTCAAATTGTGGACGTGTCGGCGGCCATATTTGTTGTTGAACGCGGCAACTTCGGATTGGTTGAATCATAAAAACGGCTTATCTATCAGCTCTATAGTGTAGGAGATACTATTAACGAAGTTTAGTAGTTTGTAGTTTGTCGCCACAGAAATAAACCAAAACCACCATTCGATTACACGAGGTGGGTTCAAAAAGTAAAGTGAGTTTTAAGTTTTATCAAAAAGTATTTATTTATTCATCAAAATTAAGGTTGTCCCCTTCAAAATAATACCCCCAGATGAAATAATAATAATAATAATGTTTACTTCCATTGACTTTTAAAAAAAGTATCGGATAATGTCAACAAGTAAAAAAAAATACATTAGAACACTAAAATACAAACTTTAAAAACAGATTCGTACAAACACACAAAGTATATCACACTGAGATCGGCATTACTACAATCAAAGTATTCATCGATAGAATAAAAAACATCCTTATTCAAAATGAGCTTTAATTTTTGCTTAAATAAATGGACAGGCAATATCTGTCTGACGGACAAAGGCAACTTATTATATAGTTTTATTGGTAAAATAATATGGCTGTTAGCTACTTTGACTAACTTACGACTTGGCACCTGCAAATTAATATTGGCTCTAAAATTGTAATCTCCGTGAATTCTGGTCATGCAATAATTACATAGATTACTCTTTATGTAAATTATGCTATTTAATATGAAGAGAGACGGAAACGTTAAAAATACACTTGTTTTTTCCAATCATCGCAGCACTTCTGGTAAGCACTTTCTGGTATAGCCTTGAGTTCTTTCAGCGAATTTATCTTTTTCTCCTCAATCGTTCCAAATCTCATTCCTTTCTTGGGTTTCTTGAATTTTGGGAAAAGGAAAAAGTCTCAAGGGGTCATATCCGGTAAATATGGAGGCTGAAGCATGATTGTGGTTTTTTTTTGGCCAAAAAGTTAGACACAACCAACGATGAGTGAGCAGATGCAAAATCCGTGAATTGTTTTCCCACAATTCCGGACGCTTTCTTCTCGCAAACGGCGCATAACCACAATTTAATTACTCTTTATTGACCATACAACCTTGTGGTAAAAACTCCTAATGTACTACGCCACGATAGTCAAAGAAAACAGTAAGCAAAACCTTGATATTTGATTGAATTTGACGTGCTTTTTTCGGTCATGGCAATTCTGGGTTCTTCCATTGGGACAACCGGGCTTTGGTTTTGAAATCATAACTATATACCCATGTTCATCACCAGTTATAACCTTTTTGGCCGTATCAGGATCATCATTGACGTCGTCTAACAGCGCTTGAGCGATACTTCTTCGATGGTCTTTTTGTTCAAAATCATGCCGTTTAGGAACAAATTTTGCTGCTACACGTTTCATGTACAAAACTTCGGAAAAAATTGCATGACACAAGGCAATAGAGATGCCGACGTCCTCAGCCACTTCTCTAATAGTGATTCGACGGTTTTTCAATACCATTTGTTTTAATTGTTAAACGCTTTCATCAGTTATTGGCATGATGGGGCGTCCAGAGCGGCCATATTGTAACAGCTTATAAACATTTTTTTGCTCAAAGTAGACTGACCATATGCCGTTGTCAACATTTTAAGTGTTTTATGCAAATTCTTTGCTTCATTTTTTTTTTACAGAAACTGCGAGTATATGTTAGGGACATGTGTACCAAAATAATTTGGAAAATTCGGCAATTTTCGACAAATCGCGAAGTTAACACTTGGTTATTCTAAATAATCGCCCTTTCATGCACAAATTCTCCCACCAATAAATGCAATTTTTTAAATAATTTTTAATAATATACTTCTCGCGCCAAAATTAACGCAAAACATATATATATATATATATATATATATATATATATATATATATATATATATATATATATATATATATATATATATATATATATATATATATATATATATATATATATATATATATATATATATATATATATATATATATATATATATATATATATATATATATATTCGAACTTCGAACACTGGGAGGTTATCGGCGATGCGTGCTGTATTTATACCCTGCGCCGGAGATGGTAACCGTGCTGCTTGTGCGGGAGGGGAGGTGGCTCCGCCCCCCGAATTGTCGCGTTGTTAATTTCGCCCGATCGTAGTTGCGATGTCCCCGTTGGCTGCTGCGTACCGTTCTGTTGTTTCATTATCGTTCTCCACGTATTGGATAAATGCAGAGCGTCGTCTCTCGTATTCAGGTATCCGGACTTTTCTATCTCGATGGCCTCTCGTATAATCCTAGTCTTAAAATCAGGAATATCAGCTATTTGTTTGCAAGTACCGAAATCAATTTTATGGCCTGTCTGATGTTGGTGCTGAAACAAAGCAGATGTTGTTTGTTTGTTTCTTATGGCTAAACGATGTTCCTCGAGCCTGGCTGAAATCCGTCTGTTGGTCTGTCCCACATACGTCAGGCTGCACGATCCGCATGCTACATACTCCTTGGTTTTCCAGAGTAATTTTTTGTTTTGGATTTCTTAGTATTGCTCCGATGGTATGATCAGGTTTGTATGCCGTTGATATGTCGTGTTTCCGTAATATTCGGCCGATTTTGTCAGTAACCCCTTTGATGTATGGCAGGACAGCGATCGATGTTCGTTGGGTCTCGTCCTGTATTCCCTGGTGCGGCTGTTGTTGTTTACTGATTGCATTGCTGATGATGCGCCTTTGGTATCCGTTTTGTCGAAGACAGGTACTAATTTTTTTCAGTTCTTCATCTCTGTTCCTCTCGTTTGTGAGCCTGAAGGACCGAGCGATTAATGTATTTGCCACTGCCTGTATCTGTGATGGGTGGTGATGAGATTTAGCGTTCAGATATCTATTAGTGTGTGTTGGTTTTCTATAGACAGTGTGTTCCAAATGTCCATCTTCGGTCCTTGTGATGTGCACATCTAAAAAGGGCAGACTGTTATCCTCTTCAAGTTCTATTGTAAATTGAATCCTTGGGTGAATGGAATTCAGATGATCTAGGAATTTCAAAAGCTCCTCCTTGCCAAAAGGCCATACAACAAATAGGTCATCAAAATATCTTGTCCATAGTTTTGGCTTCAGATTTGCCTTCTCTATTGCTTTCTTTTCTAAGTAAATCATGAAGAGGTTGGCAATCACAGGTGAGAGAGATGATCCCATTGCTGCTCCATCTATTTGTCGGTAAATTTTCCCGTTGTACATAAAGTAAGCGTTTTTCAGGCAATGTCTTGACAGATCTATTATGTACGATGGAAGATAGATAGTTAGATAGAAGAAGTTTTCTTCTATAAGCAAGAGTGCCTATTCTACTGGAATGCTCGGGTAGAGGGATTTGACATCGAAACTTGCCATAATGTCGTCCTTGTCCATCCTGAGAGAACCTAAAATCTGAGTGAAATGTTCTGAGTTTTTAACATAGGAATCTGCCTTTCCCGCTATGGGCTGAAGTGCACTGGCCAGATGTTTTTTCCAGCTTGCATAATGGTGAGTCCTTATGGATCTTTGGGAGCCCGTAGAAATTTGGGCAACGACTCGATTTTTCCCTCGGAATAAGTTTCTTCTTTGCATCCTCGTTTATTGATGAATCGAGAATTTTCGACTTAGTTGTTTTTTCCAAATATGTCGTAGGATCTCTGGTGACTAGTTTGTATATTGGGTCAAAATATCCTCCAATTTTGCATTATAATCCGACGTATTCATGACGATAGTGGCATTTCCTTTGTCTGCTGGCATTATTAGAATATTGCATGAGTTGCAGAGTTATGCCGGATTGACATTAGTCCATATTTCCCTGATGGTGTTTGTTCATCATCCAGGGAGGCAGGTGGGCGTTGATAATCTGGTCTGTACCGCGCGGTCTGCCATGATGAAACTTCTCTTTTAATCTGGCAAAGTTATTCGTTTGACACTAATTCCGTATTTCACTGAGATAAAGACTGGAATAAAATAGACAAGACGCTGAGAAATTCCCACAGAATGTGACAGACATTGACTGGTTTTTCCTCAAACGCTCTAAACATGACTAAAACCTAAATTTAAATACAACTGTTTTTATAATATCATTTCTGAACATCCAAACTACACTTTTAAAAAATAAATATTCAAATTCGCGAGAAAATTAACTTTGAAGTTGACCTGAATTTTAGTGGTGCATTAATTTTGATAAATAAAAATTACGCGTATCAATAATAATTTCAAATGCATACATTTCATCGTTAATATCTTATAATTATAGAACACATTCTTAATGTGTTAGATTATAATAAAAAAATAGCCCTAAACTTCGATTCGCGCCACGACCTGTTAAATTTAAAAGATGGCTGGGATAAATGTCGTTTTAATTCGGGTCGAGCTCGTAAACAGTTTCCCAAATAAATCGCCTTCGATTACGGCGAAAGAAGGGGTGGGGAGGTCAAAGAAGGATAATGGGTTAATTTTTCCGAAAGCCTTGGAGAACGGTTTACGGAGAAATATACAGGTCGGTGGGGGCGGGGGCTGTCGTTTCGCGGACGCACAACCCTGACGATGCCGAACCCCAAATGATCCTACGGTCGGTTCAGGTGTTGTAACGAGAATTTCCCCCGGGCACAGTTAGGAGATCGCCTTTGTTTCGAAGGCAACGGTAAAGCCGGGTTGTATATTCTTAACTCTTTTCCTCCTTTTAGACTTCTCATTATGAGGCTCCAGTCCTTGTGCGGTTTCGCATTCGTTATAGGTGTTCCAATTTCGGGCTACGGCGTAGAACTACCCGAAGTTGATTTATACAGGGTGTACCAAAACTCCTGGAAGTTTGAAGATGGAACTGTGTGTTCGCCCCTAACGATCTTTTTATTGTCAACTTGAGAGATAACAACACTCAGAACACACTTAGATCTTTTTGCTATTTTTGTTTTATTTGCCAACAAAGGATATTTTCGGAAGAAGGTTTATATTGTACATATACAATATACAATCTAAAGTGAAAAGCTGTACAAAATAGAATAATTAAAACCAAATTATTACTTATTACTGTAAAACATATTATTTCCACATTTTGGCACATACATTTTTGGTAATGGTCCTTAATTTTAGCAGAGTATTAATTAAGTATTTGGTCAGAATTTAACAACAATACTCTTAACTTCTTAACTGTTAATTCAATTATGATTCCTCTCAAAGCGACTTATTTCTTCCTTTGACAAACAAAACTTACACCTTACAAGTTTGAGTTTGTGTTTCGCAATCAAAACCATATTCCCAGAAATTGGACACGCTCAATAAATTGAAGTAAATTTTAATTTTACACACGGTTAAAAGCGGAAGTTGCAAAGATTGCGAAGAATTACAAATAGTAGGGTATCATCTGTATTGAAACAATAACAAAATAAGTAATAAAGAAAATTTATTTATTGTTATTATAATTATAAAAGATTCGAACCCATCTATAAAATAAAATTTAATATATTTCTGCTATTTTGATCTAAAAACAGTTTCTTTTCGTTTGCCATCCATCAACCTACTTTTTTTTCAGTTGGTAAGGTAGATGGCGCGCCCGTGATGAAACCGCAACCTTTCGTGTCTTGTTTTCACGTTTTTAATTTTTAAAGTAGCAGGGAATCTACTTAGCGAGCGTTTCGTGAGTTGGGCGACACGCGAGAACTCCTTTAGCAGAATAATGAAAAACACCAAGAAATCAGCGTGTTTCCACATTTCCGATTCCGATTTGCTTTCGCGTCTAACGCTTGGTAATAACAAAAAATTTGCAAAGAGCACCTGGAGTAAATTTTAAAATAAACTCGCTCTTGAAATAGCCTCAGAACCCTTCGCGATTTGCAGAAGCGGATTTCTCATTAGTCGTAATTTAAAAACATTTTTCCACTTTGCCCCCGTCTATTGTTTCGTTTCATTTTCGCAAAATTTACGACGCAACCGGCAATGAAATTCTGCTACGGGCGTGGTGCAAGAAACTGTGCAGTGGCGTGTCTTATTTGTTTGCGGCGGGCATTTTGGATATAAATGGCTGAGTAAATTATTAGAAATGGGTTTCACCTATGACAAAACAACAACGCAATTAACCCTGGTGGGACCAGCGAGTTCAAATGTACAATGTTACGTTTTTTAAAACAAGAAGACGTAGTTCCGCGAAAAGCTTAGACTGAACTTAAATTTTCTTCGGTTTATACTATTAACTAAAGTCACTAAAACCTTAAACAACACGGCATTATTAACTACGAGTAGATGATCAAAGCCGTTTCCACAGCAGAAATCCTGAGATAACCTCCAGGATTTAAGCTCCGAAAACTACTGTGCTTATCTACTATGAGGAACACACTAATAATTTTTTATATCAATTGAATATGTATGTTTTTGCGCCCAGATAGAATAATAGTAATACGGTGCTATCATCTGCTTTATTTCACTATGCGTGTCCCGCTTTGGTGGGTCGGCATCTAACGATCAGTAAAGAATGTTCAAGTCCTTTCTCGAAAGGTGGAGAATGCATTCAGACATTCGTCTGTTCTGATTTTTCGGTAGCAGACAGGGCCGGGCCCAAATCACTCGATACTAGATTTTTAGTGAATTTTGGCTAAGGATAACAATAAATAATAAATACAAAAGCGCTTATTATAAAATTAATCGACAACCTTTGCGGGTACGCCTCTGTCCTTAGCACTAAAAATTTCAGACTCGCAGAAAAAAAAAGGAAAAAAACACATTTCGATTTTTCGTTTGGCCTTTTGGCAAGCGGTTGCGTGGATTTTTCTGGAAAGTATTGTGTACACAGTTGTTAGGCGGCCGCGACATAGTCTAATGGGAATATTAAGGCCGCAAAAGTTAAAAAGAGCGGTTCGCCATCTCGACGAAGCGCAAAAAGAATTAATTGCCTTGTTGCACTGCCGTCGCTAAGCATACTCATTAGCTTTTGGTTTTCATTAATTTTGTTGCGAGCGAGTAAGGGATAGGCACAGAAAAGGGGGAATGTTGCGTTTTTGCGTAATTTGTTTGTTTATTCAAGGAGAGAGAATCGAAATTTAAGTAATTGCAGAGTTTCAAAGAAAAAAACAATAAATAAAGGTAAAGTCTGTTCATAGATATAAGGAAGTGACTAACTGATACGATTTAAGGAAAGACCCGGGCAAGCTGTAAGGATGAAATATGGCCGAACAGGTCCGTACTTTGCTTGGAATTTAATTATTTTGGGTTTTGTTACTAAAGATACTAAACAATATATATTTATTTATGTAAGTATTTATGTTTAAATCTAAAATAAAATAACAAATTATTTTTATTACCTATTTAAATTACTTAAAATTATTCACATAATATATCAGTATCACTATCGCTATAATCGCCTGGATTATTGTTTTTGTGTCACATGAGGAAGGGGTTTTAGTCAACTGTCTACTGTGATAACTTGCATTGTCGCTATTAGGAGGAATGTTTGGAACTAGTTTGTTTTTAAACCAACTTTCAAATAAATCAGCGGTGGTGGTGATGGTAATCCAGAGAAGAATCTTTAATATTTTTCGCAGACAGAGAAAGTCCATTTGGAATCCAACCATCTTTAGAGCGAGCATGCATAATAGTCATTCTTTTGCCTATTTTTGATGGCGCGTTTGTTATACACTTATCAGTTGAGTCAAACCAACCCTTTTCCGGCGTATCATAAGTGTCGAACCAGGTTTCATCCAAGTAAATAATTGGCCTTTGTTGCCATGTGTTGAATACACTTTTCAAGCCTCCTAATTAAGATATCTAATGTAGGCACGCTTTGTTCCTCGTATAACTGTATAATTATTCACAACTTTCCATACAGTTGATGTTGGAATTTTCGTCAATGTGGCCGTTTTTTCCAAAGGTGCTTGCTTGCTGGCACCACGTTCAATGAGAATCAAATCAACATTGTTTATAACTTCGTTAGTCTCACTAGAATAGTGTTTTCTACATTTGGGCGGGATACACTGAGATACACTAGACTCGCACATATTTTGCTTAATTAGCACACGACTCTACACACGCTGTATTACACACGAAATAAGAATGACTACTAATAAACTAAATAAAAGAATACACAGATAGGCATAAAATTATCTTCTATTACGGGCCACAATTTTACCTGAATTTAAATTCCGAAATTTTAGGTAACAATCTTGTTGCATTGTATGTTAATGACCACCCTGCGATAATCAGACCATACGACAATATTTGTTAATTATATAGCCTCTTACTTCTTAAATAGTTGTGACGTTTATAATCATAGAGTATTCAAGTAATACCACATCTCCAACGAGGTCGGAAATTTTCCCAAGTTTCTAAGTGATTACGACATCCGTCGGCGGAGATGTTACCGAAAACAACCCTTACAAAAGTTCGCCGATATCGAAGGGGGGTCGGGTCACTCATTAAGTTAATTGCAGCCGAGCAACTTTTAAGTTAATACTTAATGGCGTACCAACTCAATATACAACACAGGTACCCTTCGGTGAAGTAATAAAAGAAAAATAGAACTCTTATTTACTTTAGTAAGTATATTCCATTGTGTTCCACCTCAGCCGTACGTATGTTAATATAGGAAAACATCAATTTAAATCAAAATAGTAAAAAGAAATTCAACCCGTGAAAAATAGTTAAAAAAACATTTTGTTAGGAAAGAAAAAGTTGGAACTTGGATCGGGGATAAATAAATAATATTAAATTATGGCAAAATAATAGTTAATCAACATACAATTTTTGGTATTGGGAAAATGGTTGTAAATTTCTCTGATATGGTAAACGTTTTCTCTGTTAAATATTTACATCAAATAAATAAAGTTTACTCATCCTATTTACACCTCCAAAATAATTTTCAAAAATAACAGTCTAGCAGTTGCAAATACCTAATATACAGTATTTCAAGGGATGGATTTACTATTTATATGTTTGTAGCAGATAATACGGTTTTTTAAAGAAATGAACAAAAACCTGTAAATGTATAGTTCAAAATTGTCACACATCATATTGAGATTTGCCTTTTTAACTAACATTTTAGCATCTCATAATGAAGATCATCGTGGACTAAATTCCAGATTTTCATTCGCAATGTGGTCGTATCTCTATTGCTCAAAGATTAGATACTTAGATAAATCTGCACATTCGGTCCATAAAGTCCAAGGTTCTCGAAAACTAACAAAAAAACTTGATTTATTTCGACCCTTCCTATTCAAAGTTAAACCGCTGGACAAACGCGTCCCAAAAGAAGTCCACACAGAGGTGAGGTCGCATAAAAATAAATCATAGTTCTTATGGCAAGAAAGGAGTACATCAAAGGGACTCTTCATACCGCGATTTATGATCCCTTGAAACTTTTCCGCAGAACCCTCTCAGGTCCTTCGCGAAGTATATGCCCTCTCGCGCTCATTTATCCTACTTAGGTCGAACATATTTTTCTATGAAAATGTTACGTAAAGTTTGGAACGTGGCGGGGCATAATGAAATAACGCACCGCGGGTGGGATGTGTGTGTGTGTGTGTTTGTGTCGCAGTGGTTAAATTAAAATTTATTAGCGACGCTGACTCGTTGGACATTAAGGTGAAAAATGAAGGGCGCATAACCTAGACGCCGTAACGACGTCGACTTTGCGGGAAGATTGGAAGCGGAACGGAAATTTAATCTGCAACTGGAAATGACACCCTGTGGAGCTGACACTCTCGTCCTGACTCGTTCAATGATCTTCGGCTTATTGCATTCAACCAGGTCATTTCTAAGATTTTAGACAATATTTTAAAGTTAAAAGGAGGTGAAGAGAGAGAGAGAGAGAGAGAGAGAGAGATGCATTTATTTCAAAACATGTTTTGGTTTGGTTTAAAATCTAATTATTCTTGAACAATTTAGGGTTCGATGTAGTTAACGTATGCAAAAAGAATCAATTTGAATTGCTTGAGAGGAGTTAAACATTTCTTATTTTTGAGCAATATATTAGAAAAACCCACAGCAGTTCAGTAACAATCAGACCATTTTCCTGAAACCAATTTCCATGTTTTTGGCGTAAGATTTTGGACTTGGGCCTGGTCCTTCAATTCAGTTAGGTCTGAATGTGACTACCGGGACGAAGAAGAAGAATAAAGAAATCCCTCATAAGGTCTTTGTGTACCATTTATTGGATAGCAACAAAAAAAGGATCGAGCACTACAGAAACTAACCAAAACGTCACTACTCTGGCTTGTGAATTTGCAAATCAATTTTATTGGTATGGTTATTTTAATAAAAAAAAAGATCTTAAATCTATCTAAATGTTTTTCTAATAAAACAAATAATGGAGAAACACTAATAGTAAATAAAACAAATTAAAAAGATATTTTATTATTTGCATTCAGAAAAAACATATAACATATTCAATTTTTAAAAAAATATTATTCACGTATGCAGTGTTTTTTTTGTAGGTTTTATCAATCTGGATTTTTCTCAGCTACTATATAAGTATTTTTGTTAAAATTAATGTTTTTTTTTTATAATTAAACTAGTTTAAAACGTGTTTTGTAAAGAAAAGTTTGGTTGGTCATATTTTTTTGAATTAATTTAAAGCTATCCTAATATTCATTAATCACATTTGACAGTTTCATTTGGCAGTACATTGTAGGTTCAGTTTCTGTGGTGCTCGATTGTTTTTCTTTCTGCCATATTTCGCCGTCATCTGCAAGGCCAAATAGCCGTTTAGCATTTTTGCACTTGAAAAACGTAATATTGGTAATATTGCGAAATCTAGTTTTTGCAATAGAAAACCTCAGATATACATTTAACAATGTCACTCTTTTAAAATGAAACATATGTTAAAATTATAAAAATGATGTCCGTTTTAAAAAATAACTTTTTTAACATTAAATTCAAAATATGTCAGAAACGTTACGACTTAGATATAAGATATGCATAAAACATGTCAAAAAAGTTCCGAGAACTTCAAATATACGGAGCCTTCTTTTTAAAATAAAAAAGTTTTCACTTATCCTCAAAAATACAAACATCCTGTATATATATAACAACTTTTTTTGATATTTTTTACAGGTTCTTCTCCCATAATAAACGAGCCACCCCTTACCTCATGAAGATTGTTAAAATATAGCAAAGGCAAAGTTAATATTTTTTATTTGATAAAAAAATAAAATAAGTAGAATTCGCTGCAAAAGCGTCGAAACCCAGTATAAAGTTCGGGTCCAATTCTGAACTGAACTTAATTTTAAGCCATGGGGAAAAATCGTTTCTTCCAAGACCGAGGAGGTACGTATAGAATGAAAAATCGCAGGCAATCTCCCTCGAGTCGAACGACAGAGACTGACTGAACAATTCTCTACTAAAATTAACCACTTAAAATATTGGATTCTTCAATTTGTTTTCCTCTCCCGGCGAATGAAAAATTTGCGAGCACCCCGGGGCTCCTTAAACACCAACGAGTAACTGATTTTTGTTGTTGGGAGCATAAAACGGCAGGATTATTTTAGTTGAGGACGTCGGACGGTTCTAACCGGAACGGTGTAGAATATTAAGTTAAATAAAAGCATTTTCTTGTTTGTCGTATTCTTAACGAGTTTTCCTTTTACGGTCGGGGACAACTTATAAATTGTTCGCGAGGCACGTTAGTCCTTCGAGCCGGATACGCAGCATCTTAAGTTCCACCTTGTAATCATGGCTGATTTCAAAGTGCTCACATGAAGTTGCCTCTTTTCGCTACTCCAAAAGTTGTTTATAATTGATAACCGGGTAGGCAAAGTGGAAACTCAACTATCAAAGATATGTTGTTAAACACCAGTTGTTTTTTTCTACAATTATCAAAAACTTCACGCCATCGGACATAAGCATAGATATCATTAGCCTGCTAATATTTCAACTTTTCCTTGGTTACAAATTCCTTTCTTAAAGATATTTCGTCAAATAGTTCATCTTCATTTATTAATGTTTCATTTTACAATAAAATAGTTTTTATTGCGGGTTGAATTTCTGGCGTTGCCAATGTTTATAAATTTTCTGGGAGATAAAATTATATTGAAAAATCCGGGACAATCCAGGAAGAGTAGATTTTCCACTACGCTGTCTCAAAATCCTGAACCTGTTACGGCCAAGCCTAATATTTTTATTCTTAGAGAAAAATCTTGCGTCAACGCCATTCAGTATTTTTAATTTTTCCGAAATTTCTCTATAAGATAAAATCCAAATAATATTTTAGTTTTTAGTTAATTTCTTGTCATCAAAAATAAATTTTAGTCATTTTTAATGAATATTAGATAAACAAAGGGCGCTACAAATGTATACACACATCGCGTATTAATCGTCAGTCCTTTTAATATGTACGATCTTCGTCACATTTATTATAAACAGCATCAAAATATCACTAACTAGGATTGATTGTAAAAATAGGCGAATTTCTACGTCCCTATAGACCCTACAGACGAAGCATTCATTTCATAAAATATCATTGCAAACAAATGTCGTTACTATACTATTTTCTATTACTATGCACAGAGCAACTCTAAAATTTGATTTCCTCTATTAATATTATCACATTCTACATGTCTTGAAATTCAAATTTCTTATAATCATCATATATTTAGCTATTTATTTAAGTTAATGTTAGATTAATATTTTTTTTGTTTTCAACTTCAAAAACTAGTGTGTAGAACAAACTTTTGAGACGTTGATTTTGGGTAGAATGTTATATCATTTTGTATCATATTGTTACACCAAGTGAACGGAACGATTGAAATTATAATTAACTACTAAATGCCATACAA
This sequence comes from Cylas formicarius, assembly GCF_029955315.1. Taxonomy (NCBI): domain Eukaryota; kingdom Metazoa; phylum Arthropoda; class Insecta; order Coleoptera; family Brentidae; genus Cylas; species Cylas formicarius. Next base: position 20,558,204 of record NW_026844326.1, on the reverse strand, counting down.
ATATCTCCTGGTCGGCATAATAATAATAAAACAAAAATTGATAATTTCTCGTCTATTGCAGGCCTATTATTGGTGTGGTTGGGGCGCTATTAAAGTAGGGTCTTTCATGGAAGTTTTGGGGAACATTTTAAAGTGTATGGTCTGTTCATAGATAAAGAAAGTGACCAATTGCTTTTGAACGGATTATCCAAGGGTGGTCATTAACATACAATGCAACACCTGTTGTTGACACACAATTTTTTTTTATTTTGTAAAAGGAACAAATTATCCTGACATTTTTAGTACCGACAAAGTTCTTTCCGCTTATGTGTGCGACTCGCATACCGAACGACTCTCTTCTCTCTAGTAAAGGCACCCTACGGGGAACTTTATTATAAATTACAGGCATGCGCACGAACTGAAAACTGTGACATTAAGCAAACATATTTAACACCACCCTTGGATAATCCGTTCAAAAGAATTGGTCACATTCTTATATCTATGAACAGACCATACCCGACTTTCTTTTATAGTTTATTGCTGTTGTTAAAGTTGTTTCTGTGTTGTAATGTTATCATATAAACGTTTAACCTGGATGGATTCGCAGAGGACTTTCGATATTTCGGATAATGCAAGGAATAAAAATATTTTGAGTTTTGTCCAAATGACTTCTTATAGAGTATATTTAAATTAATTACATTACATTAATTAATTACATAAATTTACGTAATTTTTTAAAATTTCGGCTCCGACATTTCTCTAATTAGACAATCGTATTAAAAAAAAACATTGAGTTTAAAAAAGTAGTTTTATTCAATGGCAGAATGGGAATGACCTTGACCGTAGCACATTGCCCAATGTTTTCTTCAAATATATATATTTATTGCATTTTCGATCGGAAATAACACTCGTAGGGGGAGTTTCAGGGGCCCCGTAAGGGGATTTACCGATGCACTTCGCGTATTGGATATTGAAAAGTAATAACAATGAACATGTCTCCTTTAAGGGAAACGCTCCAGGAAATTGCATCGGGTCGGCGGCTGGCGTCGCGGCCTGTTGAAGTTCTATTCGGAAATTTTCCACTTTTTCACTTTGTAATTTTGGGATTAAAATCGATGTGGGCCATTTTAGTTAACACCGCAATTTAGCAAATAGTGTTAGCGCTCTTGGAAAATCTCTTTAAGGCGGTTCAACAAGTTACAAAAACTTAGTTTGCATCACCACAAAAGGAATGCAATGATGTTTAAAATTGTAAATATTGTCTACTCTTTTACGAAAAGGAAAACTGACGGTTACTGTGTGAACTTTAAAAAATTATGAGAACTCTTTAGACCATGACTTTTACTAGAAGAATACGGGGTGACTGCAGTTCTGGGGTTGAACAGAAAATTCAATATTTGATATGGTTGGTGGATAAATCAGTATTACTGTATTATATTAAATTCTGTGACTTACCACCCTCATTTTCCCGGTCAAGCATTAGTTCTAAATTTTACGTAATCATCTACTAAAACATTCCATTATAAATTAGGAGTAGCTATACACCACTTATTTTAATGTGAAACTCCACCTTTTTATCAAATTCTTTATTCCATACGTTTCTATACAAAATTTCTCTACTGAATTTCACTGTAAAATTTTTGAAACTGAGCGTAGAGTAATTAAAAAGTAAGTCCACAACGTTAAAAAGGAAAAAAAAGAAAAGAAAGAAAAGATGAAATAAGTATTAAATAACTAAACATCTGAAGCATAATCTATATTAAATCGAAAAAAGTCCCATATAAAACTAGCTTACACTTTTTGGCAAACATTATAGAAAGAGAAATTTCTTAATGCTAATTGCCACACAATTATATAAATTTGGTTCCAAGCTCGTAGCAAATCTATGGTTACCATCTTTTCCATGGAAGCGAACAAACTATTTGATATTTGCCTAGATGGTACATGTGCTCAACTTTTATCCTCTCCCCTCTAATATTTTGCGATCTATCCTCCAAGCAGCTTTCTAGCGAAGTTTAGGATTAAACTCAGCTTCGCCGGTTGGTCGCCGGTCAGTACGGATTTCCACCCCCCCGAACTATGCAACGCGAATTATCCAGGCGCAAAGTTCGCTTTCATTAATTCTGGACGGGTCGGCAAGATAATCGCGTAGCCACTTCGCACATAACTCGACGATGCATCGACGCCTTAATCACGTAACAACACGTCCCGGCTCTTCCAGCTCGAGGGGTGGGCATAAATTAGTGGTTTTCGCGGGCGTGGTCCAAGTTGTTACCAAGTCGCCGAAGTTTGATAACGGCCCGACCACCCTCGGTCTTCGGTATACAATAAAACGGTCATAAAATACGTTCCTCGGTATCCCCACCCCGCCGCCCGAACGTCCCAAATTTCCGCAAAAGGACACCCACAGACCCCATGTCACGCCGTGCCACTGTCGGGAGGATATATGGTTGTTTATTTATTGGTACTGGGTTGTGGTAATTCAAAACACCAGAGATGCCGACAAGGGGAGGCGTTTGTACAAAAACATTACTTTAATTCGACGGTTGAAACCTTAGATTATACAGGGTGTCCCAGGAACATATTTGAAAACGGGCGTGTCCGCTGTGAAGATACTACCCAATCAAAATTTGTATAAAGCAGACGAGTCCGTTGTTACGAGTCAGTTGTTTACTAGATATTTATAATTAATTTTTCTATTAATTTTATCATTGTTTGTGCTGATGTAAAATACTATTGAGGCAGGGGTATTACAAAACTAAGTAACAGTAGAAGATCTGTGCCAGAGTAGTAGTAATTCTTTAAATTAAGAACCACCGCAACTCTCTTCGAACAGGATCGACTTCTAGGCCATTAGCTGTTCCCTTTGTATTTTATCAGAATTCCAGGGTTCAGTATATAGGGGCGGTGAGTAATATCGATAATAATTATTAATAATTAATTGCTTTTGAATGGGATTATCCATTAACATACAATGCAACAAGATTATTACCTAAAATTTCGTAATTTAAACTCAGGTAAAATTGTGGCCCGTAATAGAAAATAATTGTATACCTACCTGTGTTTAATATTCTTTGCTTTGGTATACTACTTAGTTTGAGTTCCTTAGTAATCATTCGTATTTCGTGCGTAATACACGGTGTGTTGAATCGTGTGCGAATTATGCCAAATATGTGCGAGCCTAGTGTATCTCAGAAGATGCTCCCGCACTATTCTATTGAGACTAAGGAAGTTACAAACAATGTTTATTTGACCCTCATTGAAGATGGTGCCAGCAAGCAAGCATCTTTAGAAGAAACGGCCACATTGACGAAAATTCCAACATCAACTGTTTGCAAAAATTGTGAATAATCCCGTTTCAGCGAGGAAAAAAAGAAGCGATGCTGACATTTTCTCGAGTGTAGATGAAAGTGATCAAGATATAATACGGCATATATAATTTAGCAGTTATACGAGGAACAAAGCGTGCCCACATTAGATATCTTAATTAGGAGGCTTGAAAAAGATGAAACCGGTGTTAAATGTGACAGAACTACCTTATGGGAGTGTATTCAATACATGGGTTTTAGATTTAAAAAAATTGACAAAAGGCAAGTTTTAATGGAATCTTTTAGAATTCGGAAATGGCGACTGGAATATCTAGAAAAAATTAAGATTTACAGAGAACAACAAAAGATAATTATTTACTTGGATGAAACGTGGTTCGACATTTATGATACCCCGGAAAAGGGTTGGGTTGGCTCAACTGATAAGTGTAAAACAAACGCGCCATCAAAAAGAGGTAAAAGAATAACTATTTTGCATGCTGGCTCTAAAGATGGTCGGATTCCAAATGGACTTTCTCTGTCTGCGAAAAATGTTAAAGATTCTTCTCTGGATTACCATGAAGACATCACCCCTGATTTATTTGAAAGTTGGTTTAAAAAACACTAGTTCCAAACATTCCCCCTAATAGCGTCATTGTAATGGACAATGCAACTTATCACAGTAGACAGTTGACTAAAACCCCTTCCTCATGTGACACAAAAGCAACAATCCAAAACTACATGTGTAATAACGACATTTATTTTCACGAAGATTATGCCAAAAAGCAATGAATTGAGGTTCTACAAAGTTTGAACCTACTAAAGGAATACGTCTATGATGATTTTGCAAAAAATCTAGGGCTTCCACCTTACCACTGTATATTTAATTCCATTGAACATGTTTGGCACCAACCGAAATCTGCCGTGTCAACTCCAATGTCCTCAAACTTATAGAAACCGAAGTTTTTAACATCCCTCCACAAAGTTGGGCAAATTTTGTTAAACATATAGAAAAGCAGAACAATCGTATATCCATATTGCAAATAATATAGAACAAATAATAATTAGAACAGGCGATGATAGCGATAGTGATGCTGATATATTATGTGAATAATTTAAAGTAATTTAAGTAGGTAATAAAAATAATTTGTAATTTTATTTTAGATTTAAACATAAATACATACACACATAAATAAATAAATATTGTTTAGTATCTTTCCTAAAAAAAACCCAAATAATTAAATTCTAAGCAAAGTACGAACCTGTTCGGCCATATTTCGTTCTTACAGCTTGCCCGGGTCTTTCCTTAATTCGTATCAGTTAGTCACTTTCTGATATCTATGAACAGACTTTACCTCCTACGATTTAACAGTGAGGAAACCTTAAACATTAGTAATAAATCACTCTGTAGCAGCCCTCTAGCTAGGTAGACACCATTTACATGAAAGTGAAGAAATTTCAAAAACTTTCTCTGTACGTTTTCAATTTGACTGACGTACTTGCCAAATATCGGTTGCCATACTCTCTAGAATTTCTCACTATGAATCCCAGCATTTTGAGTGCACCTCCACAGGCTTCGACGACGTGATTTCTAAAGGGGATTTTTGTGTCAAACCTTACACCCAGGTCTTTAAAACTGTCACATTTTCTTAATAATACGTTATCCAGTAATTAAAAGTTATAATATCGGTTTTGTTTGAAAATGTCATTGCGAAACATTTATCTGTATTTAGGGGTGAGTTATTAGAAGCACACCAAGAACCAATAATTTCCAAATCAATCTGCAGAGACACACAATCGACCACATAATCAATTTTTCTAAACAGTTTCACATCATCAGCAAGTTTGATTATCAATGTTAGCTACATACTGTATTCTGTTATACAGATATGACTTTATGAATGCAAAATACCAGCATCCTTAATTTAGAGAGCAGTACAGTTTGGTCCACCCGGTCAATGGCTTTTGAAAAGTCCGTGTACAGCACATCTACCCGTACAAAGCTTGAGCAGTGAATTCTGTAAACTAAGCCAAGTTACTGATGGTGCTTCGATCTTTAAAGAATTCATGTTGTCTATGGGTCACCAAACGTTCCATTTGGCTGAAAAGGCCTGTAATTGGTTAAGATCAGATGTTTTTCCCTTCTTTAGAACGGGAATAATTCTCGCCTCCTTCTAGTTATCTGTTGCCGGGGCTAAGTTAAACATAAGAGACACAACCAAACAAGGAACTTTGTCAGGACCAGAAGATACTTCTTTACCCGTGCTAATGCATTTAATACAGTGTCATCAGTTAAGTGATCAATAGTAATAAATAAATTGTAAAATTCATTCAACTGACGGATCTGTTGTTGGGGAGTCATGTATACCCCCACTCCCCAAAAAAAAAGAAGAGAAGCAGTAACAATCCCTTCAGGGGTGCTGTAACTCCCTTCCTGTAAGTAAAAATCTGTGGCAATTCCGTATTTGGACGATTAGATCTAATAAACGTCTAGCAAGAACTCGGATCCCTCGTGACTGCGTTTTCGGTCTTAAAAATGTTATATGCGACGTCAATCATTATTGTAATGACTCTGATTTGTTGTATTTGTTTTTTTTTCAATAACCCATGCTTTCGCTTAATTGCTTTAAGTATTTCGGATGTGATTTCTTATGGATAGTTGATAAACGGACGTCTGACAGTTGAGAGTCATACTAATATTAAACGCAGGATGGTATGGATATTCTACAATTAGTGGCAAGGACTCATTTATGACTATACACTCGATTTTGCACACAGTTCATTCTACCTTGTAATCACTTTCACTATCTGTACTAAATAGAAGTGCATTGAAGTCGCACAAAATAATGACTTCACTATTGGTAAACAAACTGCTCAAAAAAACTCACCAAATCAGGTATAGGTATGCTAGGAAGTATGTAAATAACAAAAACATAAATTCATGGATGATCCAGACTAGTGTACATACAACCAACCATGTGATAATTTCCATTCACTTTTTATATTTATTAAAGCCTAGTGCAATATTTTTTTAAATGCACTATTCTAATAAATGCGGTGCTTTTTGTTAGTTTTGGTTAGTTTCTAGAAACAATTGGAACTTCTTGCGTCTTCGTTACTGGTTAGTTTCTGGAGGGAAAGATTATTGTCCTTGATTTTTTATATTCTAATTTTGTTTTTATATTCTAACTAACTATCTAGTAACTTATGCACTTTGTTTTACTTTCATGTCTAAAGCAGCGAAACATTCGGCTGATGGCATTATCTGAATACAAAAATTATAATTATAATAATAACTTTTTGTTATTGGCTCAATCTTCGTAACTACTTCAACGTTAATTTAAATGATTTTCCTATGGCGTCTTAATGATTAATGGTTTTTTTATAACATTTTTCTTTCCGTCCTTTTCTTCTCCATTTTTATTCTCCTAATAACCGTTGCCTAGTAACATGGTTTATTTTCTCATTCTCCACACATATTTTATATTTGTATCGGAATGGTGGTTGATGCAACAGCACCTGTATAAGCGATTAGGTTAATTTCGATTTTAAGTTCTTTTAAGTAAATGGGCGTTCTTCTTATAATGTAATAAAAACACCTCAAAATAACAAAATGACAAATTTTTCCGGCACCGTCAGCCAGTCAACTTTTTGACCAACTTTTTGACTGATCGAAACAAGATGTTTGAGACTTTCACATTCGTCCCGCCGGAGATGAAATTGCCGGAAGTTTTGGAAATCGAAATGACCCGTGCTGTCAAATTAGTTTGTTTTCGCTGGCTACCGGACAAATAGAAAACCATACAAGACAAACTTTGTTCAAAGACGATGAACGTGAAAAAACAACTGATTCATTTTAAACATAATGTGTTACAATTAATTGGCATTGCGCGCAGGAAATAGGGTTTGCTTGTTATTTATTTTTTCTCATAACCTTATATTGAAAGTTCCTTCATCAGTTTTTGTAGTCAGTATAGTTATATTATTCTTAATTATTTTTCAGCTTCTCTACTATAATTTTGTCTTTTTTAAAACACTGTTTTGATAGAAGAGACACCAAAAATATTACAAAAAGAAATCAAATGTATCACGATTTTTTTTATCTATTATCTTCATTTAATTATTTGTTTATGAAAAATAATATTCCAGTTGATTTGGTTTTGTGAATTAAATAGCCTAATTCGTCCAATTACCATCAAAATTCATCCAATCGAGGGGAGCTAGGGTACCTCTCCCTACCAAAACACTAATATCTTTAATGGAAGCCACACGTTGGCAACATCTGCACGTACGTATCCCCCGTTCCAAATCACCTGTCACCAACACTGACTTATTTCCCCCGCTCGAAATCCCCAGGTGTAAATGAAGAGCAACTAATTGGAACGCACCTCCCAGTCCTGAAACGTACTAACGAATTCAATACGAGCAGACGCCCGTCCTCCATCCCCCCGTTACTTGCGTAATGTATTCCCGGATCGATACAATTCAAGCACCTGTTGGAAAATTTTATTCCACTCAATTTGTGCTGTTGGCGGCAAAAACTAGGGCCGCTGTGTTGGGAGACACTTATCCACGTATCCATAAATTAGGTCCCACATAAAGGGGGCAAAGGGGCCAAGTAAATGTAACAAGCAAAACCGAACAGATTAAACTTAAACGATTTAATGATTAAATGATTTTTATTCATTCGAAAATGTTAAAATTCGTATGGCGCAATTTATGGATGGTCTTTGCATCTTAGCATCCTTCAGTTGCCTGACGACAAATTATAAATATTTTAACAAACTCGATGGATTTTAGGTGCCTACAATGAATCAAAAATAGAAACTTCTTGCTAAAACACGTCAAGTCATCAACGTCAGGGGTAGCCCTATGTAATCGAGGACAGTATTTTTACCAGCAAATATTCCACCAGTAAGAATCAAGAAGGAGAACAAATTCATAAATATAGATAAGAAATATAAGAGAGACAATACAATAAAAGTAAAATTTAAAATAATGCAAGAATAAAAGAAAAATAATTAGTATATTATGCAACAAGTGCGGTAAACGTCATTTGACTCACGAGATTATTTGACGCAAAACAACAGGAATATATTCACTGACATGACGGTCAGAATTGACAAAAGTCAAAATTCAAAGCGTGGGAAACATCTCCGAAAACATCCGATTGCTCCCAAATCCGTGCGGTAAAATCCCGGAAATGTCCGAAGTGGCTCGGATTCATGGGAAACGAAACTGACGTGGTAAAGTGACGCATCCCGCACGCTAAATCGGTGGGTAATTAGGTATTTTACAGACGGGAGTAGAAAAATGATATTATTGCACTAGAATATTATGGAATGCTGTTATTAAACGTTGCATATTTTACATTTCGATTATTGGTCTGCCATGTCGAATACTACTAGCTCAACCAATATAGTGTGAGCAATTTAAAAAGAAAACTTCTCACCACTATTGTAACATTTTATTATTCCCACCAGTGTTATTATTTCTGGTAGTTTCATTAAAAATCTAATCCCATATCTGGTGGGATCTATGAACTGTAACCATATAGCTAATATATATACAGGGTGATTACGTTCAAATAAGAAAAAAGTCTATGTTAGGATGTGTCCGGAAATTATTCGTTTTTCCGAGATTAATTATATTAGTAGTAAACGTTGAAAAGTATTATTCTAAATATTGTGCCATTGATATGAAATAAGTGCCCCAAATTTCAGCTAATTATTTTAAAAATTGTGGGAGGTAAATGCAAAAAAAATCTATCTCGGTAACAAAGCGTTTTCGGACAAATGTTTGTACGAACTTTTTTTCAAGCTGAGGAACATGACCTTAATTTGGGCCTTGCATTAATGAACCACCCTGTACGGAAATCTTGGACATGTCAATAACTAATAAAAGCACCGGATCTCACTTGCCTCGTATAAACATCGTTGCAAGGCGTCTTAAACCGAACTGAGTATACAATCTCGCATCTAATGAACCCGCAGGAAGATAATAGCCATTCAATTGGATAAAGGAGTGACATTCCGTGCGAAAATAATGGCACGTCCCTGAAAACGTCACCTTTGTAACCAAGAACCGTAGTTCTGCGCCATTGCAATTTCTTGCGCCCATTAGCCCGTCGAAACCCGATAAGAAACGAACCACTCGGAAAACCCGTCGTCATAAATCAATTCGCAATAAAACTCCCGGGCGCGCACAATAACAATACAAATATATGGAAATGTCTGGATGAAAATGTCATTTAAAAGAACGCTAACGGTTCCGACGGACGTCGTAATGAACCCGTCAACGGTCGAGATTAATCACCACCTAAGCGGAAATGGCGCGACCCTCCCGTTGACCGGGGGCTGTGAATTGTTGGTCGAAAATGTCCGCCAAATAGGTAGAAGAAGCAAGTATACTCGTTAAAAATTAGATTAGACTGATTTACTCATTTCCAAAGAAATATCAGATCAAAGACACCAACAAACAACTATAAATAAATCACCGATTGCCCAGATTGTGTTTCACCAACAAGGTATAGTTATTGTATGCTTAGTTGAAATAGCGATTCCCTCTTAAGCAGGTTACGGTCCTAAAAACATTCAAAACAATTTTGGAGGACTACTCCTAGCAAACAAAACTTAACTTTAAGCACATTTGCAGTACCTATTCGCAATTTTCTGTGTTTCAGCTTGAAAACATATATCACGAAAACCTAACGGTTCTCAACAAATTTTCTCAGATTCCAGGTTCTACTTAACTTGCACGTGATAAAATAAAAAAATAAAGATAGCCTTTTTCTTACTCCATTTCATAAAATTTTGATCACAGAACGAGACAAAAACTATAAAATACATAAAATGGAAGGTTTTTTTTCAATGCCAATACCGTCAAGAGATCACTAACGTAATTGTAACCATTCGAATGAAAAATACAGTGGTTTTGAAGTTTGAAAGCTGTTTGCTTATTTTTTGCTTATTTGTATATTTTTGGAGGCCCTTTTTCCAAAAAAAAATCCATATTTTTGCCCTATCATGTCATTTTTGTATAGTGCTCTATACCTGAAGAAATTTTTGACGAGGCCATGAGCGACAATATGCCAGGAGTGATCATAAATGGTAAAACTGTTAATAACATCAGATACGCCGATGACACTTTAATCATTGCAAATACCAACGAAGATCTGCAATTGTTGATGAATCAGATTACTAACTCGTGCGCTCAGTACGGACTTAAACTAAATGTCAATAAAACTAAATATATGATCATTAGTAAACATGTCTCACATCAGGATGATGGCATATATGCGGAAGGTGCACCTCTGGAACGAGTTGGGAGGTTGACGCACTTGGGCAGTAACATCAACGATAAATGGAACCCATCTAATGAAATTAAAATTAGAATAGAAAAAGCAAGAGCAGCATTCGTAAAAATGAAAAAAGTTCTCTGTAACCATAATCTAACATTGAAACTGCGAATGAAAATGGTTAAATGTTACGTACTTCCGGTTCTCCTATATGCGATGGAGTCATGGACACTCACTGATGCGACGATCAAGCGTCTAGAGGCGTTCGAAATATGGATGTACCGCCGTCTACTCAAGATCAGCTGGATGGATAGAGTGAATAACGCAGTAGTACTAGAGCGAATGAACAAACATCCGGAGATAATTTTAACCATCAAACAGCGTAAGGTAGAATACTTTGGACATATTATGCGTCACCCTGAGAAGTATGCCATACTGCACCTCATAATGGAGGGAAAAGTGAATAGCAAGAGAGGCCCTGCAAGGAGAAGAACATCATGGTTGAAAAATCTAAGACAATGGTATGGAAAATCCTCGATCGATCTGTTTCATGCAGCTGTTAATAAAACAATGATTGTCAACATGGTGGCCAGCCTGATACCAAACGATCGTTAAACGGCTCGGCACTATAAGAAGAAGAAGCTCTATATCTTAAAAATGTTATTTTATTAATATACATACCTATACATTAATATGTTTGTTCCATGCTAGGCATGATTTTTAAATGAATTGGTTTTTATGAAATTAAAGGTGATTTGGCAACACTGGATTTAATTATATTTATTTGCAATGCGACAGAGTTGGCGCAGAAGCGTCAATACAGCATTATAACCTGCTTATGCGCAGTTTGGTTGTATTGGTCGTCGTGCTACTCTGTTCGAGGCTGTTGTCTTCGTTGTTGCGTATTTCTAGTGTTCTAGAATCTATAAATATGGAGAAAATACATTGTGTGAACAATCCAAATAAGTTTTGTTATATTTGTGGTAGTTATGTCGTAGTAACGCAAAGGCAAGTTATAACTTCCTTTGTGAAAAAATATATACCACGGTTATTTTGGTGTAAAAATTGGCGACAAAGGCAAGTCCTGGGCTCCTCAAACTGTTTGTTTTGTTTATGTTGAAGCATTAGGAAACTCGCAAAAAAGTAGAAATTAATGTTTAAGCTTAGGTGTTCCTATGGTGTGGCGAGAGCCTAGGAATCACAGTGATTATAGTTTTTTTTTATTCGTGTAATGTTCGAAGATTCAACAGAAAAAACAAATTGTGCACCCCAATCTTGACTCTTCTATTCGACTAGTTCCTGATGAACCAGATATACGGATAGCTACGAATAGCTTCCAAAGGACGCATTAGAATTGTTAGCGTCCAGACTTCCTGCACCTGGCGTCACATCAAGCTTTTACCGGGATCGCAAAAAAGTAATGCCAGTATTTTACTCAGGAAGAACCGCTAGTGCACTGGAACAATATTCCGGACTTAGTTTCAAAATTAGGAAATAATCCGCATATAAAGGAAGAATGGCGCCTGTTTATTGACTCAAGTAAGCGTAGTTTTAAAGGCGTTTTATTGCACAATGGTAACGAACTGGCCTCGATTTCCGTTGCACATTCGGTACATTTAAAACAAAAAGATTTAGGACTTCTTTTGAAGAAAATAAACCACAGAACATCACTGGATGCTTTGTGGTGACCTTTAAGTGTTGTGTATGTCCCTAAGGCAACAAGGGGGTTATACATTGAACTCAAATAGAACAAGCCTTATACCTGGTAGCAAAAATGTTTTAAGAGATAGCTTAGTTGACCCCAAAAAAATTTTACTGCCTCCTCTTCATATCAAACTTGGCGTGATGAAGCAGTTTGTTAGAGCTCTAGACAAAAATGGTCAGTCAGTCAGACGGTATTTTTATTGTTCCACAGACAAGAACATCATGCAAAGGCAAGGATTTTCAAAATACAATGACTAATGTCGAGAAAAACCCCTGGGTTTCATTTAAAGAAGTAATTGATCAGTTTCTTGGGAACTCTAAGGACGAAAAAAAATATCTCGTCTAGGTTGTAATGTGAGTTTGAAAGTGTATTTCCTGTTTTCACACTTGAACTATTTTCCTGATAATCTTGGAGCAGTTAGCGACACAGGGAAACAGGTTTCACCAGGATATTAAGGAAATGGAACGGCGATATCAAGGCAGATGGAGATATGCTCTTAAAAGTAGACAGCCGAATGTCCGGCCAACGCAGCTTTCTGGCAAAAAGACGACGATTTCATTTAAAGTTTTTTTTGTCACTTTTGTTCCTGGGATTCCACATTTTTATTGAATAAAAAAAATATTTTAGAAATGTCGTTTTTTTCTTCTATAAAATCCTTACGTGATACAAATAAATTCATAGAATTTTTGAAATCAGCCTACCGAAATTGTATAAAATCAGTTTTAAAAATAAAAACAAGTATCAAAAAGTTTAATTTTATAGACCTGTGTAATCGGTGGTTCGATGATTGGAAATATCTCAAGATACATGAGCAATTTGAAAATCCTGAATTTTAATAAAAAAAAACGAAAAACTCTTTGACTTTCCATAACCCTTTAGGAACGCATTTGCTATTCCAGATTTTCGAGGCTACTGAGCTTTGAAAAAATAAAATATTTATTTAAGAGAATCTATAGAAAACCTTGAAAAAGAGGTAAGAGGTACAACTTGAACTTCATGACGCTTACCTTCTTCAATTTGGATTACGTAATCTTACCTACAATCTACACAACCTCGTGATTGTCAGAGGAAAGTTTTTCTATTTTAATAAACATAAAAAGACCACTGGAGACTGAGACTTTCACCTTTAATTTTTATCAAATGACAGCTCTATATCCGTGAGATACGCTAAATCCGCCGCGTGTTGACGTTCAGGTTGTTGCCAGGACAATGGTTATACCGGAACACGCATTTATCGATTCATTCCCTTCCACCGATGCATGATTCAGTGACTGGTGGAGTGAGGATCATCCTCTTCCGTGTCAATAGAAATTGAGCAAATTAATTCTCGTCTCGGATCCGCCCATTGGGGTTTCTACTGTCATATCGTCACCAAGTTTACGTCGAAAAACAGCTATCAAAGTAAATCGAACCTCTTGCAGTAACGCTTTCTTTATTGCTGCCCATCCGTTAGCGGTACTATTGACGGTTCTTAGGCATGCTTATAGCAAATTTAGAGTGGTCCCTCGTGGGTTAGAACAGAGAAACATGTTTAAAATTTTCTTTTCGTTCCGAAAATATGGGGAATTTTCAAATTTTCCCAACAAGGTCGGTTAATTTAGCCAACCTTGTAACTCTTGTGGTTTTGAACGCCCAGGGCCGTACACAAAAATCGTATGTACATAGGTGTCGAAGTTTTCAATATTTTCATAAAAACTCACATTATTATTTCATATATCCAAAAACATACCACAAAGTGAAAAATTGTGCAGGTATTTTTAAATGTACAGTAGGTAAGTGTGACTGTACCAAATTAGAAAAAAAAATGTAAGAAAAGTCCGAGTAACACGCACAGGAACATTTTTACAAACTAAGCTAAGCTAAGCTTTGCATTATTTTCATTTGAGGAAAACTCTATGACCGTTAGTCGACTGTCGACTGTTTGGATAAAGATTTAGTACAAATATAATTGACTGCTAAAAAAAAGTCATCCTTTCCATACAAACCGTTACCGGTGTTTAGTCTCAACTTTATATGAAGGTACATACCATCTGTGCGAACTGGGTGTCTTATTCTCTGTAACCGATCCAACATAATTATCGGAACTAGAGCCTTTCTGCCATGGTCTGTTTTCCTACTCGACACACTGGATCGTACAGGAAAACTCGCGAAAATATTTGTCCCCCGCTCAACACATTTCCCTTACTCGGAAAAATCCAACTGGAGCCCTCGGTTTTAGCACTTCGGCACAGCCGGCTTGCCGCCACAACGTGATTGCGTTCCCCCCTCCCGCGCCGACGTCGCGACGCACGAGGGGCGTCGGACAACGTTGTCGATATCCGGAGATTTTCTTTATTTTTATTTTTTGAAACGGATCATTTCCCCGAATTATCGTTACATTGAATATAGCAAACGGTAGCTTGTAAAACACTTTAGCATATTCAACAGAGTGATAATGTTGCGTTTTGGTTTTGAAATTGTTAAAGTATCGTTTCAAAAATTTAGAAAACGGAAACTGTAAAGAACCAACATAGAAACACACAAGAAGACAGAATGCATGTTACAGAAATGTCACCAGTCTATCTAACTATCTCTTTAATTTTTATTTTCCGATTCTATTTTTTTTTCGTTAAGTTTTTCTTCACTTTGTGAAAACAGTTATTTATAATTCGCAAAACTTATTATTTATTCGAATAGAATGTCGCCTCCTTTTGTCCTTTTCTAGTTCTACCGGAAATAGCCACAGCATTGTTATCAAGACAGGTCCCTAGTCAATTAGTGATCTCCATACATGTTAAAAAAAACTGGTTTAAATGACTCTGTGGTAACCAAATTCTAAATAATTTTGCCGGAAAACCTACGAGGGATACGAATAGAAAATGCACCAAAAATGTCAGCCTATATATAACAAAAATATAGACTTTCTAGACCACTCAAAGCGATACTGATTGAGACTCTGTATAACGAATATGACGTCTA
Source organism: Cylas formicarius (assembly GCF_029955315.1). NCBI lineage: Eukaryota > Metazoa > Arthropoda > Insecta > Coleoptera > Brentidae > Cylas > Cylas formicarius. Next base: position 20,542,960 of record NW_026844326.1, on the reverse strand, counting down.
GTTACATTTCATTGCAGAGCAAATCTGGCAACGCAGCGACGTTCCAGTATTTATATGCGTCGGATAAAAATGAAACACGACAATCCACTAAGGGACTGCATATTTTCTTCCAATGCGAAATAAAAATGCTTGGTTCCTATTTAGGTCGATTTCAAATGCTTTATTTGCTGTCCAATTCGCTCTTAAAATTTCATCAGGAAGGTCGTCAAAGAACCGAATTAACAATCGCGAAAATCCTCACTGGAGCTCCCGTACCATCCGCGATTTTCATTGGTGCGACGATTATAGTGAAATTTTTAGCTGAAATTCGCGGATAAAACGAAATAATCGACATAATGGCCATTATTATAAATACCCGGCAATTTTTTTGTCAAATTCACATTCTCCAAGTTGAAAATTTGCTCCTTCGCTAAAATCCTGTGGACCATCATCGTCGTGCTGTTCCCTGGATCGACGCTGGGCGCATCTAGACCAATCCCGTAGAACTTACCAGAAGAAGCTATCCATCTCGCCGCCTCATCGGACAGTCCTTAAAATGGTACTTATTTTTTTATTTTAAAATAAAAAGAAAATAAAGAAATTCTAAAAATCAAACGGCGAATTTCCTATACTTACCTAACCTCAAAATTTGTGTGATCCAAAAAATATATATATTTATCGCCGACAAAATGGTTAATGGTTAATGGTAATATTAAAAAACGATGTTTCGATTACATTAAAATTAAATAAAATTACAGCAACAATTATGGAATCCTTTTTATAAAACTTCGGGATTCCTCCTGCGTCGGTTTTTGTTGACTCGAACTTGCTAACGTTTCGCCAATCATCAGAGCTTGACTGAAACTGAAGAAGCCAACAGGACGATTGGTGAAACGTTAGTTGGTTCGAGTAAACAAAAACCGACGTGGAAGTTTCTTTGAAAAAAAAATCAATTATGAAACATTGGCTATTAAAAATTCTGAGCCAGTCGCCCACCTGGAACCCTTTTATATCAAATTGCTCAATAGGAAAGCTAAAATTTTGAAGGTGACGTTTCGCTCAAACCAAACCGAAAACATTTCTAGGCGAAAGATAATATCGAAATACTTGAAAAATTGAAATCGGCTCTTCCTGATAGAGTCTTAAGGAACGATTTGTGTGAATCGACCCTTTATGCATACCTGGAGTATTAAAAGTTTGTCGGTCGTCCGATTCCAGATATTTGAAAGCGTTTTCCCGCCAATATTTGGCTCGACCGAAGTCTACAAGTAGAATGGAACCTGGCTCAAACGGTCCGTTGACGCTTTCCCAATTTTCCAGGTGCGACACTTCAAGTTTTTTCAATTCTTTTCCCGAATGCTCAGATTCGTCGGCTAAGTCTATGGTCGTACCTAATTTTCAACAGTTTTGGCAGTTAGAAGATAAAGTGAGACAAATCCGAAACAAATTTATGATAAATAGATCCGATGTGCATTGCTATTGTAATTTGCTCCATTTAATTTAATGTGAGGTTCGTGAAAGATATTCTACATTTCTTTGTTTTTCATTTAATATTGTCCGATTATTTCTCAAATTTTTGTCCACTGGGATTACTAAGAAGGCGTAAAGCTCATCTACCATTTTAAGTTGGCCTAAAATTTAAGCTGCGCTATACTAGTTTGAGATATGTATGATTGTGAAAGAAACCTGCAATGGAAAAAACATTGCTGAATATATAAAATATACTTCAACAATTTCAACATTCAATTCAAACATTAGTCAAAGAAATTTTTGATCCAAAGAGCTTCACTTATTACTTGTTTTTATCAATTTTTAACAAGTTAATTTAAATTGAAATTGAAATTTGGTGAAAATAACATTGGTCTAGGTCCAGCTTCATTGTGTAGGCTCAGTCTCAGACCAAATACAGGGCTAAACTGCACAGTTTTTTTGTGATTTTTAAAAAAAATTATATGTAACAAGTTAACGAAATCAAAACTGAAGTTATAAAGTGCAACATAAGTGTGGTTAAATTCAAAAGGTATTGAAATTGAAAAACGAATTTAAATTTTGGTAAAAATAACATTGGTCTAGATCCAGATTCATTGTGTAGGTTTCTTACGTTGCAGAGTTTTTGTACATCTGACATTCAAGTGAACATGTCTGTTTATAACTAAACCTGAGTAAGACACGTCAAGTGGACCCGCTTGATAATAAAAAATTAATCTATACATATTTTTTATAAATACTTATGATGGAAAATTGATCCCCGCAAATGATTTTTTAAAATTTTGATTTTAACATTTTGTTTTATAATGAAAATTTTAAGCATTTCTTAGTAAAAAAATCATGTTTTTTTTTATCGGTCACATGCATTACACATTTAGGTTTAATATTTCGGAAGAAAATTTCACTCCTCGTCATTACTTTAAACAAAATGAATTTTTTTATGACAACGCGCCGGGCGCCGAGCGCTGTGGAAGCACAGCGCTGCCGAGCGTCTCGAACTGCATTGAAGGATTTATCAGTGATAATTTAAAATAATAATATTGCAAAATATTATTATAAAACAAATTTTATTATTATTTATGTTATTTTATTATTAATAAAATTTTATTTTTTTAACAAAAAAATGTTAAAATCAAAAATTAAAAAAAATCGTTTTGGGGATCAATTTTCCATCATAAGTACTGATAAATATATATATATATATATATATATATATATATATATATATATATATATATATATATATATATATATATATATATATATATATATATATTCTCACGTATTGATTCACGGATGGAAAAATGTGATGACACTATATTCCGGGATATCATCCGTTCGCTCGTTGAACTCCGACTGGAATCCTGCATCCGACTGGAATCCTGCAAATCTTGCATCCGACTGGAATCCTGCAGACGTTTCGCCAAAATCTCACTTGGCATCTTCAATGCTCGCGCTCCGTGTTCGAAGTGTTTTCGGAGCGCGAGCATTGAAGATGCCAAGTGAGATTTTGGCGAAACGTCTGCAGGATTCCAGTCGGATGCAAGATTTGCAGGATTCCAGTCGGATGCAGGATTCCAGTCGGAGTTCAACGAGCGAACGGATGATATCCCGGAATATAGTGTCATCATATATATATATATATATATATATATATATATATATATATATATATATATATATATATATATATATATATATATATATATATATATATATATATATATATATATATATATATATATATATATATATACATACTTTAAATTTTTATAATCAAGTGGTAAATGGGGGGTCCACTTAACGTGATCTTACTCAACTGCCTTTGGAGAAACTCTGATGTACTAAAATTTTGTTGCCGACTTCGTTCGATTCATGAAGAAGTAGGGCATAGTACATAGTACAATCACATAGTGTGGAGTGGTAAATGGTAGCAGAAAGAATGCCAAAGGTCACCATCACCCCGTACCTCGGACAAGATAAGATATCTCAAGATATAAGTTACAGATTTTTACTCCGGTAACCAAAGAATTTGGATTGAGTTTTGGTTAGACAGCAGCAACAGGGTGTCACAACATACAGAATTATTTGTTTCCCGAGTTAGAACTCTGTATTCTATATCTGCGACGGGCCATAGAGTGATTAGTGAACTTAAGGACGAGCAAAAAAGTTGTTTAAACAAACCTTTACCGACCAATCTGTCAACAGGTATTTCTGCAACTTTCCAACCTTCTTTATTGAAATGGTACGGGGCGTCTAAGTGAGTACCGCCATGTTCACCCGTGCAAAACTCTTTCATTGCATACCTGGGAAAAAATTAGTCGTACCACAAGTCAGATCTTTGCTGACACGGGTTGAAAACAAAACGACCTTGTGACCTTCAGTTTTTTGCAGCTCGAAAATGATTACAGATGAAAAACTAAGTCCTTACCAAAATCCTCTCTCTTCTCCCTCGGTCACCTTAGTGAAACTAAATCTAGCCACGCCTGGCCAATAAAGCGTGTTGGCATCATATTCCCAGGTAAGATCGATCACTTTCGAATACGAGAAGGCATCACCGAGCAATAGTAATTGGAAAAATAAACAGGACGAATGCGCTGAACGCATTCTTCTTGGCCGTTAATTTTATTAACAATTATTATCAAATTGTATTGCTTAGTTTTGGGATGTTAATATCAAATCGACCCCTGATCCCCGAATTTTAGCGCTGTTGCCGTCATAACCAAAATATACGCTGAACACACACATTTGCGATTGGAGAATTTATTGCGAAGTGATTTTCAATTACTAAATAGACAATTATGTTTTTCTACTCTCGCCTGTAAAATACCTGTGCGGAAAGCGTCACTTTACCACGGGTCCGACCCACTTCGGACATTTCCGGGATTTTACCGCACGGGTTTGAGAGTAATCGGATGTTTTCGGATATATTTCCCACGCTTTGAATTTTGACGTTTGTCAATTCTGACAGTCATGTCAGTGAATGTATTCGTGTTTTGTGAAAATGTACCCAAAAACTAACGGTCGTAGAAAAAGTATAGTATACAACACGTTCGGCAAACTTTTTAACTCACTCGTATATTAAAAACTCGCTCCTCTGCGCTCCGCTCGTGTCAAATAAACTCATGAGTCAAATACCGTTTACCGCACTTATTACATAATATACTATTTTACTCTTTCAGAATTAAACAATTGACGGTATTAGAAACTCCTGTTTTAAAAATTTATCTTTCCGACTTTTATTTTTGTGGTTATTATAAAAATGTAATTGAAAAATAAATTAAATAACCTTGAATTTTTTTTTTAATATGATTTTGATTCACTGATCTTTAAGCAAAATCAAAAATTTTCATTTTAACAATATAAAGGGTAATTCAAAATGGATCCGCACCATTTTGCTCCCGTAAACTACAAAAATTGATGTTTTTCATTTAATTTTTTTTTTCTAGAATTATTTTTAAACTTTTGTTCTGATGGCGAAATTTCTCTATATAAACAACATTTTTTTACAAAAAACGTACCAATTTGAAGCCGAGAGAATATTCCGTTGAAATAAAAAACTGTCTTTGGGAAAACTAAATATATATATAACATAACAATAATTTCGAAACAGGAAAATTTTATACCGAACAATGTCTTCAATAAAAACAACAACATTTTAGGAGTGTTGTGACTTTTTAAACGCACGTCACTTAAGTACAGCCAAGTCATAAGACAAACAAACAAAAATTTTTAACATACACTTACACAATAAAAAATCCTAGGGTCCCTAGTCCAACTCTATAATTCATTACTACAACTCTTTGTCTGGAATGTTTTCTTCTGAGGTATCCGATAGGTAACTAAATTAAATAATTAAAATCGTTAAAATAATATTC